>NC_037340.1:58449124-59699124 GCF_002263795.3 Bos taurus | reverse complement strand
TTTGTGAGCCCAGTTCTCAAATCTCCTCGTATCTAGAAAAACACTAAAATCCTCATGGTGATGTCTGCTCCTTGTGACTAGCAGTAACCTTCACGAGACTAACAGAAACCTTCTGCCAAAAACATGTGTTTGATTGCATTACTCCCCCTTGACCAAAATCACATATATGCTGACCTTCCCCTACCTCTTTAGAGTTGTTTCTCAGAACTATCTGGAATCCTCTCTCTCAGGAGATAGCCCTCATTTTGCCCCAAATAAAACTTAACTCATAACTCTCATATTGTGCTTTTTTTTTTTTTTTTAAAGTCAGCACAAGTGAATAGGTTTACGGGGCAGAGCAGGGAATACCCAGTTATTTCAGAAGCCCAGTTCCACCCTATTAATAGCTTCCTGTGGCTGCTTTAACATATTACCACAAATTTCATGGCATTAAAACAACAGAAATTTATTCTCTCCTGCTTCTGGAAGCCAGAAGTCTGAAGTTAGTATCACTGGGCTGAAATCAAGGTATCAGGGGGCTGTGCTCCCTCCAGAGACACTGGGAAGACTCTGCTCCTTGCATCTTCCAGCTGCTTGTGGCTGCCAGCATTTTTCACACTTCCATTCTGCCTTTGTGGTCGCATTGCTTTCTCCTCCTGTTCTGTGTGGAATCTCCCTCTGTCTCTCCCTCATCAAAGACACTTGTGATTGCATTTAGGGCCCACTTGGATAAGTAAGGGCTTCCCTGTGGCCCAGATGATAAAGAAGTTACCTGCAATGCAGGAGATCTGGGTTCAATCCCTGGGTTGGGAAGATCCCCTGCAGAAGGGAATGGCTATCCACTCCAGTATATCTTGCCCGGAGAATTCCATGGATAGAGTAGCCTGGCAGGCTACTAGCTACAGTTCATGGGGTTGCAAAGAGTCAGGCATGACTGAGTGACTAACACTTTCACTTTGGATAATTCAGGACAACCGCTCCATTTAAAGATGGGACACACACGCACAATCACATCTGCAAAGTCCTTTTTGTCACATAAGGTAATATTCACAGGTTCCAGGGATTCAGACTTGGATATCTTTTGTAGGAAGATATTATTTAATTTATTATATCTACCCTTTCTTCTGATGTCTGGTAATTCAATAATTATTCAATTCTCAGTGCAGTGTAAACCTTGACAGTTTTTTCTTTTTTTTTGGTAATGCTATTATCTTATTTAAGTTTTGACTGCTGAGGCATCCATTTCAAAGAGGCACCCCCTTCAATGTGTTTATTTCTGAACATACTGCCAGTCACAGGGCTAAATAGCCAGGCCATCTTCCCCCACTGAGTTTGCTTTGTTTTAGAGATCTTGGTTGATTTCAATAACTGATCATTTGAGCTACTATTTCTTTTCTTCTTCCTGGGCTTTAAATTCCTGCTCTTAAGTTTTAAATTTACCCATAAAGAGTGAGCCCAGAAAATCATCAACCTCAATAAAACAGAACCCCAGGTGTTCCCTCTGTTTTTTCCTTGTGACCTCACAGTGCGGCCCCAGGAATTCTGTGTAACTTCCAGGTCTTGTAAAGTTATAAACCTCTAGTTCTTCAAAGTTCCCTGATGGATATTGCTGAAGGGCATCTTGCACTCATAATAAGAACTACAAGAGCTGATCCAGCTACAGCACCAGTTATCCATATGTTGAGACTGGCACAAACACTCGGGCTAAATGTGTTGGCTTAGTGTTGTTCCACCCACTTTTCTGTTTGTTACAATGAAAAACATTCAGACTAATCCATTTCCTGATATAATAGGTGCTAATAAATGTTTGTATGGAAAGAGAAAAGGGAGTTCACATGTACTGAGTGTACACAGAACACACAGCTCATAGTAAGCCCTCAGTCGATGTTGAATTGTTTCTTATACAATGCAGAAGTCCACGTTATTTTCCTCCATGTTCCAAGAGGGGCAATGACTGATTTGTTATCAATGGTGCACAAGGAGGGAGTGGGCGCTTCAGGATTAGAAATCGGGCGTGTCTGATTGCAGGGAATGCATGCTTTCCACTACGTCAGGGCTTCTCGACTTCGATTCTACTGATACTTTGGGCCAGATAACTCTTGGCTGTGGGGTCTGTCCTGTGCATTTAGCAGCATCCTTGACCTCTAATCATTAGAGGGCAACAGTCTCCCCCAAGTTATGACAATCAAAATGTCTGTAGACATTGCCATGTCCCTGGGGGGCAACGTGTCCTTTTCTTTAGAACTACTACCCTCCACTATGCTGCCCTAGTGGAGGCAGAGGTACAGAGAGGTGCCATTTCACCTGGGAATGGAGCTCAGGTGTGCCACACAGCAAGTAAGCTATCTCTACGCCACAGGGGTAGAGATTGCTGGTCATCTACTGAGCTTTACTCTCTGGCTCTCTAGTGACAGATTTTAGCTAGGTGCACTCTTGTTGCCTTCCTTGCAGCTAGGTGTGACCAAGTGACCACATTCCAACCAGGCAGAGGTGATATGGGCAAATTCCTACCTGTGACCTTGAAGGGAAGTGTCATCCTCCTCTTCCCTGGTCTTTCTGCCTGAGATATGGACCTGGTATCAACAAGATCAAAGAATCTTGGGGTCTCAAGGAGTCCCCAAACTGCCTGGCCTGTTTATGCTCAAATATTACTAGAGGAACCAACTTTCTTCAGATTTGAGCTACTTTCTTCTGATTTGAGAGTTTTGCCAAAGTTGCCAAACCTGAATTCTAACTATTATAGCCACCTAAGCCAGCCAGGGTGAAGAAAGAAAGCAGGCAGAAAAGGAGGAAGAAAGGATAGAGATGGAGGGGCACAGGTGGTCTGGCTGGGCCAGCTCAGAGTCACTCAGGGAAACCTTCTGGGAAGGACTCTCAAGTTGGATCTTGAAGGAAGAGAAAATGTAGGGTGGGGAGCAAGGGGGTGGGCCCTCCAAAAGGGGCTGCAACAGGAGCAGAGGCCTCGAGGAGAGACCTGGGCAAGACCTTAAAAGACAAGGAGGGTTTAAACAGGCTGAGAAGAGAAAGGAAGGCTGTAGGGAAAGAGCAAAGTGGTGAAGATGGAGTGATCAGGCTCCCTCACCCCACATCTTCTCACTCTTGCCCCACTTTTTGTAAATAATAATTACATAACAGCTGAGGTCACCTATAGCACTGCACACGCATGTCAGGAGGTAATTTCTTGGCCACGGGCTACGTTTGTTCTGAAGCATATATAAACTCTACCTGAGAAAGCCCTTGGGGCTATGTTATGGCTAACATTGTGGCCGTGAGGCTGCATTAGGGCTTTGTCTGCTGGGTCAGCCACGAGAGGAGAGAATAAACATGTCTACAGTTCCTACGGCTCCTCGCATCTTCTTCCAGCCTCTTAGCTCGCACCTTGTCTACCCTGGGTTCAACAAACAGTGAAATACAGTGAGAAAAAAGCAAACAGAAGGGAGCCCAGTGACAAATAGAGAATTTCACCAGGTGAACAGGCATCAGGATCCTGGAGTTCATCGTGAGGCTTGAAGGCAGCTGGGAGGGCAGCTGGCAGCTGGGCAGCTGGGAGGCAGAGAAATGATTAGGGATTCCTGGGCCCTCTCTTAGAGGACCCACTCTAGGGCTGACCAGTCATCCATGACCCATGCTAAGACGAGCACACCTCTTCTGGGCCTGGAGTTCTGATGTCTTCTTGTCAAGGGCTTCTCCAGCAGACAACCAGGGCCAGCAAGAGTGCAGCCAAGGTCACTGTTTTCAGTCCCAGGACCGCAAGTGTGAGGACAGACAGGAGCCCTGGGAGACACAGAGGAAAGCTCAGGAAGGACCCCGGGTGAGCCCCCAACAGCCCACAACTCAGTGCCCCTATGGTGAAGCTGAGCCTAGCTTCTGTATAGCCTGCGGGGCCACATCCCTTCTACAGCTAAAGAGATCATAGACCTCCCTTCCTCCTGTTTCAGGCTCACAGAGCCTTTGCCCAATATCCTGTTTGTACCCTTAATCATCTTGACAGCATCCCAGACCTCTGATAACAAGAGAAAATGTCTTTCATTATTTGCTGCTCAACTCCTCTGTCCCAGGGCCGGAGCTAAGCATTTCCTAAATGCCTTATATAATCCTCAAACTAATCTTGCAAAGTAGGATAACAGTTCAATTTGTATAGATGAGGAAACAGACCCAGAGTAGGGGAGTGATTTGCTCAGGGCCACATGTGCCAAAATAGTGATGGGACGAAGTGGTCTGGCTCCCAAGGATAGCAGGAACAGGGCCGAGCATCTGGGAAGCTAACCTGGTCACCTCTATCCCAAGTTCATCCCCCAATTATCAAGTGCCCTTGAGGCTATGTGATAGGCATAGTTCTGGGCACTTGCCCCATTGGATCTGTATATAATTCTGTGAGGTAAACTCTCTGATTTTTATCTCCCTTTCCCCTCACAGATCACAGAGCAGGACACCAGAGACTCAAAGAGCTAGGAAGGTGCTCAATCCAGGGAGCCTGGCTACAAAGCCATGTTCTCCAGCTCTGTTCTGCACAGCTCCACAGTGTATCCTTTTTCTGACTCAGGGGGAGCTCAAGACCTCACAGCAAGACTGCCCACTGAGCAGTTCGCACTGACTGTTGGAAAGTACTTCTTTGATTGAACTTTACTCTGGTTCTCTGGGTTCTGCTTGTGCAGTTGAGATGGAGTCACGGGAACCGTCTTTGTGGCAGGAGGGCCCCAGAAGTCTGGGGCTGCTCATCTCCCATGGCCAAGCCCTCTCTGGCCCCACTTACCTATGGGGGACTGGTTATGCCACTGGAGGTAAATATACTCACCTGATGGAAATATCTTGGTTGTACGTTCCTTGGTGAATTCTGACCCTTGGAGAGAAGTGTGATTTACTGCAAGGAAGAGAAGTGGTCTCACACTCCCCTTTCTTTCTATCCCTCCATTTCCTGAGCCCCTATGTTAGTAGCTGGGGAGATGAGCCTGTGAGTTTCTGCCTGGGATAGGGACTAGAAGTCAAGTCCAGTAACTATGAAGGACTAGTCAGACCTGGTTGAGCATCTCTGGAATAGAGACAATGCCTGCTCCGTTTCTGTATCTGCAGCAGCCAGTGTGTGGCCGTCAAAGGCACACATGCATGTTTGTTGAATCATTAAGAGTCTGTACAGTCTCCACAGTCTGTCTCTGTGGAGCCCAGAATGGGGAGAAATCAACTCTGCCTGGGAGAAGGAGAAGATTTCACAGAGGAGGGGCTATTTATGCTGGGCCTTGAAGGATGAGTAGAAATTCTCCATAGAAAAGGAGAAAGCATTAATAGCCTATGTAAATGACTTTGAGTCTAAGAAGAGCTAGCTTGTTTGCGACATGGTAAAAATTTCTTGGTGGACCACCTCCCTCTGTCCCCCAACACCTTCCTGACTACCTGTCTCACCTTTGACTCTCAACCTGGTGCCCTGTCCGGATAGGTACTGCCTGTTGAGTTTAGTCTGAAACTTTACACAATAGTAGGTTCCTGCATGCTCGGTGGAGATGCCATGCAGAAGAATGCTGAAATCATTGTTGGAGGCTTGGACCGCAGTCACGTTGGAGTAGGAGATGCCTCTAAAGTTGTAGATGGCCTCCCGGTTCAGACCAGTCCCCCGAAACCACCTGATGGGTCCTGGGGGACCAACTCCAAGCACTGTGCAATTCAGAAAGACGGTGTCTCCAGGCGTTGCCAACACCAATTCCTGGGGTTGGATGATCCAGAGGTCTGGCCCTGTGTTCCCAGGTCCTGCATCCAAAGAGAGGACTTCATTGTTCTCTCTCTCCCTCCACAGTTCACTGATTTCCTCCCTTTCCTTCCCCTGTTTTTTTCACTCAGCTACTCCCTCCCACATTCCCTCATTGTTCAATAGCTGATTCACTCAGTAAAGAAGTTCTCAGTACCTACTATGTGCTGATGCTAGGACTGGGGAAAAGAAAGCTCAGCAAAACATAAATGCCGTGCCCTAGAGTTCTCAGTCTGGTGGTGGAGGTGGCTTAGAAAATTCTTCTGAGGTTGGAAACCCAGAAGACTGCAGGACCAAGAGAAGCTTGGAAGGAGTCAGAGAAGGGTTTCTGAAATGTTTGCATTAAGATAAAATGAACCCCCCACCTCCACCCCCTACCCTGACACACACACACACACACACACACACACAGATATCCTCCAAGTCAACAATTTACAGGGGTTTCACAAACATCAATTCTTCTATTTCATCACCTGAATATCCTTTGAAATAGGAATTATATGGCCTATTTCACAAATTAAGCACTTGAAGGATGTTGACCTGAAATGACTAAGTTAAGAACACATTTCTATTGAATGACAGACCATATTGGTGTCCAGGTCACCACTGGTGTACTTAGAGATGACATGACTGGTTACTTGTGGATTAAATGATCAGCCCCAGTTCTTGACTCTCCTCTGATGGCGTGGCACATCCAAACTCTTACCGTGGCCTCATGGTGGTTGGGTATACTTCCTTGCCTCTTACCTTTGACCTTAGCCATGTGACTTGCTTTAGCCAATGGGCTATTTATTATTAACAGCAGACACACAAGTAGAAGCTTGAAATGTGCCTAAGGTGTTGGGACCTTCCCTCTGTGCTTCTGCTATCTCCATGAGAAATATGTACTCTGGCCAGTCTGGGCCCTGGAATAAGACATGCAGAATAGAACCAGCCCAGCTGCCTGTAAATGTGTGAGTGAGACATACGAATTGTTGTATGTCACTGAGGTTTTGCGAGCAGAGCTTGATTGTGGGTAAAGGTGAATGATGCGGGTAAAGGGAGATAGATCAGAGCAGAAGGTTGTGACCTGCAGGGCCTGATACTCACCCTTCACAAGCACGGAGGTGCCTCCATCCAGCATCTTTCCTGAGTGCTCACTTGAGCCATCAGATCTCACACAGTGATAGGTTCCAACATGTTTCCCAGTGACATTGTGGATATAGATGGAATAGTCACAGTTAAGCGGCTCCAGCATCTTCTGGATCATAGGCATCACCCCGGGGAAGAAGCCATGCTTGAAGTTGTAAATTTCTTGCTGGTCCTGGCTGCTCACCTTGACCCACTTGATCATGTCATCAGTGCAGGAGCCGACTACTGTACATCTCAGCAGGACTGTCTCCCCTTCTGCCACCAGCATGGGGCCCTCGGGCTGCAGCACCTGCCACTTACTCCCCTTGCTCTGCTCAGGAACTCCTGCAACAGAGGAAAAAAGGCTTCGTGCAAGGCTAGAGGAACTTGGAGTCCTAAGAGGCAAACTTAACATAAACCAGCCATTAACTGGTCAGGAACAATTGCTTAGAACACTTGAGGGGTGTTGTTGGAGAGGGAAGTGAAAGAGGAGGTGAAGCAGCTGGCTGGAGACAGAGAGAGAGAGAGAGAGAGAGAGAGAGAGAGAGAGAGAGAGAGAGCAGGGCTATAAAATGGAGAACTTATAAGTAATAAGGTCACGATGGGGTCATCAGCTTTGTGCTGCGAGTTTCCCTTCGTCTGTGCTTTCATCAGGCCTTGGGCATAACTTGGTCTCATCCCAGGTCTTAAGTTTGCATCATGGTGTTTCTTGGTTTTCAGTGCAGGAGGGGAGTAGAAAGGTGGAGCAAATATTCCCTTCTAAGAGGATCTGGGGAAGGGTTGTGGAATTCAAAATTCATTTCCCTCCCATCTTCAGCGAGGTATGTGCCATTAGCCACTAAGAACTGCCTCACAGTTGTGACCAAGGGACACCCCATGTCCAGTCCCAGGGATTCTGTTTGTCCTTGGTGTCCTTAGTTCCAGGAAGTTCAACGATACTCACCCCAAACCCCACTATATGAGTGGTGAGACCTCGTCCTCTCTAATTCCTGCTGGTGCTCATTTCCCTGCCCTCAGCAGTTTCCTCACACATATGCACTAAATCGTGCCCATCACTCAGCAGAGCACAGAGAATAATGCCTGTTCCCATCTGTAAAACTGGAAAAACTCGTCAACAGGGTCATGGGTAGACTACACAGAAGAGAGTACTCTGCCTAGAGAGAAGTGCTCTCTCCCATGTAGCAAATCTGAAAAACAAGGCCCCAAGTAATAAAATATAATAACATTCTAAAGTGAAGCTTATAATACATGTATAAGTAAAGTTAAGTAGGTAACAGTAGAATCATAATTGGGGTGGGGAGAATGTTAGTATACCATCATAAGGTTCTTATACTATATGTGAAATGGTGTGATATCACTTAAGGTAGATGTTGATAAAGAGGTATTAATATATTGTAAACCCTAAAGCAATCACTAAATTACAAAATAAAATCACAGCTAATAAGCCAAAAAAAGAGAGAAAATAACGTTATAAAAGTATTAAATTACCAAATGAAGACAGAAAAAGAAGCAAAAGGGAGCAAAGAACAAGTAGAACAGATTTCTTAATAGATTTAAACCCAATCATATAAAAAATTATTTTAAATGTAAATGGTCTAAATATTCCCAGAAAAAGTAGAAACTGTCACAGTGGACAAAAAATGTAAGATCCAATTGCATATTGCAAATTAAAACCACAAAGAGATGCTACTTTTTAGAATGACTAAAATTGAAGAGGCTGACCATACCAAATGTTGGCAAGGATTGGGGGAAATGTCATTCTCCTACATTGATGATGAAAATATAATATGGTAAATCACTTTGCAAAACTTTAAAGCAGTGTCTTTAAAAGTTAATCAATCACCTGCCATATGATCCAGTCATTTTGTTCTTAGTACTTTCCCCAAGAGAAATGAAAGCATATGTCCACACCAAACAGCAAGCAACCCAAATGTCTGTCAATAAGTGAGTGGAGAAACAAACTATGGTTTATCCATACAGTAGATAGACAAAAAATGACTATTGATATGTGCAACAACATGTGTGACTCTCAAATAATTGCAATGAATAAAAGAAGCCAGGCAAACAAGGGTATGTACTGGATGTTTGTTGTACAAATTTCTAGAAAGTGCAAACTAAACTGTAGTGATGGGAGGCAGCGATGGGAGACAGATAAGCAGTTGCCTGGGGAGGAGGAGGAATGGAAAGGATGCAAGGAAACTTTTATGAGTGTTATATTCATTCATCATCTTGATTATCTTGGTGATAAGTTCACAAGTATGAAACGTGTCCAATGCCCACAAAACGTGTCAAATTGCACACCTTAAACACATACAGTTTGCTTTATGTCAGTTGTACCTCAATAAAGCTATTAAAATTTTATGAAGATGAAGCTTCTGTGTGTTATGAGAAGGGGAGAACTAAAGAGGCAGTAGAGAAGGTGAGGGCTCAGAAAGTCGCGTGGTTCTTATCCCAGCTGGGGCAAGTCTGGAAAAGTGAAACAGCAGAGAGGAAACTGGAGTCTGGAATAAGGCGCTGTGCCTCTCATCCCTTCTCACTCCCCTTTGCTTGATTCTCCTTCTATGTTATCACACAGACTTTGGGAAATGTCCGGGGTGCTTTGTCTCTGCCTCGTCTATAAAGCTGGGCTAGTCCCTTCCCCACAGCTCTGGGATTCCGTCCCACCCATTTTTCTATCTGCACGCTCTGGTTTTCAAGATCCCTGTCAAGGGGTTCACTTTTGGAAGTCTGCTAGAAATCACTATTTTCCACAAATATTTTGAATATATTTTACTCTGGTTTGTTTAGATATATAATTTCCTAACCTAGTGCCTAACACCTAAGGGACACTCGAAGTATTTGTGAAATGAGTTACTAAGAATTATGACTCACACTTTACTCAAGGAAACCTCTCTTGGGGCTGACCATTCTGGGGGACCCAAGGTGCAATGAACAGAATCTAGATCTCAGTAGGTCCTGGGACAGAGACCCAGATGGGCAGGGGACAGAACGAGCCCACTGAGAGCTACGCATCTTGTCTGGTTGATCAAAGGGTTCTGGGCTCCGAGTCTGAGTTGTACCTGGAAGACCCCAAACTCAGGAGCTAAATCAGCCTGATCCTGACTTAGAGGAGACATCGGTATGATAGTAGTGGCCAATAGTTATTAAATCTTTACATTGTGCCAGGTATTTATAGGTATTATCTCACACAAAGTCTTGAGATGGGCCCTAGGATTAGTCTCATTTTATGGAGCCCCACTGACTTACGGATGTTTGATTTGTATAGTTGCACAGGGCCCAAAGCTTAGAAGAGGCTCATGCTTGCCTTAGTGCTCTACTATTGCTGTTTTAAAATTCTTAATATCTTTGGAACAAAGGACCTGCGGTTTCATTTTGCACAGGGCTGGGCAAATTATGTAGCCAGTCCTGGGCTGAGCCTCACTATTTTTATATTAATATTTAATAACTCACAGCACCCCCTAGAGAAAGGTCCCAAAGACCGGTTCTTTGCAGATGGGCTAACAAGTATCTGAGCCAGAACATGGTATTGTAAGCCCAGAGCCTGGGAGCTTGACTTCCCTGTGCTGCCCTAAAAGTTCTGCTTCTCCAGACACTTGGTCTGAGTTCTGCTGGGATCAAAGATATTCTCAGCTTCTCCCTCCCACTCCATCTGGTAGGGGTCAGGCCCCTCCTGGCACCTGTCTCTGGGGTCAGCCAGGGGTGGATCCTCTTCTGTCTCAGATCCTACTCACCGGAGAGGACAAGGAGCAGTGCCAGCAGCCAGGAGCAGGGAGATGAGGGAGCCAGGCAGGTCAGGGTGGGCATCAGAGAGGGCACAGGGCATCTCCTGTGGTCCCCTAGACTGACCACCATTCTACTCTCTGATGGGCGTTGGAGTCTGAAGTGGGGTCCGTATACAAGGCCTTCTCATGGCCAGGACTATTTGGGGAAGTATTTTCGCTAAAGCAAAACAAAGCTGCAAGAGGAAGAAGGGGAATGGAGGAGTTTCCGGCTTTCACATCTGAGCAGTAGTTCCTGTATTCACTCTGTCAAAACCTTAATGACCTTTCCCAGACTCTGTCCTTGCCATCCTGGGAGGGAGATGAACACGGTTGTCACAGTGTGGCCTCAAGTCAGCCTGACTTTGGATCAAGAATTGCGTCTGCCTCTAGAGAAGGAGAAAAATGTATCAGATCAGATCAGTCGCTCAGTCTTGTCCGACTCTTTGCGACCCCATGAATCGCAGCATGCCAGGCCTCCCTGTCCATCACCAACTCCCGGAGTTCACTCAGACTCACGTCCATCGAGTCAGTGATGCCATCCAGCCATCTCATCCTCTGTCGTCCCCTTTCTCCTCTTGCCCCCAATCCCTCCCAGCATCAGAGTCTTTTCCAATGAGTCAACTCTTCACATGAGGTGGCCAAAGTATTGGAGTTTCAGCTTTAGCACCATTCCTTCCAAAGAAATCCCAGGGCTGATCTCCTTCAGAATGGACTGGTTGGATCTCCTTGCAGTCCAAGGGACTCTCAAGAGTCTTCTCCAACAGACATCCCTTATACGTGGAATCTCAAAAGAAATGACACAGATGAACTTGCAAAACAGAGAGACACAGATTTATGACTGCTGGGGGGAAGGGATAGTTAAGGAGTTTGGAATGGACATGTACATACTGCTATAGTTAAAACTGATAACCAGCAAGGTCTTACTATACAGCACAGGGAATTCTGTTCAATGTCATGTAGCAGTCTGGATGGGAGTGTAGTTTGGGGGAGAATGGATACATGTATATGTATGGCTGAGTCCCTTCACTGTTCAGCTGAAACTACCACAACATTGTTAATTGACTATAGCCCAATATAAAATAAAAAGTCTAAAATAAAAATAGAGAATTGGGTCTGCCTGTTCCTGGTTGTGTGACCTTTCAAAGTCATTTGTCATTTTCAAGGCTTTATTGCCTCATCTATAAAATGGGGACAGGAGCAATCCCTTCCTAAGTGCAGGAATGATATGACATATATGCATGAGGGTGTAGCATAATATAAAGGGAATACATATTATCCATCATTATTCATAATATGTAGGAAATAGAGGAAGTAACTTTGCTTAAGAAGGACTGATTGTAAATCAAGACCCCTAGTAGCCTCCTTTTGGCATTGGAGGGTGGGCACAGACACTTCCTAATTGTATAATTGTGGGCAACACTCTAAAGCTCCATTTTCTGGGGTCCAAATGGAACACACTCAGGTTGTGCAAACATTTGTGTTTGTGGCCTCTTAATTTTCTGTAACTGATCTAAACTTTCTCAAGAATCACCCCCTCCTCCATCATGCCAGTTATTAGGAAGGAAAAATTAAGTTTGCTAACTAATCCCAGGCTTTTCCATGTTCTGATAGCCTCTTTAGCTGTACTGTCTAGATTTAGATTGTGGCTTTACCCAGATCTGGCTGTGTGACCCTAGGACAATCATTGAACACTCCTGATCTATAAAATGAAAATAAAAATATGGTTGCATTTATGGGATAGAGTAAGCACTTATATGCTGCCATCATTCTCTCTTAGGTTAACTCAGTCTTTTTTAGGAAAAAAAAGCTCAAGTTTTCAGTGCTTCCCTTCTTCTTTCCTACTGCAGGTGGTCCTGGGTGCAGAGGAAGCTGAAGTTTTTTTCTGGATGGAAAGGTGGGCCTTGGGTCTGAGCACTGTCTTGGGGTCTGAGTCTGTTTCAGAGGTGGTCTGACCTGCTCCTTGAGCACTTTTCACTTGGGGTCTGTTGAGATGTGGCTGGTCCTGCATGGCCTTTAGTACCTTTCATGGAACCATCGGTAAATCCCATTACTGCCTCTACTTGTTCTCCTGTTGAGGACCCTGATATATTGAAGCTTCTTTGAATAGACCATAGGCCTGGAAAATTCCACAAGACTCTCAGGACCTGCATGTCATCCTCATGAATCAGCCACTTATCTATGTGCTTTCCTTTCTCAGCTATTTCTTAAGTTTTATTTAAAATGAAAAAATTTTTTTGTTTTAGTAGGCAAGGCATTGTATGGTTTAGCTACTGCTGGGTAACAAACCACACCAAAACTGCTGTGGTTTAAAACAATAACCATTTATTTAATTTGTGATTCTGTGGGTTGATAATTTTGTCTGGGCTCAGCTCCATACTTCTTCACATTTCAGCTGACTTTTTTTCTTCTTTTTCAAATTATGAAAGTACGATAACACATTTACAGGAGACTTGGAAAATACAGAACAAGGTTACATATAGTTCAATTATTACAATTGTAATATAATTATTTTTATATATTACAATTATTTTTAAGTAGATAAATTAAGATTTTTAGTTGGAATTTCAATATCAAACTCTCAAAATTAATAGAATGAATATACAGAGAGGTAGGATATAGTAGACCTGAAGAGCACTATAAACCAGTTTAACATAATTAAGATTTATGAAATTTTCACAAAACAGTAGGATACTACTCAAGTTCAAATTCTACTTAAGTTCCCATAGACTATAAACTAGAAGACACTGGAACATACCCAGGGATGTAAAACAAGGTGCAAAAATGTCATGGTCCAAAGGTATTGAAATCATAGAGAGTCTGTACTCTTATCACTGTGGAATTATGTTAGATATCAACATCAAAAGATATTTGAAAATAACCCACATATTTTCAAGGGCAATGTGACATTTACCAAGAGTGATTTGACTTAGCCATTAAAAGCCTCAATAAAGTTAGAAGACTGAAAAAATACAGAGTGATTGCAAAGAAGAAAGCATTTAAATGAGAAATTACTCTCAAAGATACTTTAGAAAAAATTCATGTATTTGATAACTAAATGTCTGCTTTTACATGATGGATGTGTCTAAGAAGCCATAACAAGGAAAATTAGAAAATAATTTTATGTGTGAGTCGAGACACAATCTGAGTCTCTTTACAGTCAGTTTCTGGAGCTTTCATTTTTTTCATTTGATTAGGCCATGTTTTCCTAGATGCTTTCCGGTCTTTGGTTGAAATTTGGACGTTTGAACACACCATTTTTATGTCTTCCCTAATTCATATTTGAAATCCTATGTCCTGAATGTCATAGAATTAGTAGGAGGAGCCTTCAGGAGATACTTAGCTCATGAGAGTGGAATCATGAGAAATGGTAGTAAGGCCTTATAAAACAGGCCACACAGAGCTCCCTAGCTGCTTCTGCCATGTGAGGATACAATAAGAGATTTTTGATCTAGAAGAGAGCCCTCACATGACCAGGCTGGTGCGATGATCTTGGATTTCCAGCCTCCTGAGCTATGAGAAATAAATTTCTATTATTTATGAACTTCTCAGTATATGCTGTTTTAGTACAGTAGCCTGAATGAACTAAAACAACCATCTCTTTATGGACTGGCTTTGTGCAGGGGAATCCCTTCTTCAATCATCCTGGCTAGATTCTGGGGCCTTTCAAGTATTTTCTGAGGATATATCTTCTCTAGGCTGTGAGAGCCTCTTGATGAAGGTGAAAGAGGAAAGTGAAAAAGCTGGTTTAAAACTCAACATTCTAAAAACAAAAATCATGGCATCCGGTCCCATCACTTCATGGCAAATAGATGGGGAAACAATGGCAACAGTGACAGACTTTATTTTCTTGGGCTCCAAAATCACTGCAGATGGTGTGCAGACACAAAATTAAAAGACACTTGCTCCTTGGAAGAAAAGCTATGATCAACCTAGATGGTATATTAAAATGCAGAGACATTACTTTGCCGACAAAGGTCCATTTAGTCAAAGCTATGGTTTTTCCAGTAGTTATGTATGGATGTGAGAGTTGGACCATGAAGAAAGCTGGGCACCAAAGAATTGTTGCTTTTGTACTGTGGTGTTGGAGAAGACTCTTGAGAGTCCCTTGGACTGCAAGGAAATCCAACCGGTCAATCCTAAAGGAAATCAGTCCTGAATATTCATTGGAAGGACTGATGCTGAAGCGGAAGCTCCAACACTTTGGCCATCTGATGCAAAAAGCTGACTCATTAGGAAAGACTCTGACACTGGGAAAAATTGAAGGTAGGAGGTGAAGGGGACGACAGAGGACGAGGTGGTTAGATGGCATCACTGAATGGACATGAGTCTGAGCAAATTCCAGGAGATGGTGAACTACAGGGAAGCCTGGTGTGCTGCAGTCCATAGGATCTCGAAGAGTCAGACATGACTGAGTGGCTGAACAACAGGCTGTGTTTATGCTTCAGTTCAGTTCAGTTCAATTCAGTCGCTCAGTCATGTCCGACTCTTTGCAACCCCATGAATCACAGCATACCAGGCCTCCCTGTCCATCACCAACTCCCGGAGTTTACCCAAACTCATGTCCATCGAGTTGGTGATGCCATCCGGCCATCTCATCCTCTGTTGTCCCCTTCTCCTCCTGCCCCCAATCCCTCCCAGCATCAGAGTCTTTTCCAATGAGTCAACTCTTAGCATGAGGTGGCCAAAGTATTGGAGTTTCAGCTTCAACATCAGTCCTTCCAATGAACACCCAGGACTGATCTCCTTTAGGATGGACTGGTTGGATCTTCTTGCAGTCCAAGGGACTCTCAAGAGTCTTTTCCAATATCACAGTTCAAAAGCATCAATTCTTCAGCACTCAGCTTTCTTCACAGTCCAACTCTCACATCCATACATGACCACTGGAAAAACCATAGCCTTGACTAGACAAACCTTTGTTGACAAAGTAATGTCTCTGCTTTTTAATATGCTATCTAGGTTGGTCATTATGCTTAGCTATCTCAAATTCCCTGTATAGCTTTCCTGTTTCTTAGGAGTTCTCAATCTCTTATACCCATTTGTGTCTTCCTGTGGAACTACCTAATATCTGAAGCTCTAATGAAACCTCTTCAATGGCTTCTGTTTTCTGCACTTCTAAACTGTGCTGCTGTTCCTGTTAGAGTTCTGAGTCAGATGATACAGAAACTAATCCCACAGTCAGCCCCAAAACAAGTCACAATGTTGGATGAATGACCCAGTGTGTTTCCAAGGGCGGAGCAGGCACGTAAGGTTTCCTCCCAGTTGTGCTGCTACACCAGGTTGAAGGAGGAGTATGAGTATAAAAAACACTGCTCATTCCTACAGCTTTCACTGGAATCCTTTCCCGTGACTGGAGAACAAAGGCTGGGCACCTTCCTTGTCTGCTCTATTGCTAATGTCACTCCTTTAATTAATTAATTATTGTTATTTTCTTTTGCCAATTTCACTGGCAAGTAGGTTTGTGGGGCTCTTCACACTGTCACGCGATTCGCATAAGTCTATTCCTGTTGTTTTAAACCCTAAAATTGCAACAATTAGTTACAGCAAATCTATACTTAGCTGAGTATTTAAAAACTGTATGTATGTGTACTTTTCATTTACCATGTCTAAATGGTACCTATTTGTACTTTAATAGGGAAATTGAACTCATTCACGATAATTTCCATCTAAATCATCCTCATGCACACCTCCACCTCCACTCTAACTGAGGTCTTATTAGGAAGAAGGCAAAGCCACAAACCTAAAGGATTATGGGAGTGAGAGAACTGCCTGTGTACCTTCCGGACTCTGGGTCTCAACGTTCTTCTACATTAAAGGAAGAATCCAGACCTTGAGGCAGACACATGTTGCTTTCAGTCTGTTAAGCACTTGTTTCAATGGGTTGATGATTTTTCTACCTGATACCTCCTCTCCTTTGCAGTTATGAGCAAGTAAAAGGCACAGGAAAGGCAAATTTGAGTGATTCTCTGGGACTCATTTGTGGAGTCTGGGGAAAAAGGAGCTCTCTTCCCATGCTGGTTGCTAAGATGAGGGAATGAATGTCAACGTTTTCTTTATTGGATTGGTAAGGCCTACCTAGGAGAAGGCAATGGCAACCCACTCCAGTACTCTTGCTTAGAAAATCCCATGGACGGAGGAGCCTGGTGGGCTGCAGTCCATGGGGTCGCTAGGAGTCGGACATGACTGAGCGACTTCACTTTCACTTTTCACTTTCATGCATTGGAGAAGGAAATGGCAACCCACTCCAGTGTTCTTGCCTGGAGAATCCCAGGGATAGGGGAGCCTGGTGGGCTGCCGTCTATGGGGTCGCACAGAGTCGGACACGGCTGAAGCGACTTAGCAGCAGCAGCAGCAGCAAGGCCTACATACAAGCAAGAAAGACAAATATAGGAAGCGATAGAGCTGAACTTCAGAGAGTAAGAGCCTTGGAGGCTGTGAGCCCAAATTCAGACTTTTTGTTCTTGATTCGTGCCTTGAACACATGAGGAAGCTAGAACTCTCCTCAAGTACAGGATCATGCAGCTCCTTTCTTTTCTTTGGAGGAGGGGAGGGTCATTAAACTAATGTATTAAATTCCTCCTCCTTGTAAGAAAAGGTTCTCCACTAATATAAAGCATACTGAAGAGAGCCCAGACCAACCTCACCTCTATTCCCTATTGTCTGTACTCCTGAATCTCCTTGAGTCTCAGTTTACTCATCTGTGCAGTGAGGACAGGCATTGTTATGCTCAAGTTGCTACACAGGTAACTATAATAATATAGGGAAAGTGTTTGGGATATAGCAGATGCCCAATAAACAGTAATGTTTTCATATCACCAATTTAATCATTCCTCGGGCTGGGTATTGCTCAGAGGTCATAATAAAATAGACAAACAAATACAGTAAGACTTTAGAAGCAGAAAAAACTGATTGGAAATTGTGCTTCAGTGCTCTGTGGATGCTCTTTATCAGCTGTCATCCATTAGGACAGTGCTGACTTTAGCAAACAGGCTTAAAGGAGAGGTTTTCTCTTCTATAATTGATGGTCCAGAGGTGGGGTTGGAATCAGGAGCAACACGGATATTCAATGTTGTCAACCCACATACTTTACATTTTTGCACTTCTCTAGAGTAGATTTTTATTTAAGTTGGTTCCCCTCGTGGCCAAAAAATGTCTGCCTGGAGTATCCGGGACAAAATTATTTCTTGTTCCTAGCCAACAGGGGAGAAAATTGTGTTAGTTTCCCAGATTTCTCTTATGGACACAAATTGACTTAAGTCCATCTCATCTGAGTCACCTGCCAGTAGGGGACATGAAATTACCTTAATTGGTTTAGCCTAGCTATGGGGCATGGGTTGAATGTTGGAATGTTAAACAAGATATCTCTCATCACTCATCAACCTTTCTAACTCTCAGATTCTCCTCCCATAAAAAATTTAAATCACAGGTTTCTGAGAGAATGACAAGATTAAGTGTACACTGTACCTTTGACAATATCTAGCAGAATGTAGTTGTTCAATGACTAGAGGACATTATTACTGTCACAATATCACATGACAGAAGGTGGAAAGGTCAAACTCACCAGTGACAGTCACCTTGGTGCCCCGACCTGACTGGTACTCTATGTCAGGATTTCCCTCTTTGAACTTCACACAGAAGTACGTGCCAGCATCTTTAAGAGAGATTTCACTGATGCGAATGGAAAAGTCTTTGTTGCCAGCTTTGGCCATGTTTCCAATTTGGTTTACTCTGGGAAAGAGACCTCTTTGAAAATTATAAATTAATTCACGATTTGGTCCAGTCCCCTTGAACCATAAGACGGGTCCATTTGGAAATGAATCTGGTATGCTGCAACTCAGAGTGAGTGTTTCCCCAGGTGACACAGTCTGCGATATCTCAGCTTGCTGCACCTTGAACATCTCATGTGTGACTCCTGAAAAGAAACTCAAAATCATCTCCCATTTTTTCTGCTCCGACCTAGGCAGGATTAAGAAAACTGGATCCAGATCAGGTTGGGCCTCAATCATTCATCATTTTAGTGACATGTATGAGTATCCACATGAAGAGTGAAAAAGTTGGCTTAAAGCTCAACATTCAGAAAATGAAGATCATGGCATCTGGTCCCATCACTTCATGGGAAATAGATGGGGAAACAGTGGAAACAGTGTCAGACTTTATTTTTCTGGGCTCCAAAATCACTACAGATGCTGACTGCAGCCATGAAATTAAAAGGCACTTACTCCTTGGAAGGAAAGTTATGACCAACCTAGATAGCATATTCAAAAGCAGAGACATTACTTTGCCAACAAAGGTTCATCTAGTCAAGGCTATGGTTTTTCCTGTGGTCATGTACGGATGTGAGAGTTGGACTGTGAAGAAGGCTGAGCGCCGAAGAATTGATGCTTTTGAACTGTGATGTTGGAGAAGACTCTTGAGAGTCCCTTGGACTGCAAGGAGATCCAACCAGTCCATTCTGAAGGAGATCAGCCCTGGGATTTCTTTGGAAGGAATGATGCTAAAGCTGAAACTCCAGTACTTTGGCCACCTCATGCGAAGAGTTGACTCATTGGAAAAGACTCGGATGCTGGGAGGGATTGGGGGCAAGAGGAGAAGGGGACAACAGAGGATGAGATGGCTGGATGGCATCACTGACTCGATGGAGGTGAGTCTCAGTGAACTCTGGGAGTTGGTGATGGACAGGGAGGCCTGGCGTGCTGCGATTCATGGGGTCGCAAAGAGTCGGACACAACTGAGCGACTGATCTGATCTGATCTGATCTGATGAGTACCCACACACTGAGTTTAGAGTGACCACTGCAAGTGCTGGCAGCTCTTTCCCCAAGTGCTAGCAGAGGGGAGTCAATTCAGAGGACTAGATGAATCACCTCCCCAATTTCATTCCTCAGCCCCTAAGTAAAATAAGAGAAAGATGGATAGGGAGGGCTGGGTTTGTGAATGGGTAATGTTCATAGAAATAAGTCTTCCTTCTTATCTAAATGCCAAAAATTGCTCAATACACTTGGAGATAGATCCAAGTCTCCTCTGCCCACTCCACATGTCCAGAGAACTTGGCATTGGCCTTCACCTCTCCTCTGAAGGGTAATCAGTCACTGATTTTGCAGAGACATTAATGCTGAGGGGTGTAAAGAAAGAGGAAGTAAAGGAATCAGAAACCTAAAAATCAGGTGGGCATATATTCTTGAAGGCAGAGGTGAGTCTTTTACTTATGTCCTCAAGAGGGACTTCCCTGGTGGCTCAGATGGTAAAGCATCTGCCTACAATGCAGATGCTTTGGGTTCGATCCCTGGGTCGGGAAGATCCCCTGGAGAAGGAAATGGTAACCCACTCCAGTACTCTTGTCTGGAGAATCCCATGGACGGAGGAGCCTGATGGGCTACAGTCCATAGGGTCGAAAAGAGTTGGACACGACTGAGTGACTTCACTTTCACTTTCAAGAGGGAAGAGGGGGACAGTTGATTCTACAAAAAGAGAGAAGAGCCTCAAGGGATTGCATCAATTTTGAGGGTCCACCACTGACCCCTAACTCCCACTACCACCAACCTTACTACCCCACATGATATCAGGTCCTGATGATAATCTCTCCTTTCAAGTTATCAAAGCATCAAATCACAGATGGCCTAAGATGTCAGTGGGGAGACAAGGGAACTCTTGAAGCCAGGAGAAAATGGCAGGTAAGCTATCTATACCCATATTTTTCAAGTTGAAATCAATGTGTGAATTTTCCATGGCCAGTTAGATGCCATGGAATGTGGCTGAACTTGAGGAAAACATTGAGGAAAACTTGAGGAGAAGACAAGTTTTCCCAGCAGAACAGAGGATACCCTAATCTCATTGTATTTCATGAAATTAATTCGGAGTGGCAAGGAGTAAGAAGCACTGGCTGTCCTCTGAGAATAAAAGGACAACAGAGCTTGGAGTGCAATGCTCAGGGCAGATTCTCAGGGTACAGTCAAGTGCTAGGAGAGTGACTCAACCTCTCTAGGAGGGCTTTTCTAAACAAGCCTCCCAACTCTCAGTTTTCTAACTTTTTGGACATGTTCATGAAGTGTTCGTAGAGTGCACACATGTCGTGCATTTTACCTACCCAACATCTTTTCAACTGGGAATGTCCATTGTCCTTAATTTGGTTTCTGGTGGCCATTAAAGAAGGGCATGGCCTGTCGACTCAGCCTGATTCAATATTGGGCATAGGATGCCAGAAGGATCAGAAGGGCCATCTGCAGAATCCCAGCCTATAGAGCAGATTGTGAATGAAGGGGTACAGTATCCAGTGTAGAGTGATGATTTGGTACAAGTCAACGATTTTAAAAAACATATCTTAAAAATCAGGAAGATGGAATTTGTCAAACTGTACTTACCACTCACAGACACGTAGGTGCCTGGGCCAGCTATATATGCCATGTCAGGATGCCCTATTGTTAACTTCACACAGTAATACATGCCAGCATCCTTAGGTGACACATCTCTGATGCGGATGGAATAGTCTGTTTGGTTGGCCATTGGATTTACCACTGGGGATACTCGGGGGAATCGGCGTCCATTGAAACTGTAGATTAATTTTCGTTCTAGCCTAGCATCCTTGAACCACAAGACCGGCCCTACTGGAGATGGTGCAGGAATGTTGCAGCCCAAGGTTATGACATCTCCAACCTTGGCTGACACTGAACTCTCAGGCTGATTCACCTGGAAATCTTCAACTGAAGTTCCTAGAAAGAAACTGTGTGTTATTTCTCATATTCCTTGTCTTGGTGCAAAATGTTCTGAGGGTCTGGTTCTAGATCAAGGTGGAGGTCTGACTGCACACTCTTAAGCAACATGTCCTGGCACCAAAGTATACAAATCACAAATTTGATTGCCATGCAGGATGAGGAGAAGAGGACCAGTATGTAGAAAGGAAAATGGAACTTTCTTTCTCCATCAAGATATAAGGATAGCCTGGAGCATGTGTGTGTGTGTCAGTCACTCAGTCGTGTCCAAGACTTTGTGACTCCAGGACTGCAGCCCACCAGGCTCCTCTGTCCATGGGATTCTCCAGGCAAGAACACTGGAGTGGGTTGCCATGCCCTCCTCCAGGGATCTTTCCGAACCAAGAACCTGCGTCTCCTGCAAATCCTGATTGCAAACAGATTCTTTACTGGCAGAGCCTTTAGGGAAGCCCCAGACTGGAGCATAGTGGGCACTAAATAAACATATCTTCAATGAACCCATGAATGGATTTATATTAAATAAAAAATGTGAAATAATAGTTGAGTCAGATTTTTCTCTATGTACCTGTCTGCTGAGAAATTTGTATGCAGATGAATAAGAAACAGAACCAGACATGGAACAATGGACTGATTCAAAATTGGGAAAGGAGTACTACAAGGCTGTATATTGTCACCCTGCTTATTTACTTCTATGCAGAGTGCTGTGCATAGTCTCTCAGTTGTGTCTGACTCTTTGTGATCCCATGGACTGCAGCCCACCAGGCTCCTCGGTCCATGGGGATTCTCCAGGCAAGAATACTGGAGTGGGTTGCCATACCTTCCTCCAGGGGATCTTCCAGACCTAGGGATTGAACCCAGGTCTCCTGCACTGCAGGCGGATTCTTTACTGACTGAGCCACCAGGGAAGACCTCTATGTAGAGTACATCATGCAAAATGCCAGGCTGGAAGAATCACAAGCTGAATCAAGATTGCAGGGAGAAATATCAACAACTTCAGATATGCAGATGATACTACTCTAATGGCAGAAATTGAATAGGAACTAAAGAGCCTCTTAATGAGAGTGAAAGTGACTGAACAACAACACTTAGTGACTGAACAACAACAACCAGAATAAGGCCAAAAGCTAAGGACATTGTGCTGATAACCAACATACTATATACAGAGCACAGTTTTCAAACACAGACATCTCCCTTTCTTCATGTGGAAGCCCAGGTGCCCAGATACACACCGAGACCTGCATTCTCCATGAAATGTATATTTTCCTTAAGGGGTATAAAATTGGTTATTGCAATGTGAAAACATCTCAGTTATTACAATGTGTGATGTTTATGGATGCTCAACCTAATGCAACAAATTCTTAGTACTCAGTACTGCTCTTATTATGTGTTCTTGAGTATTAGACAGGGAGCACTGACACTGAGTTCATGGAAGATACACAGAATATATGTAAGATAAGTTCTACTAACTTTGGAATATTTTTCCTCTTGAATGATTTCTCAAGCCTAGCATATTTCTTTTCTATCTTTGAATAACAAATTACCACAAACTTAGTGGCTTAAGAAACACCTAATCATCATTGTTTGGTTTATGTGAATCAGGAATTCAGGCACAGCTTAATTTAGTTGTCATGCACGGAAAGATGATGCAAAGACACAGGGGAAACACCATCTACAATTTAAAGAATGTTTGAGGCTGCCAGAAGCTGAGAGAGGCCGGGAACACACTCTCCCTCATAATTTATAGCAGCTTTATTCACAACTGTCAAAACATGAAAACAAGAAGATCTTCAGTTGGTGAATAGATAAAGAAATTGTGGTAAATCCAGACAGTGGGATATTATTCAGCCGTGAAGAGAAATGAGCAGATAAGCCCTGAAAGGATATGGAGGAACCTTAAATGTTTATTACTAATTTAAAGGATGAGCCCATATGCTGTAGGGGCTTCTCAGATGGTGCTAATGGTAAAAAACCCGCCTGCCAGAGCAGGAGACATGAGAGATGTGGGTTCCATCTTTGAGTTGGGAAGATCCCCTGGAGGAGGGCATGGCAACCCACTCCAGTATTCTTGCCTGGAGAGTCCCATGGACAGAGGAGCCTGGTGGGCTACAGTCCATGGGGTCGCAAAGAGTCGGACACGACTGAAGGGACTTGGCATGCACATGCTGCAGGATTCTAATTACATGACAGGAAACTATATTACATGCAAAACTTAAGAGACAATAAGAATATCAGTGCTTTACAGGGGTTAGGATGAAAACAGAGGAAAATAAGCAGAGCACAGGTAATTTTAGGGTGCAGAAACTGCCCTGTATGATACCATAAAGTTGGGGGATGCCTATCATAATACTTTACCCAAATCCATGGACTGTACAACACCAAGAGTGAACCGTAATGAAAACTCTGGACTTTGGCTGTTAATAATTTGTCATTGCAGGTTCATCAGTTCTAACAGAATGACCACTCTGGTGGAGGATGCTGAAAACAGAGAGGCAAGGATGCGTGGGGGTAGGGAGTAGTATTGGAAATCCTTGTACCTTGTGATTAGTTTTGCTGTGAACCTAAAACTGTCTTGAAATATAAAGTCTATTATTTTAAAAGTCATTGCCATACCCTGTGTCATCTAGACTTTCTTCTACATAGTTTCATGTTTTACATTTAGGTCTATGATTCCTTTTTTAATACTGCAACATTTTATTTTTTTTTACCACTGCACACTCATATGATTCATTTTCAATTAATTCATGTGAAAAGTCATTTTGTTCTTCTCCAATAGTGTGTAGGCTATTCTGGATCTTTTGTTCCATCATATAAACTTCGGGATCAATCTGTCTCTATCCATAAATTAACCTGCTGGCTTTTAATTGGGATTGCATTTAATATATAGATCAAGTTGGGGAGAACTGATTCCTTGACAATATTTATCTTACTAGCTATAAACATGTAATACATATTTATGTATAAATAAATATACATATTCAGTTCTTCTTTGATGTTTTTGATCAATTTTGTAGCTTGCTTCACACAGCTCTTGATACAAATTAGATTTATACCTAAGTGACAGACTTTATTTTCTTGGGCTCCAAAATCACTGCAGATGGTGACTGCAGCCATGAAATTAAAAGACGCTTGTGCCTTGGAAGAAAAGCCATGACAAACCTCAACAGTATATTAAAAAGCAGAGATGTTGCTTTGCCGACAAAGGTCCATCTAGTGAAAGATATGGTTTTTCCAGTAGTCACGTATGGATGTGAGAGTTGGACTATAAAGAAGGCTGAGTGCCGAAGAATTGATGCTTTTGAACTGTGGTGTTGAAGAAGATTCTTGAGAGTCCCTTGGACTGTGAGGAGATCCAACCAGTCCATCCTAAAGGAAATTAGTCCTGAATATTCATTGGAAGGACTGATGCTGAAATTCCAATACTTTGGCCACCTGATGGGAAGAACTGACTCATTGGAAAAGATCCTGATGCTGGGAAAGATTGAAGGCAGGAGAAGGGGATGACAGAGGATGAGATGATTGGATGGCATCACTGACTCAATGGACATGAGTTTGAGCAAGCTCTGGGAGTTGGTGATGGACAGGGAAACCTGGCGTGCTGCAGTCCACAGGGTTGCAAAAAGTCAGACACAACTGAGAGACTGATTACCTTTCTTGGAGGTAATTTAAATGGTCACATGCTTGTTTCAGTATGTGCTGTGCTTGCTTAGCTGTGTCCTATTCTTTGAGACCCCATTGTCTGTAGCCCACCAGGCTTCTCTGTCCATGGAATTCTCCAGGCAAAAATACTGCAGTGGGTTGCCATGCCCTCCTCCAGGGGATCTTCCCAACCCAGGGATCAAACCCAGATCTCCCGTATTGTAGGCTGTGCCACCAGGGAAGCCCTTGTTTCAATATGCAGAAATGCAACTGATTTTGTGCGTTGATCTTGTTTCCCGCCATCTTGCTGAACTCAGTTCTGGGAGTTTTTTGATTGATTTAAGTGATCATTTGTGGATTTTTAGTAGAATCTTTGGGATTTTCTATGTAGAAACTCACAGTATCTGCAGTTTTATTTCTTCATTTACAATCTATATCCTTTCCTTCTTCCTCTCTCTCTCCACTTGTTGAATAAGAGTTGTGAGAATAGATATTTTTGCATTTTTCCTTATCTTGGAAAGAAAACGTTGTCTTCCACCACTGAGTATAGTGATACCTGTAGGGTTTTTGTGGATGTTGTCAAGTTGAGGAAATTCCTCCCTATTTCTAGTTTGAGAGTTTTCATCATTAATAGGTGTTAGATCTGTCAAGTGTTTTTTCTGCATCAATTGACATGATCATGCAATTTATTTCTTCTTTAATTTGATGTGATGGATTATAATGATTGATTTTCTCAGTATTGAAACTAAGATCTGACTTAGTCATAATATATAACATTATACAATGTTAAATCCTATTTGCCAATACTTTGTTGAGGAATTTTGTGTCTAAGTTCATGACATATATTGGGCTATAGTTTTCTTATGTACAATCTTTATTTATTGTTGCTATCAAGGTAGTAATTTCCTCATAAAATGAGTTGGGAAGTGTGGCTTCTTTTTCTAATTTTTTGAAGAGATTGTATAAAATTGGTGTGAATTCTTATTTAGATGTCTGTTAAAATTCTCCAGTGAGTGTGAGTGCCTCACATAGTTTACTCCCTTAAGATCCAAGTCTTCCCACCTCTTCCTCACTCTCAGATAATGGTCTGCTTCCTCCTTCATCTGATCTAAACCCCTAAAGCTATCTTCTGTGGCAATTGGGACTCAAAGCTTCTACCAACATGGACCAATATCCTTGGGGGAAAGACTCTACAAAATTCTTTTTTTTCCCCCCAGCAAATAGAGGCAGAACCACACAGTTAAGCGAAGGAGACTGCAGGGCTCAGCTTCCATCTCTGACCCAGAGACCTCTAGTATGCACTTCTGACCAATATTCTCTGAACACTCAGACCTCTGCAAAACTTTAACACTGATTATCTCCTGATGGCATTGTGGATTCTTTTCTTGCTTTTATAATCTCATCTTTTCTAAGATGTTTTTCTTCACTTAGTGGGTAGCATATGTGTGCTGGTGACCAATGAAAATACAGACCCTTTGTCCCCAGTGGCTGGAGGATGAGAGCTGTCGTGTTTGCTCTGTTCAGCCTGCTGATCATGGGTGAGTCCTTTACCTGACCCAAGGTGTGAAACAGACACAGTCCCTGGGAGATTTTGTGTGCTGGAGGCCATTCAAGTCTAGATCTCTAAATTCTGCCTGTTTTACAATGGACCAAGGAAATCCCTCCTCAAAGAAATTCTAGGGAAGCAGGCGGGGAGGAAACGGTAACCAGGCAGAGGGAGGTCCCACTCACCTGTGAGTTTCAGCAGCAGAGCCAGCAGAAGGGAGGGCAGACGTGGGCAGGATGGGAAATCAAGGACAGGCATCATGGTGGCCCTTGGAGCCTGCTCGGTGTCAGTGTGGTCCTGGAGAGGCCTGGACCTCTGTGCTCTACAGAGAGAGGACAGTTCCTACTTCCATGATGTCAGAGGAACAGGATTGTGATGAGAGGAAAAACTGTGGAACTGGGACACTTTTTCTTTGAAATTATAAACTGGACAGACAAGGTTGCTACAAACGGATAAGTTGCTGCTGGAAACGTTGAGGGTTTCCGGAGCCAAGGGGTGCGACACCCGAAGCTTGTGCTCCTTCCTGTGTCTCATCCCATCTTAGAGATTTTCCCTAATCCTACTGCTAAGTCGCTTCAGTCGTGTCCGACTCTGTGCAACCCCATAGATGGCAGCCCACCAGGCTCCCCCGTCCCTGGGATTCTCCAGGCAAGAATACTAGAGTGGGTTGCCATTTCCTTCTCCAATGCATGAAAGTGAAAAGTCAAAGTGAAGTCGTTCAGTCGTGTCTGACTCTTAGCGACCCCATGGACTATAGCCCACCAGGCTCCTCCATCCGTGTGATTTTCCAGGCAAGAGTACTGGAGTGGGGTGCCATTGCCTTCTCCGTCAGCCCTTGCCTATCTAGCATCCTCAGAGATGTTGTCTGGGCCAGAGACTTCTGGAAGCTCATGATGGGCAGATGGGTTAAAGCTCCGGCCTGAGTTAAATAGCAGGGCCTCCCTGGGCCGCAGAGCTACAGGAAGGAAGGTAGATCTCTGGCCTCATCCTCTTGGCTGTATAGTTGAGCTTTATGAGGACTCCTCCTCTTCACTCCAGAGGGGTCAAAGGTATAAAATTAGTACTAGTGCAATGTCTGCTGTGGGCTCCTGGCTTTGCTGTGGATCCCTGCATATAATACAGGAAGTTGCCTCTTTCTCCTCTTGCAGAAAAATTGTTTTTGACAATTTGACGAAAAGAAGTTAAGAGTTTCTAAGATGGTGATTGTACATTACAGAATGGGGAAGGTAGAGCTCTGAGGCACATTCTCAAAGAGGTAAAAGCAACACACATAGAAACATACCTGGGAAAGTGAGGTCTGCCTCTCCTGTGTGTACTGGGTCTGGGGCTAGCTCTGTAGTAAGGAAGTGGAGGGGCAGAAGAAAACACTCTCAGAAATAGAGAGGAGCTCTCATGTTCACCTGCTTCTCTCTCACCTCTGGAATGGGCTCAACCCCAGCACAAGGGTTGTGTCCTGGGACTCTTGGCCCACTCTCAACTGGTGCCCCTTCACTCTCCAAGCATCCATAGTCAGGCGCCGACTGCTTCCTTGTGATCCCTGCGTTTGCCTCAGGGACTGACTGGATGTCAAGGCCAGGAGAGGTGTTAGAAAAGCAGAATGCAGAGCAGGGCCCAGACATCCTCTATGAGATGACAAGACTCCCCCTCCCCTTGTGACGCCACCATTCTATCCCATTGTTCTAGAGTGATGAATTCCACACTGGGAAACCTATTAATGGACCCTGCTGAAGACTGGACAGCCTCTTATCTCTAGCTTCCATCACCCTATGCTTCCTTCCGCCTCCAGCCATCTTCACACCTTCTATGGAGCTCTGAAGACTTCAGAGGGAGGGATTTTCGGCGGCATCATGGTCAAGAGCACTGGCTTTGGAACCAGATACATTTTAGGTTTAAATCTTGATTCCGTTTCTTAGTAACTGAATCATCTTGAACCCATTATACAGACTTGTATATCCTTTGATCTGGAAATCTTCGCTTTGCACCTCGAACATTCAAGGCTGAATTCATGATCTACACTCAGACGTTCCTTTCTCCTGCCCAACCCTGTTCAGTATGTGGCATATCCGTTTGGTTAAACCAAAAAGAGACCCACGCTGTTCATCCTCACTCAACCACTCATACCTATTCCCTATCAGACCCTGTTAGTTTGACCTCCTAAACACGTCTTAAATCTAGTTCTCTGTATCCACTGTCATCTTTTACATAAAGGAAAATGATTACCTTCTAATCAGGCTACTCCAGTTTCTCCTGCCCTGCCCTACAATCTTTTCCTCTTTCTTTATCCATGTCTTTCAGAACGCAGATCTGATTATACACCTCTTTGGCATAAACGCTTTTGTGGACTCTGATTGCTCTCGGTATAGTAAGGCAATTTGGTACATAGTAGTATATATAAATAATTCGATTCATCCATGACTGGTGTGGCCCCCACAACTTCTTTGTCTCAGGTTGGTTTCCTTGGGAAATGGACTCTGAGGTGAAGATGAGCATGTCATTTTCTCAAGAGGTACTTTTAGACTCAACTTCTGTGGAAGGGACGGAGAGGAAGCAGGACCAGATAGAAGAAGTTGAGCTGCAACAAAATCCTAATGAAGATATCAGCGGGGCTCCCATGGAGCTCTGGTGCTAGGATGTTCCTTCAGGGTTGTCCTGAGCTTAGGGGAGAGCGCTGGGCTTTCATGTCACCATGTTGATGAGTCAGTGAATGTGGCGTGTGACCAGGCAAGACTTTGGGCAAGCTGGGTCTCCTCATTTGATGCAGTCACAAGGAGGATGGCAGGCAGGGGCCATCTCTGCAACCTGGTGCCTAACAGCATCCTCTGTGCCCTTGGAAGCATCTTCCACCTGGGAGTCTTTGGACTCAGGCCATGTATTAACTTCCCCACAATTAGGTCCTCAAAGCCACCTCACATCACCTGGGAAACATAAAGTTCTCTGACCCTACTTGGCCTGACCTTGTTGTTGTTCATTCGCTAAATTGTGTCCAACTCTTTGCAGCTCCATGGACTGCAGCACTCCAGGCTTCCCTGTCCTTCACTATCTCCCTAAGTTTGCTCAGACTCATGTCCATTGAGTCAGTGATGCCATCCAACCATCTCATCCTTTGTTTCCCCCTTCTCCTCTTGCCTTCAATCTTTCCCAGCAACGGGGTCTTTCCCAATGAGTCGGCTCTTTGCATCAGGTGGCCTGATGTGGACTTTACTAATTGGAAAAGTTCAGCATGCATGTCATAGAGGCCTGAAATGCAGCTTTCTCTGGGATCTCTGAGTGCCTGGGTTAGCAGTGAGCTCTGGCAGAGGACAGAGGAAGCAAGAGAAGGGAACCTCAGACCTGTAAGATGAGATAAAATGTGGTTATATTAACATAGAAACCTCCTCACCATGTATTTCCTTACACTGTTTCCCAAAGGGATACAAGAAGACAAAATATTATATTTTATTTAATAGGCTTTTCAAAAACAGTTTTAGATTTATAGAAAAACTTAGATGATAAAACAAAGAGTTCCCATATACCCCTACACACAATTTCCTATTATTAGCATCTTATATTAGTGTGGTACGTTTGTTGCAATTAATGACATTGGTACATTATTAGTAACTGAAGTCTACATTTGGTTTTTGTGTTAGCTCTGGCAGTTATAACAAAACTGTTGAAAGGAGAATACGTTTTTTCCCCCCTTAAAACCAGGAAGGGGGATCCTGTGTACTTAGGAGATAAAAGAGAACCTCAAAGTGTGGGGGGTTGGTGAACACAGGAGCACACAAGACAGAATAACTCCTCAGTACAGGGATGCTGGTGTGTGGATCATGGTCAAGTCCAAGGTGATGGACAAGAGAGAGCCTGACCTGTTCTGTGCTGACTTTCTCCTCATATTTGTGAGTCAGTCCCCAGAGGTCCTTCCCATGATCCCTGCCTAGGACCACGTATAGAGACCCAGCTCTGGGGACCTCAGGGGCATATGGGCAGGGAGTTCTCCATGGATGGGAGGCATCTGGAAAGTCATGGAAGGTTCCAACTGAGACGTCCTAGGCTAGGCACCTCAGGGAGGGAAGAAGGCAGCAGAGACTGAGGGTGGCACTTAGTAGGGAGGAAGGAAGGAGCTGTGGGAAACATGTTTACATTTAATTACCTGCTCATCATTCAGGGATTGTTCTCTGCATGCCTCCTATGTGCCCAGGTGGGCTCCTCCTGGGATGCCTGTCCTGGCAGCCTTTGAGATAGGACTCTGCCCCCTTAGCCTTCTTCCCAGGTCCTGGTTCCTCTTCCCTAGCCTTTCCACTCTGATTTCTCAACTTTATTCTAAATGGGAATTCCTTTATGATCTAGAAATTGTCTCTAGGAATACCACCCACTCAGCTGCCCCTCATTCAGCACCCTTGGCCCACAGAACAGCTAGGGGATACACTTTGAAAACCCTTGATCGAGTCCCCCTTTTCAAAACAGAACACCACATACTTCCTGGGAGTTGGAAACCTCTTAGAAGGATCCTCCTGAAGGTACAGAGGGATGTGTGTCCCGTTCTCCTAACTATACGTGGGCCCTGACCCTGTCTGAACTGTGGATTGACCCTCCCGCTGAACTTGCTTCCTTTGGGACTAATCTCGTCCTGCTCAGCCACCCCCACATTTAAAGTCATGCCCAGAGCTTCCTGTGGACAAAGATGACAGAGACGCTGCCCACCAGCAGCACCACGGGGCCTAGGAGGAGAACTGCAAAGACCACGTGCCCCCAAATCCAAAATATTCACCACCTGACTCTTTTAGAAAATATTTGCCAGAGCCTGGCATAGGATTTCACAAATCAAGTTAAAAGATCAAGCTTTATCATAAAGATGATGAGCTATTGGATAACTTAAACAGAACTGACACAGATTTCTTCCCTGGTGGCTCATCAGTAAAGAACCTGCCTGCAGTGCAGGAAATGCAGAAGACTCGGATTCAATCCCTGGGTCAGGAAGATCCCCTGAAGGAGGGCCTGGCAACCCACTCCAGTATTCTTTCCTGGAGAATCCCATGGACAGAAGAGCCTGGTGGGCTATAGTCCATGGGGTCGAGAAGAGTCAGACATGACTGAAGCAACTAAGCACGCACACATGACTCAGATTTACAAATTTAAAACAGTCACTCTGACTACAAACTAAGGGATGGAATAAGGAGAGGGAAAAAATAGAGACAGAGTCCAGGTGGGAGTCTGCATCAATGATCAGGTGAAAAATAGAAGGTAGCCTGGCCTGGAGATGGCAAAGTTAAATGAGTGCCATTTTTAATCCCCAAAGCAGTTTTTGTTCTTGTATTGTCTGCAAGTACCACTAGATGGTGCCAACTCAAAGAGGAAAAAATCCCACCTTTATCTTCATCAATATCCAATTTTTTACTAAACTGGTCTAACCTTATAGGGGTTCCCCTGGTGGCTCAGACGGTAAAGAAACTGCCTGCAATGCAGAAGACCCCAGTTTGTCCCCTGGAAGAGGAAATGGCAACCCAATCCAGTATTCTTGCCTGGAGAATCCCATGGACAGAGGAGCCTAGCGGGCTAGGGGCTACAGTCCATGGAGTTGCAAAGAGTCTGACATGACTGAATGACTAACACTTAACTTTATAGGAACTTAGGAGCTGTAATTCAAGTATTTCAGTGGTTTAACCCTTGGAGTAAGTTTTAAGAAGAATCTACATCATACTAAGTCAAGTTTATGTCTATATTATGTGGGTTTTTGCCAAGCAATAAGCAAGGGTTTTATGAGAAACTAAAAGATGAACTAAATTCACCTTCAATTCTTCATATTCATTGACTTCTTCAGATAACTAAGGAAACAGTCAAGTGTGTGGGCAAAGGTTTTCACCAAGAATGTCTACCACAGCATGATTTATAAACCTGAAAGCAATCTTAGTGGCCAATAGAGAAATCATCCATCCATCTACACTTGAGAGAATGAACAAATGATTCATGAGCCTCCACCCCTCACCAGGCACTGTGTTGAGTATTGTGCTGAACACAATGGATCAGGTCCTCACTGTCCTAGAATGGACTTGTTAAAGGTGTGTTATTTTCAGAGACATTTCATGAGTTGGGAAAATAGTTTGTTATATCATAACTGGAAGCAAAACAAAATTTTAAAAATGTATATACAGCATGCTGCAAGCTTCTTTAATGTACATCATGGTAGAGTATGAAATGTTTCAGTCTACAAATTCATGCATGTAAAAAAAAAGTGCACACTTCTTTATTTTTCATAATTCAACTTAATTTTACCTCTGAATCCCAGTCCTGCAAAGGTGTTAAGAAATTCGGCCCCAGTTGGGCTCAGCTACCCTCCACCTACCCTCCAGGGTTTAGCCAAATTTCTCACTCAGAACCCCAGGGTATTTGCCCATGTGTGCACAGCAGTGTCTGGAAGTGCCCACTGCCAGGGCCCTGTGGTTCTGCCAGGTCAGCTGCTCCAGTCTTTGTGACCAGAAAAGGTTACAGGTCTGGGTGACACTTGAGCCAAAACTCCCTGAAGCAGCCTGGGACCTGCCACTCCAGGTGTGGTCTGAACCAGCAGCATGTGCATCACTTGGATACCGCTGGGTCAGAATCTGCATTTCAACCAGATCCCTAGGTGATCTGAGTGTGTATTACATTTTTGGAAACACCGCCCTAAGAGTCCTTACCATGCCTGGCTGGTCCAGTCCAGGTGGAGCTCAGGTTGGGGCTGCTTTGGGAACCCTGGGCCAATCGTCACTAGTCTGAAGAAGCCCCTCTTTCCTTCCATCCATGAGCACTGATGTGAAAATAAAGACAACCAAGGAAGGGTCTTGTAGGCAATTTCAGCCAGCCACCCTACCCCTGCCATAGGGCCCTTACCCTTTACAGAAGATCAGGGCCCTCTGCCTGCTTTAACGAATGAAAAGCAGGAGAAAAAAACTCATGGAGGGGGTGTAAATTCTAGTCACAAATACACCTTGTTTTTCACAAAATCAAGACTAAAAATAAAATATCATAAAGGAGGTAGCAGTGCTGTCATTAGGGCTTCCCTAGTGGCTCAGTTGGTAAAGAATCTGCCTGCAATGCAGGAGACTCGGGTTCGATCCCTGGGGCGAGAAGATCCCCCTGGAGAAGGAAATGGCAAACCACTCTAGTATTCCCACCCAGAAAATCCCATGGACAGAGGAGCCTGGTGGGCTACAGTCCATGGAGTCTCAAGAGTCAGACACAACTGAGTGACTAAACCACCATCACCAGTACTGTCATTTATCTCTTCTTTAAACTTTTCTGCATTGTTTTTCTACAATGAATATAATAAAATTTCCAAACAGGAAAAAATTAAACATCCCTTAATGGAGTATACTCATGTGGACAAGACACAGAGATGCAAACAGAACCCAGAAAGAAGATGAAAAATTGGATGACTCAGAACTGAAAAACAATGTTTTATTAATAGACCGAGGGCACACACTCATTACAAGCGCTGAAAGTCGGGCCAGATTACTCAAAAGTGGTGTCAGTGTCTTCTCAGTGCCTTGGAATTTATTCATTTAATCCTATTTCCTGTTACAATTTTTGATCTTTTAAAGAAAAAGAAGAGGTTCCAAGGTAATTGTGAGAGGGAGAAATCGGCCAGCTCGTGTGTGTCTCTTCTTTTAAAAATAATGCACAAATTATAAGCCATTCCAATAAAACTGAAACTCTTGTTTCAACGGACTCTCAGCGAGAATTACTGAGATAAGTGGCTGCTTAGAACAAAAGCCCTGATATCGATCACAAGCCCCTTGTTGCTAGGTTCTTGATCTTTTACAAAATACACTAATTGGCAGAACCTCATTGAGATCAATGTAAGGGATGAGCAGCCTGTTGAATGGATGTTTCCTGCCATTTGTTCCAGAGGCAAAGCGCCCAGGAGGTTCAGCCTCAGTCTTCTGAGATCCTCTTCCTCATCCCTGTGGCAGAAGTCCGTCCTGGGAAGAGCTGCAGAGAGGAGATGGGGTTAAATGGGTTGAGCAGGCAGGCAAATGTGCACAGATGTTCATTTCAAGGAAAAGCTGGCAAACAACAAAGCAAGTCACAGTGCATCTGGCCAATTTATCCTTCCTTTGTTCAAGTCATGGTTGAATAAAGGGAGAAGAACAAGGGTATTTTGGATTCCAGCCCTGCCTGAGCCTAGCAGATTCCAGTTCATAAATGTTGAGCTTTATCACCCTACATCATTCACTGAATTAACACATTTTTTTGAGTTATCTACTGTAAAGTGTAAAACATCCCCATTTTCTGCCATCTCACAGGAACTTTCCATGGATAACATTCTTAAGCCTCTGAAACCCACTTCATAAAGTCAGGAGACTTTTCATGAAAGAAAGCACTTTCTCAGGTACAGAAATCAAGATGAGAGCTGTAGCTGCAGTCTCCTGGTCTCAGTATCAGTGAGGGTGACATTGAGGCTGATTAACGATGGCTTTGAACAAATAGAACTCTTCTCGCTCCCAAGTAAAAGTCAAGAGGTGACCAGGTAAGGTGGCTCTGTGTCAATAAGTCCGCAGGGAGCCAAATTCTTTCCAGATTCTTATTCCTGGACTGTACTCTAGTACCCATGGTCCAAGATGTTGGCTGGAGCTCCAGCCATCACAGTTATCTTCAGAGAGCAGTATGGAAGGAAAAACAAAGGGCATTCACCAGCTCACCTTAGGGAGTGTTGTTGGAAGCTGCCACACAAAGCTTCCATTCCCGTCTTACTGGCCAGAATTTAGCCACAGGACACATCCAGCTGCAAGGAGGACTGAGAACAGAGTATTTGCTCTGGGTCACTGTGTGTGATCTTATTATGGCATGTTGGAGAGTAGATATTGAGGAAGGCAAACCAGCAGTCTCTGCTATCGTGTGTCTCTCTGATCCTAGACGACTGTCAAGTAAGTATCTGATGAATTAAAACATGCTCATTACTTTAGTCGCTGCATTCTGAGTATCATTTAAAATTAAATGGTGACTTCTCACATTCCATTCCCTCTCCAATCCCTGGGTAATAAGGAACTTTGTTATGGTGTCACTCACTTGTTATTCAAACAACCAAGTTCTCTTGAAGTTCCCCAGCTGGCAAGATTCTCATCACTGCAAGGAGCCTTGCCTGCTGCTCTTGAACAATTTAGCTATCATGGAGACTAGGAAACACAGGAAGCAGTGAATAAGAGGGAATAGCAAAGTTAGTGGAAGCAACAAGAAAAATCACAGGGAGGCCACGGTTCATTGGAAAGAGTGAATCATTCATCTCCTGAGCTTTTTCTCCAAGGGAAAAGCTTCAATCTCCTCAGGGTTTAAATATAGCAAATCCTAGGACTGAGGAATATTTGATCCCTGGAGAAGTTGAACCAGTACTTTACCACCAGGGCATCTAGAAAATTAGCAAGTGGAAGAGGAAACACAGCATCTTTGGGGACCTATAGGCATCTGCTACCTGCAGGTTTCCCAGGTGGCACTTTGGCCACTTGATGCAAAGAGCCGACTCATTGGAAAAGCCCCTGATGCTGGGAAAGACTGAGGCCGGGAGAAGGGGGTGACAGGGGATGAGATGGTTGGATGGCAGCACCGACTCAACGGACATGAGTTTCAGCAAGCTCCGGGAGACGGTGAAGGACAGGTAAGTCTGGCGTGCTGCAGTCCATGCGGTCGCAAAGAGTCGGACACTACTGAGCGACTGAACAACAACCACAGGTGGTTCAGTGGTAAAGAATCTGCCTGCCAATCTGCCTGCCTGCAGGAGGCACAGGTTTGATCTCTGGGTCGGGAAGATTCCCTGGAGGAGCACATGGCTACCCACTCCAGTATTCTTGCCTGGGAAATCCCATGGACAGAGGAGCCTGGCAGGCTATAGTCTATGAAGTCACAAAGAGTCAGACACAACTGAACCACTGAGCAAACACCTGTCTTATAACTTTAGAAGTTGCTAGTTATCACCAGAAATTTCTGGATCAGATGACCTCACCCAAAACCAGACGATCTGACTATCTGATAAACCCTGCTGCTGCTAAGTCACTTTAGTCATATCCAACTCTTTGCGACCCCATGGGCTGTAGCCTGCCAGGCTCCTCTGTCCATGGGGATTCTCCAGGCAAGAATACTGGGGTGGATTGCCATTCTCTTCTCCAGAAGATCTTCCTGATCCAGGGATTGGACCTGTGTCTCTTAGGTCTCCTGCATTGGCAGGTAGGTTCTTTACCACTAGCCCCACCTTAAACCCTAAGGGACCAGAAATAAATCCGAGCCTAGAGCTGAGTTTGTCAACCTGTGAGCATGACTGGCATCTGGAATTGGAATGATTCTCTGTGGTGGGGGCTGTCCTGTGTGCTGCGGGGTGTTCAGCAGCATCCCTAGACTCTGCCCCCTCAATGCCAGTAATACAGTCACCTAGTTGTGGCAACTGAAATGCCTCCAGTCACTGACAAATGTCCCCTGGGTGCAAGAGACTCCAATTAAGAACCACTGGTCTTGATCTTTTAGAATTTTGTTAGCAGAGACTCAAAGCTGCTAACTATGGATTGAGGTTATATTCAGAGGCCACTGAATTCTTTCAGTTAAATATTTTCACTCCCTTGATCTTTCATTCAAGGTCACTCATTCAGCACCTTTGGGACTCAGGAGTGGCCAAAGCAGGGAAGCTTATTTACCTGGCATTCAGCACACACCGGGGCCTCGATAAGCCCTGTATAAGGATTGTCACGTCACTCCTGCAGCTGCCCCTCAAAGCCCTTACTACTGTCATCTTCATTTCATAGATAAAATAACTGAAGTTCAGCAAGGTCGAGTCACTTGCCTAAGGACACACAGCTAGGAAATGTCTGGTTGCAGGAATTTGGACCCGCACGAACTGAACCCAGAACCTGCACTTTTTACCATTAATTTAATATCAACGACATGCCAAGCATTGTGCTTGCTGCTTAACCCTATCTCCAACCACCTGAGCGTGAGGGGTTCTGGGTCCCATTTCATGGTAAAGAATCATGGCTCCCTGGGTGCCACTCTGAGTGACTCAGGCTGCCGTGAGAATCGGAGCCTCTTTATGGAAAGAAGTCCATGAAAACTGGATGCAGCAAAGCAGCTCTGCTCAAACCAGTTTGGAGCTGACATTTAGGTCATTTCAGGATTCTGATTTTCAACAATTTGGCTGCATTGTCAGAGTTCTCAGACAACCTGAGGTGGGATTAATCTCATACAGAAAATAAATGGAGGAAAGTACTTCCATTTACCCCAGTAACATCAGCAGCAAACATATAATACATAGTGAAAATTTTAAGATATATGCAGAAAATGTCCATTTTATTAAGAAATATTAAGAGAGATGATGAAACATATTCGTTTAGATGGGAAATCTCAACATAAGGAAGATGTCAGATGTCCTTAAACTCTACTATAAATTTATCTATAATAAAAAGTCCTTCTGGAGGCAAACATTACCTAGTATTGCAATGTTTTGACTTCTGGAAAACCTACTGGAAATGTACTTTCTCCCTTTAGGAATATGACTGAATGCATAGCACTTGGCATTTCATCACGTCCACTTGTGACGTGTTCCCCAGTAAAACACACCACTGAACACGAAGAGGAAGAAAGCTAATGAAAGTGGATGCGCATGGAAGCACCAGGTTGAGAGCTAACGTTCTGCAGATGCTCGCCTGTGACAACATCTCAAGTTCAGACAGCAAAGCACTCACCCTTCACATTTGCTCCCAGGCATCACGTGCTCACGTGGAACGCACCCACTTGGACATGCAGTCAAGCCGGTCACGTTCTAGCCGTTACCTGAGTGCTCCCCATCAGGCAAATCACAATTCTCAGAAAAGTGTGGGCACATCTGACAAAACCTAGCCTATTCATCACTGACCAGGAACCCAGTCATTTTTTTTTTTCTTTGAAAGGAATGTTTTCCATAAAAGCCTTGGCTTTTTAAAAAAAGCCATTTGCAGCAAAGGAAACATTCATGTTACCATGGTTTAGATCATATTGGAGAGCTATTTTTCTCCCTCTGCTTCAGGGAGAAAGGTTCCAGTGGCAAAACAGACAAGTCAGCTGTCCTTGGAGCATGCAAGTACTTCTCTATTCCACCTTCTCTCAGGTCGGCATCTATTTTTGTCAACCAATGTTCCTTTAAATTATGAGTTCAGCAAAACAAGAAAGCCTTCTTGGTCAACCCTGTGGGACTCTGAAGGATTCTACAAGTTGTGACTTTTACATCTTACTCAATAAAATTTCCTAGCAATTACGAAAAAAAAACTATGCCTAGCAATTACAAAAATCTGTTCTCAGAGTTCAGTTCGTTTCAGTCGCTCAGTCATGTCCAACTCTTTGTGACCTCATGGACTGCAGCACACCAGCTTCCCTGTCCATCACCAACTCCTGGAGTTTGCTCAAAGTCATGTCCATTGAGTCAGTGATGCCATCCAACCATCTCATCCTCTGTTGTCCCCTTCTCTTCCTGTCTTCAATCTTTCCCAGCACTAGGGTCTGGGTTTTCTCAGAGTAAAACCAACCAAAGTCGCAGACGATCCAGGTCAAATGGTCAAAATTAATTCCTCTAACCTGGTCTCAGGGGTTTCCCAGGTGGTACAGGAATAAAGAATCTGCCTGCCAATGCAGGAGACACAAGTTTGATCCCTGGGTTGGAAAGATCTCCTGGAGTAGGAAATGGCAACTCATTCCAGTACTCTTGTCTGAAAAATTCCATGGACAGAGGAACCTGGTGTGATTCTGTCCACGGGGTCACAGAATCAGACACAGTTGAGCACAGCACAGCAACCTGGTCTCAACTACTACATTTTTACGGTACTTGCCACATTCTGTTTTATTTATTATATGTTCCCCCACATACACCCCTTTTGGGCTCCTCAAGGCAGAGCACACAAGGACTATTGACAAGAAGAGTGTCCCAACCGGGGTGATATTTAAAAAAAAGGCTATTGTTGGGGACTTTCCTGGTGGTCCACTGGTTAAGGCCCTCCCAACACAGGGGGCCTGGGTTCAATCCCTGGTCAGGGAACTAAGACCCCACGTGCCACGCAGAGTGGCCAAATACTTTTTTTTAAGGTATTGTTATTGTGTTGGAGTCACAGAACAAACACATTTGACACATGCAAACAATTCCACGTGTGCTGGAATGTTCTACAGAGAGAAAGAGAAATCATCTAACTAGTGAGGGAGATTCTAGCCTCTGTGGCTGTCGGTCAGTATAAGCCAGGAGCCTGTGAACTGAAGAACATGAATCTTCTCTTCCTTCTGTTGGTTTCTGTCGTCTCCTGGCAAGAGCATCTCTCTGGGGTTTGGGAGGAGGGATCTGCTGCCCCATAATTTTCTCTTCATGTCTGGATTCAGAACTTGAATGCTGCTTCAGCAGACCTGACTGAGCTGATGGATCACAGCGGGCTCTCAGGCACGTGCACCGTGTAGGTGCTGCAGACGGGGCTGTGATGGACGGGCTGACACACTGCCCAGGCTCCCTCCAGGACCAAGAGTGCCTTCCTCAGCGGCGGGGAGAGCTGCTGGGCAAAAGCACGCAGCTGAATCCTTCTCTGAGGCTCGCTGGCCTTCAGCTGAAGATGGACGTCTGCATGAGGCTTCACGGAGGCAACGGACACCCATACAGGTGACCTCTGGAGGCTGGGGTACAAACCAGCCCCGCGCCCCAGGTCAACCCAGCTCTGCCGGCCCATCCAGCTCCGGGGCTGCTGCAGGACTGACCGAGGACCATACTACAATGGCAGGTTCAACTCCCACCTCTGCCCCACCCTGCTTACCCCTCCCCCACACATGTGAGCACTCCTCAGAAAGTTCCAGCCCACCCACCCTCCATCCTGCAGAACCTAGCCTGCCACCGGGTTCTGTAGGAAAGCCCAATTCTAGAGAATAGGAGAGAACGGGCTATTCTTCCCTCCCTGCAACCCTGCAGAATGGGGTAGAAGCTGATGAAGGAAGTCAGAATACACCATGGAGGGGAATTCACTCAGGGCTGGACACCATTCTCAGCCAAGATCTTCGTTCAAGTGGGAGAGAAGCCCCGCCCAGTCTGGGAGTGTCCATGTGGGAGCTGGACCCTGTGAGCTCGTGGACCGATGACCTGACTCCTCCAGAGTCTTTCCCCTCCTCCCCACCTCTGCTCAGGTGCCTCTCTACTCCATCCACTGATACCTGAAGCTCTGACTCTCAGCGTAAGCCTGACCTCTAGGGGGAGACTGTACAGTCTCTGGAGGATTCTGACCTGGTACAGGGGAGAAGTTCACCCCCTACCCCCAGAGAGTTATCTTTCAGAGTCTCTGGGCACAAGGCCCTGGCACCTGTCCCCACGGGAGCAGCAAGGAGTTACCGCAGCAGGTGATCTGTCACTCCATCCTGACTTCTGACTGAGAGAAATGCAGGGATGAGGTCAGAGATGCCAGGTGTGTCTGCCTGAAGCACCAGCCCCCTGCAGAATGAAGGGAAAGGGAGTGCGTGGGTGACGGACACTGTTCGAGGCAGCACACTCGTGTCAGGAGAGAGGTGAGATTCTGCTTTACTCTGCATGTCAGCGAGGACTCCAGCTGTCTTCTCCTAGCTTCTGCCGACAGGGACTGGATGGCTACTTGCAAAGGACAGTCCCAATTCTGTGGGAGCCTCACAAGCAAACGCTGCTGCTCTGATGGACTGTGGGGAGGCGCCCGGGACCAGGATGCAGAACAGAAAGTGTGTCCTAATGCAAGAGGTGTGCTGGGTGCCACACCTGAGGGGCTGCTGAGAAAAGAACCCTGGGGTCCAGTCCAGCCCTTGCCCAGTAACAGGACAGCCCCTCTCGGTCTCTTCTTCTGTCAAATGCAATTGCTACAACAATACGGCCTCATCGGGGCATCAGGAAGTGGGGCCCCAACTAAGATGAGACAAGAACCCGAGAATGAGCACCTCCTTAAATTCCACACCTTCAGCACCTTTCTGGATGCACCCTAGTCCCTGCCGGGGTGTAAAGACTAAAGGAGGAAATGCAGGAAGAAGTTCTCTGGCCTAGGGCCAGGTGCATCCCAACCCCAGGCCTCCCGCACCATCCGCTGTAGCCTCGGGGGAGGTTCTGAGCCCTCCCTGCCCCACTCTCCTTACCTATAAAGTGGAGGCAAAAATGAATTAATTTCTGCAACGTGTTCACTGCAGTGCCTGACACATGGTAGACGATGTTAGTTCTTTTTTTTTTTGGAAGTATTAGTTAATTTACAAAGCGGCAGGCTGCTTTCCTGACGAAGGGCTCTGGGGCAGAAACCCCTCCCAGGGACGTAAAGATTGTTGGCAGAATTCAGTTCCGAGCAGTTGTAGGGTAGAGGCCTCCGTTTTCTTGGGGCTGTCAGTGGGGAGCTGTTCTCACCTTCTAGAGGACACCTATTTTCCTTGAACTTGAACTTCAAGTGAACAAATGAACTTGTTTGTCTTCTAACCAGAAATTGCAAATGGAGCTTTCCTCCCGTCTCCTCACTCCTGCTTTCTCTTCTAACGCATCTTTATCACAGCAGTAGGGAAAGCTAGTCTATTCTTAAGAACTTGTGTAATTAGATTAGGCTCACCCTGATGATCTAGGATAATCTCCCATCTCAGGGTTTATAACATTAAGCACACCAGCATGGTCTCCTTTGGCCAAGTAAAGGTTACTTGGGATGGGAACATGGACATCTTTGGGAGTGGGGATGTTATTTTGCTGACCACACACATAGAAATCTGTATATAGCGTATTCGTAGTTGTTGTTTAGTTGCTAAGTTGTGTCTGACTCTTTGCGACCCCATGGACTGTAGCCCACCATGCTTCTATGCCCATGAGATTTCCTGGGTAAGAATACTGGAGTGGGTTACCATTTCCATATCCTGGAGATCTACCGGGCCCTGGGATCAAACCTTAGTCTCCTGCTTGGCAAGCAAATTCTTTACCACTGAGCCACCTGGGAAGCCCCATATCAGCAGATATCTAGGTCTAAAAGATGGTAGGTAAAGCTACTTATGTAGCTATTATTATGTGCATTAAACACCTATGATATTGTAACTCAACTGCTCGATGCTGCATGTAGCAGTGAACCAATCAGACAGGGTCCTTGCTTTCACAGAGTTTACAGTCTGGTAATAGTGATGGCACCCCATTCCAGCACTCTTGCCTGGAAAATCCCACGGGCGGAGGAGCCTGGTAGGCTGCAGTCCACGGGGTCACGAAGAGTCGGACATGACTGAGTGACTTCACTTTCACTTTTCACTTTCATGCATTGGAGAAGGAAATGGCAACCCACTCCAGTGTTCTTGCCTGGAGAATCCCAGGGACGGGGGAGCCTGGTGGGCTGCCGTCTATGGGGTCGCACAGAGTCGGACATGACTGAAGCGACTTAGCAGCAGCAATAGTGATTCCCAAAATGTGATCCTCAGACAGAGAGTCAGCATCACCTGGGGACCTGATGGGGACAACTCTCAGATCCCATTCTACACCTACTGAGTCAGAAACAGAGTGGGGCAGGGCTTGGGGGGATGTGTGTCTTAATAAGCCTTCCAGGTGAGTCTGACACATGCTAAAGTCTGAGAATCACTGGTCCAGTGTGTCTCTATCTCAGCACCGGCAAACATTTCTAGTCTGCAAGGCTTACTGTCTGGCAGTGTTTGCCAATTGATACTCTATGTGAAGAAGATGAGTTCCTGCTCAGCTGGTAAAGAATCCACCTGCAACGCAGGAGACCCCAATTTGATTCCTCAGTTGGGAAGATCCCCTGGAGAAGGGATAGGCTATCCACTCCAATATTCATGGACTCCCCTGGTGGCTCAGATGATAAAGCATCCACCTGAAACGCGGGAGACCTAGGTTCAATCACTGGGTTGAGAAGATCCCTTGGAGGAGAGCATGGCAACCCTACTCCAATGTTCTTGCCTGGAGAATTCCCATGGACAGAGGAGCCTGGTGGGCTACAGTCCATGGAGTCACAAAGAGTCAGACACGACTGAGTGACTAAGCACACACACAGGCTCTAGAGGGGAGGTCTGTTTTCAAGACAAAGATATCTTATCAGACTTTCAGAGGACTCGGTGCCTCCCTCCCAACCTTCCTACTTTTTTTTCTGATTTCTAATTCATCACAGAATCTCTGGATAGTAATTTGCTTTCTCAGGAATCCCATAAAGACAGGGTTTTCTACACACAAATGCTCAAGTATTCTGCTCTCTAAAGAAGAGGAATCATTATAAATGAATACATTAATCTTGATTTAGAATGAGTCAGTCACCAAAGAACTGAGCATCTATGGGTATGCTAAAAATGTGCACCAGAGGACTTGAAATACTGATTAATAAACATGAGTTAGATGGGATAATGCCCCCAAACACATCCACATTCTAATCCCAGACCTTGTGAACATGTTACCTTACATGGCCAAAGGGACTTTGCAGGTGAGATTAAGATAAAGATCTATATATGGGTTATGGGGCTTTCCTGGAGGGTCAGACGATAAAGAATCTGTCTGCAATTTGGGAGACCCAGGTTCGATCCCTGGGTAGGGAAGATCCCCTGGAGAAGGAAATGGCAACCCACTCCAGTATTCTTGCCTGGAGAATCTCATGGACTGAGGAGCCAGGCGGGCTACAGTCCACCGGGTCTCAAAGAGTTGGATATGACTGAGGGACTAACACTTTTACTTATGAGTTATGGGTCACAGATGTAAAAAAACAAATTTATGATTACATAGAAATCAACCTTGAATATTGATTGGAAGGACTGATGCTGGAGCAGAAGTTCCAGTACTTTCGCCATCTGATACAAAGAGCTGACTCACTGGAAAAAACTCTGATGCTGGGACAGATTGAAAGCAAAAGTAGAAGGGGTCAACAGAGGATGAGATTGTTGGATAGCATCACCAACTCAGTGGACATGAATTTGAGCAAATCCTGGGAGATAGTGAAGGACAGGGGAGCCTGGCGTGCTGCAGTCCATGGGGTCACAAAGAGTCGGATACAACTCAGCAATTGAACAACAAGTGGTTACCAAAGGGGAAAGGCAGGGAGGGATAAACTGGAAAATTGGGACTGACATATACACACTACTATGTATAAAACAGATAACTAACAAGGACGTACTGGATAGCACAGGAAACTCTACTCAGTACTCTGTAATGACCTATCTAGGGAAATAATCTAAAAAAAAAAGAATAGATATATGTATTTGGATAACTGATTCGTTCTGCTGTACAGCAGAAACTAATAGTTGATTGTAAATCAACTATACTCCAATAATTTTTAAAAACTAAAAAAATTTTAATAAAAAACTTTTAAAAAGGTGATGGGTCTAGAGATGGGAGTTGATCCTAGATTATCCTAGTGGGCCTACAAGAGTCCTTGTAGTGGGGAAGTAACAAAGTCAGAGTTACAAAAGGAGACATGATGACAGAGGTCAGCGTCTGAGGGAGATGTAAAAACACGGCACGACTGACTGGCTTTGACACGGAAGGATGCGGCCATGAGCCAGGACGTACAGGTGGCCTCTAGAGACTGAGACATGCAAGGACACAGACTCTCTCCTGTTGCCTCCAGAAAGAATGGAGCCCTGCCAACCAACCCCTTTTGGATTTCCGCCCTCCAGAACTGTGAGAGAACACGTTTTCTGATAGTTTAGGCTGCTAAGTTTGTGGTGATTTGTGAGAGCAGCAAAAGGAAACTAATACAGGTGTGACACAAAGATGCCAGAGGCGCAGCGGGCAGGCTTCCATTCCCTCATCAGCACAGGCGCCACGTTGCTGCTGCCGAGTCCATAAGCTGTGTCCAACTCTTTTGCAAACCCCGTGGACTGTAGCCCACCAGGCTCCTCTGACCACGGGATTTCCCATACAAGAATACCGGTGTGGGCTGCCATTTCCTTCTGCCGGGGATCTTCCCGACACAGGGATTGAACCTGGGTCTCCTGCATTGGCAGGCGGATTCTTTACCACTGAGCTACTTAAAATTCTTTTTCCAAACTGATGAAGCCTTGGAATTCTTCCAGATAGCCAATATCTATTGACCTGAACTAGAATGCAAGAGTGACTCAAATTCTTGGTTATAAATAACAGAACCCTCTCTGGCTAATTTAAACAGAAAAGAAATTTACTAAATGATGTTTGTTGGGTAGCTCACAACCTCTCTGGGGAGGTCAGAACATTGAGCTCAGAGGCCACACAACAGGAATGATGCCCAAGTTAGGCTTATGGGCAGCCCCCTGTGTGACTGTCACTGGTCACACACCAAGTCCAGCAGCTGGGGCATCGCTGCTGCCTTTGAAAGTAACATGCTCCATGCTCCTCTCCCACATGAACTCCATGGCTGGCTCTCCTTGCACTGCTTCTCTGTCAACACCTGCAAATGGCTAGATCTCTTTCCTCAATACTCCAAGTATAGTCCACGGACCAGCAGCATCAGCATTCCCAGATCTATAGAACCAGAATCTGGATTTTGATGGGATATTTGGGTTATTCAGATGCACAGCAAAAGGCTAAGAAGCTCCGGTCTGAGATCATCCAGTCCTGGTGTGAGATAATCCAGTGATACAGTCCTCAGCCCTGTAGCATCATCAGGGTAATGCTCTCCCGCCAAGAAACACAACACTCAGAACCTAGGACTCTGGTGCTAAACAGGCAAAGGAAACAAGAGGAGGTGAGGAGAGTTAAGGGCACTCAATTCTATGATTGAAGAAAAGTGCTAAGATTGATTTTTTTTTTTTCAAGCAAGAAATACAGAGAGATTTTTTTTGTATACCATGGAGGGCTTTGTATTCATCATATCTGGTAACCAGAAGAACTGGGAACAACATGCATCATCTGTCTTCTAGACTCAGAAAACTGCTTTCTATCATTAATTTGACTCAGTTGCTACAACTGTCAATCAACCACAGGAAAATGGACTTGGAGAAGCAAAATATAACCCTAAGTTTCCAAAAGAGGTTCCAGCAGAGAGCAAAGAAAGCAAGTTCTTTTTAAAAAACGTGCACAAGGAAGTACCTTGACCTGTTCCTTGCACTGAAGTGTTCAGGAAACAAAATAACTCTCTATTTATAAGGTCTTAAAATTCAAGAGAGTGAGAGCAGAGATTTGTGGTTTTGTTGTTTTGAATGTTTTTATAACTTTTATACTGAATTTTAATACAGAAGAATTGACATGTGTTGGCTTTTTGTTGTTTTTGTTTATTGAAGTATAGTTGATGTATAATATTATATTAGTTTCAACTGTAGAGCAGAGTGATTTAGTTATATATCTTTTTCAGATTATTTTCCAATATAGGTTATTACAAGGTATTGAATATCATCCGTGTGCTACATAGTAAATCCTTGTTGCTGGTCCATTTTGGGTATAGTAAGCATAGTAGTCTGTATCTATACAAACGTAGTAGTTTGTATCTATTAATCCCATACTCCTGATTTATCCCTCCCCGCTCCATTTCCTCTTTGGTAACCATAAATTTGTCTTCTATGTCCATGAGTCCATTTCTGTTTTGTATATAGAGTCATTTGTATTATCTTTTACATTCCACATTTAAGTGGTATCATATAATATTTGTCTCTCTCTGATTGACTCATCTCTAGATCCTTCCATGTTCCTACAAATGACAATATTTCATTCCTTTTGATGGCTGAGTAATATTCTGTTGCACCACATCTTCTTAAGTCCGTTTGGGGGGCACTTGGCTTGGCTATTGTAAATGGTGCTGCTATGAACACTGGGGTGCATGTATATTTCCAAATTAGAGCTTCATCTTTTCCAGATATATGCCCAGGCAGGAGTGGGATTGCTGGATCATACAGTAACTCTATTTTTAGTTTTTTAAGGACCCTCCATTTTCCATAGTGGCAGGCCCAATTTACATTTCCACTTACAGTTGTTGGTTTTGCTTGTTTTGAATTTGAAAAATTGGAAAATGGAGATTTTTGTGATCCAGAAGATAAACATAGCCTCAGTGAGCATATTTTGTACTGTCACATAGGGACAGAAAATATATTAGTAATTGTCAGAGGCTGAGGGAAGTAGCAAACAAGCAGTGACTGCTAATGGAGACCAAGTTATGAAAATGTCCTGGAATTAGACAGTGGTGATGGCTGCACAACCTCATGAACATGAAAAAAAAAAAAACCCTACTGAAACACATACTTCAAAATCATGAATTTTCTGGAATATATGTCTGAATTTTAAAAAAGTAAAGTGAAATTTACAGGCATAAAAATATTAGGAGCCTAGAGTCTGAGTAAAAATAAATCTTAGGGTATTTTCCCTGACATTCCAATAGCTGGGACACTGAACTTCCACTGCAATGGGTGTGAGTTCAATCCTTGATCAGGAAACTAAGATCCCATATGCTGTGCAGTGTGGCCAAAAACAAAACAAACTTAAAATAAATAAGTAAATCTTACTAAAAAAACCTTTTTTCAAGGCATAGGATTAAAATATTTGGACACTCAGAAAAAGGCAACTATCGTATGATATTGCTTACATGTGGAATCTAAAAAAGGGTACAAAAGAACTTCTTTACAAAACAGAGGCAGAGTCACGGATGTAGAAAACAAAGTACGGTGTCAGCTTAAAAGTAGCTGTGTCTGGGCTGCTCCCCCAGGAAAGCAGAGACTAGCGCTTAGAGGAAACCACGTCAACACTCATCGGGGGTGAGGGGATGAGGGTACCTCTGAGGATACAGGTCTGAAGTGCCAGGCCCCGCCTGCTCGCTCTCAAGGATGCTTATAAACAGAGGACAGGTGCAGAGAATGATGGTCGGTGCTCAGCCCAAAGCAGGGGAAAGACCTCGCAGTCTGAGCTTTACAGGTAAGACAAGTGCCCCCGAAACCATGGACCAGAACAGTATAAACACACCTCTGGATGTGACCCAGAGGGTGAGGAAGAGAAAGCCCCATGAGAATTAGGATTTTCTTTTCCCCAATCTGGAACATGAGAGGTTTAGCATCAGAAATGAAGTCACTTTGTTCAAAATAAATACAAGTGTTTTTCATGCCCCTCAGTTCACAGACTGAGATCCATACTCAGATACATTTTTTTTTAATTTTAGTAGAAATTGAAAATGATAAAGACTATCCACAAACACTAGAAGTGTCATTCTCCCAGCACTCTCAGCTGAATTTGATATCTTTTACATTCTTTTCAATCTGAAGTTTGATTTGCATTTCCTAGACTCCACAGAAGGGTGAACATTTTTTCATATATTTATCAGTCACTTGAATTTCCTCCTCAGTGAATTTCTATTCCTGTCTTTAGGTCTTTCAAGAAGACCTCTCCACCCCACAGTTTCATAAATATTCTAAGTTTTTGTCTACTTTGTATGCACATTTCTTCTGTCTAATACACACCCAGTCACACTCACATCCATAGTTAGTGGATAGTTGGATAATCAGAGCCTCAGTGGACCAGTAATTGATGTGCAGGTATGCGGCAGGGGGACGGGGGTGGTAAGGGGACCCAGTGTGTCCAGAGTTTACATCATCCTCCTGTCCAACCTCACATCTGACATAAACTAAGTATTAAAAATTGGGTGCTAAATTCTGACTTTTATTGGGTTGGCCACAAAGTTCATTTGGGTTTTTTCCATCGGATGGTACAGAAAACCTGAATGAACTTTTGGCCAACCAATACATTTTTCCAGCTCAAATGGCATCTCTGTTCTCCCAGTTACTTTAGAAGGAAGCGCAGGTGTTCCCTGTACTGTCCCACATCCCATCACATTCAAATCTCCAGGACTCTATATCCTAAGCATCTCTGTCCACTCCTCCCATGGCCCTGTGGCCACCTCCTTGCTTCAAGATGCCATCATCTCCCTGTGAATCTCTGCAGCCCTGGCCCCCCAGGCTTCTGACTCATCCCCTCCCACAGCAGTCTCCACCATGCAAAGAGGAATCATTCTAAAATGCAAACCCCACCTCCTCTTTCCCACAGCCCCCCCACTGCCCCACAGTCCAAAACTCCCACACTCAGCTGAGACTGTCCTTCAGGAGCCTGGCCCCTCTAGTCTTAAAAAAAAAAAAAAAAAAAGGCAGACTCATTTCTCAAATTGTGTCTCCCAGCTCCACACTCTGGCCAGAGAAAACTAAAGTCCTTTGAAAAACACCAAGCTCTCTTTTCTGTCGATCTCAACCTTGGCTCTGTTCTCCCCTCACCCCTTAAAAACTGAAAACGCACCTGCCCAGGCACTACCCCTGGGTGATTCTGTTTCAGAAGGTCAAATGCGATCCCCAGGAACACATTCTACAGATAATTGCCACAGCCACGTGTAGAACCACTGCTTTTAGCCTCCAGGCTGTAAGCATGTTATTCCCTCTGCCCGGAATCCTCTTCTCTCTCCATCAACCCCAGCCCTCACTTCACCACTGGGCATCGCCTCTGTTCTTTGAAGTCAAAGCTTAGAAGCCCCTTCCTCCAGGAACTTCCCTTGACCAGCATGTTAGGGGGCCCCCTTAGAGCTCCCCCAGCCCCTGGCATTCCCCGATTCAAGCATGCATCACACTGTAATAAAACTGCTGGATTTCTCATCTCCCACCCCAGACTCTGAGTCTGGGAGAAACAAGGATGGTGTGTCTGTTTTGATCACTACTGAATTTCCTGAACGGGGCAGAAAACTAACACATGGCAGGTGCTTAATAAATGTTTGCCACCAAAAAAGAAAAAGAATGAACAAGTAATACGTGGACGAAAGGATGGCTGTGGCCGTTTCCGTGACAAAAACTGCTCAGCCCAGCCAGAGAACGGATGAGTGGTCTGACCAGTAGAGGGCAGTAGGCTGCTTTTGAATCTCTGGGTCCGATTCCTGGGAGCCGGTTCTGCTGTCAGTCAGAAAGACGTCCGATGCTCAGTGGTCATTTCGCCGCTCTGAAGATTAAGTAGGAGTTGTTTGCCTCCAGCCAATGTATAAAAACTGAGTGTTTCCCCCGCACTCCTCACAACAGGTACCACGTCCCCCGTCTTGCTATGAAAACTGTTTTAACAGTAGCAGCTAGTGGCTGGTTTTCTGTTCCCAGGTTGGGATGTGAGAGGGGGAAAGAGAGAGAGAGACAGAAGGAAGCTAAGAAGGGAGAGAGCGAGATAAGTTTCTCTAAAACTGATCGTCCTGGAGAAGCACAGGGAAGTTTTCTCTAAGAATCCAAGCTGACTTTTTCCTCTGTCTCTCATTCTCTCTCTCTCCCGACCTGTCTCTTTCTCTCCCTCTCTCCATCCTTTTATTCTGGGGAAGAACAAAATCTAACACTGGACAAGCTTGTACCCTGGACAAGCATCTGAAACCAGGATCCAGGGGGAGATTTTTTTTCTTTCCTGAAAGCAGCAGCAACAGCAGCAGCCATAGCCTCGGGACCCTGCTGGAGCCCCCGCTCCGATCAGCCAGCTGCCTGTGAGCGATGAATGCTTCGTGCTGTCTGCACTCGGCTCAACCAAAGCTGCCTAACAGCTCAGAGCACGTCGCTGCCCCTTCCTTCAGCAACCAGAGCAGCAGCCGCTTCTGTGAGCAGGTCTTCATCAAGCCTGAGGTCTTCCTGGCCCTGGGCATCATCAGCCTGCTGGAAAACATCCTGGTCATCCTGGCCGTGGTCAGGAACGGCAACCTGCACTCCCCCATGTACTTCTTCCTCTGCAGCCTGGCCGTGGCCGACATGCTGGTGAGTGTGTCCAATGCCCTGGAGACCATCATGATCGCCGTGGTCAACAGCGACTACCTGACCTTGGAGGACCAGTTCATCCAGCACATGGACAATGTCTTTGACTCCATGATCTGCATCTCCCTGGTGGCCTCCATCTGCAACCTTCTGGCCATTGCGGTTGACAGGTATGTCACCATCTTCTATGCACTCCGCTACCACAGCATCATGACCGTGAGGAAGGCACTGGCCCTGATTGTGGCCATCTGGCTGGGCTGCGGCATCTGCGGTGTGGTGTTTATCGTCTACTCCGAGAGCAAGATGGTCATCGTGTGCCTGGTCACCATGTTCCTTGCCATGCTGCTGCTCATGGGCACCCTCTACGTGCACATGTTCCTCTTCGCCCGGCTGCACGTCAAGCGCATTGCCGCGCTGCCACCCGCTGATGGAGCGGCCCCGCAGCAGCACTCCTGCATGAAGGGGGCGGTCACCATCACCATCCTGCTGGGGGTCTTCGTCTTCTGCTGGGCCCCCTTCTTCCTCCATCTTGTCCTCATAATAACCTGCCCCACCAACCCCTACTGCGTCTGCTACACTGCCCACTTCAATACCTACCTGGTCCTCATCATGTGTAACTCCGTCATCGACCCGCTCATCTATGCCTTCCGGAGCCTGGAGCTGCGCAACACCTTCAAGGAGATCCTCTGCAGTTGCAACGGCATGAACTTGGGATAAGACGTGGGGCCGTGGCAAGGGTTCTCAGTCTGGTCACTTTCCACCCTCCAGCTGGCCCAGGTGTTTAGCAACAAGGCAGATAACTACTTATAAGACATAAAAAAGAGTGTTACCAGTCATGATCCTAGGTATCTTTTTGTTTTTAAGCTTGCAGAGAGCCTTTGGTTGAAAGAGGAAAACGGTATATAACAGGCTCTCTGAAAGGATGCCTACGTGGGTAAGTCACAAGCTCTGATTTCTCAAATAGTCCCTGGGGGGAATCCATGGAGGCTGCTCTGAGCGCTGTCTGCATTCATTTCCATGCACCCAGGGTCTTGGATCCCTGCCTGCGCCCTGCTTCCCACCCACTCCTTCATGCTTCAGGTCAGACAGACCCAAGGATTTGCAGTAACAGTAAGGGTAGCTGGAATCTCCCCCAAGCAAACCTGTTACAGCTACCAACCCCCAGCTCGAATGGCTTTACTCTCATTTCATAAGAAACTAGATTTCTAGTCTGTTACTCTATTTATGGTAAAATAACCCTAAAAACAATGACCTCTTTGCGGAAGAAGTAATGCTATGCTGTGCCCCTCTTCTTGACTCCATCACCACCCCCCAGCCCCCGAAAGAAATAGGATGGGGATGGAATCCACTTCTATTTTTGTTATTATTATTGTGTTATTCTGTGCTATTATGATTGTTTCTGTTGTTGTTGGGTTTGTTTGCATTCAACACAGGGCATCTTTCAAAACTCTAATGAAAGAGAGATCAAGTATTTTGGAAAATCAGAACATACCCATGTACAAAGTATTTTGATACCTTGCTATTTTAAGGTATGTATTTCCCTATTTTAAAAAGACAAATTTTCCTATGGTTTCTTTTCTGTCTTTAAAACAAGAGAGGGAATTGTGGGTGGGAGGGCATGTGTCTCAAGAAATTGCTGAAGTGTAGTTTCAGGGAGTTAAACTCTGAGCTGCCTGTGACTTTCTTGAAAGCTGTTTTGCTCATAAGAACTGTGTCTCTGTCGCGGGTTTTCTATGTGATGTGATGATGTATGAAGGAGGATGGTTTCTGGTTCACCGCTCTTTTGTTTGACATGGTGTTAAAGTTGGGTGACCCTGTTGTCAAGGTCTATACTGAGTCAAGTAAAGACATTCACTCCTGTGAACACAGGGTGAGCCTTGCTGATGAGCTCTGTCCACAGCTGTGTGCTGCGAGCATCTGTCAGACCCCCTTCCATCCCAGAGGACTTCAGACTGTACTTTCTGGTTGTCCCCACGTTCCCCTCTCCCACGAATTCTTACATTATGCTGTGTCTTCGGTATACAACTGTGTATTTTTCTTGTGCTATAATATACTGAGGCTTGCTGTACTTGATCTGTGCTAATGTGAACAATAGGATTTGTTTCTTGCTTTGGTTGTGATGTTTGGAAATAATAAAAAAAAGGCTGTCGTGGCTGATAAACGTGTGTCACATTGAACCACACCACCCGGAAGCATCCCACTGGCTTCTGCTCATGGCCGTCTACTGCAATTCCGTGACTATTTTGTCAATGGCATAAACATCCCCATTGACAGCATTTCTGGCCTTTTCTAGGGCAATGCTTTTTAGCCAAACTACAAAACTCTCCCATTTAGTTTCCAAAAATATCAGGCTGAGATTCCTGGGCCACTGCCACTCTGCATTATTTTAATCGAGACACCAAATAATAGGTCTTGTCCCCTGCCTCCCGGAAAATTGATGTGGAAAATGGGGAATCGAATTCTTTGAAAATGGTATTGACGGCTCTAGGGATTATGATGTCCTTTTTCTATGCAAACAAGATAAAAATAATGTACTTTGCACTCTTTCATATTAGCTTTCACATTATTTCATTTATACTGTCAACAAGTCTCTGACATAGATGAGTCACTTTATAGATGAAGAACCTCTGTCCCAAACATGACTGCCCGAGAATGCCCAGCTACTTCAGGGTCTCTGTATATTTTGTGCCATGAGGCTGATGTCTTTTTGCACCAACACAATGCTGCCAACAGTTTTCCGTAATCAAAACAGATCCAGTTGCCCTTTCTATGTACATTTTAGCCCAGAGCAGTGCTTCTGAACAGAAACATCTGCTGAAATCTCCCGGGATCTTGTTCAAGCACTAAAGCTAATTCAACAGATTGGGAGTGAAGCCGAAGGTTCTGAGTTTCTTTTTTTTTTTAATCCTTTATTTTTTTAACTTATTTTCAATTGGAGTATAATTGCTATACAATGTTGTGTTAGTTTCTGCTGTACAACGATGTGAATCACCTATAAGTATACATACATCCTCTCTCTTGAGCTTCCCTCCCACCCCTCACCGTCCCACCCCTCTAGTCATCACAGAGTGTCAAGCCGAGCTCCCTGTGCTATACAGCAGCCTCCCAAAAGCTATTCGACGCATGGTAGTGTGTATATATGTCAATGTTACTCTCTCAGAAGCTGAATTTCTGACTCTGACAAGCTCCCACAGGGTATGGCTGCTGGTCGGGGGACCACCTTTTAAATAGCAGGGACACAGAGCACTTTCTCATGAGCACAATGCACAGTCAAAAACACACATCCACATGCAGTGCTGACCCCATGCCAGGAGCTGTGCTAAGTTCCTTACCGGCACTTGATTCTTTGATCTCTGCATAACCCCTTGAGGCAAACATGAGGCTCATCCTTATTTTACAGATGAGGCATCTGAAACTCAGGGAAGTAAAGAAGTCTACAGAAACTCAGTTACAAGTAGAGAAGTGGAGATTCAAACTCGGGGTGTCCACCCACACCCCCAAGTCCAACCCAGACACCCTAGTGCCTCTCCTGGAAACAGCAGTGTTGAACGATGGCCCAATGACCCCAGAGACATGTGCTACCATAGAGAGAGGCTTTAAGGACTATTTCTACAAACACAAGTCCAGACGTTCGTAACAGAGCCTCCGTTGAGCTGTCATAAAAACCAAGAAGACAGGTCATCATTCTACTTGTTATACTCTTCCAAAGTCTGTGGGTACCCGTAGGAGTGCATCCATTTCTGGGGTGAATGACCCTGGATGTCAGGCTGTCACTCTCTCCTCCACAACCACTTCCCCAGATTTCATACAGGAACCCACTGTGCATTTTACGCAGTGGGACAGTCAGGTTCCCAATACACTTAATGCTTGGAAATAAAAGCACATTCTATCTTCATTCGTTCATTGTGTTCACTTTCACCCCCTATCACCAAGGCAGAATCACCACAGGGGCTTACTCCCAGTACCCCTAGAAATCATCTCCTGTGGTCCTTATTTAAGTTGAAGTTTTGAGCTTAATCGTGATGCCTTTTTATAGGACTGGGAGCTACAACACACCCAAGCCTCCGTGGATGAAAACATTTACCCACCCTCACCTCCGCTAAAATCCATTCTCCACACAGCAGCCAGTGCAGTCAAGTAAAGATCTAATCAGATAATATCACACTTCTGCTCAAAACTCTTCAGTGGCCTTGAATAAAATTCCACTTCCCTATCCTGCCCTACAAGGAGATCAGACCAGACAATCCTAAAGGAAATCAACCCTGAATACGCATTAGAAGGACTAGTACTGAAGCTGAAGCTCCAGTACTTTGGCCACTTGATGTGAAGAGCTGACTCACTGGAAAAGATTCTGATGAGAAAGGTTGAGGGCAGGAGGAAAAGGGGGTGACAGAGGATGAGATAGCTGGAAGACCTCATCGACTCAACGAACATGAGTTTAAGCAAACTCCCAAGATAGTGAAGGTCAGGGAAGCCTGGTGTGCTGCAGTCCTTGAGGTTGCAAAGGGTCAGACGCCACTGAGTGACTGAACAACAACCATGCCCTAAAAAGTCCTAACAATTGATTTCCTCCAGTAAGCCCCCAACCCTCCCCCCAGCCCTGGCCCATACTCACCCCTCAATTGGACTCAAACTCACTGTATTCATTCCAGCCTCAGGAACTTTGTACCTGTTGTTTTCTGACAAAATGCAGAATACAAGCAAACCCTTTAAATGAAGAACTCAACCTTTCTCACATAAAAACACTTATTTGAGAGCCAAATTCAGTAAATGACAATAATAGTAAAACTCATTACCTGGTATAATTATGTACCAGACATTGGACTAAACACTTAGATATAGTAACTCATTGAATTCTCATGAAAACCCTATGAGATAATAAGCACTATTAAATGGAATCTTATTAATAGGATCATGGAAGAGGTTAATCATCCAGACCCAGGCTGCTCAGAATTGGGGGAGCAGAACTAGGACTCAGCCAGTCAGGCCCCACGGTTCATGCGTTGCCCACAGACCCACCGTGCGATGCAACACGTGGCCTGTGGCTATGCTCTCCAGGCTTGGATGGGCTTCAGCAGCTCTCAGCCCCAGTAGAGAACTCTGTGTACTTTCTGCCAGAAGTATTAATAATGAATACACAGAAAAATCCTTACATATTCTCCTTTTTGTCATGTTTTCACCAGGCAACACAGAAAGCCTATCTATCGCCAGAGGCAGCAGTTGAATGGAAGTGGGAAGCAGCTAAGGAGGTGAGTTGCTCAAGCCAAAGAAATGCATTTTCCATGAAATACCTGAATAACTGGCTCATTTCCCTGAATGTTATAGAGCACTTGTCTCACTTTAATGATAGATACTGAGAAACAAAGAAGAAAGAAAGATTCTTTCCACATTTCTAATTACAGGAGGAAGAGTCCTGCTCTGTGTTCGTTCCGTTCATGCCATTACACTGCTGGATTCTAAGAGGCTTGCATCTTCCAACTTGTCATCAGCGGGCACGCAAGAGCAAGGGCACTGATGGTCCTTTAGGGTGAATACCACAAGAAGTGCTTTGAAGGACTTTGTTTATCAGGAAAGAAAATGGTTTGCCCCTCTCTGAAAACATTGGGTGCGTCAATAGAGGAAACTCTGAGCTGAAATTCAGGAGAGCCTGGGACTTGGCATGGCTCTAGGCTGGTGTGGGCATGAACAACTCTCTCGCTGAAGTCTCTAGACTTCAGTCACGCATCCTGCAGGTGGCAGAGCTGGATGTGATGGGAGGTTTTTAGCCTTTGCTCTTGTCCATGGCGGTCCCAGGTGACTGCAGCCTCGGGACTGTGGATCAGGTGACATGGATGCCATCAACACCAGCCACCAGGGAGGTACCTGGCTCATGAGTCCTCCATGTCTTGGGCACAGTAGCCATGTCTCTGACTCAAGGCAGCTCAGGGGGACTCTCAGTCCTTGAACACTAAGAAAGAGCAGTACTCCTTCCCGTGGACCACTGGGTGCCAAGTTACCCCGGGTGGCAGGAGTGGCATCTGAGGATGAAGCCAACATCAGAGAAAGCAGGAGGCAGACTAAAGAGACAGAATGCCTGCTGTTCTCATTTGAGTGCCTGCCTGCAGCTATGCCTGAAGCTAGTCCTACGCCTGGACTTTCTGTTACCGAGCTACTGTCATTTGTAAGCAATATCATCCTGACAAATACAGAGGCCCATGGGGGTGGGGGCAAAGCAAGACGGGGAGGCAGGTGGTGGAAGGGGAAAAAAGAGGGGAAGAGATTGAGAAGAGGGAAGGGCTCCAAGCTCAGAGAGTCATGCTGTCCCAGGGATCTGGTTCACATATTGGGTTTACATGTAAGATGTGATGTGCAAAAGAATTAGCTAGAAGTGAAAACAAAAACCACTAGAGGAGGTGATTCAAGGGAACTTGTGATCTGCCCTTCTGGTCCACTGAGGATAAGGCAAGCAGAATGCCACAGAAATGCTTCTAATTAAGGTATAAAAAGGAAGTAGAAAACTAGACAACAAAATCGGCATTTCCAGTCTGGTGTCACTCATCCCTTTCTTTGTGACCGGTTGATCTTTAGAGGAAGTCAGATCAAGCACTTCTGATCTGATGCTGTGTGGAGACTACAAGGATGCTAACACAATCTGGGTTTTCTGGGCAGCCTCGTTCCACAGGAGAGACGTGCCTTTGTCAAGGGATGGTGGGCAGCTAGATCTCTAGCACCTAGATCTCTGACCAGCAGGCAGAGAGCTGAGCATCTGCAGAAGGAACAAGGAAGGCCTAGATGCCCCAGTTCAGTTCAGTTCAGTTGCTTAGTCATGTCTGACTCTTTGTGACTCCATGAATTGCAGCACGTCAGGCCTCCCTGTCCATCACCAACTCCCGGAGTTCACTCAAACTCACATCCATCGAGTTGTGATGCCATCCAGCCATCTCATCCTCTGTCCTAGTGAGGACAAAATTGAACGTGCATGTGGTCATGGTGCTTGGAGCAATGGGTTTCCCTTGGAGGGGGACAGCAAAATGCTGAATTCCCCCTCAAGGTTGGCCCAGGACATGAAGTTGTGATGCCCATAGGGATTCGGCTATTTATTCATGCCCCTGCTCCTCCCCTTCCTCCTCCCATTACCCTTCTGAATTGGGGGTGCATGGGGAGGCGGGCTCCATCCTATCTCCCTCCAAGCCCACTCCATGCCTGCTCTGAAGCCGGAACTCAGAAAACATCTGAGGAGCAAATGAACACATGGAAGCAACTTGTGACCGCATCTTTCACTCATTCACACAGACTAACATCGTAGCATAGAGCTCATGGTCATGAACTTTAGAGGCAGATGAGATGTGAGCTGGATCCAGGGCCCTGTCTCTCACTGCCTCTCACCCACATGTGCATTTCTGTTTCCTTGCCAGAAAAAAAAAGGGAATAATGTTAGTACCTCCATCCAGTGTTGCTGAGAAGTTTCAATGAAATAATACATCAAAGACTTATTAGCACAGTCCCTGGGGTCCCTTGATGTTATTCCTACTGATATTATTATTATTAAAGGACATTAATGGGTCACTTTACTATATTCTGGTCTCACCCTATGCAGGCTTCTCGAATAGAAATGCACAGTCAAGATTCCCTGGAAGATCCCAAAATCTTGTGGAGATGCAGATTCTGAATCACAGGGCTGGGAGGGGGCCTGGGACTCTGCATTTCTATCATGTGCCGAGTTGCTACTGCTGCTGCTGCTGCTGCGGGTCTACAAGGCCACCCACAACTGAGAATAGAACAATTTCCACAGCTGAAAGTCACGGTTAAGGTGGCTTCTTGACAAAGCAAGCACATTTATCCCATCACATAAAGCCAAGGAAAAGCCTCGGGAAGTCACAAGGGGTCATAATTAAATGAAATCATCATCAGTTTTCCTTCTTCAGAAATCATCTTCCATTTCCCTTCTCCTGGCCCAGGTGGCCAATCCACACAGCAGCCACTGCTCGAGATGAAATGAAGCAAGCAAGTGAGTTCAGTTTTGAAGACTCGAGCATGAATCACCCGGCAGACAGTCTACCCTCTGAGTCACCCACTACTGAGAAGATTCCATCAACTCCAAGTCCCACTAGACAATTCTCACATGGGTAAAAATGGGCTGATAAGCAAGCAAGGCATACTTTTGAAAGAGGAAAGTTAGAAAAGAGTTTCCCCCTCCGAGGGAACCCTTCCCATTACTCCAAGCACCATGACCACATGCACATTCAATTTTGTCCCCACTAGGCATCCAGCCCTTCCTGGTTCCTCTGCAGACACTCAGCTCTCTGCCTGCTGGTCAGAGATCTAAATCCTGGAGATCTAGCTGCCTGCCATCCCTTGACAAAGGCACGTCTCTCCTGCGGAACGAGGCTGCCCAGAAAACCCAGATTGTGTTAGCATCCTTGTAGTCTCCACACAGCATCAGATCAGAAGTGCTTGATCTGACTTCCTCTAAAGATCAAAGGGTCACAAAGAAGGGAGTGAGTGGCATACTGCACTGGAAATTCTTCTAGAACCAGAATCACTGGTTCCAGGTGAACCAGAAGCACTTATGAGCAGCGGTCCTCAAATGTGGAGGCAGCTGCAAACTTAAAAATTCCGATATAGATTATATTCTTCAAAGAATGTGATTAACTGGCAGTAATTGCAGCTCAGTTACAAGGATTTTTTTAAAGCTACAACATGATGTTTTGGGGTTGGGATCAGAACGCCATGAATGCTGGTTGATCACCCCTCCGAGCCCATATTTCCCAATCTGTGGAATGGGAATGATCACTAGCTTCAGGAGAATGCTGAGCGTCACAGATAAAAAGTGCAAAGCCCCTGCTTAGTATATGGTCATCATTCCTATGCATTTCCCTGTCAGAATCAGACTCATCTTCTTTAACTGATAACTTCACTAAAATCCCAAGGCGATTTAGTAACCACCAGTTTCACAATTGCTTAATTCTATTCAGAAGATGTTAGGCTTCAGGGCTTCCCTGGTGGCTCAGTGGTTTAAAAAAAAAAAAAAATCAGCCTGCCAATGCAGAAGACATGGGTTCCATCCCCGGTCTGGGAAGATCCCACATGCCTCTGAGCCACAAAGCCTGTGTGCTACAACTATTAATCCTGTGCTCTAGAGCCCAGGAACTGCAACTACTGAGCCCCGTCCCCCAGAGCTCGTGCTCCGGAACAAGAGAATCCACCGCAACAAGAAGCCCACCCCCCGCAACTAGAGAAAAACCTGCACAGCAATGAAGACCCAGCACAGCCAAAAATAAATTTTAAAAATTAATTAAAAAAAAAGAAGATGGTTAGGCTTCAAATATCTCACCCAGCACATAAAATGTGTCCTCGCTTCAAAGTCTACCTTTTCTTCTTTACATCCGAGTCTTCTCTTTTGTCATCACAAGTACGTGATCGGGGTTTAATGTGGACCATGTACTTCGTGCCAGGTGCAGGGGAGGTCATGTCCTCAGGAAGGCTAGCAGGCAGGTGAAGAGAATGCCCTGGACGAGCCAGGGCTGGACCCCCTCTCAAAGTGAAAGGCATTGCAGGGAAAGCAACAGACAGCCCTGGGCAGGCTGACCTTTTCTCTGTGTCTCCGTGACCCAAGCATCTAGCCATCCCGAGTCTTGGTTTTCTCATCTGTGTCACAGGAGTGGCTCTTGTTCTTATCAGCTTCTCTGAGTGGGTAAGGAAGTCTTCATCAAGTAGACTTGAAATTGCTCTGGTTTCCCTCCCAAACTGAGATCACCTCCCAGCAGAGGAAGAGAGAAGGAAGCGATGATTCAGGGACAAGACAAACAACCCGCTCTCTGCCTAAGGCTCAGCCAGAAACACTTGAACAGGTAAGAATCTGCTCCAGCTCACTTAGGAACAAGAGGCAGCTTGTCACTCTCGTGTTTTTAAATTAAATTCTGATGACCTCGATGTATTCCAAGCAAGGGAAGAGTCAAGACTCTTTGAATTGCCGACAACAAAACCCCGTCTCCAACTGGGTTATTTAAAAAAAAAAGAGAGGGAGGAATTTATTAACATTTGGGCCCTGCCAGGGACTGAAGAGGTACCATCAAAAATCTGTCTCAGGAGATTAACTTTCTCTTCTTTGGCTTCTTTCTTGGACAATCATTTTTTCCTCCCACAGTGTGGACCCAATCGCACTGGACTTCTATCAGATCACTGACTCCAGTAGAAAACCAGCTTTTCTGTCGCAATCCTCTCTCTACCCATGAAGTGAAAAACTTCAGACCAACTAAATTAAATCATATGCCCATCTCTAAGCCCATAACTATGGTGAGTGCATGTGCTCAGGCTTGGATAAAACTCCTACCTGGGAGCTGGACGAGGCCATTAGCTGTGTGGATGGTGGGAGGTGAGGAGGAGGTCCTGCACCAGATACTTGGGAGCTGTTTCCAAAATCAGGCACTGTCCACTCCCCATCCACCCTGCAGCCCTGTCCCCTGTACTTTTGTAGGCTTCATCTGCAGAATCCACTCATTCTTTCCAGCTTCCTGGATTCTTGTCCATACGTTAAGATATACTTGATAGGGGCTTCCCTGGTGGTCCAGTGGCTGGGGCTCCAAGCTCCACAAGCAGGGAGCCTGGGTTCCATCCCTGGTCGGGGAACTGGATCCCACATGCCAAGAGTTCTCAGGCTGCAATTAAAGACCCTGCATGCTACAACTAAGACCTGGGGAGCCAAATAAATAAATATTATATATCTATATTTTTATTATATATTACCTGATAATTACCAGGTAACTCAACACATTTCTGGACTTATCCACCTACAATGCAAGAGACGCGGGTTTGATCCCTAGGTCAAGAAGATCCCCTGGAGAAAGAAATGGCAACCCACTCCAGAATTCTTGCCTGGGAAATCCCATGGACAGAGGAGCCTGGTGGGCTACAGTTCATGGGGTCACAAAAGAATCAGACATGACCTAGTTGACTGAACAACAATAACACATTTTCAGGTAACTCAGCACATTCATTCTAAGCTTCTGAAATATCCTTAAAAGACCTTATGCAAAAACACAAGTATACATGCTAGAAAAGAGACTTCATTTTAGGCCATGCTACAGCGTGCTTTTCTAGTCCTTTGTTTCTAACATTCAGGGCTTGCATAAGCTAGTTTGCTAAACTGCTTATCTCTCATCCCTAGTCTTGTCCTTGGTTTCACAATACTGTGCAGGGGCAGCTTCTAATTTTCTGGGCCATAGTTCTCAGAACTAACCAAGTAGATGTGTGTTATGAATCACATAGAAATATATGCAAACAGGACCTTAACTCTTAAAACAGTGGCATGAAGTAAAAATCAGAGAATCACGATCTACATATCACTTCCATTTTGAAACTTTCCTCCTCCATACACAGATTATTATTATTAAAAGTAAATAAGTTATTCATGCAAATGTTCCAGCAGCATTATTCAGTATAGCCCTCAAGTGGAAAAATGCAAATGTCCATCAACTGATAGAGGAATAAGCAAAAATGTGACCCATCCATACAATGAAATATTAGCCATAAAAAGGGATGAACTACATTTCTAACATGGACAACCTCAAAAATATTATGCCAAGTGAAAGAAGCCAGACAAAACAGAGATTTTGCATTATTCCATTAATACAAAATATCTAGAAAAGGTAAATCCATAGAGACAGAAAGATCCATGGTTGCCTGGAATTGGAACTAGGGATGACGATTAATTGTAAAAGACACAAGAGATCTCACTGGGGGTGACAGATATACCCTAACACTGGACTGTGGGGTTACTGGATGTGATATAAGAAATCAATATTTTGTCTTTGTCTCTTGTTCCTTCACATGACCCCTAAAACCCTTGGAGTTCCTGGGGTGAAGAATGGTCTTTGCATGTTAACAAATGGCTCATGTTGGGGGCCCTTGATGGCTTCAGGAAGGGGACTGTGGCCAAAGAGATCTTGGAATGATTAGAAGGTTGGTCTGACCTCCAGGGAGGAGAGAGGAGCTGAAAAGTGAGTTAATCACCAATGGCCAATGATTTACTCAATCACAACCGTGAAATGGATCCTCCGTAAAACCCTAAACGTCAGGGCTCAGGGAGCTTGCAGATTGGTGAACACACCAAGGTGCTGGGAGAGTGATGTGCCCAGAGAGGGGGTGGGAGCTCAGCACCCCTCCCCCATACCTTGTCCCCCATGCCCATGTGGTTGCGCCTGAGTTGCTCCCTTTACCATAAACCAGTCACAGTATTTTCCTGAGTTCTCTGAATCCTTCTGTTGAATCATCACATCTGGGGTGGAGGTGGTTTGCAGGAAGCCCCAGTGTATAGCTCCTCAGTCAGAAGTACAGGTGACAACCTGAGATTTGAGACTGGGGTCCTACTTGAGGACCGTCTGTGGGACTGAGCCCTGGCATCTGTGGGTCTGCACAAATTCCTACCAACTGAATTGATTTGTCGGAGTCCCTACTGGTGTCCAATGAGTTGGAGAACTGGTTGGTGTGAAGAGAAAACTCACATATCTGGTGTCACAGGTGTTAGGAGTAAAAACAGCTCATTGCACATCTCAGCAAAATGACTAAAAATCAGTGACCCACTTAAAATGGGTGAATTTTATGGTATGTGAATTATATCTAGATATGGCACCCCACTCCAGTGCTCTTGCCTGGAAAATCCCATGGATGGAGGAGCCTGGTGGGCTGCAGTCCATGGGGTCGCTGGGAGTCGGACTCGACTGAGCGACTTCACTTTCACTTTTCACTTTCATGCATTGGAGAAGGAAATGGCAACCCACTCCAGTGCTCTTGCCTGGAGAATCCCAGGGATGGGGGAGCCTGGTGGGCTGCCGTCTATGGGGTCGCACAGAGTCGGACACGACTGAAGCAACTTAGCAGCAGCAGCAGCAAAGTTGTTGAAGCTGGCTTCCCTGGTGGCCCAGAGATAAAGAATCTGCTTGTCAATGCAGGAGACGCAGGTTCAATCCCTGGATGGGGAAGATCCCCTGGAGAAGGAAATGGCAACCCACTCCAGTATTCTTGCTTGGGAAATCACATGAACAGAGGAGCCTACAGTCCATGGGATCGCAAAGAGTTGGATATGACTTGCTGACTAAACAATAGCAACGAAGTTGTTGAGAAAGAGAAACTTGCAAAAAGAACAGATGAGTAAATGAGATGTGATGCAGACTGTCTCTGCTCGCTGACCCAGCTACCTGGATGAGCGGGAGTCCAGACCACCTCCTGAAGGTACTCAAGCGCCTGCACTTCTATTGGCGTCAGGGAGGGAGGACCAGTCCCACTTACACCCACCTCCAAGGATGCTTTCAGCTGACAAGTTTTGCTTCTGGCAGCTTTTCAGGCACCTGACAAGAGGTAGAAACTGCAGATCTGAAGTGATAAAAAGACCATGTGTTTCAGATTTAGCATCTTTGCTCATAAAGGACTCACCCACTCTGTTGGTTTGTACCCTCCTGGGGTCTGTTCCCTGCACAGCGTGTGCAGGACGTGACAGAGGACGGTGCCGGGTGCTCAGAACAGCTATTGAATAGATCAAAACACAGAAGGCAGAACTTCCCTGGCTTAATGGCTAATGGCCTGTGTGACAGCTTCACAGGGTAGGACAGCCTGACCTTTTGTTTGGGTGGAGAAAGTATATAATTACTTTTCCTTCCCCAGACAGCAACAATCATGTCTTGTCCCATTTAATGTCATTAATTAATTTTTTTGGTGTACTGAACATTTGATCATTATCCAGTCATAGAAATGTATAGTCAGACAGACTTTGGTCTTTTTCTTTTCAGAAGTTTTGATTTATCCATTAAAGAGGTATATCCATCTTATCAAAATCTATTCTTGAACATTTTTTATTTTGAGGAGTGGTAATTTTCTATTTTAAACAATGCTAGTTTTCCCTTTTAAAATGGCTTAAACTTCCAAATCCTTAACAGCTTATTTTTTTATTAAATGATTGAGATACCACAATTGAGTGATTGAATAAATTGTGACATAACAATACTATGAAATACCCCATCACCATTAATAAGAAATGGGAGCTAACACAGAAAGAACTGCAAGATAAATGAAAATAAGTAAGTTGCAGAATAATCCACCTTCTCTGCTTTTTCCCAAGAAGAAGATTTTGAAAGGATCAAGTAGAAGGGAAGAGGATCATTCACAAAAGGGGCTATGAATTTTACCTGGGGCAGCAGGAACCACACAGACAACCGACCACAGGGACACAATGCTGGGGAGTTACAGATCCTACTCTTCAGAGGGCATTAAGACAGCAAACCAAGGACTTCCTTGGTGCTCCAGTGGTTAGGACTCTGCACTTTCACTGCAGAGGGCATAGGTTCGATCCCTAATTGGGATCTAAGATCCCACAAGTCAAGAGCCAAAACAAAAAGACAGCAAACCAGCTGAGATCTGTAAGTTGAAACAAGGAGGGAAGCCATGGACCAAGGCGGAAGAAGTGCCAGGCAGGTGCTAACCGGTAGGTTGCCTCCCAGAACTTGAGAAAAAAAAGATCTCTATTAGAGATTTCTGTAATATAAAGAGTAGGCTGCACCTAAGGAGCCAACCTCATGGCAAAACATTTGTTAAGATGTGTCTATTCCTTCATAATGTGAAAAGACTCACAAAGAACGGCTTATGACATTTTTTTTTGAAAGATAATGACCTGATAAACTGACAATAGGAAAACAGTTAAGCTTTCCCCACCAGAGATGACCTGTTACAGGAAAACCTAGACCAAGGTGAGAATCTTGGAAAACAAGCTGTTTTAACCTCCATACTTACTTCTCCAAAAAATAAAACCCCATCAATGTGACGAACTTAGATTGAATTTGAACCATAACCTAGATGTGGCAGATCAGAGGGAAATTACACCTGGATGAAGTCATCTGATTGTAACAGAGATGAAAGATGGTTTTGCTCTGGCTCATCCATGTTGGATTAAAACCCTGAATATAATCACTGGGTGAGAGCTTCCAGCCAAAATTCAAACTTCTTCCTACTCTTTGGACTTCTCAGTGGCGACATCTGCTCTGAAAGTAATGAATCTGGGGGTGGGGGAATCAATGATAGCTCATCTCTTACCCAAAACAGGGATCCATTCTAGAGTGAGAAGCCCTGTGAACACCACAAAAGTAAGAAGCCTAGAGTAAGAAGCCACATTTCATGAATGTCATAGCATTCATACAGGGCAGAAGCCTTATGAATGTAATCACCACAGGAAACCTTTTTCAAACAAAAAATGACATAGCTCATGGAGTATCAGAGATTTTATACCGGAAAAAAATCCTTTTGGATGTGATCAACATGGAGAAACCTTTAGCTATAAATCGACCTTCAATAGACATCACCATGGATTTCATACAGAACAGAAACCCAATGGATGTTTTAACTATGGGCAATTCTCTTTTAATGCACATCAGAGCCAGTGTGGATGTTTATTATTTTTCACGGAGTCAGACCCCAGCAGAAAACAGAGGGACCTTTTCAAATCAAGATGACTCAACTATCAATAAGAGGTACTTGAAAAGGTTTTATTCAAAAGCGTAGATGTAAAGAAAGCACAAGGAATGGTGCAGTAACTCAAGGCCCTAAACCCCAAAAGGCAATGAGGCTCAAATGGTTAAAAGTGGAGAAGTTAGAGAAAGACAGTTTAGAAAGAGCTGTGGCTTTCTTGGGGTGGGGGTAGTGAAGGCAGCCCAGAAGAGTCCAAATCCCCAACTTCACACATCTCTCTGCCTCTGAGTTCTCCCCAGTGGGCCAGAGGCTGAGTCCAGCCAGACGCCAGACAGCAAGGGAACCTGTGATGTGGTCAGCCTTCCTGGACAGGCAGAGAGGGATGAAGATAGACCTGGAGGGGAAACAGAAGATACGCAGCCTAGCGACCTGGAGCCCTACCTGACACACCTCTGAGAACCAACCTGGGGACCCTGTTCCCACTGTAACCCAGAGACCAGTAAAGAGCCTTGCCCAGAACAGGCACTTGGCAGAAATTGTTTAAATGAATAAAAGAGCAGCAGAACAAAGGCAGACTCTTATTCAGCAGGAGAAAACTCAGAACTCCTCTGCCTGACCAGCTCTTTCAGGGCACTGGGAAAGCATAGCGACAAGATGCTTTTATAAGACACATTTCCTGTCACCAGACAATAACAGAGAAAAAGGCTAGGATTGCAGCAAGAGCTGATGACCTTAAAGAGAAGAGGAAAAGTAAAAGGGAGTCTGAGGGCACTGGACTATAAGCTTTAAGTGTAATATCTATAACAGGGAAGAACCTTTGTATTCTATTACAAGTTAATTATTAAGTTAATCATTAAAGGGATGTGGTCTATAAGCTTAAATGATACATAATGGCCCATCTCTGGAAACCCTGACTCTGAAGAAATGAGCATTAAGCTAAAACACCTTTGTTTAACTCACAGGAAACATCTTGACCAAGCCCACCTGTGAATAACTGCAGGAAGGAAGAAATGAACACATGCCCTCTGGAGGCTGACTGGAACCAGGAAATGTTTAACTTTACTCCCTCCTCTTTGAGCATAAAAGAAGCCTGAATTCTAACTCAGGCAAGATGGTTCTTGGGACAGGAGTCCATCCTCTTCTCAGTCGGCTAGCTTTCTTAATAATGCTACCACTCCTTGCCCAAATAACTCATCTCTCAATTTATTGGCCTGTCATGCAACAAGGGGAGGATGAAAGAGGATGAGATGGTTGGATAGCATCACTGACTTAATGGACATGAACTTGAGCAAAGTACAGGAGATAGTGGCGGACAGGGAAGCCTAGTGTGCTGTAGTCCATGGGGTTGCAGAGTCGACATGACTTAGTAACTGAACAACGTGGAGCAAGCAGTACGAACTTGGACTGAGTCACATATCTGAGAAGATATGGAAGTTACTTCCCACCTTCAGTAGGCAAGAAAACTGAGGCTCAGAGAGCAAAGGTAAATTTCCCAGGGCCACACAGTAACTTGGAGACAGGATTTGAATCCAGATCTACCTGCAACCTAAGCCTGTGGTTTTTCCACCCAGCAGGGTACAAAACAAACTCCATCTTGGGTGACACCACAGAACAAATACAACTGAGAATAACTCCATGGTTTTAAGGCAAAAATGCCTCCACTCTGCTGATGTACTCCAAACAGCTATTAACATGTTTTCTTTTATAACCACTGATCAAAACATCTATTAGGTGCCATATTCATGGCTACAGACCCTGCAAGAAGCGAGTTCAATGACTCATTTAGCAACCCTTGGGGTGTTGCTTAACATTTAAAATGAAATGGACAAAATGCTTTTATGTACTATAAAACAAAATGACAGCATAGTAGGTACATAAAAGGCCATGTTTTAAAAAGCATTTCTATTTATAATTATTGGCATTTATGCTTTAATGGAAGATAAAAATCCTACAGCTCACCACATCGAATTCCTCTCAAGAGACGTGGTAAAAAATCAAATCTCCCTTGAAAACCAGTCTGAGTTTTCAAACAGTCTCAGTTTCCCAGTACAACTCAAGTTTTCTCGAGAGCTTGGGGTGATTTGTATTGTGAACAGCTCCCTTCTCTTCCTTAATTAACAGTAACTTTTTGGTTGAAAGGTCTCCTCCTCCAGGAAGCCTGCAGACTCTACCAGGCACCAATGGTCAAGGTCTCCTGTATGCTATTCGCTTTTATTACATGTGACTCTTCATTCCTTCAACATACAAACAATTTTTTGAACATCTGCCCATCCCAGTTACTGTGCTAGGTGCAGGGAGAAGACAGAGAAGGGCCTTGTTCCCATGGACCCCTTCCTGGCCTTCCCATACCCCTTTATCATTATTATTCCATGTGTGATAAGAACACTTAATATAAAAGCTACTGTCCAGCACACAGACATAGAGAACAAACATATGGATACCAAAGAGGGAATGGGGGGTATGAGTTGGGAGACTGGGATTGACATATACACACTACTATGCCATAAACTCAATATTATGTATCAAATAGATAACCAATGAGAACCTACTATAGAGCACAGGAACTTTACTCAATGCTCTGTGGTGACCTAAATGGGAAGGAAATCCACAAAAGAGGGGATATATGTAAACATATAGCTGATTCACTTTGCTATGCAGCAGAATATAACACAATATTGTAAAGCAACTATACACCAATAAAAATAATCTTTAAAAAATGTATGCTTTGGCAAATTTTACATATCCAATACATATTATTAGCTAGAGGCACCATGCTGTACTTAGCTCTCCAGAACTCATTCTCTAGAACTGAAACTTTGTACCTTTTGACCATCATCTCTCCACTTCCTCCTCCCCTCAGCCCCTGGACAACACCATTCACCCTCTCCTTGTCTGAGCTTGACTATTTCAGATGTTGTTATTATTTTGTCACTCAGTTGTGTCTAACTCTTCTAATATCCCCATGGACTGTAGCCTGCCAGGCTCTCTGTCCATGGGATTCTCTAGGGAAGAATACTAGAGTGGGTTGCCATTTCCTCCTCTAGGGGATCTTCCCATCTCAGGGATCGAACCTACATCTCCGCATCTCCTGCATTGTAGGCAAATTCATTACCATTGAGTCACTGAGGAAGACCACTATTTTAGATTCCATGTACAAATAATTTCATATAATATCTGTCTTTCTGTCTGGCTCATTCCACTCAACATCCTCCAGAACCATCCATATTGTTGCAAATGGTAGGATTTACTTCTTTTTAAAGGCTGAATAATATTCCATTTTCAAATAGTCTGTATAACATATATATTATGTGCAATATATATTAGTAATATTTTATATAATATGCATATATGTTTTATTTCAATAATATGATTATATATTATTTTATATGTGTATATATACACATACAGGGCTTCCCTGGTGGCTCAGAGGTTAAAGCGTCTGCCTGGAATGCGGGAGACCCGGGTTCGATCCCTGAGTCAGGAAGATCCCCTGGAGAAGGAAATGGCAACCCACTCCAGTACTCTTGCCTGGAGAATCCCATGGAGGGAGGAGCCTGGTAGGCTAAAGTCCATGAGGTCACAAAGAGTCGGACACAACTGAGCGACTTCACTTTCACTTTCACTTATATACACATACATACATGCAACACACACACACATATATATACTTCCCTGGTGGTTCAGACGGTAATCTGCCTGTAATGTGGAAAATCCCTGGGTTGGGAAGATCCCCTGGAGAAGGGAATGGCTACTTACTCCAGTATTCTTGCTTGGAGAATTCCAGGGACAGAGGAGCCTGGGGGGTTACATTCCATGGACAAAGAATCAGACACAACAGAGTGACAAACACATACACATTTGCCAACAAAGGTCTGTATAATTGAAGCTGTGGTTTTTTCAGTAGTTATGTACAGATGTGAGAGTTGGACCATGAAGAAGTCTGAGAGCCGAAGGACTGATGCTTTTGAACTGTGGTTCTGGAGAAGACGCTTGAGTGTCCCTTGGACTGCAAGATCAAACCAGTAAATCCTAAAGGAAATCAACCCTGAATATTCACTGGGTGGACTGATGCTGAAGCTGAAGCTCCAGTACTTTGACTGCTCATGGAAAAAGATGCAAAGAGCCGACTCATTGGAAAAGACCCTGATGATGGAAAAGATCAAAGGCCTAAGAAGAAGGGGGTGGCAGAGGATGAGATGGTTAGATAGCATCACTGACTCAATGGACATGAATCTGAGCAAACTCTAGAAGAGAGAAGAGGACAGACGGGCTATAGTTCATGAGGTTGCAAAGAGTTGGACATGACTTAGTAACTGAACAACAACAACAATAAATAATCATAAATGTAGTATATCACACTCTCTTCATTTCCTTTATCCAGTCATCTGTCAGTGGACATTTAGGTTGTTTCCATATCCTGGTTATTATAAATAAGGCTGCAATGAACATAGGAGTGCAAATCTCATTTTGAGATTTTGATTTCAATTCCTTCAGATAAATATCTAGAAGTGCGATTGCTGAATCATAGGGTAGATCTATTTATAATTTTTTGAGGAACCTCTATAGTATTTTCTGTAATGGCTATACCAATTTATATTCCCACAATAGCACATGAGGGTTCCCTTTTCTTCACAACCTTGCCAGCACTTTTTATTTGTTGTCTTTTTGTTGATAATCATTCTGACAGGTGTGAAGTGGCATCTCACTGTGGTTGTGATTGGCATTTCTTATACTAGACAATTTTCTGTAGTCTTTAAAGATGGGGTGAATCTGATTGTTGACATGCAAAGGGCAAGTTTGTCAGGGACATGCTCTTTAAAAGCAGACAAACCCAGGTTTAGATCCCAGCCAGGTTACTCGTTAGGCTGTGTGCCTTTGGTAAATTAAACCCAAAGGTCTTTATCTGAAAAATGGCAATAAAAGTATTACACATCCACATACAGGGCCATTTTATGATATCACTTTTCTAAGTGTAAATATTTAGGGAAAAAATGTTGAGAATCTGTTTTTTAAAAATGCTTCTGTGTATTTTCCATATTGATTATGTATTACTTTAGGAAATACATAACTGTAAAGGTAAAAACTTGTAATTTCTGCTTTATACATTTAGGTAATATTTGAGTATTTTGAGAAGGAAGTACATATTATTGCTTTTCTTTTCCTTTTTATTGGAATATAGTTGACTTACAATGTTGTGTTAGTTTCTGCTGTACAGCAAAGTGATCAGTTATATGTGCACTAAGTCACTTCAGTCATGTCCAACTCTTTGCGACCCTAAGGACTGTATCCCACCAGGTTCCTCTGTCCATGTGATTCTCCAGATGAGAAACACTGGGCTGGAAGAAGCACAAGCTGGAATCAAGATTGCCAGGAGAAATATCAATAACCTCAGATATGCAGATGACACCACCTTTATGGCAGAAAGTGAAGAGGAACTAAAAAGCCTCTTGATGAATGTGAAGGAGGAGAGTGAAAAAGTTGGCTTAAAGCTCAACATTCAGAAAACGAAGATCATGGCATCTGGTCCCATCACTTCATGGGAAATAGATGGGGAAACAGTGTCAGACTTTATTTTTCTGGGCTCCAAAATCACTACAGTTGGTGACTGCAGTCATGAAATTAAAAGACGCTTACTCCTTGGAAGGAAAGTTATGACCAACCTAGATAGCATATTCAAAAGCAGAGACATTACTTTGCCAACAAAGGTCCGTCTAGTCAAGGCTATGGTTTTTCCAGTGGTCATGTAGGGATGTGCGAGTTGGACTGTGAAGAAAGCTGAGCGCTGAAGAATTGATGCTTTTGAACTGTGGTGTTGGAGAAGACTCTTGAGAGTCCCTTGGACTGCAAGGAGATCCAACCAGTCCATTCTGAAGGAGATCAGCCCTGGGATTTCTTTGGAAGGAATGATGCTAAAGCTGAAACTCCAGTACTTTGGTCACCTCATGCGAAGAGTTGACTCATTGGAAAGGACTCTGATGCTGGGAGGGATTGGGGGCAGGAGGAGAAGGGGACGACAGAGGATAAGATGGCTGGATGGCATCACTGACTCGATGGACGTGAGTCTGAGTGAACTCCAGGAGTTGGTGATGGACAGGGAGGCCTGGCGTGCTGCGATTCATGGGGTCGCAAAGAGTCGGACATGACTGAGAGACTGAACTGAACTGGGCTGCCATGCCCTCCTCCAGGGATCAAACTCGCATCTCCTCTGTCTCTTCCACTTGCAAATGGATTCTTTACCACTATCGCCACCTGGGTCAGTTATACACATATATATGCATGCATTTTCCCCCCATATAGCCGTTACAGAGCATCGAGTAGAATTCCCTGTGCTATACAATATTTATTGCTTTTTAATTCCAAAAAAATGGAAGGGAAATGTAAAAAAAAACATAATTAGCATATTTGTCATTGGGGCTTCAGTGACTAAGAGCATTTGCAGCAAATAAATGATGGCCTTGGCTGTCTTGCCTCCACTAACTGAATTCTCTGAAAGGCTTCAACATCACTCAAGCACTTTTCTCCCTGAAATTCTCAGCTTTAACACAATTCTGAGTAGAAGCATGACCATGAGTCACAATTACAGGAATGTTTTTATAAATATTATGTAAGAATTACCTAAGGCAACTTGGCTAAAACTTGCACAAGTGCAAGTGATTCATCCAAAACAATTATTGGGCTAGAGGAAAAAGAACAGAAACCCTCATGGGGTTTAATATCTCCCCACATTGCCTATATGCAGAATGTTGGGATCAATCTTCACTTTCTGATTAATAAGCTTAAATATATCACCACGGTCGTATTCAGTCACCAACGTGGTGCCAGGACCCTTCCTGACTCTGACACATTGAGGCCACCATTTTGAAGACTGGTTTTCCCCTGCCTCTAAGTATGTGTAACAAAAAACCACATCAAGCACAATTTTGTAGTGATAATAGAAAAGCCCAGTGGATGACCGTCTGGAAGCATTTGCCAAGCAAGTCATATTTCTATCTCTGTCCATCCATCTAAGCCTTCTCCTCTGTATTTCAATAAAATCACATTACATAAGACTTTGCCTGCAGCTTCTTTTTCTTCCTTAAACCATTAAGCAGACTCAGCCACTTTTCTTCCATCATTATTTACACCAACTACCTCTGAAAAAGCTCATGCAGTTTCAACACCGTATCAGAAACAAAATGAAGATCATCCACATTCCCCCTACAACCAAGACTTCCTTGGTATTCTGTACATTCTGCTATCATACATGAAACCTGCCTTTCCCAAATTTCAGTCATTTTTGTGTCATCTTCATGGTGATTTCCAGACTGGTTTACAACTTGTCCAAAAATGGACTTGACTTTTTTAAGAGGATATCTTTCTAAACTCAAACATTCTTAATAGAAAATAGTATCCATTCCTAAAAAAATGCAAGAACAGCTAACACTTGCTGTACTCATCAGGGTATGCTGGGTTTTGTGGCTCTGCCACAAACAAGCAATCCCAAATTCTCAGTGTTGTCACATATCAGAAATTCATTTCATGATTGATCAAAGTCCATCACAGTGCAGACAATCATCTCCAGGGCAGGAGTCCACAAGTCTGTTTGATGTAGTCCCAGAACTGTAGTCTGCTGAACTTTTAGGAAACAGAGAGTACAACCCTCCTGTGTGTCTAGAAACAGAGGAGAACCAGCCCTTGGTGAGTATTGGAAATGCCCACCCATGTACATCATGAGGCTCCTTGCATTTGATTGGCTCTGACTGGGTCACTTGTCACCCTGAACCAATCACTGAGGTCAGGAGATTATGATGTGATTGACCTCCCTCTTGGTGGTGGACCACTGCTGAGTTATAAGCTACCCAAGCACATGCCAGGAGAATGGAGGGAAGACTGCCAAAGAAAAATGAAAAATGGAGACACAGATGTTGAGAAGGCAGAGGATGTTCACCATCAGACACCTCCAAAGCCTCACTCAGGTGCTTCAGAGGAGCTTAACAATTCCGAAACTAGTACAGAAAGACAACTCTCAATTACTGACAGTTTTTAGCATGATAACTCAGACCGTGTCAGTTACATAATTTGCAGGGCCCAGTTACAAAATGAAAATATGAGTTGCCCTTTTCAAAGAGTGCAGGGCAGGGGTGGGATGGGGAAATGCCGTTAAAGGTACTAAAATACAAATTTTTTCCCTTTTTTCTATGGTTCTCTCTACGTGTCATGGTATCTTTTATTTGCTATGTAATGTCCTAAGAAAAAGATTACAATTTTAAATTATGAGCATGAATCTTACTTTTTATATTATGCAGTGCTGGTTTAAATGCAAATCTAAGGGCACTTAACTCCTCTGCAGAATGACCGAAATTACACACTTCGTATTTTGTGGCTCCTATGTGCATATGCAATTCATTCTTACCAAAACAGTAGAAACACTGCGCAAGACTAGCTTGGCTGTTCCTATTTCACTTTTTGATACATTCACACTCTACCAACACTGTCCACCTTCACTACTGATGGTTAAGGAAGACAGAAAAAATAAAGGATCTCTGGGGTTCTTCATCCTTCTCTTCCCTCCTGTAGCATTATTTTCATCATAAACGACTGGCTCATTCAGGGAAGTGAAAAAGGATAAGACAGGATTCCTTGGTCACTTGTGTTTCTTAGAACAATGCCTTCCTTCTGCCTTCAAAGCAGGTTCTGATTTGAATAGAAAAATTGGCCTCTCACAGCTGTCAGTGTCCCTGCTTATTTAATGTACGATGCTTATCTTGTCTCCTGAGTTGTTCTGAATCCCCATGCTTGGTGGGTCTACTGGGATTCATGGGGCATCGTGGAAGCTCGGAAGCTGTGTGCAAATGAGGCAGATGGGAACTGCAGCTGCGGGACTTCCCTGGTAGTCCAGGGGTTAAGACTTCCCCTTTCAATGCAGGGCATGCAGGTTTGATCCCTGTTCTGGGAGCTAAGACCCCACATGCCTCAGGGGGCCAAAACATAAAACAGAGGGAATATCATAACAAAATTCAATAAAGACTTAAAAAAAAGAAACTGCGGCTGTTACACACATTACATGTGTTTCCTCTACGCACAGATCTGCGGCTGAACCGTCAGACTGCACTTGCAAAACAAAAGCTCAGAGACAGAATTATTACAGAGTTCAAGAGAGTGACAGTAGGGCATTAACCTGAGCTCAGAGGCCTTCTGCACATGGGACCTGGGCAGCTGCCCACAAAACTGGCCATGACCTTGGGAGCCATGGCATCCCTCACATTGACACAGACACTCTCCATATTATTCCTCATATTTCAACCCCATCCTCACCACCCAAAACAACAGACTCCCCAAGAGTAGTAGTTTAAAATAGGTTGGCAAACAGGAAAATCAAAGTTTTGTAAAAGCTGATGCTAAATCCAACAACGCCGTCTATCTGGCTAATTATATGTTGTTCTGCTCCCTAACGCACCTTTTTTAATCCATCATCATCTTGTTGGTACAGACTGAGCTGTGCTGCCTGTTTGTTTTCTCATGGATAAATGTCCAGAAATAAATCAAGCCACCTTGTGTACCTCTGCTAAAGAAGTTTGCTAAAGAAGCCTGGGTCCATGAACCAAGGCCCTACCGAGTCTATCACTGGCCGACTGCCCACAAAGAAATGACTCATGCTGACAGCATTTGGAACAAATTGTCTCTTATTTATAAAGCACCTCGCAGCCCTTTATCAATGCCAGCAGCTCTTTTAAACATTTTATAAGTTCTCATATTAATTTTCAGGATAACTCTAAAATGTAAGAAATCAGTATCATGCCCATTGTATAGATGGGAAAATTGAGGCTCAGAGAGATTCATTAACAACTGGCAACACAGCTATTAATAGTAGTCAGTTGTCCAAAAGGCCACTGCAATGGTCAAAAAAGTCCAAGTTCTAAGAGAATCATTTAGTTCTTTCTCACCAGGCATAACACAATCCAGCCAAAGAAACTAAACCTTTACTTAGCCTGTCTGAAGTTAATGGAGGGTCCCTCTAGCTCAGGGGTCCCCATCCTCTGGGACCTAATGCCTGATGATCTGAAGTGGAGCTGATGTAATCATAATAGAAATTAAGGGCATAATAAATATAATGTGCTTGAATCACCCCCAAACCATCCCCACTGCTCCGGTCTGTGGAAAAATTGTCTTCCATGAAATCAATCCCTGATGCCAAAAGGCTGAAGACTGCTGCTCCAGCCCAGTTTCCCAGCCCTGACCATATATTGTAATAACCTAGGCAGCTCTTACGTATCTGAACGCCCTGGCTTCACCACAGACAACTTCTGCGGGTTGGACCCGCCTGGACATCGGTATTCTATAATGTTGTCCCTGTGGTTCCAGGGTGCTGCCAAGGTTGAGACCCAGTGGGGCCTGGCCCACTCTCCCTGGTCAGTGGTGACTGATCGGATATCAGCAATCGAGACAAAGAGCCATCATTTGTTTAGGAATGACTTATATTTTAATAGGGCTTCCCAGGTGCCGCTACTGGTAAAGAACCCATCTGCCAAGCAGGAGACATAAGAGAGGTGCATTCGATCCCCGAGTTGGGAAGACACCCTGAGGAAGAAGCGGCAACCCATTCTGGTATTCTTCCCTGGAGAATCCTGTAACCTGCCTACCTCCTCCTCTTCTTTTCTTTTAAGGAATTATTCACTGCACCAGTAATAGTTCTGACCCTAACAATGGCAGGACCTGAGGCGAGAGTCCCAATTGAGGTCTGCATGCCGTAAGTCTCAATGTTTTAGTTATAAATCAGTTCCCTGAACAGGGATCGAACCTGGGCCCTCTGCAGTGGGAGCTGAGAGTCTTAACCACTGGACCACCAGGGAAGTCCCCAGAGGAGAGTGTTAAAGGAATTCATTTCCAAGTTCTCAGATCTCAAGTGTGCTCTTTCTAAACCTGATCTGAGCACAGTCCTGGTTCTCACCTGTAAGTGCTCTGGGCAATCCACTCACCCCTGTCTCCTCCCTCCCCTGTCTTAACCACTCCCTCCTATTCCACCTCTCCCCACCCTGAATTTCACCCGGGTACAGTGTCCCTAGGCCTGAACAGTCAAGGGCATCACGTAACAGGATCATTCCAAATAATGGAGCAAATGTCGAGAAAACAAATAACCCCAAAAGTCCAGGGATCAAACCTTCCCCAAGTCCAGTTGCCTTCAATCCTCTGCTTTCAACAATATCACAGCAGGACTTAGTTGAGTCGTCACCTTGTATATCACTAAAAATAAATTTTCTGACAAACCACCATGTGATTTTTGGCACATAATTCAGAAAGAGTTTAAATAATTGAGTGACACTGCTGTAACCAAACTCTCATTTCCATCCATTCTGTGTGAACAAGGTTTCTGAGAATTTACATCTATAAAAAACAAAAACTAAGAACAGAATTAATAGTGAACTCTGTATCATTACAATAATAAGTAATTTCCTCCCTCTGAACAGTCTTTCTAAAAAGCCCTATTCATCTTATTAAAAGATGCAGTTCAAGAAAAAGTTACTTTTTATGTCCAATAATTATTTCTCATATTTTAAAAGGAGTTTGTTATGTGGATCAATTATATTAATACTAATTAAACTACAAATTCAATCTAGTTTTTTATTTAAGCCCTAAAAGCCTTAGGGTGCTATCAGACTATGATTTTGCTTCTTTGTATATTTAAGTCTGCTTACAGAGAACCATGACAAAGTAATCAGTAAATGTTCTTAAAGCATAAAAGATATTTCATTAGAATCAAACTCTGAGAAATGAAAAGAAAGACTGTAAGTTCAAGGAGAAGAAAAGGACAATGTAAAACTTTAAAAATTGATTCATTCATTTTTAAATGAATCATGATGGATATCAAATTGTTATGATGTTTAGGGAAGGGATACTTAGGGAGTTTGGGATGGACATGTACACACTGCTATATTTAAAACGGATAACTAACAAGGACCTACTTACTGTATAGCACAGGGGACTCTGCTCAATGTTAATATGGCAGCCTGGATGGGAAGGGAGTTTGTAACATGATATCATCTTAACAGATTTTAACTTAATTATTTATATGTCTATTTTCATCTGAAAATTTTCACAATTAGAAATTTAAAATGTTTATAGTCAACCATTTAAACTATGCTGTTTGAAATATATGAACATAAAGATCATACTACAAAAAAGTTGTTATGGTGTCTAGGTTACACTAGGTACAATTTTTTAAAACATGTAACACTTCTATGTTAGAACATCAATATTCATAATACACCAGAAGGAATATTCTTTGCAACCATTTATACTTATAAAGAAAAATTATGAATTATGTGGGAAGGGAATTCACAGTTTTCTGAAACAGTTGTGTGTGTGGTGTGCAAGCAAAAACTACCGAAACCACTGGCCTGTGTCATCACTTGGTTGCCAGTCCCCTCATCTTGGCACGTGGCTCGGTCTGAATAGCTATTTTACGCTGTGTTGTTTGAATTTCCTCAGGCCGCCTTGTTCCTCCAGCTTAACTTGAAGCAGGGTATCATGCTGTTTCACATCCTCAGTGTTGACAAAGTGATAGAATAAAGGTGAACCCTGATGCCAGTGTCTCTTGATCCACCTCTTTTAACTCACAAATGAAGACGTGAGTTGAAATCTCAAGCCTGTGGTCAATATATCGCACATGCTCTGTGGTCACTTTTCTTTTTTATTTAGATTCTTTTGATGCGGGCCATTTTGTTGTCTTTGTTGAATTTGTTACAATATTGATTCAGTTGTTTGTGTTCTGGTTTTTGGGCCCCTAGGTGTCTGGGATCTTAATTCCCCCACCAGAGATCGAACCTGCACTCCCTGCATTGAAAGGTGAGGTCTCAGCCATTGGACTGCTGGGAAAGTTCCCACCATGGTCACTTCATAAGCCCCTCGGGGTCTTAACTATCTCATCTGTAAAATAAGGTCAAGGCCACACACGAACTGTATCGATGTTACAGGAATTTTTACAGGGTTCAAATACGATCATTTTTCCTTCTAGTTTGAAATCCAATTTTTCAAGTATTACCTTGCAGCCTATCTGCTTGTTCTGAGCTCACAACTCCCCCAAAACAGAATGGCCAAAAGTCCCCCTCAAAAAAATCAATGTCCCTAACCACAACCACCCGAAATAAAGAAACTTATTCCATCTTTTTTGCCCATAAGCTCTAAATATGGCCTAAAATTCCTTCACAGAACACCCAGCTCTCTAAGCCACCACCGATTGATCTGTGAGGCCAATTTCCCTCTCTTGTATTTAACTATTGATTATTAAGTGTCAGGTATATTGCTATTGAGTTTTTGATGACACCTCCTTCCCAGGAATTCAGAGGTCTCCTTTTGGGTCCTTGGTTCTAGAGACTGACCCACACTCCCTCCATCTCTGGCCTGGAGAGTAAGGGAGGCCTGAAGTACTTAACTCTCTCTCATATAATTTGGTCCTATCGCCCTGAAACATTATACAAGGTGACATCTCACACACCCATTTGCATGACATGATTCTTAGAAGGGAAACTGATCAGTACCTGGCCACATTGATCCCACTAAACTCTATTTTCTACTGAGTTGACTTCCTATATGCTTGTTTTCTCTGCCTGTCAGCTCTGCCAAAATCCCAATTCCAAGAAGTAATTTAAGAGAAAATGTGTAAAGATTATATCAGCAAGAGTTGTTTTATTTGAGGGGAAACAGTAGGGGACAACTGATGTATCCAGAGTAGGAAAAGGTAATAGAATAGATTCTCATATATTCCTGGATAGAATATTATCCTGCCCCTAAAAAAAAAAAAAATGCTTCTAAAGTGTGTGTGATGTTGGACATGCTCGTGATCTGATGTAAGTGGAAAATGGCACTGAATAGCTACTCTGTTATGATTCTGAGGGTGTGAAAACCATCTATATGTGGACAAGAATATAACACAATGATGGCTCAGTGGTAAAGAATCCGACTGCCAATCCAAGATGCACGTTCGATCCCTGCGTCAGGAAGATTCCCTGGAGATGGAAATGACCACCCACTCTAGTATTCTTGCCTGCAAAATACCACGGATAGAGGAGCCTGGCAGGCTGCAGCCCATGGGGATCACAAGAGTCGGGTACAACTTACTGATTGAACAAACAAGTAACTTCAGGACGACTACAACAGATAACTGATATGTGTATCAGTATCACAGCCAAGGTATGTGTGTGGGGGCAGGGGAGGGGTGTCACTGATGATTCACTTTGTCCTCTGAACTGTCTAATGTCTAATCAAGCAACTTGGAAGCTGTCAGCTCTTGACAGCATGCTGTAAAAATGCAACTGTGGTGGTATCCCTTTTAACACTGCTCTGAGCAATACTCCATCACCCGTGGCATAGCTGCCAGAGAAGTAGCAAGAGACATTGGTCTCCAGGCTTCTCCAAAGGTCATTTCCTTGTGTGTTCTCCTTTCTGTGTGAAAGCCACTACCAGCATGGCAGACCGTCTCCCAGCAAGGGATCCTACACCCTAACCCCACTTTCATACCCATCTCCAATCCCCCCTCACTCAAAAAACTTTTCCCCTCCCCTCTCCCTATCTCACAGTGAGATATCTCACTGTGAAAAAGTATTGAGCTGGCCAAAAAAGTTCGTTTGTTTTTTTTTCCGTAAAATCTTATGGGAAACTAAACAAAGTTTATGGCCAACCCAATATGTGCCCAGGTACCTGGCCCTAATTCTGGCAGATGACAAATAATACTTCCCTTCTCTTCTCCTTTTTTTAAAATTAACAAACACTTGATTCAACATATAGAAAATAATGTCTTTTCAAATGCCAGCCTGTGAACCTTTCTTTGACTGATATTTCTCGGCCAATTCTTCCCTAATTTCCCCCTGAAACATCCACAGTTCGTGCTCCCTATTCCATCCGCCCCCACATCCCTCAGTTTCTACAATTTGGTCACAATTCAGAGATCAGCACAAGGCTGAATTTATTCAACACTCATTAAGAAAAATGCAAAAGTTAAACCTGAGCCCTGCTGGGTAACATAGCTGGTTCTACAGTTGAATGGAGAGCCGCTTTTATTACATTATGCAGCCCATGTTCATTTCCTCAGTAAGAAGGTGGTTCATAAATTGTTATGTGGACTTCTTTAATCAGTTAATTTCTACAATCTATAGCCTTGAGGCCATTTCCCTGCATTAGAGTGGACTGAGCAATTCAGCTTTTGAAAGGATGGAGATTTGGTTTTTGAGCCCTGGACATTCCGTGGGTGGGGGACCATTTATACCTGCTCAGAGCCTTGGAGGTTTTCTCTCTCTCTTGCTGGGTTACTCCCTTGAGATGAGGATTCACAATTCCCCTCTTTGAAAATCTCTGGTTGTGTCTCCTAATCACAAAAATGTCATGTGTTCAAGAGAAAAGAATAGCTTCCCGGATAGACTCACCAGTATAGTAGGAAATGGGCTTGAGGAGGGAGTACTGATGCCAGGGGCTTTTGGCAGCAGACACTTTTCTAGAAAGGTTTTAGTTTGATCACGTACTTTAGTCTGATCAGCTACTTACACGTAAGTATGCTGGGCCAGGTAATCGGACCCATGAGATAAACTTAAGAATGAAAGGTCAGCATCTGTGAGTCTTAGTTTAGTTTCCTTATTTTTCATTGCGGTATGCGGGATCTTTAGTGGGAGCATGTGAACCCTTAGTTTCGGCATGTGGGATCCAGTTCCCTGACCAGGGATGGAACCCAGGACCTTTGCATTAGGAGCACGGGAATCTTAGCCAGTGGACCACCAGGGAGGTCCTTCAACTCTTTCAGTTAATAAAATATTACAGCTATAGCTATTGCCTCACTCCACACCCATTCCTCAATGGACAAGGGTTCGGGTAGACTCCGGGAGTTGGTGATGGACAGGGAGGCCTGGCGTGCTGCAGTTCATGGGGTCGCAAAGAGTCTGACATGACTGAGCAACTGAACTGAACACCCATTCCATCCCCACCTCCCTCAGAGATGACCACCAACCTATGTGTCTGTGTGTGTCCTTTGAGGAAAGTTTACTCTGCTTACGTTATAAACGTAGCAATCTTGATACCTCAGCTTTCTGCTTCAGGGAGGGAAAAATGAGAAAACATTATGCTCTTACACTTTTCTTCTACAAAAAGAAAATTTGTGACATTAACTACCCTTCCCCTTTATCCATTTTTTCCCTTCTTTCTCTTGGTTTGCAAAACTCTTTTAAGGTAAGAAATATGTGATCACTTTATTTTTAAACACTGGCCTCTTAAATCAAGGATATTTTGCTAGTTTCAATTTTTTGAGGAGAAAAAAAAAAACCTTGTTTTGTTTTAGTTTTAGATTTTAGTGAAACCCCTATTTAGCTCTTGAATCAACTGTTTCTGTTCTAATCCTCACATGGCCTTCTACGAGCTGGGTAACCTTGACCAATGTTCCTAAACTTTCTGTGCTTCAGCTGTCCTGTGTATCACTCAAGGTCCAGGATGGATAAAATGGCACACTCAAGAGGGACCATTGAAGAGAATTTAATAAGCGCACACTCAAGAAAGACCATTGAAGAGAATTTAATAAATGATCAACTTACAGAGGCATAGGCATGACTAAGAGAAATCAACAAGAAGGAGCTGGTAACTGCAGAAAGCCGTCATCAGCCCGGATCAGAGGGACAAGGGAAGGGGGTGGGGGCCAGAATCTGGGGAGACCCCCAGCTGGAGGAGAGGACCACTTGCCAGGAACTGTGGCTTAGGTGAGGAACTCAGCCTCTGCCCTCCTCTGACATTATGACTTAACCTTCATTTCCCGATGACTCCACTGGACAAACCCAGCTGGAATCTGGAGAACAAAGGAGCACGGTGGATGCAGCCCAGGGCACCAAGTGTGGTAAGGAAGACCTGAAGGGCACACAGAAAATCTAGCACAACCCATCTGTACAACCAGGATAATAATTGCACCTTTGTTGCAGAACTATTTTGATGATTATATGTATATATATACATACATGTATACACACATATAAAACATACATGGACTTCCCTGGTGATACAGTGGATGGGAATTTGCCTGCTAATACAGGGCACATGGATTCAGTCCTTGGTCCAGGAGGATTCCACAACCTTAGAGCAACTGAGCCTGTGAGCCACAACTAGTGAGCCTACATGCTGCAACTACTGAAATCCACGTGGCTAGAGCCTGTGCTCCACAACGAGAGAAGCCCGTGCACGCGACTAGAGGGCACTGCGTGGTCTCTGCATCTAGAGAAAGTCCGTGTGCAGCAGCAAAGGCCCAGTGCAGCCAAAAATAAATAAAAAATAAAATTAAAAAAACATACAAAGGACAGTTTCTGGCATATATAAAGGCTCCATAAATGTTATGTTATAGCAGGATTATTAATTACTCCATATAATCAAACTACCCCTGAAGTACTGAATGTGCCTCCTGATGTTAAATAACTATAGGAATGAATTCTTTCTGAAAACCCATCTTATCAGAGTCTGGCAGGTTTGCATTCATTTATCTATATGTTTACTTGTCTACTTATGTAGTTGTAGCAAGAAATTTGCCAGAGAAGTCATTTCCAAGCTGAATGTTTTCACCACACACTCAAAAAGAAAATCTTCACTTATATCCACAAGGTCTGTGCCCCTCAGGAAAAAAAAAAGCTCTTACAAAATGGAAATGATTTTTCTTCAAAGAAACAGCCACTCCAGATTGGTTGAAAGTGAGTCAATATTTGGCTCAATATTTATCCCCACACCTGTATCAAAATCTGGTCAAAAGAGAAGTTTCAGGTTTAACTATGGCCTGAGCAATGTGGTGCTGAGAGGCATTTCAGTGTAAAGGATTCCTGCAGGAAGTTTCACTTTCACTTGAAAGCCAAGGATGAGTTTTCAAAAACCAAAATACTGATCAAAATCCAAACTCTAGAATGCAAAATGGAAGACTGCTATCAATATCAATATCCTATGTTATATTATCTATAATACATAATAAAATCTATAATCCAGTATATATTATATCTTGTTGTTGTCTTAGTCGCTAAGTCATATCTGACTCTTTGTGACCCCATGGACTGTGGTCCATCAGGCTCCTCCATCCATGGAATTTTTTTCCATGCAAGAATACTGGAGTGGGTTGCCATTTCCTCCTCCAGGGAATCTTCCTGACCCAAAGATCGAACCCACATCTCCTGCACCGGGGCAGGCAGATTCTTTACCAACTGAGCCACTGGGGAAGCCCATATATAATACAAAATCCAATACTAAATATTGGAGGTTTTTCATTTCTTGTGGTCATTACCTTTGTACTAGGGATAACCAGTGATTTGTATAAGCCTTTGGCAATTCTAGTCATACAGCAAGAGCATGAGAGCAATTCCTAGCATTCAAACTCTAGTTGCATAACTTTCTAGGTCTGTAGTTGTCCTTGGACAAACCACCTCGACCTCCCTCCTGATCAGGGTGCCCACTTCAAACGGTAGCTCTACCATTTATTAACTAAGTGACCTAGAAAATTATTTAAATTTGAAATGTGCATGAAAGAAGAATTGGGAGGATTCTGAGGGCTTTGTCTTGAATAAGTAAAAGGATGGTGCTGCCCTTTCCTGGGTCAATGAGTCAGAGGCCTGGCCTTTTTTATTAGCTTACAGTGAAAAATTTCAAGCCTTGATCTGGACCCTCATCTAATGCCAACGCCAGTGCACTTTGGTTCTTTACAGTCCAGCGAGGGCTTCAGTAGTTGTGGTGCACTGGGTTAGTTGCCCTGCAGCATGTGGAATCTTCCTGGACAAGGGATCAAACCCATGTCTCCTGCCTTGGCAGGTGGATTTTTAACCACTGGATTAGCAGGGAAGTCCAAAGGAATTTTTAATCTTTTCCCATAAAGAAACACTGCCCTGGATAACCTTGAGCATCCCTGTTTGTGCTCACTTCAGAGTATACCTGTAGTGAAAGCTATCGGAAGTGGGATTGAGAGCCCAAGGGCATGTGCCTTTTTACTTTATTAGATTTTCCAAGTTGCCCTCCAAAGGGATTTTACCAATTCAGTCTTACCCACAAAATCACTGCCACATTTTCCCCAGGACTGGAAGTATTAATTTTTCAATTTAAAAAGGAAATCCAGGACATGAGATGCTTCCTGGCTTCTCTTGATGAGTTCAAGTTATTCCACAAATTATTGTCAAGAACAAAACAAATAATCTAACCCATACGTTCACATTTAGTTCAGGCCAAAAAGCAAAGGCAAGCCACAGATAAGCCTTCAGAACACTTACCTATTAATGTGGGACTCTTTTTTGGTAACAACCCTTCCATCCCATAACTAGTAGATAGACAGAGCCGATGTCTTATCAGAATCAGTCTGTTTCATCTCCAAAGGAAGCTCATATGAACAACTCAGAACAGAGAGAAAAGTTGAAAAGATCAAAATCCCCAGGGAAATTAAACAAAAAAAAGTTCAAGGCCAGACTCCATTCTCATTTCAATTAGTTTCAGCAAAGAACGACTGAATCAGAGTTCCCAGCCCTGAGAAGGAATTGCTCATTAAAGCAAATTGAGAAGAGGCTTAACCTTGCCTATTTCCCCTTCATTCCGAGCAGACTGTCCCCTGCTTTCAGAACTGGACACACGGTACCAACTACATTTAAAAATGAACAAGAAATTATTTTACAGTACAAGATGGGGGGGGAAATGAACTGGAAACTGAATATATGGGCCAAGATTCTGTCCATGAAGTGAAAGGGACTGAAGCTTATACTGGAGAAAAAGGAGAAGAAATTAAAAAACTCAGAGAATGCACCCTTCAACACTTCATTAAGGCCCTCTGACACTGCATTGTTCCCCAGTGGGGTTTATGACTTCCTGTCTTGTCACAAGTTTCCTTCCCTGGGATCCCTTCCCCTGGGTGCCAGCCCAGTGGGACACACGCCTTTTCTTGACCCACTGTCAATCTGCATTGAGTTCCTCCAAGCTTAGCAATTACAGGCAGCTTTCTCAGCTGCCCTTCCTCCCCAAGTCCCTGCCACTTGGAGCTGCTCTAGGCAGCCCCTGCCTTCAGGTTCCTCCAGACCAGAGAGGCACACCAGTCCACACATCCAAAAGCCCACATGGCAAGCTCTCCCAAACTCTCAGTCATGTTCTGCTCCAGCAGCATTCTGGAAGTTGGGGGGAATGAGGGTGATATACAGGTTTGATTTTCTTAGGCTCCAAAATCACTGTGAACAGTGAGTGCAGTCCTGAAATTAAAAGATGCTTGCTCTCTGGAAGGAAATCTATGACAAAGCTAGACAGTGTATTAAAAAGTAGATATATCACTTTGCCAACAAAGTGAAAGTGAAGTCGCTCAGTCATGTCCAACTCGTAGCGACCCCATGGACTGCAGCCTACCAGGCTCCTCCGCCCATGGGATTTTCCAGGCAAGAACACTGGAGTGGGTTGCCATTTCCTTCTCCAATGCAGGAAAGTGAAAAGTGAAAGTGCAGTTGCTCAGTTGTGCCTGACTCTTAGCGAACCCATGGACTGGAGCCTACCAGGCTCCTCGGTCCATGGGATTTTCCAGGCAAGAGTACTGGAGTGGGGTGCCATTGCCTTCTCCGTGTCGACAAAGGTCTGTATAGTCAAAGCTATGGTTTTTTCCAGTAGTCATGTATGGATATCAAAGTTGGACTGTAAAGAAGGCTGAGCACTGAAGGATGGATGCTTTTGAACTGTGGTGCTGGATAAGACTCTTGAGAGTCCCTCGGACAGCAAGGAGATCAAACCAGTCAATCCTAAAGGAAATCAACCCTGAACATTCACTGGAAGGACTGATACTGAAGCTGAAGCCCCCATACTCTGGCCACCTGAAGTGAAGAGCCAACTCATTGGAAAAGACCCTGATGGTGGCAAAGATTTAGGGCAGGAAGAGAAGAGCATGACAGAGGATGAGATGGTTTGATGGCACTACTGACTCAACAGACATGAGTTTGAGCAGACTCTAGGACATCGTGAAGGACAAGGGAGTCTGGCATTCTGCAGTGCGTGAGGTCACAAAGAGTCGGACATGACTTAGTAACTCAACAAAACAATAGGTTTGCAAGCATCCGGCAAAGATGAGATGCCTCTGGCTTCCCCCAGGATGCACCATTTGGCAGCTACTGTCAGTGTCTTCCATACCGCCACCTGAACCAGCCTTCCCAGCTCTGTGCTCTCTGGCATGACTTCCAATGACACACACGCAACTCTTTTCTGTGGCCATCAGAGTTTGCTCAGCCCGCACACAGCATGCTGGAAATTTATTGAAAAATTAACATCTCCAGACTGGATCCAGGAAGGGAATTTGGCTTGGCACCAGGGCGGGGGGTGGGGTGGGGAGACGGTGGTTGGGCTAGGCTGCATGAATGGAGACATGTATATGTATGGCGGAGTCCCTTTGCTGTCCATCTGAAACTATCACAACATTGTTAATTGGTTATGCTGCTAAGTCGCTTCAGTCGTGTCCGACTCCGTGCAACCCCATAGATGGCAGCCCACCAGGCTCCCCCATCCCTGGGATTTTCCAGGCAAGAACACTGGAGTGGGTTGCCATTTCCTTCTCCAATGCAAGAAAGTGAAAAGTGAAAGTGAAGTTGCTCAGTCGTGTCCGACTTAGCGACCCCATGGAGTGCAGCCCACCAGGCTCCTCCATCCATGGGATTCTCCAGGCAAGAATACTGGAGTGGGGTGCCACTGCCTTCTCCGTTAATTGGCTATACCCCAATATACCCCAATATAAAATAAAAAGTTTAAAAAAAATTAACATCCCCAGGAGGCAGACTCCAAGCAATGACCGATAGGGATTGGTGGATAAATATCCCAGCCCCCTCAACCCTCGGGTGGATAACTCTGAGCTGCATAGTCTGGACTACCTTCCCACACTGGCCCAGGGGTGACCTGCTTGATGATACACCCGTGTTGACTGTCTTTTCTTCCTGCTCTACCTCCCACCCCCTACCAGTGTTTTCTGAAATCACTTCTCAAACAAACTACTTGCACTTGAATCTATGTCTGGGGGTCTTCCTCTAGTAGAGCTGAAGCCAGGAAATTAAAACTTTCCCAGAAAACTTCATAGATAGAATTCTGCGGATAGTATCTGAGTGCTTACAGTAGCCAGTCCCTGCCCAGCCTGGGTGGAGGAGAAGAGGGTAAGAGAAATCTGGCTGGAAGAAATCTGAGGAGGTTCCAACAGGCAGAGGAGTTCCCACCAGAGAAAAGTGCTCCCTGGAGACTGTGGGCTCCACACAGACACCAGCTTGGTCTTGTTCATGGCTGCGCCTTCAAATCTAAGAATAGTGCCTGATACGTGGTGAAAGTGTTAGTCACTCAGTCATGTATGACTCTTTGCGACCCCATGGACATTAGCCTGCCAGGCTCCTCAGTCCATGTTATTCTCCAGGCAAGAATAATGGAGTGGGTGCCCATTCCCTTCTCCAGGGGATCTTCCCAACTCAGGGATCAAACCCAGGTCTCCTGCACTGCAGGTGGATTCTTTACCGTCTGAGCCACCAGAGTATGTGGTGGACATTCAATAAATATGGTTGAAAGAATTTAAAATGCTGATATCAAAATGTCATAGGAGTTCACAGATAGATACATAGCAAGGGTCTCAACTTGAGTTGAGCAGGCTTGACAAACATCTCAGTTGTGTCGGGGTTTCTCAACCTGGACACTGTGGACATACGGATCATTGTCTGAAGTGGGGGCTGCCCTGTGCACTAGAGGAAGCTGGCAGCATCCCTGGCCTCTATGTTAGAGGCCAGCAACCCTCCCCCATCTAGCTGTAACAACCACAATGTCTCCAGACGTTCCGAAACATCCCCGCAGTGGGCACAACCACCTCCCTAACTCATGAGAACCACCGAGTCATATGCAGCTGAGCCTAAGCCTTATTGAAATGTGGGCTCAGAATCGCAGAGGTTTTTGCCAGAACAAGGAAATAAGCTACAGGGTGCTCAGCTTGCCTTTCTTTCTTGTATAAAACTGACAAACAGGAGAAGTAAGGGGATGGAATTCAGAAGACCCTGCAGGTGACCATGAGGCAGTTCTGACTCCAGACACCTCTGGGGCCGGTAGTGGAGCTTGGAGCTGCAATCACGTTGATTCCTGGAGAAGCTGCCAAGTTTAATTTTCCAAGTGTATGGCTAAGTAACATTTGGACTTGATGTGAAATGAGGTTTAACTGCCTTCACTCACCTTGGGATTTTCAGCCCAAATCGGAGCATCTAACACTTCAAATGAGAGATTCTGGAACAGAAATAAGTCACACCACAACCACAAAAAGATACTGGGATGATGGTGGATTTTCCAGGCAGTCCAGTGGTTAAGACTCTGCACTTCAATTCAGGGGACATGGGTTCGATCCCTGGTCAGAGAACTAAGGTCCCACATGCTGCACAGTATGGCCAAAAAATTAAAAAATAAAATATGATGTAATTTTTAAAAGATACTGGGAGAGGGATACTTCCTCCATCGGAAATGCGGCTGAATTAAACAAAACTACAGATCACAGCCTCTCTTACTTTGTGTGCAATCTTTCTAGGAATAAGCAGTGCAGAAAACAGACTTAAGTTAGAGAATTTTCCAAGTGGCACCATAAAAGTCCTATACACTAAGGATCTCATTCCCTCAAGAGTTTCTAATCTGAATTTTTAAATACACTAATCAGCCTAGCAGAACTGACACCACCTTCCTAGTGAGCCTTGAGTTACAGCACATAATTTGAATCCCAGACAGACTTTCCCATCTGCCCTTCCTCTACTCTTTCAAACGCAAAGAGGAATGAAGATGTTTTCATCCTAAATGTCAGGCCTGCTCCATGGGGGCATCTCCTCGCAGGACATCTGAGGAAAAGCCAATCACAGGAGAGTTTTCTATTCCCCGCTGTGAAAGAAAAGTTCAGGTTGGAGTTCAGGGCTCATTTTGCTTAAATGTGACCTATTACTTACAGATAAGGGAGCAAGTGGGGGTTAGAAGGCTCTAGAGTGATTTTTAAAATAGGCATCTAATACCTGGAACATTTTCTTCTGGTAAAATCTTAAGGAGGTTCTTGATAAAAAGCAGATACAAGAGGAGACTTTGGGACTTCCCTGGTAATCCAGTGGTTAGGACTCCATGCTTCCAATACAGGGACCATGGGTCTGATCCCTGTTTGGGGAGGAAATGAGCCTTTTTCAGATAAATGAAAGGTTTAGAAATCCACCCAAGCAACACTCTGCCCTTGAAACTACCCCAAAACCTCACCATGACTTGCCTAGACAATCTGGAGCTCTCTGCTCTAGGGGACTGGGCTTTCCCTTTGTTCCAAAAATTTCCACTAAACTCTCCTTGCATCTTCTCTGTCCACATGCTCGGTCACCTGGGAGGTGATTCGAGGGACTGGCTTCCCAAAGCCCCTTTGCTGTGGCCAATGGAAGCATCAATAGGAAGTCCAAGGGTAGGAGGAGCGAGCAATCAGGACATTTCTTCGCCATGGGCTCCCAGGATCGGTCAGCTAGGGCTGGGATCTAAGCCTGATTTTCTGAGTCTGTTTGCATTTCACACAGCCTGATTCAGATTGGGGGCTGAGAAATGTGTTGCCTAATATGTGTGTGTACGCTTAGTTGTGTCCGACTCTTTGTGACCCCATGGACTGAAGCCTGCCAGGCTCCTCTGTCCATGGAATTTTCCAGCAAGAATACCGGAATGGGTTGCCATTTCCTCCTCCAGGAGATCTTCCCAACTCAGGGATCGCACTCGCATCTCTTGTGTCTCCTGCATTGGAAAGTGAATTCTTTACTACTGCCCCACTTGGGATGCCCCTTATATAAAGGTCCCTGATACAAATGTGCCTTAAGTTCATTCCTTCCCTGAAGAACAGTCACATTTTTTTTTAAACCAGGAAGTGGAGTCTGGTTTGTTGGTTGCCTGAGAGACAAAATGCACTGCTTTGTACCATTTAAATGTTAAGAGGGCTCAGATATTTTTCTGCAAAAAAGCCTATTTAGCCAGCACTGAGTTCCCCAGTTCTCGTGGTTTCACAGGTTAGGGAGTTCTCTTTCATTAGAAAGTTCTTTAGAAAATGTTAGGGTTGGATTTCATTTTTATCAATTTCTTGCTGTGCTTTCTACTAAATTCCAAATTAATGCCAGCCCTGGGTTTAATAGATCAGATCCCCGAGGTCACTGTGACTTTATAGCCTACATTAAGCCTGACTGCTATTAACTGAGCACTAGCTTTGTGTTGCTGCTGCTGCTGTTAGGCATGTTCTATTCATCATCTCTAATCCTCTTAAAGCCCCCAAGGTAAGCAGCATTCTTCTCAATGGAAAAACTGAGGCTTCAGAATAAGTGAAGTCACTTTAGGAGAGCTAGAATTTGAACATTTATGGTCCCAGAGCCCGAACCTTCGTGCATGTGGAGAATGTAAAGGAATATGAGGGTTCTTTAGAGGGTGATGAAAATATTCTGAAATCAGATCATGGTAATGACTGTACAACTTTCTACACAGATGAAAACCAATGAATTATACACTTTAAAGGACTAAATTTTATGGCATATGAATTATATCTCCAAAAATATTTTGAACAGCACTTAGAATAATGCTTGGCTAAGTGCTAAAGAGTGACCATTAAATAAATTAAAATAAATTGAAAAATAGAAAATTATTATGTCATATTTTTTAGTCTTTATTCATCAAATCCTTTGGCCATCCCAGCACATGAGCTTTTTCACAACCCTCTTCAATCCTGCAGAGTCTTCATCCTCTTCCCCAATTTTCCATATTTTCTCCTATCCCTTTGACTTTTCACTTTCATGCATTGGAGAAGCAAATGGCAACCCACTCCAGTGTTCTTGCCTGGAGCATCCCAGGGATGGAGGAGCCTGGTGGGCTTCCGTCTATGGGGTCGCATAGAGTCGGACACAACTGAAGCAACTTAGCAGCAGCAGCTCCCCTCCCAGTTGCCTCCTTTCCAGTCCAAATTTCCCTCATTCTATTACATAAATAAATTCTCCTTATGTAAGTGGGTGCAGCCACTGTGGCAAATAGTATGGAGGTTCCTCAGAAAACTAAATCTAGAATTACAATATAATCGAGCAATCCCACTCCTGGGCATATACCCAGACAAAATTAAAATTCAAAAAAAATATAAGCACCCCTGTGTCATAGCAGCACTATTCACAAAAGCCAAGACGTGGAAACAACCTAAATATCCATTGACAGATGAATGGATAAGGAAGATGCGGTGCATATACAGCATGGAAAACTAGTCAATCATAAAAACAAATAATGCCATTGGCAGCAACATGGCTGCAGCTAGAGATTATCATACTAAGTGAACAAAGTCAGAAAGAGAAAGACAATTACCATATGATAACACTTATATGTGAAATCTAAACGATGACACAAGTGAACTTATCTACGAAACAGACACAGAATCACAGACACAGAGAACAGACTGATGACTGAGTAGGGGAGACGCTTGGAGAAAGAATGAAGTGGAAGGCTGGGGTCAGCAGATGTAAGCTTTCATATATAGAATGGATAAGCAACAAGGTCCTACTGTATGCCACAGAGAACGAGATTCATATCCTGTGATAAATCACAATGGAAAAGAATACTTTTAAAAGAAATATATATATATATATAATATGTATCTGATAATATGTATAACTGAATCACTTTTCTGTATAGCAGAAATTAACACATTTTAAATCAACAATACTTTGATTCAGTTCAGTCGCTCAGTCGTGTCCGACTCTTGCAACCCCATGAACTGCAGCACACCAGGCCTCCCTGTCCACAATCACCAACTCCCAGAGTCCACCCAAACCCACGTCCATTGAGTCGTTGATGCCATCCAACCATCTCATCCTCTGTCGTCCCCTTCTCCTCCTGCCCTCAATCTTTCCCAGCATCAGGGTCTTTTCCAATGAGTCAGCTCTTTTCATCAGGTGGCCAAAGTATTGGAGTTTCAGCTTCAACATCAGTCCCTCCAACGAACACCCAGGACTGATCTCCTTTAGGATGGACTGGTTGGATCTCCTTGCAGTCCAAGGGACTCTCAATAGTATTCTCCAACACCACAGTTCAAAAGCATCAATTCTTTGGCACTCAGCCTTCTTTATAGTCCAACTCTCACATCCATACATGACCACTGGAAAAACCATAGCCTTGACTAGATGGACCTTTGTTGGCAAAGTAATGTCTCTGCTTTTGAATATGCTATCTAGGTTGGTCATAACTTTCCTTCCAAGGAGTAAGCATCTTTTAATTTCATGGCTGCAATCACCATCTGCAGTGATTTTGGAGCCCAGAAAAATAAAGTCAAAAAGAAATCTTGTTTTCCTGAGGTGCTTTGCTCCACTCCAGTACCACATTCATTTTTGTGTTTCCAAACCAAGAATCACAATGCTTTCCATTTAACAATATTCCGCTCAGATTAAAAGGCAGTTATGATTTATGCTTTTCCTCTTTTTCTTACACAAGTTACTGTTATAGCAACAATACATGTCTTTTTCTTTTTTTCCTAAGAATTCAACTAGCCAATCTTATCACATGGACCACAGCCTTGTCTAACTCAATGAAACTAAGCCATGCCATGTAGGGCAACCCAAGACGGACAGGTCATGGTGGAGAGGTCTGACAGAATGTGGTCCACTGGAGAAGGGAATGGCAAACCACTTCAGTATTCCTGCCTTGAGAACCTCATGAACAGTATGAAAAAGCAAAAAGATAGGACACTGAAAAATGAACTCCCCAGGTCAATAGGTGCCCAATATGCTACTGGAGATCAGTGGAGAAATAACTCCAGAAAGAAGGAAGGGATGGAGCCAAAGCAAAAACAACACCCAGTTGTGGATGAGACTGGTGATAGAAGCAAGGTTTGATGCTGTAAAGAGCAATATTGCATAGGAACCTGGAATGTTAGGTCCATGAATCAAGGCAGATTGGAAGTGGTCAAACAGGAGATGGCAAAGAGTGAACGTGGACATTTTAGGAATCAGCGAACTAAAAGGGACTGTAATGGGTGAATTTAACTCAGATGACCATTATATCTACTACTGTGGGCAGGAATCCCTCAGAAGAAATGGAGTATCCATCATAGTCAACAAAAGAGTCTGAAATGCAGTACTTGGATGCAATCTCAAAAACGACAGAATGATCTCTGTTTGTTTCCAAGGCAAACCATTCAATATCACAGTAATCCAAGTCTATGCCCCAACCAGTAACGCTGAAGAAGCTGAAGTTGAACAATTCTATGAAGACCTACAAGACCTTCTAGAACTAACACCCATAAAAGATGTCCTTTTCATTATAAGGGACTGGAATGCAAAAGCAGGAAGTCAAGAAACACCTGGAGTAACAGACAAATTTGGCCTTGGAGTACAGAATGAAGCAGGCAAAGGCTAACAGAGTTCTGCCAAGAGAATGCACTGGTCATAGCAAACACCCTCTTCCAACAACACAAGAGAAGACTCTACACATGGACATGACCAGATGGTTGACACCGAAATCAGATTGATTATATTCTTTTCAGTCAAAGATAGAGAAGCTCTATACAGTCAGCAAAAACAAGACCGGGAGCTGACTGTGGCTCAGATCATGAACTCCTTATTGCCAAATTCAGACTGAAATTGAGGAAATTGCAGAAAACCACTAGATCATTTAGGTATGACCTAAATCAAACCCCTTATGATTATACAGTGGAAGTGAGAAATAGATTTAAGGGGCTAGATCTGATAGACAGAGTGCCTGATGAACTATGGACGGAAGTTCATGACACTGTACAGGAGACAGGGATCAAGACCATCCCCAAGAAAAAGAAATGCAAAAAAGCAAAATGGCTGTCTGAGGAGGCCTTTACAAATAGCTGTGAAAAGAAGAGAAGTGAAAAGCAAAGGAGAAAAGGAAAGATATACTCATTTGAATGTGGAGTTCCAAAGACTAGCAAGGAGAGACAAGAAAGCCTTCCTCAGTGATCAATGCAAAGAAATAGAGGAAAACAACAGAATGGGAAAGACTAGAGATCTCTTCAAGAAAATTAGAGATACCAAGGGAACATTTCATGCAAAGATGGGCACAATAAAGGACAGAAATGGTAGGGACCTAACAGAAGCAGAAGATATTAAGAAGAGGTGGCAAGAATACACAGAAGAACTATACAAAAAAGATCTTCACGACCAAGATAACCACGATGGTGTGATCACTCACCTAGAGCCAGACATCCTGGAATGTGAAGTCAAGTGGGCCTTAGGAAGCATCACTATGAACAAAGCTAGTGGAGGTGATGGAATTCCAGTTGAGCTGTTTTAAATCCTAAAAGATAATGCTGTGAAAGTGCTGCACTCAATATGCCAGCAAATTTGGAAAACTCAGCAGTGGCCACAGGACTAGAAAAGGTCAGTTTTCATTCCAATTGCAAAGAAAGGCAATGCCAAAGAATGTTCAAACTACCGCACAATTGCACTTATCTCACATGCTAGTAAAGTGATGCTTAAAATTCTCCAAGCCAGACTTCAGCAATATGTGAACCGTGAACTTCCAGATGTTCAAGCTGGTTTTAGAAAAGGCAGAGGAACCAGAGACCAAATTGCGAACATCCGCTGGATCTTTGAAAAAGCAAGAGAGTTCCAGAAAAACATCTATTTCTGCTTTACTGATTATGCCAAAGCCTTTGACTCTGTGGATCATAATAAACTCTGGAAAATTCTGAAGGAGATAGGAATACCAGACCTCCTGACATGCCTCTTGAGAAATCTGTATGCAGGTCAGGAAGCAACAGTTAGAACTGGACATGGAACCACAGACTGGTTCCAAATAGGAAAAGGAGTACGTCAAAGCTGTATATTGTCACCCTGCTTATTTAACTTATATGCAGAGTGCCTCATGAGAAACGCTGGGCTGGAGGAAGCACAAGCTGGAATCAAGATTGCCGGGAGAAATATCAATAACCTCAGATATGCAGATGACACCACCCTTCTGGCAGAAAGTGAAGAAGAACTAAAAAGCCTCTTGATGAAAGTGAAAGAGGAGAGTGAAAAAGTTGACTTAAAGCTCAACATTCAGAAAACTAAGATCATGGCATCCAGTCCCATCACTTCATGACAAATAGATGGGGAAACAGTGGAAACAGTGGCTGACTTTATTTTTCTGGGCTCCAAAATCACTGCAGATGGTGATTGCAGCCATGAAATTAAAAGATGCTTACTCCTTGGAAGGAAAGTTATGACCAACCTAGATAGCATATTCAAAAGCAGAGACATTACTTTGCCAACAAAGGTCCATCTAGTCAAGGCTATGGTTTTTCCAGTGGTCATGTATGGATGTGAGAGTTGGACTATAAAGAAGGCTGAGCGCCGAAGAATTGATGCTTTTGAACTGTGGTGTTGGAGAATACTATTGAGAGTCCCTTGGACTGCAAGGAGATCCAACCAGTCCATCCTAAAGGAGATCAGTCCTGGGTGTTCGTTGGAGGGACTGATGTTGAAGCTGAAACTCCAATACTTTGGCTACCTGATGAAAAGAGCTGACTCATTGGAAAAGACCCTGATGCTGGGAAAGATTGAGGGCAGGAGGAGAAGGGGACGACAGAGGATGAGATGGTTGGATGGCATCACTGACTCATTGGACGTGGGTTTGGGTGGACTCTGGGAGCTGGTGATTGTGGACAGGGAGGCCTGGTGTGCTGTGGTTCATGGGGTGGCAAAGAGTTGGACATGACTGAGCGACTGAACTGAACTGAAGAATTCAGAGGATAGAGTGGTCAATGTAAAAATTGGTCAGGAAGGCAACTTATCTTTCCCCTCCATCAATGACAAATTTCAGAGACACTTTGGCCTCAGGCCTTTGAATATACTCTACCCAGATCTGCATTACAGGCCAATTCTTTACCATCTGAGACACCAGGGAAGTCCCTGGTGTATATACTGTTCCCTTTAAATAGAATGGACTTCCCAGGTGGCATAATGGTAAAGAATTCGCCTGCCAGTGCAGGAGATGCAGGAGACCCAGGTTAGATCCTTGGGTCAAGATCCCCTGGAGAAGGAAATGGCAACTCATTCTAGTATTCTTGCCTGGAAAATCCCATGGACAGAGGAGCCTGGTGGGCTACAGTCCCTGGGGCTGCAAAGAGTCAGACACGACTGTGCACAGAGCACTTCCAATGTTCTACATAGAATGCTTTTCCAGAAAGAAGCTACCTCCTTCATTACCATACTTCACTCAGATCTCTGATCAAATGTCCCCACTTTGTGACATTCCCAGGGTTCCCTGACTCCCAAGTGTTGCATCACATCTCATCCCTGACACCCATACTCCCTCGTACCTGCCTTCTTTCCTCTCCGTATCTTGTATTATCATTTGCCCTCCCATATATTTCAGTGTCGGAGAAGGCAGTGGCACCCCACTCCAGTACTCTTGCCTGGAAAATCCTGTGGATGGAGGAGCCTGGTAGGCTGCAGTCCATGGGATCTCGAGGAGTCGAACACGACTGAGCAACTTCACTTTCACTTTTCACTTTCATGTGTCGGAGAAGGAAATGGCAACCCACTCCAGTGTTCTTGCCTGGAGAATTCCAGGGACGGGGGAGCCTGGTGGGCTGCCATCTATGGGGTCGCACAGAGTCGGACACGACTGAAGCGACTTAGCAGTAGCAATATTTCAGTGTTTACTTGTCTAGGGTCTTCTCTCCACTAAAACATCAGCTCCCTCAAGGCAGTCTTTTGTCTTTCATATTCACAGCAGTATCCCCAACACCTAGAACACTGTCTGGTACATAGCAAGATGCCCAGTAAATATTTGTTGGGTGAATGAATGAAGGAACAAATAAATGAACAACACAAAAAACTAATTTTTGGAGGTGCTCTAGACAAGGGGTCATATTTTGCATAGATGGCAGGTATTACTCTATTCTGGGTGGTATTCCAATTCATCTCTATTATTTCTTTGGGTACCATGGAGACTTCTAAGAAGCCATTGTTCTGAAATAAAATTACAGGAGAAAATTAGTCATTTAATTCAAAAGCATTCCTGCTTCTGTATAATAATAGTTCATTGTGAAAAGAAAGACGTGGAAAGATATTAGTCCCATTGTCAGCAGCCTTTTTTTCGTTTAGGTTTATGAAAATCAAGCCTCCTCTATACTTGTCTTGTCACTTCATCCATCTGGTTGAGAACTTCCCAGGGAAAAGACCTAGGAGGCAGGGGGCTTCAGGACAATCCTGAATGTCTGGGGAGGGGGTGGATGTCAGGGTTCCCTGAGTTCTAGGAGTTGTTCCAGCAAGTTGTCAAACCCTAGGTGGAGGCCATGGGAGCCTTGAATTACAGCCACTTGGTCAGAAGCACAAGTGACAACCTGGGTCTTGCGATTTGGCATCTAAAGTGGGTCAATCTTTTGTTTTTACTTTTTATTTTATATTGGAGTATAAGGGATTAACAATGTGATAGTTTCAGGTGGACAGCAAAGGGACTCAGCCATATGTATACATGTATCCATTCTCCCCCAATTCCCCTCCTGTCCAGGCTGCCACGTAACACTGAACAGAGCTCCTGTGCTATATAGTAGGTTCTTGCTGGTTATCCATTATAAGTATGGCAGTGTGTACATGTCAATCCCAAACTCTGAAGTGGGGTCAGTCTTGTGAGACTGAACCCTGAACGTGTGGGATCTGATTAACTGTCTCAGAACTGAGTTGAATTCCAGGACACCCAGTTGGTATTGGAGAATTGGCTGATGTGGGGGGAAAAGTACCTACACTTCTGGACACAGATGGGCTTCCCTGGTGGCTAAGTGGTAAAGAATCCACATGCCAAGCAGGAGACTTGGGTTAGATTCCTGGGTCGGGAAGATCCCCTGGAAGAGGAAATGGCAACCCATTCCAGTATCCTTGCCTGGGAAATTTCATGGACAGAGGAGCCTGGTGGGCTACAGTCCATGGGGTCACAGAAGAGTTAGACACAACTTGGAAACTAAATAACAACTGGACACAGAAGTGAGTCATAGAAGAGAAACAAGATCATTCTCTTTTTTTTCTCTCTCAGACCATCCAGGACTACTGAAGCTTCCAGAAACTAGGAACAGGGTCCAGCAGTCTTATTCTCACAAGCCCAACAGGTGACTCTGATACAAATTTGGGTTTGAGACCATTGCCTGCTTCCTCCAGGAAGTCCCTGCAGGGTCTAAGCCTCCTCTAGTTGGCCTAGCATCCATGACTCCCTCAGGGCAGAATCATCGGGTCTGGGCTCACCGTACCAACCTCAAACAACCCCAGGGCTCACCTCCAGAGCTCTAAATAATATGTGTGTGCCATTATTCCTGACTAAGACAGCACATATTAGCTCCCCACCAACAGATCTTGGACCATAACTTCCCCTCTCCATCTCAATTTTCGATATTTAGAGCTCTATTTTTTCGTCCCTCTGGGGGACTCTTTGGGCTTTCCTGGTGGCTCAGATGGTAAAGAATCTGCCTGCAATATGGGAGACCTGGGTTCCACCCCTGGGTTGGGAAGATCACCTAGAGGAGGGCATGGCAACCCACTCCAGTATTCTTTCCTGGAGAATCCCCAAGGACAGAGGAGCCTGGTGGGCTACCGTCAATGGGGTCACAAATAGTTGGACATAACTGAGCAACTAGGTATACAATGGGACTCTTTAGAATCTTAGATGGTGTGTTCAGTCCTCTATGTCTTGTTCCATCCACTTCCTGCAGGAACCTGGACCCCCTGCTTTGTAAGGTGCTCCTTAGCTCTCATCCTTTCCCCTTCCTGTCTCCTCCCTCCAATCTACTCCACAGCTTCTGCCCAAGACTCCTTTACTTGTTGTGTTTCTAGACAAATCTTATTTACAGTTCCTTCTGAACTCATAAGCGAAGTCTAAAAATTGAAAACTGGACTTCCCTGGTGGTCCAGTGGTTGAGAATCCATCTGCCAATGCAGGGGACACCAGTTCAATTCCTGGTCAGGGAAGATCCCACATGCCACGGGGCAACTAAGCCCAGGCAGCACAATTACTGAGCCTGCATGCTCTAGAGCCTATGCTTCCCAACAAGAGAAGCCACTGAAATGAAAAGTCTCAGCACAGCTAGGGAACAGTCCCCGCTTGGCACAACTAGAGAAAGCCCAAGCACAGCAACAAAGACCCAGAGAAGCCAAAAATAAGTAAATAAAAATGTAAATACTGAAAACCAGTAGACTTTATATATTATTATGAGATTATATGTCTAAAGAGCATGGTACAGTGTTTAGCACAGAGTAAGCCCTCCAGCCATAGTAGTTATTATTTTTACGGCAAATATGATTCATGTTGGTAGCCAGCCTCCAAAGGGGTCCCCAATGAGTCTCACCTCCTGCTTTAATCGCCTCCTGCACTGAATAGGGCTGACCTGTTTGACAAATGGAATGTTGCACAAGTGATAGCATGGAGGACTTCCCTGGCGGCCCAGTGGTTAAGAGTCCGCTCTGCAGTGCGGGGAATGCAGGTTTGGTCACTGGTTGCAGAACTAAGATCTTACATGCTGTGGAGCAGCTAAACCTATGTGCTGCAACTGGAGAGCCTGTGTGCCGCAACTAGGACCCAGTAAAGTCAAATAAATGAATATTTTTTTAAAAAAGAAGAGACTGTGTGTGATTTCCAAAGCCAGGTTGCAAAGAGTATTGTAACGCCTGCCTTGTTCTCCCGGGATTTCTTGGGCTGGGGAAAGCCAGCCATCATATTGGGAGGACGCTCAAGATGCTCTGTGGAGAAGTCCTGTGGAGAGGAACTGCCGGCTACATACAACTGGTCTGCTGTGTGAGTGAGTTACTTCAGAAGTGGATCACCCAATCACAGTCAAATCTTCACATCCCGATAGCCCTGGCCCATATGTTGACAATGACCTCATGCAAAATTTTAAGCCAGAACCACCCATTTATGAATTCCTAATCCACAGAAACTGTAAATGATATTAAGAGTTTATTATTGTTTTAAGCCACTAGGTGTCAGGGTCATTTGTTATGCAGTAACAGATAATTACTAAACTCTACAATGGTAGTCAGCCATTGTACTGAGGACCATATTTCACAGTACATGACTAGTCCCAAAGGGCACTATCCTAACTCAGATAAAAAGATGGGTCTCTCTCAACCAGAGGTCATTCCTGTAGCCTGTGCTAAGACATGGTTTTAATTATCTACAAAATTCTTTCTTGATTCTAGTGGCAAAAATCAAAGCCAGTTTTCTATTCTAAGCTATAGGTCATCATCTCACTGAGGGCCTTCAGCTTTGACATTTTAACAAAGAGGAAGGCTGTCCAGAGCTCAGCCTTGCACCATACTCTAATGCTCCCTCCCATCTCTAATGCACTGCAGAAAATTACCTAAGCAGCTCATTAAACTATAGATCCCCAGATCTCATCCCCAGGGATTCTGAATTAGTGGTTTTATTTTGGAGCCAGGAATCTGATTTATAAGGAAGCCATCCCCAGGTAATCCTGATGCAGGTAGTCCCGCATCTACACTCTGAAAAGAGGTGCTCTAAAGTCTGGTGCCTCCTCTCCCAACCTCTACTGCCCGATCCATTAGCTGAGTGATCAGTTAATGCGATGGGAATAACGTTGAAAGCATTTGCCAGCATCATCGAGTCAGACCTTCTCCAAGTCTGAAGCTGGGGGACGGCAAGCTGAGCGTCATTGTGTAAAACATATACAATCACAAACCTTTCTCTATCTCACAAAAAGATCTGCCAGTAAACAACTCAGAGAAAAATCCCCGTGAAAGAATCAGTGGCCCTTCCTACCTCCCGCAGGATTTTTATTTTCCTCCCTCGTTTTGCAAATCTGAAAGAACTACATCTGTTTCACTCTGTCAGGTGTTCAGGACCAAGATTGCTTTTCAACAGCTCCTTAGAGTCTCATGGATTTCCATGTAGGCAAAACGACTCAGGAACCTTGAGAATCTGACCTGTGAAAGAAGAGTGTTTCTTTCCTGCTGCCTCATTTGCCTTTCTCGGGGATGTTGATTCAAAATAGTCGTTTCCTAGCCCTGGTCAATAGCCATTGATTATTCAGCACTGCAGTTATTAGAGAAGCTTGATGTGCAGAAGCTAGAGCTCAGCTGGTGGCCAGGTTCACCACACAGGGTAATGAGATGAGGACTTTGTGCGCACTGAAGCATAAAGATTCTATTTTTAAACAAGGCCAGAGATGATCTTGAACAAAGAAACCCATAGATACAACAGCTGAAAGTTCATACTCCAAGAGGCAAACCCACAGAGATGCAGGTCCTTTGAGAGTTGTTGAAAAAATCATTCTCTACATTCACCTTCAATCAGTATCTATAAATTCACTAAGATTTACATGTGCCAAGATTGCTTCAAACAGCAAAACAAGATTTGTTTCTATTCCATGGTCTTTATTGCATTGTATGCAAACTAGTGATTCCTGGGGCCCCATCTGGAGCTCAGAAATATTTGGCCACACCTACAGAGGTTCTTTGTTGGTTTATTTGGATATACTGTCAACATATTCAGTTCAGTCACTCAGTTGTGTCTGACTCTTTGTGACCCTATGGACTGCAAAATGCCAGGCTTCCCTGTCCATCACCAACTCCCAAAGCTTGTTAAAACTCATGTCCATCAAGACAATGATGACATCCTACCATCTTATCTTCTGTCGTCCCCTTCTCCTCCTGCCTTCAATTTTTCCCAACATCAGGGTCTTTTCCAGTGAGCCAGTTCTTCGCATCAGGTGACCAAAGTAATGGAGTTTCAGCTTCAGCATCAGTCCTTCCAATGAACATTCAGGACTGATTTCCTTTAGGATTGACTAGTTGGATCTCCTTGCAACCCAAAGGACTCTCAAGAGTCTTCTCCAATACCGCAATTCAAAAGCATCAGTTCTTCAGTACTCAGATTTCTTTATAGTCCAACTCTCACACCCATACATGACCACTGGAAAAACCATAGCTTTGACTAGATGGACCTTTGTTGGCAAAATAATGTCTCTGCTTTTTAATATGCTATCTAGATTGGTCATAATTTTCTTCCAAGGAGCAAGCGTCTTTTGATTTCATGGCTGCAATCACCATCTGCAGTGATTTTTGAGCCAAAGAAAATAAAGTCTGTCACTGTTTCTAATGTCTCCCCATCTATTTGCCATGAAGTGATGGGACCAGATGCCTTAATCTTAGCTTTCTGAATGTTGAGTTTTAAGCCAATTTTTTCACTCTCCTCCTTCACTTTCAACAAGAGGCTGTTTAGTTCTTCTTCACTTTCTGCCATAAGGCTGGTGTCATCTGCGTATCTGAAGTTACTGATATTTCTCCCAGCAATCTTGATTCCAGCTTTTGCTTCATCCAGCCCAACATTTCCCATGATGTACTCTGCATATAAGTTAAATAAGCAGGGTAAACAATATATAGCCTTGACATACTCCTTTCCCAATTTGAAACCAGTCCACTGTTCCATGTCCAGTTCTAACTGTTGCTTCTCGACTTGCATACAGATTTCTCAGGAAGCAGATAAGGTGGTCTGGTATTCCCATCTCTTAAAGAATTCTCCACAGTTTGTTTTGATCCACACAGTCAAAGGCTTTGGCATAGTCAATAAAGCAGAAGTAGATGTTTCTCTGGAACTCTCTTGCTTTTTTGATGATCCAGCGGATGTTGGCAATTTGATCTCTGGTTCTTCTGCCTTTTCTAAATCCAGCTTGAACATCTGGAAGTTCGCAGTTCATGTACTGTTGAAGCCTGACTTGGAGAATTTTGAGCATTGCTTTGCTAGTGTGTGAGATGAGAGCAATTGTGCGGTAATTTGAACATTTTTTGGCATTGCCTTTCTTTGGGATTGGAATGAAAACTGACCTTTTCCAGTCCTGTGGCCACTGCTGAGTTTCCCAAATTTGCTGGCATATTGAGCACAGCACTTTAACAGTATCATCTTTTAGGATTTGAAAAAGTCAACATTTTAAGTCAGGAGATTTCACACTCTTTCAATGCAGATGGCAAGCCTTGGTCAGTTAGCATTTTCTGAGTAATACCATTGATGGTCCTATGATTCTAGGGTTCAGAAACTTGGGCTGGGCTCAGCCAGGTGGCTCTCCTGGTCGGGGATGTTTTGACTGATCTCTGTCCAGGCTTGTTCATGTGTTTGTGGTCAGCTGTCGGATCAGAGGGGTGCTGGCTGATGGAACATGGCCTCAACTGGGACAACAGACTCTGTTCCATCAGGTCTCCTCCCCTAGGAGGCTAGCCTAGGCTTGTTCACAAGGTGACCACGGGCTCTAAGAGCAAGAACAGGGTGTGCAAGACCTCTTGAAGTCTGGGCTCAAAACTTATACACACCATTACTTCTGCTACATTCTAGTGGCCAAAGAAACTTCACAGACTGGCCTAGATTCAAGGGATAGAAAAAGATTTCATCTCTGGATAGGAGGGGAAGAATTTGTGGCCAATTTTTCAAATTTACAAACAGCTTATCTTAAAAAAAGTCAGTAGGACTGCCCTGGTAGTCTAGTGGTTAAGAATCCACCTGCCAATGCAGGGGACGTGGGTTTTATCCTAGACAGGGAACGAAGCATGCCACCGAGCAACTGAGTCCGTGCACCACAACTAGTGAGCCTGTGCTCTAGGACCCGGGAGCCGCAACTACTGAGCCCATGTGCCTCAACTACTGAAAGCTTGCGGGCAACTAAGCCCTTGTGCCCTCGACCCCAAGCTCTGCAACAAGAGAAGCCATTGCTGTGATAAGCCCAAATACCGCAATGGAGAGTAGCCCCCTCTTGCTGCAACTAGAGAAAGTCCGCACACAGCGATGAAGACCCAGCAAGCCGTAAATAAATAAATAAAAATTAATTAATTAATTTTAAAAAGACATCAACAGATGTGAACACTGTTCTAGAGCCTAGAGGAAGCTTCTCCCTATGAGGGCGATGTCAGCACCCCTCTGCACAAGCTGTGCCCTTGGGATTCATTTACACAATCATCTGGCCCTGAGGACCTGGCGGGGTTTGCCATTCCTGATCCTGGAATAAGTTCCTAGCCAGTGTATCACCAAGCCCCATCCCAGCCATGACTGCTATCTCTGTCAGGAATCACTGGAATTATATACCAAACCCTGGGGTCACTTTTCACTTCTCAGGAACATCTCCTTTCAGTCCATCCTATCTCCCTCCCCACAATAAATATCCCACTTCCTACTATGAGAATCAGTGAGGGAAGGAGCTGTGTAAGGGGGAAGGAGATGACTCTTCAGCAGACGGAAGACCCAGGAAACAACAGCTTTGGAGCCAATGGACTTGGGTTCTCCTCGAAGCTCAAGGATCCCCATTTATTTAGTCTCTCTAAGCCTGTTTCTCTTCTGTAAAACCGTACCTGCTATGTTTGCATACTTCTCCTTGAAAATTAATTATGTTAAATGATCCAAACATTTTGCATAAATATGAACCTATTTTTAGTGTAACAGAAAGTTAGCCCCAAAAAAGAAAGAAACATAAGTAATAACAACCCAGAAAAGCACTCAGAGAAATGAGTGGTTAAGGTCATTTTCCTGCTCAGCTGTGAGTTTACATCAGGCTCCCTATAACAACAACAACAATTCAAGACTCTGGTGCAGAAGTGATTTGCTGAAAGATCCGGAGACCCAAGGGCCCAGGGGGCTGTTTTAGGACCTTGAATTTAAAAACTGCAACTTGCCCCAAACCTCAGGAACACCTACAGGGCTTGCTGCTCCTCTGTTGGCCTTGGGAGAGCCTGCAGTGCCACCTGCTGGCTGAGAACGCCGGGGACAGGGTTATCCACCTGGCGCAGAGCAGGGTTACTGAGCTAAGTCCAGGACAAGATCTGCACCCTAAGGGACCTGCAAGCATCACTCAGTGGTAAGCCAGCAAAGCCGGGGTCCCCTGACACTCAATTCAGAGACCCAGCTCTGCAGCCCCTGCCCCCTTCAGAGCCCCCAAACACCTTCTCCTTAACCTCTCTAAGCCTCAGTTCCCTCATTTGCAAAATGGAAATGATGTCCATTCCTTGAGGTGGCTGTTAGGGGCAAATACACAGACCCAGAAGAAACCCTCAAAGCCTGGCAGCAGTGTGCAACAAGCAGCAGCTATTGATGTTAGGCCTGAATTTCCACTGAATCAAATAATGGAACAGGAATAACCAATAGTGTCCCCACCCCCGCCCCATCCACCAGGAATGAGATACTCAGGAATTACTATCGGCCAGGCTCCAAGACCCTTAGATGTACTGAACATTTTTAAACCTCAAGTATTCCCATAAAGGCACTTTAAAGGTGGTGCTAGTGGTAAAGAACCTTCCTGCCAATGCAAGAGACATAAGAGACATGGGCTTGATACCTGGGTCAGGAAGATCCCCTGGAGGAGGGTGTGGCAACCCACTCTAGTGTTCTTGCCTAGAGAATCCCCTGAACAGAGGAGCCTGGCAGGCTATAGTCCACAGGGTTCATAGGCAAAGAGTCAGACATGATTGAAGCAAATTAGCATGCATGTATGCATTTCCATAAAGTCAGTAACGTTTCACAGATAAGGAAAGCTCAGGGAGATTAAGTAACTTGGTCGAGGACAGCTAGAAGCAAGTAGCAGGACAAAAAATTCAAAAGCCAGCAACCTGTATCTAGAAGTAAGACAAATTTTCTTCCTGGATGGATATTGGCAGGTCAGATCTCCCTCACCCCCCATCTTTTTTCCTGGATAATCTATTTAAAAGGGGAAGCTAAAAAAAAAAAAGGGGGGGGGGCTAAGAGAATCAAAGAGTTGGACACGACTTAGCCACTGAACAATGACAACAGAACAAATCAAATAGCTTTGTTTTCCCCCAAAGATCCTCCTCCACACTTTTACTACCCGACAAGCTCCTCAGCCACAGGGCCTGCACTCGGCTCTGGGGCTCAAAAGCGCGGAGTTCCAGGGTGCGGACTGAAACTGACCCGTGTGAACCGGACCAAGTGAGGCCCCAGAAAGAGGCGTGCCCTCCAGATGAGTGAGTGGAGCTTTCAAAAGGCAGGGAAATTATGCACGAGGCTTGTAAGATATAACAAGCTGTTCTCCACCCCGCGCCCAAGAATCTTAAAGGTTTATGCAGAGGCTTTAGAGGGGTTCAGTCATCCAGATGGCCTGGGACAACACATTGTTCTCACGGGTACCTCCTTGAAATTGTTCCCACTGCTGTATGGTGGGCAGAAGCTACTTTTCCAGGATAGGGAAGGAGCTTCCAACTCCTAGGGCTTAGTTCCAGAGCCCAGAGTCAGATCCTCTCCTCCTGGCCCCACCTCCAGGCTTCCCACTTCCCGCATCTCCCAAGTCCGCCCACTCAGCCGCCCCAGGTGCCCTCTCCTTCCCATTCGCCTCCTCCACCCACACCTTCATGCTCCACAGTTTAACATGGTCGTCAGATTGTGTCCGCTCCCTTCACTGAAGATGAAGACCCTTCAGTGCTTACCCACCGCAGCTAGAATAAAATCAGCTGATCTGCGCAGCACCCCACCCCCACCCCCTGCAACTTTTTCCAGGCCCCTTCAAGCCCTTCACTCCTTGCAGTCCCAGCCACTCAGGTCTCCTCTGAGTTTCCTGTCCCCAGTCCACCATTCACATTGCTCTCATCCTCCTTGGGACCTGCACCCAGCCCTCCCTCAACTTGGTGACTTCTCCCCAGAAGCTCTGTGTCTGCTCCTTGGCACCTTTCAGATATCCAATGCCTCCTTCTCCCGGAAGCCTTTCTGATCACCCCTTGCCCACCACAGATTCACAATGCTGGCTTCCACTGGCGACCTGTTCTCTGTCCATCAACCTCACCCAACTCTAAGCTCCCTAAAGGCAGGGACCATTTCCAAGCCATTCCCCTGCATGATCTGGCAAAGGAGAGGGCAGAAAAATATTTGAGGAAGGGAGGGAAGGAATGAGACGACAGAAACAGCCTTCATGGATGATCGATCAGTGATTATTAACGCAATTTGTAATGATAACAGCTGACGCCAGGATAGGCCTGCTCTGAGCTCTGCACTGTTCAAGCTTCACATGTCAATGCATTTATTTAATCCTCACATTGTGTCCCCAGTACATTATTCCCATCTTCAGTTCAGTTCAGTTCAGTCCAGTCGCTCAGTTGTGTCCGACTCTTTGTGACCCCATGAATCACAGCACACCAGGCCTCCCTGTCCATCACCAACTCCCGGAGTTCAAACTCACATCCATCGAGTCAGTGATGCCATCCAGCCATCTCATCCTCTGTCGTCCCCTTTCCCTCCTGCCCCCAATCCCTCCCAGCATCAGAGTCTTTTCCAATGAGTCAACTCTTCGCATGAGGTGGCCAAAGTACTGGAGTTTCAGCTTTAGCATCATTCCTTCCAAAGAACACCCAGGACTAATCTCCTTTAGAATGGACTGGTTGGATCTCCTTGCAGTCCATGGGACTCTCAAGAGTCTTCTCCAACACCACAGTTCAAAAGCATCAATTCCCATCTTACACGTGCAGAACCTGAGGCTCAGGTTTGGTTGCCCACTGTCTTCAGGAAGCAAGCAGTGCCTTGACCATGAACCTGGGCTTCCCTCCAGAGTTCATGCTCTCAGCCCCCACAAAAGGGGCCCTAGATGTCCATCTCATGAGAGAAAAGACACCCCTCTCTGCAGGGAATACAAGGCAGATACTTAAAGAAGGATTTTTGTGTTTACTGACATGGACATGTCCTTGATGGGACAGTGGGTGAAAAAAACAAATGAAGAGCATGAGAAATGGTGTATTTCCTGCCAAACTGGTGAATAAGAGATGTTACAAATAGGGAAAGAGACACGTGTACTCCAATGTTCATCGCAGCACTGTTTATAATAGCCAGGACATGGAAGCAACCTAGATGTCCATCAGCAGACGAATGGATAAGAAAGCTGTGGTACATATACACAATGGAGTATTACTCAGCCATTAAAAAGAATACATTTGAATCAGTTCTAATGAGGTGGATGAAACTGGAGCCTATTATACAGAGTGAAGTAAGCCAGAAAGAAAAACACCAATACAGTATACTAACGCATATATATGGAATTTAGAAAGATGGTAACAATAACCCTGTGTACGAGACAGCAAAAGAGACACTGATGTATAGATCAGTCTTATGGACTCTGTGGGAGAGGGAGAGGGTGGGGAGATTTGGGAGAATAGCATTGAAACATGTATAATATCATGTATGAAACGAGTCGCCAGTCCAGGTTCGATGCACGATACTGGATGCTTGGGGCTGGTGCACTGGGATGACCCAGAGGGATGGTATGGGGAGGGAGGAGGGAGGAGAGTTCAGGATGGGGAACACAGGTATACCTGTGGCGGATTCATTTCGATATTTGACAAAACTAATACAATATTGTAAAATTTAAAAAAATAAAATTAAATTTAAAAAAAAAGAGATGTTACAATGGTGAGCTGGTGACCCCTGAAGGAACTCAGAAAGGAAAGAATACCTGCCATCTAGTACCATCAGATTGAAGCCACTCCCCACAGTGATCCCTGAGGAAAAGCAGGATGTGAAAACACAGGATGCTGGCCCCAGAAAGTGGAGGTGCCTATCAAAGGAATGATTTCAGTGAGCCCAGTCTCTTCCATCTTCCCATACAAAGAAAAGTGCCCAATTCTTTGAGATAATCTGGTTTTCTTTAACAATAATCTTTTCACATTCAGATTATCTGCCCTTTGATGCAAAACTTCAGTAAAACCTGGCTCTTCCCCTTGCCTCCTTGAAGCAATTCACTCAGGATTACTTGAGATGCTGCCTTCCAAGCTTGAAGTCCTAAAAATTCCTGCCAAATGAAACATAGCTCTCAACTTTTAGTTTGTGAATATTTTTTAAGTCAACAAACACATGTTATAATCCCATTTTTTTGGAAAACATCAAACAAAACAACCACCAGATGTGATTGTTCATACATAGAAAGGTGGCTGAAAGGACACGCAAAGCTGGCCACTGTGGGGAGGGTATCCCCATTGTCTTGCTCCAGGCTCTGGGCACATGGAATTCTCTTAGACCTAGCAAGGCTGTCTCCAGTTACAGCGCCCAACTCCCCAGCCCCTTATTTGACTGACACCATAGGGCTCACTTATTTGTTTAAGGCCTGTCTCTGTAAAGACATTAAACAATTAAGAATAAATTGAAAAAAGTTGATTTTCCCTGGTGCAAAAAAAAAAAAAAGATGAGAACCTTCTCATCACCACTTTCCTTTTCTTAGAGCAGTTAACTCTTCCTCTGCCCCTTTGAGTTGTATGCAAATGTTTTAAAGGCAAACTAAGCTACTTGCCAGTTTTTACGACCCAGGAAAATGTTAGTTAAGAGTCTTAAGAGCTGTCTTCTTGAAATGTGAACATCAAGGAAGACAGCAGCCTATCTCCTAGTCCAGGTGGGGGTTTAACTTCGGTGGCCAGCTCTGTGTTATCATTATGGGTTTGTCATAGAGATGGGAAAAGTGTCTATTCCTTTGGATAGAAAATTAGCAAGGACAAACGACCTCCCCAGTTACCAGTGGATTTGGGGTGAGCTATGTGTGACAAATGGTGCCGTCAAGTCCTCTTACCTGAGAAGTAGTTATTTTTTGTCTTCAGATGAAGCATACATTCAGCTGCATAAAAGGAGGAACTTCCCGTCTTGCAATCTCTAGTGAATTGCCTGAGATCTGCATCACATTCTATTATACTCTATTATTCTATTCTATAATAATTTGATGTTTATTCAATAATAAAACTCTTTTGTTTTTCTTATCTTCTTGCTGAAAGATTTTCTGGGTCGGCAGATTTTGTCTTGAATTCCTCCCACCACTCTTCCCTGCCTGGCATCTCTTCTCTGGTGGAACATAGGCTCCATGGAGCCTTGTCTTCCTACTTCACTGCTGTGTGCCTACCACTTAGGAGTGCTCAAAATGTGTTTATTGAATGAATAAATGATGTTGCTGGCTGTGTCCTTTGAGCTTTATTTTTTACAATGAGCAAATGTTACCCATAACAATAACTAATGTATTCTTAATTATTAATTAATAATAAAGTATTCTTGCCTGGAAAATCCCATGGATGGAGGAGTCTGGTAGGCTACAGTCCATGGGGTGGCAAAGAGTCAGACATGACTGAGCGACTTCATTTTCACTTTCTTTTCTTTACAATAATTAAAGCAAAAACAAACAGTGAAGCCTTTAAAGACTCCATAGTTGCCCGTAGAACAGGCAGCAGCTGGTTTGCTTTACGGATGTTGATTTTATTTCCTGTTAATCCCCATGCTTCTCAGACATGAGTCAGTAATCTTTAAATTGTTCTTTCTAAGTACTTTAGATGTTCTTATTAGCAACCCTCCAGACATCAAACAAACAAAAGGAATCTTCATGAATCGTGGTTCCAACTAATTCAGACCTTTCCCGAGTACTGAGAAGTGATCATTTCTATCTTGAAGGCAGTAGAGGGGAGGTTCCTAGAAAACCAGCAAGTTCATCCTCTACAGGCTATTGCTTTTCTCAGTGGTGGTTTTATAAGTCGCATCTCTCTCGGAGGTGGCCTCATTGGACTGGACAGCTCAGGTCCCACACCCTGTGCCCCCCACACATACTCAAAGCCTTTAGTTGTGTCCAGCTCACACCATTCATCCTCTTCTCAGAATGAATGAATGAAGAGAAACAGTAATAATAATAATGATGGCCACTGTGCTTACCACGATCAGCTTTCAGGAAGGCACTGTGCCAAGCACCCAACTACATGAAATTTCTCTTCTTCACAGCAGCTGTGTGATATGGCGCTATTATTATTCCCATCTTACAGATAAGAAAACTGAGGTTCCGAGATGTTGAGTGACTTAACCAGTTACATGGTCAGTACACCTTAAAAGGGGGGACACCCCCATCAGGCAATCTGACCCCAAGGCCCCAGCTCTTGGCCACAAGCCATAAAATGCTATTCATTCCAAAATAGATTTCTGGAGGCTGGAGGTCTGAGATCAGGATGGCAGCATGGTCACGTTCTGCTGAGAATTCTCTTCCTGGCTTGTGGACTGCCTTCTTGTTCTGCCCTCTTGCTGCAGAGAGACTGAGAGACTGGTGGCTCTTCCACTTCCTTTAAGGGCACTAATACCATTACATGGATCTAACCCTTACATCATAACCTAACTGTATTTACCTTCCAAAGGCCCCATCTCCAAACAATATTGTATTGAGGGTTAGTGCTTTAACATATGAATTTGGGGAAAGACCCCTTCAGTCTATAACATTCCTCACCAAGACACTGGATTAAATAAGTCATGGAGTATCTATAGACAGAATGTTCTACAGCTTTTAAATAATATTCCACAATTATGGTTCCAACAGGAAAGACATTCAGTTCAGTTCAGTTTAGTCGCTCAGTTGTGTCCGACTCTTTGCAACCCCATGAATCGCAGCACGCCAGGCCTCCCTGTCCATCACCAACTCCTGGAGTTCACTCAGACTCACATTCATCGAGTCAGTGATGCCATCCAGCCATCTCATCCTTTCTCGTCCCCTTCTCCTCCTGCCCCCAATCCCTCCCAGCATCAGAGTCTTTTCCAATGAGTCAACTCTTCGCATGAGGTGGCCAAAGTACTGGAGTTTCAGCTTTAGCATCATTCCTTCCAAAGAAATCCCAGGGCTGATCTCCTTTAGAATGGACTGGTTGGATCTTCTTGCAGTCCAAGGGACTCTCAAGAGTCTTCTCCAACACCACAGTTCAAAAGCATCAATTCTTCGGTGCTCAGCTTTCTTCACAATCCAACTCTCACATCCATACATGACCATTGGAAAAACCATAGCCTTGACTAGATGGACCTTTGTGGGCAAAGTAATGTCTCTGCTTTTGAATATGCTATCTAGGTTGGTCATAACTTTTCTTCCAAGGAGTAAGCGTCTTTTAATTTTATGGCTGCAGTCACCATCTGCAGTGATTTTGGAGCCCAAAAAATAAAGTCTGACACTGTTTCCACTGTTTCCCCATCTATTTCCCATGAAGTGATGGGACCAGATGCCATGATCTTCGTTTTCTGAATGTTGAGTTTTAAGCCAACTTTTTCACTCTCCACTTTCACTTTCATCAAGAGGCTTTTTAGTTCCTCTTCACTTTCTGCCATAAGGGTGGTGTCATCTGCATATCTGAGGTTATTGATATTTATCCTGGCAGTCTTGATTCCAGCTTGTGCTTCTTCCAGCCCAGCGTTTCTCATGATGTACTCTGCATAGAAGTAGATTAAGTGAAAAGTCATATTATGATGTCTATATTCAGCATGACCCCATTTTCACCAGTACAAGGGGCAAGGATCTCAAATCCATCCCCTGACCAGAGGGCTACTGACCACTAAGATTCATACAAACTACAGTAGAGAAGGACAGGCATCTTTATTAGAAGGAGAGAGCTGGGTAGACAAAAAGAAATGCCAGCCACATTTCCATGTCTTGAGTCTTCACTGTGCCAGATTCAGTTCTGCAAGTACTGAAATATATTATCTCCTTTAACCTTCACAGTAACCCTTTGAGATAGGTGTTATTACTCCCACTTCTTACAAGTGAGGAAACCACCAGGTTAGACAGTTGGAATCACCTAACAGAGATTCTAAACCAGGCCTGCACCGCATCAAAGTTGTGATGCTAACCACCAGCTCACGAAACAACAAAGTCTTACTTTCACTGCATCGTCGCTGCTGGCACAGGCAGGTGTTCAGAATAATGAATGCTGATTGGAAATGAACAGAGAGGAGGCATGAAGCCATATGTGGGAATGGGTAGTTTGGTTTGCTTTGGAAAAGGGGACTGAAGCAGGAGGTGGAGAATGGTGGAGGGAAACAAGTAGTGGGCTGGAGCCATCAGTTAAGACCCAGGCTTCCCCTGAGAGGTAGGAGGCAAGGGTGTGTGCCAACAGGGAAGGCATCAGGGCAGGAGGGAGGACCCCAGGTGGGCAGAAAATGTTTAGAATAGGCACTGCAGAATCTGACAAAGAAAGAGAACCAGAATAAATACAGAGGTACAATCAGAATATGTAATTGGAGAAAACGAGGCAATTTGTCCCAAATTTTTATTTTAACAGTCTGTCTGCCAGATTTTAATACATTCCTAGAGAAATTAGCCACAGTGAATAACTCTGAGGCCCTGGACCCCCAGGCAGATTCCCCTGGAAACTGGGGCAGAGTAATTCCTCCATCAGAAGGGAAAAATCATTTCTTCTTCCTCCAGCATCCCAGCCCCCTTTCTGTTTCAACCCCCTCACATACACACTGACTTGTTCCCCTTCCCCCTGGTACACGTGCACTTCCCATGTGACACTCACCACCACGCATGGGCACACAGCCCCATCCACTTTCTGTAATTACCATTCCCCCATACCACCCCTGCAGCCATCCTCCTCTACCTCCCTGCCAATAGACCCCCAACTGTGTTCAGGAGGACAGTGTGCCTGCTCTGATCTAAGCCAAGTCTGTTTCTTTGCAGGATCCTCAAATTCCAGACTGCCCTGCAGCTAACAGTATCATGTGACTCAGTTCTACCCAGTGAGACAAGGTGGGGGCAGGTTAGGGGCGGTCTTGAGGTACTGAATTTGGGCACATGGATTCCCATCCCTTTGTTGTGCACCTTCTGGTCAGCATGGCTATAACTTCCCTTTGCAGCTAGGTTTCTGGGTACTAATTTCTTTCTGCCAACTGGATGCACTCATAAAATATTTTGAAGGCAGAGGCATCCTCCTGTAGCTTGGGTTGTTTGCTGCTGGTTAACAAGTTGACAGAGATGTGGGGTTTTCTGCAGCAGAATCCAGGTGTCCAGTTGCCAGCCCAACTGTGGACAGTTAGTGGGGACAGAAGCTGCAGCCTGATTCTGCCTTCTGGTATCCAGTGGCCTGTTTTGTGGAAGGCAGCTGCAGTGGCAGCTTTCTGATCCTGGGGTCATTGTCTCTGGCAGTGTGCTCTCAAATTCATTCTTTTCACTAGCTTGCCCCTGACACTCATCTTCCCGCTTGTGACTGAAGGGCCACTCCCCTGGCCCGCCGGTGTTGCTCTAACCAGAGTCTTTCCTGGGGGCCCGGCCTAATGTCCACTCCTCCAGCTTTTCCACTGGTTTTCAAGCAACAATTTTCCGTGCTATTTTTTTCCCCCGGCTTAAAAATAGCAAAGATCTAGAAACACTTTGGATCCTTAGTTTCAACCAAAAGTGCTACCAGGGGTCAGGCATGAGAAGAGGAGGAGGATAAGAGGCCTCGGGGAAGGCTTCGTTTCTGTCTCAGTTTCTTCTGCAGAATGGAGACCAAATATTAGTATCTTCATTGCAGTTAACAGTCGAATACTGTTGTAGATTGCAGTTCCTAAAGATGGTCACGACGATATTTCCCACTCCACAAGCCCTGCCACCCGTGACCTTGCCACTTCCCATCAAGTCGGAGGAATCTAACCCCTTCACTCTTGCATCTGGGCTGGGCTGGCCTCCGACTCCCTCGAAACCAACATGATGAGTCAGGGTCCTTGGGGCTGGAATTAACCCGGTGTCAGAGCTCGCGTCTCCAGTCCTCGCATTGGGCGCCGGGTTCCAGCTCAGGCCCCGCCCACTCCGCGCGCGGCTCCAGCTCCGCCCTAGCCGCTCTGGCAGCGGCGGGGGGGGCGGGGCCTAGGACCGGGCACGACTCTGGCCCCTCCCCGCGGCTCCGGGCTCCTGCTCCTGCGGGCCCCGCCCACCGCGCTGCCCCCCCCCCCCCCCCCCCCGCGGTCTGCTGCTAGGGCGGCAGCGCCCGGCTCTGTGCACCATGGCGGGGCTGCTGGCGCTGCTGAGCCCCGCGGGCCGGGTGGGCGCCCGGGTTCGGTGCCGCGCCACCTGGCTCCTGGGCGCCGCCGCCCCCTGTGTCCCGCCGCCGGTGTTCCTGCCGCTGCTCGGGCCCGGGCCGGACGCCCAGCTGCTGCGCGCCGCCCGCGGGAACTACCAGGGCCGCCAGGTAAGCCTCCCCACCCCCACCCGGTTCCCCGGACACCCGGATCCCCGGACGCTCGGATCACTGGTCCACCTGCGCCGGAGGAGAGCTTTACACGCGCAGCTGCTGAGACCGAACACCTTCAGGTCCCCAGACCCCAAATCTTTTCAAGCCAAGGAAGCGATCTCCCAGTTGACAACCGGGGAAACTGAGGCTCAGGGGGGCGTGGCGAATGCCCAAGGTCACAGCCTCCAGGGGATCCCAGGTGCCCAAAGCTGGGCCTGCGCTGTGGTGGCGGCGGAGAGTATTGGAGGTGGGGTGGACTTGGTATCGACGTTGTCATCCGGCGCTTAGAGTTGTTCCCTTTGAAGTCACGCTGGGGCCCCTCGCTGGGCTGAGGAGGAAGGCTCGGTGGATGCTGCTGTCTCTAACACCACCACCACCTGCCCCCGCACCTTCCCCTCCTCCCCCCGAGTACTTGCTGCCACTCCCTTTTTATCTAACCGCGAGAGCAGGCCTCCCAGTCTGACTGCGGGGGACTCGCGCCTGAAACGCAGGGTTACTTCTTTGTGTATATCTTCACTTGCCTTCTATGCATGGTAAGTGAAAACTGGTTTTCATTCAGAATGCAAATGCAGACTGCTCCTTTCTGTAAATATGTTTCAGTTTGATTTTGAAGTGGGTCTCCTTAAAGAAAACAGGTGGTGAGCAGTGCCTTCTGGAGATGCAGAACTCAGTTGGAAGGAGCAGTGCTTGGAGCTTTGCTGCTCTGGTCCAGCCTGCCTGCATCCACTGACCAGGGTTGCTGTCTCACCCTGTCCTCAAGGTCTCTGAGGCCTGGTTGCTGACCTTTCAGGGGGCTAAAAATAACACCTTCCCAACAGTAGTTTGGGGACCATTCCATGAGCTGATGCAGGCCTGAGCATGGTGTCACTGGGAGCCAGTGCTTCTTAAATGTTCCATAGGCCTTTGACCCATGACCTTACCATGCCTCCCCCACAGATGGAGAAACTTCCTTTTCTGCCTTGTGCTGAGCCATCTGACAGGCAGTAGATCTTATCTTTGCCTCCTGAGCCCAGCTTGGGGATCTTCACATGCCTCACACCCTCTGCATACACCCAGGTGTCTCCTGGAGATTCTCCATACATCAGCCTATCTGTCCCTTCCTCCTGGAAGCCTTCCCTGACCACCAGTGACGCCTCCACTGGCCTCTCCTCAGCCTCGTGGGAGTACATCTTCTATGCTCTCCTCATACGGAATGTCCTTCTGATTTGCTTGTCTGTCTGGTTAGCCTGGCACTGGCAGGTGTGTGAGTGTGTGTGTGTGTGTGTGTGTGTTTGCTGCCCTCCCTCCACCAATCCCAGCCACCACTGCTGTATTTATTAAAGTAAGGAGGCTGTATGAGAAGAGTCAAGAAGTTTTGAGGAATGAGCCAAAAATCTTGCTTAAAAGGTCAGATTGTTAAGAGTGACACCTGTTTTCATTCATGCAGTAAATAATATTAATGATAAACACTATATTGTGTTTACTTTGTAACAGGCACTGTTCTGAGTACTTTGAAAATATCAATTCGTGTAATTCTCACAACAACCCTGAGACATAAACAATACTATTATCTTCACGTAAGCCCAGAGAGGTTGAGTAACTCTCTGAGAAACACAGAGATTACCTGTCAGAACTGGGATCCAAACTAGTCTGGTTCCAAAGCTTTTGCTCTTAACAACTGTTCTTCACTTATTTGTGAGTGTCTGCTCTGGGTTGGCACTGCTTTGACTTCGTGAAAGGCAGCATGTGAGGGAGAACTGGGAGATGAAAACTCTGGGGCTCAGAGAGCCAAGCCATCCCCAAGTGTATGGAAGCACTTTTATCTAAAAACAGACACCGGGGGAGGTACGAAGTTATCTCCAACCAGGACGGCAACTAAGAATATAGCACAGGTTTTTAAGGTGATATCTCACCAAGAAATGAATGTTTGAAAGATTCCTATTCCTTGCAGGTCACCTCTTCATAAATTCCTTTTATTTTAACCTCTTTCGTCTCCTCCAGGCTTAGGAAGAAAAATACATGACTCACAGTGATTAAAGAGATTTTCAAAATAAAAGGAAGAAAATTGTCCATGTTTAAAAAAAAAAATCTAACTCTAGAAAGTTAAAAACTAACCTTGGCACTGGCTAACAGGAAATTGTCCATGTGTCTGAATATTTTGTCCCTCTTGTTGTCTGGCAATAGATACTTGTTATTCTGTAGCTGGAAGTCTGGCTGCGTTTTTGTTTTTCTTTTTTGGCCAAAAGGCCATTTGCCAAAATAGAGCTTGCACAGAAGAGGGAGGAAGAGAGAGAGAGTGGCAGCTCCGCCCCGTCCTGTGAGTGGACAGATGGGGCAGAATGAGGTTCTGTCAGGCCAAGTGTTGGGGTGGGAGTGAAAAGGGCTTCCACTCATCGTCATCCACCCCAGGACATGGTTTGGCTCTGGAAGCCATCCTATCAGTGCCCGGCAGCCCTCCCATCTGGGGCACTTCCTCTGCAGCCAAAAGGCGGGTGGCGACCTGTTTATCAGAAAAAGCCTAAGCTCCCAGCGGCCATTCCGCTGGGCGTCAGAGAACTGGGAGCGTGGGTGCTGGCCCAACAAGGGAGGCTGAAGACAGTTTTTCTTCTCCCCTCCAGAGTCCTGAAGTTCTGAAACAGGCTCTTCCTCTAGGAATGTTCAACTCTTGGGGGACAAGAAGGGGAGTCTGTAGTGCAGAACACAGTCTGAGCACTGCCAGCCAGCTCACAGCTTCACCCCAAAGCCCCGATCTCCCATCTGTCAAAGTGGAAGTGACAGAGGTACCCGTAGCATGAGGTCGTGAGGGTTTTTATAAAACCTTTAAAGTGCTAAGCTCAGTGGCTGGCTCAACAGAAGTGGCCTCTCCTGAGAATATTCGTGGTTTTCCTAAAACCTTTCAAAACATGATAGGCTTTCCTGCCTATCAGAATCAGTCTCTGGGACCCCATAAACGGATACTGGCTCAGTGATAAAGAATCTGCCTGCAATGCAGGAGACATAGGAAACGTGGATTTGATACCTAGGTCAGGAAGATCTCCTGGAGAAGGAAATGGCAACCTGCTCCAGTATTCTTGCCTGGAGAAACCCATGGACAGAGAAGCCTGGCGGGCTACAGTCCAGGGGATTGCAAAAGTCAGACACAACTGAGCAACTAAACCACCCACCACCACCCCTTTTTTTAACTGTTTGTTTTCATAAGTCTGAAAACCCCCCGCAGAAGTTAAAGCTAAAGGCCGTGAGAAAATACAGTTCATCCCCACCCTTAAGGCCTTAACACTTAATTCCCAGGGACAGAACAGCCTTTAATGGTACTGAAATTTAATTCCAGGATGAAAGCTTCCAGGTGTTTGGGCGGTGGGGGGGTGGGGGGGGGGAGGGCGCACGTGTGTGTGTGTGTGTGTGCGTGTGTGTGTGCGTGTGCGTGTGTGTGTGTGTGTGTGTGTGTGTGTTTTCAGTCCTAACTGCAGTTTGGGAACAAAAGAGATGCTCTTTCAATTGGGAGGTAATGAAAAGACTCTTAACTCATAAATCTGAGTTTTGTACCAGCTTTTGGGAGAAGAGGGGCAAATGAGTAGCAGTTGCATATGATTATAAATCAAGGATGACTAGGCAAATTTTGTTTTCTTTTGGCCGCATGACTTGAAGGATCTTAGTTCCCTGACCAAGGATTAAGCCCTTCCCCCTCAGCAGTGAAAGCAAGGTGTCCTAACCCCTGGGCTGCTAGGGAAGTCCCAGTTCTGAGCAAGTTTCCATCCAAGACTGAATTCCACCTGCTCCTCGCCATGCCCAGAATGTGGCTCTTCACTGAGCCGCCTTTCCTTCCTCTGCTTTTGTACCTTACCTTCCACAAACATGTAGCACATACACTTTATCATTCCAGCAGCTGACTCAGAGCCAGGCCCTCCTGTCCTGCATGAAGCCAGGGTGAGATCCTGCCCCAGAGGTTACCAGGCACAACAACGCTCCCAGACACAACAGACATTCTTTGTCGGCCAAAAATGTGCTATGGCTCCTAGCTTAGCCCGCAGGATAAATTTTAGAATCCATACTTTGTATTTCAGTTGAATCAAATTCTACTTCATAAAAAGGAATGAAGTTGGATACCTGCTACAATGTGGATGACCCTTGAAAACATGATAAGTGGAAAAAGCTGCAGTAGTCTGTTCAGGCTGCTATAACAAAAATACCATAGACTGGGCGGCTTAAGGGCTGCCCAGGTGGTGCTAGTGGTAAAGAACCTGCCTGCCAGTGGAGGAGACATAAGAGATATGGGTTCGATCCCTGGGTTGGGAAGATCCCCTGAAGGAGGGCATGGCAACCCACTCCAATATTCTTACCTAGCAAATCCCATTGATAGTGGAACCTGGCAGGTTACAGACCATAGGGTTGCAAAGAATCAGACACAACTGAAGTGACTGAGCACTCAAGCACAGGTGGCTTAAACAGCAAACATTCATTTCTCACAGCCCAGGAGGCTGTAAGTCCAAGGTCAGGACAGGTGAGGGTCTTGTCTGGTGAGGGTCTGCTTCCTGGTTCATTGCCAGCTGTCTTCTGTCCTCTTGGCATGTCCTCACATGTTAGAAGGGACAAGGTAGCCCTCTGGGGTGTCTTTTATAAGAGCCCTGATTGCATTCATGAGGGCTTCACTCTCATGACCTAGTCACCTCCCACCTCCAAATACGGTCAGGGTGGGGATTTGGTTTCATTGTATGAATTTGAGGGAGGGGAGGCAAGTTGCACAAACTTTCAGTCTGTAGCGGAAGCCAGTCACCAAAGGCCCCGTGTTGCATGATCCTATTCATATTAAAAACATCCAGAATGGGCAAATCCATAGACAGAAAGGAGGTTGGTGTCTCCATTCCCCCCCGGCAAGACGGGGGAGAGGGGAATGGGAAGTAACTGCAGATCAGTGACAAAAATCTTCCAGAATTAGACCCTGATGATGACTGCACAATGGCAGACACACATGAACCATGCAACTGTGTACTTTAAAGAGAGCAGTCCGGGAGGGCCTCCCTGTGGTGGTGCTGGATAAAGATCTGGAGGCAGTGCTATGAGGCCCTCTGGGGAAAAACTTCCTGGCAGATGGAACAGCAGATGCCAGGGCCTGTCGGGCCTGGCCTGTCCTCCTTAAAGCAGCAAGGAAGCTGGGCGGCTGGAATGGGAAGCAGGAAGGAGAAGGGTTGGGTGGGGGGTGGTGTCTGGAGGGCCAGGGGGGCTAGTGCATAGACTACTTTAGCTTCCAGGAGGCCTCTGAGCGGGGGCGGTGCTGTAATCCCACCTTGGATCTCACAGGCTGTCTCTGGCCACTCTGTTGAGGGGTCAAAGGTAGGATTGGGGGACAGCTAGGAAGAAGCCATCACAGTCACCCAGGGAAGAGGTGAGGAGCTTGGGCCAGGGTGATAGGAGTGTTGGGTGGGGAGGTGAGGGGGGTTGAGTTTGGACCTGGTGGGGTCGACTGATAGCTGGTTGTGGGAATCAGTGACTCAGGTTTCAGGCAGAGCATCTAGGAGGATGTGGTTTGCCGAAACAGGGACAGCTGTGACCTGGAGAGGAGCATGTGGGTGGGAGTGGGTCAGGAGCTTGTCCAGACCTGTTGTGGATGTGTGACCGTGGACATCACAGCCAAGGCAGATGCGCCAGCTCAGAGTTCAGGGAGACACACATCTGGGTCACCACCCGAGGCGGGGTGTCAGCAGGGCCCAGCTGATGTCATGTGGGGGTTTGGACCACTTCTTGCTCCCAGTGCCCTCCCTTGGTGGACACACGGAGTGACCAGAGAGGAAACCCAGCGGCCACCTATGCCTCCAGAGCAGGGTGGGGCGGGGCTGGGAGGGCCGCTGCCTCATTCGGTTTGGAGGCTGCTGCTCTGGATATCTGGGTATCATTTAATTTCATTCCTGGGGTCGCCATGACGCATGTCATTGTCCCTACCCCCAACCCCTGCCTTGCCAGCTTTTGAGGTATGCCTGTGCCCCTGCATGTTCTAAAAATATAAGGAAATGGCCTCCACTTCAAAGTCCATAACCGGAGCTGGCTGACCCAGATCCTGTCCTTGAGAAGAGCTCTGTCTGTGAGGTCTGTCATGAGAGCTGAAGCAATCCTTTGATGAAAAAGCACTCTGCGTGGAGAAGTTTTGTCTTCTGAACCCAATATTATTGTTTTTGTTTCTCTCAAACCGTTCCAGGCCTTGTAGACGCTCAATAAATGTTAATGGACACCCTACATAGTAAATAATTTCTCTGCAAACCCCCAATGCTGTATTTATGGCCTAGGAACTAACCCTCCCCCTATATCTGTTCAGATCTCAGGGATAAACCTTGATTCCAAAAGTAAATATATCATAGCTTCTGTTCCCATTTATTTCACACCCACTGTCTTATAGAGTCTAGCCTGGTTGTCGTGCATAAGATAACACCCGTTTGTTTTCTTACAGTCAAGGAGGTCAGAAGCCCATGAGGTCTCATAGGTGCTAACCTCAGTGCATCGCAGAGCTGGGTCCTTCCAACTGCTCTGGTGGTGGTGGTTTAGTCGTGTCTGACTCTTGTGACCCCATGGACTCTATGTAGCCCACCAGGCTCCTCTCTGTCTATGAGATTTTCCAGGCAAGGATATTGGAGTGGGTTGCCATTTCCTTCTCCAGAGGATCTTCCTGACCCAGGGATTGAACCTGGGTCTTCTGCATTGCAGGCAGATTCTTTACTATCTGAGTCGCCAGGAAAGTCATTTCCTGTCTTTTCCAGCTTCTAGAGCTGCCTGCATCCCTTGGCTTGCCCCTTTCCTCCATCTTCAGAGGGAGTAGCACCAGCCTCTGCAAATCTGACTCTGCTTCTCTCCTCATGTCAGCTTCTCTGACCCTGCTGGCTCCCTCCCTTCACTTACAGGGACCCTTGTGATCACATTGGTCCCACTCAGAAGATCCAGGATGATTTACCCATCTTAGGATCTTTAACTGAATCCTACCTGCAAAATCCTTTTGTCACATAAGGTAACATATTCACAGGTTCCAGGGCCTAGGAACTAGACATCTTTGGGGCCATCGTTTTGCCCATCACATGTGGTACCCAGCCCTTCAGTGCACTCAGTGGCGTAGCGGGCATTAGCCTCAGCTGATGAAGAAAGAGAGGAACTCATCTCTCATTGGATAAGAAAGAGCAGAACATTGCATGATTCTGAAGGTGGTGATGTGGTGATGACCACTCACATCCTTGCTCCTGCCCTCAAGTGTCTCCCTTTCTTTGGTTTGTGTGCAGGACCCCAGCAAAATCACTGTGACCACAGGCAGCAATATCAAGGGCACAGAGGAGGAAAAGCTAAGCAAGTCGCAGCAGCTGAAAAAGATTTTTCAAGAATATGGTGCCGTGGCAGTGTCACTGCACATTGGAATCTCATTAATCTCCTTGGGAATGTTTTACATGGTTATTTCAAGGTAAGATTGGGACAGTAGTAGGTATTCGTTTTTTGCTTTCATGTAAGAGTCTTTGAGCGGAGAAGGCAATGGCACCCCACTCCAGTACTCTTGCCTGGAAAATCCCATGGATGGAGGAGCCTGGTAGGCTGAAGTCCATGGGGTCGCTAAGAGTCGTACACGACAGTGACTTCACTTTCACTTTTTCACTTTCATGCATTGGAGAAGGAAATGGCAACCCACTCTAGTGTTCTTGCCTGGAGAATCCCAGGGATGGGGGAGCCTGGTGGGCTGACGTCTATGGGGTCACGCAGAGTCGGACACGACTGAAGTGACTTAGCAGCAGCAAGAGTCTTTGAGAGTAAGAACTTTCTTCCTAAGACTTAGTATTCATCTAGCTACTTTTACTTACATTTTAAAAAAATAGTGTAAATCTCATAGCCAAATTGAGTGCTTAACTTAGTCCCTTGCTGTAGTAAATATCTTTTGTGTTTCTGTGTTTGTCTGTCTGTCTTTCTCCCCTCCAGTGGTGTGGACATGTCAGCCGTCCTGCTTAAACTCGGCTTTAAAGAGTCACTGGTCCAGTCGAAAATGGCGGCCGGCACAAGCACCTTTGTGGTGGCCTACGCCATCCACAAGCTGTTCGCGCCCGTGAGGATCAGTATTACCTTAGTTTCTGTGCCCTTGATTGTCAGATACTTTCGGAAAGTGGGAATTTTTAAACCTCCAGCGGCAAAGCCTTGATGAACTCTTCAACTGTGGGCCTGAAAACCTATTTCTTGTAAATGACACATGCTAGATTGGTTTTAGGATGTAGGTTTTGTGGTGGGTGGGTAGCAGGGGCTAATTGTTGCATTCTCACAAATAGGATTTACTTTTGCCAGCAAAAATTCAGGGTTTCAAATCATTGTAGTTTTTCCACTTTAAAGTTTGGGTAATGCTATTCATCACAGGGCTTGTCTGCATACTCATCAGCAGAACACCACCAATGAGTTGTCATGTCAGACAAAACTGTCAGCCAGGAAGTGTTCCTTCCAGAAGACCATTGGTGAGGGTCTGCCTGCAAGAGCCTCAGGGGTTCATCTTTGCTCAAATTCTTGAAGGGTAGTGATTCATTAAGCTGATTTTTAAAATTCCCCTTCCTCCCATACTTGTCAGGCTGCTGCTGCTAAGTCACTTCTGTCGTGTCCAATTCTTAGCGACCGCATGGACTGCAGCCTACATGGCTCCTCCATCCATGGGATTTTCCAGGCAAGAGTCCTGGAGTGGGGTGCCGTTGCCTTCTCTGACTTGTCAGGCTGCCTGCAGTTTAATATGCAGTATTGTGCAAAACAGAGTCCAGTGCTACAATTAATGAAGCAGAATTGAGGACTTCCCAATATGTAATCAGGATCTAAATTAGCATCAACACTTTGACATTCATTATACTTGTTTGGGCAAAGAAAACAAATAAGTATTTCTGGTATGTTTCATTGATTCCCAAACATCTTCAAATCTGGACATGTAGAGCCTGCCTCAGCTGGTTTTTCACAAATTTCATTAAAGTAGGTCAGAATCATTTGTCTCTTTAGGTAAAAACTGGAAACTTTGTCCAACAGTAATGGCATCAGTTGGCTCCACTGCATGTATATGGAAAGCTGAGACAATCTTGGCCTAACTCACTCTGTCTCAGACTTCAGACATTCCAGAATCACTGTCACAATGTTTACACTGAATTGCTACTTCTATTTTTTAATTGAGTTAAAATTATGTGTGTAAAAAAAGATTTTGTATCACTCTCTAAAAAAGCAAAGTTACTAGCAGTTGCTGTAAATAAGAGGCCACTACAAAATATATAACACAGTAATAATACAAGCCGGGGAGGGACTGAGCCAGTTTACCAGATAAAGGGGGTGTGACCTGAGACCCCCACATTCTCTGTTAGGGACATTTAAGAATAGAAATCGAAGCACACGCACTCAAATTGAGACTTTCTCTGCGGAATAGTCAGAAGCAGGCAACAGAGAAGGAATGTCTTCCGGTAGGCTTCAGCGTCACTGACAGCTGCCCCACCCCGGGCCGGGCTCCTGCAGGGCACCTGCTCCACACCCGGGAACCCCACTGTAACCCGTCTGCCCCTCTGCCATGGATGAGGGGTTATGTTTATCTTTCTGGCTCCCAGATTTACTTTTTATTTTAGTTTTTTGGTTTGATTAACTACACTTGTGACAATCAGAAAACTGAAGCAACTGTAAACTGATCCTCCTGGTTTTACTGAGCTCGGACTATTGACATTTTCCTAGTTAGACCTTAGTAATACACATCAATCGGTTATTTCAGTTAACTTTTAAAAGTATCTTCATGGGACACATTCTCCACTTGCAAGATCTTTAAAGTGCATCGGGTATTTTCTCCCCTTTTAAAGCAATTAGCCCGTTGCCAAAAAGTTTTAGCCATTTAAAGTTGGAACTGTCTTTCTGGGGTCTAATTCCAAGGACCATGGACACAGCAGAACAAGATGAAGGCACCAGGGCTAGTTAATTCCTTGTGAGGCAGGACCAGCACTTCTGTGTTGCTGTCTCTATGGCAATAGTTAGCTTTGGGCTCCTAACCACCTTCCACACCGGCCTCCCAACCCATTCAGATCCTGAGTAATGCCTATGCAAAAAAGCCCACAGGGATTCCTCCAAGTTTAAGGGCTTAAATCTCAAACTTTGATTCTGTGTTTGGAGAAATGAGAGTGGACTGAAAGGGCAAGCAATAAATTATCGTACCAAATAGCCATAGCGTTCGCTTCTAAGCCCCAATGCCACTCCACTCCTGTGGCCAGTGGTCAAAACAGAACAGAGTTAACTAGAGAGGAGAGAAAGTCAAAGGATCAGGGAACTAGAGCATTATGTGAATTCACCAGCAAGATGTACAGATCACTTGTATTTTGTTTTTATGGAACTAGGGGAATAGAACTGATGATCTATTTTAGAAATGTAAGCCATTGTTCACCTCTAATTTTTTAATCTGACAAAATGAGCAGCTTAAGTTCCATGAAACGAATAAACGTCTTTATAAAGTTTGTGAAGAACCTGTTATTCCTCTTGTGGTAAGCCATCCCTGCTGCCAGTGACAAGCCAGCACTGCGTGTGACTAGTTTGCTAATGTGGCCCCGTTGTAGTGAGCTCTTTTCTGGGCCTGTGTGGGATTGTCTCGGGGAAATGTGGCTTAGCTAATAGCCCTGATGGGGTTAGTCATGTCATGTTGACCACGGCTGGGGTAGATGGATGAACTACTACTTTGGGATATAAAGCTCAAGACTATGGAAACTGGAAGTTCCTTTGTCCTAAGGCAATCGGACACTGCAGTTTTACCCACTTGTTTTGATGTTTCCGTGACTACTTCACCAACTCTGCCATGGAAGTGTATAGCACTTGTGTGGACATTTCTGATCTCTGTACCTCTTGCATTGAAAGTTGGCCATGAAAGCTTATTTCCTCTCCTAGTTCTCAGTAAGTTCAACACTTCCACCTTTGTCTTCATCATGGTCAAGTTCACCACCTTGGTTGATGCACAGGTGTTGGCAGCTAGAAATATGTAATTTTACGTGATAGGAGCACATAGAACCTGAGACCAAAAATGGGAGAGACCAGCTCCTCACGGCATCTCATTTCTAGGCCGAGACTGAACAGCTGGTGGAAAGAATTACCTGTGGACTGCAAGCAGACTTATCTGTGGACTTGGGTTTCAAGTTGACACAGATGCCACAACTCTAGGGTGTCCCATGGGGACCAGGTGACCAGGGTAAGGGAAGCCCCGGCCAGCTGTATTGAGGGGGCAGCAGTGCCCACTTGTATGAACCACTTTGAACACTGGCAGCACCCAGACTCTGATTCGGCTGGGGAGGGAGTCTGGCTGGGTGAACACTTTTACCACAGAATCAAGACCGAGGGCCAAACTGGGAAAATCAGGTTGCCGGGAGCTGGCTCACCCGACACGTGGAGCTCCTCACCATGCTGTCAAGAACATGGTCAGAGCCCAGAAGTGGGCGGGTGTGGACATGGATGGCTGACCCCTCCCCTCTGTCCAGCCAGACCACCTGCAGCTCTAGTGAACCCCCAGCAGCCCCCATGCCGGGATCACTCACTTCTGTGAGCTGTTGCTGACTGGGTAGGTGACTCCTCAGGATGAGGACTCCAGCGGGCTGTGGTCATGCACTATGGTGAATGTCCACCGCCCAGGACAGGGACCAAGGCTCGGGGGCACCAGGGACATTGGAGGGTGCTGGCTGCGCTCACACCCGCTCCTGGTGTTCCCCGGCAGAGCACCCCACTTCCAGTTCCCCCCACCAATGGGCCATATTTCCTGCAGGGCCCTCCCTCAGGCTGCAAGGACCTCTTGCCACACCTGCCTCTACACTTTAAATCCTGTCTTTCAAGTCCAACTGAGAGGCTCCTTCCCCAGGGCCCTGCTCCCTTTCTGTTCCCTAACCCATCACAAGGTGCCTGCTGGTTGACTCTTCCTCCCTCCCCCACCCCCAGGAGTGTAGGACGAGGGATGAGGGAAGGAAGGGAATGAAGGAAGGCCCATATGTCCATGGGCCTGCCGACCTCCCCCTCCCCACCACCTAGTGACAGGATTAGCCCAGTTTCTCAAAGTGTCTGTCAAATGTGAACTCCGGGGGGATGCACTGGCAAGTGCATGGCAAGGTGACACATGTGAGAACTTTATAAAAACATCAACACCATGAGAGAAAACAAGGCTTTACCATTTAGAAAGGGCTGAGACACCCTTGTGCCCCAAGACTCAGGCAAGCCCATGCTCCTGCCTCAGTCCCACCAGGTGAGTGACTGAGGATCCACAAGCAGGCCAAGCAGGGGTGCTGGACAGACACCGAACAGTCCTGAAGGGATGCTGTGGAGGTAAAGATACAAGTCTATACAAAAGTCTTTATTTTAACATTTAAAAGGAAGAATCACATGTTCATTCTGACCGCGTTACCAGACAGGGCCACCCGATAAGTTACACACACACAGGACTGGGAAGGTTATTGCACAGTGTTTCAAGGGTCGAGGCAGGACTAGGCATGACCCCCTTCCCCACAGCCAGGCTCTGAGTCCATCTTCCATGAGGACCCCTTACTCCAAATAGGCTGCGGGGTGGCTGCCCTCAAACCTTGCCTGCGGATTGATTCTATAACCAGTGAAGTTATTAGCACGATTCTCATGGCTGCTCCCACTGCTGCAGAGTGTGGTGTCTGCGAAAGTGGGACTCCGAGCACTGCCTGCTTGTCAGCAGCATGTCCTGTGGAGTCTCGATGGCGGGCAGGCCACAGGGAGACATGCCAGCAGCCTGCTCCAGGACAGGCAGCCCTGGGCTAAGGATCTCTGCCCCCGAAGATTAAGACTGTTTGCTAGTTGATTCTTTTTTCTGACAACTTGATGGTTTTGAGTTGGCTATGATCCAGGGGTGTTCAAGTACTTCTTTGAGGGTAGGCCTCTGGCTGGGGTTGTGCTTCAACAGTCTTGAAATGAGGTCCCTGGCTCCCTCGGGCACGCAGTCAGGGAATGTGAATTCCACCTGGATGAGTACACAGTAAGTGACAAGAGTCACAACGTGGCTCAGAGAGAACACGAGAAATACTCAGATCATAGCCTCCTGTCAAGGCTGATAAGGAAGGAATTCTAACAACGATGGGTGCCTTTGTAGTGAGGCCTTACCCGTGATATTCTTCTGTAGGTCTCCTGGTATGTGTCTGCCTCAAAAGGAGGCTTCCCAACGAGGAACTCATAGCAAAGCACCCCAAGGCTCCAGAGGTCCACTTTCTCGTCGTGCATCCGGCCCTCAATCATCTCAGGGGGCAGGTAGTCCAGCGTGCCGCAGAGGGTGGTCCTCCTGAAAACACAGGCAGGCTCAGGTTGACGTGCTACTGTTTCTATTATCATGACAGCTGCTCAAAGTCACCAACCATTCCACTAACACTGAGCGCTTTTCCTAGGCTAGCTCCTGTGCTACAAAGCAGGTGCTATTATAAATCCATTTTTAGATGGGGCGCTGTACCAGACCTCACAGCTAGCAATCATGTGGCACCCCAAATATGTCTAATTCCAGAACTTCCTTAAATGATATATAAGATTTAAAGTATCACCACTATAAAACTGTGTGAACAACTAGGGAAATTTGAACATGGACTAAATAGTAGATATTAACAAGACTAGGTTTCTTAGGTGTGATGATGGTTGTGATTATACAGGACAATGTCCTTATTTTCAGGACGTGCCTACTACTGAAGCACTCAAAGGATGAAGCATGCTGTCTGTCACTTGTTTTTGAAGGTTCACCAAAATGTAGACACACTCAATATGGTAAAATGTTAACAACTGTTGGGAGTATAGGCACTGGATAGGCAGGTGATCAATTCAGCGTGTCTGTTTTTATAACAGAGGTTGGAAACAGACATCAAAACAGGAGCAAAGGCTAGGCAGATTTTGCTGCCTTGTACCAGTTATTCTTTGGTGCCACTGGTGCCCAGCGAGCACACAAATGTTCACTCGCCTAAAGGAACTGCCACTGTAGACTCCTAGCCTCTCACCACCACTGATTTGGGAGAAGGCCCAGATCAAGAGCCTCAAAAGACAGCACAGTAACCTGAGAGCTCTTACAGTTAACCAGCTATGTGAAGCCGGGCCAAGTGACCAAAATTTTATATGATATCCTCTTTATCTTTCCTGTCGTGATGACACCACCGGGCGGGCCAAGGTCCAGCTTAGCCCTGTGGTGCTACAGCCATTGCTGTTTGCCTCACTAGAGGCCAACAGCTCCCACTTGTGACAACCAGATTTTTTTCCCCCAAAACAAAAAGAAACTGCACTAGCAGATTCAGTGCCTTGCTGGAAACAATTAGGAGTGATCTGTATTAAAAACAAATCTCACACTCAACAGCATCCATGTTGGACTATACAGTTTTTTAACTGGCTTTAAAGTAATCTGGTTACAATTTTTTTAAGACCTACCCCAAAGCTGACAAACTCTTAGCAGTAGATGTATGCTTTTAATTGCCCTACTTCACACATGGTTTCAAAAGCTCATTGAAACCCAACTTAAAAACAGGAGAAAATGTTTTAGCTCTGTTTACAGAGTTCACTTAAATTGTTTCATTAGGTTGATCTCTCTGCTTTAAGAGGAGACAGGAAAAGACTGCTCTGTTGACAGGAGCAGACCAAAGAATCTTTAACCACCACCCTGAAAGCTCCATCCAAACTAGTTTGGTTCCTTTAAGCTCTCAGTTCTAGAGCTCTGCAGGTGCTGCCCTCAGACCTCGTAGAACTCGTGTCTCCTGGCCTGGAGGCAGTGGAGTTTCCCTCCCACAGTCAGTCAGGTGTTATTCCCCCTCTACACACTGCATTTCATTCTGTGATACACTTGTCACATCTTTTACCTATTTGTCACCTTCACTCTAAGGATAGTATGCATCTTTAACCCCAGGATGCTGCTACTACTAAGTCGCTTCAGTCGTGTCTGACTCTGTGCGACCCCATAGATGGCAGCCCACCAGGCTCCCCCGTCCCTGGGATTCTCCAGGCAAGAACACTGGAGTGGGTTGCCATTTCCTTCCCCAATGCATGAAAGTGAAGAAGTCAAAGTGAAGTCGCTCAGTTGGGTCCGCCTCTTAGCGACCTCATGGACTGCAGCCTACCAGGCTCCTCCGTCCATGGGATTTTCTAGGCAAGAGTACTGGACTGGGGTGCCATTGCCTTGTCCGTAACCCCAGGATAAACATCCACAAATGGCTGCACAGTAAAAATGTTCTTGAAAACACTAGTTTCCTGCCAGGCCTAAATTACTCCAAAGCATGTATATCCGTTACCTGACCCACCCGCCCACAACATCTATGCTTACATTTACTTATAGTAAATATTTAACTCTTCAGCTCATTAGCCCCTAGGCTTTTGCTAAACCAAACAAACAAGTTCCATCTCTGAAGTTACATACCTGGAGGATGGGGCATGTACTGACCACCCAAAATCGGCGATCTTAAGCTCTCCAGCTGATCCAAGGAGCAGGTTCTCTGGCTTAATGTCTCTGTGAATAACTCTCTTTGAATGACAGTAAGACAAGGCATTTGCCAATTCTGTGATATACTATTAAAACAGAAAGTATTGGAAATCTGTTTTAGATTTATATAACAAGTTAATTTTAGACATCTCTTCTGAAAGGAAACTCAACATAGATTTTAACATGTTTTGTAGATTTGAAAGCAAAAACTAGAGACAGTGGATGACTCTACAAGAAAACAAACCCATTTCGGGTTCAGCATGAAGCACAGGTGACTCTGTGCTAGGTCTGCTAACACAGCAGGTGCGACACTGGAAGACAGGAGAACACAAGGCGCCACCACATCCGCACCTGGCGATTTATGGCCCGGAAGCCATCAATTATGAAAATACTGAAAAACTGGTACAAATGAGGGAGTCAGACCGGAAGCAATTTTTAACATTCTTAAAGAAAAACTTTATAGTCCATTCCCATTGTTAAAACTAAGGCAAAATTACAACAAAAGGGTTTGTTTGAAGCTATAAACTTAAGCAAGCCCAGGATTTGCTTTAACATGTAAATGAGAATTGTTTTCTAATATGTTGAAAGAATATATTTAGTTCTGACTGACGTTTGAGAAGTGCTGGTTTCTCAAAAAGTAATTCTAAACAGGACTGAACATGTTATACCAAAAAGGTTTACCAAATGAAGGGGTACAAACCAGATGTTATCATCAGAAAGGACATTTTTCATTGCTTTCCACCAAAATTTAGACCATAAACTTAAATAAACCATAAATAAACTGAAAGCAAAGGCAAAGAAAGCTCGTCTCCTGCACCAAAGTGGGTGATGTCCTAAGAGGATACAGTACGATTCCAGACGACAATGGGCTGCCCCTGCTCAAACCCGGCAGAAACCAGCGCTCTCTGCATCCACCCCCTCCACACGCCCTCATTAAGATTATGGATTATGTGTAAAGGTCCCTAACACTTCTCCAGAACTAGTTTTAATTAATCAGGAAAGAAAAACAGGTGTGTGTGTGTGTCAGGAAAGAAAAACAGGTATGTGTGTGTGTGTAAACTACTAGGTAATCTAGAAAGAACCAATCTTTTACTTCCTTTCAAGCAGCTATCTGTTTATACCAAAGTAAACTCCACTGGATTGAAGAAAACTGAGTACAAACATTACTTGCCAATTAAAGAAGAAACTAGCTTGCCTAGTTAATATTTAAAAAGCAAATAAAATAGATTTCTACTTATCCAAAGGGCAAATATTTAAGTTGAAATAGTATGTCCTCATTGCACAGACAGAACCAAAGCGGTCATTCACCAACAGTGCTGTGATTTCAGTAGAAGATAAAAGTAAAACCACTCCAATTTAATGCCATTTAGATCAATGCCAAAAAGTTAAGTGTACATACTACCCAGAGACCTCCACCAAGAAACAGAACAAAGTAACCACCATTCTATAGGCCCTTCATCTGCTAATTCAACAAAAAACAGTCCAAATTAATACAACTTCTTCAAACAATTTTCACATTAATAAAGAAGAGTACAATCCATGAAAAAAAAAAAGGCAAAACAAAAACCTGATATGTTGGATTTTAAGATTAAAAATGTCTGCCCATGAAAGACACAGTTAAGAGAAGGAAAGCACAAGCCACAGAAGGGGAGAAAATGTTTGTAAAACACATGATAAAGAACTCATATCACAAATACACGCGGATTCTTAAAACTCAGTAAGACAACAACAAAAAAATTCTTAATGGGCCAAAGGTCTGAACCTGGGTTCGATCCCTGGGTTGGGAAGATCCCCTGGAGAAGGGAAGGCTACCCACTCCAGTATTCTGGCCTGGAGAATTCCATGGACTGTACAGTACAGTCTACTATACTGTATAGTCCATGGAGTCGCAAAGAGTTGGACATGACTGAACAACTTTCACTTTCAAAGGTCTGAACAGACCTCAAAGATGCTACAGAGATGGAAAATAAACACCTGAAAAGATGCTCAACCTTGCATGTCATTAGAGAACTGCAAATTAAAGCAATGAGACACCACTGTACACCTACTGGGAAGACTGAAATTGAAAAAGCACGACAGCACCACTTGCGGGTGGGGAGCCACAGGCACGCTCATGCGTGGGTGGGAATGCACAGATGGTAGGCATATCCACTGCAGAAGACTGCTGACAGTTTCCACAAAGCTAAATGTAGACTTACCATACAAGCCAGCAAGCACACCCCTAGGTATCTACCCAGCAGATAAGAAAACTTGTGTCCCACAAAAAGCCACATGCAACTGTTTATAGCAGCTTTACTCGTAATCAAAGACTACAAGCAACCAAGATACCCTTCAACATATGAAGCAATAAACCAAGGTAGAGCCATATGATGGAGTATTATTCAGCAATAAAGAGAAATGAACCATCAAACCCTGAGAGGATACAGATGAACCTCAAATGCAAACGGTTGTTCCCCACGAGGGTAACTGGTTAACAATTCTGACACCACTACACATGAACACTGGAACTGGATAAAAGGATAGCCGAAGCTGGAATCCAAGTTTCTCAGCGTTGGAGTGGAGGTTACAATAAGCAAAGGAGGAGGGTAAAATGATCCATGTGATAAGGGACTCATGTTTACTATAGATACAGGTGGATAATTATAAATGCTTTTAGATACATGCAAATACTGAGATTACAATACACACATCTCAATGCTCTCTTTCAGCTGAAAGCCCAGAAGTAGTAACAGTAGCAATGAGCACATCCAGCACCCAGATCAAGGCTTCTAATAACATTTTCCAATAAAAGGAAGCAAAGCTCCTGAGAGAAATAATGAATTCTAAGGCTTAGAAAATGTATAAGACGAAGCTGGAGCACCTTATAGCACCGACAAACAGAAAGTGCTTTTAAAAAAAACACAGGCCCACACTCCCCACAATGATTGGGACAAGTCAGAAGGACACAGGCACTGTGTAAAAGAGCAGCCGGTGGCCAAATCTGGAACAAGCAATGAGAGCAAAGTGCTATTAGATTAATAGCACCTCAAAGTATCAAGCATCTGAATCCATACTCAGAAATATTTAAGTAAATCAATAAGGGAGAAAAGACAGCTCTGTGGTACAGAATTCCAAATAATTTATGTCGATACCCTGCCCTGTAGGAGAAGAGCTGTTCCTCTGAAAAGGGAGAGAGAGTAACTCTACAGAGGAGAAGCCTGACAAACACTACCCAAGCCGGGTGGTCAAGACCAACTCCTGGGGATGAGTCAGGTCAGTAGCTTGTATCCTTAGAGAATGCATTTCACCTCTGACCTCCCTCCCAAAACCCATGACCCTAATCTAAAGTTATGACCAACCTAGATAGCATATTCAAAAGCAGAGACATTACTTTGCCAACAAAGGTCCGTCTAATCAAGGCTATGGTTTTTCCAGTGGTCATGTATGGATGTGAGAGTTGGACTATAAAGAAAGCTGAGAGCCGAAGAATTGATGGTTTTGAACTGTGGTGTTGGAGAAGACTCTTCAGAGTCCCTTGGGCTGCAAGGAGATCCAACCAGTCCATCCTAAAGGAGATCAGTCCTGGGTGTTAGTTGGAGGGACTGATGTTGAAGCTGAAACTCCAATACTTTGGCCACCTGATGAAAAGAGCTGACTCATTGGAAAAGACCCTGATGCTGGGAAAGATTGAGGGCAGGAGGAGAAGGGGATGACAGAGGATGAGATAGTTGCATGGCATCATCAACATGGGTTTGGGTGGACTCCAGGAGTTGGTGATGGACAGGGAGGCCTGGCGTGCTGCAGTTCATGGGGTCACAAAGAGTCGAACACGACTGAAAGATTGAACTGAACTGAATCTATTCATGAGAAACAAAGGAAATCTGAATCTAAGAGTGGATTTCACTCAATAGTTATGTACTAGTGGTCCATTAGTTATAACAGTTGTACCACACAGATATAAAATAGTAATGGAAGTCAGATGTGCATGGCAAAAGTAAGTCTGCACTATCTTCAATTGTTCTGTAAATCTAAAACTAAACAAAAATACATTCTTCTCTTTTTTAAACAGGGTAACTATTTATATATATTTCCACAGAAACAGCTGTGGAAACCAACCACAAGATTTCATTTGGTATTTGGTTTTATCTGTATATAAGGTACACCTAAGCTACTCTGATTTTCCCATTTCACATACTTGATCCTACTAAGCCAGTGGTCCCCAACCTTTTTGGCACCAGAGACCAATTTTGTGGAAGAGAACTTTTCCACAGACCTGGGGTAGGGCAGATGGTTTCGGGATGACTCAAGTGCATTACATTTATTGTGTGCTTTATTTCTATTATTACATCAGCCTGACCCCAGATCATCAGGCATTAGATCCCAGAGGTTAGGGACCCCTGTATTAAGCTAGCTTTCCATGAAACAAAGCCCCCTCTATTACATAATGAAAGGCACAGCGCTATGTAGGACAGGCATAGAGTAAACAGAATTAGTCTGGACGGTAAATGAAAACTCACTGTGGCAGTTCTCTGCTCATCAAACTTTGACAGTTTCTGAAGTTCTCTATAGACAGCTCCGAGGGGTGCATATTCCAAAATTAAGTAGACTCTGGTAGCGTCGTGGAAATAACCATACAGTCTGAGGATGTTTGGATGCCTGCAATGGAAGATGGACACCTGGTATGGGGGGTCATCTGTACTGAGTATCAGATCCCTCATGTGACACCAGTGGTGAGAACTGCTGTTGGTCGCAGATCCCACCTTCTACTCCCCTTGAAAATGTGAAGCTATGAACCCACTGTAAGAAAAAGACGTACACTGCTATCAATTTACATGCATTTCAAGGTATTAAACCTGGACCTCAGGTTTAGTTGACTATTTCCTTCCTTCGGGAACCACCTGTATTCTTAGGGGGAAAGAATTCAGCTAAATATTAAGTCTCCGCAAATTCAAAAAAAAAAAAAGACGTGCCATTCCCACAGTAGTTTGAAACTCAAATACCGTGAGACAGACAACGCAGACCATGTTCAATAACGGCAGCAGATGTGCTGTGGAGGACTTTGGACAGCTAAGCACAGGCTAGCTGAGAGTTTTTTTAATTCAATGAAAACAAAAAGATCCACTGGCCAAAGTCAACCTGTAGGCTACCAGTGTGCAACCTGAACTCAAAATAAGAGGTATCATTCCTTTAATCATCCACCAAAACAAAACTCATCCAGTAAATTACTCCATTAACAAGACAAACCTTCAAGCAATTTTTCCAAACCACAGCAGTTAAGTCTAGATAAATCTTTGAAAAAGTGATGAATTTAGTCATTCTTTGCAGTACTATGAAGCCAGCCTTCTACAAAGAAGTTCATAAACATTGAAGTCTAAGTTCTGTATGCCACTCTCCCGGACATCATCTGAAGACTTACCTGAGATGTGACTGTATTTCTACTTCTCTTCTCAGCTGATGCTCAACGCCTGCCTTCTCCAGCTGAGCTTTGAATAATACTTTAAGAGCCAGAATAAACTTGCTTTGTTTTTCTCTCGCCAAATAAACATTACCAAACTTTCCTTTACCCAGCGGGCGACCAATTTCAAAATCTTCCAAAGCCCATTGCCTTCTGGGGAAGAATTGAACATTTTAAAATGTAAAGAAAACACATCCTTTCTAATGAGATATATTAATGACTAGCAGACATCCCAGTCCTATAAATAATTCTATACTCAAAGTTGTATTCAGCACGTATCCTCGGCAAGAACCAAACCACAGCCTCCTCTGAATGAGTCTGGACTTCTGGAGCTGAGGCACTTGCTGGGAAGTGTCCTGAGACAGTACTATGCTCTGAGCACAGACCTATTAGCAATGATGCTAAGACCATAGGAGGATTAGAGGAGGAACTGGAGAAGGAAGAAGGCTCCAGAAACAACTGGGAGCCTCTTTCAAATGGACTCCTCTAGCCGTGGAGATGCCACCACTCTCTGGGGTGGAGAACCACTCTGGGAAAGCAAACAGGATGGAGCCTACAGGACAGTGGGCTGGGAACCACTGGATGAGACTCTCAGAAAGTTTCTGGTAGGCAGCTAGAGCAAAAACGGCTGTGGGTTTATTCCTGTCACCTTCTATTACATGCTAGAGTCTAGACAGTTCAGAGACTGAGAGCAAGGGAAAATACAGCCAAGACCAATACAGTAATTGTATCAATGCTTTCAAAATACTCTACAGTCAAGTATTTGTCCATAGGGCTGCAAGAGGACCACATTTTGTTGTTTAACTTCCACCTCTTTATTAGAAGTAGTAGAGAAGCATACATAAACTGTAGGCAGTAGTTACTTCTGAGGGTAGAGAGGAAGTTTCACTTGATTTCTGTAACAGATTCTAAGTCAAATATGTCTTTTCTAAATGTGAAAAGCAGTAAGAAAAACTCGAGTCTCTCATAAACATCATTAAAATCCCTTCTCTCTTTGAAGATCTAGAAAATATAGATGTTTCAAATTTCCAAGTGAAAGTACAAAGGTCTATTTTTAACAGGCCTGTTCCTATAACTAAATTTGCAATTAAATGACTGAGTATGTTCTAGTAGAATGATGGTACAGAACTTTGTACATAAGATAAAACTTACTTTTTTGATTCTTCATTTTTTTGTTTTGATGCCACTTCCTTCTCAGGATTATTTCCTAAATAGAATAAGTTAACAGTCTTTGATTAGAGATGAATCGAAGAGTGGTCACCAAAATATCAGTGGTATGCCCAGAATTACAGATCTCGACTATTTTTGGTTTTATTTTAAAAAGGAAAAAGATAACTACACTGTAACCTGACTCCTGCCATCTGAAGTCTGTATAAAGCTTTGAGAGTAAAGATAAGCAGATACATCATAGGCCCTCAGATAATCTAAAAATTCAAGGCTGTGTAGATTCTCCCTGGAGCCTCGGTTTCTAAATGAAGAGCTTCTAAACAGAGTTACCAGTCTTCCCATCCATAACAACTCATCACCTCTTCCCCAGGAGGTGGGTCAGCATCAGACAATGTGCAACAAAACATGAGCCCGCCAGCACCCTCCTTCCACTGTGTTAGCAGCCGAGGGGAAATTACGCTGGACATTCCTACTTGCGTATTTCCAGCATGTCAACCTCCAACAGCAGCAGTTTGCTCTGGTGAGATATTTGAATTCAGGTCTAAACTGTCGTCTTTCCCTCGACGGTTCATGATCTCGGTTTAGTGGTTTAATGCCAGCGGTATAACCACCATCCCCATGTCTGGCTTACCGCCCAATTCCGTCAAGTTGGCATCCTAAGTGAGCTCTCAGATCTGTCTCAGTCACTCTGCCCTGGTTGTGTCTGAGTAAGTTAATGCTTCGAAGTCTTAGCTTCCTCCTCCACAAAATCGAGGTAGAAACTACGGCTGCCTCTGTAGAGTGCTTACGAGGACATAATGACACAATGTGGATGAAGGAAGCCTGCTATGGAGCACTCAACAACTGGTAAATAGTAACTATTAACACCGACCCAGCTCAGGCCCCTGCAATACTGGAGCCAAACCCCAGTGGCCTCCCTCCTACCTGCTACCCCTGGGTCCAGCATTGCTATTCTTCAATTCATCCCACATATCCAGATAAGCTTTCTCTAAGAGGCAAGGCAGCCCCTCCTCTGCTCAAAAACCTATCAGCAGCTTCCCAGTACATAGGGGACAAAGCCCTGCTGAGGCTGACAGTGCCCACCCCGACCTCGCCCCGCCTGCCTCAGTCCACTCACTCCCCCAACCCCCAGCACTTCTCTCCACACTCCAGAACCTTGGAATTTTTCAGTTCTAAGTGTACTTGCTACAAGAATCCCCTCTGCCCCAGTAAGCAATCCAAAGAACACGGGGCTGCTGTTGTGTCTTCCCTGGCTGCCCACCTCTTTAGAAGGGTGGGGGTCAGGCCTGGCCCACAGTAGACTTGTTACTCCACCCCGACATCAGATGCTGTCCCCATCCTCAGTAGAAATGACGTAAAAGCTAGGGTTCCAAATAGTAAACACACATCTGTATATGTGGTAGTTTCTTTTAGCAAATAAAAGAATGGCTCTCCAGTGAGCCTAAGAAGACTGCTTACCAGGCGCTGGTGGCTGGGGTTGTTTGCTCTTCTGGGTGTTACTTGGCGGCCTGGTGACAGGACGAGGGGCACTGGCTGCCTGTGGTGGCTTCTGCTTCAGGGTCTGTACTGGTTTCTGGATGGAGACTAGCTTCTGTGCTTGTGAAGGAACACGCTGCGAGGAATTTGTGGGACACAGGACACGCTGAGCCTGGCCGCTGTTTACAGACACCGGATTCTGAGAGGGAAACTGCTGAGCTACTGGAACACGTTTTGGGCCATCACTAAGTGGAACTGCAGTCTAGATGGGGGAGGAAAAAGGAATGTGATGGTCTTCATGAAGGAAAGCTGAGTATCTTGAGAGTATTCCAAAGGTCTGTCTTCTAATACTGCAATATAATGACTGTCACTGGAGAAGGAAATGGCAACCCACTCCAGTATTCTTGCCTGGAGAACCCCAGGGACAGAGGAGCCTGGTGGGCTGCCATCTACGGGGTCACACAGTGTCGGACACGACTGAAGCAACTTAGCAGCAGCAGCAGCAATGATAACAGATGGACAGGGAAACCGACTGGAATCAGCACTTGCAGAGGATACACTTAGTATAGGGCTGAAATACCTGAATGACACCTCCTACCCGCTCCCCAACACCCTACCCCTAAAAGTCATGTCCCCATTAAAAAAATGCTCATTAACTAAACTTTTATCTAAAAAGTGAGTCATTAAACACTTTCTAAGAATTCTCAGTGACTTGGGAATTATTCTTTAGCAAGAAGCTACAATTCAGAAACTTTATACTAAAATCCCAATTCCACTGAAATTTCTTCAACAATACTTGTATTTTTTCAGTCTTTTCTCTAAACATATCAAATATTCAATAGTGATTATCTTTGCGTGAAGTTTTGTATTTGCCACATGTTCCACAAAAAGCTAATTATATAATTTTTTTAATAGTGATGAGCACAGTTTTAATGTCCCCAAAGCTAATTACTATTGATTTACTAGTGTTTCAGTTTCCAAGTACTCACAAAACGGATCTGAGGCAAAAGAGGAAACAAACATAGGCTCTTCAAAAACTTAGAGCAAAATAAAAGTTACACTGAGAGAAGCAACAGAGCCTTGATGAATGCTGAGAAAAGCAACGAGTTCCCACCCAGGGACGTGGTGGAGGAACCACAGTCACATCTCAAAGGAAAGGTGAAAACAACTCTAGACTTAAACCCAGCTTCCCTTTGGGTTTTACAAAAGGGATCTGAGATTCCTGATTATTCAATTTACCTTAGGCCCTGAGATGCAGTTTTCTTTACATCTGTCCATGATGCCTGAAAAGAAAAAAGAACCACCTTTAATTGTAAAAATCCATCTGCTTCAAAGTGTCACACTGGATCAGGGTTAAAAATCCTGATGAAAAAAAAAGCCTCAGCATCACCCAGAATTTTACATGATTTGTTGTCCAATGAAGGCCGATGAGGGAGCAGCATTTTCTCTTGTGATAGAGCATAAGTATGGGGCTTTCATCAGGTTCAGGTGTGGGGCCTTTCTCTCCCCTCACTCACTGCATCCCATCCTCTCCCCTCCCTGGTACTCCAACCCCACTCCTGAACTGCGTTGTCCCTTTCTCCCATCATCTCTCTAATGAATCCCTTCCATCAGTCAACAGGCCGGCTTCCTTAAGTGCTGCCTTAAAAAAAAAAAGTCCTCTTTACCCTTAAATTGACTCAAACTATGACCACATCTCTGGCTTCCCCTTTCAGCAGCAGAACTGGGCAACAGTTGTCTCAATCACTTCCCTCACCAGGCTGCAGGCTCCCTCCCACAGGGTTTTCATCCCCACCTGGCTCCAGGCTGACCCCACTGTTGCCAGATCCAAAGGTCAATTCTCAGCCTTCCCCTCAGAAGCATTCCCAGCATTCCAGGGGGTCCTGCACTCTATTCCTGCACAGACTTGTCTACTAGCTGTCCCAAAGCAAACACCTTTGCTGATGATCCTCACCTGTGCCACCAATCTCAGTGTCTAGGGTAACCGTGGAAGGGATTCCCCACTCTCTGTCTACACCTTCCTAGGGCCCCAGGGCTCTAAACAACTCTATTAGGAGAATGCAAATTGGTGCCTTCTGTCCTCTCCTCTCCTGCCAGGCTCTCTATCACCTGCTAAGCATGCCCCAGGAAAGCCTGCCAGGCATCTCAACCCAACACACCAAATGAAATCTCTTTTTCCCCCGGCTTTCAATACCACCCATAGGCTGAGGACCCCCAAATTTCCATCTCGAGCCCAAAGCTCTCCTCTGAACTCCTACCACCTGGTAATCTGAGTGGCATCTCAATCTTAACCTGTCCCCAAATGACGTCCTGCTTCCTCCCAATCACCATTCCCCTTAACCTGCTCTCTCCATCCTGCCAGTTGCTCAAGTCTAAAGTCCTATAATCTTTTACATGGTTCTCCCTCAAACCCTGTATCTAAGCCATCAGCATATCCTACAGGCTCTATTTTGAAAATCACTGCTCACATTTCCTACTCCCACCTGGTCAAACCACAATTTTCTCTCCCTTCAATTATTTGCAAAAAGCTCCCAGTGGTTACTCTGCTTTCACCTTTGCCCCATTATGGTCCATTTGCAACACCAAGCCCAGTGATCCCTCTAACAAGTCAGATATACGGATCCTTGCGCCAGAGAAACCTTTATCCATTTCTCTTGCTCCCTAAATTCTAGAATCCAGTCAGAAAGCACTCTTCAGACCCCCACTTTCACATCTACTTTATAAGCAAATAAATAACTCCACCTGCAAGAGGAGACCAGACTAAAGAATCTGGAGTCCTTATATCAAACAGCCATTCAGAAATAGGCAAGAAAAGGAAATACATTCTATCATGTGAACCATAATTTCACCCACGCTGTGGTGCCTTCTTCACTCTCCCTGACAGTTACAAGCAGCTGACTCATGAGATCACATAGCTCTACAGACACTAGTTTTATAGAAGCTATCAATGTTCATTCGCTCCAGGTAATACACTTTTCCTTCTCAGGAAGAATAACGGAACAGAATGGACTAAGTCTCTGATTCAGAATTCCGCAGAGAGCCACAGAAGACAGTGTCTCAGGTGATTCTGGACTCCAGCCAAGTTCGAGAGTCTCATGTCCAGACAACCTGCATAAGATCCCTGCACTTCAAACTGGAGATCCTACTAGTCTACATAGAAAAGCAGATTTAATAGCACTGTGGGTGGAGACTTTTCCTTCCTTCATCAAACCTGCAAATTACCCGCACATATGAAGGAGAGTGGAGAGGAAATGAGTATGCTCTGAAACACGTTTAATTCAAACAACAAGGAAGGTTAAGGATGAAAAGAAAACCGTGAAAGTCAAGGATGGTAGCCACATGTACATCAGGAGGACAACTGTTAGAAATGGAGACTTTGGAGCCCAACTCTAGACCTAACAAATTAAGACCCTGCGTTTCAAAGACATCCCCAGATGACCAGTATACACCGGGCATACACCAGTTCTCAATGAAACATCAGAATCACCTGCAGAGCTTGATAAAAATACAAACACCTGAGTCCAACGCCCAAGCACTTCTGATCCCTTGCCTGCATGGGTCGAGTCTAACTCTGTGCAACCCTATGGACTGTAGCTCACCAGACTTCTCTGTCTATGGGATTCTCCAGGCAAGAATACTGGAGTGGGTTGCCATGCCCTCCTCCAGGGAGGGCCAGGGATCGAACCTGAGTCGCTTCCATCTCCTGAGGGTTCTTTACTACTAGCGCCACCTGGGAAGCCCCTCTTATCCCTTAGGTGGGTTTATATTTTTAACTAGAACGCTCAAGTAATCCCTATAAAGGTAATCAGGGTCTACGGTTTGAGAAACACTGGCTTCCAGGTTTATTTATTCACCCACTCATCCATGCTGCCCGGACAAGGGCCTTTCCTGGCTAGTCTATTCAAACTAGCCCACTTCCTAGTACTCATCCCTACCGGAAGTTATCTTGCTAGTTTACCGTCTGTCTCCTCACCCCCCACCCCTAGAACGTAAATTCCAAGACGGCAAAAAACATTCTGCATTCTTTCCTACCCAGGTGCTCACTTAACATGAGAATCCCATCAGAAAGCAACCCCCCCCACCACCCCCACAACCCCATTCACTCCGGGTGTTCAATAAACACCAGGCGGCAAGTTACAGGGCATATCAGTATCCAAGCACAGAAGGGAGGGTGCAGGGAAAGCACGGGGGGCGGGGGAGGGGGTTGGGGAGAATGAAGCTCTGTCGCCCCGACCTCCCCTCGTTGACACAGCGATCCCCAAGACCGCTTCCCTCCCACCAAACCACAAAGGCCACCCTGGGTCCGCCCGCCCGCCTGCCTGCCAGCCAGCCTCAGAGAAATGCCCCAGGTCTACGCACCTGTGGACTCCCACCTCCGACCCAAAGAAACCAAGTCCTCCCGAGAGCTCAGCCGTTAAGATTCAAAGTCTTCATTTTAAATAAGAGTTAAACCCTCTATTCCGAATGCTGATTGGTCGGGGCTAGAGAGGCGCTGCCTTTTCATTGGTTCTAAGCCAACTCTACAGCTTGTGTCACGCGCAGGCGGAGAAGGCGCGCAGGCGCACTTGCTGCGTAAGGCCCCGGAAGTGGTGGAGCCAACGGCCCGACACACCCGTGGCCGTTCTAGCGCCCGCGGTGTTCTCTGGATCTGACATTTATCCATAAAGCACCAGTTACTTGGCGTCAGGGTTCTCGCGGAGTAGATAAAGTTGAAGTAGGTGAGCGAGTCTTTCGATCGTGCCCGTAAGTAAGATGGCGAGAAGGGCAGGGACAAGTTGAGGCGTGCGGATCGATAGCGCAGAGCTCAGCGCGACGCCCTTTGCGCGTGCGCAGTGAACGTGCGCACGGAGCGATTGATCTTGCAGGATTCGCGCCTCCATTTTTCTAGGAGAGAGCGGGAGACGGAGAGAGCGGGACCAGCGGGTATGGGGAGCCAGGGTTGCCTGGAGAGTGTTGGTGCGGTCGGCTGGGACCCTTGGGGGACCATCGGGAGGACCAGGGCGGGGCGGGAAGGGTCATTAGTGGCGTGCGCCCTGAGTTGCTGGGCTCGGCCTGCACTGTCCCTTCTTTTCCTTAATGGACTTGCTCACTCTCCCTTCCATCTTTAGTTGGCCTCTAGGTCGGGGTCATAGCGGAGCGTTCGGTGAGGGGGCGTCTGTGTTCTCGCCCTGGTCCTTCTTCCAGCTCCAGGTACAAGTTGTCCTGCACTGGGCTCTTCTGCTCTCGGGCTGTAGCCCCTTCATCTGCCAATTTGGGGATGGTAATTACCTGCTTACTAGCCCAGCGAGTGAACGTTCTATGGGAGTTAAGCGGGGTTCGTCCTCTCTTATTTAATCTCTTGGTACGCCGGTTGATGGGCCTAACATAAGTGAAGAGACAGGATGACAAAGCCACATCAAGTGTTCACTGATTTCTTTGAGAGGCTTCATCATCTCTGTCGTGTCCTAGTGTTTACACAAGCATGGATTTACATGTCTGGAAAATCCCATGGACGGAGGACCCTGTTGGGCTGCAATCCATTGGGTCGCTAAGAGTCGGACACGACTGAGCGACTTCACTTTCACTTTTCACTTTCATGCATTGGAGAAGGAAATGGCAACCCACTCCAGTGTTCTTGCCTGGAGAATCCCAGGGATGGGGGAGTCTGGTGGGCTGCCGTCTGTGGGGTCGCACAGAGTTAGACACGACTGAAGTGACTTAGCAGCAGCAGCAGCAGCAGCTCAACCCCCATCAGAACAGCACAGTAAGAGCACAGGCTCTGGGTTAGGATCCAGGCTCCGCCGTTTACAACCTCCTGAATCCTGGGTGAGTTAACCTTTCTGGGCCTCCAGTTGCCCAGCTCTAAAATGAGATTAAATGAGGGTTGAATGAGGTATGCATATTTGTTGTTTACACACAAATGTGTGTATTACATACTATGGCTTGGTGGGCATGCTCAGTCACGTCGGACTCTTGTGATCCCATGGACTGTAGCCTGCCAGGCTCCTCTGTCAATGGGATTTCCCAGGCAAGAATACTGGAGTGGGTTGTCATTTCCTCCTGTAGGGGAATCTTCCCGACTCCGGGATCCAACCTGGCAGGTGGATTCCTTACCTCTGTGCCACCTCGTTATATGCTGTACTGAATGTCTAATGGATTTTCGGTTCAGTTCAGTTGCTCAGTCGTGTCCAACTCTTTGCGACCCCATGAATCGCAGCACGCCAGGCCTCCCTGTCCATCATCAACTCCCGGAGTTCACTCAGACTCACGTCCATCGAATCAGTGATGCCATCCAGCCATCTCATCCTTTCTCGTCCCCTTCTCCTCCTGCCCCCAATCCCTCCCAGCATCAGAGTCTTTTCCAATGAGTCAACTCTTCGAATGAGGTGGCCAAAGTACTGGAGTTTCAGCTTTAGCATCATTCATTCCAAAGAAATCCCAGGGCTGATCTCCTTCAGAATGGACTGATTGGATCTCCTTGCAGTCCAAGGGACTCTCAAGAGTCTTCTCCAACACCACAGTTCAAAAGCATCAATTCTTCGGCCCTCAGCCTTCTTCACAGTCCAACTTTCACATCCATACATGACCACTGGAAAAACCATAGCCTTGACTAGATGGACCTTTGTTGGCAAAGTAATGTCTCTGCTTTTGAATATGCTATCTAGGTTGGTCATAACTTTTCTTCCAAAGAGTAAGCGTCTTTTAATTTCATGGCTGCAGTCACCATCTGCAGTGATTTTGGAGCCCCAGAAAATAAAGTCTGACACTGTTTCCACTGTTTCCCCATCTATTTGTCATGAAGTGATGGGACCAGATGCCATGATCTTCATTTTCTGAATGTTGAGCTTTAAGCCAACTTCTTCACTCTCCTCTTTCACCTTCATCAGGAGGCTTTTTAGTTCCTCTTCACTTTCTGCCAGAAGGGTGGTGTCATCTGCATATCTGAGGTTATTGATATTTCTCCCTGCAATCTTGATTCCAGCTTGTGCTTCTTCCAGCCCAGTGTTTCTCATGATGTACTCTGCATATAAGTTAAATAAACAGGGTGACAATATACAGCCTTGACGTACTCCTTTTCCTATTTGGAACCAGTCTGTTGTTTCATGTCCAGTTCTAACTGTTGCTTCCTGACCTGCATACGGATTGCTCAAGAGGCAGGTCAGGTGGTCTGGTATTCCTATCTCCTTCAGAATTTTCCACAGTTTATTGTGATCCACATAGTCAAAGGCTTTGGCATAGTCAATAAAGCAGAAATAGATGTTTTTCTGGAACTCTCTTGCTTTTTCCATGATCCAGTGGATGTTGGCAATTTGATCTCTGGTTCCTCTGCCTTTTCTAAAACCAGCTTGAACATCTGGAAGTTCACGGTTCACATATTGCCGAAGCCTGGCTTGGAGAATTTTGATCATTACTCTACTAGCGTGTGAGATGAGTGCAATTGTGCGGTAGTTTGAACATTCTTTGGCATTGCCTTTCTTTCAGATTGGAATGAAAACTGACCTTTTCTAGTCCTGTGGCCACTGCTGAGTTTTCCAAATTTGTTGGCATATTGAGTGCAGCACTTTCACAGCATCATCTTTCAGGATTTAGAATAGCTCAACTGGAATTCCATCACCTCCACTAGCTTTTTCATAGTGATGCTTTCTAAGACCCACTTGACTTCACATTCCAGGATGTCTGGCTCTAGGTCAGTGATCACACCATCATGATTATCTGGGTTGTGAAGATCTTTTTTGTACAGTTCTTCTGTGTATTCTTGCCACCTCTTCTTAATATCTTCTGCTTCTGTTAGGTCCATAGCATTTCTGTTCTTTATCGAGCCCATCTTTGCATGAAATGTTCCTTTGGTATCTCTGATTTTCTTGAAGAGATCTCTAGTCTTTCCCAATCTGTTGTTTTCCTCTATTTCTTTGCATTGATTGCTGAAGAAGGCTTTCTTATCTCTTCTTGCTATTCTTTGGAACTCTGCATTCAAAGGGGTACATCTTTCCTTTTCTCCTTTGCTTTTTGCTTCTCTTCTTTTCACAGCTATTTGTAAGGCCTCCCCAGACAGCCATTTTGCTTTTTTGCATTTCTTTTCCATGGGGATGGTCTTGATCCCTATTTCCTGTACAGTGTCACGAACCTCATTCCATAGTTCATCAGGCACTCTATCAGATCTAGCCCCTTAAATTTATTTCTCACTTCCAGTGTATAATCATAAGGGGTTTGATTTAGGTCGTACTTGAATGGTCTAGTGGTTTTCCCTACTTTCTTCAATTTAAGTCTGAATTTGGCAATAAGGAGTTCATGGTCTGAGCCACAGTCAGCTCCCGGTCTTGTTTTTGCTGACTGTATAGAGCTTCTCCATCTTTGGCTGCAAAGAATATAATTAATCTGATTTCAGTGTTGACCATCTGGTGATCTCCATGTATAGAGTCTTCTCTTGTGTTGTTGGAAGAGGGTGTTTGCTATGACCAGTGCATTTTCTTGGCAAAACTCTATTAGTCTTTGCCCTGCTTCATTCTGTACTCCAAGGCCAAATTTGTCTGTTACTCCAGGTGTTTCTTGAGTTCCTACTTTTGCATTCCAGTCCCCTACAATGAAAAGGACATCTTTTTTGGGTGTTAGTTCTAAAAGGTCTTGCAGGTCTTCATAGAACCATTCAACTTCAGCTTCTTCAGTGTTACTGGTTGGGGCATAGACTTGGATTACTGTGATATTGAATGGTTTGCCTTAGAAACGAACAGAGATCATTTGTCATTTTTGAGATTGCATCCAAGATTGCATTTTGGACTCTGTTGTTGACCATGATGGCCACTCCATTTCTTCTGAGGGATTCCTGCCCACAGTAGTAGATATAATGGTCATCTGAGTTAAATTCACCCATTCCAGTCCATTTCAGTTCACTGATTCCTAGAATGTCGACATTCACTCTTGCCATCTGTTGTTTGACCACTTCCAATTTGCCTTGATTCATGGACCTGACATTCCAGGTTCCTATGCAGTATTGCTTTTTACAGCATTGGACCTTGCTTCTATCACCAGTCACATCCACAGCTGGGTATTCTTTTTGCTTTGGGTCCATCCCTTCATTCTTTCTGGAGTTATTTCTCCTCTGATCTCCAGTAGCATATTGGGCACCTACTGACCTGGGGAGTTTCTCTTTCAGTATCCTATCATTTTGCCTTTTCATACTGTTCATGGGGTCAGTACCCAGTAAATGTTAACTGTTCTTATGATCAGTAGCCTCAGTAATTCTGCAGGGGGCATTGTGTAGTTAAAGACATTATCCCCACCCCTTTACTACAATCTCCCACTTTCAGAATTAGTAGTGCAGCAGTACCAGGAGGTACTGGTGTTAATAGGCTGTTGACCACCCTTCTTGTATTCTCTCTCCTGTGGTCTGTCTTTTAGTTTTCTTCTCTGCCACAGCCACTTGTCTGCCAGTGACTTATACTTTATTGTTGTTTCCCATCTCTGGTGTCTGTACAGACCTACACATATGTACAGAGGTTGATATTTGTAATCAGATTATCTAATCATGTTCACCAGTTGGAGTTCTTTTTTTCCCCCCATAAACTCAAAAACTAACAATTATTTACAATTTTCTCTTTTGCTTTCTGAGACTGAGAACTTGTAAATCAAAGTGCACAGTCCTTCCAATTTTTCCATTTTTTTAAGTAGTTGTTTCCGCCATATCCTGTTCACAAATATTTTATTAAGCAGTGCTTTCCAAAGCGTTCAACTTGACTTAGTTTTCATTACATGATAGCTTTTTTGCCCTGAAGTTTTGATTTACTGTGTAATTAAATTATGTAACATAACAAGCTCCATTGTCTTAAAAGGTGTTTTAAGAATAACCATAACTGACCTTAGTAAATGTAACAGCTTAGGCTGGTGGAAACAGTAATGTCTGGGCATCTACAATAGCAGCTCTCTTACCTATTACAACATTACCATTGTTTTATTAGCAGAACAAATGGAAGATTCTGGGGATTGCAGTGAAAAATTAAAGTCGCAGGTGGCTAATTTGGCAAAGAAACAACGATGAAGAGAGGTCTAGCTGTAGATGTTGGCTGACATATTTTGAGCTGTCTGTGTGCCAGTGTGCACAAAAGAATGTACATGCACCATAATGTTTAACCTTCACTGACTTTTGAGAGCTGAGGGCCCTGATCTCAGAGAAACATAGTTGCCAACCAAAGAGAATGCTGGTAGAGCTGGGATTTAAACCCTGGAAAGTCTGACCAGATTCCTGTGTTGCTTCTGTGGTTTACTCCTGCCTTTGCCCTTCATTATCACCTGTTTTCTCTTCTTACAGCTGGCAGAAAAATTATCTTCCTCTTCTCCAAGATGTACAGAACCAAAGTGGGCTTGAAGGACCGCCAGCAGCTGTACAAGCTGATCATTAGCCAGCTGCTCTATGATGGCTATATCAGCATTGCCAATGGCCTCATCAATGAGATCAAGCCGCAATCTGTGTGTGCACCCTCGGAGCAGCTCCTGCATCTCATCAAACTTGGTAACTTGTGAATGCAAGTTCTTCATTGAGCCCATGACAGTTTCAGATGTTTTTCAAGACGATTGCCCTTTCGTTTCAGTGCTAGTATGTATCAAGTACAGTGCTAGATACTGGAGGAGTAAACAAAGTCCAAATTGTGAAGGTTTTGAGCTGATTCTGTCTAGCCTCTGGATCTTTATGTGAATTATCTGGTGCTTTCTGCTGTTCTGTTTATTATTGCTTCAAATCTCAACTCAAATGTCATCTCAGAGTCTTCCTCATCTCTTCTAAAATAACTTGAACATCTTCCCCATATTTCCCCATTTGCTCTGAAACAACAGTCCTATTTCCTTCATTATAGAATCACTGTCTGAAATTTTCTTTATTGTTTAGAGTTGTCATTTCCCTCACAATCCTTACCACCCACTGGAAGACTGAAAGTTTAATGAAAACCTTGAACCTTGTCTTGTTCAACAGTGTATCCTGGTGCTTGCCTGTGTCATAGGAAGCAATAAGAATTACCATACATGTGTGTACCCTTTGACTTGGCAATGTAAATTGTGAGATTAGCCTGGGGAAATAGAATGATTTCCACTGAAATGCCCAGCAATATGGAATTGGTTATAAAGGTTCTCGTATCCATAAAATTGGGTCCAATGGTGTGATGTGGATGAACATTTATTAAACTGACCAGGTGTTTATTCTGTATGGTTAAATGACCAAGTAAGTTCCACCATGTTATATGGTGTGGTTTTATTTTTAAGAAATGAAACAACTGTGTGCATGGAGAAAGGCTCAGAAGAATTCATATCACCACGTTAGCAGTAATTATCTCTGGGTGATATATATCATACAAGATTATGTTTTTTTGTTCATCTGCATTTCTGATTTTTTCTATACTAATCAACATTGTTTGTACAATGTCAAGTTATTTTTCAATTCAAAATGAATATTCTTGATTGACTTTATTCACAGCTTAACACTTTTTCAAAGGTGTTTCACTGGTGTACTACTAACACTATGTCTGACTTAATGAGCTCCAAAGCTGCTAATGACAGATCTCGACATGCAAAATATTAAAATTCAGCACGGGAAAAAGTGAGCGATTTAACTACAGAAGTGCTTTTTTTCAGCTTGTATAGTTGTGGTTAAAGTAGAACATTTCGGAGACAAGTATCTGGGGAGAGGACTTCACCTAGTGGAGCCTAAGCTCCCACAACCCACATTGCCTTACAGTCTCGTCACTGTGTGCCCCCAGCTCAACATACGTGATTCTGTACAGTAGTAGTGTCATGTGGCTCCAAGAACTAATGCATTGACATTGGCAAACAGCATTCCCAGTTTGGATCAAGAACTTTGCCTTGTCCTTTTAAAATACTGTTTTTCCACACCTTTCATTTTTACTGCTTTCAGGAATGGAAAATGACGACAGTGCAGTTCAGTACGCAATTGGTCGGTCAGACACAGTTGCCCCTGGCACAGGAATTGACCTGGAGTTTGATGCAGATGTCCAGACCATGTCCCCAGAAGCATCAGAGTACGAAACCTGCTACGTCACATCCCACAAAGGACCCTGTCGCGTAGCTACCTATAGTAGAGATGGGCAGCTAATAGCTACTGGATCTGCTGACGCGTCCATAAAAATCCTAGACACAGAAAGAATGCTGGCCAAAAGTGCCATGCCGATCGAGGTGAAGATCCCAGTCACATCTTACCGTTTATCTTCTGTTGTCCCTTCTTGGAAGAATGAGAGTGAGTACACTTAGAGTTTCTCTTCTGTCCTTGTTGGCCTAGGTCATGATGAATGAGACCGCACAGCAGAACATGGAAAACCACCCAGTGATTCGAACTCTTTACGACCACGTGGATGAAGTCACGTGTCTCGCCTTCCACCCAACAGAACAGATCCTCGCCTCTGGTTCAAGGGATTATACTCTTAAATTATTTGATTATTCCAAACCGTCTGCAAAAAGAGCCTTCAAATACATCCAGGTGAGGAATGTTTGGAAAGGAGCTTCTTTTTTTTTTTCTTAAATACAGTGAGCTGATGTGTGACTCTTCTCTTTCTAAAAGTTGTCTCAGTGGTCATCCTATAAACAACAAGGAGGATGCATTGCCTGCCACAGATGGCACGGTTCTCGTGCTGTCAGGCACCAACTTCCTCTGGCCACTCAGGACAGCTGGTGGTCAGAGAGATGGTTCAGAATTCACATCACTCTTTAAAGGTTGCAGATTCTTGCTTAAAGACAAAATATAACCAACTTCTCCACAGTGTAACTTATGAGAATTACAAAATTATTTAGTTGAGACACTCAGGTATTTGCCGAAAAAGCAACATTTGGTTGCCTTATTCTGAATACGCAGTTCAGACGTTCTGGTGTTTTTGTAGTGGCTTCCACCTCAGTATTTGGAGCCCTGGGACAAAGAAGCTATTCTTCTTGGGGGCGGATCTTAGTTCCCTGACAAGGGATCAAATCTGTGCCCCCTGCAGTGGAAGCACAGAGTCTTAACCACTGGACTGCTAGGGAAGTCCTAAGGAGCTATTCTTAAAGTACAGTTGTTTATCTTTATTGACTAATTGTATATGAAGGTATCGTGTGTGTGTGTTAGTCTCTCGGTCATGTCCATTTCTTTGCAACCCCATGGATTGTAAATATAACCCGTCAGGGTCCTCTGTCCATGGAATTCTCTAGGCAAGAGTGCTGGAGTAGGTTGCCATTCCCTTCTTTGGGAGATCTTCCCGACCCAGGGATTGAACATGGGTCTCCCGCATCGCAGGCAGATTCTTTACGGTCTGAGTCACCAGGGAAGCCCCACAAATGTATCATAGAATGATAATCCATTCTGAGTTCACCCATTGTTTATTTGAAAATAATGAAGCTCACTTCTATGTTCTTTGGAATAATCTTACAAGTAAATAGTTTTGGAAATCTTTGTTTAAATGATTCTCTCATTAAGTTCTTGTTCTTCTCGTGCCTGTGTAATATCTGGTCATTGTTTTATGGATTCTCTGCATTGGCCAGATATTCTGTGCATTTCGTCTAGGTTTAATAGTGGTTTCTCCCCCCAACCCGTTCCTCACCCCCTCTCCTGACAGGAGGCTGAAATGTTGCGCTCCATCTCCTTTCATCCTTCGGGAGACTTTATACTTGTGGGGACTCAGCATCCAACACTTCGACTTTATGACATCAACACATTTCAGTGCTTTGTCTCTTGCAACCCTCAAGATCAGCACACTGATGCCATATGTTCAGTGAATTACAATCCTAGTGCCAACATGTACGTGACTGGTAGCAAGGATGGCTGCATCAAATTATGGGATGGCGTCTCAAATCGATGCATCACAACGTTCGAGAAAGCACATGATGGCGCGGAAGTTTGTTCTGCCATCTTTTCAAAAAATTCTAAATATATTCTGTCAAGTGGAAAAGACTCTGTAGCTAAACTTTGGGAAATATCAACAGGACGAACACTGGTCAGATACACAGGTATGTAAGAGGTTGATATCAATTCACGTTTCTGAGATGTTTTAGTTTCCAGACCTCCCGAAACAGATCCACACAATAAATCCATGTGAGTCAAACAAGAGGCAGAGCTGGAAGTAGAAGCCACAGTTTCTTAACTTGGCTCATCTCAGTATGTTAACAGCTAAAATTAGATCTGATTCCACGCAAGTAACACTTGAGAGTTTGGAGGTTCATTTGTTTACCCACGGCCTGCCTGTTGCCCACAAAACATGGACGTAGTGCAGAGAAAGCCCTCAGTGAGTGAGAGGGAAGGTCTTGGCGTGTGCCTGAAGAGAGGAAGCCCCCAGAAGAGACCCCAAGTGTTCTGGACCTATATAAATACGCGATGATGTTAGTCTGATTGTCTGATTAATTCACATTGGTCTCTGGTTGTAACAGTTGTCCCAGAGCTCTTTTTACGAGATCCATTTAAATGGATCCTAACCCTAGCAGTCAGTGTTCAGATTTAACTATTTGATAGTAAGTGTTAAAATATTGTGTTTCATCCTTTTGATCCTCGTAGCAGCAAAGGCTGTTTGGTAGAAAACCAGCTGGTTTCCTCTGTTGTGAGCTGTTTGTGTCACACACTGAAATTACTGTGACCAGAACTTAAAACTCAAAAGAAAACAACACTATTGTAAGGGCTCTCCTGGGGTGCTAGTAAGTGAAGATTGGAGAGTTAGTGACCTGGGAACCGCTAGGGTGCAGCATAACCTACCTTAGGATTATCTCGTGGTGACCAGCGTCAGCTTCCTTCTCGGCTTCCTCTGTAGCTGGTGCAGCACAGAGGAGTCATTTTTGTTTTAGGAATGTTTGGAACATTTTTGTAGTTATATGTGGTTGATTGGTTGGTTTTGCTGGAGAATTTGGATTTGGTTTTTAAATGAGATAAATCTGAATTAATATGCAAATTCCCTTTTTTCCTAATTCACAGTTTAAGACCCCTTCATGTCAGCACTTTTGGATCTGTTTTTCCAGTTTTAATGTTTAGTTAGAATTCAAAGGGCTCTTGAAATAATGAAAGAGAAGGGAAAACTATCAAGTAAATATTAGACATTTTGATATTAGAAGTTAACTTAAAACACTGTAAACAAAATTAAAATGCTGGACTTCGGAGGAAACATCCATAGCATACATAATAAACATGTCAGATACTGGTCAATGAACCCAAGAAAAGATGGCCAACTTCACCAAAAAACCTAAGAAACAAAAATGGAAGTATCCTTTTCTTGTTCATCAGATTTTAGGAATTTAAAAGATTGGTATTGTCTAGTATCAATAAACATTTTGGGAAATCACGTATTGTTTGGAATATCGATTGGTAAAATATTTCTGAAGGGCAGCTTGGTGTCATAGATCAAAATTTTAAATATACATATATTTTTGACCTGCTATACCCACTGTTAGAAATTTAAGAAGAGTCTTGGGAAGCATGCACACACACTCAGTAATGTTTGTTGAACACTGAGCCTGCCAAGTGGACTGGACATCATACCTCCTTTTAATCCCCGCAGCATCCTGAGGACAGGTGCTCTGATTATCCCCACAGAACAGATGAGGCCTGGGGAATGTTAAGTCATTTTTTGCAGGGTCATGTCCAGAATAAGTACTGAGTCCAGATCCAATACCACAGTGTGTATTTTTACCCATTGAGCTATATTCCCCTCTTTGTAGGTCACCACATGTAGTAGGCTCTGACTTATATAAATTAGAAATGAGTATACAGTGCACAGAGATATTTGGAAAAGTTGCTTATCAAAATGTTAACCCTGGGTATAAGGTTATCAGACAGATTTTTTTTTGGTAATAGTTTATGTAATACTTTAAACATAAAATACGGTTTTTTATTCATGGTCATTATAAAGCATTAAACTTCCTTCTGGAGAGTGGCTGCTCATACATCCCAGTGCTTCTAGTGCTGGGAATTTAATCCCAAAGAAATAATGTATTCTCCACCAAGGATGTTTATCTCAGTATCGCTATTGGATACAAAGTGAATGCGTGGCAAGAAAAGGATCGTTAAGTAATGGTGCTTCCAAACAGTGGGCTACTTTGCAGCTAGGAAAAAAGCATGGAGAAGTGTACCCAACGTGAAGTTAGATAATGTGGCACCACTTGTATATTCTTTTCCTTTTTAAGGTGTTTTTAAGAGTTTCCAAAATTGAACAATAAATGTATTACTTCAACAATTAATACTGTGTTTATATCAGTACAGCTAATAACAAAAGTAGAACTGGTGTCTAAGTCTGGTGTCTAAGTCAAAAGTAGAACTGGTGTCTAAGTTCTAGATGTGAACTTGGAAAGCTGGCCCTGGCACCCAGGCCCCTAACCTCTCGGTCTCTGCTCAGGCGCTGGCTTGAGCGGGCGGCAGGTGCACCGGACGCAGGCTGTCTTCAACCACACGGAGGACTACGTGCTGCTGCCCGACGAGAGGACCATCAGCCTGTGCTGCTGGGACTCGCGCACGGCCGAGCGCCGGAACCTGCTCTCCCTGGGCCACAACAACATCGTGCGCTGCATTGTGCACTCGCCCACCAACCCCGGCTTCATGACCTGCAGCGATGACTTCCGGGCACGATTTTGGTACCGGAGGTCAACCACAGACTAGAGCTGCCTGTGCTCAACAGGGTTCTTTTCTCAAGGACTCTGCCCTCTTCTCCACCAACCCCCTCCTTGTCCATCACCAGCCTCAGTAGTAAGTCATCGCTCCGTCTCCGGCGGTTGTGCTGCCACCTCTACATCCTTCCGGGATTTGTATCAAAGAATCTTTTTTTACCTTGATGGAGAATCATGGTGGAAAAAGTTGGAAACACAGATCTGTGCGGTTGTTCTGCGCTCACTGATTATTACAGTGTGATTTTCATCAGTTTTGTAAATACAGGACTGGCTATTTCTCTAGACTCTTGATCACTTGAAGGATAGGGTATTAAAGTGCTTTCTGGATCCCACGTGGATCTGTCATGAGGAATGTGCATCCGGATATTTTTGTCAGCTTCTGTGCCTGTTCTGCATCCTCCTTGTATATTTCCAAAATACATTTTGGCAGATATATAGGCATACAGCTCTGAGAATCAAGGGTTTTATGCCATATAAAGTTCATTTTAGAAAATCTATCAATTCTATCCTAAAATGCCGTCATTCTGATAATAAAGCTCAGACCTGCAACTTTACTGTCAACACACGTTTCACTTCAGTGAAATGAGCAGCCAGCTTTTTTCTGAAGATTCGTAGGAGGTGTGTGTCCCAGCACACTTCCCTCATAGTCCTTGCACAACCTACAACGCTTATCTTCAGTAAGATAACCTTGTTACTCTTTGATGGGAAACATGGACAGTATAGTCGATCTAATCAAAATTAGGTGAACCGCCTCCTGCTGTCAGGTGTTGCGCATCATCAGGAATGATCTCTATCAACTGACTTTCTCCTCACGTGATTTCAAATCTTAGCTTTCAGTTCCCTGCAGCATGTACCATGACTACTCATCTTGGATGCGCCCAGCAGCGGTGTTCTCAGAAGTTTTTTCCTTTTTTTTTTTTATTCAATTAACCAAATAATACAGGTTTTCTTATTCTTAGAATTTTTTATATAGCAACAGTACTTCTCTGGATTCAATTCTAGCCTCATCAGAGAGCGCTGAGCTCCTCTTACCAGATAGATGTTCTGGTTTATCCTTATCCCCCAATACAGATACCTCATGATCTGAGTAGGAGTACCTAGAAATACAATCCGGGATCATTTGATAAAGATACTAAATAGACTAATTGTTTTATGTTATAGAAATTAATTTATAGTCTTCTGAAGTTTACTGTTTAAAACTTCTGCTTTAGACGTTATCCTTAAGGATCATTTTAACTCTTTGATCTATAAAACTATTTTCATGTTAAGTCACAGGTTATAGTTTAGGTTTCCAAAGAGCTATATTTTTGGGTCCATAGTGAGTTTAAATTTATTTTGTTTCTTGATTCTCCAATATTTGAGCTTGGCCATCTGTGGGTGCCGTTTTTATAAGACTGAAAGAAGCCTGCTGAGCAGAATAAAGGATAACCAGTTCTACCCAAGAAATTACCAACCAAAACTACCCACATTTTGCGACTTTGAGCCTTCGAAACGGTGAAGTCGAGGTCTAAGTTTTCTGCTGCTCTCTGGGAGGCACTAGGATGGGCACACTACACTCTTGATGCTGGTTCCATTGGACCTTTTAACTGCTCACGAAATGATAATGCCCACTTTTTTTCAGCTTTTGGAATGGTCTCAGCAGTGTGTCTGTAGTTTCAGGACTTCTGTTTACAAGATCAAGATGCTTCCACGTGTGTTTCCAAAATAACTTCTTTTTAAATTTTTTCTTCTTTTAAAACTCACATTCATGTTTCGAACTAGTGTAAAGGGACTTGGTTTCCTCACATCCTTAATTATACCACAGAACACTTTGACATGCAGAGGGTGAGTAACATTCAGTCAAGATCAGAACTTAAAACTTCAATGTTATTTTTTTTAAAGATATGTGATTTCTAAAATAAACTTTTTATATATAATGATCATTTAAAGCTAGTTTGTTTTTTGGGGGAGTTCTCTTGCATGTTTCTGTGTTACAACATAAGGTCTTCAACAGCCATTGTGAGTTTGGATTGATACCTCTCGGTTTCTCTAGTGTTTTGTTCTGGAAACCAGACTTAATCACCTGTAGATGTGTATCTTTGCTCTTTTATGAATTTAAAATTTTGAGTATAATCTGTTCCTTTGATCATTCAGAGGAATCTACCTTTTGTCTTAAGTTTTGGTTTCCCTTGCATGCATGCCTACATTCTCAGTTGCTCAGTCATGCCCAACTCTTTGGGACCCCATGGACTGTAGCCCGCCAGGCTCCTCTGTCCATGGGATTTTCCAGGCAAGAATATTGGAGTGGGTTGCCATTTCCTTCTCCAGGGGATCTTCCCAACCCAGGGATCAAACTCAAGTCTCCTACATTAGCAGGCAGATTCCTTATCACTGAACCACCCCAAAGAAGAGATTGTTGGGGGGAATCCCAAGTCTCAGCTCGCTTAAGGAAAATCATTTCCCTTCCAGGCAACAGTTTCCTTTTCTGTGATTGAAGAGCTTATCAAAGTCATCCCCAACATGCACTTCCATCAGTGAAGCTCCTTTTCTAAAAACACATCGTGATATAAACAGAATTGGGGGAGGGGGAAGACACTGATTTCTGAAGGGAAACCTGCTTTTGAAAGAAACAGCGGGTCAGGATCGTCTGAGAACCCGTTTCACTACAAACCTGAACAGATTTCATTTTTAATCACTAAGTAGATAGGTGAGCTAGCAAGAGAGCATGGGAGTTCCTGAGGCAGACCCCACCACACAGCCCACATCCAGAGCACTGATAGTGACAGCTGCTGGTAATACCATGGACATTGGGAGTCCCTTGTAGCCTAGACTCCTTGCGCTCTTGAGTCTTCACAAGGTAGGAACTTTGATCAAGACCCAGAAAGAAAACCCAGAACCCAAAAGGTGCTTCCCCCCACAGCTAAAAGGTGATGTTGACAAAATTCCCACCTCAGAAAGAGGAATCCCACCTACAGCACTGGCTCAGGTTTGTGGAAGAGGGTCTGTGGTGTACCAACACGGGAGAAGGCTGTTGAGAATCCCCTGTCCACAAGCTGTTGGCTCCTTGAGCAAGGCTAGAACAAGTCATACCGCTTAGTGGTTTAGAAAAACCTCTGTGTGGTTTCAAGCTGAGAATTTAAAACAGCTCCAGCTGGTAGTGGAGTGTCAGGCTTGCACCTCTGTACAGCTGGGGTCCCCAAACTCCAGGATCTAATGCCTGATCTGAGGTGGAGCTGATGTAATAATAATAAAGTGTACAATAAATGTAATGCACTTGAATCATCCTGAAACCACCCCCCCACCCCCACCCCAGTTCACAGAAAAATTGTCTTCCATGAAACCCATCCCTGATGCCAAAAAGGTTGGGGACTGCTGCTCTTCAGAAGAGCACATCTCAGCCCCAGGCCTCAATAACTTCTCCCAGAGAAACTGTAAGAATTGTTTTCAGGGGCTTCTCTGGTGTCTCAGTGGTAAGGAATCCGCTGGCCAATGCAGGAGACTTGGGTTCGATCCCTGGTCCAGGGAGATCCCATGTGCAGCCAGGCAACTAAGCCCATGTGCCACAACTACTGAAGCCCAAGTGCCTAGAGCCCGTGTTCCACAAGAGAAACCACTGCGACGAGAAGACCCCACACCGCAAACTGGAGAGCGGCTCCCACTCGCAACGAGAGCAAGGCCATGCGCAGCGATGAAAACCCAGTGCAACCAAAAACATGAGTAAATGAATCTTTAAAAAGATAATCACGTGTTCTCGAGTGTAAGAAGCAGCCATGGTGATGAGAATCAGCAGAAACGAGTCAGACAGTGGAATTAGCAGGTGCATGATAGCTAAGCATGGTGTAGAATACGTCTGAAAAACTAAAACAATAAAATGGGGTCAAGGATCAAGAGACTTTAACCGAGTAGATTTGAACAACAACAACAAAATAACTTGAGAAAAACTTTCAGCATTTTCGTAGCTTTCATACCTCTTGTCTGGAGAGGGCAATGGCACCCCACTCCAGTACTCTCGCCTGGAAAATCCCATGGATGGAGGGGCCTGGTAGGCTGCAGTCCATGGGGTCACTAAGAGTCAGACATGACTGAGCGACTTCACTTTCACTTTTCCTTTCACGCATTGGAGAAGGAAATGGCAACCCACTCCAGTGTTCTTGCCTGGAGAATCCCAGGGACGGGGGAGCCTGGTGGGCTGCCATCTATGGGGTCACACAGAGTCGGACACGACTGAAGCGACTTAACAGCAGCAGCAGCAGTACCTCTTGTCTTTGCCCTGTGCCTTTGTCTTCCTTTTCCCTTTAGTAGGTGTTATCATCTATGAAGACTCTTTCCCAGTCATTTTCTGGCCAATTGTCTCTTCCCTTCCTGGTTGCACCTCCATAATGACTACTGGCTTGTGGCATCATTTTCTGCATTCAGCCTTGCCCTCCAGCTTTACAGACCTTTCTCCACCTGTAGCATTTCCTCTACAGTGTCCTTTTTTTCAAGTCTTGCTCTGATTCCTTTTTCCTGTCAACCTTGGGATCAAAATTCAGGCTAGTAAGCTGAGCTATCGCTAATTATAATACCTTCAGTATTTCAGTCTTCCCCATATTATTCCTATACTCGGGTTTTTAGATGAATTTGTTGGCAATTTATGAAATCCTACTTTGACCAAAGGAGCTCTTTTGAGTTACCTTCTTGAGGTTACAATCTGCCCGATAATCAGGTGATTTTAAAGCAGCACAGGGGATTCCCTGGCAGTCCAGTGGTTAAGACTTTGACTCCCAATGCAGGGGGTTCGGGTTCAATCCCTGGTCAACGAGCTAGGATACCACATGCCTCCTGGCCAAAGAACCAAAACATAAAACAGAAACAATATTGTAACAAAACCAATAAAGACTTCTAAAAAAATAAAGCAGCACAGTCTGAAATGTCCTGCCAGGACTTTAATGCTCTGGACATTCTGAGTCTGGTGTTCAGCTGGACTTTAATGTCAGGTATTGAACTGATACTCATACAGCCGAGTGGCTGAAAGTCCACACGAAAACAGTATAAAAAAGCATATGAAAAAGAGCTCAGTACACAAAACAATATGCCTTCCTGCACATTTTTTAGGAGTTATGAAAATGATCAGACTCCCTAAGTTCTGAAAAGAAACTCAACTCAAAATTCTGTTCTCGGGGACTTTGCTGGTGGTGCAGTGACTAAGACTTCACACTGTCACTGCAGGAGGCCTGGGTTTGATCCCTGGTCAGGAAACTAGATCCCACATGCCACAACTAAAGATCTGGCATGCCTCAATGAAGATCGAAGGTCCTGTGTGCCTCAACTAAGGCCCGGCACATCCAAATAAATAATAAAAATAAACAAAAAACACTGTTCTTAGCAGCATATTACTTAAGAGAAGGGGAGATTATCTTATTAGAAGCTTTCTCACTTAGTTCTCTTAATTCTAGCTGTTTCAGCCTTTGGTCTGTGGGATATTGCAAAAACAACCCAGTTTCCTAGAATAATCAACTCTCGCAATGTTGAGTTAAAATGTAAATATGAATGGACCGCAGCAAAATGTCTACAACTTTCCATTCAGAAAAATTCTAGCTGATCAAACAGGAGCCTGAGAGAGAATGAGGAGTCAAGCCCCTCATTCAATACCACACTGAATATCTATGCAGGGGTGAGTATTTAATTTAGGGTCAAATCCTATTAGTTTTGTTTTTTGGTTCGGACTATTTTTCCTTGAAAAAGACATGCAAATGACATCATTCTAATCTGCATAGGGACCTTCAGGGTCATCCCTTCAGTACTGGGAAGAATTGCTGTCTGGAATTCGCCAAGGTGATGGGAACCATCCAAACTTGAACTGGCGTGAAATCTATCTGTTGTCTTTTCCCGGAGACTTGGGTTCAGAGTCTGTATCTGTTCATCACTTGAGCAAGTTTGTCCAGCCTTTCTACCTTTTTTCAATACAATAGAAAACAGTGGTTTTAAGTGTGGAGAGGAGAAAAAGGAGTGACTGCTGATAGGTATTGTCTTTCTCATTGGGGTGATGAAGAAGTTCTGAAATTAAATAGTGGTGATGGATGCACAACTCTAAATATACTAAAAAAACTCTAAATATACTAAACTAAATAAACTAAAAACACAGAATCGTACTTCTGTGGTACCTTAGAGTCAGGTAGTGAAAGTGTTAGTTGCTTCAGTCAAGTCCGACCCCTTGTGATTTCATAGACTGTAGCCCATTAGGCTCCTCCATCCATGGAATTCTTCAGGCAAGAATACTAGAGTGGGTTGTCATTCCCTTCTCCGAGGGGTCTATGTGAATTATGTGCTAATAAAGCTGTTACTTTTTAAAATTCAATATCAGCAGTACTGTACAATGAATCCACATGGATCCATGACTCAGACTCCCCAATTTTCAGCTCATGGCCAGTATTGTTCTAATTACCTCTATCCACTTTCCCCTTGAATTATTTTGAATTTTCAAATTTTGTCTGTAAATATTTCCTCTCTGAGAGATAAGGGCTTTTAAAAATGCAATCATAACATCATTCCATTTCTGTACATAAGAGGCATCAGAGTTTGGTTCCTTAGATTCCCTCTTTAGCTGGACAGCACTTGCCTCTTCCTTATAAGGTGCTCCATGACCTGAGGTCACCGACACAGAGGAGCTGGTAAAGCCAGAAGAAAGCAGGAGAAAACGGGTACACCTGAGAGAAATGTCCAGATTCATATTTAAAATCATCTGCTATTTTTTAGTGGCCTTTGCCTCACAAATATCACCTGCAGTAGTACCATTTTAACGATTTGTCTCATCTGTAAAGACAAACAGGATAAACAGGATAAGTACCTGTAAAAGATAAACAGGTACATCTGTTAGTCCAGGCTCTACACTGACCTGCCCCTGCTTCTCATACCTTGCCTTCCATGTGAAGACTTTCCTAGATTATTCCCTCTTCTCCTGTCTCTGCCCTCCTCTCTATGGATCTCCACCTTAAGCTTGTTGCTCAGTCGTTTTGTGACGGTTCTGTGTGATCTTTGTTCCTTCCCTCTTATTTGCTCTCATCTATAACATGTCAACCACTTGGCCAGGGAAGTTCCAACAAAGGTAACAATTTAGAATATAGATTGTCTCCCACTGGAAATCAGTGAGCTCTTTCCACCCATAAATCCTTCCTGGTGCTCAGACAGGACAACCAGCAGACAAGACAGTAAGTGCTGTAATCACGGGATGGGAAGAGAGAGAGAGCTCATTGGAGACGGAACCTGAGCCTGGCTGGAAGGATGGACACCAGTTTGTTTATGTGAAATAAAAATGCCAACAAGCTTAGCAAGCCATTTGCGTCCCTGTAGGTCCTCTCTGGATATTTAGTCTGAATTTAAGGAAAGTGGAAAGAATCTGCCTGCAATACAGGAGCCACAGGAAACTCAGGTTCGATTCTTGGATGGGGAAGATCCCCTGGAGAAGGAAATGGCAACCCTCTCCAGTATTCTTGCCTGGGACATCCCATAAACAGAGGAGCCTGGTGGGCTACAGCTCAAAGGGTTGCAAAGAACTGGACATGACTGAGCAACTAAACACGCGTGCTCACAACAAAAGTGGAGCAATTTAGCAAGTTGTCCTGAATTGCATGATGAACTAGCATTGTGGCTTCAAGTTCAGATGGTGGGTGGGTGAGATTTGAGAGATAATATACTTGTATTGACAAGTGCTCAGCATAGCCCTGCTGCAGAGACAGCACCCAAAGACCAGGGGGTGGGCAGTGGGGGTTGGAGCAGGGGGAAGTGTGTGCCTGACCCAGAAAGATGTGGGAGGAGGTCTCCTGGATACCGCTCCCCCATCCCCGGACTCGTTTTCTCTGGCTGTTGCAGGGCAAGTTTTAAGGGGCGAGAAGGAAGAAACACTGACCACTATCAGAAATTTGTCCTGGCGGCCTCTAATCAGAGAAATAAGTTTGATCTGTCCAGTGGGAGTTGTTCCACAGCGTTCAGGGAATGAGACTGCCGTGCGTTCATGCACTCAGCTTTTCAAAGTAGGAACTTCACCCTATAAAGGAGAAGACTATTTTTTTCCCCTTTTGCGGTTTCTCAGAGCAAATGTGTGACAGTCTCTACTCATAGACGTTAGGCATTGAGGAGTGAGGGTGGCCTTGATTTCTTATCTTCCCTCCTTCATTTCTTTTCTTCTCCTCCTTTCCAGAAAGTCTGCCTTCTGGGAGAACCATTCTGACAATTTCCTGTGCTGTCAGATAGCTCCATAGAATTCAGTTTCTGAGAACCAGCCAGAGGCATGCAGTGACATTGCGTAACCGCTTCTGAAGTCAGAGATATTAGCTGCCGGGCTCAGAGGAGCAGGTTCACACGAGCAACATGAAAGGAGCAGGCATCCTGGACGGAGCGCCCAAGGTGAGTGGCCGGGCGGTCTGCAGGGGCAGAAGATGGAGGAGTCTGGGTTAAGGACAGTGGCTGATTTCAGTGCTGAGTTTCTGATGAAGTAAAAAATGTAACAGTAACATGTAAGCTCTAGAGAAGAAAGTTTCATGGGAGTTTAAGTGCAGAAAATATATGTGCTATAAAGCTCCTTACCAGTCTGACTCAGAGATGGATGCAAATTATTTTCTAGCAAAACTCAGTGTACATGACTGATAACACAACCCATCTCTTTGTGCCCATTCACCTTCTAACACATTTCTGAGCAAGACATAGGTCTCTGCTCTGGCCCTGAGCCCTCAGCAGGCTTTCCTATGCTGTTTTCATGCTGTTTTCATGATACCTTCTGTACTGATTATTCCTGAGCAGAGCTCAAGTCTGTGGCAGGGATCAAAAAGGTTTTGCTATTTAGAAAGTTGAAATAACTGCTTAAAAAAGAAAACAAAAAGACTGCTCAGACACAAGGAAAGTGAAGGTCAGGGTTATTTTGCTACATCTTTTTAAAAATTCTAAGTAGAACAGGAAAAAGAAATGAAGCAATTATGAAATGGGAAGCTTGCTTATATGATTAAATATGTGATATTTATTATTATAATAATCATAGGTGTCATTAGTGAAAGTTACAGCTGAAAAACCCATGACAGCCTCTCTAATGTATATTAGCTATCCTAGAATTTTGTACTCAACTATTTTCTTTGAAAAAAATTTAAAGCACTGGGAAAACAGAAAAAAAAAAATGCAGTAAACTTGTGCATTATCCTTTACCTAGATTCACTGATTCCAGGCACTTTATCACATTTGTGATCTATTTATATATTTTTTTATATACAAACCTATATATATTTAGACACAGGCTACATTCACATTTTCTAGAAATCCAAAAATATCCTTTCTATCTTTTTTGGCTATTACTATGTCTTTGTGTATGTGTGTGTTTGTTTTTCTAACCCCAAACTCATTCCAGGATCACACATTTTGTTTGTTAGGTCTCTGTCAACCTTAATCTAGAACAATCCACTACTTTTTATTTCTTTCATAACATTGACATTTTCTATGAATATCCAGATTTTTTTATAATTTAGACTTATTTTTATTTATGGGCCGCTAAATCTGCCCAGTTTCTACAGCACTTTGCAGCATGTGATTAACATATATATACATGCATGTAACATATATTTGATAGTCTCAGCAGCCCCATAAAATTCTATTATCGATATTATACAGATAGTAACAGCTGACCCTTACTGACTGTCCATCTGCCAGGCCTGGTGCTGAGTTTTCTGCTTGCTTTTCATTATATCCTCTCGACATCTCCATGAGGTAGGTGTGTTACTCTTATCCTCATTTTACAGATGAGGAAAGTAGACCAGATGAGGACAGATGACCTTGAAACGACTTGACAAGGTCATTTGCTAGTTAGTAGAATGCCAGGTACCAACCAGGCAGACTGACCCAAGCCCCAGCTCTTAACCACCTCACTATATCCTGATCCTTAGGCAAGAGGTCCACACTCTTTTCATAAAGAGCCAGATAGTGTTTTATGCTCTGTGGGCCACCTCTGATCTCCAGTGCATATTCTTGTTTGTTTTTACAACCCTTTAAAAATATGAAATCATTCTTAACTCTTGGACCGGTCATGTGGATTTGGTCTAAAGGCCCTAGATTGCCGACCCAAGTCTTAGATGAATGACATGTGAACTTGTTCAAATGCCCCCACCCAGTAAGGGCAGTCCCAGGGCAAGAACCCAAGTCTTCCACTCCCAGTCCTAAGGCAGCCTCACCTCACGGCTTCCCCAGCATTCCTATAAAACCACCAATACACAAAGAAAATAATATACTTTTTAAAATGGCTTTACAAGAGCGGGAGCAGTAACTGAATATCTGTGGGGCTTCTTGTCTTTCACAGTGAAAATTATGTATTAGAATGCTGTCTGTTTTAGCACTGTTGATCTACCTCAGTATTTTTAATGCCTACATTGCTGTTTAGGTGCTTCTGATTCGATGGTAACACAGTACGTGAAGGGGTCATGCCATGGGAGTGGTCCCCCGCATCGGGGCATCTGACTTTAAAGCAACCCTGCTTTTCACTTGGGTGACCCGAGTGTTTCCCCAACACCTCTCGTGTCCCGATGTCTGCCTGTGCACGTCAGGAGGCGAGCAGAGCCCTCCAAGGCTGTTCCCCAGTGTTGCTGCTTAACAGCCAACCTGGACTTCCTCGTCACTAGAATTTCACCTGTGTGCACAGCAGGCTCTGTGTAATTGTCTGACTTTTATTAAGTTTCCCCAAACTGTCTTATTAAATGAAGAGAAAAACTGAAAAATAAACGTGATAAAATTAGAGCTAGGAAACACTGACCTCAAACAGTGTGACTGCAGCAAAAATAGAGACCATGATGCGTTGGCAAGTTGGTAAATCCAGCCTCTCAGTGGACTGTAGCTGACGGGCTCCATGTTCAACTCATTCAAGAAAAGCTAGAAAATCAGGTCTAAAAGACAAGATGAATAAGTGGTTTTATTAAATGTAATGCAAATTGTGTTTACTTCTGAGTGTGTGTGTGTGTGTGTGTGTGTGCGTGTGCGTGCACACGTCCACACACTTAGAAGTGATACTGAAAATAGCATCTTTGTCTCCCTGGAGTGAATGTCCAGAAATCGAAAGAGGAATCCTGGGTCAAATAAGCATGGTGGTTATTTTCCATCATTTTCTGAGAATCTCGGCTATTTGAAAACCTACTTTCTGTAGTATTTTCTCTACAGTCTAGATGTTCTCTCTTATGAGTAGAGCTATAGGCTGTTTGCTCACTTGGTTTTCTGAAGGGAATTTTCAGACAAGTGTCTTCATTGTGTTACTGAAAGGTGGATGGTCCAGAGAACTGACTTAAATCATGTTTATGTTTTAAGAACTTTTAAATGTCCTGAAATGTTCTCAGCATTTCAGATTTCAGCTTCAATTGAAAAGCAAATGGTCCTGCTTCATTGCACCTCTGAGTGAAATGGTTCCAGAATCAGTCAAGCAGGGTCTATAGTGAAGACTTTGAATTGTTTTTTTAAAAAAACCACCAACATTCCCAGGGTTGGTTTAGACCCTGATAGACTAGGGTGGCATCAGAGTGTCCACCGGTCGCTGAGACTCTCCTGCTCTGGTGCTTCTGGGCAAGAATGCTCACTGAGGCTTTGTTTGTGAGTGGGGAACAATTGCAGGCTCTCCTTATACCTTTAGAAGCTCTGAAGTATAATGATCCACTCCCACCAGCTCCCCTACTGGAGCTGAATTCTTCCCTGAACAAATTCCTTCCCCTTCTCCCCTGCCATTCCTGGCCTGGCATGCTTCTCTCTTCCTGTGGCTGGACCACTGGGTACTCCTATCAAGCATCTTGCCAGCCAAAGGCCTCTCTGCACCACCCTGTCTAAACCGCCTCCCTTTAGACACCCACTGCATCATCTCACCATCCATCTCAGCCTCTCTTATCAAGATGGGAGATTGATTGTTTCCTGCTCTGGAAAGTCAACTCCATTAAGGATAGATCTGGGCTTTCTCATTCGGCGCTGCAACTTTATGTATTTATTTATAGCTGTGCTGGATCTTCATGGCTGCACAAGGACTTTCTCTAGTTGCAGAGAGTGGTGGGGGTACTCTCTAGTTGTGGAGTGCAGGTTCCTCGTTATGGTGCCTTCTCTTCTTGCAGAGCGGGGGCTGTAGGTGCACGGGCTGCAGTAGTTATGGCTCCCAGGCTCTAGGCTCAATAGTTGTGGCGCACAGGCTACGTTGTCCATGGCTTGTGGGATCTTCCCGATCAGGGGCGGAACCTGTGTTTCCTACATTGGCAGGTGGATTCTTTACCACTGAGCCATCAGGGAAACCCTCAGTGCTGCATCTTTAGTGCCTACACACAGTAGGTATTCAAGAAACACCTAGGTGTATGTGTGTGTGAATGAATGGGAGGTTGACAGGCGTGCAGAGCCCTTGCAAAACAGCCTTGAGGACAGGAACGGTACTTCCTGCTTATCAGATGTCTGGGAACAGAGGTCATCCCTGACTCTCAGCTCTCCTAAGCCCTCCCTGGCCCCAACCTGACCCACCTCTCAACCTAGACACTTGAGAATCACCTACTCCTTCTCCCGTGATCAGATGTTGCCTTATCTCTGAGCCTTTGCAACCAAAGTCATAGCCACAAGCACTGGTGGCCTCCCTCTGACTTTATCCAGCGCTTGACCCCTTCACCTGCCTCCCAAGGCAGGACAGGCTGACACAGAACCCAGTGGAAAACATAGCTCATGGTTCACTGTCATCCTTTTACCCAACACATAGTTATCGAGCTCTGGGGATCAGGGTGATCAACAAAGAGCCAACGTTCCTGTGGGGTCAGAAGGTCAGTTAAGTCAGTAAAGGGACGCAATGATTTCAGATGCTGCTAACTGCCCTAAAGAAAACAAAACAGGGTGACCTGACAGAGGTGGTAGACAGAAAGGACCTCTCTGGAAACCAGAATGATGGGGAAAGTATTCCAGGCAGAGGGAACAGCAAATGCAAGGGCAGGAATGAACTGAGCAGAGCAGAGTGTCGGTGAAAAGGCCAGTGATGTTAGAGAGGAGTCACAAGGGGAGAAAGTGTCAGCAGCAACATTTGAGGGGTCGGCAGTGTCCTGTGCACACTGGGGCTCGTCGACGCTGGAAGAACTTGGACTGAGAACTTGGACTGCAGCGGAAACCAGTGGCCTGTTTAAAGCAGGAGGTGACACGGGCTGTCTTACCTTTTAAGAGATCACTCAGGCTTCTGGGTGCCCATGGACAGTCAGTAGGAGACAGCAGAAGCAGGAGGTGATTCAGGAGACAGAGCAGGGCTTCCTTTTCCATCTCAGATGGTACCCTGCTGTTCTCAGTGCACACGGAGAAGAATCATTCGCTCTGCCTTTTGAAAAAAATAAGACATTTGGTGTTCAAAAGTGTCAGGAGATGTGAACAGAAGGAAGATTAAATAAAGGTAGAAATAGCTTTTAGTGAACTGCGTGTGCTAAATAGTTTTCTTTTTAAGGAACTGATTTTTTTTTTAATTTTTAATTGCAGGATAATTGCTTTACCATAGAACAGTGTGAATCAGCCTTAAGTAGACATATATCCCATATATTCCCTTCCTCTTGAACCTCCCTCCCACCCAACCCTGATTTTTTTTTTTTTTGCCACACTGAGTGGCCTGAGAGATAAGTACCCAGAATAGGGATTGAACCCTTGCCCCCCCTGTAGTGGAAGCTCAGAATCTTAACCACTGGACCGCGAGGAAAGTCCCAAGAAACTGATGTTTATTTTCACCAACTTTATTTCCATTTTCTGTTGAAAATCCTTTCCTTCATTCCACAAATATTAAGCCAGATGCTGCTCTAAATGCCACAGAGAAAAAAGGTTTGGTCCCCTTTTTCAATACTTAATAAATCATCATTAGCATTAACAATCTAGTACAGAATATTCTTTCCCCTGTTTGATAACCTTTAATTCCCTTAACAGAGTATTTACTAAAGAGCTCACTTTGCTGGGGGGAGACGGGGTGGGATTGAGCGGGGCGGGGCGGGGAGGAAGCAAAACAGAACACCATCGAGCTTACCCTTAAAGTTAAAAACGCCTATTAGGAGACTTTTCAAAGGAAAGTGGCCTGCATGATAATGGAATGGGGAAGCGGCTGTAGAAACATGTGTGGTCATCTTGGAACCGTGATGACTCAGAGAGGAAATGACAAGAGGGGAAATAACTTCAAAGGAGGAAGGTGGGAGGCTAGTAACAACAAAAAAAATGCCCCTATAAGTGATACTCGAAGACTTCAACATGAGTTGCAAAAAGGGGAAGTCATCTGTTAGGAACCATTTCCAAATGCAGTGCTCATGAGCCATGTGTTTAGCAGAATGGGAGAGGGCTCTTGTGTGCTCATGGCCAGGACAGAGTTAGGACCTAGAGTGCAGCATGTGCGCCTGCGCCGGAGAGGTCGCTCCTCCCAGGGAGGCTTTGCCAGTTCTTAAGGCACCTCAAGGAAGTGTTAATCCTGGGCAAGTCCAGGCGACCCATCTGCCCATTCAGAGTGGTTTGCCATGAGTTTATAAATTAGTGAACCGGTTGTTCTTTTTCTTTAAACCATTGCTTCTCAAGACTTCTCTGGTGGTCCAGTGTTAAGACTCTGGGCTGCCAGGGCAGGGGTCATGGGTTTGATTCCTGGTCAGGGAACTAACCTTTGCTTCACAAAAGCAACAGCAGTTTTGTTTGTCACACATTTGTTACAGCAGCCTATCATTTGGGGGTTGGCGTTGGGGACAACTGGGGTAAGAAAGCAGTAGGATGCTTCTCTCTTGGAGATGTTTGACACCTGGTTAACAAAAGCTGAAAGGTGCTTGGTGGTCCAGTGGCTAAGACTCCAAGCTCCCAGGGCAGCAGACCCTGGTTCGATCCTTGGTCAGGGAACTAGATTCTGCACACCGCAACTAAGACCTGCTGTAGCCAGATAAATAAATAAATATTTTAAAAAAGAATGTTCACTTGGGTGCAGAATTTAAACTCACAGGTTGAAAGAGCATGAGAGTCAATTACTAACAGCGGAAACATCAACTGGCTTCTATACTTTGGGAAACACCAAAATGAGGGGATTAAGAAATCAACAGGGACAGTTGCAGAGCACATGGTCTATAACCTTCCTTGTGGTGTCTCCTGTAAGGCTAGCAATTGGTTTGTCTGTGACTCATTACTAACAACAAAATGAATAAACCTGGTAACCTGGAAAAAAATTCCTGCTAACAGAATGGGAGAAGAACTTAACAGGTAGCTTGTTGTTTTCCTAACAACGCTAAATATGACCCTAGGCAATGGAGAATTCCGTGAACAAGTATGAACCTTCACTTATTTCTCTGCAATCTATTAAATAGCTTGGACCAGTTTTGAATTCTTCCTGATCAGTCAAATGGAAAAACCACACCCTACAGGGACTTTGACCTCAGTCACACAAGATTATTTTAGGTGTGGTTCATAGATGGGACATTTGTTAATGTTAGCTATGTATTCTAATGTGCATTGGGAAAAAACTAAGGCTGGCTTATCAAATTTTTTATTTCATAGGTCATATTGCTTTGGGAGAGTTTTTTTTTTAATTGGTTTAATTTAATATTGTTCTTTAAGTTAGAAAGTATACGAACAGCACACAGGTATGACAGGAAGCATGCAGTTAATAGTCACCCTTCCTGGTGGCTCAGATGGTGAAGTGTCTGCCTGTTATGTAGGAGACCTGGGTTCGATCCCTGGGTCAGGAAGATTCCCCTGGAGGAGAAAATTTCCACTCCAGTACCCCTGCCTGGAAAATCCCATGGATGGAGGAGCCCAGTAGGCTACAGTCCATGGAGTGGCAAAGAGTCGAACACAACTGAGTGACTTCACTTTCCTTTTTTCCTTTCCTATGCAGTTAATAGGACACGAAGTTTAAGAAGCACAGTCTTAGACAAAGCTTTCCCCTAATAAGGGTGGTGCAATTGCTTCAGACTGCTCAAAGGCCATGAAACACCTTCTTTGGTCTCCATGCCATTCCTTCCCTTTACCTTTCAAAGCAAGAAAAAAGGAAGAAAGGAAGGAAAAGATGAAATAGGAAAAGATCCCACCTGTCACTTTCTTTAATTCCTCTGATGACTTTCACAAAATAGGAGATAAGAATAAGAGAAGAAACTGTGCAAAATGCAGTGGGGGGTGGGTTGGAGCTGGATGGGAACCCTACACTTTCAGATGAGGGTCCTGTCCTGAGATCCAGGAAATTCTCAGCTACTTGCCCTCCTCCCTCCACAAGTTTCTCACAAGAGAAGGCTGAATCCCAACCACTTACCTTGGCCCACCTTTGCTCTCAACAACTCTTGTCCCCAAACCAAGTATCTTAAACAAAAATTCAGGGACTTGTCTAGCAAGGAATGAACTTCGAGGTGGGGAGGGGCTTTGGGGAATGGATGAACAAATATGCTGTGTCTCTAGGGCACTACAGGCTACAAAAACAGTTTGGTACAACACCAACCTGTCTTGGGCCATATCCAAAAAGATCAATTACTTAGAAGACCCGGGAGATCTTCATTGTTGCATCATTTCAACCCTGAGCTTAGACTAAGGAAACTTGTTCACCTTGCTCCCCCTAATACACATCAGACATACAGTTGGTGCTTAATAAGTGTCAAATCAGTGAAGCAGGGAAAGCATATTTTAGCAAAGTTCCCATGAATAGGGGAAGTATATTCAAACATCTGGGTCTGGTGAAGACCCAAATCTATTGGATAACCACACTATTCAGGCATCAGGGAAGAAAATGCCTCATTTCCACTCAGTGGCTTTGGAATTTTTTTCTGGCCACTGTCTCTTCCTCAAACTCTTATTAGTCGACAATGCCTTCTGCGGCTACAGAAGTCCCCGTGTGAGAGACTTTTACATCTGAACCATCAGGAAGAATTCAAAGCTGAAAAGATCAGAGTTCAACATTATGATGGAGAAATCAGTTAAGGTTTGTGCCTGTTCATAGTCAGGATCATTTTTAGAGATGTTGAGAAAACAAGGAAACTTTCTTTTATTTGTTTCTATTTTTTTCTTTTAATATTTTTGATGCATTCTTATCATGCTCTTTCTTTATTTGGTTGTACTGGTCTTCATTGCTGCTCTCAGGCTTTCTCTAGTTGAGGCGAGTGGGGGTTATTCTTTGCTGTGGTTCACGGGTTTCTCATTGCGATGCCTTCTCTTGTTGCAGAGCATGGGCTCTAGGGCAAGCAGGCTTCTGTAGTTGCGGCTCTCGGGCCCTAGAGCATGGGCTCAGTAGTTGTGGCTCACAGGCTTAGTTGCTCTCTGACATGTAGGATCTTCCTAGACCAAAGATCAAACCCATGTCCCATGCATCGGCAGGTGGATTCTTTACCAACGAGCCACCAGGAAAGTCCTGTTTCTCTTAATCTGGAAAAGTGTATTTCAATATCTCAGTTAAATAACTTCAGATGTTCTCTGCATTCTGGAGTCTTTCCATCCAGAACTTTTCAACTTTTTCCTCAAAGTGGAGTGGAAGCCAGTTATTTTCCTAGCCCATCCCAGCAAATTAATATTAAGCACAAGAAAGACAGCAGTTTTCCCTCAGCATCTCTCATTTAACTACTTTGCCAAGTTAAAAAAAAAAAAAAAAAAACTCCAAGAGAAACTACTCTTCTTTATACTGTGGGGATGATGCAAGAAATTACTTAGCTCTCACTTCATTAAAAAAAAATCTAAAAACTTCTGGAATTGAAATGCAGATCATTGTAGCCACGGTGTCTCAAGTTCTGCAGCACCCATGTTTAGGCATGACACATTCAAAGGAAATAATTCAATAGAGTTGCCAATCTCCAGGCAAGTTCTGGTTGCGAAATGTACCATCTTGCTATGTTAAGTGACTCTCGGTTCCCTGTAACGTGTGGAATTGTACTTTTCAATGTAATTGTGGCTACAGAGAGCTGCTGAAATTCATGAAAGGAAAGAAAAGTTAAGATAACTTAGAGAAAGAAGAGGAGGCCCGATGGCCTCGTAGTACAACTCCATGCGCAGGCAAAGTAACAAACGGTTCAACTAACACCTTCCCGGGTGTTAGACGCATGCGCAGCTGCAGCGTCCTGCCGCTGTTCATTGCTGGTCCTGGGAACAGTCCCCTCAAAGGAGGCCTCCCTTCTGGTCCAGGTGTTTGTGCCCAGGACATGTCATTCTGCAGCTGACCACAGGGGAGGGGGTGTGATGGGGACAAACGCAGCCTGCCTCCCCCTTTTTCCTGGAGACTCATTCCGTGCCTCTCTCACTTGCCTGGGCCAGCCCAGAAAAACCCTTCAAGCTTCTTCCAGACTAAACTTCTGTGATTTTTTTTTCCGATTTTGTTTATTTATGGCTGTGCTGGGTCTTCGTTGCTGCCCGCATGCTTTGTGGCGAGCACAGATACTTTCTAGTTGCAGTGTGCGGGTTTCTCATTGCAGTGGCTTCTCTTATTGCAGAGCATGGGCTCTAGGGCACGCAGGCTTCAGTAGTTGTGGCCCACAGATCTAGTTGCCCTGTAGCATGTGGAATCTTCCTGGACCAAGGTTGGAACCTGTGTTCCCTGCGCTGGCAGGTGGATTCTTCACCAGTGGACCACCAGGACGTCCCAACTTCTGTGATTCTTAACACACCTGCAGTTAGACCCTGTTGCATTTATTTTTAATATTATTTATTGATTTTTTTGGCCGCATCGGGTCTCAGTTGCAGCATGCAAGAGTTTTCATTGTGGCACACAGAGTCCTCTCTAGCTCTGGCACACGGGCTTAGTTGCCCAGTGACATGTGGGATCTTACTCCCCAACCAGGGATCGAACCCGTATCTCCTGCATTGGAAGGCAGATTCTTAACCAGTGGACCAGCAGGGAAGTCCCTGACCCTGTTGCATCTAAGTGGTAGGTCTTTGTTGCCTTCTCTGGGGATCTTCACGCTGTAGTCCTACTCTCAAGGAGCTGGGGAGAAAAAAACACTGACAAAATCAGCCAGTTCTCGACAATGGTCCAAACACTTCTCAGCATCTTTCAAGCTGTAAATGGTCCTCTGAATGGATGGACAATGAGAGTGCCATCGATGGTGTGAGTTATCCTGGAAGTTCATGAAGCATCTCCCCAGGTGTGAGATGCTTTTACGTGACAAAATGCTTTTGGCTGAGATGAAGACTGGCTTGGTCAAGGTTCCCATCTAGCAAATCTGGAAGTAGAACAGGGATCGTGACAAGCAGAAGCACAAGTTTACCAACACAGAAGCCATTTTCTTCCAACAGAACAGAACCCTCTTTACACTAGATTATTGAATTGAAAAATCAAAACATGCACATGTGATTTAAAAAACTGAAACTGTTCCAGTAAACATGGACTGAAAGCATGTTTTCCTTTAATCCCAGATCTCTAGGGTTTCCTGGTCTCCAGTTCCCCAAACCAGAGGGGGAGCCCCAATGACTTAGGTCTTCTTCCAGAAAGATGCTGTCCTCATAGAAGCCTACCATCTGCAGTTTCTCATCTTGCATTTAAAAATATTAGCATTCAGGGATTTTCTGGTGGTTAAGTGGTTAGGACTCTGAACTTTTGCTACCCAGGTCCAAGTTCAACCCTTGGTCAGGGAGCTAAGATCCCACAAGCTGCATGACAGTCAAATAATAATACTCTGTTTTTGAGACTGTTCCACTTCAGCTCATATAAACTCTACCTCATTCTTTTTAATGACTGTATAGTATTCCATTATACAAATGTGTCATTATTTGTCAGTAATTACATTGAAGCCATTGTCTGAATTCTAATGCAGTATCTAATTCTGATGCTCTAACCATGCAACTTATCCAACTGTGTTAAAATGTTTTTTATCAGATTGCCATCCCTCTCTCCTGAGGCACCCTTGGTCATTTCCTCATCCAGAGAAATGCACATGACATCGTGTGATGGACAGTGTGATAGACAGTAACCACTATGACTTGTAGGCTAAAAGGAAGACTCCAGGGTCAGATTTGCCTGTGTGCCAATCTTGGTTCTATTCCTTGCCTCTCTGAGCAGCTTTAGGCTACTCACTCACCCTTTCTGTGCCTTAACTTTCACATCTCTTAAATGGGACATTAGTAACAGTCCCTGCTTTATGGAATTGTGACTACCAAGTGAGATAATCAATACTAATTACTTATCCCAGTGCCTGGAACTGAGTTGAAAAGCTATGAGCAATCCTTATGAATGAGGTACTGGCTAAATTAGTAAACAACAGCATGAACATGACTCAATATACCTCTGGAAGATTAGAGAGAATTTTTTTTCTCTTTGATTAATTACAGGAACTCAATATTAGCTGACACACAGTGTGTACGAAGTCTGCATTGTTATATGGACTTTGCAAAGTGGGGAGCCTCCCCAGAGAGTCTTTGCAGTGACTCCTTGAAAGCCTGTCTGCCCCTCCCTCATCTCTTCTAAGGTTACCTCGCAGAATGTTGTCGCTCATCAGCATCTCCCATGAAAAGATGTCATGTGGATACTGTGCTTCTTCCTCAGGGTTGTCCTTCTTCCTCTCTCTTTCTTCCCTTTTTGGAGAATGTGGGTGGGAAAGGAAAAATGGAGGTGGTAAGGGGATTTTTATTATGCTTTTGGAAACTTTTATTTCTCTCTCTCCTTTTTAAAAAAAAAAAACATTATGCTTTAAAATTTGATGGAAAATAAACAGTCACAAGCCAAAAGATAGCACCATTCTCTCTGCTTTGATCATTCTAAGCCTGTCTATGTATTTATATGATTTGAAATACTTCCAAGTACATTGAAGGGGAGACCTTTGTCTTTAAAGATGATCAAAGAGCTTTCTCCACTCTGCATTTACTCCTGATGTTCTGAGTCTGGACTCAGCAGCCTCATAAAGATGGATGAGAGAATACTGCATGGATCTCAAAGAAGTTCCTACATCCAGGAAAACCTTCATGAACCTCAGGGGTTCACATTTCCCATACACCACAGGATTTGAAATATTTACAGTATATGTGGTTTTAAAAATTGTGACTTCTGTATAACTGTTCTCTCTCATGGCCCTCAGAAGGGAAGTATGAACCATTCCATCACCTTCCCCTAAAACTAACTAAGAATTCTTGGAAGTAAGTCATGGAATCTGTGAGAAGGAAGCCAACATGCTAAACATGGACACTTTTCAAAGAAGGATTTTAGTAGAAGAAAAACACTCATCTTGTTAATGGGGTTCCATGACATTGTACAGAGCAGGGACCCAGCAATCACTTGCTACTCAGAGTTCCTTGCACATTTATGATCTCTATTTCTCCTTGTTTGTGGCATTTGTTTATTTACTACTTCCTGCTGTGTGCTGATGCCCTCATGGTATAATTACCTTCCCAAGGAAAAAAATCCTTTTCTAGCTTCTTTAATGGAAACATCCCAGGATCCTTACTCTCCTATCCCCTGCCACTAACTCTGTAATTTCAGGTGTACAAGAGTCTGGGAGTGGAGGGAGACTTGTGAAGGATAAAGCAAGGAGGGAGCAGGATTGGGCTGTGATGCTGCTGATCAGACCCTTGTGGAGGGAGAGAGGGGAGCCAGCAGGGGAGGACGGAGAGAGCCTCAGACCGTGAGCAATTTGCACATAGTCATGGATAACACAATGGGATGGGTGGGAGGCTTCAGAACAGAATGTCCATTAGAGGAGTCCTGCATTGGACATAAATGCTCCTGCGACCCCTAGTTTTAATGCCCAGTTTGCAAAGGAAGCCAGGGTGAGGCCTCTAAGACCCGAGCAGTGGGCTGGACTCAGCAGTAGAGTACTTCATTTGACCCCAGCATTAATAGTTATCTTCTGAAATCTGTCTGACCATGCCAAAGTCCCCACCACTCTCAAATGTCTGACACCTGGCCTTCCTCCCTGACATACACATACTTCTTTCCCTGGTTCTTATGATCATTTGAGTTTGCCTCTCCTGCCTATGGCTTCCCAGGTGGCTCAGTGGTAAAGAATCTGCCTGCCAATGCAGGAGATGCAAGAGACCCAGGTTTGATCCCTGGGTTGGGAAGATCCCCTGGAGTAGGAAATGGAAACCCACTCCAATATTTTTACCTGGAAACTTCCATGGGGAGAGAAGCCTGGTGGGCTGCAAAGTCCATGAGGCTGCCAAGAGTCGGGCATAACTGAGAGACTAAGCACACATGCACAGAGACTTTGGCAGATTAGGATAGGAATTGACTTGGACTTTGGGGGGCTGTGCAGTGAATTGGCCGTAGCAGGCTTCAGAGTCAGAGAGACTCGCATTTGGATCCCTACTTTCTGCCTGCCGCCTTATGACCTTAACCTCTCCTAGACACAGGCAACATAAAGCTCTGAAATATGGCAAAAAGAATAGATGAGACCCAGCTAGAACATTCTGAGTTTCTGCCACTTTGCTCTTTCAAGTGAACTGAAGAAAAGTGGAAAGGCAAGCAGGAAGGTAAGCTGGGCTCTCGGAGAGCCAGTGTGGGGCAGTCGCCGAGGAGCCCACCCTCCTGGTCTAGAGAGGAGCTGACCACCCTGGCAGTGGGAATGATGCAGAAATAAAAGTTGGTAGCAGCAGCTTCAGCAGGTGGCATTTCTACAGGCTCCTCTAGCCGGCCTCTGCTTAGAACTGTAGATGCTTCTGCCAGCTTTTACATCACTGCAGAAGACAAAGTATGGGACCAAATCTCTCTCTCTGCCTCTTACTTCCCCTGATCCACAGTGCAACTCTCTTTCCTTCTCAGCAGTTATAACCTTGCCCTTCTTTCAAGACTCACCTCAGGATTACACACAATCCCTCAGCAGCTCCTCCCAACTGTGCTCCTACAGCCAACCACCACCCTCCTCTGAGCCTCAGGCCTCTCCCACCTGGACTGGGCCACCACTGGCTTTAATGAGCTTCTTTGGCTTCACACCAGCTCCATCTAATCCCCTTCCCATCCAGAAATTAGAGAGAAGCGTCAGCCAATACGGAAGGAAGCTCTAGGTTTTTGTTTACTTCTTTCCAGACAACCTGGTCAGGGCTTCCATGATAGCTTAGCAGTAAAGAACCTACCTGCCATCGCAGGAGACACAGGTTTGATCCCTGGGTTGGCGAGATCCCCTTGGAGAAGGAAATGGCAACCTGCTCTAGTATTCTTGACTGGGAAATCCTATGGACAGAGGAGCCTGTTGGGCTACAGTCCATGGGGTCGCAAAAGCATTGAACACAACTTAGCGACTCATTAGCAACAACAAGACAACCTGGACATCTTTCAGTTTCCCTGACTCACCATACAATTCACACAAACGCACAAACTCACTCCCTTCCTCACCCATTTCTCTTCCTCTGCCTGGATGATTTCTCCCCCTTTCTCAATCCGACTAATTTCTACTCACTCCCAGATTGCAACTTCCATGGCCAGTTCTCAGGAAAATGTTCTCTAAGCCCTTATCCATCCCCACTTCCCAACTGTACTCAGAATTCCTCATAACTTTCTGTATTTTTCTTGGCTGCACTTAAGAGAAGTAGAAACCCTATGTTTATTTCTGTTGTATGTCTCCTCTGCTAGGATATACACCGACATAAGATCAGGAACTATTTTCTTCACCACTTTATCTCCCCCGAGCGCCAGGCATATAATTGATGCTCAAACTTGATGTATGAGTAAACGAAGCTAGCTAATTACTCCCGTGGCTCATTGCCAGTTCAGTATGGATTAGCACTTTGCATCTGGCCATGTGAATGTCTCCCCAGAGAGAGAAACTCTTATTCTTTGCCTCTGTTTCCCTAGTCTCCTTTCCCTTCTCCCAACTGTTGTATGAAGATGGGCATTTGAGGGAAAGGTCCTTTTTGGAAATTGGCAAGGAAGGTTTCTTCTGTTGTACCTAAGATCTAACTGTCTTTGTGCCCAAAGAGAATAAAAATATAAATATATGCCTTCCTTCATCTCTTGTCTACACAAATGTTCCCAAATTAATACTACCCTGAAAGCCCCTGATCTCACCTGATCTTGGAAGTTAAGCAGAGTTGGGCCTGGTTAGTACTTGCATGAGAGACCACGGGCATACTGGGTGCTGTAGGTCTTTTGGGCTTTCCCAGTGGCTCTGGGGGTAAAGAATCCTCCTGCAATGCAGGAGATGCAGGAGACACAGGTACAATCCCTGAGTTGGGAAGATCCCCTGGAGGAGGAAATGGCAACCCACTCCAGTATTTTTGCCTGGGAAATCCCAGGGAGAAAGGAACCAGGCAGGCTACAGTCCATGGGGTCTCGAAGAGTAGGACACTACTGAGCATTCACACACAAAGAATAACTTGGGGGTGGCCTCAGTGGTGATCTTGGTTGTAATCAGAACGCTGTTGTAGTAGCCCATCAGTCCCTTCGGTCTATTGTCTGCAAAGCATTCAGTGCAGTATCAGGGACATAAGAGCTCGATACCTGTTTGCTGAGGCTGCTATTTCTTTTTTTGTTTAATTGGATTAATTAATTTATTTTTATTTTTGGCTGTGCTGGGTCTTTGTTGCTTTTCTCTAATTGAGGCAAGCAGGGGCTACTCTTCAGTCGCAGTTCGCGGGCTTCTCATTGCAGTGGCTTCTCTTGTTGCAGAGCACAGGCTCTAGGGCATGTGGGCTTCAGTAGTTGTAGCTCCCAGGCTCTAGAGCACAGGCTCAGGAGTTGCAGTGCATGAGCTCAGTTGCATGTGGGATCTTCCCGGACAAGGGGTGGAAGCCATGTCTCCTGCACTGGCACGTGGATTCCTCACTCCTCAGCCACCAGGGAAACCCAAGGCTGCTATTTCTCATTCTCCCCACACTGCCGTCCTGTCCATAAAAGTCTGGCTTGGTCCCAACTGGGTTCTTTCTTAACATGCCCAGAGGGCCCTCGTCTCCAAGTCCCATGCATGCACATGGAGGAGGAGCCCAGCCTTCCCGTGTGGTCAGGGACAGCTTCTACAGGAAGTGACTTGAGCTGAGATCTGAAGGATGAGGAGTCAGTTGTGCAAATATATGGCTGAAGAGTGTTCAGGGCAGGAGGACTCACAAGGGCAAAGGTCCTGAGGTGGAAGTAATCAGTGCGTCAGAGAAAGAAAACGAGGCAGCTGGAGGAAAATTAACAGAAGAGAAGCACTAAAATTAACAGGAGGAAGTCACTCAAGCCAGGCAATCAGGCAGAGTTTAGGTTTTGTTCTAAAGGTGGTTCTAAGCAATTGAACGTTTTTAAACAACAGACCAACAGTCTGATTTATGTGTAAAAAATATCATTCTATACAAATCAAAACTGCAATGAGGTATCACATCGCACCAGTCAGATTGGCCATCATTAAAAACTCTACAAAACAATAAATGCTGGCAAGGGTGTGGAGAAAAAGGGAAGCCTCCTACACTGTTGGTGGGAATGTATTAATAAATTAGTACAGCCAAAGGAGAACACTGTGGAGGTTCCTTAAAAAACTGAAAATAGAGCTACCATATGACCTTGCAATCCCACGCCTGGCATATATCTGGAGAAAACCGTAATTCAAAAGGACACATGCACCTCAGTGTTCATTGCACCATTATTCACAATAGCCAAGACATGGACGCAACCTAAATGCCCATTGACGGAGGAATGGATAAAGAAGATGTAGTACATACGTAGCATGGAATATTACTCAGCCATTAAAAGAGTGAAATACCATCATTTGCAGCAACATGGATTATCATACATAGATATTATCATACTAATTGAGGTAAACCAGACAGAGAAGGAGAAATGTCATATAAAATGTCATTCTGATTGGTGTCTAGAGAATGAATTGGAAGGAGAAGGGTGCAATAATGGATGTGAGGAGAAAACGTCGAGTCCATGGGACCTCAGACAAGTCATCTGATCTCTCTGACCCTGTTTCCTCATCTGTAAAATGGGAAGAAGAAAACCCACCTCTGAGGCACCTGAGAATTAACTGATATCATAGCTTCAGTGTCCCCAACACAAAATAATTCCCCATTCAGTATAGTCTACTGTTAGCTCCCTTTTCTGGGAGAGGAATTCTCCAAGATTTCTTACATGTATTTAATTCTTTTATAACGTAAATTGATAGTCTTTGTTATCAAAGCTTTGAGACATTAATTGACTGCAGGAGGTGTCTCTGAACCAGTTGTAACAAAATACTATTTTGAGGGGAATCCTGTTCTAGCAACATAGTTAGGGTTTTCCTTTGCTGTGACTATATGCCCTTTAGGGTGTGGACTGCTGCTCTGAAGATTGCAGATTTTTCTGTCCATGGAAAGTAAACCATGTCTCCATAGCAAGACTGTCGATGTCCATTTTGGACAGTTGCGGGTGCCCGATCAGGCAGGTGATCACACAAGGCAATTATTCTCTAGACAAGTATCCCTTTTTGCAACAGGCAAGTCCACCAGCTAAGCTGCTGCCAATCTGGGCACTTCCAAGCAGCTGCCATGTTGAAGCAACTGCTCTGCCTAAACACACACACTATCTTATTTCCAGACAAATGCAAGCACGTTTCAGATGATGGGTTTTTTCTTCTCAGACTGTGTTAGATGTATTTCATGGGAATTGTGATGATAGATTGGAGACTGTGTTTTGCTTTCTGTTTTTTCCCCAGTATGAACAAAGTCTCATTTTCAAAAAGGTAAAATCATAACTCTCATGCAAATATGAAATGACCTCATGTCAAGGATTTTATTAAACTGATTAATTGATGAGGGAACCAGAAAAAGGTTAAAATCAGGTCAAGGGGCATTTGAGGAACTAGGTATTTGTAGGCAGTACAGTACCATTGCTGTCATTATAACAGGTGGGGTTTTTTTGTTGTGTTGTTTGGGATTTTATGAGAACCATGTAGCTTACAGAAAGAGCATGGGCCTGAGAATTAGGAGATTGTTTATATTTTGATTCCGGCTGTGTAGGCCAGTCACTCACCCTCTGTGTCTTTGTTTCACTGCATGTGAATAAATGATCATTAATAGAGCCTCTGCTCTGAGCCTGGGTCCATGCTCAATGCTGCGAGAGAACAGGCAAATCGAGCAAGATGGGATCCCAAAAGTCATGGAGCTTCCAAGGCCAGCCAGGAGAAAAGCAACAACCAGGCAAAGAGCAATATAATCGTTTTGACAGTTTGCAGCCAAGCTTTACTGAGCACTTACAAAGTGCCAGGCACTGTTCAGTGAGCTTTCTATACATATCAACCCATTTAATTAATAACTTTGTGAGGCAGAGGTGGCGCTAGTGGTAAAGAATCTGCCTGCAGTGCAGGAGATTCAAGAGACGTGGGTTCAGTCCCAGGGTCAGGAAGATCCCCCGGAGGAAGAAATGGCAACCCACTCCAATATTCTTGCCTGGAGAATCCCATGGTCAGAAGAGCCTGGAAGGCTACAGTTCAAAGGGTCGGAAAGAGTCGGACATGACTGAGTGACTGAGCACACCTACATGAGGTAGATAGCACTATTATTCCCATTTTACAGACAAGGAAACTGAGGCCCAAAGATAGGGCTAATTTACTTAAGGGCACAGAGCTAGGAAGGAGAGCCAGGATTTCAACCTAGTTCTGCGCTAGGCTGCCGTCTACCATATAACTCGGGTGGGTCATTTGTTCAGTCACTCAGTGGTGTCCAAGTCTTTGTGACCCAAGGACTGCAGTATCATCTCCTGGATCTTGCTCAAACTCATGTCCATTGAGTCCATTAAGACTACCTGGAAGTTCTGACATTTCACCTGAGACTCTCCTCACCTCCCCAAGTATGGCTAGAAATAAATCAGGCAAACAGCAGGGACAAGGGTCTCTGGGTGGTGGGGAGGGGAGGAAATGAGATAAAGGAGCAGCTGTGACTGTGTTCTAAGCTAGTGGTGTGGCAGTCTTGGTCCTTGGCAATAACAATGACTGTGAATTCTTTCTCTCCCATCTCTAGACTCTCTTGGCCAAGGCACTTTATGACAACCACCCCGACTCCGCTGATGAGCTGGCTTTCTGCAGAGGAGACATCCTGACCATTCTGGAACAAAACGTGCCAGAAAGTGAAGGCTGGTGGAAGTGTCTGCTCCACGGGAGGCAAGGCCTGGCCCCTGCCAACCGCCTCCAAATCCTAGCGGAGGCCTCCACAGACAGGCCTCGTCCCCCTTTCCTGAAAGGCCTAGACAATGCTCCCGCCATCTCCCAGGAGACCTATGAGGTGCCCACCCTGCTCAACCCCTCATCTCCTGTGTATGAGCAGATGAAGAGTTGGGTGGAGGGACCCCCACCTCCCACAGTCCAAGTCTACGAAGTCCCTGACCCACCTGCCTGTGCCAGAATCGTCTGTGAAAAGAACCTGAGCTTTCCAAAACAGGTAAGTACATTTCCAGACAGAAGAAATAGGTCAAAAGGTAGGCAGCACCCAGGGCCTAAATACCCTTGAATTGTGGGTGTCCATCAGGAGAGCAAACGTACAGGATGGGAACCAGACAGTTGGGGTGATTGGGTTGTCGTTAACACTCTGGGTACCCTGGTGGTTCCTGGCTTGCCAAGACACCCACACTTTGCAGGAAACTGAATGCTTAGTTGAGCTGAGTCTGAAAGAATGATAACATTCACAGTGGTCTCTTTTTACACTAGGAAGAAACATTAGTTAAATGAAGGGGTTGAATTTCCATGGGTCAAAGGCAAGAAATCATTCATCAGATTTAAAATATGTGTTCCTTTCAACCTAGAAAGGATTTCCAGAATTGTTGCAAAAATATACAAGAAGGCAGAAGTATATCTGAATGAGAAAGTCATAGCCATTACAGTATTATTTGTTATAGGGAAAAATTCCAGTTGCCTAAAGGAATGTTCATGGAGGATTGGTTACATAAGTTTTGGCAGTACCCTAGGACGAGCCACTCCGTGTGTGTGTGTCCGTGTGTGTGTGTGTGTGTGTGTACTGCAGTTGTGGGGGGAAAAAATGAAATTAGTTCTGTAACGATGTATAAGGGAGGGAGAAAGAGCCATTTACATAAAAACCTAACAAACAAACCAAAAAAAACCTTTAAAAAGTATGTGTGTATATGTGTGCATTGAAAAGAACACACACTAGCAGTGGTCACCCTTAGGAAGTGGAACTGGTTAAGCAGAAAGTGGAAGAAGTCATTAAACAGGGATCTATACTTTATTGGCTTCTGTGTCCCCTGCACCTTGGATGTGCCTCGCCTGGGGTGGGCACTTGATAAATATTTGATGAACAAAGAGACTAAGAGGTTGATTTGTGTGTTATATAGAACATGTATTACATCTGTAATTTTTAAAAAGTAACATTTTTTTTAAAGCCGAGGAAAAGAAGCACTTCATAAATGTATAATGAAACATTTTTTTAAAGTAGGAGAGGAAGGGACTTCCCTGGTGGTCAAGTGGTTAAGATTTCACCTCCCAATGCAGAGAGTGCAGGTTCAATCCCTGGTTGGGGAGCTAAGATCCTACATGCCTTGGGGCTAAAAACCCAAAACGTAAAATAGAAGCGATATTGTATCAAATTCAATAAAGACTTTAAAAATGGTCCACATCAAAAAAAAGAAGAAGAAAGAAGCAGGAATTTAAAAGGAAAAAAAAAAGTAACTGCACTGTTTCCCTCCAAGCCCTGGCCTTCATGAGGTGTTAAGAATGCAGCACAGTCTTGCACGATCTTCAGTCACTGCAAGCATTTCCTGCCATCACACACTTTGCTTGCAGCTCGATGACACATCCCACCTGGCCTCAGCTCTGCACAGAGGTCCTGATGAGGCCCTAGGCCAGGAGAGGCCACTTCTCCCATGTATGTGCTGCCCCTCCTCCCAGGAATGTCCCACTTACCCTGCAGGCCTCCTCCATACCAGCTTCTTCTTTGATTCCTTAAGAGACTTATTTAAAGTCTTTATTGAATTTGTTACAATATTGCTTCTGTTTTATGTTTTGGGGGGTTTTGAGGGGGGCACGTGGGATCTTAGCTCCCTGACCAGGGATGGAACCTGCTCACCCTGCACTGGAAGGTAAAGTCTTAACCTCTGGACCATCAGGGAAGTCCCTAAGAGATTCCGAATCCTTCAGATTGCCTGCCTCCCTGGGCTGCCAGGCACACGACCCGTGTTACACAGAACAGCTGCCCCTCTAGGCACCGACTACAAACACCAGAAAGAGGTGGCTGATTGTCCTTCAGCCATCCGCGAGGTGGACCTGAAGTCCCTTTTCTGGAACAACTGGCCCAAATCTAGGCCTGGCACGCTCAGCTGTCATCCGAGCAGCTGACCCAGAGTGGGGCCTGGGTGCTGGCTCCTCTGAGAGCGAGTGGTCTGGGCTGAAGTTAATTGAGTTGCTCCCTGATAGCTCAGTTGGTAAAAAATCCGCCTGCAATGCAGGAGACCCCGGTTGGATTCCTGGGTCGGGAAGATCTGCTAGAGAAGGGCAAGGCTACCCACTCCAGTATTCTTGGGCTTCCCTTGTGGCTCGGCTGGTAAAGAATCTGCCTGCAAAGTGGGAGACCTGGGTTCAATCCCTGGGTTGGGAAGATCCCCTGGAGAAGGGAAAGGCTACCCACTCCAATATTCTAGCCTGGAGAATTCCATGGACCATATAGTCCATGGGGTCACAAAGAGTTGGTCATGACTGAGCAACTTTCACTTTCAAAGGAAAGAAAAAAACAAAATCAAAGGCCAAATGGGACGAACTGAAGAGAGTAGCATTTATGTGTATACACTGCTGCTGCTGCTGCTAAGTCATTTCAGTTGTGTCCGACTCTGTGCGACCCCATAGACGGCAGCCCACCAGGCTCCCCCATCCCTGAGATTCTCCAGGCAAGAACACTGGAGTGGGGTGCCATTGCCTTCTCCGGTGTATACACTACCATGTGTAAAACAAACAGCTAGTAGGAAGCTGTCGTATAGCACAGGGAGCTCAGCTCAGTGCTCTTTGTTGACCTAGAGGGCTGGGATGGGGATGAGGGTGAGAGGGAAGCTCAAGAAGTAGCGGATACATGTATATAGATAGCTGATTCATGTTGTTGTACAGCAGAAATGAACACAACATTGTTAAGCAATTATACTCCAATTAAATTTTTTTTTTGAAATCTAAGGTCATTTTCCCCACCCCCTAAAAGCACAGCAGGTGCAAAGTCTGCAGTTTGCTGGGGATTCTGAACCCCCAGGACCATGCCAGGCTCCTGAGAGATGCTCCATAGACATTTGTGGAATGAATGAAATGACCAGATCCAACATAATGGGCTCACTGTCAACTTCTAGACTGATGTTGGTATAAAAGGAGAGATGAGTCGACCATCCTAACTTAGAAAAGAGTCAGGGCGCTAGCGTAAGATTTGTCCTTGACATGAAGCGTGGAGACCTCACTGGTGCAGGCTGTGGCCACGGCAGAAACCACAGCCACTGAAGGGGATTTCAGAAGCCGAGAGCTCCTCACCACTCAAGCAGGTCTTGAGGTGGCCCCAGTAAAACACTTGGGGAACTTCCCTGCCTTTTATTCCTGCCTAAGTTCCCTCCATCACTGCCCTATCTATGTTTTGGCTCTCTCCCCATTCCCTTTTTCATCGCCTTCTCTGTGCTTGAGGGTCTTTTAAAGCAAGCAATGTCATCTGCAGCTTAGAAATCAGGAATCCAGGTTCACTTGGTTTCTGCAGCAGCCACTGCCATGCTGGGTGACTGGAGACACCACAGCACCCCTCTAGACTTCTCTTTCTTGGTCTGTATCAAGAGAGGGTTCAGTTCAGTCCAGTCACGCAGTCGTGTCTGACTCTTTGCAACCCCATGGACTGCAGCACACCAGGCTTCCCTGTCCATCACCAACTCCTGGAGCTTGCTAAAACTCATGTCCATTGAGTCAGTGATGCCATCCAACCATCTTATCATTTCTGAGTTCACCTCAAACTAGTTTTTGGTGATTCTGAGTAAGCTTGCTTCTTCCTCTACTACAAGAAGGAAGGAGCTAGAAGGATGCAAGATTATAATAACTTAAGAATCTTCTGATCCACAGAAGACAGGCATCTTCTCCCTACTTGGGTAATCCAGTGGTGAGCTCTGAGTCTGAGACGGCTGAAAAAAATAACATTCTGAGCAGAAGCAGACATTGGTAAAACTAAGCAAGCCTAGCCACTAGCTTTGAGCTGTTTTCCAATGGGCAGTTCACAGGCTTGGCACACAGCCCAGGGGATCCATCTAAAAGATTCCCTTTATGCTCAGGTTGAGCATCTCTAGATTTATGTTAGCCAAAAATTAAAAACCAAGAAGGTGAAAATATGTCCCTTGTCTCAAGTTGTCCTCATCAGGGACTCTGCATATTTCTAGCTGGAAGAGACCTCTGTAGATCTGAGAGAAAAAGAGACCTCTTTAGATGAGAACAACTCTTCATTTTACAAATGAGGAAATTGATTCCCTGGGAGGTGAAAGGCCCATCCAAGGTCATATCCTGATGAACACCAGAGACTAAAGTTTCCTTGTTGTGTCTGTGTCTGTCCATACCCCTGGCCTGCCAACACCCAAAACAGAGCCCTTGGCATGCTCTTGATCTAGTTCGCCTGGCTCTGTGGCTGATACTATCTATTAATGTTTTATTGAAGTTTAACCTCTAGATCTTCAGAGTACACTGTTCAGTCACTAGTACCCGAATCCAGAAACACAATGAAACCAGCAAGCCAGAAGCCCCCTCCCACCTCTCCCAGCCACTTCCCCCCAGGGTAACCACGATCCTGAGCTTTGTTTTACTTTTTATTCCAACTTCCTTATTATAATACACTGGCCTCTCTTTAAAAAAAAAAAAAAATGACCATACAAAGAAAGTATTTGATTTTGGTTTAAATTCAGAAAGGGTAATCTTTTGTATTTCAAGTAAAAAGATCAGATTTCCTGATGAAATCTGCTTTTAGGTTTAAATTGCTTATAGACCATCTAGTTCTTGAACTAGAGTTTCCTTCTGTCCCTTAAACCTTTCAAAACCATGGTTCTCAAAAAAATGTTCCTTAGTTCCCATCTACGTTTTCCAAGAAACAATGGGCCTTTCTGAACTGGCTTCTTTCCACCTACAATTCCAAACCAAGGAAAGTCCCATCCTACGCTGTAGGTTGTCTCTTGGACAAGTGTGACCCACAAAGTCAGCTCCATAAATAAAATTCTGAGAACATCAGAATCACCTGGGGGCCCTGACAATAATGCAGTTTCCTAGGCTCTCCGTCAAGACTCAGAGATTCCGTGCAATGCACGCGGGGCCCAGGAATCTGCATTTCCAACCCACTTCCCAGATGAGGCTGATCCACATGGTGAGGAAGATTGCCCTCCATCACAGACCTCCCCACCAGCATCCTGCTGTCTCCAGTCTCAGAGCAAAGGGTCTCCAACAAGAGGTGCCCAGAGAATGTCCTAGCATGATGGTGGTGCCTTTGCTGTTTCGTGATCCATGGATGCGGTGGTAACATTTCTTTTCCTCTGTTCTTCTTTTTCTCCCCAAGGCTATCTTCATGATTCCTAGACATGCTCGGACCTCATTACCAGCCCTGGGTTGCCAGGTGTACGATGTGCCTGCCCAGAGCCGGTGCCCACCAACTCTGAAGGTGAGCCTCATCCGTGGCCCTGCTCCGCCCCGGTTTCTCCATCTAAATTGTTGGCTCTCAGCGTCACGCTGACCTTGCATTTCAGTTTTACCATTGAGAGATCTTTGGAGCTTCAGTTCTGACTCCAAGGGACCCATCACCACTCAGAAACCAGCTTTGTGCCCAGGGAACCCAGACATGCTCAGAAGAATATTACTATTATTTGAATTCTGAATATTTAAAAAATTTTTACTTTGCATTTGTAATGCTTTATATCCATGCATATATACACACTGGAGAAAAGATTGGCAACCCACTCCAGTTTTCTAGCCTGGAGAATCCCATGGACAGAGAATCCTGGTCAGCTACAGTCCATAGGGTCACAAAGAGTCGGACACGATTGGGTGACTAACACAATATATACACACACCTGTATACACATATCTGCACTTTTTAAAAAGTAATAGTAACACGAAGGATATACATCATAGTCTTAACATTATTGTTGGTTATCTTAACACTGATTATCTCTCGGGGAGGAAATTTCAGAGGTTTTTTTTTTTTTTTTTTTTAACCTTATTTGAATGTAACTGGTACATCAGTTTTGTAAGACATACTTCCTATAATCAGAAAACAACTTCACTCACTTCTTAGCCCATCAGAACTGCCCCATGGCCATGCTCTCCCCTGCCCACCACTCACAGGGGAATGGCCTGGATGCTTCAGCCATGCCTGCTTCCTGGAACCACGCCCAGAGACTCTGAGGTTTGAGATCTGGGGTGGGCCCTGGGCAGTAGGAATTTTAAAGCTCCCAGTTGGTTCTAAATTCAGGCTGGTTTGGCGACTTCCTGGTCGCTCCCAGGTAGTAAGAAATCTCCGTGGAGGAATTTAATGTTCTGAGCAGGCTGTACCAAAATTCCCCCTGCCTATAAAGTGAAAGGAGGAGACTTGGAGGAGACTCATAGCCTGACTCTCTTCAGTGATTAGGACTCTCACTGCCGACGGCCTGGGTTCAATCCCTGGTCGGGGAAATAAGATCCCACAAGTCATGATGTGTGGCTTAAAAAAAAAAAAAAAAAAGCCCAAAACAAAAACCCTCTCCAAATTTCAGCTTCTTTTCTCTTTCTTTGAAAAACCTGTTCTGGTGCTCTCACCTTACCTTGGAATATGGAACCTATTTTTCACGTCCTAATATATGTATTTCCTAATTGTTGCACCTCCCCACAAATGTCTATTATCTCTAGAGGTGCCGTGTCTTTTGCTCGTTACTGGGTGTACATATGTCACTTAGTTCAGTGGCTAGTCATTAGTGGGCACTTAGTAAATATTTGCAGGATTAATACATGAGTTATAAGCACAGGAAAATTTCTACTGGGAAAAACAAGAAAGAAAAAAGACATAGTAAATTCCAATCTTATATTTAGTCTTCTTTAATTCAGTCTTAAGGTGAACTTACAGAAGGAAATGAACTGCTGTTTTTAACTCAGACAACTGCAGCTAATTCTCTCTATGGTTTGTCCCCACCTTTGATTGAGAAGGTGCCTTTTTTTATAAAACACAGAGCCCATTGTTGAAAATATACTCAGAACAGCACACACTTGTACCATAAAACCATCATGACTGAAAGTCCCAAAGTCTTCAGTGATTTGTGTTTTCACTTGGGAAAAAAAAAACAAAAAAACAAAAAAAAACACCAGCGTTGAGACAGTTTGTGATGTGCTGTCACCAGGAAGGAAAATTTCAAGTTGACCTTCTTCGTGGTCTTTTCCCAGGAGCCAGGCACGCAGCAGCTATATGATATCCCCCCCAGCCCCCAAAAGGCAGCACTGGGTCCCCCGGCCAGCCAAACAAACGTAAGTATGATCGGCACTGAGATCTGAGACTGTGCAAACCTGAACCGCCTCTGGGAAACGTTGTTTGCTTGGTCAAAATTAGGAACTCAAATCCCTCATAGCAGAATTTACTTCACTGGAGGCAAAACTTTTAACTGCGACAGTGTTCAGGAACCAGACAAGTCATGTGGTCTAGATAAACCCTTTGACTTCTGTACACCTCCGTTTCTCTTTACAAACTTACTGTGAGAATTGACATAATCCCTGTGAAGGACCTAGTACAGTGCTTGGCACAGAACAAGAGCTCAGGAGACTTGAGATAAATGCTTCTTGCAATCTACCTTGGAGACATGTTGTGTTGAGGTAGGTTTTTATTTGTATGGAGGGGAGATGACTTAACTTGAAATCTGTAATCCATGCTTATCAATGGATTCTGTCACATGCATACAATAAATACACCTATGCCCAAGGTGGGCTCTCCAGGTAGTGCTAGTGATAGAGAACTTAACCTGCCGATGAGGGAGACATTCTCTCCCTGGGTCAGAAGGTCCCCTGGAGGAGGGCATGGCAACCCACTCCAGTATTCTTGCCTGGAGAGTCCCATGGACAGAGGAGCCTGGCGGTCTACAGTCCATGGGGTTGCAGAGAGTGGGACATGACTGAAGTGACTCAGCACGCATGCACTTATGCCCAAGGTGGCTTCTCAGCAGTGTCATGAGGGATGCACAGGAGTTTGTTAGATGGAAAGCAAGGGGTTGAGTGGACACTGAGAACAGAGGAACCAGCTTGGACAGAATTGAATATAGCCGTGCAGGAGAGCATTTTGGGTTCAGAGAAAGGTAAGCAGCCTGAGTCGCTGGACCTTGAAGGAGGGGAGTGCCACGTGTGGTGGCAGAGGCAGAGAGTGAGGAGACTCAAAAGCAGTCTGGAGCCAGACTGTGAAGGGCTTGAGTGGTGGCGGAAATGGGAAGCCACTGCAGAAACTTGAGCAGAGGAGTGACCATCAGGCTTTTAAGATGCACAGTGCCCAGCGCTTGGTGGCTCCTCAGTGTAATACACATGCATCCCCCGAGTCACTCACACTGTCTTTTCCTTAAACTAAATAACAGGTGACTTTGTGTGGTTCTTCACAGAGGCAGAATATTCCCCCGACATCAAGCATCGCCTCAAGGAGGGGTGGTTGCAACACACTGCCAAGCCCTCAGAAATCGGAATGGATTTATGACACGCCAGTGTCTCTGGAAAAGGCTGATGTAAGAAATGCATCTCCAAGTAGCTCTGTGGAAAAATCGGGGCACCATGTCCTCCCCAGGTGTATGTCCAGCTTCCACAGCCCTCCGAGCAGCAGAGCAGGGACTCTCAGTCCACACCCGCAGAAAAACATGCCCATGCAGAAAAAACTCAGCCTTCCAGAAATTCCTTCTTATAGCTTTCCACTAGCCAAGGCTGCATTCCCTTTGGATGAAGCTGTCAGCTACAAGGTTCCTTCAAGTTTTCTGATCCCCCGAGTGGAGCAGCAGAACACCAAGCCGAACATTTACGACATCCCTAAAGCAAGGCCGAGGGACCCCCAGGCTGGAAAAGAGCTGGGGAAAGCCAACGTGCCTTCAGAGAATTCCTTGGACCATAACTCCCCGTGGTTTCCTAGCCAGGCAGAATCGCTGTCCCCTGAACCAGACAGCTCGTCTGTGTCCAGCTCTGACAGTAGAGCCAGCATTCTTTCCTCCTGCTCCTCCACATCCACTGACTCTTCGTCCAGCTCCTTCTCAGAGGAGTCAGCCAGAGAGCTCCCCTTGGACCTGGACTTGGCCAGAGAGACGGTCACAGTTCTGCAGCACAAGGTGGCCAACTCCGTCGGGAGCCTGATGCTCTTTGTCAGTAGGAAGTGGAGGTTCAGGGACTCTCTGGAGGCCAACATTGATGCAATCCGCAGGGCCGCTGACCGCACAGAGGAATCCTTGAAAGAATTCCTGGATTTTGCCCGAGGAGTCTGTGGGACCACCTGCAACCTCACCAACAGTAACCTTCAGGCCAGAATTAGGGATCAGCTACAGACAATCTCCAACTCCTACCAAATCCTGCTTGAATCAAAGGAAAGTCTGGAGAGCTGCAATTGGTCCCTGGAAGTCCTTGTGACTGACAAAATCCAGAACAGCCCGGATGACCTGGAGAGATTTGTCCAGGTGGCACGGATGGTTCCGGAAGATGTCAAGAGGTTTGCCTCCATCATCATTGCCAATGGGAGGCTCCTTTTCAAGCCGAACTGTGAAAAGGAAGATCCCGTGCAATTGACCCCAAGTGCAGAGTTTAAGCTTGCCAAATCCATCCAGCTTCCCCAAAGGGAGATTGAATCCTATCAAAGGAACACTCCTTTTCATAAGCAAAAAGAAAGCAAACACTCTCCTGAACTATTAGAGAAGAATAGGACAAATGTTTGTGAACAGGTGAGTTCAGAGTTCCACGCGGTATTAATAAAATATAAAGGGGCTTTCCATTTTTATCTGGAGTGGTCACCCATAAGTTAGATGCTGAGAATCTACTATTTCATCTTTGGGGAGGCATGAGTTCCATTTTCCAGAAAATAAAATTCATGAAGGTAAAATTCTGTATGAAATCTTACTAAGAAGAAAGATTAATATTAAGACAAACAGGATGTCTTCTGGACATTTTAGGGTTTGGGGCTTACTTCTGATGCTAGGATAAGAAAGGATTCTGAAAACCTTTTGAAACCTGTTTTTTGAGCAAAATTTTTATCTCACCATCAAGTTTCCTTGCACTTTGGAAAGTTATAAACTGAGTCATTGTCAGTGTGCTTCTTAGGAACATAAGAGGAAGTATAAATACTCTTCCAAATTGTCCATGGTCCTAGCAGCCTCCATACTCTAGTTACTCTTAGAAATACTTTCCTCCATGAGATGAGGCACTATAGTAAGACACCTTTAGTTCAAGAATTGCAAGTTGCAGGAGATGCAGCAGATAACAGGGGCTGTGTCACAGGATAACTTGGTGCTTTCGGCCCCAGTCTTGGGGTTTTCTGCTGACATGCCTGGTGGTGCAAGAGCTTTAACACACTCCAGAGAAGCTGGACATTTAGATATTTTTCATTTCTGGTTAAACTCTGTGTCCTTCTATTAGGTTGTGTTGATAGGCAAAATTCAGCTCTTCACCTGCTAAAATCTCCTTTGTTGGCAAAAGGTATCATAGGCAGAACCTCAACAAAAGCATAAAGAGGAACGCTCAAGTTTTAAAGTGGATTAAATAGCTATACAGTAGGTAAAGACCGTTCTGGTTGGTAATTCGAAGGAATTGTATGTTTCAGAAGTTGCCTCACCTGGAAGAGAGAGAAAAGCCCATCTTGGAACAAAGGTCGGATGAAAACAGCGACTTGGAAACACAGGTAAGTGATGATGCTGACTGACTCTCCAACCCTTCTGATTGACTGAAACGCTTTATCCCCAGAGACATCTCCTGCTGTGAATAATTCAATATCACAGCCCTGACCCACCTGGGAGGAGACTTGGTTTTGTCATAGTTCTTCCTTATTTACAATAGAAGGAACCCTGGAGATGAACTAGCCCAGTGAGCCCCCAAGCGTGGAACACGGTCCTTTGACCATTAGTGAAATAATTCTAGGTCCTCTGCAAGTTTATCAATGACCTGCCATTAAGTCACATGGCCTAACATTCTTTTTTTTTCCCCCCACCCCCACCTTTGGCTTAAACAATAGAAATTTATTTTCTCACAATTATGGAGGTTAGAAATCCAAAATCAAGGTTCGTTTCTTCTGCGGCATCTCTTTCCCTGGCTTGTACGTGATCATCTTCTCATTGTGTCTTCACTTGATCTACCCTCTATCCGTTAGCGGTCTGACATTCTCTTTTAATGTTTCTGATTACAACAGAAAAACCATTTTGGTTTGAGGCTTGTGTACCTTCAGCACGTCTTTGACATATGATGTTCTTTTTTTTTGAAATCAAAGATGTTATCATTGTGCTTAATTTTAATTGGTTACCTCCTATTGCTGGCAAATGATACTAGTTTTCCATTTACCAATTTAAACAGTTTTAACTTAAGTAAAAACTGGATCGTTTAAAGACAAATATGAAGCCAACTGAAGTCAAGAGGAAGGTAGAAACTTCATAGCGTGTGAAGGTTTTCTTTGCATAACTGGAGCCTGGGAACCAGTGAACCCACTCAACTTTCTGGTTGGGGGATCAGGGTAGGCAAGAAGGGTCAGAGTTATTCAATGATATGGATAAGATTGCTGCCTTTTCAGAGGCCAGCTAGGATAATAACCCAGGCCTCCTGATGCTTAGTTCTGCAAACTCCAAACCCCAAACTTAGTGGCCTGTCACATTGCTAAAAGTCATGCTATTTTATTCAACATGAAGTCTGTCTTGGACTAGCAGTTCTCAAATTTGAGAGTGTGTCACAGTTTCCTATAGGGCTTGTTAAAACCCAGAGAATTGGGTCCCACCCCAGTGTTCAGGATGCAGTAAGTCTAGGGTAGGGCCTGAGAATTTTCTTTTCTAATAAGTTCTCAGGTGCTACTGGTGCCGTGGTCCAAGGACCACACTTGGAAATATCCTGCTTTAGACTGACTGCTTCTTAGTGTGGGTAGAGGGACCACTGACCATTGGGCGGACAATTCTCCGTCATGTGGGATGGAACATTGAGCATCCCTAGCCCCCTGACTGCCGGTATTCTGTGGTGCTCCCTCATCAGTGTGACAGCCAAAAATACCTCCAGAGATTTCCAACACCTCAGGATAAAAGGCAGTGCTTTGTTTCCCTACAGGTAATACTCTCAAGCTAAGATGCCAACATTCCTATTCCCTAGATGGTTGCTTCTCATTTCTAGCCTCTGATGTGTTCTTCTCATGTTTCCTGCCCCTCCAAGAGTCTACCACAGCTAACACTCCAATCTTTTCTTCATCACTTGTCCTTGTTTATGCTGCTACAACAAAGTACTGTAGTCTGGGTGGCTTGCAAACAAGAGAAATTTATGTCTCACTGTCCTGGAGACTAGGAGTCTAAGATCAGGATGCCAGCATGATCAGGTTCCGGTGAGAGATCCCTCCCAGGCTTCAGACCTGGCAGAAGACACAGGTGGGAAGCAAGCTCTCACATGACCCTTATAAGAGCACTAATCCCCCACCCTGGGGGCCGTGAACCACCGAGGAAGCCTTAATTCTAGTCACCACCTCCCAAAGGCTCCATCTCCTAATACCTTTACCTTGAGGGGTTAGAGTTTCATGATACAGATTTTAGGGAGACACAGTCAGACCATAACGCAGTCTGAGTGCTTCTGAGCTGTGAGTTTTGAGATCTTAGATTGATAAAAGGGTGCAGTGTAACAAAGAATGAGAACTTCAGACTTGCTGACTCGGCTTAGAGCTCCAGAACTTTTTTTTCAATATTGATTGATGCATTTGGCTGCACCAGGTCTTAGTTGTGGCGTGTGGGATCTGGCTCCCTGACCAGGGATTGAAGCCTGGGTCCCTCCATTGGGAAGGTGAGTCTTAACCACTGGACTGCCGGGGAAGTCCAGCCCTCCAATCTTTATTTTGCTAATTGAGTGACCCTAGGTGACCTCTTCTCTTCTGGGATACTCAGTCTCCTCACCTATCACCTAACAAAGGGGATTTTGATTGTTACCTGGGGTGGCTGACACTAAATTTGATGCTGAGAATCTTTCACTAGTGAATAGGATGTGGTGCCACACTGCAGAAAATAAAATTCATGAAAGTAAAATTCTAAATGAAACTTTAACTAGCAAGTAAGATAAATATTTTAATCTTAAAGCAAATAGGTCAGTATGTTTTGATTTCTTCTGGAAATTTGGGGGAATTCAAGTTTACCTCTTATACTGGAATTCGGAAGGATTTTTTAAAAATGCTTTAAAATCTGTTATTTCAGTAAATTTTAAAATCTCACCATCAACTTTCCTGCATTTTTTTAAATTTATAAATTTAGGGGACTTCGCTGTGGTCCAGTGGTTAAGACTTTGCCTTCCAGTGCAAGGGGTTTGGATTGGGAGCTAAGTTCCCACATGCCTCAAAGTAAAAAAAAACAAAACAAAATGCAAAGCAGAAGGAATATTGTAACAAATTCAATAAAAATGTTAAAAAAGGATCAACATAAAAAGAAAAAACTTTTTAAAAAAAGGTATAAATTTAGTCATTGTCAGTAAGTTTCTTAGAATGGGTTTCTAATGGTTTATTGAGAGGATTGACTATAATTTTATGTATATTTAATATGAATGATTATATATAACACAATATATAAGATTATATTTATAAGGAAGCTTTAAAAAGGGTTTCCCTGGTGGCTCAGCAGTAAAGAAACTTCCTGTCAATGTAGGAGATGGCAAGGACCCAGGATTTGATCCCTGGGTCGGGAAGATTTCCTGGAGGAGGAAATGGCAACCCACTCCAGTATTCTTGCCTGGACAATCCCATGGACAGAGGAGCCTGGCAGGCTACAGTCCATTGGGTCACAAAAGAGTTGGATAGGATTTAGCAACTAAACAGCACAACATGCTTTGAATTAACATGAATTTGTTAGGCAGCATGTTGCACCTGCACGTGGGGCTTCCCAAACAAAACTATACTTTTTCTTATAAAAAGTCTGCAAATTAAGCAAAAACAGAAGAGAGACAACCACAGCCTGTTGCTCGTGTCTCTCTCTAATCTGTCATCTTCTTCCCCTTCTCTAGAATCCTAGCTCCCTGGTCCCCAGGCCTTTGAGTCAGCAGAATCCCGAGAAGAAAACCCGTCTTTCTGAACATTGCCGCCTCTATTTTGGGGCACTCTTCAAAGCCATCAGCGTGCTGAACAGCAGCCTCCAGAACAGCCAACCCCCCGAGACCTTCATCACGCAGAGCAAGCTGGTCATCACGGTCGGGCAGAAGCTGGTGGACAGGCTGTGCCGGGAGACCCAGGAGCGGGACGTGCGCAATGAGATCCTGCGGGGCAGCAGCTGCCTCTGCAGCCTGCTCAAGGACCTAGCGCTGGCCACCAAGCACGCCGTGCTCCAGCACCCCAGCCCTGCCGCCCTGCAGCACCTCCGGGCCGAAGCCAAGAAGCTGGAGCAGCACGCGCAGCAGTTCAGGGGGACGTTGGAATAAGCCTCGTTCTCCCTGTTAAACTCTTCACTTCAGTTGCACACCCACAACCTGTGCAAGTCTGTCCTCTGGGAAAAACCAACCTGGGGGTGTGCAATGGATGGCAATCGTCATGGTGCCCAAACCCAGTGTTACCGAGGGTCTGGGCAACTCCAGGATATTGGCTTATCCCACAGAGTCAGGGAGGAGTTAGGTGTGAAGAAAGGACCTATGGTGTAGGGCCAGTGTATGAAATGAGGTTGTGGAATCCAGTTTTTTATATTAGCCCAATGTGTGCCTGTGTTAAGTTCATTCATTCATTCAGTACTTATTTATTGGATACCTATTGTATGTTAAATTCTAGGTGCTAGGCATGTAGCACAGAATCAGACCAAGGCTTTGCCCTCAGGGCGTTTACAATCTAGTGGGGAGACAGACAAATGATGGAGAAATACATACACAATATATTAGGTGCTAGGGAGAAGCCTACTTTTGGGCTTCCTTTGGGGCTCAGTGGTAAAGAACCCACCTGCCAATGCAGGAGACATGGTTTGATTCCTGGATTGGGAAGATCCCCTGGAGAAGGAAATGGTAACCCCCTCCAGTATTCTTTCCTGGGAAATCCCATGGACAGAGAAGTTTGGCAGACTACAGTCCATGGGTTGGCAAGAGAGTTAGACATGACTGAGCGACTAAACAACAGGGAGAAAATAGAATATGAGAATGCGGGCAAAGATTATTTTCAAGTGATTAATTTCTGTTGCATCTACTAGAAAATGTAGTATAATTTTCAGTTTGGATAGAATTAATTCTGTGAGACTGGTACAAATTCTGTATCTGTGACTTATACCACACATGTATATATATATATTTGCTGTTTTATCTGAACAGAGTTAAACAAGCATGTTATAAGTAGCGGTAAATTTGCAATATAACATGTTCTATTGGGTTCCCTATTTATTTTGTACATTATAGATTCTGTGTTGATAAATTCAACACATGGATTGAGCATTTAGTATGTTCAATCAGAAAAGGTTTATACCTCAATAGTCTCAAATGTGTTACCATTTATAATATTATGTCAATACAGTCATGAATTGAAACATCCTTTGCACCAATCTTTTCTTTGGAAAGGTGTTTGATCTGTGTCACTTGGGTTCTGGTACCAAAGCAAAATGTTTATTTGTGTCACGCAAATGCTTCTCCCCAAAGTGTGCAAGGAGAGGAAGTAGAGGCCAAGTTTGCACATGCAACGCTAGCTCGGGAAAAGTAGAGCCAGGAAGTGTGGTATAAACAGCAGCCCTATCACTGGGCACAGATCTGAGAGTGGCCCAGAATTCCCCCCCACTCCCCCACGCCAAATCAAACACCTCCTCTTCCTGTCCTTGCAGCTGGGGCTTTAGTTCATGTTTCTATGGTTACATCATCACTTCAAGGGGAGGTTCATGTCTTCTATGTGCCCCTCTGCCATGAGCCATCTCTAGGCTGGAAATTACCTGAAATGGTACCAGCTGCAGTTCCTATCTGCTACTCTGCACTTTTAAATTGTTGACTACCAAAAGTTACTCTCAGGGTCCCTAAAGAAGGATCCTGTCCTGGTGAGGCTTGGTTCTCTGCACTAGAATGGAGACATTTTCTGGGAGCAGCCGTGATCTGTGTCAGTTAGGACTCCTTCTGATACCATCTCTCTTAAGCAATAAAAGGAATTTATTGACTCAAGTATCTTAACATAATCCAGGGTCAAGCTGGCTTCAAAAACAGCTGCTTTGGGTACCCCCAGCAGAATCATCAAGGCCCAATTTCTGAGTCCCACTTTCTCTGTGTTAACTCTCATGGTTTCAAGGTGTCTGCCATGAGTTATGGTCTTTATTGGTCTGTGGCCAGAGGGGAAGAAAGAGCCTTAGATCAGATGTCTGCCCCTAACAACTCCATGGTAAGATGGGTGTATAATACCCAAAGTGTCCTAGACCTGGGATTTACCCCTACACACAGACACACACACACACACACAGACACACACACACACACACACAGAGCCATGAGTTCCTAGACAGATAAGGAGATGGCTCTAGCAAGAACTGTGAAATTACTTCTTCCCTTACTTCAAAGTAACAAGTCAGCCTGCCATAATCTCATGGATGCTGAGAGAAGACATGAGATTCTGGGATCAGAGACCATGTCGGGGGTACCCAAGACCGCCCTGAGGCCCCCTGATTCGGTAGGAAGCTTCACAAGATCCCACGTATAGTGTCTCACCCCTCCGATCTATCACAATCAAAGGAGACAGAGCAAAATCTGCAAAGGGAAAGGTCACGTGGGAATGAAGCAGCAGGGCAGGCTCAGGCTGCCAAGAGTCCCCTCCCGGGGGTTACCTAGGACCCCCTTAACTCCCCCAGCTGGGAGCCATGACAATATACAGGGAGTGTTGCTGGCCAGAGAAACTCATGACAGCCTGGCCTCCAGGGTTTTCACTAGCGTTGATCATGTGTGAGCCTCTGTGTGGCGTGGACCAAAGTCTCAGACTCTTTGAAGGGAAGCAGGTGTCCTGTATGAATCACATTGTTTGTACAAACAGTTTAGGCCCTGCTCCATTCTTACCAACTCAGGGATGGTGGAAACTCTCCCTGAAACCAAGTTCCTATACAACCGCCAAAGCCAATCTTGCCAGCAGGCCTTTCTAAGGATATTAGTCAGACCTGTTATTATGTCAACTCTCCTACACAGAGTCAAATGGCTCCTCTTATAGCCTCACAAGTGGTTACTGATTCATTTTTAAAATAAAAAAAATTATTTATTTATTCTTAGTTTTGGTTGTGCTGAGTCTTCATTGCTGCTCGTGGGCTTCCTCTAGTTGCAGTGAGCATGGGCTACTTTTGTTGCGGTGCACGGGCTTCTGTTGCAGTGGCCTCTCTTGTTGCAGAGCACAGGCTCTAGTACTCATGGGCTTCAGTAGTTGTGGCACAGGGGCTCATTAGTTGTGGCTCTCAGGCCCTAGAGCGTGCAGGCTCAGTAGCTGTGACTCCAGGGCTCTTGGTTGTGGCGCACAGGCTCAATTGCTCCATGGCACATGGGATCTTTCCAGACCAGAGACAGAACCCACCTCCCCTGCATTGGCAAGACGATCCTTAGCCACTCTACCACCAGGGAAGTCTGCTAATGCTTCATTTTTACATCATTTCCCCATACCCCTCAAGTCCCAGAGGCAATGCAAAGGTGTGTGTATGTGATGCTGTGCACACAAAGGGTTTGCACCAAAGCCATAAAAAACCCCTGAACCTAGGAAGCTCCCAATCTTTTATAGCAGTCTCTGTGTAAACCTGACCAAGCTTTGCCTCAGAGGAAGACTTTATCTTTATGACACTGGACAGCAAACAATCCTGCCCTTCTTCTCTGGAGGGAGATGTTGTCTCTGTCTTCCAAGGGGTTTGCTACATACATCCTTGACAAGATAGTCTGGAACAAAATATCAAGCCAATGCCTCTGTTCAGAAGACATGCAGAAACACGAGAGACCCCTGGAGTGCTGTGTCCCAGCCGGAACCCCTAGCAAAGTGAGAAATGGCACTGTAGAGAGGAAGGGCTGCTCCAGGGAGACACCAGTCAGTGTTTGCTCCAGGAGGCAAAGTGATGTGTTACACACTAGTGATAGCAACGGGATGTATCTATTTAGTGATTACTACATTTCAGATACTGTTCTAATGCTTTAGATGTTTCAACTCATTTAGTCCTTTATAAGTGACCTAGTCTCCAGGAGGTAATGAACAGGTCCCACATGGTTTCAGAACACTATGTAAGTATGTACCTATGTATGTAGAGAGATAGAATGACTGAGAGAGAGCCAAAAAGAGAGACAGAGACACCACAAAGAGACAGACATCTGGAGCTATATCTATCTATAGATATTTCTTTTTTTTTGAGATCAGTTTAAACCAGGGACCTTTGGCAACAAAGTATAAAACCAGAACCACTGGGTTCAAAATATTGAAAACTGCTGCTCCTAGCTAAGTGAGTTTCCTTCCTTTTTTTTGAAAGAGAGCAGTTATGGGATGAGTTTCCACTGATTGATTTAATAGGATAATTACTTCTGAAAAAGTTGTAAAGTAGATAAAATCACATTTTTCAGGTTTCAGCAGCTTTGTGCTAAGTCTGTTTCTTCAATGTCCAGAATTCTGTACTGTTTCCTCTCCAGGTAGGAAGAGGAAATGGTGGGTGTATGGTGGTGGTGGTGGTGGTAGCAACCTGACCTCAATTAAGTTAAATTTCCTCAGGAAGATGGAAGTGGTGAGAAGCCTCCTTTAGAGATCTTTCAATGTGATAGGCCCTGGGGGCGCCAAGAACCCAGGTGGGTGGCAACTATTTTTCTTAACAAAGCATCTTTTAAAAATGTTATGTTCTCCCCAAGTACAAACCGCAGGTCTCCCGAAGCTTTCCCTTTGCAAGTTGCCCATATTTGTAGGTTATTTGCTAATGTCCTTTTCCTTTCCTTCATTCATTTAACAATCATTTATTGAGCATCTCCTATCTGCCCAGGCCTCTTCTGATCACTAGACGTGCTGCAGTAGACAAAACAAAGGGTCTCATCATGCAGCTTTCTTCTCAGCTCAGGGAGATGGAATACCAGGGCCAAAGTGAGGGTGAAGGCCAGTGAGGCACTCTCTTTGGATGCAAAATGCAGGCGGGCACACCCAGCACTTGGTAATAAAGATAAATTATATTTTATACAACATTTTAAAAATCTAAATTAATGCAAAAACTCCATGGTGGACAAGACATCAAAAGTTACATTTATAACAGGTTATCAGTGATGGTAAATGGAAGGAAGAAATTAAATCAGGGTAGTGGGTAGGGTGATGGGGGAGATGTGCATTTTTAAAAAAGATTTATTTATTTTTTTGGCTGTGGTGGGTGTTCACTGCTGCACTCAGGCTTTCTCTAGTTGTTGCAAGCAGGGGCTACCCTTCATCACAGTAGGTGGGCTTCTCAGTGTGCTGGCTTCTCTTGTAGCACAGCACGGGCTCTAGGGCACAGGTGGGTTCAGTAGTTGTGGTACGTGGGCTTAACTGCTCTGTGCTATGTGGAATCTTCCTGAACCAGGGCTCTAACTGGTGTCCCTTGCATTGCAAGGCAGATTCTTAACCACTGGACCATCACGGAAGCCTGAGTTTTTTGTTTGTTTGTTTGTTTTGTTTTTAATGCACCCTGCAGCATGGGGGAATCTTACTTCCCTGACCAGTGAGCAAACCCATGCCCCCTGCATTGGGAACACAGAGCCTCAACTACTGGCCCTCCAGAGAAGTACCAAGATGTGCCTTTTCAAATGGAGAGGTCTGGAAAGATTGCTCTGAAGAAAGGACCAGGAGCCAAGTGATGATGCATCACTGAAGAGAGTCAGCTTGGCAAATGTAGGGGAAGAGTGTTCTGCAAGGGGAACAGCAAGGGGAGTGTGCAGAGTAGATGTACACCTGGAAAGCAAACATACACCGGGAGAATAAATGCACACCTGGAGAGTAAACGTATGCTGCTGCTGCTGCTAAGTCACTTCAGTCGTGTCCGACTCTGTGTGACCCCATAGACGGAAGCCCACCAGGCTCCCCCGTCCCTGGGATTCTCCAGGCAAGAACACTGGAGTGGGTTGCCATTTCCTTCTCCAATGCATGAAAGTGAAAAGTGAAAGGGAAGTCGCTCAGTCGTGTCCGACTCTTAGTGACCCCATGGACTGCAGCCTACCAGGCTCCTCCGTCCATGGGATTTTCCAGGCAAGAGTACTGGAGTGGGGTGCTGTTGCCTTCTCCGGAGTAAACGTATACCTGGAGAGTTCTATCAAGTGGAGGAGATGCCAGTGTAGGAAAGAAAAATGAATGACGTAAGCTGGGAGGCGTAGTTAGGAGCCCAGTCCATGTAAGGCCCTGTAGAGTCCTGGAATAGTTTTAATATTTCACTAAAACAGCAATGAAAAGTAACTTTTGTCTTGTATTACCGCCGCAAACACTTCCATTTTCTACTTTATTTTAACTGTCTTTGGGACACCCTCCCAGTGTAACCTTAAATGAGGCCATGAAATTCTTTTTTATTTTTTGGCCATGCCAAGAGGCATGTGGGATCTTAATTACCCACCAGGGCCTGAACCCACGCCACCGGCATTGGAAGCACAGTCTTAATCACTGGACCACTAGGGAAGTCCCCAGGCTGTGAGCATCTTGAAGAATCCTAACACGTAGTTTTACGTTTTTGTTTTTTCATGCTGACTCTTAGAACGAGTTATTCTGCATATCAGCCTTTTCCAGACAGAATTGAAAACTGCAGCTTTGGAAGAGCATCTGGGCAGAGCTAACAGGAAATAAAACCCTCAATGGTTTAGAAGTCGGAAGTATTTGGGAACTATTTTAACAGGCAGTTGAAGCACTTAAAGTAGTGGGTCTTAGCCTGGGCTTCAGGAAGCCATGAATAAAATGCATATATGTATAAAGTACAGCTGGGCTTCCCAGGTGGCTCAGTGGTAAAGAATCCACCTGCCAATGAAGACAACAAGGGTTCAAACCCTGGGTCAGGAAGATCCCCTGGAGAAGGAAATGGCTACCCACTCTAGTATTTTTGCCTGGGAAATGCCATTGACAGAGGAGCCTGGCAGGCTACAGTTCATGAGTCAAAAAGAGTCAGAGATGACTTAGCAACTAAAATAACAAACAAATTGTAGCATCCTGAGTGCTTATGGATAATTTTTCTGGGGAATAAGTCCAAAGCTTTCACCAAATTCTCCAACAGGTCCAATGACCCAGAAAGGTTAAGGAATACTGATTTTTTTAATTGGCTGAACAGCATGTGAGATCTTAGTTTTCTGATCAGGAATGGAACCATGCTCTCTGCATTGGAAAAGTAGAGTCTTAACCACTGGACTACCAAGGACGTCTCTAAGGAGTACTGATTTTGGTAGAAGGTAATGGTTTTCTCTATCATGATTCCACTCCTCTCCTGCCCTTCAAGTTCACAGCTTGATCCAGGGATCAAACTTGTCACCAAGGATCCTCATAAGGGAATATCCTTTACCAGCTCATTCAACAGACAGTGGGAAGAAGCAGCAGATAATAGACCTACTTCTCAGTGTGGCTGGAAATGAAATACTCGAATGAAATAAAGGCAGAATACAATGCCTGACAGCTCTCAACACAAACTAGTTGCTACTGATATTAAAAAATAAACCTGTACATTTTAGCTGTGTATAGTCTGCAACACAGAGTAGCTAAGAAACCAATATTCTAAAAGAGGAAACCAAGGGGGAAGAGAAAAACCATGCAGCTGCCTGAACTTTAACGCCCACACAGTCATTACCACTGGGTGTCATCAGTAGCTTTGGGGGGAGGAGGTGAAGAATCCTGGCATCTGTGGTTAGATGGGCCTCATTTGGGAAAGCCCCTCCCCCACCTCCTTTCCCTTCTACTTCCCTGATGTGTGCCATGGACCCAGGACATCTGGCACATCTGAGCCTCAGGGTTGTCACTTGGATAACAGAAGGCACTATACCCCATACTAAGGTTGAGAGGACAGAAGGCAAGAATGCTTCCAACTCTCCCAGCATAGAATTACAGTTTGATAAAGAGCAGCTATTTTTGTTTATTCCACCCCAAATGAATTTGGTGAGGGGTAGTTGTACCTGTCCGAAAAGAACACTGGTTTGAGAGTCTGTCTAAAAATCCTTTATTTTTGCTATTCTCTGTTTTTCTGTCCATTGCTTTAAGAGAAAACCAATCTTAGAAGCCATCCCCAGCTCTCACTAGCTGTTTAACCTTGGACCAGTGCTTTTGATCTTTCCAGCCTTCTGTTTCCCTACCCTAGAAATGAGATTCTAGTTGAATCAAACTTTTTTAGGGTCTGCTGGTCAACCCTCTTGGAATGAATCTGTACTTTTTTGGTTTATGGAGGACTTAGACTCTTGCTCTCAACCTATTCGGAGAAGGCAATGGCACCCCACTCCAGTACTCTTGCCTGGAAAATCCCATGGACGGAGGAGCCTGGTAGGCTGTAGTCCACGGGGTCGCTAAGAGTCAGGCACGACTGAGCGACTTCCCTTTCCCTTTTCACTTTCATACATTGGAGAAGGAAATGGCAACCCACTCCAGTGTTCTTGCCTGGAGAATCCCAGGGACGGGGGAGCCTGATGGACTGCCGTCTATGGGGTCGCAAAGAGTCGGACACAACTGAAGCGACTTAGCAGCAGCAAAGACTCTTGCAGGCACTGAGAATGCAAGAGGGAGTAAAACAAAGTCCCTAGGAAGTTTACAGTTCTTGAGATGTTAATAAAAATAAATTAGGTGCCAATCAGAGACCAACTGATTAAAGGATTTATTTTAATTCTAATTAATTGCAGTATCAGATAACTCAATCATCTAGCCCTTGAAGCTTTCCAATCCACATACACTGTATTTTCTCTTCCCAAGTGGGGAGTATTTTTAGTGTTTTTGTTTCATTTTGATCAAGGTGGTAACACCCAGACTCACGTCCATCTAGTCAGTGATGCCATCCAACCATCTCATCCTCTGTTGTCCCCTTCTCCTCCTGCCCCCAAATCCTCCCAGCATCAGAGTCTTTTCCAATGAGTCAACTCTTCGCATGAGGTGGCCAAAGTACTGGAGTTTCAGCTTCAGCATCATTCATTCCAAAGAAATCCCAGGGCTGATCTCCTTCAGATGGACTGGTTGGATCTCCTTGCAGTCCAAGGGACTCTCAAGAGTCTTCTCCAACACCACAGTTCAAAAGCATCAATTCTTCGGCGCTCTGCCTTCTTCACAGTCCAACTCTCACATCCATACATGACCACAGGAAAAACCATAGCCTTGACTAGACGAACCTTTGTGGGCAAAGTAATGTCTCTGCTTTTCAATATGCTATCTAGGTTGGTCATAACTTTCCTTCCAAGGAGTAAGTGTCTTTTAATTTCATGGCTGCAGTCACCATCTGCAGTGATTTTGGAGCCCCCCAAAATAAAGTCTGACACTGTTTCCACTGTTTCCTCATCTATTTCCCATGAAGTGATGGGACCAGATGCCATGATCTTCATTTTCTGAATGTTGAGCTTTAAGCCAACTTTTTCACTCTCCTCTTTCACTTTCATCAAGAGGCTTTTTAGTTCCTCTTCACTTTCTGCCATAAGGGTGGTGTCATCTGCATATCTGAGGTTATTGATATTTCTCCCTGCAATCTTGATTCCAGCTTGTGTTTCTTCCAGTCCAGCGTTTCTCATGATGTACTCTGCATATAAGTTAATTCCCGAACAATCTCGGTTAACATCACTTCTCTGTTGTGAATGCTTCGATCATAACTGACGCCCAGTAAAAAGATACGTTCTCTTTTAGACACATAAACGTTAACTGAAATGGATCCATCCCTATTCATCGCTAATTGCACTAATAAAATTTAGTCTTTTCCTCCACGCGGTCCCAGTCTAGGGATGTTTGCCCACAGTCAGAAAGGCTGGGGTGGGATGGGGCCCCAAAACACGGCTGCTGCTCCTGAGTCGTCCCCACCCGCGCCGCCCCCTGAACCCCGCCCCCGAAAGGTGGAAGAACGATTAGGTAGGCGGATGCAGCAGGAATCCCACGTCCACCGGAAAGATGAAGGGACTGGCTGCAGACAGACGTGCTGCTTGCACCAAGGCCCAGCCTTCGCTTTGCAGCTGCCCCCGCTGCGGGGCCACGCCCAGCGCCTAGCGACGCTCTCCATAGCAACCAAGACTGGGCACAAACCCCGCCCCGCCCCGCCCCGCCCCGCCCTTCCGCGTGGAGACTAGCGTGTTGCGTCATTGCAGCGCGCCGGAAGTGAGTCCTACAGTCGCCAGGGACTCCGGAAGTTGCTGCTTGCTCTGGACTCTGTCGGCTTGCGATGGGTTGCGACGGAGGAACAATCCCTAAGAGGCATGAACTGGTGAAGGGGCCGAAGAAGGTTGAGAAGGTGAGCTACATGGGCCCAGTGGGGCCTGGGGGTGGTGCGGCCTGCGAACGCTCCCAGGAAACGAAGGGAGGTGGGAGGAGGAGCTAACGGGTTTCCACATACAACCGTGCTTATTTATTCCCTTTCAGAGAACTCAAAATTAACCACAGTGTTAATAAGGGACGTTCATTGACTGCGGGCTGTTACCATTCATCCGACAGTATGCATGATATAGGGTGTCTCATGTAATTTTCAAAGCAGCCTTACGGGTATATACTTTCAGAAGCCTCACTTTTGAGACTTGAAAATTGAGGCTCAGGAGGAGAAAGTTGCAAAGCTAGTAAGTGGCAGAACCAGGATTTGAAGTTTGTCTGCTGCTAGTAACAATGATACAAATAGTTGCTGTTTATTGAGTTCTGTACACACTAACTTCGTTTTCTCAGGAGGTCAGGGCCTCCACTTAAAAAGTAACCACCGTGTACACTGCGTTCAAGTTGATTACTGTTGGTCTTAGAAGGTGGTTGGGCTTCTCAGTTGGTAGAGAATCCGCCTGCAATGCAGGAGACCGCGGTTCGATTCTTGGGTCGGGAAGATCCGCTGGAGAATAAATAGGCTGCTGCTGCTGCTGCGAAGTCGCTTCAGTCGTGTCCAACTCTCTGTGACCCCATAGACGGCAGCCCACCAGGCTCCCCCGTCCATGGGATTCTCCAGGCAAGAACACTGGAGTGGGTAAGAAATAGGCTACCCACTCCGTATTCTTGGGCTTCCCTTGTGGCTCAGCTGGTAAAGAATCCGCCTTCAATACAGGAGACCTGGGTTTAATCCCTGGGTTGAATATCTCCTGGAGAAGGGAATGGCTACTGAACATTTCCCAGTGTTCTGACCTGGAGAATTCCATGGACTATATAGTCCATGGGGTTGCAAAGAGTGGGACAGGACTGAGCGACTTTAACTTTCAGAGGGTGGTAAGCTCCTGGGGGCTGAGGCCACACCTTTTCCCCCTCCTCAACTAGCACTATAAATACCGTAGATAAATGGGTGATTGAATAATCCATAATTCTCACCAATGATTGAGCAAATTACGTATAATAATTTACCTGCTTTTGTTGTTGTTCAGTCGCTAAGTCGTAGGCTACTAACAGGGAAATTGAGTCAGTAACATGAGCAAGATCACACAACTGTTAGGTAATGAAGCCAGGATTCCCATCCAGTTATTCAGGATTTCAGAGTTAGCACCAGTGATTACTTTTTAATAATAGAAGGTGTTTAAAGTACCTAATATTAATACAAGTGACTGCCACACTGGGTGGTCCATATGAGTCTCCAGTCAGTAGCCAGAGAAGTCTTTTTTTTAAGTAAATTCCATGTATCACTACTGTATTTAAACCCCTCCAGTCATTCCCATTATATTCAGAAAAAAAGTCCCACAAGACCCTGTGTGATCAGACAGGGTCTGTGATCTGTTTACCTCATCTTCTGCCCTTCTCCAGTTCTTTTATTCTGTTCCAGCTCATAGGCCTTGTTCCTCAACCTGGAGTATAATTTCCTCAACCTGATATGTTCTTCACTGAGACAATCATATCATTTGGTGTTTTTTTTAATACATCAGTTAATTCTTTACTGAAATGTCATCTCAGCCCACTGTAGCCAAAATACATCTCTCTTCTGATTACTCTATCCTCTTCTGCTGCTTTACTTTATCATGCTTATCACTATATTTATTTATTCTTTGTCTATTTCTTATGTGAACAGGGGCCATGTATGTGTCACTTTTGTGACCCCTGTGATGTGTCTGCCACACAGTCAACTCCCAACAAATGTATATGGAATTTGAGAGTGAGTGAACACCCAAGGTGATGGTGTGTGCTCTTCTGATCACAGCTACGTGTGCAGAGATTAATGCTGGGTAGCTACCACTTGTGTGAGCAAGCTTTTACCCAAATAGTATTTAGCTCGGTTTTGTTACCTTGAGCCCAGAACTGAAGAGGAGTAGCTTATTGACAGGCTTGGCTAAGAATAGATGTCAGAAGGGGAAAGAAAAGAAGAAAGGGTGATCTGAAACAACTAGAGTACCCAGGCAAGGTGGATTTTTATTATCCTTATTCACTCAACAGATACATATTAAGTGCTTACGATATACACCATTCTAGGCCCTGGAGTTATAGCAGTGAACAGAGTCCAGCCCTTGTAGAGCTTGCGTTTCAGATAGGTATATAATAACATTTGTCGATCACATATAGTATGTTTGATTTGGCCCAAGACATTCCTCAGGTTTAAGACCTTGTGTGGACCAAATTTTAAATTGGAAAGAAGTAATTCCTTCCCTGTCCCCAACTCTCCCAGGTGGTTTTTTTGAAGCAGTGAAGGACTGTGGTGTGAAGCAGGTGGGAGATCTAGAAGGTAGATCCTAAACTTACCTAATGTAGCTTTTTAAATCTACAAAAAGTATAGTACGTCAGCTTCACTGGTGACAAGTCTCTCTCGGGGCTCTTCTACAGTGTGGCTGATGATAAGAGCTATTTAAGATGCCAAAATGGGGCTGTTGGATCTTGGGACCAAATAGGACAACATCTGCAGTAGTGTGGTGGGATTTTTATTGTTTGTGTGTTTGGTTTTGTTTTAAACTATAGAGGGGAAGGACACATTTATCTGTATTAACAGATACTAACTACTATTAATAACCTCAGATATGCAGATGACACCACCCTTATGGCAGAAAGTGAAGAGGAACTAAAAAGCCTCTTGATGAAAGTGAAAGAGGAGAGTGAAAAAGTTGGCTTAAAGCTCAACATTCAGAAAACGAAGATCATGGCATCCGGTCCCATCACTTCATGGGAAATAGATGAGGAAACAGTGGAAACAGTGTCAGACTTTATTTTTTGGGGCTCCAAAATCACTGCAGATAGTGACTGCAGCCATGAAATTAAAAGATGCTTACTCCTTGGAAGAAAAGTTATGACCAACCTAGATAACATATTGAAAAGCAGAGACATTACTTTGCCAACAAAGGTTCGTCTAGTCAAGGCTATGGTTTTTCCAGTATTCATATATGGATGCGAGAGTTGGACTGTGAAGAAGGCTGAGCACCGAAGAATTGATGCTTTTGAACTGTGGTGTTGGAGAAGACTCTTGAGAGTCCCTTGGACTGCAAGGAGATCCAACCAGTCCATTCTGAAGGAGATCAGCCCTGGGATTTCTTTGGAAGGAATGACGTTGAAGCTGAAATTCCAGTACTTTGGCCACTTCATGCAAAGAGTTGACTCATTGGAAAAGACTCTGATGCTGGGAGGATTTGGAGTCAGGAGGAGAAGGGGACGACAGAGGATGAGATGGTTGGATGGCATCACCGACTCGATGGATATGAGTTTGAGTGAACTCCGGGAGATGGTGATGGATAGGGAGGCCTGGCGTGCTGTGATTCATGGGGTCGCAGAGTCAGACACGACTGAACGACTGAACTGAACTACTATACATAAAATCAGGATGAGATGGTTGGATGGCATCATCGACTTAATGGACACGAGTTTGAGCCAACTCTGGGAGATAGTGAAGGACAGGGAAGCTTGGGGTGCTGCAGTCCGTGGGGTCACAAAGAGTTGGATGTGACTGAGCGACTGAACAACAAATACATAAAATAGATAAGCAACAAGGATTTACTGTATAGCACAAAGAATTAAATCTAATATCTTGTAACAGCCTGTAATTGAACATAATCTGCAAAAACCTCAAATAACTACACTATATACCTGAAACTAACACAATATTGTAAATAAACTGTACGTTAATAAAAATAATATAAAAGTTATACAAAATAATAGAAATGTAATAGAGAGTAGCGATTAAAAGCATGGTCTTTAGAGCCTGCCTGACTTTATCTTCACTCCTCCGCTTGAGTGTGTGACCTTGACACGCAATTTAACTTCTTGGTACCTCAGTTTCCTCAACTACAAAGATAAGAATCCAAACTCATAAGTTTCTATGAGGGCTAAAATATGCTGAAGCTGAAGCTCCAACACTTTGGCCACCTGATGCAAAGAACTGACTCATTGGAAAAGACCCTGATGCTGGGAAGGATTGAAGGCAGGAGGAGAAGGGGACGACAGAGGATGAGATGGTTGGATGGCATCACCGACTCGATGGACGTGAGTTTGAGCAAGCTCCCGAGTTGATGAATAGGAAAGCCTGACGTGATGCAACCCATGGGGTTGCAAAGACTCAGACACGACTGAGCAACTGAACTGAAAAGACTAAGTCACAGAAACTGTCTAGCATAGTACCTGGCATACAGTAAACCCTTAAATAGTTCCTGCAAAAATTAAATTTGAGGGAATTTAAATTCTTTATTTTTTCTTCCTTTCTTTCCCCCAAGTGTGCCATCTTGTTAAATTATTCAGGTTTGACATTTTAGGAACAGTAGAGAGTGGGACATGGGATATTAAATAGGTGGAAATATCATTTGAGGGCTTCGGAGGGTCTCAGATCTGAATCTTTACAGTGTGGATAATGACTTGATATGCCTTGTAGTGAGTACTCTGCAAAAACATTTTTGTTACATCGGTGATTTTTGTAAGGAATTATACAGTCTTTGTGCTGAACTTTTTTTTGTTTTTGTTTTTAATGCCTGTCTTCTCAATTCTTTGCCCTTAAATTCTGCTACAACTTTGGAGCTGTTCCCACTGTTAGAAATCAACCTGTACTGCTTGTTTTTTCTGTTTGAGCTTCCTTGTTTACTATTAGGATATAAATACTAATATTTATATGTAATTGACGTAAGCAATTTAGTGACTTGATGTAAACTGTTTTTTTGTACACATCATATATAGAGAGGCCTTTATTTGACATACTATTGATTACTTGTGACTTTTTAAATCCCAGCTTCGTGTTTCAGTAATTTGATTTAAAAAACAAAAATGATCACAGCGTGGTATTACTAAATAAGCCTTTATATGTGGAATTCTGTGGAGTATGTGTCTTTCAGAGGAGAAAATTAACTGAAAGGATTTTTTTTTTCTCTTCTCAGGTCGACAAGGATGCTGAATTAGTGGCCCAGTGGAACTACTGTACTCTAAGTCAGGAAATATTAAGACGACCAATAGTTGCCTGTGAACTTGGCAGGTATAGTTCCTTCACTTAATGGAGATGAGTTTTTATTACATGGTGTTAAAAAGAATTTTAACATGTAAATTCAGTTTTTGATTCATCAGATGATGAATTATCTCAAGCAAATTTGTGAAGCCTGGGTTGTCATTCCCTGTCTCAGAGCATACTTCCGCACTTTTCTATTCAGTTTGGTTTGTTTAATCCATGGGTTGGAAACTCAGGGGCCGATAGGAGGGAGCTAAGTTACAAACCTAAACGCATAAAGGATCCATGTGGGATCAGTAGGGCATGGTGAGGACTGGGTGAACCAGAGAGTTCATGTTCCCTGGTGTTCCAGTGGTTAAGACTTGTTCTCACTGCTGAGCGCCCACGTTCAGTTCCTGGTTGGGGAACTGAGATCCCCCAGGCTGCATAGCAAAAAAATAATAAAATAAAAGGCAGCTGCTATTGAATTCCAGCTTGTTGTTACATTTCAAGAAGGTAGACTGATTCCAAAACATCTGATTTCTTTTTTCCCCCAGGGAAAGTTGAAAATGTGTACTTTAAAAAAAATAATAATTTTATTTATTTATGTATGGCTATGTTGGATCTTTGTTGCTTAGCAGGCTTTTCTCTGGTTCCAGCGACAGGGGGCTACTCTCTAGTTCCAGTGCACAGGCTTCTCATCATGGTGGCTCCTCTTGTGGCACAAGGCTCTAGGGTGCTCAGACTTCAGTGATTGCGGCACAGGGCTCAGTAGTTGCAGTTCCCAGGACCCAGAGCACAGGCTCAATAGATGTGGCACTCTGGCTTAGTTGTCCCTCGGCAGGTGGGATCTTCCTGGATTGGGGATTGAACCTGTGTCTTCTGCACTGGCAGTCAGATTCTTTACCACTGAACCACCGGGGAGGCCTGAAAATGTTTTATGTTAATTTCCCAATTTAAAAAATCTTAGTTTGGGTCACATTCAGTCCTCTGACTGCCAGTCCGCATAGCCCTTGATTTAAACTGGTTTCTTTCTTTGTATGCTTTGGAAATGGTTAAGACAGGATTAAATTTACATTTTTAGGAGTGCAAGGACATTTCTGTTATCAGATGTAAATGACTTTGGACTGTACTCAGTTTAGTCTTCTTCCCTTGGATGAAGGTTGATTGTTGCCAGAATGTCTTGACTGATCTTTATTGTTGCAGACTTTACAACAAAGATGCAGTCATTGAATTTTTATTGGACAAATCTTCCGAAAAGGCTCTTGGGAAGGCAGCCTCTCACATTAAAAGCATTAAGGTAAGACAGGTGATTCTGAAGTGCTCTGGGAGTCTCAGTGGTTAAGGTTTATTGTATAGAATTCATGTATGTTTTACACTGGACTTGGAAATTGGAATTCCAGTCCCATCGAGCCATCTAATAAAGGTGTGATTTAGGACAGGTCATGTAAAGTTCAAGCCAGAAGTCCCCACACCTGTACTTACTGGATTATAAATCTCTGGTGACTTAATGTCTGTGAAAGAGCTTCAAAAATTCTCAGTGTGCTGTATAAATGTTAAGAGGCATAATTTTTGAAGTTAAAACTCAGCTACTTGAATTTTTTTATTTAGGAGACACTTTTATACAATTAGAGATTTTTATAGATAGATCACTTTTCAGTCATTGTGGTTATCTCCTGCTGATTAGATGTTGTGATTGACACATTTCTATCACAGAAGTGGAAAAACAAGTTTTGTAGTAAAGGAACTTTGTTGAGAAGACAAAATCTGGTCAGTGGGAGAAAAATCAAAAAAGTAGTGAAGAATCTGAGAACTGTAAAGCTTGTCGGACACTTCATCTCACTGTGTGTGACATGGTGAGGCCTCATGGCTTGTCAGAGGGTTGCTTAAATCAGAGCCAGAGCCCCTGACTCCCAAGCTGAGGCTTTGAGGTTTTTCCTTTTTTTCCTCCTCCTCTTTCTTTTTTAAGTTTTTAGCCTACTACTACAGTAGGTGTTTTGTTTGAGTCTGGGGTGGGTAATTAAAGGATATAGGGATTTGAAATAGTTCATTTCAGACAAATTAATAATTCTGAATTGTGGCTGATGGTCATGCTGTGGAGATATCCATGTTGATTTTTGTCGTCATTTCCTTGAGAAGAAAATTCATTTCTCAAAAACCCACAGTAGCAGAATGACCTTATCTCAAAAATGTGATGACCACTGAAATTAACCTATACAAGTCTATACTTACAATATATAATGTATGTGGTTGAACTTTTAATTTTAAGGCAATATATTTTTTCTAAGAATTCATAACTCTATAAAGACAGAAGGATTCAAATAAAACAATGTAAAAGTTATTATTACTGTAATTAATAGTCCACAAATACTCTGAGCAAAGAACCTAATTAGCACACACCAGCTCTCAAGCAAGAAGTTTACTGTGTAGTGGCTTTCCTTCGGACATGCTCAGCTGCTCCCCGGAGTGTTGAAATCAAATTGGTGCAGTTAATTATGAAGAAATGCTTCAGATGCTAAAGTGAGGCTGTTAAGTCACTCCTTGTAAAATTGAATTTTGAAAACCCAAATAACTGGGTCTTGGAATATGACAATAATCCCCAGCTGATAGCCTGCCTTGGACTCATTAGATCGTGGCCTCACAGATTTACTGTCTCTTCAACTGTTAAATTAACATGGCAGGTCAATAATATGAACAGCCTGACTGAGGCTTCATTAGCCAGGAAAGAAGGTGTTCCTTTCCAGAGAATACTAATACGAACCTTTCTTCTCTTAGTGGGATAAATTTTCATGTCCAAAGTTCCTTTGCCTTACTTAGCAAAACGCTTGTAAAATAGAAATTAATAATCTGCTAGACAGTACATTTAAAAAATGTTTTCTATCACAACTTATGGCTTAATTTCATTTCTGTGTTAATTGATGCAAAAGGAAAGTAGAAAAAGAGGTTTGGATGGGAACAGACTATGCTATGCTATGCTAAGTCACTTCAGTCGTGTCTAACTCTGTGGGACCCCATAGACAGCAGCCCACCAGGCTCCCCTGTCCCTGGGATTCTCCAGGCAAGAACACTGGAGTGGGTTGCCATTTCCTTCTCCAGTGCAGGAAAGTGAAAAGTGAAAGTGTAGTCGCTCAGTCATGTCCGACTCTTAGCGACCCCATGGACTGCAGCCTAACAAGCTCCTCCGTCCATGGAATTTTCTAAGCAAGAGTACTGGAGTGGGGTGCCATTGCCTTCTCCGGGGAAGAGACTAGAACAATAATTAAGGCTAAGGATGATCCATTTGTCAAAGGAATTGTTGATGTTTTTTCACAGAATGTGACAGAACTGAGGCTCTCTGACAACCCCGCCTGGGAAGGCGATAAAGGAAACACTAAAGGTGACAAGCATGATGACCTCCAGCGGGCACGTTTCATCTGCCCTGTCGTGGGCTTGGAAATGAACGGCCGACACAGGTAGGTAGTCAATGTAGACAGGTGATGTGGACTCTGGGTGAGTAATCCCAGGGCTGTTATGAACTACGCTGTAACTTCATAATCACACTGGTTTCTCTAAGGTGTCTTTTGGTTAGGGAAGTGCTGCACCTAATCTGGAGTGTTCTGGCACATCTGTACATGGCCATCTAAGAGACATATGTACATTGTATGTGGAAAACTACACCAGAGGAACCGATCACCCAGCTCTGAAATGAAATAACCTAAGGCTTCATGGGTTTGTGGAGAAGGAAAACTTAAGTCCCAAGGATCTTCTACTTTTAAAGTTTATATTCTTCAGATAGTCTGAATGGAAATCGTTTAGACTTCTCTTAAAGTTTACGTTTAGTGGTGACCCTGGGAGTATGTCAAGGCTGTATATTGTCACCCTGCTTATTTAACTTATATGCAGAGTACATCATAAGAAACGCTGGGCTGGAGGAAGCACAAGCTGGAATCAAGATTGCCAGGAGAAAATATCAGTAACCTCAGGTATGCAGATGACACCACCCTTATGGCAGAAAGTGAAGAAGAACTAAAGAGTCTCTTGATGAAAGTGAAGGAGGAGAGTGAAAAAGTTGGCTTAAAGGTCAACATTCAGAAAGCTAAGATCATGGCATCTGATCCCATCACTTCATGGGAAATAGATGGGGAAACAGTGGAAACAGTGGCTGACTTTATTTTGGGGGGCTCCAAAATCACTGCAGATGATGGTTGCAGCCATGAAATTAAATGACACTTACTCCTTGGAAGGAAAGTTTTGACGAACTTAGATAGCATGTTGAAAAGCAGAGATATTACTTTGCCAACAAAGGTCCATCTAGTCAAGGCTATGGTTTTTCCTGTGGTCATGTATGGATGGGAGAGTTGAACTGTGAAGAAAGCTGAGCGCCGAAGAATTGATGCTTTTGAATTATGGTGTTGGAGAAGACTCTGAGAGTCCCTTGGACTGCAAGGAGATCCAACCAGTCCATTCTAAAGGAGATCAGTCCTGGGTGTTCATTAGAAGGACTCATGTTGAAGCTGAAACTCCAATACTTTGGCCACCTGATGCGAAGAGCTGACTCACTTGAAAAGACCCTGATGCTGGGAAAGATTGAGAGCAGGAGGAGAAGGGGACGATAGAGGATGAGACAGTTGGATGGCATCACGGACTTTATGGACATGGGTTTGGGTGGACTCCGGGAGTTGGTGATGGACAGGGAGGCCTGGCATGCTGCAGTTTATGGAGTTGCAAAGAGTCGGACATCACTGAGCGACTGAACTGAACCGTGAGGTGATGGGTATATTAACAAGCTTGACTGCAAGGATTATCTTAACAGTTTATACATATAGCAGATCATCAAGTTGTACACAAATATATACAATTCCTGTTTGTCAATTATACCTAAATAAAGCTGAAAAAAAGAAAAGTAAAATGAAAGGCTAAAGTTCACGAGAGAGATTCTGAGGAATGAGACTTGCCACTAACCTTCTTCTGTGCGTGTGTTGTGTACATACACAGTATTTTGAGGTGAATTTCATAATGTGAAATTTATCATTTAAGGTGTATGTTTCAGCGGCATTTAGTATTGATCCAGTCAGAGTGCTGTGCAGCTGTCACCTCCATCTAGTTCAAAAACCCCCTACCCATTAGCAGTCCCTCCCCGTTCCTCCCCAGCCCCATAGAATGACACACTATGTGACCTTTTATATCTGACTTCCCACTTCTTTTTAAGGAAACCATGGTTCACCCCAAAAGAGGAACTTAGCAGAAACAGTCTCAGCTCTGGGGTCTTGAGCAGGGGTTACCTGCAGTACATTGCTCCGATTGTGGTTTCCCCTAGATTTTCTTTTCACTTGTTAGTTAATCTCTTCTCCTTTTTCTCTTCTCAGTTCATTGAGCTTTGCCTGTTTTGGCTTTGCCCTGGTGCTATTTGTAGGACCTCCACACTAGAAAATTGATTTTGGAGTTCGTTTGTATATTTAATATACAAAACGAAGCACGTCAAAGGCTAACAAGAGTTTTGCCAGGAGAACGCACTGGTCGTAGCAAAGACCCTCTTCCAACAACACAAGAGAAGACTCTAGATATGGGCATCACCAGATGGTCAATTCCGAAATCAGATTGATTATATTCTTTGCAGCCAAAGATAGAGAAGCTCTATACCATCAGTAAAAACAAGACCAAGACCTGACTGTAGCTCAGATCATCAACTCCTTACTGCCAAATTCAGACTTAAATTGAAGAAAGTAGTGAAAACCACTAGACCATTCAGGTATGACTGAATCAGGTATGACTGAATCAAATCCCTTACAATTTTACGGTGGAAGTGAGAAATAGATTCAAGGGATTAGATCTGATAGACAGAGTGCCTGAAGACCTATGGACGGATGTTTGTGACATTCTACAGGAGGCAGTGATCGAGATCATCCCCAAGAAAAAGAAATGCAAAAAGGCAAAATGGTTGTCTAAGGAGGCCTTAAAATAGCTGTGAAAAGAAGAGAAGCGAAAGGCAAAGGAGAAAAGGAAAGATATACCCATTTGAATGCAGAGTTCTGAAGACAAGCAAGGAGAAACAAGAAAGCCTTCCTCAGTGATCAATGCAAAGAAACAGAGGAAAACAATAGAATGGGAAAGACTAGAGGTCTCTTCAAGAAAATTAGAGATACCAAGGGAACATTTCATGCAAAGATGGGCACAATAAAGGACAGAAATGGTATGGACCTGACAGAAGCAGAAGATATTAAGAAGAGATGGCAAGAATACATAGAAGAACTACACAAGAAAGATCTTCATGACCCAGATAATAATGATGGTGTGATCACTCACCTAGAGCCAGACATCCTGGAATGCAAAGTCAGGTGGGCCTTGGGAAGCATCACTACGAACAAAGCTAGTGGAGCTGATGGAATTCCAGTTGAGCTATTTCAAATCCTGAAAGATGATGCTGTGAAAGTGCTGCACTCAATATGCCAGCAAAGTTGGAAAACTCAGCAGTGGCCACAAGACTGGAAAAGGTCAGTTTTCATTCCAATCCCAAAGAAAGGCAATGGCAAAGAATGTTCAAACTACTGCACAGTTTCACTCATCTCACACACTAGCAAAGTAATACTCAAAATTCTCCAAGCCACGGTTCAACAGTACGTGAACCATGAACTTCCAGATGTTCAAGCTGGTTTTAGAAAAGGCAGAGGAACCAGAGATCAAATTGCCAACATCCATTGGATCATCGAAAAAGCAAGAGATTTCCAGAAAAACATCTATTTCTGTTTTATTGACTATGCCAAAGCCTTTGACTGTGTGGATCACAACAAACTGTGGAAAATTAGTAAATAGATGGAAATACCAAACCACCTAACCTGCCTCTTGAGAAATCTATATGTAGGTCAGGAAGCAACAGTTAGAACTGGACATGGAACAACAGACTGGTTCCAAATAGGAAAAGGAGTACGTCAAGGCTGCATATTGTTACTCTACTTGTTTAACTTCTATGCAGAGTACATCATGAGAAACGTTGGGCTGGAGGAAGCACAAGCTGGAATCAAGATTGCCAGGAGAAATATCAGTAATCTCAGATATGCAGATGACACCACCCTTATGGCAGAAAGTGAAGAACTAAAGAGCCTCTTGATGAAAGTGAAAGAGGAGAGTGAAAAAGTTGGCTTAAAACTCAACATTTAGGAAACTAAGATCATGGCATCCGGTCCCATCACTTCATGGGAAATAGATGGGGAAACAGTGGAAACAGTGACAGACTTTCTTTTCTTGGGCTCCAAAATCACTGCAGATGGTGGTTGCAGCCATGAACTTAAAAGATACTTGCTCTTTGGAAGAAAAGTTATGACCAACCTAGATAGCATATTAAAAAGCAGAGACATTACTTTGCCAACAAAAATCCATCTAGTCAAAGCTGTGGTTTTTCCAGTAGTTATGTATGGATGTGAGAGTTGGACTATAAAGAATGCCAAGCACTGAAGAATTGATGCTTTTGAACTATGGTGTTGGAGAAGACTCTTGAGAGTCCGTTGGACTGCAAGGAGATCCAACGAGTCCATTCTAAAGGAGATGAGTCCTGAATATTCATTGGAAGGACTGCTGCTGAAGTTGAAATTCCAATACTTTGGCCACCTGATGCAAAGAACTGATGCATTGGAAAAGACCCTGATGCTGAGAAAGATTGAAGGTGGGAGGAGAAGGGGATGATAGAGGATGAGATGGGTGGATGGCATCACTGACTCGATGGACATGAGTTTGAGTAAGCTCTGGGAGTTGATGATGGACAGGGAAGCCTGACGTGCTGCAGTCTATGGGGTCACAGAGAGTCAGACACAACTGAGTGACTGAACTGAACACTTGTTTCCATAGGGAATGTTTCTGTAGGAGAAATTCAGAAGAGTGATGCTTTACCCAGTGCTGCCAGTCGTCCTCCTGAAATCCTGTAGTGTGTCGCACCCACCCACCCACAAATGTGCCTGTTTCCCCAGACAGTTTCCAGCTGGTCACCTTCAGACTCTTTCATTACTGCCTGATCGGTAAAACAGTATGTGTCTTTGTTTGAAATGCGTTTGTGTAATTAATAGATGGGGGTTCAGTTCAGTTCAGTTCAGTCGCTCAGTCAAGTCCAACTCTCTGCGACCCCATGAATTGCAGCACACCAGGTCTCCCTGTCCATCACCAACTCCTGGAGTTCACTCAACTGAACTCGGTGTCCATCGAGTCAATGATGCCATCCAGCCATCTCATCCTCTGTCGTCACCTTCTCCTCCTGCCCCCAATCCCTCCCAGCATCAGAGTCTTTTCCAGTGAGTCAGCTCTTCATATCAGGTGGCCTAAGTATTGGTGTTTCAGCCTTAGCATCAGTCCTTCCAATGAACACCCAGGACTGATCTCCTTCAGAATGGACTGGTTGGAGAGTCCAAGGGACTCTCAAGAGTCTTCTCTAACACCACAATTCAAAAGCATCAATTCTTTGGCGCTCAGCTTTCTTCACAGTCCAACTCTCACATCCATACATGACCACTGGAAAAACCATAGCCTTGACTAGACGGATCTTTGTTGGCAAAGTAATGTCTCTGCTTTTCAATATGCTATCTAGGTTGGTCATAACTTTCCTTCCAAGGAGTAAGCGTCGTTTAATGTCATGGCTGCAACCACCATCTGCAGTGATTTTGGAGCCCCCAAAATAAAGTCTGACACTGTTTCCACTGTTTCTCCATCTATTTCCCATGAAGTGATGGGATCAGATGCCATGATCGTAGTTTTCTGAATGTTGAGCTTTAAGCCAACTTTTTCACTCTCCTCCTTTCACTTTCATCAAGAGGCTCTTTAGTTCTTCACTTTCTGCCGTAAGGGTGGTGTCAACTGCATATCTGAGGTTATTGATATTTCTCCCGGCAATCTTGATTCCAGCTTATGCTTCTTCCAGCCCAGCGTTTCTCATGATGTACTCTGCATGTAAGTTAAATAAGCAGGGTGACAATATACAGCCTTGACGTACTCCTTTTCCTATTTGGAACCAGTCTGTTGGTCCATGTCTAGTTCTAACTGTTGCTTCCTGACCTGCATATAGGATTCTCAATAGGCAGGTCAGGTGGTCTGGTATTCCCATCTCTTCCAGAATTTTCCACAGTTTATTGTGATCTGCATAGTCAAAGGCTTTGGCATAGTCAATAAAGCAGAAATAGATGTTTTTCTGGAAATCTCTTGCTTTTTCCATGATCCAGTGGATGTTGGCAATTTGATCTCTGGTTCCTCTGCCTTTTCTAAAACCAGGTTGAACATCTGGAAGTTCACAGTTCACGTATTGCTGAAGTCTGGCTTGGAAAATTTTGAGCATTACTTTACTAGCGTGTGAGATGAGTGCAATTGTGCGGTAGTTTGAGCATTCTTTGGCACTGCCTTTCTTTGGGATTGGAATGAAAACTGACCTTTTCCAGTCTGTGGCCACTGCTGAGTTTTCCAACTTTGCTGGCATATTGAGTGCAGCACTTTCACAGCATCATCTTTCAGGATTTGAAATAGCTCAACTGGAATTCCCTCACCTGCACTAGCTTTGTTCGTAGTGATGCTTTCTAAGGCCTACCTGATTTTGCATTCCAGGATGTCTGGCTCTAGGTGAGTGATCACAGCATCGTGATTATCTTGGTCGTGAAGATCTTTTTTGTACATTTCTTCTGTATATTCTTGCCACCTCTTCTTAATATCTTCTGCTCCTGTTAGGTCCATACCATTTCCGTCCTTTATTGTGCCCATCTTTGCATGAAATGTTCCCTTGGTATCTCTAATTTTCTTGAAGAGATCTCTAGTCTTTCCCATTCTTTTGTTTTCATCTATTTCTTTGCATTGATCACTGAGGAAGGCTTTCTTATCTCTCCTTGCTATTCTTTGGAACTCTGCATTCAGATGTTTATATCTTTCTTTTTCTCCTTTGCTTTTCGCTTCTCTTCACAGATGGGGGTTAAGCATCTTTTATGTGTTCTGACCGTTTACGTTTCTCTTGTCAACCACATGTTAAGGCCCTTTGCCCATTTTTCTGTATTGTTTATTATTGCTTTTAAAGACCATTTTGAATATTCATAAACTCTGAATCTTGGGACTTCCCTGCTGGTCCAGTGGTTATGACTGTGTGCTTCCAATACAGGGAACGTGGGTTCAATTTCTGGTTGGGAAACTGAGATCCCACATGCTGTATGTAGTGGCCAAAAAAAAAAAAAAAACTCTTGAGTCTCATATATATTTAGAATATTTTCTCCCTGAGTTCGTATTCTGTCTTTTGACTCTTGTGGAGTTTTTAAAAAATTCATTTATTTATTTTTATCGTTAGTGTTTTTTTCCAAAGGATTATTGCAAGGAGGTGGGAGTGGAACTGTTGCCTATGTTTGTGGTTTTAATTTCAATATACGGGTTTCTCCTCTATGGTGGCTCAGACGGTAAAGCGTCTGCCTGCAACGTGGGAGACCCTGGTTCGATTCCTGTATCAGGAAGATCCCCTGGAGAAGGAAATGGCAATCCACTCCAGCACTCTTGCCTGGAAAATCCCATGGATGGAGGAGCCTGATAGGCTACAGTCCATGGGGTCGCAAAGAGTCGGACACGACTTAGCAACTTCACTTCACTTCACTTCCTCTATCTGAAAAGTAGAGCTTTCCCTAAATTTGTACGAATTTTTATAAGAATTTTTCTTATAAAATGAAGAAGCAGTTACCTTAGGACACACCTTGCTTACACATGCACAAGTTAAATAGGGATGAAGGCCTGATGCTCACAGACATAATTCAGAGCTGTGGCAGCTTGATGCTGAGATGGTGAATGTGGTTAGCTGGAAGGAGTTTGGAGTGCGAGCTACCTATATAACAGCTCTCTGCAAAACAAACACTGAACGCTATTTTCTGCTTTTTTGCCTTATTTCATAGAAGGAAAAATTCACTTTGAATTTCTTTCCATTAGTAAAAATAGGTGCTCATGTAGGTCTTTTGAAACAATGAAAGTGTAGGTCTTTGTAAAGAATGAAGTTTCCTAAAGCAAACTTTCAAAAAGTGGGGGATACCTCATGTGTGGGTCTGTACTTACTTATTTATTTAGGACACACTGATTTTTTTTTCTTAAGGGAATCAGATATAATCATTTTTCTCTTTGTGGTTCTTGGCCTTTGTGAAAACAGAATAAATATTAATCGATAATGTGGGTAATAATTTTTAAGTTGTTATTTAAGTCATTCTCCATGTTGGATTCTCTCTCCAGGTTTTGCTTCCTCCGGTGCTGTGGTTGCGTGTTTTCTGAGCGAGCCCTAAAAGAGATCAAAGCAGAAGTTTGTCACACGGTGAGTTGTTGACATCATTTGTTCCTTCTCAGTAGCTGAAGACATCAGATGGTTTGGGCTCCTTCCCTCCGTGTGTTATTTCAGCATCTTTCAATTCTTTCTGAGACAGGGATCTCATCAGTTGCTTCTCTGCATAAAACCCTTCCATCCCCATCCTTGCTTTGATTCCATCTTCTATCCCCTGCTTTAAGGTAGAGACTCAGACCACCTCTGGTCCCTGCCCACCTGTCCTGTCTGGTGCCTTTATTCCCTCTAGTGGGTGGAGGCCTGCTTTCAGAACCTTAGTTCAGAGCCGTTGCTTCCTGTGTAAACCCAGCCTCCTTCCCCATTCCCTGGGCACTTGGTTATCCCACGGATCTCATCAGAATGTACTTGCTGGTTGTGTGGTACTTTTCCCACTGGACTACAAGAGTTTCTTCTTTCTCATTTTCTTTTTTATTTTCATAAATAGGACTTTATTTTTAGAGCGGTTTGACGTGCATAGCAGAATTAGGAGGAAAGTAAAGGGTTTCTCACAGACCCTCTACCCCCATACGTGCACGGCCTCCCCCTGTATCCACATCCACGCCAGTGGTGTATTCGTTCCAGTTAATGAACCTATTATGATCCCTCACCAGCACCTGAGGCCCCTTCACGTTAGGGTCCATGCTCGGCAGCTCGCGTTCTTGAGCTGGGACGAGGATGTAAGGGCGTGCGTCTGTCACTGCAGGCTCACAGTGTGTCTCCACTGCCCTCACCATCCCCTGTGCTCCGCTGGGACACGTTTGAAAGTGCGAGCAGGGCTTGACTGTCTCTTCACCCTCGCCTTGTTCTGTCCAGGCATGTTGGACGTCCTCAGTAGACGCTCACACCCATGAGCACACACGTGATATAAGAGTGCCTGCTCAGCTCACATGAGAGGGTACAGAGGACTTTGCTCTCCAGGGTTGCTGCAGAGCCTGGGACCTCTGTGTCTTGGTGTTCCACCTGTCCGTGGAGAACCTGGCATTTATTTTAATGTCATGGATGCCAACAACTGACTGCATTTTTCACCCACATTAGCTCTGCTTGGGTTTCATTAGGCTTCCCAGGATGGTTTCTCCCTGTTGTGAGTTATTCTTTGATTCAGCAGCTTTCATAAAACAAATGTCATGGGCCAGCCTCATCCTGGCAACTGTGGCATGGGGTGCCTCTGCAGATTTGAGTTAAGACCTGAGGGCAGGAAGGAGCTCGCCGAAGAACATTTGCGCCTAAGCTCAGAAGTGGCAGAGGGTTTTGCTAGTTGAAGGAACAGAAAGTGTGGTGGAGGGTGGGGACAGGAGAGGAGAAGTGGGTGAGGTGGAGGGCTAGGCAGGGGTCACCTTCCGTAGGCCCGGGTGGCCACACGGGGGCTTGTGGATTTTATCCTCAGAGCAGTGGGAAGCTGGGGGCAGCTTCCAGCTAAGCTGGATGACTTTAGTTTCAGAATGACTTCTCTGCAAAGAAGCCAGACGCAGAGGAGGACTCACTGAAATGTGACTTCATTAATTTGAGGCTCAAAGGCAGACAGAAGGTGATGGCTGGTGAAGAAGTTGGGGAGCATCTAGTTGTTTCCACTTTGGGGTGATTATGGATCGAGCCCATCACAAAATTTGGAATCTATCTCATTAAGCTTTTACCAAAAAAAGAGAAATTTAAAGAATGCATTTAGGAATCAATCCGTGTCATTTATCGTCCAGTATTGATTATGTCTCTGGTATTAAAGATGATGTTACAGGGGTTCCCAGGGAAAGTGGGATGTGGATGACTTGGTCCTTGCACTTAAGGAGACTGCAGTCCTGCAGGAATCAAGTTATATGAAAAATTGTGTTCTACTTCGTTTCTTGAGTTGTTGTTGTTTAGTTAGTAAGTTGTGTCCAACTCTTTGCAGCCCTGTGGACTCCCTGCCAGGCTCCTCTGTCCATGGGGATTCTCCAGGCAAGAACACTGGAGTGGGTTGCCATTCCCTTCTTTGTCTCTTGAGGCCAGTTGCCAAGTGGATGTAAGGACGTTATTGGAGTTGAGGGGCCGGAGAACTTTCTGGTCATGCTGGTGATAAATGGCTTTATGAAGGAGGAGGTATTTGTTGTAGGCCTTGGAGGCAGAGCGTGTTCTCATCAGTCAGGCTTTCCCAGAGATTGGGACGTCACTGTCAGCGTAGGAGTGCTGGTGCGGGGACCACAGGAAGGACCCCAGACATCCTCACGAGACGTTGCGTGGCAGGACGGCAGCTCCCGTTTCCCGCACCTTCTGTCATGTGCCTGCCCTGCAGGGAGTCTCCATTTGGTCCTGGGGTGGTTTTAACGCATCTCCAATACTCACTGAGCTCCCAGGAGAATGGGCCTTACGCGCAGAGCTTAGGCAGACAGAGCCTCCAGAGATTTGTTCTCTGCATTTCTATGCTTCCTAAATCCCATGGTCAGAGGAACCCAGTGGGCTGCAGTCCATGAGTTGCAAAGAGACAGACGTGACTTAGCATGTGCACACACACACTATTTTTATGCTTAGCAAGATCAAGTTAATGTTTCAAGTAAATTTAAGTAAAAGCGATGGGTAGATTTAAAGAAAAATATTAAGATGCTGACAGTACATTAGGCAGGGGAAGGCCTGCAGTTTGAGAGATGCTATTAGTGATGGTGGGCGCACTGTGGGGGTGGCAATAGGTGGGAGAGGAAGAGCTGCAGCCGCATTCAGGAGAGGAAGTGCCCAGGCAGCCTGAGAAGGTGGGGGCTCGAGGTGCCATCACTGCCCGGGCCGCTCAGGAGCAGGGAGAAGCCAGGGGTGTGAGTCAGACTGCCTGGTGAAAACTAGGAGCACCAGGCTGAGGAGCAGCTGCCCGGGGGTGGAGGCGGGAGGGCAATGCTGTCGTCGGGGGCTGTTGATACCTTTGCAGCAGCAGAGACCCCTGGGGGCAACAGTGTGTAGGTCTGTGCAAGATGGACAGAGAGAAAAGACTAAACAAGAGCAAGTAACAAAAAGGAGCCTGTGAGAGAAGCGTCGTGAAGGAGAGGGAACTCAGCTGGCCTGGGGTTCCCAAGAGCAGGAAAGGAACCTCTCTGTGTTCAAGTGTGTGTGCGTTTTAACAAGTAGTGTGTGAGGCGTTGTCTGTGTCAGACACATCCACAGGTGCACTCTGGAAGCTTGCTTGAAAGAATGTAAATATGAGAAGGTGGGAAATTAAGCTGAAATCTTAAAGCAGTCAGATGCCCTGAACTAGTGGTTCCCAGCCCAGGCCGCGCTGTAGAGTCACCGCAGTGGTTTTTTAAGTCCCCGCTCCCGACCTCAGGCCCTACGTCAGGATTTCAGGATTAGTGTGGAGCCCTCACGTATTTCTTTTCTTTCTTCATTTGTTTTTGATTTCTGCTGGGAGGCTCAGTGATCTAAAGGAATCAGGCTTTTTCTCCTGACCCACAGTGGGTGACCATCTCTTAGATTGGTGTGCAGTTGTCTTCTTCTCTGGCTGACCCTGGATGTCCTTGGTGGTAGCCATTGTGACAGGCCTGCAGCAGAACAGGAGTGTGCGAACAGGAGTGTGCTCTGCAGAAAAATTGATGTGATTTCATGGAAAGGCAGTGCCACTCGGGAACTGTAAAGTCATTCTGTTGGTGTCTCGGAACAAAGTGCTAGTCACCTTCTGAAAGTCACCATCCAGCTCTTCAAGGGAAGGGAAGGAAACAGGGGGAGAGGGGAAATGACCTCATCAGGATTGCACAAGCAGCAGCCAAGACCAGATGAGAACCAGAGTGCTGGCTCCTCCTACCACCTAACAGGGGCCGCAGGGTAGCCGAGACTGCCCACAGTCAAGACGGGACCCTGGCTATATAACCCAGGAACCAACCTTAGGGACCAGCTTCCCTTAAAAATCAGTCTGTCATCAGAAGAGTAATATTTTACTCTTTTCACTTAGGTCATCTCCTTAAAAATTGCCCTTGCACACAGAGGTAGGTTGAGTACTCTGCGTATTAGTTCACTAGGGCTTCCGTAACCAGGCGCTGCAGACTGGGTGACCTAACAGACATTTAGTTTCTTACCTTTCTGGAGGCTTGAAGTCTGCAGTCACAGTGTTGGCCGGGCTGGTTCTTCCCGAGGGCAGCGAGGGGAAGATCTGTTCCAGACCTCTCTCCCTGGCTTGTCCATAGCTGCCTGTCCCTGTGTCTGTTTGCACAGTCTTCCCTCTGTGGAGCGTGTCTTTGTGTCTCAATTCCCCCCTTTTTATAATAATACCAGCCCACGCAGTGACTGCATCTTAACCAACTGCATCTGCAGAAGGTGACGTTGTAACATCCTGGGGGTTAGGACTTTTTGGGGAGGTGGGGGAGCATAATTCAACTGATAACACTATACGGTTTAGAAAATTAGAGCCTGGGACAGTCTGTGGTGCCCTTGGTGGGCGTCATTCATTCAGTCACTCACGCAGCCAACACTGAGAGCCTTGTATTTTATGGGGCAGACCTGGGTATAGTACTTACTGCTTCTGCTCACATGCCATTGGCCAGAACTTAGTCAGGTGACCACACCTACCTGCAGGAGCCTAGGGATTGCGTTCTAGCTGGACACCCCAGAAGAAGAGGTGAACACCAACCATTTCTGCCCAAGTACCCAAAGGAGGAATGATGGTGCAGTTTCAGGAGCTGTGGTGCGTTGTGAAAATGTGAATGAAGGGAGATAAGGCCACAGTGTGGAAATCTAAAGCAAGTATTTTTCATGTTTTAGAAAACGTCTGAAATTTAGAGGAACCAGTGTCGTTAAAACGGTGTCAGGGACTTCTCTGGCAGTCCAGTGGTTAGAACTGTGTTTCCTCTGCACAAGAACACCTTTCTTGGAAACAGGAAGGAATAAACATGTAAACAAACACGATGGAATGTTATGTTTTAAAAAAAGAACAGTATCAGGAGTGATGCTGATGGTGTGCACTTTCTCCACTTTCCCTCTGTAATCCCATGGACATTGGGCTCTTTGGTTCACCAGAAGAGACTCCAGGGTTCGAAGTTGCCCTGGTTCTGTGTTCTAAAATACACACTGTGCGCCTGACTTCAGGAAACAGAGACCAAAGAGATGTAGTTGCTAGGTTTTTCTGTTTTCATGGTAAACAAAGCACTAGCCACAAAACTAATAGTATTCCCTACTGTGTTCATCCCTGCTTGTAATAAGAAACACATTGGAGTAACCACGGGTTGCAAAATAAATGGTGTGCTTGTTACTCAAAACATGAGCCATGGTCCTGCGAATACTGGCATCACCTGGGAGGGTTTTGCTTTTGTTTTTTAAGAAACACAGAAAAAAAAAAAGAAACACAGACTCCCAGGCCCCTCCTCAGACCTGCAGAATTGAAAACTTCATTTTAACAAGAGCCTCCCAGGGTATTTGTATGCACAGGTCAGCTTGAGAAGCTGACCTGGATGTTAACGGTGGTGGTGATGGTGTTCCTTCGCTCAGTCATGTCTGACTCTTTGCCACCTCATGGAGTGCAGCACACCAGGCTTCCCTGTCCTTCACTATCTCCCAGAGTTTGCTCAAACTCATATCCATTGAGTCGATGATGCCATCTAACCATCTCATCCTCTGTTAACCTCTTCTCCTGCCCTCAGTCTTTCCCAACATCAAGGTCTTGTCCAGTGAGTCGGCTCTTTGCATCAGGTGGCCAAAGTATTGGATCTTCATCTTCAGCATCAGTCCTTCCAATGAGTATTCCAGGTTGATTTCCTGTAGGATTGACTGGTTTGATCTCCTTGCTGTCCAAAGGACTCTCAAGAGTCTTCTCCAGCATCACAGTTGGAAAGCACTAATCAATAGAAGTGTGGGCAGTAGCATTTGGCTTGCTGACCTGGCTTTATTTAGTTAGGCTTTGTGACAACTGAGCACAGGGTGTGGATGTTTTAAAGTCAGAAGTGAAACAAAAATTTACACTTATACACTGGTTTTTTGTTTTGTTTTATTTTTATCATGGAGCAAGCAGAGTGGAAAGGGGAGAAAATAAAGAAGGAGGAACTTCAAAAGCGGGTGGTGAATTCTGCTTCTCGGGCCCAGCCTCCTCCAGTTGTTCCTTTCTGCCATCTTCATGGTCTCGGTGAATAGTAAGCCTTAGGAAATCATATAGCATACAGCACTGGCAGCTTTAAATTTTTACATGTAAGGAAAACACAATAGGAAAATTGAACAGTAGACTCTACATATTCACAAGCAGGTTCTGTTCCCGGAAACTTAGAGAAATTATCTCAAGACCCCTATTTGTCTCACCTTTAAGATACAATCCTTAGAAACGTTGTTCAGACTTTGTTTTACATGTGATTTGATTTTGTTTTTTTTATATGACGAATAAACACAGTTAGAGGCTGGCTCAGGGTAGAGAGTGCGGCAGCTTCCCACTGGTTCTCATATCCATGGAGGCTGTGGCTTTGTCTTGGCCTCCTGGGAGGTGCCCTGATGCCCCACTAACACCCAGCTTGTGCTTCCCCAAATCTCACACTGCTTCATTCCACTGTGGTGGTGGTTTAGTTGCTTAGTCGTGTCCAACTCTTGCAACCTCAAGGACTGTAGCCCTCCAAGATCTTCTGTCCATGGGATTTCCCAGGCAAGAATACTGGAGTGGGTTGCTGTTTCCTTCTCTAGGGTATCTTCCCAACTTATGAATGGAACCCAGGTCTCCTGCACTGCAGGAGGATTCTTTACCAACTGAGCCACCAGGGAAGCCCCCTTCATTCCTCTGTACCTTTAAGTTGTTTTTTATTTATTTATGTGGCTGCACCAGGTCTTAATGCAGCATGCAGGATCCAGTTCCCTCACCAGGGATAGAACCCAGGCCCCCTGCATTGGGAGGGCAGAGTCTTAGCCGCTGGACCACGGGGGAAGTCCCTGTCTTTATCTTATTATTCTTATTTTTTATCTCGCTGTTACAGAAATGCTTTGTTGCAGGATTTGAGGTTTTTGAGGGCAGTTGTGTGAATTTGTGTTCTATGAATTGACATTGAAATGAAGGGAAGCTTATCTTTTAAGTAACTTGAAACAATGTTAGCTTCTTTTATTTTTTATTTTATTTAATTTAAAAAGTGTACTGGGGTTTGCACTTACTTGCAAAGAGTTGTTATAAAATGTAGGGGACAAGATTGTGGTGAACCTGAGCTTTCTGAACAACCACTCAGACCATGACCATCAACTCCGTGTCTGCCTGTAAGCAGGCTGGCTGGGGCGCTCACATTTTCTGATGGTCTTAACCTTCTGTTGTGCGCTTTCCCTGGAATCACGTATCTTTGGTGAAGAAATATTTGTTTCAATGGAAATTCAATGTGCTATGGTTAGCTCAAGTTTGATTTGCAGACTCTGCTTTCAGAGCCTCTTTTCCTTCTGTGTAGTTCCACGCTTTTCAAGGGCTGTTTGCATTGACTTAAGTGGAATCTCATTTAGTTTCTGCATTTGAGAAGTGTCGGTTCACTAAAGGGTATGCTTTGTCCTTGAATTATATGTTTATTTCTTTAGTATCCTGTCCTGTGGTTCCTACTTTTCCCTTATTTTAGTTGTTTTAAGTTGTGCTGTTTAATAGTTGTATGTTTCTAACCCACTCCAGTATTCTTGCCTAGAGAATCCCAGGGACGGAGGAGCCTGGTGGGCTGCCGTCTATGGGGTCGCACAGAGTCGGACAGGACTGAGGCGACTTAGCAGCAGCAGCAGCCCTGTATGATGCCGTGGGCTCTTTTCGAAAGAGTATATAAAAAGTCCTCGACAAAACAACAAAGATTTGTGGATTTTTGAAAGACCTGGATCTTTGAGTAGAGAGAAGTAAGACCATCCACACCTTTGACCTGTGCTGTTCTGTAACCACCAGCTACGTGTGACTTTTTACATTTTAATTAATTAAAGTTTTTAAAGTTAATGTTCACTTGATCAGTCACTGCAACCACATTTCAGATGCCCAGCGCTCCCTGTGGTTGTGACTGGTATAGGCAGCTTAGACACAGACCATCCCATCATCGCAGCTGCAAGCCCGCAGAAACTTGGGGGCAGCCTTTGTAAGAAGTTATGTTTCAACTCCATAATTTCCTTTTACCCAAAGGAATTAGACTCTTCCTTGTTTTTCTAGGATTTCTAGAACAGAGTTACATTGTTCCTAGCCAAACTGGAGGACTGCTAGAAGCCTATTTTCATTTTCAGTGGGAGTTTGTTCTTTATTAGAATCTCATACACAATAGTATCTTTAAGACAAGATACATTCTTACTCTAACTTGAGCCTGGATCTAAGTGTTTGGAGAATCTTGATTTCCATTAACTGTTTAGTGAGGCAGTCAGGCCTCCATGTCACTTATCTAGTCACCAGTGGAACTTTGAATTATTTTTTCTCTTGTGATTTCTTTCTCTAAACTGTGAAAGTGGCTTATCACCAGCAGCAGAGTCTTTGTCAGTAGCAAGTTTCTAAATTCATTTTATGACTAATTTCTGTCAAGGAATTATTTTTCCATTCTTTTTTGGTTGAATGTTCTCTGATTTCAAGTCAAGAAAACAGAATGATACCAATAAGAAAGCAAGCAGTCTCTATAACTTTCGACTCAGCGGTTCAATTCCGTATTAAAATGGCTCTCCCGTTGGAAATGCCAGTGTGCCTCCACAGGGCCCTCTGCCTGCCCGAGAACTCTGAGCCTGTGCCACCGCTCCAGGCAGGAGACCACAAGAGGCTCGGTCGAGTCAAATTGGTTGGCAAAGAGAGAAGGTGATTGAATGATCCATGGCAAGTCTCCTGGTCCGTACACACAGGTGTCCTGGGCGTAATGGCCTGCAAAGAGAACACAGAAGCTGAGCCGCCTTTGTTTTGTTGTCAGTGTACATCTACGTGGACAGGTGCCACTTCTAGGGTCATCTCTCAGGCCTCTCTGCTTCTTGCAAGTTCAGATTAAACATGATTTCCACAAGTGCTTTGAAAGGGGCTTTTATTTTCAACTTTGAACTTGTGATGGAAGGGAAGCTTCTATTCGTTTGGTTAGTGATGTGTGAAGTCTTTAATGGCTGCTGTAGGTGAATTCTTTAGAATTTTAGCTCGTCATGAGCTGCAACTCTCTGGCCCCCTGATGTGAAGAACTGACTCACGCAGGGATTTGCTGCAGTCTCCGCGAGTTCTATGTCCACCAGGAGCTGCGGGCCCACAGAGGTCATGCATGCTCTGTTTTCCCTTCCGTGTGTGCACCAGAGAACTTGCCATCTTTCTACTGGACCCCGTCTGTGTCACGTTGTGAATCGTCATCCATCATTTCCTCCCTGAGACTGTCTGCCCCTCTCTGCCATCTTCACATCGCAGGTCTGGGTGGGCAGGGAGAGCCAGCCCAGGAGAGTAGGCTTGAATCGCTCCCTAGGAGCCAGGTTCTGGCTCTTCAACCCGGAGGTGATCTCCCCCAAACTGATGAGCCTGAGAACCTCCCTGCAGCCTGCTAATTCTCTTCCAGACTGTTCACAGAACAGAGACACTGCTCTCTCCTCCACCCACTATCTGGCTTCTGTGTTTTGTCCCAGTAACTAAAACCTCTGGGACACCAGTCAAAGGGGCAAAAGAATTCACAGTTCCGGAGAGCCTCCTGTGGGCAAAGGAAAGAGACCTTTTTTCAGCAGGAACTGTGTTGGAAATGTGGGGTATCGCTGGCTGATCCCACCAACGAGCACAGACTTGTGTTATTCAGTCATTTTGTTCTAATAGACCCAGGGAGGCAGGGAGCTCATTTTAAATAAATGTTTGGGTTTGAATTCTAGGAGCAAGTGGGGTAAAGCCAGATGGCTGATGTATTTTTATCTGAAAATTTTGGAAGTTGCAGTCCTGTTGGGTGTTCTCTTTGTGAAAATTTATTGACTCAGATTCTTAGAATTTGTGTACTTTTCTGTCTGGAGAGTAGTTAGAAGTTTTTAAAAAAATTGACACCATGCTAATTGGATCATCTCATACATGACCGTTAGCCTTTTCCTATTGTTACTGAGGCAGCAGTTCTACAGTTTTTGTAAAATTTGAAGGCATCCTATGGCGTGTGTTTTATTTTGTTTTTATTTTTTGTTTTCCTGAGCTGGTTGGCTTGCAGGATCTGTTTCCAGACCAGGATGGAACCCAGGCCCCAGCAGTTGAAAGCCTGGAGTCCTAACCCATTAGGCGACCAGGGAGCTCCCTTGGGTTTTGTTTTTACCTTTACAGCCTTCGTGAACTGTTCCCTCCTTATTTCTCCATTTAACAGCTCGAATGTTTCCTTCCCAGCCAGCATTTGGGGTGGAGCCCGGAGCGTCTAAGGGAGAAGACAGGCAGGTACACAGGGAGCAGGTGGAAAGCAAGCCCCACCTCACTCAGGATGTGTGCCCTTGTCTGCACAAAGGACAGCTCTCTGGGGTAATCTGAAAGGATTTTCAGTGGTTAAAAAGGTCCTAATTCATTTTTTCTGGACTCATTGTTTGCACTGTCTTCCTGGACCTATTCACTTAGCTATTCAAGCTTGAAGGCCCGTCCCCAGTTGGAGCCAGTCAACTTTATGTAAAGAGCAAATAAGCCCCATTTAAAGGAAAGCATCATATTTCCCTCTGCCTCTCAGAAAACCTACCTACCCACACACAATGGCTAGTTTTAATATTTTCCATTCTTAAAGAGCCCCTAGCATGATATATGGAGAAGGTGATGGCACCCCACTCCAGTACTCTTGCCTGGAAAATCCCATGGATGGAGGAGCCTGGTAGGCTGCAGTCCATGGGGTCTCGAAGAGTCGGACACGACTGAGCGACTTCCCTTTCCCTTTTCACTTTCATACATTGGAGAAGGAAATGGCAACCCCCTCCAGTGTTCTTGCCTGGAGAATCCCAGGGACGGGGGAGCCTGGTGGGCTGCCGTCTCTGAGGTCGTGCAGAGTCGGACACGACTGAAGCGACTTAGCAGCAGCAGCATGATATATAGTACGCGTAGGTATTCAGCAGTATCTAATAAGTAAATGAAGAAAGGAAGACCTTTCCAGCGATCTGTGCTCAGAATTTTCAAAGGGCTCTATTTGGGGAGATGCAGAATGCTGGCACTTCCTTCTGGAGAGGGAACAAAGCAGTGAGCCTGGCAAAGCCCAGACCCCTAAAAGCAGAGACACCCTGCACCCCAACCCCCGCCAACAACCACCCAAGTGGGAGGTCCTACAGAATATGTAGACCTGTTTGCCAAGTCAAAGAGCTGAAATAGAATCTTCAAGGGTACACGTCTGCTGTTGCAGCTGGCCTGCACAGACACCCCTCTGCTGGATTGTTTTTACCTTTCAGTCGGTTCAGAGTCACCCAGTAGTGTCGCTCTGGGCCATGGATGTCTTGGGACCACTGGAGCATGTCTTTTGCGCGGATGTCAGTCAGCACAAACTCCACAAACTTCCTCGTTAGTACATAGTAAGCACTTCCAAAATAAATGGTCAAGTTATGGGGTGGCTCAACCTTGAATCCTGCATTTGGAGACACGTAGATGTCTCCTTCAGGGCTGAATTCAAGATGGCTCTGACTTGTCTTAGATTTAATGCTTGGTGACTGGATTACTCCGGGAGTGATATTTTTATCTTTCCATTTGCTTCTGATGTAGTGTATGATTTCTTTGTTGGTTTTGATTGGAAAGTCCTGTCCACAGAGATTAATGACATAGTTCCATTGAAATTTGGAATGCACTAGATCTCTCATACAGTTAATATCTGCCTGTAGTCTTCTAAAGCCAGTGTAAGCCATTTTCTCTCTCTTTGATGAAATGAAAATGTTCTCAAAACAGTTAACCAGGGATTGCACTGCAGTCTTATACTTCTTTGGGGCCTTTTCATCCACATGAATACAGTAAACATTCTGAGGCACATAAACAGCCCTGAGTAGCTGCACAAACATAGCCAGCTCCTTATGAATAGTTACAATATATGCCAAAGAGAAGCTGGCTTCCTCTGCAGACAGGGGTCTGGTTATGAAATGCAACTCCTGGGAAATCCTGGAGCAATTTCCTGGTCTGTGTAAATGAGCAAGTATTTCAGATCCATGAGGGTTTCTACAGAACTTTGCAATCTGGGGAGCCGCCTCTTTCCCTTCAAACAAAGCCGAGCACAGTTCATCTGGATAGAAGCCGCATTCCACCACTGCTGGGTGGGTGGGTTCCTCCTCTGCTTCCTCAGGAGTTAGATTCCTTAAATAAATAAAAATGAAGATGCAAACGGCTGTGCACACGAGAAGACCAGGCTTTGTGGCTCGCAGCTGGCTCATGCTTTGAGCTCCAGTTGCCTTCTTATTACCATGGTTTGAAATGTTCTCCTCTCAGCTTCCTAAAGGAACAACAGACAGAATTCAGGGTGTTGTGAAAGTGCTTGTGAAACCCACACCACAGTCACGTTAAGCATTTCTTTTACCCCATAAGAGTTTTCTTGGGCCCCTTTGTACTCTATCCTCCTTCCATCCTTGTCTCTAGATAATCTCTTAATGTGCTTTGGTCACTGTAGATGTTTTGGCATATTCTGCAGTTTTATATAAATGGAGTTATACGTGTGTATTTTTTTGCCTGGATTTTTTTTTTTCACTTAGGATAATGCTTTTAAGGTTTGACCCACATCATTGCACTTATCACCATTTTCCCTTTTTACTGCTGAGCAGTATTCCATCAAATGGATGTGGCACAATCTGTTTGCTCATCTGTTGAAGGACTGAAGTTGTTTCCATTTTAGGATACTACAAGGCGCTGTAAGCATTTATGCATAAGTCTTTGTGTAGACCTGTGTTTTTGTATCCCTGAGGTAAGTACCTAAGAGTGAACTAGCTGGCTCACATATGGGTGTTTAACTTCTTAAGAAACTGCCAGGTTGTTTTCCAGAGTGAGTGTGCCATTTTCTATCCCCACCAGCAAAGTATGAGCGTTCCGTTTACTCCACATCCTCACCAACACAGGGTGTAGTCAATTTAAAATTTGTTTAATTGGTAATGGTAATTCACTGTGGTTTTACTGTGCATTTCCCCAATGATTGATGGTGTTGAATATATTTTCATGTGTTAATGCCTTTATCTTGGCAGAAAAAAAAAATCTCAAAGATTTATTTTGGACGTAGATCCTGTCCTGGTTTGCATTATCCAGAATTTCTTAGGCTGTAATTCTGTATCATGTTATGAGGATATATCTTTTCAATAAAAGGAACAACAAATCAAGAGAAATTTTGTGATCACATAATTCGACTTACTGAAATGAATTTATGTATTTTAATTTTTTTTAGAGAAGGCTTCAGTGATTAAAAACAAGTTATTTTTAATAAGATTATTTGATAATAATTTAGTTGCCTCTCTTGAACTCTATAGAGATGCATGAATAGGTGTTTTAATTAATTATTATTAGCATGCAAATACCATCCTTGGGAATTTAGGGAAGAAAATTGATCAGGTAAAATGTCTTTATTGTTAGTAATTTTTTTCCTTATTTATGAGTCTTATTTCTAAGTTTCTGTAAAAAAAAAAAGTCATCATTGCCTATTCCTCCTTCCTGTTTTTAAAGACCCTATTACTTTTGACCAGTGTTAATCTCAAATTTCACATTAGCCCCTTACCTTTCCACATCATTATTGCAGATGCCATTTGAAAGTATGGATGAGGCAACATTTTTGAGTTATCTCTGTGCTTTTAAAACTGTGAGCCAGGAAAAACTATAAATGCTGGTTTAGGGTTGTGGATTTTTAAAATGTATACAGTTTTCTTTTTACACATCATGCTTCAAAAATAAAAAGCAGCTGCTGCCCATATATGCCAGGTTACATTTTACTCTAGTTCAGTAAATGTTTGTTGATGGTCCCAAACAGAAAACATTATGGCATAATTTTAAAGACATTTTTTTATGAAGTACAGAGTCGTCATTAACACATTTCATATCTGGTCTCTAAAATAGACACAACCTTTATCATGTAAACAGAAATCCAGTTGGAAGGAAATACCTTCCTGAAATGAAAAGAAATGCTTCTCTGTTAAGAATTTTGGTTAAATGTAAACCATGTACCATAGTTTATTACATTTTATCCTGCATTTAGTTTTAGCATGGGAAGGGGGTTTGGAGTATTTTTCAGTTTGTTGTCTTGGTTGATGTTTTTAAGCTTATGGTCAAAGTAAAACCAGCTGGCCTCATCACAGAAGTGTTAGCCCCACTTCACTGACAGACTCCACCTCATGCAGCGCCCAGAGGATTGGGTATTTTCAGTGGTTTGTGATAATTAAATGAAGATGAGTCCCATGTGTAACCTGTTGTCCTTCAGGGCAATACATGGGCTAAGTCCCTTCCCTCCCTTATAAAGAGACGGTCAGTGGAGCGTGGTCAGGGTTAATCGGCCGCCTTTCCACCTCTTGTTCTGTGGTGTGTGGTTCACAGTTGCCCAGTCTTCCTTTTAGCTCAGGTTCACTTTGAAATTTAGAAGCTGGGGAGTGCTAGAATGTCACGTTGTGGGAAGGGCCACCAACTTTATTTTCATTGTTTCAACACGAGCCTTTCAAGGACAGCCTTGAAATGAAGCCTTTGGAGACCCTACTGCTGTTGAATGTAAATAGTTGTTGCTGTTGGTTTAACCTCCACGAGGTGGATAATGTGAAAATTCCTACAGGGATCAACTGTTTAGGGCCTGGCAATTTTTTCTTTTGAAGTAGTAAATGAACACCATTTTCAGCTTTGCAGGCATTTCCAGCCTCTCTTCTTGGTGATTTTTTGTTGTTTTGTTTCTGTAATGTGAAATCAACTTTTGTTGTCATCATGAAACTATAATTGTTAAACATGTGACTTTTAATCACTAATTTCCAAGAAATATAAGCAATATTTTTCAAGTGAGGGGATCCCATTAAAAAAAAGTACAGTCTTTTATTTTTGAGCCTTTTTTTTCTTCCGCAAAAAGTTTTATTTAAACTGTGTATTTTAAAGGCTTTAGAAAGAGCGGCAGTTATCATTGTGTTTCATGGATCAGGAGCAGATATAGTTCTTTGTTCAGACCTTTTTTTTTTTTTTTTTTAATGAGTAGCCTCATTAAAATAAGGCTTCACAGGTGGTGCAGTGGTAAAGAATCACCTGCCAATGCAGGAGCCACAGGAGACTCGAGTTCCATCCCTGGATTGGGAATATCCCCTGGAGTGGGAAATGGTAACCTGCTCCAGTATTTTTGCCTGGAAAACCCCATGGACAGAGGGGCCTGGCGGGCTACAGTCCATGTGGTCGCAGAGTCAGACACGACTTAGCAAGTGAGCATGGCAAAAACATCATTAAAATATATATAATGGAACTTTCCTCGTGGTCCAGTGGTTTAGACTCTGTGCTTCCACTGAAGGGCAGGGGGTCAGTGGGGCATGGGTTCTGTCCCTGGTAGGGGAACGGTCAAAAAATAATAATAATAAAATATGTATAGTGTACAGTAGAATTCAATAGGTTCCAGACAATGAATAATGTTTTAAAGATTTTACAGTCAGTTGACTGAAGACATATGACATCTAAGAGATTTTGTAGAATATCCTTCAATAGAAGTAATTACCAAGGCTATGGTTAAGGATGGTGTTAAGATTTTTTCCTTTTTGTGGTATTAGCAATCACACATGATTTCTAATCTAGTTCTCAGAATGGAATAATTTAACCTTTTATGTTTTTTGTCCAAGCATAAAATATTTCCAAGAAGTTATTTCACAATTCCTTACTATCCTAACTGAGAGCCAGTGAGTATATTTTCCTTCTTTTTTCCTTTCTTCTCTGTCCTTCTGTAGTCCTCTCTCCCACCCCACTAACAAGCCTTAAACAGCCCAAAACAAAGCCAGTAATGTGGGTTTGGTACCAGGTATTGCCACTGAAACACTTCGGGGCAGTCGTTTTGAATTTTATTATGATGAGATTTAAGTTGTTGTATGGACTTTAAAGGGCAGGTTGGCAACATCCTGTATAAATTAATTATTTTGCTGAAACTTACACTTATTTAAAGGTTATTCCTGTTAGTAAATAGATCATGGGCATCTTTAAAGATGAACTTGTGGTATTTTGCCATATACCCTAGTATACTTCTGTTTTAGAGCATTCATGTTAGCTGGTTAATGTCAATTTAACAGGGATTAAACAGTGTAGTCTTTATCTTCTGGACTGCAGGTGGGGGTATATGATAGAACCTGTCTCTTAAGGCCCAGGGACCCAGGGGTGTGGGAGTGGATGGATGAGTGTTTCCTCCTGAGCCTGGCCTGGGAGGGTGCTCGATGCTTAAGTCGGTTGGGGGTGCTTAATTCCCACCAGTCTCCTGGAGTAGTGAGACCTTCAGACCATGAATGTCGGCTCTCTCTCCATTTACTGTGTGTTTGTCCTAAAAAAGTCACTGTAGCTGCAGCGATGAAAATTTTGTGTGTTTTTCTGTCATCTCTAGGCTCAGAATGATGTCCAGAGCATCCTACAAGTTAACAGTTTTTTTCTTGAACTATTTGAGCTTTAACATATTAGACTAATTTTGAACTCAGACCATTTAGCTATCTAGTAAAATAGATGTCTTAATCACAACATGCTAATTCCTAAAATGAGTATTTGTTTCTTCAGCCACTTTGATATGAAGAGGGAAACTGCATTTCAGGATATCCACTCAGAACAACCACAGCAAATAAAACGTTCTTCTTATTGGTGCAGATTGAGAACTGAGAGTGTGGACACGGCCTTGAGGCTGACTTAGTTATTTCCCACATGAGGAATCAATAAATGGCAGCATTTAAAATTTGAAAATAAAATTGGTCTCATTCTTAAAAACATTCCACTTTAAATTTTCTTGGCTTAAATGAAAAAATGAGGGCTGTTTTTTGAGAGGAAAAGATGTGCAGTACTTCTGAATTTTAAAATATTACTGATATTCCAATAGTTCTAGTTTAAAGGCATGGAGGAGACACAGAAAAACTTAAATTTCATTTTATTAGTAGTAACAATACCTGCTCAGCCTGTGGCATTCACGAAGCACTTACCGAGAGATGCTCCTCTCATGGGTTGGAGGTCCGGGCGTGTCTGCACCCTGCCTGGCTTTTCTTCTCCTTCAGTTGCTTCTCTTGCTGCGGCTCCTGCTGAAGTCACATGAACCAGAGTCGCTTGGCAGGTTTTGTTACCCTTTCATCCCTGGAGGATTTTATTCTTGTCAATTCTGACCCATGGGTTGAAAAACAGAACCTGAGTGTTTCTTCAGGGCTGGCTCCCTTTACAAAACAAACACCTGGCCCAGGAGAAGGGCAGCACGGGGTGCTTCTCGGATTCTAAAAGCTGGGTGAAATCCTGGCAGTCCTGGGTCAGATTTCTTAAATGTTTTTAAAAGAAGGAGGCCAGAATTGATTATTGAGCCTTTTTCATTCAGAGAGTAAATAAAAATCGCTTAAAAATCTCACTTGCTTCCTACGTAGCATTGGAGCAGTCGAGTGCCTCAGCATGGCTCTCCAGAGGCCTGACTTCAGAGACACAGGCAGAGTCCTGGCCCTGCCCCATCTTCCAGCGGCCACCGGCTAGCCTGTGCACCAGGCGGAGGTGGAGTCTCTGTCCACGAGTAGTGGCTCCCCCCTTTTGTTACTCTTCTCTGATGGGTACTTCTCCTCTTAACAATCTTCGCTTTTCTGGCTTAAAAGGTCTTCCACTTGCTGGTCCGCTCTTTAGGTTTACCCCACGTGTGTCTGCCGGGGATAGTGAAGCCAAGAGACGTGACTCAGAGCCCACAGAGACTCTCACCCTCGTAGGTGTCCAGACACCTGAGCTCTTTGTTAAGTCAGATGAGTCCAGCTTTTCTTCACCTGCGGTCACTCGAGATACCTGTTGCTCTTTTGCAGAACAGATGTTGCTTAAGTTTTCTTAATAGGGCATAGAGAACCTGGTCTGTCTGATCTTAAGGGGCTGCAGCATTGCTGTGCATGTAACATGCATGCTTTTTATATAAAAACAGACCTATGCAGCCTTTCAGTGGGGAGACCCTGTGTAGGTTTGTATGGAGGTATTCAGATTCCCTGAGTCGATAGACTAATTTTACCAAGAAAGGAAAGGCCACCCTGCCAGCTCGTCAAATGTTGCTGCAGTGCTGCCCCCCAGGACCCTGAGGGCTTGTCTTAAATGTCCCGTGGGTGCTGCTGAACTGGCCTGGCAGGTCCATCCCTGGGGGAAGAGGTTTGGTGCTGGATTTCACCTGGATCTCACATCCTTAACCTGGGGGGGAAAAAACAGTGGAAGAAAACAGCTGAGAAAATGATGAGAGTTGCTTGCATGCACTTTACACCCCCACAGCTCTGAGGAAAATACAGAATAAAAATCAAACATGTTGGAGGAACTGTTGTAATAAGTGGATGAAAGATAGGTTTAATGTATCAGCTTCTTATACAGATTGAAAGTGAAAGTGAAGTCTCTCAGTTGTGTCCAACTCTTTGCGACCCCATGGACTATAGCCTACCAGGCTCCTCTATCCATGGGATTCTCCAGGCAAGAGTACTGGAGTGGGTTGCCATTACAGATTGATTCAGCTAAAATTTTTTAAATGAAAGTCCTAAGAAAACAGCATAAACATAAATAACAGAATTTATATGTGCTATGAATACAGTGGGGTACTTTTGTATTTCTTAAAGCCCAAGAGGAGCAATCTTCTCCTTTTTAGATTACCGTAAGTTTGTTTTTTTTTTTTTTGCCCCTGCCTTTATGTGATGTGATGGGCTTTCTCACATGTTTTAGGGAGTGTAAGGTTCATGCGGCCTTTTAGGCGAGCTATTTGGCTTTAAAATTTCACTCCCTTTCATCCTGGTTTGAAATATTTCTTTAGGTTATGTTCTCATTCATGTAGTCAGCAGTTACTTTACTGAGCGTCCACTGTGTGCAAGACCCTGGGCTTAAGACTTGGCTACAACCAAGAGAGAGAAAACCGTCTCATTTGGAGCTTACGGTGTGACAGAGGGAAGCCCTGTTTTAAAAGTTCATACACACATACAGGCATGCATTCATTTATTAATATTATAAGCCATGAATGCAGGAAACTGACAGGGTTCTATGACAGAATAACCAAGTCTCAGAAGTGAAATTTCTGGGTCCGAGATGCATGTAATCAGTTCTTCATCACAGTTATTGTTCGTAAGAACAAAAATTGAGAAACCACTACTCCATTTGTCTCATATGTAAAAATACAGATAGAGAGGCATATTACTCTTAATTCTGTCTCCTTCAGGACTTTGCTACTAGCCTTTTTTCCCCAATATTTAAAAAGAAATTAACATCCAGAGATCATATGAATATATAACTTCCAGCCTACTTTTCCTTTTAACATATAATAAGCATTTTCTATGCTGTCAAAAAATCTAAAATAGCTATATATACGCTTCCTTTTTAGGAACGTATTTTTTTGGACGTCTAAGGTCCAAGTGATGAAGCAAAACTGAAAATGAATATACGATTTCAAGTGCATGGTAATGGCACACATAGAAAAATGCATTCACAGGGAAATATGGTGTTTTCTGCTTTGTGTGCATGTTAATTTTATAGGCAGAGAGAGGATCAGTCCCTTTGGGGTCTTTACAGCAGCGCCACCCCCCCCCCTTTCTAAAGTGATTCCTACCCTTTAGTCCACATAGAAGAGCCCCAGTCTGAGGCTGGCATCATGGCAGAAGCCTGATTCCTGCCCTGGTTTCACTCACCTCCAGGGATGGTTTGCTCCACCCAGGGCCCTGGAGTCCTGCAGAAGCCTGGTGAGGTCAGGTCACAGGCCTGTGGCTGGTGGGAGAGCCAGGTGCCTTCTCCAAGGGCTGCCAGGTCAAGTCCAGGCAGTTGAAGCCTTGAGGGAAGAGTGGGTTTGATATTAGTGGGTCTTTTAAATTTTGGAGACCAAGAGCAAGATACCACGAGTTTTAACGTGAGCAGTTCCTGACTTGGTGGTGTTGGCAGCTAAATCAGCTGTAAGAGTACAACTTTGGGGGCAGCATACCACAGCAGCAGGCAGGGCAGAGCCCACCATTATAGACAGGCAACTAAGCAGTCATGTGCAGGGGAGGAGGCTGAGGCCGCTGACGTGATCAGGCCAGGGCAGCAGGGCATGGTGGAAGGTCACACAGAAAGCCCCCAGAGGAGGACAGCGCGGCTGTGATGGAGCAGGGTGAGCAGACGCCACAACTCTGCCTCACGGTTGTGCACTCAGGAGGGTTACTGACACCAGAACCCGGCCCCAAGCCTCACTGGGCCTTATCTACCACCTGATTCTGTTCCTGCAGATTCTCTCCCATTGTCTCTCCAAGGAGGACACCTCCAGGGGAAGGCTCTGCCCAAATCTCCCACAACCCGGGGCTTCTGGGTTACAGGGACTCTCCCCCTGCAGAGGGGCTCTTCCCTTCCCCAGGCCTGCCAGCCTCACTGTTCTCCAGGGGCACAGAACTATCTCTACGGCACCAGCCTTGGGCTTGGTGGGTCAAAGGAATGTCTTTTCAGTTGAGAAAACTTACCCGAACATGAGCTTACTTTGACCTGGAGCTGTGCTTTTTGGACCCAGAACCACAGTAAATAACCCAGCTAAGGCAGTGGCTGAGGAGAGTTGGGAGGTGCTGGGAAAGCTTTGGCAGCTTTTGAGAACAGAACTTGCAACAGTCTTGTGTTGAGAATGTTCTCTATCAAAGAGATTCTGGGCACAGTTGGTCTCTTACTGTTCTGGGCAGAGTGGGCTAGTAGGACCCACCGGACGTGCCCTACAGCTGTCCTCATGGCCCAGCTTTGTCCACTGATCCAGCAGGGGTGTGTAGTCCTCATGGTGAGGGATGGAGACTCAGACAGTCTAGAGGAATCCTGTGAGGCTTCCTTCTGCGTTCTCCCCCGATGCAGGCGCGCACCTCCCAGTAGGGAGAATGCAGCCATGTGACTGTCAGCCCTCCTTATTGGGCTGGGGGCTTGGGGTTGGTCCAGGACACTCCCCCCCCACCCCGCCCCCAATACCAGAATCCGAAGAGGCTGAAGTCCCTTATATAGCATGGTGTAGTATTTGCGTGTGACCGACATCCATCTTCCCATATACTCCAAGTCATCTTCAGGTTACTTAATAAAATACCTAATAGAATATACCTAAGAATAATAATAATACCTAATGATCTTCCTGGGTAAGATATCCCCTGGAGAAGGAAATGGCAACCCACTCCAGTATCCTTGCCTGGAAAATCCCATGGATAGAGGAGCCTGGTGGGCTGCAGTCCATGGGGTTGCAAAGAGTAGGGCACGACTGAGCAACTAACACTCCTACTAATAGAATGTAAATGCTTTGTAAATACGGTGTAAATGTTATGTTAATAGTTGTGGGTCTGTGTAAATAGTTACTGCCCTGCACAGATGCGTGGTAACTATTTAAATAGTATTCAAGTGTTGCTTTCTGGAACTTTATGAAAAAAATTTTTTTCCCAGTATTTTTAGTCAGAAGTTGGTTGAATCCATGGATAAGGAACTCAGGGTAGGCAGTGCTTCTGCCTAGGGAAGCTGGTTAGAGCATGGTGCAGAGGGCTGTGTCTTAGAGTTCCACCTGTGCTGATACCAGAAGCTCTGCTCCAAGAAAATGCGCAACTGCAACAGTAGCTGAGAATGGTCAAGTGCTTGGTGCCCAACTCAGCCTTCTAGTCCCTTCAGTGTTACCCTTGCTGGGAGTTCAGTTTATTCCCTTTAACAGAGGCAGTAACTGAGGCCAGGGTCTAGGCAGAGGGACTCTGGAGAGCCCACAGGAAGAGGTCCTCCATGCCCCTGGCCCACACCCTGTCCTCAGTAGGGCAGGCTCCCCAGGGAGCGGCTGAAAATGCAGGTCCCTGTGGGGATGACAGTGGCCACTGCAGCCCAGGACAGAGCTGAGATGCAGCTGTGTCTCTGGAATGATCCCTCCCCCGTCCTGCTAGAATTCAGCCCATTTGCCCCAATCACCAACTATCTAAACTCTAGAACCGTGGTTCTCAAAGCCTGGTTCCCCCACAGGCAGCACCTGCAGGACCTGAGAACACATTAGAAATGTGAATTCCCAGGTCCCACCCCAGAACTCCTGAAAGGAAACTGAAGGTGGGTCCCAGAGATCCTCCAGGAGGTGCTGCTCTGAGGTCAAGGTCACAGACCTCTGTCTGGAATGTGAGATCCCCTGGTCTCTTCCCTTCTAGCCTTGGCTCAGCTGTGTGTGAGCCTCATGGGCTCGTATTAAGTCTGTCATCATGAGATGAGGCAGCAGTAGGTGCTCAGTAAGTACTGCTGGTGAGTCCTTAACAGGCATCTCCTAAATGCCGACCCCGTGCTCGGGTCTGTGCACCCAGAGGTTGGGTCCAGTGGCAGGGGTGGGGACTGTAAGCAGAAGCCCAGCACAGTTTGGAAATGGGAAGAACCCTCCAGAAATGTACGTTCCCAGACACCAGCCAAGGCCAGTCTTGTAGGCAGGCCTGTTGGACTAACCATGCCCGGAAACTTCCCCAAGCAGGGCGGGACCTCCACAGCGGATCAAGCCAAGGTGCAGGCGGGAAAACAACAGGAGGCCCAGTGGCTGGGCTGAGAGCCAGGACCTGGGGTCGCTGCTGTCCGCGTGCTCACGGGACCTGTCTCCTCTCTCCTCTCTCCTCTCCAGTGTGGGGCTGCCTTCCAGGAGGATGACGTCATCGTGCTCAATGGCACCAAGGAAGACGTGGAAGTACTGAAGAGCAGGATGGAGGAGAGGCGGCTGCGAGCCAAGCTGGGGAAGGTACCGCGTCCTGGGCTTTGCCCTCAGCCTCTGAGTCTGGGCAAAAGTAGGTCCTGCCCAGCCATGGCCCCTGCTCAGGAGCCTGTTGCAACCCCACAACCCCACTGCTGGCAGCGCCCTCAGGGTTTGCAGTGATGGAGGTGGCTTTTATGACCTAGAAGAACGTGGGCTCTAGAAGATTCCTCGGAGCTCGGGCTCCATGGTCTGCTCTGCACTCAGCTTCCTCTTCAGTGTGGAGGGAGGAGTGGTTGGCCCACCCGCAGGGGAAGAGCACGGGCAGGAGAGCAGAGAATAGCCTTCCCACCACTGGAGCCATGGCTTGGTCTCTCTTCCCGCCCACCTGTTTTGAGTGGCACCTCAGTGAGCATCAACTGCAGGCAATGCTCTGGGTTGGGGTGTCGGGGTGCAGGCTTTGTTTTGTGCCCCAGGCTCAAAACAATTGATCAGCTAAGAAATGTGTTCAATATGCCATCGATTCTGTATCCAGCAGTGAATTTTGTTATTTCTTGAGTACTTAAGGTGATAGCTATGGTCTTTTTACATTCTTAAAAAAAAAAGTTAGGTTTAGTTTAAATGTGGGAGAAACTTCATGTCTTCAGAACTAAGGCAAAAGAATGCCTAAAATACTAGAAAATTGAGGACATAAAATTGTGGGGAAGAAAAAATAGCCTGCCTGTTTTTATGCAGTTGGAGTACATCTACCAGTGATGTCATAATTAAAGATTTTTCAGGTTATTCTTTTTTAAAAATCATAATAGAGGAAAGTGCAGGACTGTATCACTCTCAAATAATATGTAATTCATGTTCATGGGGCTTTAAAAGCCTGATGCTTGAGAATGTGGTATTGGTCTTACGTGTCCAGAATTCTCAGAAAGAGCTAAACCATTTGGGTTTTCTTCTCTTATTGTCTCACTTAGGTAGAAAATAAATAATTTGTGTGAATTATTCTGTAGTACAGGAAATTGTGCCCAGCTTATGTGATCAAATGCCAATCGAAGTGTTCCTCGAAGTGGTCTTGTATGGGTTATTACAACATTCATGAGGATAAAGAGCCACTCTGTGTTTTAAAGGGGTGACTTTAGGTTTAGGAGCAATTAAATCTATAAATGTGTTCATTTCAAGTTGGTTTTCTAAATAGCTGTGATCTCATTATCAAATGAGCAAAAAAAGAAAAAGTTTGAGATGTTTTTGACAGAGGACATTTACCAAAAAGGATCTGCTTGTCCTTGATTGCTGCTACCAATCAAGTCCAGTTTTTAAAAAGCACGGAAGGGGAGATTGTGTTTTGAAGGAAGCTTTAGTAGAGATGGTGGTGTGGTCGTAGCCGTCTTACCTCAGTTGTCTCCTGTGTCCCAGGCTTCCGCCAAGTTGTTGAAAGCCCAGCGGAGCTAACCTGCCCGTCTCCGCAGGGTCCTCCCTGGAGCTTCTGGGAATGCCTCTTAGAGACGGCTGCCGGGAAACCAAAATATTTCCCAAATATACCCACAGCTAGGAATAGGACATAGCATTTCCTTTCTAATGCCCCATTGCCCATGCTTTTCAAACATCATAACCTTATCTGTGAGTGGAGGGCTTAGAAGTCACTTTTCTGTATTATTTTTGAACCACGATGTGTTACCCTCAGAGTTGAATGCATGTCTTGCCTGTGTGAAATGAACAGGACATTGTGTTTTGTACAGATGTTACAAATCACGTGGCGTATATATATATTACAAGACCAAGAGGCCACTGCCTGAGCAGGGTCTCTGATGTTTTCTAGAGGTGGGATGTTTTCTAGGTATGGGAGCCTCCTGAAAGGGTTAGGCTGTGTATCTGTAGCGCCACCTTTGCATACTGAAGGAAATGTCATGATTAGAGTAAATTCCCTCAGTGAAGAGTCCTGTTTATCCTATGATTGAATCAGCTGTGTGGTTTGTAATATTCTTTTTCTCTTAATGTTTATTTGTTTATGGCTGCACTGGGTCTTCATTGCTGCGTGGGCTTTCTCTAGTTGTGATGCGTGGGCTTCTCATTGTGGTGGCTTCTCTTGTTGCAGAGCATGGCCTCTAGGGTATGCGAGCTTCAGTAGCTGAATAGCAACACGGGCTTAGTTGCTCCTCGGCTTGTGGGATCTTCTCAGTTCAGGGATCGAACTTGTGTCTCTCACATTGTTAGGTGGGTTCTTTACTACTGAGCCAGCAGGGAAGCCCAGCTGTGTGGTTTTTAGAAGTTTCGTTTCTTAACTTTTTGCTGACCAGCTTAACTTTAACTATTATGAGCAACAGAATTCTAACAGAAGTAATCCACAGTTGAGAATTGGCTAAAGTGTTCTTTAGTACAGGCCTCAAGTCCTTACAGTTAAATACACAAATGTCAGAACATTTTGACCACTTTGAGGAGGTCTTCCTGAAAAGGTTAGGATTCAGTCCATAGTTATCCTGTCTGGATTTTATGTTATTATCCAGCTAACTGCTCTTATGTGTGTGGTGGTCACTATTAAAATGGACTGTTCTAACTGAAACTTGTCCTCCTTATTGAAATTGTCTGAGGATGTGGTTTTGGAATATAACTGTACAGCTGAGCAGATCCCTCTAGATGTATACTGCGTGAGGCATAAGTGTGCAGCCAGAAACACCTAGGCAGGACCAAGGTGCAGGGCTGAGGGTCAGAGTTGCCTTCAGAGGGAGCCCTGCCCTAGGTGACTGTGTCGGCCTCAAGTTGGACTCCCAGGCCAGTGGCGGCCACACAGACGCTAAAAATCAGTGAATTGGAGCACGTGTCCTCTCTCCCTTTCTTTTCACAGAAAACAAAGAAACCTAAGGTGGCAGAGTCTGTCTCAAAATCAGAAGTCAGTGAAGGTAAGATGCTAAAAAGAAGTCCTTGTTTAGCAAAAATAAAACCCTAGGCCTGTTTTGCTAAATAAGTTCCTGCTTTGGTTTTGTTTTACTTTGTTTTTTCACAGAAACCCCAGGACCATCAAAAGTGAAAACAGGGAAGCCCGAAGAAACCAGCCTTGACACTCGAGAGAAGAAGACCAACTCGGCTCCCAAAAGTGCAGGTAGGTCCAGTTGAGACGACTGTGGGCCACTCAGACAGCTGGAGACCCGCGTGGTCGTGTCACTGTTTGCTGGGGTGACTCTGGAGACTCTAGCTTATCCTGACCGTGTCTCTCTTGGGGTTCCCTGAGCTCTCTTGGGGGTGACTAAGAAACGGTTGATTCACCTTGGAGCAGAAGGCCTGTCAGGATCGAAGGGGGTGCTCACACATGCCGTTGTCCAGTTTCCCGTGGAGCCTGCTCGTAGGGCCAGGCGAACGGGGTGCAGAGACCAAAGACCTGACTCGGTCGTTCCCCGTTTCAAGGCTGGGTTCTCTGTGCACTGGAGCCAGCCTCCCTCCTCTGGCCTCCCAGCCAGGAGCTGTTTGGTGGCTAGTCCAGAATTTAGAGACTCTAGTACTTATTTCACAAAGAAGAGAAGGACAGATGGATGAGGTAAGGAGTGAGTCATCTAGTGTTCATGGGTTCCAGAAACCCCTCCACATACCAGCTCCCTGGCCTCAGGGTCTCATGTACGTCAATCCCTGAAGCTGGGGCCAGTGCAAGTAGTGATTAAGGTGATTTTAAATGACAGATTTACATACAGTAGCTTCGTTTGTTTTTTGGGTTTGGTGATTGAGATACTGTATTTCAGCATTCCTCCCCAGAAAGGAGGAGGGAAATTCCTGGGCTTGGTGGCCTCTCAAGAATGTGATGGTTGGAATGGTCTGCAGCCCCAGCCTCAGAGTTGAAAGCTTCTCGTTTTTCCAGCAGCACACGGGATCACTTCTGGAAAAGCCGCTAAGAGGTCCATCGCCGACAGCGAAGAGTCAGAAGCTTACAAGTCTCTCTTCACCACCCACAGCTCCGCCAAGCGCTCCAAGGAGGAGTCGGCCCACTGGGTCACCCACACATCCTACTGCTTCTGAGGCCAGCGGTGCGGCCTCAGCTGGGGCCTGTGCACTTGCTCGTCCCCTTAAAGCTGGAGCCAGGCACGGTGCCTTCGAGTAGGAAGGCACAGTGGGGACTCTGTGACCCCCGCTGGCCTCGCCCGTCACCCTGTCCCACTCACCTCCACCCTCTCTGCACTTGGACCTTCCCGAGGCCCTAAGAGCATGTTGGCTGCATATTTATGCTCAAAATAATTAAAGACTCCAGGTTCCTCCTGGGTGTGTGGTCAGCTCATTTGACTCATTTTGACATTTTCATGGTTTTGCTGCCAATGGTTAATTAATTAAATAAGCCAAGTGAGACTGAACTTGAGAAAGGACGAGTTGAGTTTCAAGTACATTCTCCCTGCAGGGCTGTGGGAGGGAGCGTTTTGCACCAGAGCAGGGGACTTAGGGAGTTTCCTTGCTCCATCGCTGTGATGAGAAAGGCGATTTAGTTGCGCACCTGATGATTTGGTACAAAAATTAAGTCTAAAGTCTGCTTTTTCTCTCATCTCTGTGTTTTCCTTCTTCCACTAATATTTGAGTAAGAAACTTGGAACCATTGCATTGTTAGTGACAGTAATTCTGTGACGTCACATCAATGCCACATTCTCTCTCAGCAGATTATGAAAAGGAAAACTGGATATAAAATTGGTATGTCTCATGCATAAAGTGTGTTAAAGTCATTAATTAATGAAACTGTTCTAAAGGCAGGAGCCTCAAGATTGTGAGCCCTGCCTTCTGGAGACAGGGGCATATTACGGAGATGGTTCTTTATAGGGGATCCGGGGCATGGGGTTCCATTAAGAAGCAGGCAGAGGAAACACAACACTGTAAATCAACTATACTTCAGGAAAATACAGTTTTTTTTAGAGCAGACAAAGGAGCTGGGAGAGGAAGTTGGAAGCGGGAGGGAGCAGCCTGGGGTTGGGAAGGGGAAGGGGCTGGAGAGCTGAAGTCAGGCTGCTCTGACACCCTGTCCTCTGCCTTAGCAGTCAGGAGTTGGACCCCAGGATACGTGAATATAGATGCATTTTCATCAGATTATATCAAGATCAGTGAATTTTTGTTGCAGACTTTTTCCAGAAGAAACATGAAAATTACCATTTATGTACATTTATATGCAGACATCTAGTTACGATCACCATGCCTATTTCTGATCAAGCCTGGGCTCTCACACTCCTGTAAGCTCTCTACCCGGGAGCCCCCCGCCCCTGAAGGTAGGGGGAGTGTGATCCCCACGTCAGCCTGTGTGGTACGTCTGACTCTCCTCTGTCTCCCCTTCTGATTTCACATCCTCTCACAGAACTTCCCTGGGCTCAACACAGTCAGAGGCTGAGTGCAGACACACCGTGGACCCTGGGTTGTAGCAGCAGAAGTCGTCTTTCTGAGGAAAAAGTGTGAATCAGATGACCCAGCGGAACAGGTGCAAGCCCTGTGTTCCGCTGATTGGGATTTTTTTGTTTTGTGTCACTTTCAGAAGCTGGTGGTTTTTGAACGCAGTGGCCTGTGGGCCTGGTTGTGTTCCTGGCGGCGGCTCCTGTCCGCGGCACCCCTGTCGCCTCACCGTCCCCACACCTGCCTGGATATCAGCCTCTCCCCCACTTCATCCAGCCAACTGATCATCCCTCACACTCTGCCCGGATGTCTTCTTCAGGAAAACCTGCCTGCCTGAACTAACCTCCAGCTACCCCTTCGCACTCTCAAAGCTCTCATTTCTTAACCACAGTTTTTTTGTTTTTTGGCCATGCTGTTCAGCCTGCGGCATCTTCATTCCCCAATCAGGGATCGAACCTGTGTCCCCTGCATTGGAGTCTTAACCACTGGACCACCAGGGAAGTTCCCTCATCACAGTTTGTTTTTTCACAGTAATAACAGTTCAGTCCCTGGATCTGGAAGATCCCCTGGAGAAAGGAATGGCTACCCACTCCAGGATTCTTGCCTGGAGAATCCCATAGACAGAGGAGCCTGATGGGCCACAGCTCATGGGATCACAAAGAGTCAGACATGACTGAGAAACTAACGTTTTCACTTTTTTCAGTAACAGTTAAATATTAAAAATTAGTTTTCATTTACATTTGAAATCGAGATGTCCAATCTCCATTGTTTTTCCAGAGAACTTACAGGGAAAAAAGATCACCTAAAAGGATGGAGCTTTTTTAAGGCTGTTGCTGCTTCTGCTGCTGCTAAGTCGCTTCAGTCGTGTCCAACTCTGAGCAACCCGATAGACGGCAGCCCACCAGGCTCCCTCGTCCCTGGGATTCTCCAGGCAAGAACACTGGAATGGGTTGCCATTTCCTTCTCCAATGCATGAAAGTGAAAAGTGAAAGTGAAGTCGCTCAGTCGTGTCTAACTTTTAGCGACCCCATGGACTGCAGCCCACCAGGCTCGTCCATCCATGGGATTTTCCAGGCAAGAGTACTGGAGTGGGGTGCCATTGCCTATTCACAAACTTCAAATTGGCATTTTTCTTCAGTTTTCATCTCCGCTATTAGTACTTATTAGTCTAAAACTCAAAACAGTTTGCTAATGAACAACTGCATACTTCATACTGTGACCATTTGATAACTGGTCATGTAAAACTAATGCTCAGATGTTGATTTGTCTTCAATTTATAAATAGTAAAAGCAAAAGAGGTCTTTCCTAATTCCCTTATCACAATTTTAATGAAGTAAATGATACTCTTAATTAAGCCAGGCGTTGTACACTCAGATGATGTCAGCGAGTGTGGATATGAGGTGATAGAAGTGGTGGGGACAGTAGAACATAGCCACCAGAGGGGCGGTTTCCTACTTGGCTCCAGCAGAGAGGGGCCCTGTGTTATCAGATCTTCCATACTTTTCAAGGAAATCAGAAATCTGACCTTTGTAAATGGAGCTCCCCCACCCCCATTTAAATACCCCAGCCAAAGCAAGAGATGCAGGAGACTTGGTTTGATCCCTGGGTTGGGAAGATCCCCTGGAGGAGGAAATGGCAACCCACTGCAGTATTCTTTCCTGGAGAATCCCATGGACAGAAGAGCCTGGCAAGGTACAGTCCATGGGGTCACAAAGAGTCAGACACGACTTAGCGACTGAATACAATAATTTTTCAGAACAGTGTAGGCCACACAAAACACATCAGGAGCTCCTAGTTTGCAGCCTCTGGTTTAACATCTTTCTTTCCCATTCAGCTTTCTGCTCCACAGGGGCACATGCCTTGAGTCTGCTCTGCTCACCACAGTGTCTGGATTCAACAAATGCAAAAATAAAAATAGGAGACGGACCCGCCCTCCCAGTAGAGCACCAGGCTCAGAAAGCATACACTGGCAGGGAGATGGCATTCTGTCACTCCCCACCTCTTTTTCGACTGCTTGCTGGAAATGATGCCATTTCCCTTTAAATCCTACTCCCAGGCGACCCCCTCAAGCCTCTTTATCCTCTGCCCTGAAGTCATCACAATGGCCAGAGCAGGTTCTGGCTGGGGGGCCCTCTGTGACATCACCAACGACCCAGCCCTGCCTGGTCCCGTCTCCAGGTGCAAGGGCACACCAGCCCACTGTGAGCCACGTCCTGTGCCATCTCTGCTCACCATGCAGTCTCTGAAATGGTGCTTGTTCTTGCCTCTGTGTCTCTCCTGCGGCTATGCCTTTATGTTTTCTTCTCTGAGAGAGAAACCCAAAGAAACCCAGGGGAAGGTGCCCTGCGGAGGGCACTTTAGAATTCGGCAGAATCTACCAGAGCATACCCAAAGCTGGCTTGGGAGCAAGTGGCTCTGGCTCACTTTTATTGTTGTGCTGTACATGATACTGAAGTTTCGAGGAGATGGTGAAAAGAATAAGGTAAGGGTGGCTCCTTTTGTTAATCCACGTTGATTCCATCTCAGAAAACTCAGACTCAAGAGAAACAGATGCTCTCGTTATTACAGGCAAGACTGTTAGGTATAACGAGTTTGAATATGGAGTATCTACTCCCAGTCCTGAGTGTGCTGGTAACTCATTTCCCCACATATCCTTAGAGAAAACTAGGCCTGAACTCACAGAGATTAGGACTCATATAGTTGAAGGCCACCTTTTGTTTATTAGGCAACTAAAACCTTGGCTCAAAGTTTATCCTGTTAAATCAGTTTTTTTTTTTTTTTTTTCAAATGAGGATAGATTCAAGAACTTGGCATGTTTCAGGTCAAAATTATTTACAGAGCCAGATTCACTGCCGCTGATTTCTCATTTCCCTGACATCTGAATTATTACCAGTTGCTGAACTGAATGGAAGTGGTATCATTATTCCAAGTAAAGGAAAAGATCTGTTGTAAAGGGTCAGAGGTGTAAAGAAGTAACAGCCTGTCCATGAAGTGGCTGAAGAGCTCTGAGAAGGGGATGGGAAGAGAAATATGGTGGCTTGTTCCCTCTTCAGCAGACCCAATGCTCCAGGATACTGTGTCCAAACTGATGGGAGCAGGGGATTGGCAAACCTTTCTGCAAAAGGCCACATAGTCGATATTTTCAGCTTTGTAGCCCATTCAGTCTCTGTTGCAAGGACTCAACTCTGCCCTTTGAGCATGAAAGCAGTCATAGACTATCGGCAAATGAATGAGCCTGGCTGTTCCAATAAAACTTTATTAACAAAAGCAGCTGGCAGGCCATATTTGGCCATCATTTGCCAGTCCTGTGACTAGATCAATGCTAGAGCCAACTTCTCGCAGGTGAGCCCAACTCTCTTAGAACTCCGTCAACACAAACCAGCAATGTCAACGGTATCATTCACCCTGAATATCTTTCTTGACAGGTGCAGACTCCTCCCACCCTTCGGGGCTGTACATTTCGCCCTCCAGGAAGGAAAAACGCTTCACCCAACAAAAACTATGCATTCAGTACCTTAACCCAGCTCGAGATGGACCTTGTGGAATTTGTGTCCAGGGTGCGGAATCTGAAAGTCAGCATGACAACCAGCGGTCACTTCAGGCTTCAGAACTTAGGGAACGCAGATCCACAGCATAAAGTTACAATATATGAGGTTTGGGGCGAAGAAGACTCTGTCGATTGAGTGGGTTTGTGTGTCCAAGTAGGAGAGGAGAAGTTGGGTACTGACAAACTGTATCCAAACTATAAAACTGTTGTGAAGAAAAGCAATTCTCGTATTTGTGACCTTTTTCCTTTCTCATTTTTTCTTTAAACTAGAAAAAAAAAACGTGAGGCCAGAAGCCATTGCAGTTACTGTTTTTGTGTTTCTTACCTTCTCTAGAGCTGAGGGTGGTGAGAAGCGTGAGGACAGTGACAAGCTTGGCCACTGGGCCATGACCTTTGTAGAATAAGGCTTGGGAGATTTTGGGATAAGATGCTAATATTATTTCTGTAATAACTTATCTTTATAGTAGCTATTTTTGGAAAGGGCAGAACCATTTTTTCTCTAATTTACTACATTACAAAGGACAACTTTAATTATAGGTTTAAAATTATAAAATGATTGAGTTAGGAGGTATGTGTGCCCGGAGGATGGTGGATTCACTTCACTTTTTTTTTTAATGTTTATTTATTTAGCTGCTCCTGGTCATAGTTGCGACCTGTGGGATCCAGTTCCCTGACCTGGGCTCCCTGCATTGGGAGTGTGTGATCTTAGCCACTGGACCACTAGGGAAGCCCCTCACTTCATTTTCTTACCTTCAGAAACTTATTCATTCTACTTGTGGGTCTAACATATTGACTTTTTCTACACAAAACTGACAGTTACATGTATCTAAATGGATTAAGAAAAATGGAAACTCAAACCACGTTTCTAATGTCATTTGGATATAGACAAGCTAATCAGGAGCTTCCAAAGCAGTCAGGGTTAGCATTCTTTGTGAGTGCTAAGTCACTTCAGTCATTTCCGATCCTTTGCGACCCCATGGACCACTCTGTCCGGGATTTCCCAGACGAGAATACTGGAGTGGATTGCCATGCCTCCTCCAGAGGATCTTCCCAACAGAGATCAAACCTACGTCTCTTATGTCTCCTGAATGTTCTTTATAATACTTGTTTAAAGTATGGATATTTGGGGAACTTCTCTGGCAGCTAGCCCAGTGTTTAAGACTCCAGGCTTCCATAGCAGGGGATGAAGTTTTGATCCCTGGTTGGGGAACTAAGATCCCACATGCCTTGCAGTGTGCCACAAAAAACAAATAATAAAAATAAAATATGGGTATTTCGGCATGTTCGTATGGCTAATGGAAACTACACTTTCTCTGGGCTGTTCTATTATCTCATGACGCCTCATAAAGGCCACCCTGATAGTTTTAGGACGAGCAGATGCAGGCCTAGGCAGAGACGTCCGCTCTGGAAGTTCCCTTATTTCCACTTCACACCTAATTTAAGTGTGCTTGAACCTCCATTGCCTTCCATCTGGCTAAAAAGAGTTAATCCTCATGGTTCGAGCAGCATCTTCAAGACGAGTCCCACACAGTGTCTGAGAGACCTCAGGTTAGACCTCCCACCTCTTCCCCTCTCATCATTGTCACCCTATCTTTGAAAAGTGATCCCTGAACCCTTTGCTTTTTGTCTCAATTTCAGCTTTCAGAATATTTTTAAAAAGAAAAAAAAAAAAACTGGAAGGAGTTGAGATGTCTCCTCAGTGCCTCCTGTACTCTTTCTGCATGTTTTCAAGCAAAAGTTATTTTCCCAGCACATTCTGAAGAAATGCAGATAAGGAAAAAAGACTTTGGTTTTAACCTGTGATGTCAACATGGGGTATATTTTAGATTAGAATGGAGATAATCAAAAGGTTGCCAAATCACGACTCACAGGTCAAATCAGCTTCTGCCTGTTTTTGAACAGCCCTGGAACTAACAGTGGTTTTTTAATTTTTAATTTTAATATTTTTGGCCACGCCATGTGGCAGGCAAGGCCTTAGTTCCCTGATCAGGGATAGAACCCATTCCACCCACAGTGGAAGTGTGGAGTATTAACCACTTGGACCATCGGGGAAGTCCAATAATGGATTTTATATTTTTAAATGGTTGAAAAAATATCAACTGATGAATCATATTTCATGATATGAAAGTTACATGAAACTCGAATTTCAGTGACCGTAGATAAATTTTTATTGAAACAGAGCCACACTATCATTTACATGTTGCCTCTGGTGACTTTTGTGCTCTGTGGCAGAGTTGAATTACTGCACAGAAACCATTATGACCCACAGAGCTGAAAATATTTACTAACTAGCTCTTCACAGGAAAAGTTTGTTGATCCTAGTTTATACTAATCTTGCTCAGTCGTGTCCAACTCTTTGCGACCCCATGAACTAGAGCCCGCCAGGGTCCTCTGTCCATGGAATTCTCCAGGCAAGAATACTGGAGTGGATTGCCATTCCCTTCACCAGGCGATCTTCCTGACCCAGGGATCAAACCTGGGTCTTCTGCTTTGCAGGCAGATTCTTTACCATCCAAGCCACCAGGAAAGTCCTAATTTATATGTTAACAAACAGAAGATATGTTCACTGGGATCTGATATATTCAATAACCTTCACAAACATCCCCTCTTGGTCTGATAAGCAAAAATGTAATTTCGTATCATTTTTGTGTTGTTTTGTCCCAGCTAATGATGGGAATCCTATGAAAGAGCAAAACATCAAAATTTCTTATAGGGAGTTGATCTGGGATATAATTAGAACAAAATCTGCTGTTCAAGTGGATTTAACAGTTTCCATAAAAGAGTGTCCCGAGTCTTTGCCTTGACTAACACAAAGCTTTGCAGACCCCGGTGTTGCCTAGAAAATAGTGTTTTCCTCGCTCCAGTCTATTTCATGCATTATTTTCATACAAAAATGTAATAGATACAGATCAAGGAGTGAGAGCCCCACAAAGCCGCTCACCTCTGCTGTTTGAGTGTCAGCTGAAACCCCAGGGTTTCTGCACTCTGCAGTGACTCAGCAGCTCGAAGCCACCAGATGGTTGTAGTCACCTACACCTCCTGTCTCCGTCAGAGGAGATTCACTTGGAGGGTTGGCAGAATTCGTAGCCAAGACCCTCTCCTGGCGGCCTGAAAAGACCACTGCCAGAGGTGGTGGGTCATGAGGCAGAGATGTGAGAGCATCCTCTAGGATCTGAGAACAGTCCCCAGTCGACAGCTAGAAAAGAAGCCCAGAGTCTCAGTCACACAGCTGCAAGGACATGATCTGGAAGAGCCCCCCGTGTCAGAGGGGACCCCTGTCGTGTGAGACCCTCACAGAGGAGCCCACCCACCGGAACAGACTCTCGGTCCACAGAAACTGTAGGAGAATAAATGTGTGTTGCTTGAAGCCACCAAGTTTGTGATAGTTTATGACACAGCAGTAGAAAATCAGTAACACACACACACGCACACACCCTATCTTTCTGTTCCCAATTGCTGAACACCATTGTTGTTCCCAATGCCTTGGAGGACAAGTCCACACTCCCTCTGACCTAGTCCCTGGCTTCTGAACTCGGGGAATGGGACCAAAGGAATAATGGCAGGGGATCAAGAATAGGACTGTCCTGCTCCTTGAAACTAGAAGTTACAAACTATTGGCCCAGGGACCAAGCCTCCCCCTGCCCTGACATGTTCATTTGACCATAATCACGGTTATTGAGCATTTAATTTGAAATAATTGTAGAGTCACAGGAAGTTGCAAAGGTAACAGAGTATCTTCTTAGACCCTTCACCTGGATTCCCCAGTGGTTGCATCTTATGCAACTTGAGAACAATCACAGAACCAGAAGACAGATGTTGCAACAGTGTGTGGGGAGAGTCTGTGTTGTTCTGTCCCTGGTGTGGAAGCCTGGACCCACCCTACCCCAACCACACTATCCTGGCAGAGACTGTCAACAGCCTTCCCCACCTCCCCTGACCCCTGGCAACCACCAATCCGTTTCCATCTCTACGACAATGTTATGCGAATGAAATCACACAGTGTGTTACCCTTGAGGTTGGCCTCTTTCACTCCTTACAGCCCTTCAGATACATCCAGGTGGTGTCATATGCCAACAATTCATGCCTGTCTGCTGCTGAGTCTGTTGAACCATCCGCTTGTGGGGGCACATTTTAGTCTTTTTGTAGTTTTCGCTTATGATAACAGGACTGCTATGAAGAATTGTGTGCAGGTTTCTATGTGAACACACACTTTCATTTCTCTGGTTTAGATGTCCAGGATTATGGCCGCTGGTTCACATGAGAAGTGTAGGGTTTGGCCTTCACTGAGAGTCAAAGATTTAGAAAAAAAGATGCACCCAGAGAACTGCCTCTCTTTCTCATCCCTGCCACCCGAATCCCATGCCCTCTTCCCCTCCACAAAGCCCTGTAGGGCTGTGATCAGCCTCGTTGCTTTCTGTCTTATCCTTCCTGCATTTCTGTTGCGCAAATGAACAGATACACATTTATTTTCTTATGCTCCTTCTTTCTGATGTGAAGAAGAGCAAGCGTTCTATATTCTTTGGGGCTTTGCTTTCTCCATTTAACAGAAAGTCCTTGAAAATCCCTTCTTTTTGGCTTTGAGAGGGTCTTTCTCATGCTTTTTTCCCCCGCTGCAGAGTGCTCCATCATGTTTGTTTAGCCTCTGTCTTCCATGAAAATCTTCAGGTAGTTTCCAGAAGTTTGAAATGACAAATGATAATGCAGTGAATCACTTTGTGCATGCCTGTTTTTGTGTTGTTGGAGACATAACTTTAGGGTAGATTTCTAGGAATGACCTTAGTGGGAGAGAAAGGAAAGCCCAGGTGTAGTTTTGTTAGGTATTGCCAAATTTCCCTCCAGGAGGCTTGTGCCAGCTCGAATTCTCATCAGAAATGCCAATACAGATTTTTTTTTTTTTAACGGATTTGCGGACAGCGGACTGGACACTTCTGCCTGAACCACCTGTCTTACGTGGCCTTGTGAGGCTTGCAGTTACCTAAGATTGCTGCTAGGTGGCAGACGAAGCCCGTCACGGGAAACAGCGCTCTGGTTTCCCAGACCTTGTTTTCAAAGACCTTTGATGAAAATAATGTGTGAGATGAAGTGATGGTAACACTTCATCTGATGAAGTGGTCGTAACACTTTGATCATAGTTAGCAACTGGCATTCTTTGTACCAGTAGTAATAACAGGGGCTTCCCTAGTGGTCCAGTGGCGAAGACGCTGTGCTCCCAATGAAGGGGGGCCTGGGTTCAATCCCTGGGCAGAGAACTAGACCTCACATACCTCAACTAATAGCTGGTGCAGCCAAATAAATAAATAAATAAATATTTATATTATATATTTAACATATATTTATATATTATACATATTAATATATATTTAAAAGCAGTAATAACAACGTTACTTTTTATTAACAATGAACTTTTGTCATTGATTATTTATTCATTTATTCAAGTGTTTGTTCTGTGCACTTCTCCAGGTTCTGGGCATGAGAAGATAAAAACAAACAAACATCTTCCCGGGACAGAGCTTGCTGTCCACTGAGGAAGAAATGAGAAGCACACCCATGAGTCTAATAGGTAGTCTCTCCAAGGCAAGAGGTGAGGGTGTGGGGGTCAGTGAGCAAGATGGTTCTTTAGATCTTAAATGGTGTGGTCACGGAAGGGCTACTGAGAAGCCGTTACTAGAGGGGGTCAGCCCTGAAGACCAGCTAGAGATGAGTGTGGAGGACACTGGGAAGGGAGGTGCAAAAGCCCTGAGGCTGGAGGGAGCCCAGCCTGATGGGGAGCCCTGGGTGGGGGTGGTGTCCTGTGCTTGGGGTGGAGTTGGGGAGGGGATGAGGTGGGGCCCAGGGAGCAGGTGCCTTGCAGGCCATCGATAGGACTTGAGTTTCCCTCCTGGTGAGATGAGGGCCGTGGGGAGAGGAGACTGGAACAGGCCAAGATGCACCCATTTCTCCAGGTATCTCCAGATGGCCCAGCCTGGGCCACACCTGATGGATGCCGAGTGAGTGCTGGTCTCTGCTCTCAGGAGCCCTTGGTGGGGGTAGGGGGGGCCTCAGGGGACAATAGACATGGCCACATGAGGTTTCCCGTGGGAAACAAGGAGTCTTCTGGAGGCCCTGAGAGTGAGCTCTGGCTTCTGGCACCTTGGAGCCACTTCCCAGTTCTGTAAACTCTAGAAAACAGATAATACGCCGAGCCTTCGATTTTATGAAGATGCAGGTGGGTTGCACGTAGGGGACCCAGTCAAGCAGCTCTGCCTCTGCCTGTCTGTCTGTCATCCTCCTGTTGACTGCTAGTCCTTTGAAGCCTTGTCTGAATCTCATCTATAACGAGCAGCTGGCCCCTCCTTAGCTAATGAATGACATCTCTCTTTTTTTTGAGAATTTTGTTGTTTCTTTTGTTTATTTATTTATTATTTATTTGTTTGGCTGTGTTGGGTCTTAGTTGCATCTTGGTGTGTTTTTGTTCAGTTGTTGCTAAGTCATGCCTGACTCTTTGCGACCCCATGGACTGCAGCACGCCAGGCTTCCCTGTCCGTCACCATCTCTTGGAACCTGCTACAACTTATGTCGATCGAGTCAGTGATGCCATCCAACCATCTCATCCTCTGTCACTCCCTTGTCCCCTGCCCTCAATCTTTTCCAGCATCAGGGTCTTTTCCAATGAGTTGGCTCTTCACGTCAGGTGGTCCAAGTATTGGAGCTTCACCTTCAGCATCAGTCCTTCCAGGAAATATTCAGGGTTGGTTTCCTTTAGGATTGACTGGTGTGATCTCCTTGCCCTCAGCATGTGAGATCTTTGTTCCCTGACCAGGAATAGAACTTGCATTCCCTGCATTGCAAGGTGGATCCTTAACCACTGGACCACCAGGGAAGTCCCCTGAGTAACATCTTTGACACGTGGTCATCATATTGTAAAAGAGTCATGATTCCCTTACACGGAGCCCTGAGCCCTGCTCAGTGACAGTGCTGACATGAAGATAGCTCTGAAGTGCATTACTCCCAGAGATGAAGAAATTAGATTCCCTTCCATCTTGAAAACCCATAGAAAAGTAAACATGATGGAGAGGAGGGGACAGTGGCCGTGGGAGGACCCACTGCTGCCCAGGCTCTTCTGTCTCTCTTTCCTAGGGACACTTGGGGAGGCCCAGCAGGGACCTGCCCCAGAGTGGTGACCTGGGAGAGGCAGAGACGTGGGAGGCAGCTCCCTGGGGGCACAGGGAGGCCCTGAGTTCCTGGGGGCAGAGCCCCTCCCTGTCTGGCCCCTGGTCCCTGCCAGGACCCTCGCCTCCCCACTGGGGCTGCGGTTCTGAGCTGTGAGCTTGAAGAGGCTGCTCAGCGCCTTCCCTCCCAGTGTGTGTGGCCTCAGCCCTCAGGCAGATGCGCTGGAGCTTTGCCATCATAGCCACCTTGACCTCGATATTCCGGAAACACCGTCTCCCCTTCACCCACTCACCCTTCCCTCTGTATCTGTTCATCATCATTCAGCCAGGGCTCAGGAGCATCTCTGTGCGAGCACGGCAGTGGTGCTAAAGATCCAGTGATGTGTGAACGCGGCGCACAGGGCCTCCTCACACCCCTTAGAGGTGGCTCCCAGGAAAGAGATTGAAAACCGGTGCAGCCACGGCGAAGAACAGGACAGAGCTTCCCCCAAAACTCAAAAAGCAGAATTTCCATAAGATTTGGCAACCCCACTTCTGGGTAAACACCCCAAAGCAGGATTGGGGAGAGCTATTTGCTCACCCAAGTTCATAGCAATGATTTTCACAGCCACCAAGAAACAGAAGCGGCCTCAGTGTCCATGGGTGGACGAATGAATCAATGAACACAATGTGACTTATCCATACGTTGCGTATTACTCAAGTCCAAAAAGGCCAAATTCCTTCTGGGCACCGAGAATGCAAAGGTAATAAAATCCTACAGTATTTCTGGGGATTTTGTCAGACAAAGACGAAACGCCAACACTGGCCACGAACACATAAATATACAACATTGTTCAGGAGCAGCTGAGTGCTGTGAAGAAAACTACTCTGGAGGAGGGGCCCCTGAAGCCAGATGGTCAGGGAAGACCTTTCGGAGGACACTTTGAACAACACGCTGTGTGAGGTGAGGCCCTGGGGATGGGAAGCCAGTGCAAAGGCCCCAAGGTTCTCCGAGAAACCCACCTTCCTTCCGAGGGCTGGCCTCTTGCTGTAATTGGGTCCTTGATGGACATGCTGACCCGAAGTGTACCACTTTGGCACAAGGATTGTTTTGAGCTGGAGGCAGCTGAGGCAGAAAGTGCTCTCTGCCCTCCCTTTTTCTGCCCCAAAGCAGGACAGAGGTTTCATAGAGGGAGGTGCCCCTCCCCTGCCCTCGGGGAGAAGAATGATTCTTATTCTAGAGTTCGGATGTACCGTACTTAACCAGTTCCCTCCTTGTGGATGCTGGGTGCTCCCCAGTGTCGTGTTATCATGAACACATATGGTTCCTATTTCCCCAGACTGGGCAGGACTTGATGCTCCCCACTTCAGGCAGTACAGCTGCCATCTGCCAGTGTTTGGGTTTATTCCACAGTCAGCAAACACTGAAAGCACAGCCAGGCAAGGCACTGAAAACAAAAACCCTTGCAACAGCTTACACGTGACTTATTTTAGAATTTCTAAGTACAGTTAAGTGATGATTCATCCCACTTAAATCTGAGCTGTTTAATGGACCATCTGGTTCATCAGAATATGAAAGACTTTGCCCAGCAACCTGGAAAAGTACCCAAGAGGAAAACAGAAGTGGTTTTTAACCACTGAGAGGGAGTCCCAAGAAACATCAACTGAGTGTCAGCTCCTTGAAGACAGGAATGTTGGTGAATAAATAAACTGCATAATGTCTGGGCCTATTTTTCTAAAAAATGTTTTTTATTAATTTATTGGTTATGCTAGGTCTTCGTTGCTTCATGCATGCATTCTCTAGTTGCAGCAGTCGGGGGCTCCTCTCTAGTTGCAGTACACAGGCTTCTCATTGCGGTGACTTCTCTTGTTTCGGAGCACGGGCTGCAGGGCACACGGGCTTCAGCGCTGCAGCCGGGGGCTCAGTGGTTGCAGTTTCCTCACTCTAGAGCACAGGGTCAGTAGTTGTGGTGCACAGGCTTAGTTGCTCCACAGCATGTGGACCAGGGACAGAACCCACGTCTCCTGCCTTGGCAAACAGATTCTTTACCGCTGAGCCACAAGGGAAATGCCTAAAAAATATTTTCTTTTTTTCTGATTACAAAAGCAATGCAACTCAAAGCACAAGAAACCAAAGAATAACGAGTAAGTGAAATTAAAAGCTTTTGCACTTCAAAAGGAAACTATAAGAAAGTGAAAAGACAACTCAGAGAATGGGAGCAAATATTTGAATATCATATATCTGACAAGGATCTAGTATTAAGAATATATGAAAAATTCACAACTCAATAAAAACCAACTGAAAATGTGCAAAGGACTTAAATAGATATTTCTTCAAAGAAGATGCACAAATGGCCAATAAGCACATAAAAAGATGCTCATCATTACTCATCAGGGAAATGCAAATCAAAACAACCATGAGACACCATGTTATACCTACCAGGATGGCTGTCATCAAAAAGACAGACAATAGCAAATATTGGTGAGGAGGCAGAGAAATTGGAACCCTCACACACTGCTAGCAGAAATGTAAAATCACGCAGTTACTTTAGAAAAAGTCTGGCATTTCCTCGAAGGGTTAAACATACAGAGTCACAGTGCAACCCAGCCATTCTATTCCTAGGTGTCAACACCTGCCCCAAATGAAAACATACACCCCGTATAAAACTTGTACATGAGGCTTCCCTGGTGGCTCAGGGGTATAAAGAATCCGCATGCCAAGGCAGGAGACACAGACTTGATCACTGGTCTGAGTCGCCACATGCCAGGGAGCAGCTGAGCCCGTGAGCCACAGCTACTGAAGCCGGCATGCCCTAGAGCTCACCTTCTGCAAGAGAAGCCAGCGCACTGCAACTGGAGAGTAGCCCCCCTCACAGCAACTACAGCAAGCCCGGGTGACACAATGAAGACCCAGAGCAGCCATAAATAAACAAACAAAAATAACTCTTATAAAAAGCTTACACACGAATGTTCATAGTAACATTATTCATAATAGCCAGAAGTGGCAACAACTCAAATGTCCATCATCTGATAAATGGATTAATAAAGTGTGGACTAGTCATAGAGCCGGAGAAGGCAATGGCCCCCCACTCCAGTACTCTTGCCTAGAAAATCCCATTGACGGAGGAGCCTGGTAGGCTGCAGTCCATGGGGTCGCTGAGGGTCGGACATGACTGAGCGACTTCCCTTTCACTTTTCACTTTCATGCATTGGAGAAGGAAATGGCAACCCACTCCAGTGTTCTTGCCTGGAGAATCCCAGGGATGGGGGAGCCCGGTGGGCTGCCGTCTATGGGGTCGCACAGAGTCGGACACGACTGAAGTGACTTAGCAGTAGCAGTAGCAGCAGTCATAGAGCAGAATATTATTCAGCTTTGAAAAGGAACGAAGGGACTTCCTGGTGGTCCAGGGGTTAAGAATCTTCCTTGCAATGCATGCCATGCAGTGCAGCCTTAAAAAAAATGATATAAAAAATAAACCCCATACCTTTAGCACTCACTTTCCATCCTTACCCCAGCCCTGACAACCACTAATCTACCTTCTGTCTCTGGATTTGCCTCTTCTGGGCATTTCTCATAAACTTCGTCAGCTACACGCAGCCTTTTGTGTATTCTGTTCTTTCTCATGGCTGAATACCATTCCATTGCATGGATGGGCCACATTTTGTGGATCCATTTGTCCATCAGCGGACATTTAGGTTGTTTCTATCTTTGGGCTGCTTATCTCCTCTCACTCTTTTTTTTGAAACTAATTTTTAGATAATATAACAGTCTCATTTTATTTTGTCTGTTTTGTTTTTTATTTTTTGGCCATGCCACGTAGCATGTGGAATCTTAGTCCCCTGACCAGGGATCAAACCCACATCCCCTGCATTGGAAACTCAGAATCTTAACCACTTGGACTGCCAGGAAAGTACCATCTCCCTCACTCTTAATCATATCCCCTTACTTCCTTCATAGTCATTACGCCATCATCCAACTTATCTACCCTTATCTGTTGGTTTTCTTCCCCTCCTCCTGCACTGGAAGCTCCAAGCAGGCACAGAGCTCTGTGTGAGTCACTGCTGTGTGCCTGGCCCACGAGGATGAAAGAGAGATTGGAAGTGGATCTGCTCCCACTGAGTCAGGCCTCCGGGAAGTGAGGGCTCAGGAGCTGACACAGGAGAAAGTTCTTGTAATTTCCAGGCATGGCCAGGAGCCACTGCTTTCCTCTTGGCCACAGCGACCTCTGCTTTGAGAGTCTGCACCATCGACTTTGGCTTCCCTGGTGGCTCAGTGGTAAAGAATCCACCTGCCAATGCAGGAGATGAGAGTTTGATCCCTGGGTTGGGAAGATCCCCTTGAGTAGGAAGTGGCAACCCCACTTCAGTATTCTGCCTGGAGAATTCCATGGACAGAGGAGCCTGGTGAGCTGTCCATGGGGGTCACAAAGAGTTGGACACGACTAAGTGACTGAGCACAGAGACACATCATGGAATTTATCTTTCTCTGAACCATTCTCTTAAAGGAGAGGTGTTGGGACAAGTGGGAAGATGGGTGTGTTGGGTGGGCGGGGGTTGCAGGGGTGGGAGAAGCCGCCATCTTCTGGGATCCAATTCCTGAAACTTGCTGGTTCCACCGAGACACCAACTGTATGGTGGTTTCAACAGTTACCCCATGGAGGAGGTTCCCCTCTGTGACCCAGTCTCCTAGCCTAGAAAAGGATGCCCACAGTCCCCTCTGTTTAGCTTTTTATTTTTGCAGTTTCGGGAAAATTTGCCAAATACACCCTCTTTCTTGGCAAAGGAAATTTCCATCTACCCATCTGAGTCAGGACTCTATTTGTTCTTTCAAGATTTATGAAATCCCACCGTTCATTAGCTTCTCAGGGTTGTCATAACAATGTTGAGAGTCCTTTGGACTGCAAGGAGATCAGATCAGCCAATCCTAAAGGAAATCAACCCCGAATATTCATTGGAGGGACTGATGCTGAAGCTGAAGCTCCAATACCTTGGCCACCTGATGCAAAGAGCTGACTCATTAGAAAAGACCCTAATGCTGGGAAAGATTGAGGGCAGGAGAAGTGGGTGACAAAGAGTGAGATGGTTGGATGGCATCACAGACTCAATGCACATGAGTTTGAGCAGGCTCCGAGAGATGGTGAAGGACAGGGAAGCCTGGCGTGCTGCAGTCCATGGCGTCCCAAAAAGTTGGACATGACTGAGGCATTGAATGAGACAAAACACGCAGGGTGGCTTTAACACAACAGACATATATTCTCTCACAGTTCTGGAGGCTAGAAATCCAAAACCAAGGGCTAGGAGGGCCATGTTCTCTCCAAAGGCTCTGGGAAGAGTCTGGCCCAGGTCCTTCTCGGGGCCTCTGGTGCTGGCTGGAAATCCTCGTGGGTGTTTGGCTTGTAGGCTCATCCCTCCTATCGGGCCTCTCTGGTCACAAGGTTTCTCCTCTGTCTGTGTCTCCATGTGACCTCTCCTTCCTCAGTCTCTCTCTCCTTTTCTTATAAGGACACCAGTTGTATAGGATTAAGAGCCCACCCTTCTCTAGCATGACCTCAGCTTAACTTTCATCATAATTACATCTGCCAGGACCCTGTTACCAAATAAGGTCAGATTTACAAATCCTGGTGGCTTAGATGGTTAAGAATCTGCCTGCAATGAGGGAGACCTGGGTTTGATCCCTGGGTTGGGAGTATTCTTGCCTGGAGAATCCCATGGACAGAGGAGCCTGGTCTACGGGATCGCAAAGAGTCAGACACAACTGAGCTACTCACACATGCATATCATAATTTTTATCTTTTCTTACTCAAGGACATGGGATGTCCCTTCCTTTGCTCCTATTCTGTGTGTTGTCATCCAGGAAGATTTTTTAATTTTCCTCATAAAAAACCAGGCCTTTCTTCCTAAATTTATTTCTGAGTATTTCATCATTTCTCTCTATATTGTGAATGCATTTTTTAAAAAATTATGTTACTCTATTGCCAGAGTGTAGGAAAGCTTTTGTTTTTGTGTATTTATCTTGGACCCGGACAGCTAACCAAAGTCTCTTATTTATTCTAGGTATTTTTTAAAATAATTTTATTTATTTATTTATTGGCTGTGCCACGTCCTCATTGCTGTGAGGACTTTTCTCTAGTTGTGGTGTGCGGGCTTCTCACTACAGTGGCTTCTCTCGTTGCAGAGCACAGATTCCAGGGGAGTTGGGCCTCAGTAATTGCAGCTCCTGGGCCCTAGAGCACAGGCTCAGCAGTTGTGGTGCATGGGTTAAGTTGCTCCGTGGGATCTTCCCAGACCAGGGATCCAACCTGTGTCTCCTGCATTGGCAGGCAGATTCTTATCCACCAAGCCACCAGGAAAGCCCCTAGGGTTTTTGTTGTTATTTTTTCACTAACTAGCATATTGGGGGTTTTCCAGGTACACAAGCCTATAAATAAGGAAATGATAGAATGTTCCATCTTGGAATGTTGTGCAGCAGAGAGGAAGAATGAACTAGAGTTATGTTAGCATTAAGCTTTTCCAGATGGTAGTGTTCAGTGAGGAAAAGAGTTTGCATGCTGCAACCACAAGACCCCGCCTGTTGCAGCGAATATCCATCCTGTGTGCCGCAGCTAAGACCCGGTGCAGACACATACAGAAATAAAAGCATGGGGGAAGCTATGGATTGGGAGCAGGGGCATGGAGGGCACGTCTTTCCCCCACTGAAGGACAGTGGAAAAATGGGAAGGGACAGCAAATACCATCTTCACGGGATGTAAAGTGAAAGCCTGGAGCAGTGGGGCTCAAGCTCAGGGGTAGGTGGGGCCAGACTGGGGAGCCAAAGGCAGGTACTTGCAGCTTAGAGGCAGCTGGGGGATATGAGTCAGCATCCCATAGAGAGCAAGTCACATCCATGGACCGCCTGGCTCAGGTGGTGGTGGCAGCCAGTGGATTCCTCCTTTGAGTTAATTCTCTCACCTTGACAATGATGAGAGAGTAGCAACGCTGCTTCTCCTGGTTCCGTCCTTCATTGGCTTGTAATCCATCCAGTATACTCAGAGGCCCACACGCTTTTTCTGTAATTGGCCAGAAACAGTAAATATTTGGGGCTCTGAGGGCCAGCTGGTCTGTGTCCCATCTGCTTAACTCCTCTGTTGTAGTGACAGCAGCCATATTATTCGCATACTGCCTGAGGCTGCTTTAAGACCATATGTACCTAAAATTCCTATCGAGCCCTTTATGGAAATCGTTTACCAGCCCTGTCACAGACTACCAATGTCTTCCAAGTCAGTAAACACCCTTCCTCACCACCACTTTCAGTCACTGCATTTTGCTTCCCTTCCATTTGTTGTTGCTTAGTCAGTCATGTCTGACTCTGCGGCCCCACAGACAGTAGCCGGCCAGGCTCCTCTGTCCATGAGATTTCCCAGGCAAGGATACTGAAGTGGATTGCCATTCCCTTCTCCAGGGGACCTGCCAGACCCAGGGATAGAACCTGAGTCTCCTAGATTGGCAGGTGGATCCTTTACCACTGAGCCACCTGGTAAGCCCTTCCCTTCCATAGATATGTCCAAAGTTGTTCTGCTGAGAAGGTTAATTTCCCAGGCAAATGCTCTCAAAACTGAGTTTGCTGGGACTTTCGGTGGTCCAGTGGTTGGGGCTTGGTGTTCCCAATGCAGGGGGGCCGGGTTCGATTCCTGATCAGGGAGCTGGGATGCCACATACTACACAGCGTGGTCTTAAAAAAGTTTGGCAGCAGTGGAAGAGACCTTCTGAATTTGAAAAGCAATGGGACAAGGGTTCCCCAAGCCCTGCCTGACTTCTGTCCCAGCCCAGTCCTGGTCTCTAATCTCTGAAGGGCTGAAAAATGGACATTTTCTAAGTCATGTCTGCAGACCCAAGATCTTGCAACTTTGCAAACCCCTAAATTAAGGCCACCTCTTTAGGAATCCCACTGGCCCTGTACTGATCATTCAGGACAGTCCCTGTTGGTCCCTGCAACCTGGTCCCGGCCACACCGAACTGTTTAAAAGGAGCTCTTTGAAAAGTTTCCTCCTTAATTACAGTGTAAGCTTTGCTAAAGAATCCCTTGCTTGCCTGGGGTCATGATACATTAAGCTTACGGGGTGAGGGCGGGAGGGGGGACTTGTTGGATTCTGGAGGAGGATTCAAGAAGGAAGCTTGAACCAGTTTTTCTAGTTCCCAGGCACTCTCAAGATTCTTCTCTGGGTTTACTTTTCTTAAGTAGAAATACAACCTGGATTTGCAGAGGACCTGGGGCTTTTTTTCACCCGGGACCCTTCAGGGCCAATGGGGAAAGCAAATTGTTTAAAAAGTGTTGCCTCTTAGGCATTTCTTTTTTTTTTTTTTCATAAAAGAGAAAAAAATCTTTGGACCCTATAACCTTGGACTTCTGTCAAGTTTCCTCAGACCATTTTCACTTGAAAAATGTAAGCCTTTCTCCTCCTGACCCAAGAGAGTATTTCTTGAAAGAACAGTGGTGTTTGAACAGCCGAAGCTCTCAAGCTTGGCTCTACACCTGTGTATTTATCACGTCAAACACCCTACATGCACATGTCACCTTGCAACCGACTTTTAGCTGGATTGATTGGAAAAGCCAGAAAGAAATAAGAAGCAATCGTTATAATCATTTTTCATAATCATTTTTCAGAGGCCTGGCACGTACTCCCATCAGCTCCCAGCCTTCCCCATAGTCCTCAAGCCTCCGTGGATCATGACCCAGAGGCTCCTCCATCTGCTCAGTGGAGCCCACGGACCTGGCGCTAATGCCAGGACTGGGGCCGCCCTCCACCATGTAATGAATCAAGAAACCCCAAAGATGAGAAGTCAGGGGCCCTGCACCAGAGCTGATCTGCTACACACCCTGGTCTGCCCAGACTCCTCGACTCCCATCTTGTTTCCTTGGTTTGAGGACTAGAGATATCTATGCTGTCACAAGCAAGGGGATCATTTAAGCCTCATAATAGCACCTGGCTGTGACATAAAGCATTTAAGTAATGGCTCAAGATCAGCCAGCTGGTAAGTAGGTTGAGAACGTAAGACTTTGAACCCTAGCATGTCTGACTCCAGGGTCCGGGTTTTGGGTTTTTTTTTTTTTTTTTTAACTTTAATTGCTATAAAATAAAAAAAGGGGGAGTACTTAAGAGTTGGTTTAACATTTATTTTAAACTTTTTTTTTCCCCTGGGGTTATACAATGATTCATGGTCATTATAGAATTAGGAAATCTTCATTTATTTTTTAAAATATCTTTAGGCCATAGCCTAGGGCATGTGGGATCTCAGTTACCCAGCCAGGGATTGAACCCATGCTCCTTGCACTGGAAGCTTAGCCACTGGACTGCCAGGGAAGAGCAATTTTCATTATTATTAACTGAACTTTTGGCAAAACTCTAATACAGACTGATGATAAACAGGGCAGTACATCTTGGCTTAGGTGTGAAGATGGAGAAAAAGGATAACTTTTCATCTCCTGCCACCTGCCAATCAACATTTTCCTGGTCACGGGGGTGGGGAATGGCGGGTGGAGGGTATGAATCCTGCCAAGAGATGAGAAAGCAAGGATGTAAAAGTTAAAGGATAGAACTGCTGGGGTCAGGAGCTTCTGTTTTAAGTGACAGTGACCTGGCCTGTTAGTGAATCGTACTCAAGTGTCTTAGAGTTTAAAGATAATAATAATAATAAAAAGATGCTGTGGCATAATAAGAAATATGTATTTGGCCTCTCCCCCCATCCATTTCTAGGACATAACTAGCACATAACTCCTAAACCCCTTGGAATCTCTGGAGTAAAAAATGTCTTTCTCTATGTTAATGAGATGATTGGTTACTGGGGCTCCCGAGTAGCCTCAGGATGGGGGTTGGTGGCCATGGGAACCACCACCTACTTAGAAGGCTGGGACTTCCAGCCCTACCTCCTGACCTTTGGGGAAGAGAGAGGGGCTGGAAGTTGAGTTAATCGCAGGTTGCCAAAGACTTACTCAAGGGTGCCTGCCTAATGGAGAAGGCAATGGCACCCCACTCCAGTACTCTTGCCTGGAAAATCCTATGGACGGAGGAGCCTGGTAGGCTGCAGTCCATGGGGTCACTGAGGGTCGGACACGACTGAGAGACTTCACTTTCATTTTTCACTTTCATGCATTGGAGAAGGAAATGGCAACCCACTCCAATGTTCTTGCCTGGAGAATCCCAGGGATGGGGGAGCCTGGTGGGCTGCCGTCTATGGGGTTGCACAGAGTTGGACACTACTGAAGTGACTCAGCAGCAGCAGCAGCCTGCCTAATGGAAGATCCATAAAACTACGTGGACAATGGATTCCAAGAGCTTCCGGGTTGTTGAACACCTAGAGGTGGGAGAGGGCCTGGCAACTCAGGGCCCCACCCCCAAACTTATCTGTCTCTTCTACCTGGCTGTGCCTGAATCATATCCTTTATAATAAACTGGCAATCTAGCAAGTGTACAGTTTTTCATGAGTTCTTTGAGCCTTCTGGCAAATTATCAAACCTGAAGAGGTGTTCATGGGAACCCCCAATTTGTAGCCAGTTGGTCAGAAGTGCTGGAGGCCTGGGCTTGTGATTGGCATCTAAAGTGGGGTCAGTCTCTCTTTTTTGTAATTGGAAGATAATTGCTTTATAATACTGTGTTGGTTTCTGCCATATATCAACATGAATCAGCCGTATGTCCCATCCTTCTTGAACCTCCTTCCCACCTCCCAGCCTATCTCACCCCTCTAGTTTGTCACAGAGCATCAGGTTTGAGCCCCTGTGTCATATAGCAAATTCCCACTGGTTATCTATATTGCATTTGTAATGTATATGTTCCAATGCTGCTGTCTCCATCCATCCCACTCTCCTCTCTCCCCTCTGCCTGTGTCCGTAAGTCTGTTCTCCTTGCAAGTAGGTTCATCAGTACCATGCTTCTAGATTCCATATATATGGGCCAGTCTTATGAGGCTGAGGAGTTAGTATCCTAATGAGTTAAACTGTGGGAAACCCCCACCCCGCCCCCCGCCATACACCTGGTGTGAGCAGTGGGTAGTAGAGAAAAAAACATGCTTCTCCCTTTAGAGGCTCTTCATTTCTCCTCCACGAAGTGTCTTAAATCTTTAACATAAAAAAAATTATTTCAAAGCATCTTGCCATTCGGACCGGAAGGAGAGCTGAGCCCACAGACAGCAAAGAGAATGCAATTTTACTGAACCCGACACAGTTTTCTTAGCTCTGATGCTCATAGAATTCATGCGCTGGCTAAAAAGACAGTTTATGGTTGTCTGCTGAAATTTCCAGAGTGGTAACGTAGAAATGTGGCTAATATTTTTATTTTTTCTCTTAGGGAAGTTAAAATTTTCTCCGAAGGAATATCTTCAAATAGCTCTTGCTTTGACCCCAGGTGATTTTAATTAAAATCGGAGTAGAGAATTCCCTGGTGATCCAGTGCTTGGGACTCTGAGCTTTCATTGCCAAGGGCCCGGGGTTCTATCCCAGGTCAGGAAACTAAGATCCCACAGCTGAGAGGCGCAGCCAAAAAAATTAAAAAATTAAATAAATAAATAAAATAATGATAATAGTTAAAAAAAAAAAAAAAAAAGACTGATGGTTCCTGAAATGCTAGTTCCTGAGAAGGAGGATTTAGGCATGGCAATGTACTTTAAATGTTGGGGGTTGGTCTTCAAGTGGGATCTTCTTAGAAAGCCCAGACTTTACTTGGATTGTACCCTTATTTGGGTTGTCTTGCTACTGGGGTGCTGATGGAAATGGGAGCAGGGAGATAGCCCTCTATGTGCATGCGTGCTAAGTCGCTTCAGTCATGCGACCCTATAGACTGTAGCTCGCCAGGCTCCTCTGTCCATGGGATTCTCCAGGCAAGAATACTGGAGTGGGTTGCCATGCCCTCCTGTAGGGGATCATCCCGACCCAGGGATTGACCCCCAGGTCTCTTATGTGTTTTGCATTGGCAGGCAGGTTCTTTACCACTAGCGCCACCTGGGAAGCTCCATAGACCCCTATAATAATAGCCAAACATCACATAGCACCTAGGATGCTTTCTACGTGCTTCCCAAGTATAAACTCATTTAAACCTCAAAACGACCCCTTGAGGTAGGTCCTTTGCAACCTCTCTAAGACCACACAACCAGCAAGAGTCACAGGACCTTGACGCATCCTGCCTCCTGCCCTTCAGAGAGGCTTGGTTTCTGGCTCTGCAGCTGCCTAGCCGGGCAGGCTTGGACACTTATGTTCTCGGAGCCTCATTCCCCAGCTGCAGAACAAGGGTGATTCTGGAGTTGTTGGGCAGCCTTGAAAGCACCCGATGTGGGTGCTTCCCAGAGGAAAGTTGTGCTCATTGTGCTGACCTAGACCTGGGGCAAGCCTGGTACCAGGATTCGGGTTGTGCTGCATCTCCAGACTGAGCTGAGGGTCTGTGCAGGGAGCAGCTGCCAGCGCCCTGGACTGTGCACTGCCCAACTGCACGTGGAAGAATGGGCTAGGCCACTCTGGAAGCCTCTCCCCATAAAACCCTGACATTAAGTATTATTCCTCATTTGCTGTCTCTCCTCCCCACTTCCCTTCCTCTCTGCCCCTAACCCCTTTCAAAAATATACTTATTTATTTATTTGGCTGTGCTGAGTCTTAGTTGCGGTATGTGAGATCTAGTTCCCTGACCAGGGATTGAACCCAGGCCCCCTGCATTGGGAGTTCAGAGTCTTAGCCACTGGACGATAAGGGAAGTCCTCTCCCCAAGTCAGTTGATCCCTTTCTTTAAGAACCTAACAAGCAGGACAGACAGTGTGAGCGCAGGGCAGGTGCTAGGCAGGATAAGGAGAGGATTAAGCCCTTTGTTGATTGCTCATGCTCTCTCTGCAGAGACAAGCCCTGCAGTATTGCTGAAACATCCTCTTGGAAGCCACGTTCTCTGGGGCCCCATCTGGATGGCCTCTGGCTGGGTGGAGCTCCCACGGGCCCAGCCTTCTCGGGGAGGCTGCCAACCTCAGAGCGGGTGAACTAAGGAATTCACTTTGGGTTGGTCTCCATTCTGGGGCCAAGTCGACTCATCTTTGGGGCCAGTTGCTTCAGACCTCAGAGACAAGCCGCATCCTGCCAAGAGGCGTCTGTCTCCCAAATGCAGGGCCCAGGGGTGTGGTCCTTCAAGCATCCCCACCTGGGTCCCCTTCCTCCTCCCATTTCTCCTGGTTTATGGAGGAAACATACAACTTCCTCTTCCAACCTCAGTCCTGTCCCTCCCTTGCTCCAGGTCCCACCCTTTGTGACCTTCTCCAGGATTTCAAGTCTTTTAATTATTCTCTGCATCTCCCAAATCTTCCATCTCTTCCTTTGCATCTTGTAAGCCTGCAGAACTACTTCTTTTTGCTTTTTTTCTTTTTTTTTTTCTTAGTAAGCCCACAGATTTTATTGATGGACTAGACACAGTATGTAAGACAAAGTTAAATGTTTTGCCTGAGAAATTACACGGTTAGAGTTTCTAACAAATGAGACAGGGGAGGACTGCAGGTTTAGGGGCAACCCTACCGTACTGTATAGTAGTATATCTGAAGTATGACACATGGAACGTTTCTTAAGTTTTTTTAAAGCTATCAAAGACTAGGATATACATGTGGCTGAAATCTGAGTATAACTGAGAGAATCTTAGACTACAGCAACCATGTTTATCATAAATACAAATTAACTCCATCTTTTAATTCTTACTAAGACAGTATCACTTCTCAGCTGCTTTTTCAGTTACTGTGACTCAGGCATTTGCCTCACAAATATTCAAATCTGTGCCACTGCAAAATTAGATTCCTAGGGCATCTCCGAAAGTTCTTCCCATGATAACCATATTCCTCTTGCCTGAAATGCCCTTGGTATTCCTTCAAGCCCCCTCTGCCATTAAGTCTTGCTAACATCTTTCTAACAACAACAAAATGAATCAACCACTCCTATTCCTTCTGTTATTGTTTTTAACACACTAGAATTTACTTAACTGCTTACTGGCCAAATAGTTTGAAATGATAATCAGTAGGAAAAAATCTCAAATCAAGAGTTTTTATTGTCTCTTTAAAACATCACAACTGAGTCCATAGAACCGTCTATCTTGTTTCTGCAGCAGGATCACTGAGATCTTATTCATCAGCCTGCTGAACTGTTCCTTTTTCAGAAACATAGATACCATCCAAAAATTTTCTGATATCCTTGTTTTTAACTGTGGTGGCTTGCTGAATCAAAGCAGCTGAATTTGACACAAGTTCAATGTCATTTCCTTCAAGAATCAACTCATCTCTCTGGGCTTGAGATACTGAACAGGCAACCCCTGGCCTCATTCGAACCCTGCGTATGTATTTTTCACCCCAAAAATTTTGGATTTCCACAAGAGAACCATTCTCCTGAATAACAACGTTGATGGGGAAGTGGGCATACACCGACCTCATCTTGTAACGGAAACCCAGTGTAACACCCTTGATCATGTTCTGTACGTGACTACAGATTGTGCGAACAGTGGCCAGTTCCTTTCTGTTTCCCCACCATTTGTCAACACGGAGCCTCTTCTTTTTCTTTCCAAGGAGACTGAGTTCTACATTGATGTGATTGAAGTCCCTCCGCAGGGTGCCTCTGGGGCCCTTCACAATAACTGTCCGTCCCTTCAAGTTAATGTCGACATTTTCTGGGATGTCGACAGTCTGGTTGCTGAGAATGGTCTTCATTCTCGCAGTAGATGTGGCAAAAAAAGAGCTGCTTTTTTTTCTTTTCCCTTTTTTCGGTTGCGCTGCAGAGTTTGGAGAATCTTAGTTCCCCAACCCAGAATTGAACCTGTGCCCTCTGCAGTGGGAGCTCGGAGTCCTAACCACTGGATTATAGAAACTAAGTTTTTTCCTTCCAAACGGATGGTCAGTTCCTTCCAAATGATAGATTATAGAATCGGCTTCTGCCTTTCACATATTAAATCATAACACCATCTTCTAGAATTGTAAATACATCCTCGGCTAGTTCTGTTTATTCATATTATACTTATCATTACTGTCACTTGAAGAATGGAGGAAGAGGTTGGTTATAGTCTATTTGGACACCCCTTGGCTTCCTTATGAGTTGTGTTCCAAGTGTTTGGGACCTAGCAGGGGCTGGATCCAGTCGACTTCCCCAATGGCTCAGTAGGTAAAGCATCTGCCTGCAGTGCAAAAGACATAGGAGACATGGGTTCAATTCCTGGGTCAGGAAGATCCCCTGGAGGAGGAAATAGCAACCCACTCCAGTATTTCTTGCCTGAAAAATCTCCTGGACAGAGGATCTTTATGAGCTACAGCCCAAAAGGTGGCAAAGAATTGGACAGTACTCTTGCCTGGAAAATCCCATGGATGGAGGAGCCTGGTAGGCTGCAGTCCATGGGGTCGCGAAGAGTTGGATACGACTGAGCGATTTCACTTTCACTTTTCACTTTCATGCATTGGAGAAGGAAATGGCAACCCACTCCAGTGTTCTTGCCTGGAGAATCCAAGGGAGGTGGGAACCTGGTGGGCTTCCGTCCATTGGGTCGCACAGAGTAGGACACGACTGAAGCGACTTAGCAGCAGTAGCAGCAGCAGAGCGTGAACACACGCTCACTCACACACACACACACACACAGACTGGACCGGTACTGGTGAATGAATGAAATCACTCTCAAACCAGAGTTCCAGGTGTCATGTTATTAGCCTCCAGCAGTTAATTTCAGCACACCCATAAGACCAAACATGGCTTTCACTCTCCAGATCACAGAACCATAGAATGCCAGCATGGCAGGGTTCCCCAAGGGCCCACTGCCCTTCTCTGAATGCATCAGGTGAGCTGCCTGAACCATCGCATTGCACTGAGTAGGTGGGCTGCAGGCTGGGCAGGGGCAGGGCACAGGGGCCAGACATACCTGGGCTTGTGGATTTACTCTCAGTGTGGTGAGAAGCCCTTGGGGAATTAAACACGTCACCTGATCTGATTTCCTTTTTGTTTGCTTTACTTTTTTAAAGATCACTGCAAATCTCTGGAAAACCAGATCCAGGACTGGAGAGAGAAAGCAGAGAGATGTTTGGGGAAAAAAAAAAAAAATGTTTGCACAATTGTGACCCCAAAGGAGCCCATCCCCACCCTAATACCCACCCTTAATGGCAGTGACTGAAGTCAGCTCGCCACCTTGTGGTTAAACATAGGAACTGCACCCTCCCATCCTCGTTCCCACTGCTCCACCGCAGGGGTGGAATCAGGGTTTGAACCCCACTAACGGGTGCTACCAGACTTGTCTGGGATCTAGAGGCCTACGTTCAAGTCCTGGCTTGACCACCCTGGTTGTACGACCCAGAGGATTCATGTTTCTTACCCAAATCATGGAGACTGAAATGCTCTCATCTCAAGGGCAAATAACGTTGTCGCTGACACTGGCTTTTGCAAACTCTCGAGTACGGTTGAGGGGATTGCCCTTCAGAGGTTGCAGGAAGAGCATCTTCCTTCAGTGTTAGCTTAAAACAAGGACATAAAAGGCCTAGATGGCTTGGATGTTTAGCACTGGAAGGGATTTGGGGGTCATAATCTGTGTGTGGGGCGGGGGGGGGGTGGGTGGGGGTCACACATCTGCTCAGGTGTGTCTGACTCCTTGTGACCCCAAGGACTGTATGTAGCCAGCCAGGCTCCTCTGTCCATGGAATTCTCCAGGCAAGAATACTGGAGTGGGTAACCATTTCCTTCTCCAGGGGATCTTCCTGACCTGGGGATCAAACCTGGATCTTCTGCATTGCAAGCGGATTCTTTACCACTGAATCAACAGGGAGTGACCTCCTTATTTCACAGAGAAAGAAGCTGAGGCTCTGGAGAAAAGAAAGCAGAAGCCAAGACTTTTCAAGACTCGTACTGTTGGACTCGGCCTTGCTGCTTCTCAGTTTAGCAGTAAAGTGAAAGCTCTGGGTACCGGCAAGGACCCTTGTGGACAGAGGGTCTGAGGAGGGCATTGCAGAAGTGGGTCCAGTGAGGACAGAAGCTGCATCTTCAATGTGAGGATGAGGAGGTGCCCAGGGAACCTAGGAGTGGTACTGGGTGCTCCGGGAAGCACCCCCTGTGTGGGATTTGGGGCATTTAATGAAGATCTTGCCCCAAACCCCATCACTTTACAGAAGAGGAAGCTGTGACGCAGGGAGAAGAAAGAGGGGAGGGACCTTGCACTCCACCAGGCTGCCTTTTCAGGAGCTGCTCCAACTCAGCAAACTGTGGCTATAGGTGCCATCCTTTGATTCTGATCAAATACCTGTTGTCTTAGAGGGATGATGGAACTATGCACTTCACAGCCCTATTATTCCATTTTATCCCATTTTATCTTCCCAGCAGCCTGGCAAGTGGGATTCTCTGGCAGGGTCCAGACTTGAACCTATTTGCTCAGCTCAAGAAACTGGGTTCACAGCCACTAACACATACGGTATCACCAGAAGCTTTGAGCTTTTGGGGAACAGGGTGTTATATAAAGAGATGGAGAAGTGTTTCTTAGTGGCCTACTGGTTAGGATTCTGGGCTTTCACTACTGTGGCCTGGGTGTAATCCCTGGTGGTGGAACTGAGATCTCGCAAGCTGCATGGTATGGCCAAAAAAAAAAAAGAAGAGGTTATTAGGAAGTATTTTCTCCTAGGAGGACCGTCCTCAAAATTTACTTACATCTTCTCTGTCACCCAGAGCACACCAACTACCCCTACTCATAGCTTTGTGAAAAATGAAATAGAAGACACCAAGCCACTGGCATAAAGCTCCTGCCTCAGTTCCTGACATACAGTCGGGACCCAGATAGAGGCATCTTCTTCCACTGGTCCCCCCAGCCCTCAGCTGCTCCCCACCCCCACCTGCTCGAGAACCCAGATGAATGAAGCCTCCAGGGAGGGGAAGGAGGGAAGCGTGAATGCCTCCAGGGGTTCTTCCCACCCTGTAACAGTACACCCGTGGGAAGAGGGGCAGGAACATCCCTGCTGGAAATACCCCAGCTCGCTGAGGGCGATGGCCACCCCATTGTCTCTCGTGAAGAACAAAATCTGCCCCAGGAGTTCTGGCGGCGGGGAGGGGCAGATGCCATCTGAGACTCCTCCGGCCTGAACCCCCAAAAGGAGCCATCAGATCCCACACCTGAGCTGCTTCGTGGGTCGACCCTCCTGGAGTGTCCGGATGCCATATACCTGGCGTCCGCTGGCAGCCTTGGGTCATCCTTGCCAGAGTGTCCTCAATGCCGTGGACAGGAAAGTCCCAGTCTGACTCTGCTGTTGTTCCTGAGTTTCTTTCGGAGCATTTCTAACGAAGACTGGGGATCGGAATCAGCCGGAGCCCTTTCACAGATTGCAGACGGACCAAGGGATGGACAAACGAGGGGGTGAAAGAGGAATTCAGGTGCTCCCTTTCCCACCCCACTCTTTGGAACTGGGGATCATCTTTTATCTCGCACAGTGCCTCGTGTCTGTATTAGACTGGTTGCACATTTCTGGGGTCCAGTTGAAGGTCTTTGTGGAGCCAATATCAAAACTGTATTTTTTGCCACCCCATAAGCTAGAGATCACTTTAAAATGCACCCTCTGGGGACTTCCCTGGCAGTCCAAAGGTTAAGACTGCACTTCCACTGCAGGAGGCGTAGGTTTGATTCCTGGGGCGGGGCAGGGAACTAAGATCCCGCAAGCAGCAAAGCCACACAAACAAAAGAAACTCACAAAAAATCCACTGAATAAAATAGGAATCCTTGAGTTCACACTGACATAAATTTTAAAATGAATGAGTAAATGAGGAAAAAAGAAGCGCTTCTTAACACTGCAATGCAAACTAATTAAATGTAAAGAGAAGGATGGAATTAGAAAATTACTCTTTGGCAGTCATCATAAGAATAATTCAGACAAGAAACATCCATGGAGGCTAAAATTAGTGAGTGAAAGTAGAACAGCGATGGAAAATTAAATATCTCACCTTGAAACACTTATTAAATACAGACAAGGAGAAGTAACATTGCTGCGGAGAAACTTGACCAAAACACCTTAATCTAGAGATCAGTGCTCACATCAGCAGTCACAGGACAAGTTGAAATCATGTGCTACCTGACAGGAGACAAGAAGAACAAAACATCCCCTCTGTGAAATTCCAGGCAGACATGTAACTGGAGTCTCATCCCAGGAAACACGTGCGTACATGCTCAGTTGTGTTCAACTCTTGTGACCCCAAGGAACTGTAGCCTGCCAGCCTCCTCTGTCCTTTGAATTCTCCAGGCAAGAATATGGGAGTGGGCTGCCATTTCCTCCTCCAGGGATCTTCCTGACCCAGGGTTCAAACCCTCCGCCTCCTGCGTCTCCCGCATTGGCAGGCGGGTTCTTCACCGCTAGCACCACGAGGGACACCTCATTCAGCAAATACCTGTCCTGTAATCTTCAAAGACGTCAAGGTCATGAGAGCTGAGCAAAGACAGAGGAAAGTCTCCGAATGGAAAAGACAGAAAAGACGAGACAACTACGGCAGAGTGTGACTGAGATTGGATTCTTTTTTTAATTTTTTCTATTTTTTATTTTGAAGATTTCAAACATATAGAAAGGTGAAAAACTGATAGACTATATTAAGATTTTGCCACATAAACTTTACATGAATATGCATCAACGCATTGCTGTCTGTCAAATACATTTGTCTAAATACCATTATCATATCTCAAGCAAATGATGACCATTCCCTAGAGATTAGATCCTTTTAATATAAAGGAAGTATTACTAGGATGATTGGCAAAACTTTTAACAAAAAGTATACTCAAGCTAAATCTAGCAAAAGATGTATAAAATCTTTATAAAGAAAGTGTAAAACTTGACCAGAGGGCATAAACTTAGGCTTAAGTCAATGGGAAGATACCATGATCGTGTCAGCTTGGTACCCAGTTAAATTGCCTTGACTGGACTTCATTTCCCTGTGGGTTTGTGGTTAAGATGAATCTAGAGATTCTGGTTCAAGGCTTGGCAGACAGCGGCACCCTTATAGTTTTTATGTTCACACTGTTGGACCACGGTCACCAGGTGCTTCTGCAGGTCATATACCTGGCCGGTTACCTGCTAGTGTTCACTTCCCCTTCCCTCCCCCTGGTCTGCCTTACTCAGTGTGGGGGCAGCTCCCACTGCCTATGTTCGGCTCAAGTATGGGTTCCTTTTCTTATAGGTGCTATTGGACCCTGACTTCCCAGAGGCCAGGAACATCCTTGATTTTCCTCCAGGTGTTCAGCAGCAGGGCCCTTGGTCTTGGGCAGAGACCCTCACACAGTGGGCTTTTAAGATCGTCAATTGAATATTAACCTGAGCACCCAAGGTTGGCTGGCTTGTGATGACTATGTCAGGCACAGTGCCCCAAGCCCTCAGATCTCCAGTTCTAGACCAGTGGTCCTCAAAGTGTGGTCCCAGACCAGCAGAATCAGCACCACCAAACTCCTGCCCACCCCTCCTTCCACCAAGACCAACTGAATCAGAATCAGAACTGTGCTTAGTTGCTCAGTCATGTCCAACTCTTTGTGATCCCGTGGACTGTACCCCACCAGGCTTCTCTGCCCATGGAGATTCTCCAGGCAAGAATACTGGAGTGGGTTGCCATGCCCTCCTCCAGGGGATCTTTCCAACCCAGGGATCAAACCCAGGTCTCCTGTATCGAAGGTGGATTCTTTACTGTCTGAGCCACCAGGAAAGCCTATCCCTTCTCCAGGGGATCTTCCCGACTCAGGAATCGAACTAGGATCTCCTGCATTGCAGGTGGATTCTTTACCAGCTGAGCTACCAAGGAAGCCCGGAATCAGAGAAAAACTAGAGGGTTATGCCCAGCAATCTACCATTTAACAATCCCTTCAGGGACTCTGATGCATATTAACAATGGAGAATGACATTGAGAACACTTGAATTCCAGAGTTTTGGAAGACGGCTAATTATAAGGCAACTGGGTTAATTCCCAGCAAGAAGATGGAAGAGACTTCTCAGAGGTCCACTGTTCATTCCCACAGGGATCTGCATTTCCAGCCGCCCACCTGGGGAGCTGACCCCCAAAGATGGCATGCTTAAGGCTCAAGTTAGACTTTCCCATTTTAAATCTCTGCTTTCACTGTTTATAATAGCCAGGACATGGAAGCAACATAGATGTCCATCAGTAAAAGAATGCATAAGAAAGCTGTGGTACATATACATAATGGAATATTACTCAGCCATTAAAAAGAATCCATTTGAATCAATTCTAATGAGGTGGATGAAACTGGAGCCTATTATACAGAGTGAAGTGAGCCAGAAAGAAAAACACCAATACAGTATACTAACACATATATATGGAATTTAGAAAGATGGTAACGATAACCCTATATGTGAGACAGCAAAAGAGACACAGATATATAGAACAGTCTTTTGGACTCTGTGGGAGAAGGCGAGGGTGGGATGATGTGAGAGAACAGCATTGAAACATGTCTATTATCATATGTGAAACAGATCGCCAGTCCAGGTTCGATGCATGAGACAGGGTGTTCAGGGCTGGTGCACTGGGATGACCCAGAGGGATGGGATGGGGAGTGAGGTAGGAGGGGGGCTCAGGATGGGGAACCATGTAAACCCATGGCTGGTTCATGTCAATGTATGGCAAAAACCATACATTGGACTGTAGCCTACCAGGTTCCTCCGTCCATGGGATTTTCCAGGCAAGAGTACTGGAGTGGGTTGCCATTGCCTTCTCCAATGTGTATATTTAGGTGTCCCCTATTTAAATTTTTAAATCTTTGAAGCTGTTGAATTTTTTATCTGTGAATTAGAATCATAGTATTTGTTTCATAAAACAAAGTGTTTTGTTTACAGAAAAAACATCTTTTTTTTTGGAATAATGCTAAAAATGATTAGCCTTATTTCAAAAATATTTGAAAATGTCAAATATGTCTTAATAAAACTAAAAGGAAAATGTGTTTGACAACATTGAAATAATAGCCAGTAATCTCCCATGCCTTCCCCCACCGGATCTCAGGCCTGAGGCAGATGTCAGAGTTAGGGTTCCCAGCAGAGTTAGGGAAGGAGAGCCCAGTGGAGGGGTGAGCCTGGAGACCAGCAATGGGAATGTTCGCATCTTCTCCCTAAACTTCTGGGGACTCCTGACCCTGACTGCCTTGGCAGGGTGGAACCTCCTGGGTCTGAAAGGGCTCTTCCATCCCCTACTAGCCCCTGTGGGCTGGTGTGGCTCCAGGAACGGGCACCAACTTGGTGGCACTCACACTGTAGTATCTATCTCCATGGTATCTGGGAAGGTCGCCTATCACCGTTTTGGAAAGCAGCATTGATATCTACACCAAACAAGAGGCACGTCCGGAGCCTGAGAGGAAACAGCGACCGTGGGGGAGGAAGGTCAGGCCCAAGGGTCTTCAGCTCCCTCAAGACCTGCCAGATCACAGACGAACCTGCAACGTATCCTTGGAAATCATTTTTGCAAGGTATACAACTGGCCGTGTGAGTTAGGAAATGAAGCGTGGGAAGGATACTGAGGACTGGCGGTAGTAGCCTGGCTGAGATTCTCCTGGTTATCCCAGTAACTCCTGCTCTTGGCTCTGCTCCATCCTGAGAAAACAAATGAGGAGCGATTCCCCAGTTCCTCCATTTCTGACCTCAGTGCTGAGATGCATTAACCCCAGCTCTGTGCCAGGTTTATCCCACCATAGCTTTTCTTTTATCAGCACAGTAACTTTCCCAGGCTGTTACTTGTATCATCCTTGTTCTGCAAAGACTAAATAAAGCTCAGAGAGTTACTTAGTAACTCAGTCAACATCGCCCAGCCTGGAAGTGGCAGGGGAGGGATATGAAGCCCAGGGAGTTTAGCTCTAGCCTGTATTCTAGCTTCTCTGCTTTTCTCTGCTGACAATTATCACATAGCTTCTCTCTCTTGAATGTTTGGCATGTTTGTTTCTCATGACTCCTGTAACAAATTACCATAAACTCAGTAACCTAAAACAACACATTTTTATTGTCTTACAGTTCTGGAGGGCAGAAGTCTAAAATGGGTTGGCAGAGCTGTGTTTCTTCTCGAGGTTTTAAGTGAAAAATCCATTCTTTTGCCCTTTCCGGCTTGTAGAGACTACCTGCCTTCCTTGATCCAGGAAGGTTTTAAAGCCATCATTCCAGCCTCTGCCTCCATCATTACATGTCTACCTCTGATCTCCTGCCCCCTCTGGTAAGGATCTTTGTGATGATGCTGGGTCCACCCAGACAATCCAGGATAACTCCCCATTTCAAGATACTTCATCATGTCTGCAAAGCCCCTCTTGCCGAGTAAGGTGTCCTACTCCCAGATTCTGGTCGTATGCATGCGGGTAGCTTTTGGAGACCACTATTGTGTCTAGCCGGAGAAGGCAATGGCATCCCACTCCAGTACTTTTGCCTGGAAAATCCCATGGATGGAGGAGCCTGGTGGGCTGCAGTCCATGGGGTTGCTGACAGTCGGACACGACTGAGCGACTTCACTTTCACTTTTCACTTTCATGTATTGGAGAAGGAAATGGCAACCCACTCCAGTGTTCTTGCCTGGAGAATCCCAGGGATGGGGAAGCCTGGTGGGCTGCCGTCTCTGGGGTCGCACAGAGTCGGACACGCCTGAAGCGACTTAGCAGCAGCAGCATTGTGTCTAGCACGCTTGGTTGTTTCCGTTTTGTTCAGTTCAGTTCAGTCGCTCAGTCGTGTCCGACTCTCTGCGACCCCATGAACCGCAGCACGTCAGGCCTCCCTGTCCATCACTAACTCCCGGAGTTCACCCAAACCTATGTCCATTGTGTCAGTGATGCCATCCAACCATCTCATCCTCTGTTGTCCCCTTCTCCTCCTGCCCTCAATCTTTCCCAGCATCAGGGTCTTTTCAAATGAGTCAGCTCTCCGCATCAGTTGGCCAAAGTATTGGAGTTTCAGCTTCAGTGTCAGTCCCTCCAATGAACACCCAGGATTGATCTCCTTTAGAATGGACTGGTTGGATCTCCTTGCAGTCCAAGGGATTCTCAAGAGTCTTCTCCAACACCACAGTTCAAAAGCATCAATTCTTTGGCGCTCAGCTTTCGTTACAGTCCAACTCTCACATCCATACATGACCACTGGAAAAACCATAGCCTTGACTAGACTGACCTTTGTTGGCAAAGTAATGTCTCTGCTTTTGAATATGCTATCTAGGTCATAACTTTTCTTCCAAGGAGTAAGCGTCTTTTAATTTCATGGCTGCAGTCACCATCTGCAGTGATTTTGGAGCCCAGAAAAATAAAGTCAGCCACTGTTTCCACTGTTTCCCCATCTACTTCCCACAAAGTGATGGTACCAGATGCCATGATCTTCGTTTTCTGAATGTTGAGCTTTAAGCCAACTTTTTCACTCTCCTCTTTTACTTTCATCAAGAGCCTCTTTAGTTCTTTGTCACTTTCTGCCGTAAGGGTGGTGTCATCTGCATATCTGAGGTTATTGATATTCATCCCAGCAATCTTGAGTTCAGCTTGTGCTTCATCCAGCCCAGCATTTCTCATGATGTACTCCACATGTAAATTAAATAAGCAGGGTGACAATATACAGCCTTGATGTACTCCATTTTGTAGAATAATAGCAAAAAAACATTTTTAATGCCTTCCTAGACCTTAACTCTGCCGGAAAAACCTGTCGATCAAGCAAAGCTGGGTTTATTAGTCCTCCTGCAATAAAGGACACCACTTCAACAGAGTCTCGAGAATTAGGAAAATTAGGGAATGGTATTTATAGGGTTTTAGGGCCTTGGTTGGGGGAGTTTACAGCAGTTTCGCAAGGCAAGGGGCTGGCTGGAATCGGGTTGTTTCTGACACAGCAGCTTTGGAATGGTGGGCCCAAGTGGTGGAGTTTTGAAAGTAGAGCTGAAGCATAATCTTATCTTCCAGAAGCAGATATGTCTTGGAGCAGACAGCAAGTGATTTTTACCTGATCCCAGTATTGCTTAACACTGGGATGATTCGAGTTTTTGTTCTCACTAATTACAAGAATAATAGTTCCCATTTATCAAAGCTGTCCTCCTATAGCCAGACAACTTGAATACATTTTGGCAATGACAACTATACATGCAAATCTTTCAACCTAATCTCAGGAGAGCATGATAATCCCCTTCTTGGGTTTGGGAATCAAAAATCCTGCATAAAAATTCTGGTGCTGCACCTACTTCCCTGGTGGTAATGGGCAGTTTCTTCATCTGTAAAATCAGGATGATGCTTCCTACTCCGACAGGGAGGGTGTGTACACAGTAGCTCCAGCTGGTACACCCCGTGTGCCCACAGGAGCAGGGCCAAGCATCTTTGTTCACCCACAGTAGACCCGGGTCATGCCTGCTCTCCCAGCATCATTGTTAAAAGTGTCCTTTTATTATTCTCAAAAGCATCCAGATGATAAATTATGTGGGGACCATTCAATACAGTGAAGCTATGGTTGTTATTTCTACTCTGTAGGTGAAAGGGGGAGGTTCAGAGAGGGTAGGTGACAGCTCCAGGCCATTTGGCCGAGTGGGCGGAACTCGTCACTTTAGAGAAGCTGAAGCTCCAATACTTCGGCCACCTGATGTGAACAGCTGACTCATTGGAAAAGGCCCTGATGCTGCAAAAGATGGAAGGCAGGAGAAGGGGAGGACAGAGGATGAGATGGTTGGATGGCATCACCAACTCAACGGACATGAACTTGGGCAAATTCCAGGAGATGGTGAAAGACAGGGAGGCCTGGCGTGCTGCAGTCCATAGGGTTGCAAAGAGTCGGACATGACTTGGCGACTGAACAACGACAGCGAGGTGCAGTCAAGTGCTGCTCCTTCTGCCTGGAGTACTGCCCCACCCCAAGTCCAACCCAGTGCCACGCTTTGTGATGGTATATCTGTCTGCTTTTAAAATTAAATCCATCTCCCCTCGTAGATCAGGAGCCCCATGGGAGCCAAATCGAGGTCAGTGTCATGCGTGACTGTGCGGCAGTGCCCAGAATGTCAGGGAGCACAGTGGGTCCTCCCATTTGTCCTTGGCATGCAAGTGACCAGCCTGCTACCTTGACAGTGTTCCAGAAAGGGTGTGACTGTGAGCAAGGCATCTTTTCTCTTCCTGAGACCCACCAGGGCAGGAAGGGGGCGCTCCACAGCAGAAGAGATCATCCCCGCACTGTTCACTGGGGGCCTCCCTATAGATCCCTGAGAACTGGTGGATAACAGAGTTTTCCTTGTATTTCCACCTAAAATGGCTCTGAATCATCCATTGTCCACAGTCCAGTAAGACCCAGGAAATGGGGGAGACGGGGTCCATGCCCTGGGCTCTCTCAGGTGTGGTATATATGCCGGGCTGATCCCAAATGTCCCCAGTGAAAAGGACTTTTTTCCTGTAATTACCATACTGTGGATGGTAAATAAATACATATATGTGTGTTAATCATTCATTTCTTCCCCTCTAGGGAAGACTAAGGTATAAAGCATTCCTTGACATCTGTTACTATTAGGAGGAGACCCTGTTTTATCCGAAGGGCTTCCCAGCTGGCTCAGTGGTAAAGAATCCGCCTGCCAATGCAGGAGACACAAGAGACTTGGGTTCGATCCCTGGGTTGGGAAGATCCCCTGGAGGAGGAAATGACAATCCACTCCTATATTCTTGCCTGGGAAATCCCATGAACAGAGGAGCCTGGTGGGCTACAGCCCATGGGTTGCAAAGAGTCAGACACGACTGTTTTATCAGAACCTAGAAATCACATCTGATTGAATGCAGTATCTTTGTGAGGGCCAAACCCAAAGTATGGTCATTACAGGAAAAAAAGTCCTTTTCACAGGGGACATTTGGGGCCAGTCCAGCATGTATTTGTTTAGATTCAGGGAATATATGATCATGGCACTAAAATTTGAACCCCTGTAGAACAGTTTTAACAAGACTTAAATCAGAGCTGACCCCGTGACTCAGCAGTTTCCATCCCTGCAACCTCTTCAACCTCTTCAGAAGTCCACGTCAGGATGTGCCTTTTATCTCTCTTTGTTAAGACAGGAAAAACTGGAATAACCTCAGGGTCCGTTTAGCGGGGGAAGGGGTTCAGCAGGGTGCATCCATACAATGGAATGCCCCAGGTGCTTCAAATAATGAGGCAGAAGCCAAAGATGACATCAGGGACTGAGGAGAGAACAAAGCCTGCCTTAAGTTATAGGTGCTCTCGAATTGACACTCAGAGGAGAGCCTAGAAATGCAAATGAGTTCAGTCTGTTACCTCTTCAGAATAAAAAAAAAAAAAAAAAAGATTGTATTCCGATGTTACCCAGGTCATTTAAAACAAACTCACAGCATTGACACTAACAAGGAAAGAGCAAGTTGCAACAGCAGACATTACCCAGCAGAATTCCATGCAGGTGAGCGGATGCTGGTGTTCACTGTTCAGATGTTTCCTTGGTCAAGTTAGACGGCTGTGCCATCTAGGAGTACTAAATCAAAGCGACAGTTTGACCCAGACCCCTTCAAAAAAGGCTGAAAAGTCAACTCTAACCCCATTCTGCATCAGATGAAAAGTCTAACTCCATCAGGGGTCCCCGTTCTGGGCTTTGCTGACTTTGGGGGCCGTTTACCTCTCAGTGAGGGGAGAGGGGTGGCATCCTGTATTCTGTAGGATGTTTAGCCGAATCCCTGACCTCTAAGCACTAGACAGCTGTAGTAAACACCACCCCCAACACACACATACACACACCGGCAAGTTGTGGCAACCGAAAATGTGTCCAGACGTTTCCCAATGTTCCCTGGGGGCAAAATCGCCCCTACCCCCGCCCCTGCCCCCACCCCTGGCTGAGAGCCGCCCGCCTGACTAAGGGTGATCTGTTTTCAGGTTTCCTTGAGATGGTCCTGAAGGGTGTCTACTGAGCTGGGGGAATTCCTAATATCAAACCCTTTCACTCTCAAAATCACCCTGTCTGATAAATCATATGGTCACGCTGGCTCTGACCCTTCCCGCCAAAATAGCACCTGTTTGTGGCATCACCATCCTGACGTTTAGCCCCCAGGCCCTTTGGATGATAGAGAAATTAATACTTCCTCATAACCAACAACTACCATGAGCCTCAATCGCATTTATCTTCCATTAGATGGCCACCTCGCTCTTATTTCACGGTCCACTTGTAGTTTTCAACTTTTCCTTAAGGCCAAAGGAAAACTGGGAAGCTGTGAGCAATGGACAAAGTGCCGTTAAGGTACTTGAAGGAAGTTCTTCTGAGGATTTCAGCCAATTTAAGCTTTTCCCACCTTAACGTGTATGCTAAGTTGCATCAGTCATGCCCTTCTCTTTGCAACCCTGTGGACTGTAGCCCACCAGGCTCCTCTTTCCATGGGATTCTCCAGGGAAGAATACTGGAGTGGGTTACCATGCCCTTCTCCAGGGTACCTTCTCGATGCAGGGATCGAACCTGTGTCTCTTATGTCTCCTGCACCAGCAGGTGGGTTCTTTACCACTTGTGCCACCTGGGAAGCCCCAGCCTTAACATATTTTTGTTGTTGTTGTTGAGATCTCAGCACTGCTTGAGGATGGGTGTTCCTCTTGTGATTCTGTGAATAAATACTCAGTGATTGGATGCGTCAGGGTCAGAGGTAACCCCTATGGATACAGCAGTGGATAAAGGACAGGTGCCCCATGTCCTCGGGCTCTTATCCTAGAGTCAGGGCAGTGAAGGGTTGATTGACCAACAAGTAATAAATAAGAAAATGCCAGATACGTGAAGCACTGCAAATTGTCATAATTAAAACACCCCTGGGAAGTCCCCCGCTTGTCCCACCTGCCCAATTCTCTTCTCTGGTCCTTGGTGTCGATTAAAAAAAAAAAATAGTCACAACCTAAAAGTGGAGAGTTACGTTTTCTTTGGTGGGAATTTTTAGGACTTCAAGCCCAGGAGACAGCATCTCAAGTGACCCTGAGCGAACTCCTCCAAGGAGGTGGAGGGAGGAGTCAGGTTATATATAGAAGTTTGTAACCAAGGGCAGGTAGTCCGAACAGCAAAAGTATTTTTGTGAATACTTTTTTTTTTTTTTTTTTTGTGAATACTTTTTAAAGAAAACCTGATATCTCAAGTTACAGAATTTAATGCTAAAACAACTCAGCTTATAGGTTGTGACTGTTTTTTTAAGTCAGCTTTGGCATCTTCTGACGTTCTCTGTGTTTGACATGAGTCTATTAGGTCCTTTCAGTGGAACAAGCCCCCAGAGGAGGGGTTTTTGGTCTCTTTTGATCCCTGCTCCCTCCCTATTGCCCAGAATAGTGCTGGGAGCATGCCACATGCCCCGTATATATTTGCGAAATGAAAGATGGGGAAGAGATGACTCGGGGCAGTGCTGGGAATCACAGGGCAGAGGGACCTTGTGGACCCCAAGTGACAGGGGAGGAGGAGCCGGGGTGGGGGCAGTTTGAGAAGATGACATGACAGATCAACCCTGATCTGAGAGGGGACCTGTCAGCCTGGGCTTTTCAGGTGCTAATGCTACAGAACCGTACGTGCTGAACACACCACAAAACAAGTCCCTTTTTAAAAGTCAAGGCTCCCACTTTGGACACTCATTAAGGACTTTGAAGATATTACCTCTCACTCCTTCCTTCCCCAAACCCCAAGAGGTTGAGAATGTCATTTCCATTTTAGTTATTATTTATTATATTTATTTGGCTGTAGCATGAGGGATCTTTAGTGCAGCATGTGAACTCTTAGTTATGACACGTGGGATCTAGTTCCCTGACCAAGGATCGAACCTGGGACCCCTGCATTGGGAGCATGGAGCCTTAGCTCCTAGACTACCAAGGAAGTCCCTCATTTCCATTATAGATGTGTGAAAACAGAGGTTCAGAGAGGTTAGGGAACTCGCTAGTGGGCCATGAAGATGGGACCCCCCAGGCCGACTTCTCTGCACCATTGAGCGGACCCAGGCATCAAGTGGGCCGCGGCTGAACAAGTCTCTCTCAACCTCTTGCTGATGCTGACTCTGACACTGACCACACCCCAGCCGGCAAAGCAGAGCCTGGGAAGGAGGAGGTGAGGCCCTCAAATTGGCAGACACAGCCAGCTGGGTGGTCCTCATTTCCAGTGAAAGGGTCAGGACCACCCAGAAGCTCCACAGACTTGTGGGCACCCCAGGCTGGGCACAGCTGCCTGTATGAGATGCTGGCACTCAGGTTGGTTGCCTCTTGTTCCCTAATCCTGCTGGGAACCCTACCCCAGACCTCTGGGAGGTGGGGTTAGAGAGGGATGGGAAATTGTACCCGTTATCTGTTGTTTTAATTTCATTTACCATAAACATAAATGCTTTCTTTTATAATACTGATTATTCCCACTTTTGACCAAAAAGTCAAATAATGTAGTACTGGGAAGGCTTACCTGGTGGTTCAGTGGTAAAGAACCCACCTGCCAATGTTTGTTCCGTGGGTTGGGAAGATCCCTAGAGGAGGACATGGCAACACACTCCAGTATTCTTGCAGGGAAAATCCCATAGACAGAGGAGACTGGCGGGCTACAGTACATAAAGTATCTTTAACTTAGTCCTTCTCTTTTCTGTACACTGGAAGTTGGGTTTACAGGCTTAATTAGATTCAGGTTAAACTTTTTGTCAAGCATTCTTTCTAGGCAGGGTTGACAGAGAGAGATAGTAAAAATATGATCTGCCCTGCACTTGAATTTTGGGTGAACAACGAATAATTTTTCTTTTTATTTATATTTTGCCACACTGTGCAGCATGTAGGATCTTAGTTCTCTGACCAAGGATCAAACCTGTGCCCTAGCACTGGAAGTGAAAGTTTTAGCTGCTCAGTTATGTCCAACTCTTTGCAACCCCACAGACTATAGCCCTCCAGGGTCCTCCGACCATGGAATTCTCCAGGTGAGAATACTGGAGTCGGTAGCTATTCCCTTCTCCAGGGGATCTTCCAGACCCAGGGATCGAACTTGTGTCTCCTGCATTGGCAGACAGATTCTTTACCACTGAGCCACCCGGGATGCCCATTTGTAGAACTATTAATACTTATACTTTAAAAATAAAAAGTGTTATTTATCCACAATTCAAAATTAACTAAGAATCCTGTATTTTTTCCAGCATCCTGTTAAACATTGTTAAGTCACGTGGCATTGTACACTTTGTAGGACCGCTCTGGATCCCAGTTACTGATGGTAGATGTGGTCACCAGGTAATTATGATGACTTTTAGATCTCTTGACTACTTGGAATTGACCGTGTCAGGCACTGGCACCTTGAGGCTCCCATCTGATAGATGAAGTGACAGAGGCCATGAAGCTAATCTGGAGAATCCTTTTGCCCCGGGGAGCCAACCTCCAAGAGTGTCTCTGGCTGTTTTCAATATTCCTCTCTCCACCCTGCACAAACCTGGAGCTCCACGGAATGCCCAGGCTTTTGTTGACTTTCCCAGGGGCCACCTGGAGGGTTAGCAAAAAGATCACAGGCTCTAAAGATCGACAGATCTGCTTACTGTTCTGAAACTGACATCACCCGGTGGGGTGGCCTCTCTGCACCTCATCTGCCCACTTTATAGATGAGGAAGCCAATACCCGACTCACTGAGTTGTTTTGAAGATGAAAACAATGCATTCGATGAATATTTTTAGGCTCCTTGATGATATCAGTGGATGTGTAAGAGACGTTTGACAAAATTCCATATACTTTGGAGTTTAAACAAATTAGCAACCTCTTTCTATAAGAGCAATTGAATTTGATACAGTATCCACCACAAGTCTATAGAAAACATTCTTAATGATGAAAATATTTCACCAAAGTTAGGAAGAAGACAAAAATCTCCCTATTACTACTTGTATTCAACACTATACTCAAGGTCCTGCTCGGGGACCCAAGACCATCTTCCTGTGCTCTTGTACCTTGATTTATTTGGGTCACGGGCATCTCTCTCTCTTTCAATTGAAATAGAGTTGATTTAGGGCTTTCCTGGTGGCTCAGTGGTAAAGAATCCGCCTGCAATACAGGAGATGCAGGTTCGGTCCCTGAGTCGGGAAGATCCCTAGAGAAGGAAATGGCAACACACCCCTGTATTCTTGTCTGGGAAATTCCATGGATAGAGGAGCCTGGTGGGCTGCAGTCCTTGGGTCGTAAGAGTCAGACACGACTTAGTGACTAAACCGCCACCACTGCCATGGTTGATTCGTAATGTTGTGTTCATTTTTGCTGCACAGTAATGTGATTCAGTTATACATTTATATACATTTTAAAATATTCTTTTCCAAGCCAAGCCATCCTCTGCTGAGAAAAAAATAGAAACAAGAAGGAAGAGACTGTAAAGATTAAAAGGAGAGAAACAAATATGTCATTTTTCAATGATAACATGGCTGACTCTGTAAAAACAATCCAGGAAATTCAACAAACCACTACAACAAATAAAAGAGTTGAGTGAGATTACTAGAAAAATGATTAATATTTTAAAAATCAATACAGTTCATAGATAAAAGGAAAGAAGAACTAGACATATAGTTAAAATAATGATATACAATGGCAACAAAAAGTGATTAGGAATAAATCTAATAAACAAACCTAAAAATTTTGGAGAAATTTATAATGCTGTGCTACAAAACTTTGAAGTTTTACACAAAGGTCAGTTTTCCTCAAAATAATCTCTAAATTCAAGGGAAGCCAATAAAAATATGCTAATGAATTAGTCCCAAAACTTGGCAAGGGTGATTTTAAAAGCACATGTTTTCGATGGATTTTAGATTTTGGAATTTTGTTACTTTGGAAATGGCCAGGAAGAATCAAGGCAATTTTTCAAAATAAAACAAGAAGGAACACATCTTAAAAGATGTTAAGCTTCCTCAGAAGCAATGTGATAAGTACAACAGGTATATCAGACTAATAAGCTAGAATAGAACTCAGAGAAGACCAACTTTCTGTGTGTGTGTTATTCAGTCGTGTCTGACTCTTTGCAGCCTGCCAGGCTCCTCTGTCCGTGGGATTTCCCAGACAAAAATATTGGAGGGGATTGCCATTCCCTTCTCCAGGGGATCTTCCCAACACAGGGATTGAACACTGGGCTCCCTCACTGAGGGCAGATTCTTTACTGTCTGAGCCACTAGGAAAACCCCCTTCTGTGGGGATGTGTATGTGACAACTTGGTAGGGAGGAAATAAGTTAGTTGGCAAATGGTTCTGTGTAACTGGCTATTAAAAGAAGATAAATTAGATTCCTGTTATTAGATCATTCACAAAATAAAATTCAGATAGATTAGATAACTCAATATGAAAATGCAGCACTGAAAACTTTTAGAAGAAAACAGAAAATACCATGATATCAGGGTGAGGGAGGATTCTTCATCAAGATAAAAATAACAAAACTTTAAAAGAAAATATTGGGATTTCCCTGAGGGTCCAGTGATTTAGACTCTGTGCTTCCAATGCAGGGTATGTGGGTTTTGGTCAGGGAATTAAGATTCTACCTGCTGCGTGATGTGGTCAAAAAAAAAAAAAGAATAAAATTAAATAAAATTAAGAAAAAAGAAAATGTTGATGCAGTCAATTGCATTAAAGAGGATTTCAAGTGGCAAAAAATAAGATACTTGATGTGAAAAGACCATATATGTGTAGGGCTTCAGAATACAGGATATAAACCCTAGAAATCAAAAAGAAAAAAGTCAAGCAAAAGAGCAGTAAAAAGTAGAAAAATAGACAAAAGATGTGAACAGGCAATTCACAAAAAACTCTGAAGAGTGGGCCATTTGTTTTACAAATGAACAAAAATGTTTCAGAATTTAAAAACAATATGTGAAAATTAGAAGGTGAATGGCTAGGGGAATAGAGAGATTAACCTTTATATTCTGCCCTTCTGTCCTATTTATTTGTTTTCTGAGATATGCATATGTTTCATTTTAATCACTAGAAAGGACTTTACTTCAAAGATAAATATCAGACACCTTGACCAGGGATTAACACATAATAAGTGCTCAATAAATATATGGATTTAAAAAAAGCTACTTATTTTAGTATGCATAAGTGTAAAATATTGCTATTGCTAAGTCACTTCAGTCGTGTCCAACTCTGTGCGACCCTATAGACAGCAGCCCACCAGGCTCCCCCGTCCCTGGGATTCTCCTGGCAAGAACACTGGAGTGGGTTGCCATTTCCTTCTCCAATGCATGAAAGTGAAAAGTGAAAAGTGAAAGTGAAGTCGCTCAGTCGTGTCCGACCCTCAGCAACCCCATGGACTGCAGCCTTCCAGGCTCCTCCATCCATGGGATTTTCCAGGCAAGAGTACTGGAGTGGGGTGCCATTGCCTTCTCCTGTAAATATATTAGCACTGGCATTTCAGACCAGAGGGAAATATAAATCTGTGGTCTCCCACTGGATACGGGGTTCCATGTGCAACCCCACATCTTCTGCCCTAGACCCCAGTTGGACTCAGTGAGTGTCAAGGTCCTTGTTCTGACCTGGGCTCCTGAATGGGCTTCTTGACTTACAGGTTCCCCCACTGGACCCCCACCTCCAGGGGCACAGGAGCCCCACGCACAGACCCCAGCACAGGGTGAACATTTAGGAAATGTTTGTTAAGGACTCATTAGCAGTAGTCATGTATGGATGTGAGAGCTGGACCATAAGGAAGGCTGAGTGCTGAAGAACTGATGCCTTTGAATTGTGGTGCTGGAGAAGACTCTTGAGAGTCCCTTGGACAGCAAGATCAAACCAGTCAGTCGAAAAGGAAATCAACCCAGAATATTCACTGGAAGGACTGATGCTGAAGCTCTAATACTTTGGCCACCTGATGCGGAGAGCCAACTCACTGAAAAAGACCCTGATGCTGGGAAAGATTGAGAGCAGGAGGAGAAGGGGGCGACAGAGGATGAGATGGTTGGATGGCATCACCAACTCAATGGACATGGGTTTGAGCAAACTTGGGGAGATAGTGAAGGACAAGGAAGCTTGGTGTGCTCCAGTCCATGGGGTTGCAAAGAGCTAGACACAATTTAGCGACTGAGCAACAACACTAGCAGTACTTACTGAGCACCTGCTGCTGGCTCATCTCATGACGACTACTTTTTATTAAGAGTCTATGAGGCTTGCTCACAGCTGAACCAAGGCTAAAAGGGAACCTGGTCTCACACTCCAGACAGAGGTCTGTGACCTTGACCTCACATCAGCACCTGCTGGGGGGTCCCTGGGACCCACCTCCAGTTTCCATTCAGGAGTTCTGGGGTGGGGTCCGGGAATTTGCATTTCTAATGTGTTCTCAGGTCCTGCAGGTGCTGCCTGTGAGGGAACCAGGCTTTGAGAACCACTGTTCTAGAGTTTAGGAAGTTGGCAATTGGGGTAAATGGGCTGAGTTCCAGGAGAACCGGGGAGGGACCATTTGAGACACGGCTGCATCTCAGCTCTGTCCTGGGCTGCAGTGGCCACTGTCATCCCCACAGGGACCTGCATTTTCAGCCGCTCCCTGGGGAGCCTGCCCTACTGAGGACAGGGTGTGGGCCAGGGGGCATGGAGGACCTCTTCCTGTGGGCTCTCCAGAGTCCCTCTGCCTAGACCCTGGCCTCAGTTACCGCCTCTGTTAAAGGGAATAAACTGAACTCCCAGCAAGGGTAACACTGAAGGGAACACACCCCAGAGCTGGGCAGGAAACATGCAACCATCCTCAGCTACTGTTGCAGTTTTGCATTTTCCTGCAGCCAAGCTTCCTGTATCAACACAGGTGGAGCTCCCAGATATACCCTTGTGAGGAAAAATACAGGTTGCAGAAGGATACAGAGTTTTATACCTGGATTTGATCCATAGGTGCCTATATGAAAAATTCAAGAATAAAAGCGGGCAAAGAAGGAAATACTCCAACTTCTGTTTTCCTGGGGTGGTAACTACTATATTGTTTTCCTTCCTACACCGGGAAGGGAGCACACAGGAGTTTTGCTTCCATTTGTTAGTCTCTAAAATATATCATTTGAAATTTTTAGGTGGTAAGTGTCATCAGTGTTTTTTCTTTATGTCTTGATGTTAAAGTCGCATCCATTACTAAACTTTTTCCTGCTCCTTTAACACTTTGTACATTTAATTCTTTGCTATGAGTGTACTCATTTTTGAAACAAGGAATTAAAAATTTCCCCCCAAATGCCTCTGCTTAATGTCACTATTGAATAACAGGTTATTTTGCCACTGATGTGAAATGACACCTTTTACTGTTTACCAAGGTCCCATATGGTGGCTCAGTGGTAAAGAATCTGCCTGCCAAGCAGGAGACTCAGGTTCAATCTCTGGGTCGGGAAGATCCCCTGGAGAAGGAAATGACTACCCACTCCAGTATTCTCGCCTGGAGAATTTCATGGACAGAGGAGCCTGGTGGGCTACAGTCCATGGGGCTGCAAAGAGTCTAAATGACTAAACAACAATAACAACAAAGCCTCATATATATGTGAATAGGGTATTAAGGGCTTTATTCAATTCCATTAGTTTTTCTGATTGCCCTTCTACCAATACTAGATCATTTAATACAAAATTAAATTGGTATTTTTGTCAGAAGAGCACGTGTTCATGGTCAATGATGTTGGCACAACACAGGAAGAGGGTAATTTCCCATCACCCCGAACCCCACCTCCACCTGGGTTAGGGTTCCTGGCAGGATTAGGGACCAGAGCCCAGACAGGGTGCCTGCACTTCAAAGGCAGCCCTTCCCAGCCCCTGATCAGCAGGTGGGCATGGGGTTCCAGTCATTCACCAAGATTCTCAGGGGTCCTTATATATGAATGGACATGGTGCCCCTCTGGGGCTAGCAGTATGATGATCTGTGACTATTGCATTTTGCTTCCCTGGTGGCTCAGATGGTAAAGAATCTGCCTGCAATGCAGGAGACCTGGGTTCAATCCCTGGGTCAGGAAGAGTACCCTGTAATTTACCGATGAAAAAAATGAAGTCTCAAGCCATTAACTGTCTTTTCCAAAGTCAGGCAGCCAACTGATAGGTGAACATTTTCAGGGTAGAGCTGCATAGCAGGACATGGGCTGTTTCTTTTGCCTGGAATGTCTCTCCTCATCAGGCTTTCACACTTTGTGATTCTGTATGTTGGACTGAGACCACAAGCCCGTGGAGGCAGACACTAGGTCTGTAGGGTTCACTGCTCTATGACCAATGCCTGTAATCCTGGGAGATGTGTAGTAGGTGGTCAGTGGTTATTTGTGGATCGGCAAGGTAATGCTTAGCCTACTGCCTGGAGCCTAGGAAAGGCTTAAGACATGCTAATGTCTTAAAATGTCTTAAAAATGCTGGAGGGCATTTGCCTGCTAACAGGCTCTATCTCCAAGTGGCCAGAGCAGAGTCTTCTCAGGCTGCTCAGAATTCCAGCATTTCAGTAACAGAGAAGCCTGTTCGACTACCCATCTGTGCGGTGCATCAGTGCTATTTCTTCGAGTAACACAGCCTGTGAGTGAGCAGAGCCTGCGTCGTTTTGGCTGCTTTTATCTAAACTTTGATAACAAACCATCTTTGACAGTCAGCTGAACCTGGGAAGTGCAGAGAAATCACGGTCATCCACTGGGCTCTCTCAGACCACCTCGTTCCTGTGCCGAGGCCATTTGGTTCTGTCTCCCTTTGGGCCATCCAGGCCTTCCCTTCATCACCACATTACGAGGAGGGAGGTGCCTCATAGATTCACTGCCCTCTGATATGATGAGAGTTCTAGATTCTCCTACATATTTTCTCAGTTACTAAATAACAAACCCTTCAAGTTCAGGTCATCCAGCAGGACTCCTCTACCCCAGGAGAGAAATATTGGTTGTTTTTATTGATTAATTTGAAATCCATTTTTTTGCAGGTATTTTTAAAAATGAAACATGTCGGTAGCTAATAATGCAGAAGCACGGCCAACTGTATTGCTGGGTGGTAAATTTGTGTAAAATAGCAAAGAATAAAATCTTTATAAAAGCTGCTTGCAGAGATATATACTTCAATATATAGAAAAAGGGCTTCCCTGGGTCTCAGTGGTAAAGAATCCATCTGCCAATGCAGGAGACTCAGGTTCGACCCCTGGGTCAGGAAGATCCCCAGCAGAAGGAAATGGCAACCCACCCCAGTATCCTTGCCTGGGAAATTCGATGGACAGAGGAGCCTGGCAGACTACAGTCCATGGGGTCACAGAAGAGTCAGACACAACTGAGCGACTAAACAACAACATAAAGAAAAAGGATTCCAAGGATATATCAGTTATCTGGGGATTAAACTCAGGAGTAAGACTGACTTCTAGGAGAAAGCCAAGGAATGGACATTCATATGTTCTGTAGCTGTACATTTATGTATATTTCATGAATGTTTTATAACCAAAATATATTCATGCATTAGTGGGTAACTGAAAAAAAATACTTTAAAGCAAACAAAATCAACAGAGAGTTATAAAGTGGGAATACAAATCTGTGTTCCCACCCATTCACGTCCCCTCGCCCTCCCAGGTAGCCAGCATAAACAGTGGTTCCTTAGATCTGTAATCGTTCCTTTGTGAGTGAATAATTTGTGTTAAAAGAAAATGTTAATAGCAGTTTTCGTGAAGTTGGATGGTTATGCATTGGGTGTGGCCCCAGGAGGAGAAAGGAATTAGACCACACCTCCCACAAAAAGGAAAAGAAGAATCCACAGATGAAACACTTCTTTCTGAATGTGATCTGTTATGCAGGTTACTGAGACACTGACTTCGTGGAACTCAGTCTTTTAAATAAGACTGATGTTAATTAGATTTGTACTAGCAGCTATTGTGTGCCCGACCCTGTTTCAACTCTAGCTCAACTGCCTTCTCTTGAAAATGGAGCTCACATCTTATTTCCATTTTATTTGTTATTATCGGAGAACTTTTCAAACCCATCCCAAAGTAAAGAGACTTGTACAGCGACCCACCCCCTCCCTCAGACTCACTGCTGGTTTGATCACCACTACTTCCTGCCACTTGCTTTCCATCCTTATCCTCCACGCCCCCATCACTATTTTAAAACGAATCCAGACTTTGTATCATTTCACCTAAAAATAAACAGATAAAGATTGTTTGCTTGTTTATTTTTATTCTAATCACCTAACCCCAACATGGTTATTATTACCGATAGAAATTAATAACCATTTCTTGCCATCTAATAACCAATCCCTCTTAAAAAAAGAATAACCAGTTCCTCTTTCATATTGTGTTTTTTAGTCAGGCCAGGGGAAGACCTAAAGTTGCCCAACACCGTAAGGCATTTAAACAAACAGCGAGTGATATCTGAGAATTAGGGCCACCACATCCCCAGGATCTTGTTAGAAATGCAAAATCCCAGACCCAGACCCTCCATTTCAAGGAAAACCACAAGTGATTGTATGTATACTGCACGAACATATCCAGCCCACTCTGGATTAATCCACTTTCTCCCTGAGACCTGGATCTTGCTTAGCTACGTGTCTCCTTCAAGGATTACACCCAGAGTGAGAGTTTGACATGCCACAGGCATCAACCAGGATCTTGGGGACAGAGAGGACCCCACTATTCTAAAGCTCCCACTCTTGTGGAAAAGATGGATGGCAAATTTATAATTAAACAAAATAATTGCAAGTTGTGATTATTTATATATATAAGCTGGGTGAAGTCTCTTCTGAGACTTTATTTATTTTTAAAATTTTTCTTTTGTTTTGGGATATAGCAGAACAACAAACAATGTTGTGATAGTTTCAGCTGAACAGCAAAGGGACTTAGCCATACATATAAATGTGTCCATTCTCTCCCTTTGTTTTATGACTTATTTTTTATTGAAGTATATAATTTACAATGTTGTATTAATTTCTGCTATACAGCAAAGTGACTCAGTTACACATACACACATTCTTTTTTATCTTCTTTTCCATTATGACACCCTGTTTAAATTTTACTGGCTCCTGAGGCCTTGTCCCCACCACTCCAGCATCCCACCTGCCTCCCTCCTCTTTCTTCATTTCACTCAGTGGTCCTCACCTCCAGATGTTGGATGTGTTCACAGCTTTTTTCTTTGGCTAGGACATGAGGTATAGAATAAATATTTATTGAACGAAAGTCTACTCAAAGTTTTTGAACAATGAAAGAAAGCACTCACTAGTGATCAATGTGCAAGTGAAAGTTGCTCAGTCGTGTCCGGATCTTTGTGACCCCATGGACTATACAATCTGTGGAATTCTCCAGGCCAGAATTCTGGAGTGAGTGGCCTTTCCCTTCTCCAGGGGATCTTCCCAACCCAGGGATTGAACCCAGGTCTCCTGCATTGCAGGCAGATTCTTTACCAGCTGAGCCACAAGAGAAGCCCAAGAATACTGGAGTGGGTAGCCCGTCCCTTCTCCAGCGGATCTTCCTGATCCAGGAATGGAACTGGGTTCTCCTGAATTGCAGGTGGATTCTTTACCAACTGAGCTATCAGGGAAGCCCTGAACCCAAGTGATCAATATATGAATCAGCTATTTAAAAAAAAATCTATTTCATCCCTACCTACAGGAAGAGTTCCTATGAGGATAGAGGTTGATACAAACAGCAGCTACTGAAAATAACTTGCACGGGACCCTGAGGTGGGTGGGTCCCCTCAGGGCTGGGAGCCCTGCCGGCACACCCTTGCCTGGGGTTGTGTCCTTTGGAAGAAATCCAGGAAGCCCGCCAGAGGCCAGGGCGCCAGTGAGTCACTGAGGACTCTATGCCCTTGTGGCCAGCCTCTGGGTCACCCATCCAGATTTTAATTTTTCTCACCCGAGGGCTCTGCATCAGGAGGCTGGTGTTTTATTGTCCTTCCTAGACAAAAAAGGGACCAAATCTCAGCTTCATCAGTATAAAGATCTCAGGTGTCTCAAGACCTGTCTGTACATTTAGAGCAATTCTACTTAAAGCAAGATTTTTGGGAGGAGGAGGGAAGAGCGTAGGTTGAGGGCTGGAGCAGAGCAGATAGATTGTGAAGCTCTCAAGGAGGATGAAGGCAGTGAGATGAGGCAGGTGTGGGAACGAGTCTGAGAGATTTTGCCCTCTGTCTTGAAACAGGGGTAGGAATAGAGGATTTAACCAACACGCAGGACAGCGACAGCCCCACGCCTATAAGGGAATCCAGGAAGTGACGGTGGTAGCGCTTCAAACAGGAGGAATGTAAAAATCAATGCTGATGGATACGTCTCTCCATTTGCAAGCTGTAACACGAGTGTTTTCTCTCCAAACTCAAACACACACAAATGTACACACCACAATTCCATATACCCAAACCTCAAACACAAATTCTAGGAGAATTCTTGACATAAGACAGGTAAAAAGATAGTGTGATGGAAGCTCGGGCAAATAGCATGAAATACAATCAACAAGGGAAAGATTAGTCATCACCAAACTGTCTCCACCCTTGGATTGTGCAGAAGCTGCAAAATGAGATGGAGCTGCAGATAACAGTGAAGAATAGCCAAGAATATTGCCACGTGGAAAACTCATGTCAAATAGGAAAGAATAAGCTCTCCTTTATAGGTTGTGTGCAGAAAATGGGCTTAACTAGAAAAAGGACTCAAAGGACCCTTCCCAAACTTGTTAATCATGGTTACTGGTGGGGAGAGGCTAGGACATTCATACTTATCCTAATGTACAAGTGTGACCTTGTGAGGACGTGGCCTTCTCTACACGGTGGGAGTGTGTGATGAAATTGATTGCAGCCTTTTATTCTATTTTTTAATTTTTTGGAGGTGCCCTGTGACTTGTGAGATCTTAGTTCCCTGACCAGGGATTGAACGTGGGCTCATGGCAGTGAGAGTGCTGAGTCCTTACTACTGGATTATTAGTCCTTCCTACAAGTGGGAAGTCCCAGTTATAGCATCTAAGAAACTAAACAGATATTAGTTACAAAGTCTTCCATCAAACCCCATAGATTCTATGGGCTCTTGCTCCATTATATTCTACAGCAGAATCTCCCACATCTTCATGGCACCCAGACCTTCCACAGCCTATGAGTGGCTTTGGTTGGAGTCATTGGCTCTTTGAAAAGGTGATTCCATCAGGTAAGTGGTTTGGCAGTTGGTGTTAGAGTCTCATCCTTGAGCTATCTGCCTGGGCTGGGAAGGACAAGTCTTGAACCTCTGTGTCCCTGGGGTCCCTCCTGGGTGCTAGGGAGTCACCTCCACAGTTGCAGGCCCCCCACCCCCACCCCGCCACACACACACACTAAGACACACGCCCCTTCACTTCCTATTCCTGCCTTTCCTCCTGATGTCTGACCTGTCTTAGGTGTGGGGTCCATGGTGGTCTCTATGGTAAACTCTGAGGTTTCCCTTCCCTATCATCCCCGGGTACCCAGAGGTACTCAAGGTGCATCTCTTGTAAGATGGAAGGACCTGCTCATCTACCACCCGGGCAGCCTCAGAAAAGCATCTCATTTATAAAACAGCCTCTGGTAGGACAGTGCTCAGTGGGGTCTGGAGACAACAGGGGGAATGTGTGTGGACTGAAGCACAGAGCTTCTGACTCCATCTCGGCGGCTCCAGACTCCTAAGCTCACCATGTGCTGCCCCAGGGCTTGCCACCCTCCCCTCCCTGCTGCTTCCTCTGAAGATCTGCTCTCTGTCCTTCTGACCCCTCTTGGTTTCAGTATTGCCTCCTCTGAGCGCCTGCTTGACCTCTAGGATAGGCTGGGCTGCCTTATCCCCTCAGCAGCCTGTCTCTCTGGGGCACTGACGCCTCGGTAAAGTGATGAGAGGTGTGGTCATTTGTCAAGATGTCATATCCCACCAGCGACGGGAAGCCCCGAAGCCAGGGGCTGGAGCCTCTTTCGTTCCCTCTGAGCTTCCCAGCACAAGGCCTGGGACTGTGTAGGCGCTCCATACATATCTGTGGAATGAAAGATGGAAAACAGACAACTCTGGACAGAGATAGGGAATCGCAGGGTGGAGGGACACTGTGGAGCCGGGTGACAGGGGAGAGGCTGGTTTGAGAAGGTGACTCAGCCCCGGTCCAGGAGGGGACCAGTTAATCAGGCCTTCTTAGGTGCCAAGGCCCCAGGAACACAAGGACACTGAGAGCACCACCAAGCGAACTTTTAAGGTCAAAACTCCTACTTCGGAGTCCAGATACTGCTTTTCGCTCCTCTCGCCCCAAACAAACCCCAAGAGCTTGAGAATGCCTGGCCTGAGGACAGAGGTTTCTGCTCTGTCCGCCCCCCGGCCTCCTTTGGGGTCTGGTTTAAGACTTGGTGGGATTTAGCGCCCAAACTCCTTGGTTCCGGGGCTCCACCAACTCCTAGTGCCTAGAAATGAGCACTGTATCCTGTGCTTGCCCACCCAACTCTGTCAACTGGGAAAACTTGGGGGTGTCTGGCTGGTGGGGATTTTAAAAGTTTCTTGAAGGATACAGGATGTGCTGCAAGGTCCTGGATGTGCAGTCAACGCTCTGTAGTGCTGGGTTTTAGCACTGGGATGCTGGCCACCACCATCAGGCTGGCGCTGGACGCCTGACGCCAATTCCTCCCCTTGCCCACTCACTCCTCCCGCCACGGCCAGCCTTCTTAGAGGTGCAGAGGCAGACTCGCTGACCTTGCCGGAGACTGTCCCTGAACCATCTGTTCCCCTTCAGTCAAACAGAAGGAGAAAGGCAAATAAATCTAGAAGTGAGATGGCATCGAGGGTGGGGAGGGAGAGACCCACAGTAGATGCAAACTAACAAATAAACGAGAAGGTTTCTATTGTATTCATAACCCAACCTTCCTTCCCCAGGCCAGGCCCTTTGCTGACTTCTCTGACTCAGAGAACCTAAGCATAGCATTCTTAGGGGGACCCTTTCATTTCAGTTCAGTTCAGTCGCTCAGTCGTGTCCGACTCTTTGTGACCCCATGAATCGCAGCACGCCAGGCCTCCCTGTCCATCACCAGCTCCCAGAGTTCACTCAGACTCACGTCCATTGAGTCAGTGATGCCATCCAGCCATCTCATCCTCTGTCGTCCCCTTCTCCTCCTGCCCCCAATCCCTCCCAGCATCAGAGTCTTTTCAAATGAGTCAACTCTTCACATGAGGTGACCAAAGTACAGGAGTTTCAGTTTTAGCATCATTCCTTCCAAAGAAATCCCAGGGCTGATCTCCTTCAGAATGGACTGGTTGGATCTCCTTGCAGTCCAAGGGACTCTCAAGAGTCTTCTCCAACACCACAGTTCAAAAGCATCAATTCTTCAGCACTCAGCTTTCTTCACAGTCCAACTCTCACATCCATACATGACCACAGGAAAAACCATAGCCTTGACTAGACGGACCTTTGTTGGCAAAGGAATGTCTCTGCTTTTGAATATGCTATCTAGGTTGGTCATAACTTTCCTTCCAAGGAGTAAGTGTCTTTTAATTTCATGGCTGCAGTCACCATCTGCAGTGATTTTGGAGCCCAGAAAAATAAAGTCTGACACTGTTTCCACTGTTTCCCCATCTATTTCCCATGAAGTGATGGGACCAGATGCCATGATCTTCATTTTCTGAATGTTGAGCTTTAAGCCAAAATTTTCACTTTTCTCTCTTACTTTCATCAAGAGGCTTTTTAGTTCCTCTTCACTTTCTGCCATAAGGGTGGTGTCATCTGCATATCCGAGATTATTGATATTTCTCCTGGCAATCTTGATTCCAGCTTGTGCTTCATACAGCCCAGTGTTTCCCATGATGTAGTCTGTATATAAGTTAAATAAGCAGGGTGACAATATACAGCCTTGACGTACTCCTTTTCCTATTTGGAACCAGTCTGTTCCATGTCCAGTTCTAACTGTTGCTTCCTGACCTGCATACAGGTCTACTCTCTTAGCAACTTTCAAATATGCAATGCAGTCTTAATAATTACAGTTGTCATGCAGTATATTGCATCCCCATGACTTATTTATTTTATAACTGGAATTTTGACTTTCCTTACCCATTTTGCTTGCCCCACACCGCTGTCAACCATCAATCTGTTTTTGTATGTTTGAGCTTGGTGTTTTGATTTCACTTTTTTAAGATAACTCATATAAATAAGATCATATGGAATTTGTCTTTCTCTGCCTGATTCGTTTCACCTAGCATAATGCCTTTAAGATCCATGTGTGCTGTTGCATGTGGAAAGACTTCAGTCTCATTTGTAGCAGAATAGTATTCCATTGTATATATGTATGTGTACACATGTGTGGAGATATATATATACATCCATTCATCTGTTGATGGACATTCAGGTTGTTTCCATATCTTGGTGATTTTAAGTAATGCTGCAGTGAAGGGAGGGGTACTGCTGCTAAGTCGCTTCAGTCGTGTCCAACTCTGTGCGGCCCCATAGATGGCAGCCCACCAGGCTCCCCTGTCCCTGGGATTCTCAAGGCAAGAACACTGGAGTGGGTAGCCATTTCCTTCTCCAATGCGTAAAAGTGAAAAGTGAAAGTGAAGTCGCTCAGTCGTGTCTGACTCTCAGCGACCCCATGGACTGTAGCCCATCAGGCTCCTCCATCCATGGGATTTTCCAGGCAAGAGTACTGGAGTGGGGTGCCATTGCCTTCTCAGGAATGGAGGGGTACAGATATTTCAAAAACACAATTCTTCATTCATGTACTTATCAACTTATTTATCCCCCCATATATCTATTTAATCATGTAGTAAATGAACACCTGCTTGGTGGTGACAAACCAAGGTCACGAAAGGGTAGAGATTCTCAAAGTTTCCATCTAAGGACCTCTTCACATTGAAAAAACCTGAAATTGATTATGTGGGTTATCAATAATTACTGTATCAGAAATTACTGAATCACTTAAAACATGTATTTGAAAGTAACAATAATACACCCACTACATATCAACCTAAAAGCATATTTTGTGGAAAAAGTAACCATATTTTCTAAAACTAAAAAAGAAACGTCATGAGAACGGTGGTTGGGATTTGTTCGTTGGTTGGTTTATTTACCTGTTTTGCAGCTCCCTTTAATGCCTGGCGTAATAGAAGGCAACCGGGTTCTCCTATCTGCTGTGATAGGCCATCGCATAGCCTCTGGAAAATTCCAGCATGCTGACCGAGTGAAGCAAATGACATCGTATACTGTTATGAAATAGCCATGCTCTCATGACCCTCTGAAACGGTCTTATGGACACCACGGCCACAGGACACACCCGCCAAGGGCAGTTGCACCAGATGTGTCTGGGGAACCCCAAGCAGCCCGGCGCGCCCCTGAAGCCATGGCTGCCCCCGGCTCTGTCTCCCTTGACCTCCTCTCCTTGTCTCCTTTCATCCCTCCCCATCCTCCTCTCCAAAGTTCCCCTTCCTGTTCCTCTGCCTGGCTAGATAACTCTCTGGAAGCTCGGTGTCTCTGCTCAGCTCAGGCTTTTCAGACTCTGAAGCCTGTAGCCCTGGTTTTTATTTGGTGTGTGGCCTGGGGCAAGTTATGTAGCTTTTCTGTCCCTCATCCACCCCCTCTTCAAGGTGAGGAAACTAAGACCTGACTCTTTGTAGAGTCAAAGAGATTTTATGGTTAACCGATATTAATGACGCGCCTACTCTCTGCTGGCGAGTTGTAGATGCAGGGAATGGGACAGATTCTTTGGCCCTCAAGGATTCTACATTACAGAGAAAAGGTGCATTTTCATTCATAAAACAAATGTTTTGAGGGCTTCCCAGGTGGCTCAATGGTAAAGAATCTGCCTGCTAAGCAGAGACTCGGGTTCAATTCCTCGGTCAGGAAGACCCCTTGGAGAAGGAAATGACAACCCAATCCAGTATTCTTGCCTGGGAAATCCCACTGACAGAGGAGCCTGGTGGATTACAGCCCATAGGCTGCAGAGAGTTGGACATGATTTAGCGACTGAACATCAACCTCCTATAGGCCTGATACTGGATAACATGTGCAAAGCACCAAAGTTCAGATTATGAAATTCTGTGCAGTGGTTTTTAAAACAAGGACTTAGAATATGGTTAGAGCTTGAGGCAATGGCACCCCACTCCAGTACTTTTGCCTAGAAAATCCCATGGACGGAGGAGCCTGGTAGGCTGCAGTTCATGGGGTTTCGAAGAGTCAGACACAAATGAGTGACTTCATTTTCTCTTTTCACTTTCATGCATTGGAGAAGGAAATGGCAACCCACTCCAGTGTTCTTGCCTGGAGAATCCCAGGGACGGGGAAGCCTGGTGGGCTGCCGTCTCTGGGGTCGCACAGAGTTGGACACGACTGAAGCGACTTAGCAGCAGCAGCAGAGCTTGAGGATGTATCCTTCAGTAGAAAATGCAAGTTGCGGCAGCAGAGGGAGAGTGAATGAGGGCAGAGTGGCCTTGCTGAGCTGCGGAGGGAGCCAGCCCAGCTTCCTGGATGTGTGGTCTGTGCATTTACAAGGTTGCTGAGCTTGAAGGGCCTTGTGGTTGGGTTAATGCTCTGCTGTGATGCTCCTGGAATTCCTCACTTTTGAACAAGGGTCTGGCAAAACTATAATTTTGCACCGGGGCCTGGCAAATTGAGAAGTGATTTCACCATCAGGAGTGCACCTAAGGGGTGGGGATGGTGCGGACACATTGCACCACCCCATGTTCTGCTTCAGTTAATCTCCCCACCGCCCCCCCCCCACCCCGCCCCGTCCCTCCCCCCCAGGCCAGTGCCGCCAGGAGTCACTGGACACAAGGTGCCTTGGTGTCATTCCTCCAGCCCCTGACTGGATTGGGATGAACAAAGCAAAATAATGCAGGGTTTCTTAACCTCGATGCTGTGGACACTATGGACCAGATAACTCCTGTCACGGGGGCATCCTGGGCACTGTGGGTCCACCTGGGAGATGTCAGGAGGGCCAACCCCGGGAGCTGTGACAACCAAAGAATCTCCAGACTTTCCCAAATGTCCCCTCGGGGTGGGGGAGATCACCCAGCTGAGGATCTTAGTTTGAATCCAGAGCTCGGCCCCAGGCCTAGCTTCTTCCTGTCTCTTCCAAGACCCAAAAGACATCTAATCTCAGCCTTGTTAGTACAAAGATACCAGATTTTTCTAGCTATACCATTCTGAGTAATTCCACTCAAGATGGAAGTAAGATGTATGTGCCGGGAGGGGGTGGGGGGGGAGGAGGATGTGGGGGTGTGTGTCCGGGGTGGGGAAGAGCCTGACACATTGATTTCTAGATTTTTCTGGAAGACTTAAATCAGGGAAATGAGGCAGTTATAGAAACAGGGCAAAAGCTACAATCATCAAAGCATAGCTTGGCACTGGCACTTTAGACAGGCAGAAAAATACATGTGGACAGAGATCCACTTACGTGATTAATAGGGGTGTTTCTTTCTGCCCATTCTTACTGTGAGGGCCTTGGCTAGCATCTCTCCTCTTGGGAAAAATAAAAATTAGGTCTGGGACTTCTTTGGTGCTCCAGTGGTTAAGAATCCACCTGCCAGTTCAGGGGCAGGGGTTCGATCCCTGGTCTGGGATGATGCCATATGCCGTGGAGCAACTTAGCCTGTACACCGCAACCATGGAAGCCTGCCAGGGCTAGGGCCTGTGCTCCACAAGAGAAGCCACCACAGTGAGAAGCCCGAGCACCGGAACTAGGGAGTAGCCCCCACTCGCTGCTGCTGGGGAAGGCCCTCGCCCAGCAACGAAGACTCAGTGCAGCCAGAGATAAAAATTCATTAATTAATTTAAAAAATTAGGTCTGTCTAACTTAGACCATGAATACATCTCCCTTCCCACTCATCTCCCTGCCCTCATACCAGCTGCAAAAAAGACTGAAACATGAACAAGGATGTATGAAAATCACTGAAAAAAAAATATTGTTCTGCTTTTAGTATATGTGCTCCCGAAGCGAGGGCTGAAAATATACTGAAGAAAAGATGCCTCAGTAGAAAAAAGGGCAAGTAGCACAAATAGTCTGTGGAAGAAATCACACACGTGACCAGCAAATTATAGAAAAGATGAATATCAAATGTACCATTTTCTGTTGAACCAGCCATTTAGCAAAAAATGTCATTGTTGTTTAGTAGCTAAGTCATGTCTGACTTTTTGGTGACTGCATGGACTATAGCCTGCCAGGCTCCTCTGCCCTTGGGATTTTTCCAGGCAAGAATTCTGGAGTGGGTTGCCATTTCCTTCTTCGGGTGATCTTTCCAACCCAGGGATTGAACCCAAATCTCCTGCACTGGCAGGCAGATTCTTTGACACTGAGTCACCATGGAAGCTCTGGAAAAAATTAAGAATCAGTAGAATAATGTCTTTCCACTTTGTAAGTGGGAGGAGGTAGACACATTTTCTACACCACTGCTGCTGCTAAGTCGCTTCAGTCGTGTCCGACTCTGTGCAACCCCATAGATGGCAGCCCACCAGGCTCCCCAATCCCTGGGATTCTCCAGGCAAGAACACTGGAGTGGGTTGCCATTTCCTACACCATTGGTGGGGATGTAAAGACTGGATGACGCTGCTCCCCTAGGCTCTGGTGCCCAAACCCCACTTCTAGGCATCATCCCTGGAATCTAGGCATCACGTTTGCCTGTCTACAGGCTCTCTGTTTCCAGCAGTCTTTCCATTGCAGCCCTCAGGCCTTAAAGAGCCTGTGGCCGTATTTTGTTTGTTCCACAGGCTATTTTAAAAGACAGCTTGACTCAACTTGTTAGGCTATGAGTTTAGTCTTCAGCAGACACCTTAGCACCCAGGGTCTTATTTACATTTCTGTCTCCTCCCGGGCTTTGAAGGGCAAGTTACTAAAGTGCTGTGTTTCTGGGTTTCTACACAGGCAAAATGGAAATAATAATAGTTCTCACCTCACGGGGCTCCTGCGGGATTAAATGGGATACTACTTGCAAAGGACCTGGAACATTGAGGCACACATGGTAAGTGTCGGTGCAGGTCAGCTGGGATGCAACGGAGAAAAGCAAGAAGCAGTAAACAATTCTAATGTGGCAGCTCTCATAAACATTAATTAAACTTCAGACCAGCAAAACAGAAAAAAAAAAATGGAAAGAAGACAGAAGAAAAATGAGGAGGAAAGCAAAAAGGAAAGAAGTGAATCTGTATATGAAAGTCGCTCAGTGTTCAACTCTTTGCGACCCCATGGACTGTAGCCCATCAGGCTCCTCTGTCCATGGAATTCTCCAGGCAGGAATACTGCAGTGGGTTGCCATTTCCATCTTCAAGGGGATCTTTGCGACCCAGGGATGAACCCAGGTCTCCTGCATTACAGGCAGATTCTTTACCATTTTAGCCGCCAGGGAAGTCCCAAATCTACATATATTAGCATGCAAAGAAGTCCCCATTCTACAGCTAAGTGTAAAAAAGCAAATTGCAGAAGATAAAGTACTGCTATTGTTATTTAAAATTTTTTAAAAATATAGATATAATGTAACATTTGTGATATCTTCTATATCATGTGTAATATAGATTATGGATAGAACATGTAGAATTATACTTCTGTGTTTTAATGATGTTTATCTCTGGGAATGAGACAATTTGGGGACTTTCTCATTTATTTGTTTCCTCTGGTGCTGCATTTGAAACAAACCCATCACTGCAGTGCCTGCTCAGAGATCACTTCCTTCACGTGACTACATCCTTGAAGCACCCAGTCTCCTCACTACTCTGGCCCTTGCTTTTCCTCCAGTGCCATCTGATGCTATATGTACTGTCTGTCTCCAGAGACCCTGAGCCTCTCGAGGGCAGGGACTTGGCCTCATTGCCACTGTCCCCTGATATGGGAGAGGCCCTGGCAAGCTACCTGCCCAGTCAATGAAGAAAGTGGTCACCCGGTGAGCTTCTCCAAGAGGGGAACAGCATTTCTCCTCTAAACATTTACTCTGGGCTGAATATCCTGAAGCCAATAGGAGCAAAGAGTCCAGAGGGCCTCCTTCCACTCTCCTCTGGACCAAAGTCGGCTCTTCAGCACCATCTGTCTGACCCACAGGCTAGTCAGTTTCTCCCCAGCCTGTATGGAACCCTGGCTTCTGTTCTAGCATTTCTCCTCATAGCAATCCCTCCCTGCCTCCCTTCCCTCTTTAATTCCCTCCTTCCTTTTCTCCCTCCCTTCCCTCTGTAGTTGTTCATTTAAAGCTATAGGCCCTGCCAGCATACACTTCGCAAGTTTGGGGATTTTGTCAGTTCTGTGAACATTATCCCCTGAACTGCAGTAGAACTTGGCACATAAGAGGGCCTCAAAACACTGTTGGATGGATGTGCAGCTCCCACTAGACTAGAGGTTACAGAAGGGCGGGGTCCTTACCTGCCAACAGCCGGGCAGAGATGCTCGTAACTACCTGTAACTGTCCATTGGAGGAATGAATGTCTCCAAGAGCCTCTCACTTGCTGATTAAAAAGAGGGCTACCAACTTGGCAGGTGTACCTAGGAGGTGAACTTGGGTGAATAAGGGGTGCAGGGAGGTGGCTGAGAGTGGGAGGGGGTGAGGGGATTGCGGGTCAGCCAGTGGTCCTCCTGAGGAGCAGGTTCGGCTGTGGACAGAGCAGCCTGTGCTCTGAGGGTAAAGAGAATGTAGCCGTGATTTTAGTAACCAATACTGTACAACACTAACATTGGTCAGGCTTGGGGATCTTAGTTCCCTCACCAGGGATTGAGCCCTGGCCCTGGGCAGTGAGAACTCAGAGTTCTAACCACTGGAGCGCCAGGGAATTTCCTAGGAATTATTTTAAACCCTCTTCATACGCTATCTCATTTCATCCTCACTCCTAGGAGGTAGGCCCTATTATCTCCATTGTGCAGATGGAAACACTGAGGCGCTCAGAGTTGAGGCAGAGTCAGGATTTGGAGCAGACACAGCGGCACCAAAGCCTGTGGTCTTCACCAGGTCTTCCCCTCTTACTGGAGGTCAGGGTGTGGTACATCCCAGGATGTGCAGGGCACCACCAGACTTCCACCTGTCCTAAACGTGATAGGAAATGCAAGGCATTTGGACATCTTGCTGTCTAGTGTTCGGTATGGTGAGACATGAACCGCCCGTAGGAGAAAGGGGTGATTTGCTTGTTTGGATAGTATAGGGCTGGGGAAGTCTTGGTTTCAGGTAATCACGTCTTACAGGGCCTCAGCATTTTCCTGAATATATTTATAATCTAATCCTTTGGGTGGGGGAGGGGACATACAGGAAGAAACAATAAAATTCTTTTTTAAAAAAAATCATGTTCAGCCTAAACTTCTTTGCCTCCTCTTCCCCGAAGTCCCAAATCCATATAACTGGTAGAATTTTTATAACTTTGTATGCATGAATGAAAACCTGTTTCTTTGAAACAAATAGTCTACATGAGTGGTTTTGAGCAGGGTAAATTGGGTGTTTAAAAGGTCAATGTGTGATAAGACTAAAGCACGTCCTTTCAACACAGAAAGAGTTTAGGTGACCTGAACCACAAAGACAGACGGGGGATCCCCTAAACGATGCAGTTATGGCTTTGGAACATGTACGGTTGATTCATTATATAGTTTCTGGGTCTCACATATGAACGGGGAAGAAATAATTTCACACTTGTTTTCCTATGAATCATTTAAGCCGGTGGGTCTCAAGGAGCTAGAGAATCAGCTGAAGGCTGGGTCCAGGCAGAGGTTGCTGGCTCTGCCCACTGAACTCCAGATTCAGTGCGTCTTGGGTGGGACCCCCAGACTTCGAGTTCCTAGGTGATACGATACTCACCATCCTGATCCCGGACTTCACTTTGGGAATCACTGTTCTATGCTATGTCTGAGAGCCTAATGAAAAATAGCTTTTCAATGGACAAATAAATGAAACTGGACTTCGTTATTACAGGTCTGCTTATGCAGCCGCGGAACATTTTTCAGCAAAATGAAAACTCATTATTGCCAAATAGGATAAATTAGGGCAGGGTAGTGCTCTGAATCTTCTTTGAGCATATCAAAGCTCATGAAAAGAAAATGCCAAATACATTTTCTTGACAATATATTGTCATTTCCTTGACAATGTATTGTCAAGATATGGTACAGGATATTTTCAGTTCTTAGTTTTTTAATATTTATTTATTTGCTGTGCTGGGTCTTAGTTGCAGCATAGGGGATCTAGTTTCCTGACCAGGGATGGAACCCGGGTCCCCTGCATTGGAACCATGGAGTCCTAGCCATTGGACCACCAGGGAAGTCCCTCCAGTTCTCCAGTTCTTAGTTTTGGAGGCTACAGATTTTGTGCAAGTGAGGGGAAAAAAAAAAATATATATATATATATATATATATATATCTTTAAGATTTTTTGTTGGTATTCCTGGTATTAAAGAGGACTTCAAAACTGATATTTATTTTATATAATAGAGTGGATCTAAAGAGTAGTATCTGTTCTTCCTTTTAGGTTCTGGTTTTAATCTGCTGTGGATTTTTGCTGGCTAGGTTCCCCTTTAGATCCTTGGGTTGCCATGATGCCATTTTGGCTTTTTAAATGTTGTTGTTTTCAGGCCGTCAGCCCCACTGAAATGAGTTCTTACATGTAGAACTCAAGTGCTTGGCACCAGGTTCAGGAAAGCCAACGTTTGTGTGCCACGTGAGGGAGATGCCAGGGTTAAACTGGAGCTACTGCAGCCTGGTTTGTAGGATTTAAACGAGAGGGCAGAGGAGAAAGGACACAGGTGGCTGCCTGTTTGCTGAGCACTCCTGCCGAGCGGGGTCTCGCTCCAGCTTCCTTGAAGACCGCGCTAGTGGAAGCTGTCTAAAGAGACCCTGGGGTGCTTGACACCCTCTCCAGGTGCCGATATTTCGTAATTATGCTTTGTGACAGTACGAGATGCTTCAGCTTCTGAGGTCAAATAAACACATTCGGGCATTCACAGAGGTTGTTGCATTTTTTAAAAAAGTTATAAAAGTAAGATGTAATCATAGCAGCAAGAACCAAAGAAGACCAGAGACACTACAACAACAATCTTCCTTTCTGGTTTAAATTTTGAAACGAAACCAGGATGTTAACAGTGATTAGTGTGTTCATTTTTTAAAAATATTAAGGCAGGAATTCCCCAGTGGGCCAGCGGTCAGGAGTTGGCATTGTCACTGCTGAGGGCCCAGGTTCAATACCTGGTTGGGGAACTAAGATCCCACAAGTTGTGTGGTGCAGGCAAAATAAATAAATAAAATAAAAAATAATGAATACCAGACACACTAATTGCACCCCTACTGACAGGTGGGAACAAAACCCCAAACAGCATGAAGTAAAAAAAGGTCAGCTTTCTCTCCATAACCTTCCCCCAACAAGTCCCATCCTATTTCCTGGGTGTAACTATACCCCAAAATGTGGCATATGACCTTTTCACTATTCCCAGTGAAAAGGTGGGACCAAAAAGTGACCAAAAAGCACAGCATGTGTTGATCTTAGAATAGAACAGGACTGATGCTCAAAACCCGACTTCCACCTTCACCTAAGCTATTTTCCCTGTAGTCTTATATTCTGCCTATTTTTTGCCCAAATTGCTGGCTGAGTGAATGTTTAAACCCGTTGACACTAAGTTGTGGCTGTGCTTCCATGACTTTTTGTTTGGAGAAATGCAAAAATGTGCATTTCTCTCCATGGATGATTCTATTATAAAAATTTCTTGGTGTCTTTTAACAACAGTGCCTCTGAAGATTGCTTGAAGACAGAGAATGTCTGGGAGAGACTGCCAGTAGGTGGGGTTGAAATCTGAAATTTTCCTGTCATTTTTTTTCTCTCACTTCTAAAGCACATGTAGAGGAATTTGGGGTAAGTTTTCAAACTCACCTCTCTGGAGAAGAAGCTGTTTGGTTGCCTGGGAAGATTTCTGTGAAAACCATCAAGGACTCAGATGCTGAAGGGCAACCACTGTACTAAGCTAGTTTCTCCTTCTGCTGACCTGGGTTGTCACAGTGGGTCCCCTGATGTTTAAACTGACGGTACAGTCAACAAATGACATCTATTTTGTGTTTATAATCTTCCTTAAGAAGACTGCATGTTACTGGGCTATCAGGTGTGTGTGTGTGTGTTCTCTTTTTTAAAGTAACCTAGGTACTTTGCCTCTTACCTTAAGGCAAACAGCATGTGAAAACCAAGGTGTCAGTAGGTCTCGATAGCGCTAAGGAACCCCAAACCCACTCACCTCATTCTACTCCAGGGAACTCTCTGCCCCCCGATTCAATTTTACCTGGACTGGAAACCTGCAAGGCGCCTCTTGCCAATGCCAGAACTGAACCCCGGAGAATTCACGGAAATGTTAATAGATCTGGCTTTGGGGACAAAATACATTTAAAATGTCCCTTGCCTGCAAGGCGTAGACTACACAGTAAAATAATTTTGTGATGGAGGAAGTCCTAGGTATCGCTTGTTAGAAACAAGTAAAAAATCATTCAAAACGCCGGGAAGACCCTTTTCAATTGGCGATTTTACAGTTTCCAAGGGGAGGAGGGCGGGGGAGGAGTAACCAGGGCCTTCAGGTGTGTCTTCCAATCGCGATAGCCCGTTCTGGCTGTGAATTGTGCCCCCATCCCCCTTCCGTTAATTAAATAAACGCTCCGAGCATTTTACGGCACACGACGCGGCCCTTGGGGACCTGTTGCCGCCGTAGCTCCCATTCTTAAAAAATACTCAGCTCGCAGAGGGTCGAAGAGCTGGCAACATGAATCTCCAGTACCTAAAGGTGAAAAGAGAGGTGCTGGGTAGAGGGCAGATCTAGGGGTCGGCAGGGAGAGAGCTGCGGGCGGGCAGGCTGCCAGAGGCGGGGTGCGGGGTGGTGGGGAGTTCCCTGGGTGGGATGGGCGCCGGTGGGGGGTGCACCGTGGCCCCTGGGCTCTGCGTAGTCTAGGCTCGGGAAGCCGAATCCGCGCCGCCGGGCACTTGGACACGGTGGGTCTCCTCCTCGCCTGGCGGCGACCTGATAAATAGGCGAGGGCCGCCGGGCTTAGCTGGCCTGGAGGTGCCTGGTGTTCAGGACGCCGAGCCGAGAAAGCCTCCGGGAACACTGGGTTCGCGCCTCAGCCTCCTGCCTGCGCCCCCGAGCGGTTAGGCTGCACCCGGATGGGCCCGGGGACGTTAGTGGGTGGAGAGGTAACAGGCACCTTTGAGGGCGGGGGTCCCCCAGGGCAGGGGAGGCGAGAGCCAGCTTGTGTCTGATAGGTGCCCGAGAGCCGCTAGGATAAGTGACTTTGAACTGCAGGCAAATTTGTGGTTTTGAGGTAGTTAGACGATTAAAAATTCGCCTGCTGAGAAACGGGGCGATGGTGTCAAGTCAGGAACTCTCCCCGAGACCTCTGCACTCGGTGACCCTCTCTGAAGCTGGGGGGCTCGACGCTATACTTTTGTTGATTTGAGAGAGTGTTTGCGAGGAAAAACTAAGGGCTGCGAAACTCCTTCGAGGACCGGCCTGGCACGGAACAGAAAAGTGTTGGGTTGGACCCTGGGCTAAGACGAGAAGCATCTGTTTGTGTGTAGCCGCCGCTTTGAATATCACTAAAACAATTGCTATTTTTATTTGATTGCTTTTTTGAAGTGACTGTGAATTGATGCATGTGGCTCCCCCAGCGTGCGCCTGAGTGGGCTTGGACAATTCGGACGCTCTTGGACGCCAAGAGTCCCTCCAATGGGTGCCATTACCGCGAAGGGAGAGTGTGGGATGGGGCGTGATTGGGGGACCTCCTGGGTGGCTACAGGCCCCGACTTCTCGACTCTGCTTCACCGGGTCCCGCCACTCACTAGGGTCCCAGCCGGAGCCCACGCTGTTCCGCGGGGCGGGACGCGCACCTTTTTGGGTGCGCGGCGCCCGCAAGGGCGCTTCGGGCCTCCACCTGTGGCTCGGGCGCCCCTTCCCTGGGGCGGAAAGAGGAGTCGTGGGCCTGCTCCAATCCCGCTCGACCCGCCCGGCCGCCTTCCCGGGCTTGCGCTGGGGGTGGGGGTGGGAGCGGCGGACGCCCGCCGCCTGGGGCTGGAAGCCTTGTTTCCAGACGCATCTTTGGAGGTGGCGCACTGTCGTAGCGCTGCTGTCCTAGCATACGCCTCGTCGCCTCCGGTCTCCAGCGCCATCTGAGCGGATTGGGGGCTGGGGTCCAGGTTTCAAGCGGGTATGTTGAGTGCAGGCTCCCTAGGTGGCGACAGAGGGAAGCCGCTGACCACCCTTCAGCCCCAAATCCTGATGGTATAAGGCGTGCGGCGAGGCTGGTCCCCACGATCCCCAGGTTTTGTTTAGAGTTAGGCGGCTGAGAAATCGCGGAGGGTCGGGTGGGGGCATCATTCTCTGGCGTGGCTACCCAAGGGCGCAGCCACGCAGTCACGCGTCTCCACGCGGCGACGATCGGGGGTGCCTTGCGGGGAGGCCTGTCTTGAGTGCGGGAGCCATCAGCTCACTTCTCTCGGCTCAGAGCAGAAAAGTTGAGCTCCAGGGAGGGCTGGGGTTTCTTACATCCCGACCAGGGCGCGCGCTTTCCTGGACTCAGTCCCTGAAGCCGAAGGTTGTGTGTGTTTGGGCAGGGTCCGCCTGGCGGGGAAGACTGCGGTTCGTTTGAGTCGCCTTCCTCGTCCCGGGCGCGGAAGTCGCGCTCTGTCATGAGCGCGTGTCCCTTGGGGAGGGGCAGCGTCCAAGCCCAGGCCGCTGGCTTGGGAATGAATGAATGGCCTTTGTCGAGCCGTTCGGAAACCTCACTGCCTCCGAGGCTCCCTTCAGGGCCCATTGGCTCCTTTTGCCTCTGCCGAAGACTCCCCAGAGCTGCGAGGAATTTCTGTCCCTCCGGCTGCCATTGGCGAGCGCTGCCGCGGAAAGGGCTGTCAGGTCTTGGGGTCGGGGTTGGCACCTTGATGCCTGGTCCTGGCCCCCAACCTGCCCGGCGGCGCAGTTGCCGCGTGGATGAGACAAGTTGTTCAAGCCGCAACCCAGGCCGGGTCTTGGAGTCAAAGCCGGGGATGGAAGGCCCAGAGTGAAGGAGACCAGGTGCGTCACTGGTCTGGGAATCTGGGGCGCCCGGAGGCGCCGCAGCCTCCCTCGAAAGTGCCTGGGACCCCAATCTTCCACGCCCAGGGCGCCAGCATGCCTGTCGCGCCGGGTCCGATTCCGCCCCCATTCTAGAATCCCAGGGGCGCTGCTTCTGAGGTTTTTTTCCCCTTTAGCCCCCAGGCCCCGGTATTTGAAAGCGAGCTGTCAGGGGTCGTTGTGTGCACTGTCTGTCTGTACTTCCTAGTACAAAGCCCGGAGGCAAACCTGAAAAGCCCCCAGTGGTTTCACCTCCAGGTTTTGTTCTCCCACCTGGTCGGCAAATCACCTTGAGTCTGCCTACTAAGGCCAGGGAGAACGTTTCGCTTGGAAGACGCCTATTTTTATTTTGGTTACTTTAGGCCCATTTGGGTTTTAAGAAATGCTAAAGCACAAACAAACCCAAGCAGGAGTAGGGAAGAGGTGGGTGCATTCATTCCGTGGACTGGGAGCAGCGTCCACTCCAGGCCCACTGGTATTGACAACTGCAGTATTGGATTCAGAATCAGATGGAAAGAGCCCCCTTCTCAGATTCCCTGTGAATGTTTAAATTCAGCTCCCAAATCCAGTCAGGATGTCCCAACAAAATTCCCCCTCAAGAATTAGAGACTTTATCTTTGTAGCAAAAAAAAAAAAAAAAAAGTCAGTTACAATTATTGGGCCAATGGATTCCGTTTCTTTAAAAAAACTTTAATAGTGCTTTCTGCCTTCAAGTCTGGGTGGCAAATACATAATGGGGTGGGAGGCAGCGTTTAGGCGGAAGGAAGTTTCGTTTTCTGCCTGCATCTGCGAAACGGAGGGGAACTCACCTCTCCAGCGGGGGTCCCTCTACGGCCCCTCCTTCTGCCCCCACCTCTTGCCTCTCCCCTACCTGTGACACTAGGGTTGTATTCAGCCCCGCACCTCGTTTCTCTGTTGAGCTGAGGCTTCCAAGTGCCTGGCCCGTCGGAGGAAACTGCCGAGCTGGCGCTGGGCAGGGCAGGGCAAGGCTGGGCGAGGGCCCGCGGGTGCCCCCACCTCCCTCCCGGCCGCAGCCCAGCCGTGGAGATGGAGCTTCGGGCGATGGCGGCATAAAGAAGTTGTCCTAGACTTCGGGGCCGGTGGAGAGGCCCGCCCGCTCGGTGGCGCTTGGGGCGGACTCCCCAGAAGGCCTTCCCACCCCGTCCCCTCGGAGGAACCCAAGAGCACTGTGCCCACGTCGTGCGGGGGAGGGTCTTCTCGCGGAGGGGTTGGGTCTCCCGCAGCATGACCCCACTGTAAACCTTGTTTCCCTGGAGTGGGTGGTCAGGACGTTTTAGGAGATGAGGGGACCTCAGGTCTTGAGCGTCCCCTAAATCGGGGTCTCTAACTGCCCGTGACGGCGTCTTTCGGAGGATGGGGAACGGCGGCCTAGGTGAAAGGGGTTGTGGGAGTGGGGGGGCGGTTCTTGGATTCGGATCCCCGTTCCCAGCTCTGCCAGCTTCAGGTGTGTGCGTGGTGAGGGTGACTGATGGCAGGCGTGGTGGGGGACCCTGGCCTCAGGGTTGCGGCCGTCAGCGAGGTACCTTCCACTGGACTCTGCTCCTAGCCCCACGCAGCGTGGGTCTCCGCGCGGCGCCCGGCCAGGGTGCGGGGCGGAGCTAGGCTGGGACTGGCTGGGGGCCGCCCCGCCCGGCGCCGGGGCCTTCGCGCCGGCCCCCGGGGAGGAGTTATGATAATTTCCTTCTCATTAAGGCTCCCCGGTCCCCCGGCTATCGCCGGGACACAGTGCGGGCGCGGCTTCCCGGGTCCCCTGCAGCGGTCTTCACACCCGCGGCGGCAGCATCTACAATCGCGGAGCTGCCGATGCGCGCCCAGTGACCCGGCCAGCTAGGCCCGCGCGGCGGGGGCGGCGGCAGACGCCTGGCCACCGTGACCCCAATTTTGGATTTACCGCTCGGGGGGTGGGGGGAACCTGGATTTAACTGGCGATTGTTTTGGGGGACGCCGGACGCCATGTTGTGGAAAATAACCGATAATGTCAAGTATGAAGAGGACTGCGAGGTGAGCTGGGCACAGGGGCGCAGCCCGGCCCCACCCGAGTACAGTCCGGGAGGCGGGGGCCTCTGGACCGAGGTCGGGGGCGAGGGCGCAGGAGCAGCGAACAGGCACCCACCGCATGCCCTTTGATGGGACAGAGTCCACTTCTCCGGACACCCCCTATGTTGCGTTTCTCCGGGGTCCCCTTCCCGAATCGGGCCTTTCCCTAAATATCCAGCCTCGGGAACGGGGCCTGGAAAGAGAGTGGCATATCCTACCCACAAAGCTTACCGGCCGGTTTCACGCGAAGCAAAACAGCCCTTCTTCCCGTTTTCTCGGAAGAGCGCCGGGTCTACAACTCTTAGAGGTGGCTTTTACGCACGAAACCTCCGTCCAAAGGCGTTAGACGAGGCGGCCTGCCGGCGACACCTTTGCGGAGTCTCCTCCTAGGCGGGCTTGTCACCTGCTCCGCTACCCCCTCGGGGAGACAAGAGAACAGCAGAAGTTTGGCTTTCGGGAGAAGTGGGGGCTGGGGAGGGGGGGCGCGCTGAGGCCAGATGGGGCAGTAAGCGCTCGGGAGTGCTCCATCCTGTTGGACAGGTTGAGCTAGAGTTTCGGAGAGTGGGAGGGAGGGAGGCGGCGAGCGGGAAGAGGAAGAAGACGCAGGCGGCGCGAGGCGTGCTCCTGGGCTCCGGGAGAAAGGCGAACGGTGGCTGCGGGGACGCGCGAGAGCCGTGCGTCCGGGGCACCTCGAGGGGCCGCTCCAGTTTGCAGGCCCGGGCACCTCCGCTAGGGGGCGACGGCGTCCTGTCTCTCCGGGTCCCCCAGCCCCCGCTCCCGCTACCCCTGTGACCCGGGGACACATGGCGACACGTCCTTTCAGAATTAAGTCGAACAGCCCTGGGGCCAGGAAACGTGTACAGGCAAGGCTGCCCAATTTTCGGGGTCCTTCCTCCTCCCTGTGTGCCCGATTGATGGGGAGACTGATGGTCGGGCAGGACGGTCTCACTCCGCCGTGGTCTCGCATCGGTAGCCCGGGAGCGCACGCCTGGCTCCAGCGGGTTCCACCCCGAATCCCTGGGGCGGCACTGGGCTGCCGGCCCGGCTAGGGAGGGTCTCTCGCCCGGAGGTCTTTGTCCTGAGGGCGTGGAAGGGAGGGTCCCTGGGGCGGGGGAAAAAGCGTATTTCCTGCGCGGCACGCATTATCCGCGCCGCGCCTCTTCCCCACTTTTGGCGGACAACGCTGGCATGTGCGGACTTGTGGGCGATCGCGCTCTGCGCAGCGTGCAGACCTTCTCCCAGGATCCCTGCCTCAGCTTCTCCCGCCCCAAGATCTGGGATGCGGACTGGGCGCCCCCGATTGCCTCGGGCGACAGAGCGCCCAGACCTTCGCCTCCGGGCCCCGGGGGCACCTTCCCCCAGGTCTTTTCTCTAGTTTTCCTTTTTCAGACTCTCGGTTGACAACGAAGCTACCCCGGGGCACGTTGCTCCCCCAGGGGCCTTTTGGCTCGAGGGCAGGGCCCCGCGGGGTCGGGCTGGGCGGGAGCAGTGGGTCCCCAGGCGCAAGAGGCCCCGCGCGGCCGCACTCGGTTCGCAGGAGCGGGGTTTCGTCCTAACCGGGTCTCGGTTTCTCTGCCCCAGGATCGCCACGACGCGAGCAGCAATGGGAACCCGCGCCTGCCTCACCTCTCCTCCGCCGGGCAGCATCTCTACAGCCCCGCGCCGCCCCTCTCCCATACCGGAGTCGCCGAATACCAGCCGCCCCCCTACTTTCCGCCTCCCTACCAGCAGCTGGCTTACTCTCAGTCGGCCGACCCCTACTCGCACCTTGGAGAGGCGTACGCCGCTGCCATCAATCCCTTGCACCAGCCCGCGCCCACCAGCAGCCAGCCGCAGGCCTGGCCGGGGCGCCAGAGCCAGGAGGGGGCCGGCCTGCCCTCGCACCACGGGCGCCCGGCCGGCCTGTTGCCCCATCTCTCTGGACTGGACGGCGGCGCCGTGAGCGCACGCAGGGAGGCCTACCGACGTTCGGACCTGCTACTGCCGCACTCGCACGCCCTGGACGCCGCGGGCCTGGCCGAGAACCTGGGGCTCCACGACATGGCACACCAGATGGAGGAGGTGCAGGTGAGCGCCTCGGCTCTGCCCGCTCCGGCCCGGACCTGTGCGCCCCACTGCCTCTCTCCTCTTACCCCTACCCCAACCCCGGTCCCCCGGCCAGGCTCTCCCCGAACTTAAGGAAACTTTGTCATTTCTCCTTCAGAATGTGGATGACCAGCACCTACTTCTGCATGATCAGACAGTTATTCGCAAAGGTACGCAATGAGCCATAGTCCTTGTCTTCCTCTGGCCCACACACCCTACCCTGTTGTGGTTCTTAAGGGCGCTGTGAAGTTATTAATTTATTGGCAAGGTGGAGCCTTTGAGATCTGACTTGAGACATTCGTGGTGGAGGGAGTGACAGGTTTTAGGGGTGAGAAGAGAGGGCACTTTAAGATCTAAATGGAAAAAGATGCTCTCAGGTGCTGCCTCTCAATCTTTTGTCACTTACTAATTTTTTCCCCTTGGGGAGTGTCACTTCTTGGATTTGAGAGTGTTTGTACAATGCTCCAGAAAGAACTCCAGAGTGAGTTAAGCCTGTGATTTTGGAAAATTAGTGGAGTGTTTGGTCCTGTGACAATTTTAGTTGTTGAATGGGTTGCTGTGATTTTATTCCTGATTCCAAATACAAGGTTAAAGGGCCTTCATTCTGATCTGTGAGAAGATGGTGGGAAGCAGTTTGGCCTACAAAACATACAGCCTTAAAATGCACGGGGCTGGGTGATCTGTTGGTTTTAGGCTGGGATGAGGTGGGAGGGGGTTTTTGGAAAATGGGATTACTTGGTGAGTGAGTGGCTCATGATATTAAGTTACATCTAGCCAGGATTACCAGTTTGGTTTTGCTGGGAAAGACAGTCATCCTAAATCAAGGGTAGTTATGACCTGTTACTTGAAGTTAAACTGTTTGAGATCAACAGGGAAAAATTAAAAACAAAAAACAAAAATCCTTATAAAATAAACTGAATTTCCCAGTAAACTTAGAACAGATTTATTTGTATTTAAAACTGCTATGATCAGTTGCATTGAAAAGATTTTAGCAAACGATTGGAATATGTCCTGCAGTTTTGAATATTCCTTGAGTGAAGAGGGAAAATCACCATTTAGTTAAGAAGCTGTCTTTTGAAAACAAATGTTCTAATTAATCAGATTATAATAGTGGCTAGAAAATGCAAACCCAGATTTTGACTAATTTCCCAAGGTGTTAACTTGTGAATTTCAGATTTGATTATCTTGAGGAATAGGGCTTTAAAAAAAAAAATCTGTTTGCAGTTTATAGCCCAACACGCAATGTTACTGTCGAGGGGCTCCTTCACTTTTGGTGAGTGATTTGAAAAGGTCTCTTGCTTGGGACTGCCACTTCTGATCTTCATTTACAGGTCCTATTTCCATGACCAAGAACCCCCTGAGTCTCCCGTGTCAGAAGGAGTTGGTGGGGGCTGTGATGAATCCCAGCGAGGTCTTCTGCTCAGTCCCTGGAAGACTGTCCCTCCTCAGCTCTACATCTAAATACAAAGTGACAGTTGCTGAAGTCCAGAGGCGGCTGTCCCCGCCTGAGTGCTTAAATGCCTCATTACTGGGAGGTGTTCTCAGAAGGTACATGGGGACACGTTGTGGGCATGGTCCTTGGATAGGTGGTGGGGGATGAAAAATAAAGCACCAGGGAGGTATTTTTAACATTTATGTTAACTTTTATACCTAACACTGAATTCTAATCGGCTGGGGGGAGGGGGGCGGCTTAGTACATTTCATCTCTTTTAGAAAGTGCCAAGTGTAGAAAAAAGTGCTAAAACAATGCTAATAAATTCTCATTCGGTTGGAATTTGATTCCATGTATGAAGTGGTAGCATCTGTATTTAGGGTAGCGGAGCTCCATGGGTCTGATTCTCCCCAGGGGAGTAGTTTGTGTGTGTGTGTGTGTGTGTTGGGGGTGCTGCTGCAGTTTCTACAAGTGAAAATTTATCTGCTCCAGTACAACATGCAGTGTTCTGTGATTAAAAAACAAAAATGCTGGCAATGCTAAGAAAGATTTTTTAATTTTATGGAGATAAGGACTCCCTGTATCACTTGATTAGGAACCATATAATGTCGAAGGTCTTTTGACAGATTTCTATTTTGATAGCAGGTTAGGCATTTCAGCATTTTAAAGTGGTTTCTTGAGAAAAGAATTTTTTTTTTTTTTGCTTAGAGCCAAGTCTAAAAATGGTGGCCGGTCCTTGCGGGAGAAGTTGGACAAGATTGGGTTGAATCTTCCAGCCGGGAGACGGAAAGCAGCTCATGTCACTCTCCTGACGTCTCTCGTGGAAGGTCAGTGGAGGATTTTTTTGTTTTGTGGTATTTGTAGTTGGTGCTGTGTTGTGTCTTTTAACATTTCTCTAAAGAAAAGCTTAAAAACAACTCTTAGTCACAAGTAGAGAGAGGGATGCAAGAAGTGATTTGCCATGTTCATTACAGTGATTCAGTCACTTAATCAAATGTTAGCCCCAGAAAATCACTGTTAAATTTCCTATCAGATGAACCAGTTTCTGAAGGATGAAATGATTTGGTACATGTTTTTTCGTTGTTTTCTTGTTTTAAAGCTGGTTCCTTTGGGTAAAAATACCGTTTCTAGTTTTTATAGCTGTGGACTATTGGGATTATGGTTAATGAAGAGAAAAGCCCTTGTATACAGTGAGACTGGTCCAATTCACAACTCCTTTGTTAATTTCCCCATCAAAAAAAGTAATAGGGGGAGAAAACCCTGATGGGGCCCACAGATGGGTCCCCCTCTCCAATGCTAAGATAGTTAGGATGTGATATTTCAGTTTCTTGAATGGGCTTACACCCACTAACCTGGAAAGTAGCCAAGAATGCAATACGGCCTTTACAAAGGGGGCGAGGGAAAAGTGAAATAATTATTTTTAAAAACAAAACAATCTGGTTGTTACTGCGCGCAGGAAAATGAGTTGAGCACGGAGAGGCTTATCGCCAGTGCCTCGTCCAATCAGCGGGGCGCTGGGGGCCCGGGGAGCCAATGAGGGGTGGTCTCCTGGCAGCCAGGCGATCTTTTGAACATTTTCTTTCCCTGGTTTACATGGTGCCACCGCGGTGCTAAAAGAGACTTGGCAGGGCCCGGCTCTACCTTTTTATGAGTTGTCTTTGGAGGTCAGGGCCAGGAGAAAGGAGCTGCCTGTTAGATGCTCTTGGGGACCAGCTGTCCTGCATGGAGAATGCTGGGCTCTGCGTGTGTGAAACATAAATGTGGCTCTGCAAGGTTTCTTCACCAGCCAGGCAGGGGTGCTTGAATGAGAAAGTGAACAATGGATCTCAGATTCTGATTTAGTGAGTCAGGGAGGGAAGTGGATAGTGGGGGTGCCACCAGCTGGGTTTTTGTAAAGCCCTGACAGCCCCACATTTGGAATCAGACACTTCGGTGGGTTCCTTGGGTGGGAGATGACCACCACCACCCTACCATACCGCTTGGTTTTCTCACTCTCCGCCCCCAATAACTTAGATATGGGTAGGCCAGGTTGGTAGGTAGAACTCCTGACATTTCTAGTAGGATACACTCCTCCCTTTTTTTTTTTAAATTGGCCACACCATGAGGCATGTCGTATCTTAGTTCTCTGACCAGGGATCAAACTTGTGCCTCCGTTGCTTTGGAAGCGTGGAGGCTTGACCACTGGACTGCCAGTGAAGTCCCCCTCTTAAAAGAAACAGTCTAGAGACTTAGCTCAACCAGCAATGGGGCGCCCTTGTTTAAAAACAAAGATTTTGTCCCAGTTTGCTTCTTTGACAAACATGCTCACCTCCCTTAAATTTTCTGACTTCTGCACAATGATACAGAGAAAACATGGTGTGAAAACATGGAGACAGAGCATCCCCATGATCTACTCAGGTTGGCAGAGGACTGGGTTACATTGGTCAAGAACAGTTAAAAATTTCAGTTTTTCCCTCCTGACGTTGTATGATTTCACCCTCTATTCCTAGGGAAGAGTACCCACTGAAAGTACCCAGGAAGTTCTCCTTACCAGCTGGGTTGTTGGCCCCACGTATGATTTCGTTTTAGAGTACAGAATGACCACTAGACTGATTGTTGTTCAGTCTCTTAAGTTGTATCCAACTCCTTGGCGACCCCATGGGTTGCAGCACACCAGGCTTCCCTGTCCTTCACACTATCTCCTGGAGTTTGGTCAAACTCATGACCATTGAGTTGGTGACACCATCCAACCATCTCATCCTCTGTTGCCCCCTTCTCATGCCCTCGATCTTTCCCAGCATCAGGGTCTTTTCCAGTGAGTTGGCTCTTTGCATCAGGTGGCCAGGGTATTGGCGCTTCAGCATCAGTTGTTCTGATGAATATTCAGGGTTAAATAGACTGATAGTGCTGGAAAAGGGGAGAAGGGCCAGTTTGCCATGGTGACCACAGCCACCCTAAAGTCTGTTACCATTGCCGATTATTCTAGGTGAGGCAGTTCATTTGGCTCGGGACTTTGCCTATGTCTGTGAAGCAGAATTTCCTAGTAAATCTGTGGCTGAGTATTTAACCAGACCTCATCTTGGAGGGCGGAATGAGATAGCAACTAGGAAGAACATGCTGCTGGCCGCACAGTAAGTATCCAAACTTGAGAATTTGATGCCCTGATGCTCTGACCTTGAAGCCCAGAGGCCAGCACAGCCCCTGGTGCTCAAGAAAGAAATGCTCCTTAAATAAGTTAGGGTGTTGAGCAAAAGGAATGTCGAGGAGTGTAAAAGTACAGTCAAATAGGGTAACTTTTGGGTAGGATTTAGAAGACTAAGAACAGTGAGAGTATGGCTCACAATGAATGTTTTTGAGCTGCTTAGTTATTTAGCTCAAAATAGTTAAGCTAATTCGTTTATCTTATTTGCATGTCTTACAAAAATGTGTTAGAAACAATTTATTTTGTCACATCCAGTAGCGATGATGTGCCTTCTGCTTCCTGATAACAAGATGTTTTTCGATTTTAATTATTTTGGCTATACCACGTGGCATGCGGGATTTTACTTGCCCAGCCGGGGATGGAACCCGTGTCCCTTGCAGTGAAATTGGGAGTCTTAACCACTGGACCACCCGGGAAGTCTCCTTTGTGTTTTAAAACGACCCAGTTGAATGTATAGGAGTCATAGGCAAATTAAATGTCTCAAAAACAACTTAATGCAGCTGAGGGGTTTCTCATCGAAACCAACTGTAAATTGATTTTAAAATCATGGTAAATGAAGCAGAACCAGTCAAGTAGGAAATAGGGCAGAAAAGAGAGCCGATGAACCAGCCTATATCACAGAGTGAATTTCTGGGAAATAAATTCCCGGTTCTTGACAGAATTGATTGTTTTATAGGAACCAGACTGCATCAGAGAGAAAACACTCTCCTGGGCTGGAATTCTGACTCTGCCTCTTTACTAGTCCTGGTGACCTTGGCCACTGGATTCTGGAGTGAATCCTTTTATCTTTTCTAATTGCAGGGAAGATTAAATAAGATAGTGCTTAAAGGAGTTTAGTTTGTGGCTCTGAACAGAATAGGTGCTAAGTGCAGCAGCTTAGGCTATTGGTGTTAGTTTAAAACCTATTGGGTTGGTCAGCCCCAGATTCTCTTTGCCTCCAGGTGTCACCCCCACGGTAGTTTAGTCTTTGTGCTCTATACCTGTTACGGGCCAATGTTGAGCTCAAGCTCAACGGTGTGCGTTGACTGTCTTCACAGGCAAGTGTGTAAAGAATTCACAGATCTTCTCAATCAAGATCGAACTCCCAACGGGAACAACCGACCCACCCCGGTCCTGGAGACCAACATTCAGAACTGCTTGTCTCATTTCAGCCTGATTACCCACGGCTTTGGCAGCCAGGCCATCTGTGCCGCAGTGTCTGCCGTGCAGAACTACATAAAAGAGGCCCTGATAGTCATAGACAAATCCTACATGAATCCCGGAGACCAGAGTCCAGCCGATTCTAGCAAAACCCTTGAGAAGTTGGAGAAGCACAGGAAGTAAAACAAGGGGGTGGTGAACCAAGGGCCGAAGAGTTTGGAAGGAAAAGGACTCCCAGATCATCTCGACCAGGACAGACTGGGCACCCCACTTACTTGGGGGGCAGAATTGTTACCCACCTTCCCATGAAAAAAAGCCTCTGTTGATTTCCAGCTCTTCACGTGCCCTCCTGGATTCCTTAGTATTTAGGGAGTGCTGAAGCGTCTCCTTCACTCTGGACGAGATGTTGGAAGTGCTGGTTCTTTACTCTTAATGAGTTATGTTTTATTTTTTTGGAACCCCATTCTTCCTTACTCTGGAAGTGGTGCTACAAGTTTTCGAACCTTTTGAATAAATCCCCGGGCTAACAAAAACTCACATTCACTCAGCTGTTGAAAGGTCAAATTGATGGGATTCAGATCAACAATAACTTTTAGTGTTGAGGTGAAAGTATGTAGTTTCTTCAGCCTCGTCCTGCATACCAATAGGAGGCAAGGATTCTGTCCACCTAGCAACTGGTTAATAGGTGGCATTTGTAACACTTTAAAACCCCTTGTTGAAAGGGGCCCTTCGGGTTTACGAAACTTGTAGAAACAAAGCCTGCTGATGACTTTATGTTTTTTCTTTAAAAAAAAAAAAAAACTTTGAAAGTTAACTCTTCAAGGAGGAGACTCTTTGAAATGACATATTCCTTTAAGGTATGGAAGCTTTATTTTGCGTATTTATTTCACATCTTAGTGAAACTTGAAAAGGGTAGGCATGGAGCATTTTTTTTTTTTTTTTTTTGCTGTCTGTCATCCCCCAGTCCCAGAGGAGGCTCTGTATTTTGAGAAACTGAGTTGAGTGTACAGATTTTATTTATGCATAATTTAATGGGGTCTGTAAATACGGGTGCACTTCTTATGCCTTTTTGAGAAACGGGATTCGATTTTAATATTAACTTTTAAAGGTGACGGGGTAATCTAAGACATATCTTTAGGTTTTATTCGTATGTACACAGGGTATTAAGAGTTAAGAGGATCTTCGGCTCCGTTCTTGACTCTGGAAGACTCTTATTTAATTGAAGCTGTCTGTCCACAAAGCAATAACTTTGTCTTGTTCCTGTTGGGCTGACCCCCCGAAGAGGTACAGAGCGAGGTACAGCGCGTGTGGGTGAAAATGGAGTTTTGGAATTGAACTCCTTGCCTGTAAATGTTCCCTAAATAATTGTTGTGTATATGAAACCTGTATAATAAAAAGTATTCTCGATAGAAGCTGTGAAAGTCTGGTTGGAACCTGATGTATTTTTTCATCCCTAAGAGGAGTGGCAGAGATCATTTCCGGTTTGACTGTAGCTGAGCAGTAAAGCTGTGTGCCAGGGGAATCCCTCATAAGATTGCTTCGTCACCCCATGCCATGCACTCAGCAGCTCTCAGCTTCGTAGGGTACCATCTCCCCTGACATAACAGCTGCTGGGAGATGTGTGAGGGATGGTTGATTGACAAATAAGAGGAATCTGCAGTTTGGGAATCCTGTCTTGTGTAAGACCACTTACTGAGAAACACGGTTCATATGGTTAAGTTGCATCAAAATTTTGAGAGTGGACATGAGATGATTGTGAGTAAAGACTTGGGCAGATCCTCTTTGGGAGGACTAGGCATTCAGTCAGATGCAGGCAGTGGAGGTGTGTGGTAGGTGCCCTGAGTGTTTTCTCCATGGAATTTCTCCATCTTTGGAAACATGATCGTGCACGTAGACATTCTCATCATTTTGTCTGCTGGGCAGATCAGAGGTTGGGTTTCTGTCCTTGGGGAGCAGAAGAGACTGGCAGGGCTTGTGTGCTTGTGGGATGTTTGCTAGGATCTTGGATGTTCACCGACAATCCTTAGGTTTCAAGTTGAAGTGGCCTGGCACATCCTCCAGGAAGTGATATGTTTATAGTTTGGCCTGAGTGGCTGGGCTTCAAAGGCAGTGTGGGAGCAAAAGGGTTTTCCATGTCGGATAAGGCTGTTGCTTCAACTCCAGACTCATAAGTCTTGATTCATAACTCTACCAAATGCTTAGCAATTCCTGATTTAATATTGGCATTAGATGTTATTAAGTAACTTAAACTCTGCCAACCTAATACTTTGCTCTTGGCAGCTTGTCCCTGGCCATTGAACATTCCCATTAAGTTGGATTTATCTGGTTGCTATCTCAGGATTACAATTGCTTTGCTTTAGAGCAGTGAAAAGAGGTCTCACATTGGCAGTTATTTCTCAATCGAGATGTGAGACCTTGGGTGTTAAGAGGAGATGAAGGGGGCAAAGGATTGAAGGAAAAGGGACTATTTGCTTATCAGCATCTCTGCTTGCTTTTGGACTAGACTCTGGCTTTGAGGAGCTGTGCTGAACTGCAGGGCAGACAGTGTTCTGGAATCACCCCAAAGTCAACCCGGGATTGAATGAGTCATAAAGCAGGGCTTACGCCTGGCTCAGCGCTCAGTTCTCCTTTTTCTTTGCTCCCACTGAACACCAGCAGGACAGCCACTGGCTTCCTGGGTCCAGTGTGTGGTAATAGGTTTTACTTCCTAATACTCTGAGCTGATGCCATGGGGAGCAACTGAGCACCCTTACAAGGTCCCTACCGAAACCTTGGCTGCCTTGATTTCTCTCCTGCTCTCTGAGCACGTCCGACTCCCATGGCCTAACCTCAGGCCATCAGACACAGACTCTTGTTTTTAAGCCCTGTGTTGGTAAGAATTACATTTCATTCTCCCTTTCTCCTTCACCCTGTGCTGTTGTTGCCTTCCTGGCTCCTTGACAGGTTGATTTGCTTTTTATGAAGACACATGATGCTGCTGAAGTCTTTGGCACTCCCGGAGAAGAATGAAGACGCTCCTTTTTTTCCTCATGGTTGCACTGAAAGAAAACCCATCGCTGTCCAATGACACGCACAATCCAGAGTTCATTTTGGAGAGAGACTCAGCAGGTCTCTGCGTCTACAGACTGGATATCTGTCCATCCGGGCACCTTGGAGATAGATGCCTGCCTGTCTCCCAGACACTTAGAGGTTCTCTGGAAGGTCAGATGGGGTGTTGTCAATAGCCTTTCATGGCTGTCTTTTCTCCATGTGCATACAATTTAAGTTGTGACTTAGGAAAGGGACGATTAGTCTGTTTCTCATTTGAAATGATTTCATAACAACCATCCTTTCCATTTTGGGGGCCTAGTGTCAGGGTGAGATCTGAGATCCTGTATTTGGATATTAAAAAACAAAACAAGATAAGGTCATGGATGGGTAAGGCAGAAACTCCTAAGGCTCAGCAGTGGTGGGAATGCTGGTGGGGAACCCACTGCCTTTTTCCTGGGATAAGTGTTGGTTACCAGCTGTTAGGAATTCCTGTATGGGTTGCTGTGATGCTGGAGGACTTCAGGGTTGATCCTTCTTGAAGGAGGATGGGCCTACATCTCAATAAACTCATCAGAAGTTAAAATTGCTTCAAGTCCAAAGTGTATTATTGTACATCAGCTATTTTCTTTTTTTGGCTGTGCCATGCAGCTTGAAGGATCTTATTTCCCTGACCAGGGACTGAACCTGGGCCCTGAAAGTGAATGTGCCAAGTCCTAACCCCTAAACTGCCAGGGAGTTTCCTACACCTCATTTGTTTAAAAAATAATTCACTTACCTTAAACCTCCTCAGAACACTTACATTAGCCTACAGTTGGGGAAAATCATCTAACACAAAGCCTGTTTTATAGTAAGGGGTTGAATAGATCATAATTGTTTTTCTTTTTAAAAAAAATTTTGGCCACACCCCTTGGCACATGGGATCTTTTTTATTTGCTGAATTCTTTATTTTTGGCTGTGTTGTCTTTGATGCTGTGCACGGGCTTTCTCTAGTTGCAGTGAGTGGGGCCACTCTCTGTACTAAGTGCTTGGGCTTGTAGTGGTGCCCTCTCCTGCTGCAGCTCTAGGTGCCCGGGCTTCAGTGGTTGTGGCACACAGGCTTAGTTGCCTTGTGGCATGTGGGATCTTCCTGGACCAGAGATTGGACCCATGTCCCCTGAGTTGGCAGGCAGATTCTTAACCACTGGACCACCAGCGAAGTCCAGCATGTGGAATCTTAATTCCCCAACCTGGGATTGAACCCTCACTCCTTACATTGGAAAGTGGAGTCTTAGCAACTGGACTGCAGGGAAGTCCTCACGTAATTTGTTGACTACTCTACTGAATGTGGAAACTAGAATGGCTTTGAGTGTATTGGTCACTGACCTTTGCTGCTGCCCAGCGTCACGAGAGGATCTCACTAGCCCAGGAAAAGGGCAACATTCTAATTTTGAAGTATGGTTTCTACTGAATGCCAGTCACTTGTGTTCCAACCTTAAGTTGAAAAATTATAAGTTAAATCCTCGTAAGTCAGGGAGCATCTGTAGCATCTCTCTCGTCTTTTCCTTTTCCCAGGGGTGTGTTGGGGTGGTGAAGTGGCAGTTTAATTTGCCTTCCTTTACCGCAGGTGGAAAAGAGCCTGATGCTGGGAAAGATTGAGGGCAAGAGGAGAAGGGGGTGACAGGATGAGATGGGTGGATGGCATCACCGACTCAATGAACATGAGTTTGAGCAAACTCCAGGAGAGGGTAAAGACAGGGAAGCCTGGTGAGCTGCAGTCCATGGGGTCACAAACAGTTGGACATGACTTGGCCACTGAATAACAATAGCAGGTGGAGAACCCAGGAAACGGCTGTCCTGGGCTACAAAGGGAAGAACAGTCTGAGGTACTTTTAAGCATGTTTTCCAGGTCAGGGAGCTTTCTCTGATCCCTGGGTGGCTGTGACCCTCAGCCAGTGCCTCTTAGTTGCCTGTGCTGAGTGGGTGGTGAGGCTTGTCTCCTTAATTGGAGATAAGAAAGGTTTGCTTTCAAAATTTTGAGGCCGTAGTGCACCTATGCGCTATTCTCAGGGGCGGCTTTTGCTCCCTGATGATCTGATCATTGTTGATTTATTTTCTCAGATACATCAGATTTCTCTTCCAGTTGACGGTTTTCATGTACTTCTCTGAAATCCATAGGCCACCAGGCTGGGAGGCTTGGTGACAATTGGAGTCACCAAAACCTGACCCCTTCCTGGCTCTGCCAACCCAGGCTGGCATTATGTTCAAGGTCCATGGATGCAAGGCGTATCAAACCTCTGTCTTCTAGTAACATGGAACATAATCTGCAGAAACAAACCTGATCTCCTGACTTTTAAAAACTACACTGGAGTCCATAGTTTCATGGAGTGCTCCATTACTTTTGGCACCATCATAAACACTAGTTTTCTTGCCTCTTTTGGGTAACATCTTGATGTGGGAGATGGATGAGAAAAAAAGTGTGAAAACTGACAAGAGTTGAAAGGCCTAGTTCCAGGAATGTGTTCAAGGAAGAGCTTTGATAAGAATATGTACAAGGTCAAGTCTCAGGCTTGTGGGATTTTAGTTGCTTGACAGGCGATTGACTGGGCTTTCAGAGCCCTTGGCAGTGAGAACGCAGAGTCCCAACCTCTGGCCCATGAGGGGATTCCCTTGTTCTCTTTTATCATGATGCATGGAGTGTTCTTTGTGGCTTCCCAACATTTTCCAAGGGAAGATCTTGATCTTAAGGAATGGTCCCAAAAGAGAGAGTCTGAGAGGTGGTGGTTTGAAGAGGGTGTCTTGGCACCTGGCCCTTGCTGAGATTAGAAGGCCTTTGGGACTTCACAGATGTTAGGAGTTGAATTGTACTCCCTAGAAGTGGGGTATGTCCAAGCCATAACCCCTGTACCTTGGTCTCAACCTTAATTTGGAAATAGGGATGTTGTGAGTAAATAAGATGAGGTCCTGCTGGAGTCCAGTGGGCCTTAATTGTCATGACTTGTATCCTTACAAAGAGAGGAGAGGCACAGACACACGAGCGGAGATGGCCACGTGAGATCGCAGGCAGAGGTGGAGGGTGGCTGGCCACCTCCCGACGCTGGAAGAGGTGGGAAGGCTCCTCCTCCAAGGATTTCAGATAGAGCATGGTCCTGTGGACACCCTGACTTTGGATGTTTAGCCTCTGATGAGAGCAGAGCTGGTCACTGTGTCATTATTTTCGTCCCAGTCCTCCCGTTCCCCTCCCCCACCTCTCCTCCATCTCCCCTTGGAGGTGGGGGTGGTGATGGCCCAGAGTGGGGACTCTGTTTCATTTGCCCCAGCAGTTCCTTTTTGAGGAACCAGGAGGGAATCATGTTTGGGCCTGAGGACTTGAAGAGGGGGTGTGATTTTTCCCCAGATTTGACGATGTCTGGAGACATTTTTGGTTGTCACGAGTAGGGGGAGGGAAAATTGCTGTTGGGATCCTAGCGGGTCGGTGCTAAACACACAGGACATACACAGGAGCACAGGACAGCTCCCCCCACAAAGAACCCCCCGGGGTGTCAGCCATCCAGAGGCAGAGAAATGCTGCTGTAAATGAAACCTGGATGTGTTACTCAAAGTGATCACAGAACTTGCTTCCTCAAGCTGGATTACTGTCTCATTTTCTACCTGATGTGAGTCTAAAATGTTTAAAAAATAAATAGGCTTTACTTTCATAATGTTTACATAAATGAATAAATATTATGTGAAAAATAAGTATTTAAATGGGTAAGTAAAGAAACCTGAGCTAAGATCTCCAGAGAGATCTGCACCCCTGTGCAACTATTTCTTAACTTTGTTTTTTGCTGTTGAAAATTTTTCTTAGAAAAGGGTTTTTACCTGTTTCCTAACTTTGGAATCAGTGCAGTTTCTCACTGTAAGCAATTTCCTGGAGAACAGGCGAGGAAGGGTAGGAAGCTGCTCCCCTACGCCCCTGCATTCCTCTGTTTCTTTTTCTCTTTGGCCAGGAATTCTGATTTTCTTCAAGCAGAGATTTTGATGGATTGCTAACATCCATGCATATTCGTTTAACCACAAGACAGGAAAAATTCAGTGGTGGCAGGCACCAACTGTTTAAGAAGATCTTTAGAAAGACAGAATTTTCTCAACTGTTCCCTTTTAATTGTTGTTTTCTCTACCCATTGTTGCTAACTACTTTTAGCTGATGACAGAATGAATTAAAGTGTCACAAACAATTTCCTTTTTATTGTTGACAAAAGTAATACATGTCACACTCTTGTACACACTTAGAATATCTTTGGGAGTACAGATGAGCACCCAGGACGTGGTTGTCCTGTGCAGGGATCTGGGAGGCTGACACCAGGGCTGGGGGGTCGAGGGTGGCTGGCAGACGATCTTCCACTCTCTGTCATGTTGTCCAGTATAAATGTTTTAACTTGAATGTGGTCAAAACAGGGCTTCCCTCAGAGCTCAGTGGGTGAAGAATCTGCCTGCAATGCAGGAGACCCAGGTTTGATTCCTGGGTTGGGAAGATCCCCTGGAGAAGGAAATGGCAATCCACTCCAGTATTCTTGCCTAGAGAATCCCATGGACAGAGGAGCCTGGCAGGCTACAGTCCATGGGGTCACAAGAGTCAGACATGACCACCATACATCTCGGTGGACCCAGCAAAACCACATTTTGAATGTGATCAAAACCAGCAAAACCTGGTATCAAATCTAACAAACAAAAACTTTAGGTTTAGTAAAACACACAGACAAAAAAAAAAATCTAGGGAAATCCCTGGCGGCTGAGTGGTTAGGACTCCACACTTTTCACTGCCAAGGTGCGGGTTCAATCCCTGGTCAGGAAACTAAGATCCCGAAAGTTGTGTAGCGTGGTCAGAAGGAAAAAGAAAGAAAATGCAGAAAAACCAATTTTAAAAAAATGTGATGCTTACTGTAACACAACCTATAGAAAACACATATACACCATGTTATTTAATTCCCTAATAACCCTGCATGCATGCATGCTAAGTTGCTCAGTCATATTCAGATCTTTGTGACTCTATGGACGTAACCGACCAGGCTCTGTCCATGGGATTCTCCAGGCAAGAATACTGGAGTAGGTTGCCATTTCCTCTTCCAGGGGATCTTCCCAACCCAGTGATTGAGCTCTTTAATGTCTCCTGCCATTCTGTACGCCTAGCACCACCTGGGAAACCCACCTAATAATCCTATTTTAGCCCATCTTGCAGATGAGGCGCCAGAGGCTCAGAAAAAGGTGAGCGAGATGCTGAAGCTTTCATAGCTTCCGGAGCAGGCTTGGCTGCCTCCAGGGGTGCTGTTTCTAACCCAGTGCTGTCCTGTCCCCACATGGTAGGATACTACCTTATCCAGCATGTAGTATGTGCCAACCGCTGTTTTAGACCTTTTTCATATTAAACTAGTTTACTCTTCCCAACAACCATAGGATGTAGGCATTATAGCCCCATTTTACAGATGGAGAAACAGGCTCCAAGTGGTGAGCTGCCTGGGCAAGGTCCCTTCCTCGATGGATGGGCAGCTCCAACTCCAGCATCTATCTTGGGAAGCAGCAGCCTGTCCTTCAGATTTGCTGGTCAAGGGAAGTTTCCTGGGAGGGACTATGCTTTGGATTCTGAGCCTTTAAGGAAGGGGCCAGACATAGAAGATAGAACTTCCTGGCAAGATTACATCAGGGCAATGGGTAGCTTTTTATATTATTATTAGTGTAAAGTGGGGTCCCCAGGAGGAAATGCAATGGTACACAGAGATGAGGGTGTTTCCCCTCCCATCCCCATCTCCCCAGCTGGAGACCAATCTCATTACCAATTAGGTGTGTGTAAGGAGCTATTTTAGGCACATACACACAATGACATGTATTTCTTTTTTAACCCAAATGGTGGCATTTTGTACACACAGTCTGGCACCTCACTCTTCTCACTTGGTTTATCACCTTGATGGCTCCTCACTGGTTCATATAGAGCTGCCTTGTTTTGCAGAATGTCGTTTTGTGCGTGATGCACAGATAATTCATCCTGTTCTGACCAGGTTTAGAAAGTTTCCAGTCTTCTGTGGTTATAAACAAGGTGGCGGGGAGCGTACCTGTTCGCCAGCCATTTCACAGGGGTCTTTATTGGTAGGTTCTTGGATACAGAGTTTCATCCCTGCAGTCTGCAGTGTAGAGTCTACATGAACGGGCCTGCTGGGGGTGATGAAGTGGGGCCAGGGGCTGCTTTATGTGGAGCGTTCAGGGACTCTCACCAAGGAGGTGATATTTGGGTTGAAGGATCGGGAGGGATCATGTAAAACTCCCAGGATTGGGCCTCAGCAAAATTTACTGAGATGGCAGAAGATTCAATATATCGTCTTGTAAGTAAGACCCAGAGAATCAATCACAGGGAATAAAAACCCATGGAAGTTGCCACTGGCTTTTTTTTTTTTTTTTTTTTGGCTGGAAATCTACACAGTAAATCCTAAAGGAAATCAACCCTGAATATTCATTGGCAGGACTGATGTTGAAGCTGAAGCTCCAGTAGTTTGGCCACCTGATGTGAAAAGCTGACTTGTTGGAAAAGATCCTGATGCTGGGATAGATGGAATTCAAAAGGACAAGATGATGAGATGGTTAGATAGCATCACTGACTCAATGGACATGAATTTGAGCAAACTCCGGGAGATAGTGGAGGACGGGGAGCCTGGTGTGCTGAAGTCCATGGGGTTGCAAAGAGTCAGACATGACTTAGCCACTGAACACCACCACCAACTAGACACTAAAGCGGGACCCTGGGACTTCTCTGGCAATCCAGTGGTTAAGACTCCCAACACAGGGACTTGGATTTGATCCCTGGTCAGGAAAGGTCCCCCAAGCTGCAGACAAAAAAAGAAAAAAGAAAAAAAAGAAGACAGAGCCCTGAGGTGGCTGGTCTTGGGGCTCAAGATGAGTTCCAAACTAGCTCTGAAGACTGGTACTTCCAGATGCCCTGTCACACCAGGACCAGGAAGCAGAGAAATGAGCATGCTGTGTGGTGCTGGCCTTGTCTAACTCAGAATTAAAAATTCCTCAAGCTTACAGTGTCTGTCCAGGAGGTGAGGGTGGGGTTGAGCCTATGGGTGGGGCTCATCAGAACTTTATTGACTGTCAACAGTGGAAGGAAACTTAGAGGTCCTTGGCCAAGCCATTGGTTTGGAAAAACAAAATTTGTTTAAATGGTAAATTCTTCTGCCCTTCAAGTGGTTATTTAAAAGAATTACAGGTAATTAATTCAGGTATTGTTCATTTATCATGATAATAACAGGTATTGTTTGTTTATCATGTATTATGCACTGGGATCTAGGCCAAATGTTTTACATTCACTATTTCATTTCAATTTTCCTTTTTTTTTTGCTTAAGGATATTTCTTGCAGATCTTTACCAGCTGATACACACAGAAGTGCCTCACTCTTTTGTGTAGATATATAGGTGATGGACAGGGAGACCTGGCGTGCTGCGATTCATGGGGTCGCAAAGAGTCGGACATGACTGAGCGACTGAACTAACTAACTGTAGGATTCCATTGCATGGATGAACCATTTATTCCATTGTACAGATGGGCCAGAGCTAGGCATCTTTTCAAATGATTAGGTGAATGAAACTATATGTGACAGTTTGTTCTTCCATGACATTATTGTTTTTAGCATTTACTGTGTGATTGTGTCTATGAGGAATCTGAGAGGAGTAACTTCATCAGGGAGGTGATTTGAGACATCAGAGGAGGGGCTGCAGTTTCAGACCCACCTTCTGCAAGATGGGTTTTTGTGTTAGTTAAAGAGAAAATTGACACAAAGGCCCCAAAACAGTATGTTGAAGCAGGCACCCAACATGTAATGTCACCTGCTATCTTTTCTTATATACTGCCTGCTACCACGCAGAAGCCTGAGCTGTATGGGGTCCTTCATAAACACCAGTACCACCTTCCTTGAAAAACCGCTTCTGTGGTCCAAATCTCCCTTTTGGAGATTAACTGTCCTCTTTAAGGAACCGAAGGCTCTGGTAAATCCTGCAGTGAAGAAACTTTCGTTTAACCCATTGTTACCTGAACTTGAGGACATCATTTTAATCCCTCCTCCATCCCTCAACTGCCGTCAATATCTCAAGGGCCCAGAGCCTGACAACCTGAGAAACGCTGGCTGTGGCTGACACATCGGTGATCAGAAAAAAAGATTATAAAAGATTGGTGTCAACTGCTCAGTGAGTGATGTCTCTCTTGTCTTATTCATGATCTCTGGGGAAGCTCCCAACTGCCCACTTTCATGCCTTTTTTCCATCCTGTGAGGTACCAGGGTACAGTAAGCAAATTAAATAGCACCCAGGATGCAACTTAGGCAGCACTCCACCCAAAGAGCTCCCTCCCAAGAAAAATGGGGCCTAACCTGGTTCTTTCATGAGAACATTTTACCCTGGGGCTGCCCAGGGTTTAACGTCTGGAGTTACAGTATGTTATTTGCTCAGTTTCTAACTCTTTGTGACCCCATGAACTGTAGCCTGCTAGTCTCCTCTGTCCATGGAATTCTCCAAGCAAGAATACTATGGTGGGTTGCCTTGCCCTCCTTCAGGGGATCTTGCTGACCCAGGGATTAAACCTGGATCTCCTGCATTGCAGGGAGATTCTTTACTGTCTGAGCCACCTGGGAAGCTCACAGCGTAAAAGTGAATGGCTTTAAAAACCTCTTTACCATCTGAGCCACCTGGGAAGCCCAAGATTCCCCCTGGAGAAGGGGCATGGCAATCCACTCCAGTATTCTTGTCTGGAGAATCCCACGAGCAGAGGAGCCTGGAGGGCTACAGTCCATGGGGCTGCAAAGAGTCGGACACGACTGAGTGACTAACACTTTGACGTAAAAATCTCAATGCAAGTAGAAACTTCTTAGATGATAGAAATATTTTAAAACTGGATAGAGACAATGAAGATGCAAACTCCAAAAGTTTATGAAAGTCACAGCACTGTGTACACACAGTGGGTGACTTCTGTGGTATGTAAGTTACAACATTTATAAAGTTGCTTTTTAAAAAAAAGGCAAAAGAGAAAGACCCAACAGTCTCGACTCCCGAGTCTGCAGAAGGAGTCTTGTTTCCTCTGCAAACAACACGGGTTTCCGCAGGACTGAGTGTGTGCCCCGCCGTAGGTGGGCTGGAGGGGTCTATCTGGATTCTCTCCTGTAAATGCATGAATTCACAGTTTAGGTGGTGGGAGCCTCTGCCCACGTAGAGCTGACCAGATCAAATGTCCGCCCCCAAGGGCATCATCACCATGCAGCCAGAAGCACTTGGGCCAGCTGCTTGCTTTGTGATTTGTGGTTGACTTTGCTGGGTGGTGGTTTCTGAGGAAGCACAATTACATTGATTGAGGTTTTCAGGAAATGGTCCCTGAAGAGAGGTAAGAAGACCTTAATTATGGGCCTGGCTGCCAATTAGAGTGAGATCCAGAGTTTATGAATCCAAGAATGTCTCACCAGACTTCTGCTGCTCTGTGGCTTTTAGCTCCAGAACACTCACATGGGAAGGTGGATTCTGAAACTTATGGTAGAGGCTCCCTACTGAGTCTACAGTTTCTTTTGAAATAATTTAGCTGCTTTTCCAGGGGCTTCCCTGGTGGCTCAGACAGTCTGCCTGCAATCCAGGACACAAGGGTCCCGTCCCTGGATTGGAAAGATTCCCCTGGAGAAGGGAATGGCAACTCACTCCAGTATTCTTGCCTGGAGAATCCCATGGACAGGAGGAGCCTGGTGGGCTATAGTCTGTGGGGGTCACAAAGAGTTGGACACGACTGAGCAACCAACACTTTCACTTTCAGCTGCTTTTCCTTAAAGATTTTCTGACTATAATGTAGGAAAGAGAGTTTCCAGTTTATGATCTCTCTCTTTTTTTTTGGTCACACAGCACGTGGGATCCTAATTCCCTGACCAAATCCATATCCTCTGCATTGGAAGCTCAGAGTTTTCACCACTGGATGGCCAGGAAAGCCTCCAGTTTATAAATCTTGAAGGGACTCAAATTCCTCTCTTTTTTTCTCATGAACGCTCTTGAGTTTCTAGAGTACCTCCTATGTGCCAGCCCCAACGTGAGCAAAAGGATGCACCCTGGGAGCCAGACAGGCTCTTTCCCATCTCTGTGGAGTGTCTAGCCCAGCGAGAGTGTGTAGTCCATATCAGCCTCTGCCCTCCCACTGTCCTTTGCCGTGTGACCTGTGACAAGGGGTGACCCCTGCCCCACTTGTGACAAAGTGCTCACAGACTGTCCTCCTGATCCTGAAGTTTTGAAATCACTTTTTGGTAAGTCTCTATGGACCCCGCTTTATCATTTCTTCACTTATAAGGTATTTACTGAGTACCTACTATGTGCCAATTCATTTATGGCATATGGTGATGAATCAAATAGACCTGGTCTCTGCCTCGCAGATGATGATCTTGCAATGATGCTCATCACCTTTGCCCTTTGCCCCCGTGGGACCCTCCCAGTGGCCCCCCTCTCAGAGATAAGCACCATCTGTGCCCACTTTGCAGATGTGATCATCAAACGGCCAGTGGGAGCTGGGGTCTAGCCTCCTGTCCCTTCTATCTGGATGATGACCTACTATAAGACCCCGAACCTCCACAGCTGAGGCAGAGGGTAAGCTATGTGGACCCCACCCTTCAACCCCCACGCTTCAACCCTGACGCTCAGCAAAGCTGAAGAATCCTCCTGCCTTTCAAGATCATTTTCATAAGAAATGAAAATCTCTTCTCAACTGGCCCTGCCTAGTGATTTACAATTCCCCAAACAGGGCGGTCCCACCTAATCTTGGCATCCTAGGTCCTGATCCTCTCAGCCCTCTACCCCCATACCCACCCCACCTCAGTCCCTATTTATGTCTATGGACTTTCCATCCTCACAAAACAGAGGAATTTTTATTTTTTTAATAAAAAATAATTAATAAAACTTTTAAAATTCTTTTAAAAGGTTAAGGAAAATTATGATAATGTCTTAAAGTGTACATTGAACAAATACTTTTTTTTTTAGACAAACAAATGCAATATAAGGTATTTGTATCATTCAAAAATAATTGAAAGAAGTGAAAGTGTTAGTTGCTCAGTCATGCCCGACTCTTTGTGATCCCATGGACTGTAGCCTGGCAGGCTCCTCTGTCCACGGGATTTTCTAGGCAAGAATACTAGAGTGGGTTGTTATTCCCTTCTCAAGGGGATCTTCCTGACCCAGGAATCAAACCTGAGTCTCCCACATTGCAGGCAGGTAGTTTACTGTCTGAACCACCAACCCCCAAAATAATTCAGTTCAGTTCAGTTCAGTCACTCAGCCATGTCCAACTCTTTGCAACTCCATGAATCGTAGCATGCCAGGCCTCCCTGTCCATCACCAACTCCCAGAATTCACCCAAACTCACGTGCATCAAGTTGGTGATGCCATCCAGCCATCTCATCCTCTGTCATCCCCTTCTCCTCCTGCCCCCAATCCCTGCCAGCATCAGGGTCTTTTCCAATGAGTCAACTCTTCACATGAGGTGGCCAAAGTATTGAAGTTTCAGTCTCAGCATCAGTCCTTCGAGTGAACACCCAGGACTGGTCTCCTTCAGAATGGACTGGTTGGATCTCCTTGCAGTCCAAGGGACTCTCAGGAGTCTTCTCCAACACCACAGTTCAAAAGCATCAATTCTTTGGCGCTCGGCTTTCTTTACAGTCCAACTCTCACATCCATACATGACCACTGGAAAAACCATAGCCTTGACTAGACAGACCTTTGTTGGCAAAGTAATGTCTCTGCTTTTGAATATGCTATCTAGGTTGGTCATAACTTTCCTTCCAAGGAGTAAGCATCTTTTAATTTCATGGCTGCAGTCACCATCTGCAGTGATTTTGGAGTCCCCCAAAAATAAAGTCTGACACTGTTTCCACTGTTTCCCCATCTATTTCCCATGAAGTGATGGGACCAGATGCCATGATCTCAGTTTTCCAAATGTTGAGCTTTAAGCCAACTTTTTCACTCTCCTCTTTCACTTTTCATCAAGAGGCTTTTTAGTTCCTCTTCACTTTCTACCATAAGGGTGGTGTTATCTGCATATCTGAGCCACCAGGGAAGTCCAAAATAATTAGAAATTAACTAAAGACAGCAGAGCTGTTAAGAGAAGGGATCTGGTGCCAAGATCAGCCCGGACTCAATACCTGCTTCTGCCACATCATAGCTGTGTGACTTTGGTAAGTATTGCACTGCCAACCTGTTTCCTTGTTGGGCCCATGGAGAGTTGTCGAAGATTCCCATGGCAATGCAAGTTCAGTGCTGTGTATGGTGCCCACCCCCAAAGGGGTTCTGTCTGTGGGTTTTGTTTATTTTAAAATATTTATGTATTATTTATTTATTTTTGACAGTATCAGGTCTTAGTTGCGGCATGCGGGCTCTTTCATTGCAGTGTGTGGGCTTCTCTCTTAGTAATGGCACACAGATTTGGTTGCCCCGCAGCATGTGGCATCCTAGTTCCCCAACCAGGGATCAAACCAGGTTTGATCAAACAGGTTCCATGTCCCCTGCATTGGAAAGCAGATTCTTAACCACTGGACCACCAGGGCAGTCCTCCTGGGTTTTATTTGAGGCAGCCCCACATGGGACCCAGGGTGCAGCTGTGGATGGTGGTTCCTGTGTATATACCTTGCTGTCAGTAGAGATGCTCACACTTGGAGAGGTCCAGACCTAGGGCTGGAGGCTGGTGGGGAAAGTGCAACTTCACGGGGTGGGGGTGGAGGGGTGTCTGCTCTGCCTCCTCCTTGGAGAAGCCTTCTTGGACATGCCTTTGCACCGGCTGAATGGAGACACCTGCAATACACTTCATAACAGAATAGGTTGCACGCTCATCTTGGTGATGGGACAGTGATGACAAGGGGTCAGAGGCCACATTTTTATCTATCTTTGTCCCCCTTCAGTTCAGTTCAGTCCAGTGTCCAACAGGCAGAGTGACTGGACAGCAATGCTGGGGTCAGACTGCCTGGGTTTGAGTCTCAGCTTCTCCACTTACCAGCTGTGTGCTCCTGGGAACGTTGTTTAACCCCTCTGTGCCTCTATTTTCTCATAGGGGATAAAAGTAATAGTGGCCTCAAATGAGAGGATGACTTTGAGGAGTAATGAAGGTCATGCATCTACCTTTCACCATGTCTGGCAGTAGGAATTTGTTTCCCTCATGGACCCATTCAGCACATACTCATTCCCTGCCATTTACACACCAGATGTTCTTCTAAATAATGGGGAGGTCAACAGAGAACATCAACAACTCAACGGACATGAGTTTGAACAAACTTCGGGAGATAGTGAAGGACAGGGAAGCCTGGTGTGCTGCAGTTGATGGGGTTGTGAAGAGTCAGACACAACTTAGTGACTAAACAACAATGACAACAGAGAGCAGATAGTCAAAGATCCCTGCCCACCTGGAACATCTATTCTAGCTGGGGTGCCAGTGGTAGGGACTAAGTTGGATAATGGGCAGGGCTTCATCAGGCAGCCCCTTGCAGCCCAAAGTATGGGAGTAGAGTTAATTCTGAGAGCAATGGGAAGCTTCTGGAGGGTTATGTTTCCAGACCACTACTCTTAGGCAGAGGAGGGATAAGAAGGGGTTGGGAGACCAGAGAGGAAGCCCTTCAGTGGTTCCATGAACAAGGATGGGGCCAGGGGTGGTGGTGGGTGAGTTGAAAGGCAACCCCCTGCCAAAAGAAATGTCCATGTCCTAATAACCTGTTGTTTGTGATTGTGACCTTATCTGGAAAAAGTCTTTGCAGATGTAATTAAGTTGGCGATCTCAAGATGAGATCATGCGGGATAACCAGATGGGCCCTAAGTCCAATAACAAGTGTCCTTTGTAAGGGACAGAAGAGAAGATAGATTCATGAAGAGGCGGAGATCCTGTGACCGTGGGGATGGAGACTGGGTGAGGCAGCTACAAGCCAAGAACACCTGGATCCACCAGAAGCTGGAGGCAGCAAGGAGGGTCCCTCCCCTAGACCCATCAGAGGGAGTGGAGCCCTGCCGACACCTTGATCTCAGACTTCTGGTCTTCGAAATGAATGTCATTCTATGCTGCCCACATTATGTTAATTTCCTGGGCAGCCCCAGTTCACCAAGCTTTTCTGTCCATGGGATACTCCAGGCAAGAATACTGGAATGGGTTGCCATTTCCTTCTCCAGGCAATCTTCCTGACCCAGAGATGGAACCTGGGTCTCTCGCGGGCAGATTCTTTACCGTCTGAATCACCGGGGAAGCCCTAAAGGAACACTTTATTCTATCAAGGAACGGAGGGTCTTGGACTCATGGTCTCGAGCGCGGGCTCTCCTGGGTAGGCTATGGGCGGGGCTGCTTCACCATTTTGACAACTGGGAGGGGAGGGGGCGGGGTCTCTGCACACGGCCCGCCTCCATCCCGAATTGAGTGTGGGTGAGCGGCTTCTGTGCACACCTCCCGCAGAGCTGCGTGGTCAGCGCAGGCGCAGCTGTATCCTGCAAGGAACTCTGGTCCGAAGGCCAGATGCATAAGCCTCTGAATATGGCACCCTGTGGGCCACTGACAGCAGAAAGAAACAACAATGTTAGTCTTTATTTTATTACCAGATTCTGATTCTATTTCCTGGGACTTGTTACTGGGCTTTGCTGGTTACCCCGGGGCTGCTCCCTCTGCGGACTCAGTGGGAACCTGCGTCTTTACCCTCATCTTCACCCTGTGCAGCGAGTCATGCCAATCACTAACGTCTAGGGCCCAAGGTCAGGCCCAGGACAGAATCCGACGTTCACTGTCAATGAATGAGGCGCGGAGAGGAGTAGCCCTAAGCTTATAGTGCACAGGCTGCCTTGTGTTGCTTTAAGGAACCCTTCCTAATTACCCTGCAGATGCGCCAGAAGTGATGGAAATAGGCCCAGAGCATGGCAACCTGTCTCCAGGCTCACAGGGCCAATGGGAGGCTGAGCTGGGTGCCTAGCCTGTCCGGATCGACCTAAAACCTGTGCTCCTTGGTCTCAAACCTATGCTGGGCCCTTTGGAAGGAGGAATTCTCCAAGAACTTTTTCTTCTGGAAGCTGCATTAGGGCTGTTGGGACAGGAAGGTGTTCTGTGCAGCTGGGGATGAATCTGCTGGAGATTTCCCTTTGGAAACTGGAGGTGAGGGGTCCCTGCTGGTCCAGTGGGTAAGACTCTGCACTCCCAGTGCAGGGGGCCTGGGTTTAATCCCTCATTGGGAAACTAGATCCTGTATGCTGCAACTGAAGATCCTGCTCGAAACAACTAAGACTGGCACAGCCAAGTAAACAAATAAATAAAGATAAATATTAAAAAAATAAAAAGAAACTGGAAGTGGAGCTGCAGGGGAAGATCCAATGATTAGATGATGTAATAACAAGTAATAATAAATTTAAACACTGTAGCAATAATAAAAAGAGCTCCCCTTCAAGTCCTAGGATGCTTACAGGATGCCAGGAACTCTGCCAAGTAGTTTTGGTACATTATCTTTTGAGTTTCTATTATCTTAATCATTTCAGTCTTCCTTTCAGCATTTAAACTGCATCCAACTCCTACCAAAAGTGATGTTTCCCTGCAAGAGAGAAGAGCACTGCAGGTCACCTATAGCTGCTCTCTTCATATTAATAATATTCACGGGATGGGAGGCCAAAGAATTGATGCTTTTAAACTGTGGTGTTGGAGAAGACTCTTGAGAGTTCCTTGAACTGTAAGGAGATCAAACCAGTCAATCCTAAAGGAAATCAGTCCTGGATATTCATTGAAAGGACTGATGTTGAAGCTGAAACTCCAATAGTTTGGCCACCTGATGTGAAGAACTGACTCATCAGAAAAGACCCTGATGCTGGGAGAAGATTGAAGACAGGAGAAGAGGGAGACAGAGGATGAGATGGTTGGATGGCATCACCGACTCAATGGACATGAGTTTGAGCAGGCTCCGGGAGTTGGTGATGGACAGGTGAGCCTGGGGTGCTGCAGTCTATGGGATCACAAAGAGTTGGACACAACTGAGCGATTGAACCAAACTGATGGAATGCTAGCTTATGTGTGCTAGTACTACACACACACAAACACACACACACCTGTGCAAGTGTGTGTATATATATATATGACATGTATACATATATATGTACATGTGTTGTGTACTCATGCTCAGTCATGTCTGACTTTTTGTGACCCCATGGACTGTAGCCTGCCAGCCTTCTCTGTCTTTGGAATTTTCCAGGCAAAAATATTGGAGTGAGTGGTTATGCCCTCCTGCAGGGGCTCTTCCCAACCCAGGGATTGAGCCTGCAACTCTTGTGCCTCCTGCACTGGCACGTGGTTTCTTTACCACTAGTGCTACCTGGGAAACCCTATGTATATGTGTGTGTGTCTACATATACACACACATATGAATGTAGTCATATATATACAATGCTGCTGCTAAGTCGCTTCAGTCGTGTCCGACTCTGTGCGACCCCATAGACGGAAGCCCACCAGGCTCCCCCGTCCCTGGGATTCTCCAGGCAAGAACACTGGAGTGGGTTGCTGTTTCCTTCTCCAATGCATTAAAGTGAAAACTGAAAGTGAAGTTGCTCAGTCGTGTCCGACTCTTAGCGACCCCATGGACTACAGCCTACCAGGCTCCTCCATCCATGGGATTTTCCAGGCAAGAGTACTGGAGTGGGGTGCCATTGCCTTCTCCGATATATACAATATATAAATACATATAAGTACAGTCATATAAATACAGTCATATGTTTACAATCATATATATGACAGGTGTATATATGTATATACAGTTATAATATAGTCATATAAACACTACAAAAATATATAATCATATATACAACCATATATATATAGTGTATATATATATAAACATTTATGTATACATATATAGTGTGTGTGTGTGTGTGTGTTAGTTGCTCAGTTGTGTCCAACTCTTCACGAGCTCAGGGACTATAGTCCACTAGGCTTCTCTGTCCATGTAATTCTCCAGGCAAGAATACTGGAGTCAGTAGCCATTCCCTCCAGGGAATTTCCTGACCCAGGGATCAAATCTGGGTCTCCTACATTGCAGGCAGATTCTTTACCATCTGAGCCACCAGGAAAGCCCCATATATATACATTCATATGTATATAATATGAATTTGTATATGTATACATGAATATGAATATGTATATAATGTATATAATAGACTTCCTGCCTCTGAATCATGGGCCACATGGAGGAGGGGATATTGCCACAGGAAGGGACGGATGGTAGTGATCACATTGGCTTCATTTTGGCTCACTGTGCAGAAGGCATGCAGCTAAGCTTTCTGTACACATTTTCTTTTCTTTCTTTTTTCTTTTTCTCCTTTTTCTTTTTAAGGCTGTGCTGTGCAGCTTCCAAGATTCTTAGTTCCCCAACCAGGGATCAAACCCATGCCCCACTGCACTGGGAGTGTAGAGGCTCAACCACTGGACCACCCAGGAAGTCCCCACATTTTTGTATTTAATGTCCCCCACACCTGAACACTTAGAATTCTCACCCTGTACTAGGTTGGAAGCTTCGGGCACAGAGGAGTTTCCTGGACAGTTCAGTGCTGTGTCTAGAACAGATCCCGGCGTGCCGTGGGTGCACAGCACATTCTTGGAGCAATGAATTACACTGCGTAAGTATTTGTCAAATTGAGCCGTGTTTCCACCCCCAAGTACACACAGCCAGGAAGAGGAGGAAGGAGAGTGTGGCATCTGGATCTGTTTACACTCACCATGGAGCCTGCTCCTTTCTTCCCACATGGGGCAGGTAGGGGAGCAGCTGGTGGGAGCTGGGATGGAGCCCCTCAAGGCTGGGGCAGTGGTGCAGTGGGGTGCCAACACTCGGGGTTATGCCAACACTTTCAGCCCCTGGCTTTGAATTCCCAGGACATGCAGAGACCTAGGCCTGGAGGAAGCATGGGTGCTAGGAGAAGACCTTGGCCTCAGAAGGGTCGTTCATTTGCAGAGTCTAGCTCCTCGTGAAGCTGTGTGCACCGTGAGCCTCTGGGTCCAGAAATGAGTCATAGTACATTTCCACCTCTACGGGGTTTGTTAATTGGAGAGAGGTGGACACCACACTGGATTATGTTTAAAAAATTTCCAGATTATGAAAAGAAGTTAGTGAAGTACAAAGTTTCCAACAGAACAGAAGAGAAAGTTTTGCTGCAAAGTAAGTTTTATTGTCCTCCCTGACCCTCATCCCTCTCCCTGGGGGCTTTTGTTACCAGGACTTCCCTGGTGGCTCAGATGGTAAAAGCGTCTGCCTATAATGCAGGGGACCAGGGTTCGATCCCTGGGTCAGGAAGATCCCCTGGAGAAGGAAATGGCAACCCACTCCAGTACTCTTGCCTGGAAAATCCCATGGATGGAGGAGCCTGGTAGGCTTCAGTCCACAAGGTTGCAAAAAGTCGGACACGACTGAGTGACTTCACTTTCTTTCTTTCTTTCTAATGCTTTCCTTCCAGAAAGTCTGTGTCCTTGTGTGTGGTATGGACCCCTTGCACCCTTTATACTTTGTACTTTACACACTCTTGTGCACTTTGTCTTCTTTCCATAAAGTAATAGCATGTATAGTCCTATGGCATCATTTTCATGGCTGCATACTATTCCACTGTGTACATGTAACATAATGTACTGAATATTTAACACTGGTGTGGTTTTATTTCCTTTGCTAGCATAAATTATGCTGCAGAGAAAGTACTTGAAGACTCATCTTTCCTAACATGTGGAAGAACATATGTGCATTTTATCATATGTATGTATATAGTATAGAAGTAGAATTCCTAAAATAAGGGGTATGATTTTTGCAATCTACTATAGTTATTGCCAGATTACCCTCCTAAAAGATTGTATCAATGCTTATTACCACAAATACGATGATTCTTTTCCCATATTTATAAAAGCTATGTTATAAAACTTTTTGATATTTATAAATCTGATAGCTAAAAATGATATTTCCTTGTTTATATTGACATTCCTTTAACTATGTGGTTGAGCATCTTTTCACATATTAGTTTTTATTTAATTAAAAAAAAAAGTATTTATTTATTTGGCTGTGTCAGACCAGGGCTTCCCTGGTGGCTCAGACAGTAAAGCGTGTGCTTGCAATGCAGGAGACCTGGGTTCGATCCCTGGGTCGGGAAGATCCCCTGGAGAAGGAAATGGCAACCCACTCCAGTTCTCTTGTCTGGAAAATTCCATGGATGAAGGAGCCTGGTAGGCTACAGTCCATGGGATGGCAAAGAGTCAGACAGACTGAGCAACTTCACTGGTCCACTGGTCAGACCTTAGCTGCATCATGCAGGATCTTACGTTATGGTGCTGGGCTCTGGAGTACGTGGGCTCAGTAGTTGCAGTGGGCCGGCTTAGTTGCCCCGAGGCATGTGGGATCTTAGTCCCACCAGCGATTGAACCCACGTCCGCTGCGTTGCAAGGCGGATTCTTAATCACCAGGGAAGTCCCCGTTTGTTTTTGTTTTTATGTGAACTGCTTGTTCATACGCTTTGCTTTTTCTTTTTTCTATTGCCTTGTCTTCTTAACATTGATTTATAAGAGCTTTTATGTATTAAGGAGATGAATGCTTTGTCTGTCATATGACTTTGTTTATACAGGGCTGGGTCAGGAGTCTGAGTGTAGTGATAGATATAAGTCCAGAATAATATTGGAGCAAAGACCAGGGTCCCATGATGCCTGGTGAGTTTGTATAAGTTCTGAGAGACTTTTGGGAGGAAGTGAGATGGAGATGAGTCTTAAAGGATGAGATAAAGCATGAGGATGTATCAGAAGATTACATATGTAGGGTGTCATGGCTGGAAATTGTGGGGGATTATAAATTGGGGGAATTATAAATAATTGTCTTCTGAAGGTAGAGGGCTGGGAGAGGGTCGGTGTGTCAGTGAGAGATGCTATTGGAGAAGGCCAGTAACAGAGTTGGTTCACTTTCCTATAAGCAGTTAGAACAAGAGGTTCTAAGCAAAATGATCAGATTTGTGTTTTTTAACTCTGCATGGATAGTAGGAGAACAAGCTTAGAGAAGGAAAATCAGTAAGGAGCTTATTGTAGCAATCTGGAAAAAGGGAGAGTGCCCAGGCCAGGGCAGGTGGACTCTTAACTAGTGGACCACCAGGGAAGCCCCTTGAATCTCACGCTTAAATGTGAATCAGTACCCAAGATCACCTGACGTTAGAGAGAAAGTTCCCAGATGAAAGATGGTGATGAACTCCAAGAGGAAAAGGAATTCTGATGATGTAAGGAGAAAGCAGAAAACTTCAGAGAAGCGGAGACAAGAGAGCTGCATCCCCTTCTCTCCCCGATCCCAGCACTGGGTGACCCTTGCTGACTTCCCAGTTTGCAGTTCTTAAGGAGCCCCTGCCCTTTCCACCCCCAGTTTCTGTGATATGGTCCTCTATCTACCAAGAGCCCCCTGGGCGTTTAAGATGCTGTGAGTGTTGTTCCTTCATTTCTGACCTAAAGATTCTTCTGTCCTGAGGAAAAATATCTCCTATCCAGGATTCGGGCTTCCCAGGTGGCACAGTGTTAAGGAATCCACCTGCTAATGCAGAAGATGCGTGTTCGATCCCTAGGTTGAAAAGGTCCCCTGGAGGAGGAAATGCTTGGGAAATTCCATGGACAGAGGAGCCTGGTGGGCTACAGTCCTTGGGCTCGTAGAGTTGGACACGACTCAAAACACACACACAACACAACAAGACACAACCCAGGATGTGTCTGCTCTGGCCCCACTGTGCTGACCCCAGGCAGCTGGAGGAAGAGGCCCCCCCACCCCACCCTGGGTTAGCAGTCAGCCCAGGGTCTCTGCCAAGTGACCCTGGCAGCTGCAGCCTCCCTGTGCCCCTGGGGAGCCAGGGCCATGTCCAGAAGGCTCCATCTGAGGCTGGCCCGGCTCCTGGCTGCCCCTTGGCTGGCAGAGGATGGAGCGAGTTGGCTCAGTTTCTCAAGTGGAAGTCGTGAGCTCACACGTGGTTTGTGCCCCTCACCAGTGTCCTCTCTCTTTTGCTGAACCAGGCAAATCTCATACTTCTTTGCATCTTCTCTCCTCCCATGTTCAGAAGTTCTGGGAGAGTCAAGGTCTTGGTGAACCTAACCCTCTTCAAATGGTGTTCGTGTGCGCGTGCTAAGTCGCTTCAGTCGTGTCCAACTCTTTGCGACCCATGGACTGCAGCCCTCCAGGCTTCTCGGTCCATGGGATTTTCTAGGCAAGAATAATGGATTGGGTTGCCATGCCCTCCTCCAGGGGATCTTCCTGACCTGGGATCAAACCTGCATTTCTCTCTTTTTTTTCCCCTAACCTGCGTCTCCTACGTCTCTTGCATTGGCAGGCGGGTTCTTTACCACTAGTGCCACCTGGGAAGCCACTCTAATAGATTATTGTATATTTATTTGAAAACTCCTAGAATGAAAGCACTCCTGTATCCACAGCACCTGGCCCCAGGCCTGGGCTCTTGGAGGCACTGAAAGATATTTGTGTGGTTGAAAGGATGGGTGAATGTGTTGCTTTGTTGTCTGAATGAGCCCTAAAACTTCCTTTCTGGGGGAAAGACCCTGGGGACATAAGCCAGGAGACAGTGGTCTTTCCCCCCACTAACTGGTTTGACTACAGGCTGCTGCTCAGTTAAAGTCTCTGGACATGAATTAATTATTTTTTGACTGTGCTGGGTCTTCAATGCTGTACATGAGTGTTCTCTAGTTGTGGCACGCGGACGTCTCATTGCGGTGGCTTCTCTTATTTTGGAGCACAGGTTGTAGAATTCGGGCTCGGTAGTTGTGGCACACGGGCTTAGTTGCTCCGAGGCATGTGGGATCTTCCCTGACCAGGGATTGAACCCATGTCCCCTGCACTGGCAGTTGGATTCTTAACCACTGGAACACCAGGGAAGTCCTGGACCTTAATTTTTTATCTTGCAAATAGAGATAATAACAGGCATGCAGTCTCCTTGAAGTGTTGGGGAGTGAACAGAGACCAGGAGATGGGGAAGTGGAAGCTCTAAAAGGGAAGACAGGTGTCATTCTGCACTGGGGTGGGCGTGGCAGCAGGTAGCTGCAAGCGAAGGGTCCCAGGTGAGCTGGAGCCCTAGTCTGGCTTTGGGTGCAGCCCCACATCCACAGGTATGCACAGACATGGAGATGCACAGGTATGTATTTCTTTTTGCAGGCTTTTGCATGGACACACACTCCCCATATGAGCACGGGCGGATGTGTGTGAATGCACACATGCACCCCCACATCATGCATTCCTCGGTGTTCACACCTACTCATGTTCACATCAGCAGGAAGAGATTAGGAGTGGAGTCTGCTGTGGGCCCTGCTCTGCTCCAGCTGATGGCCCTGTGGTGAGGCTGAGGAGCGGGGTTGCCAAGAAGCCGCTCACGTGGGGGACATGTGCGTGAGGTCAGGCAGGCAAGGCTGTCTCTCTGACTCTGTCCCAGGTGCCAGGCTGGGCAAGGCCACGTGCTGGGCTGAGGCATCCAAGCCAGCGTTCGTGGGTGCCTCTGGGCTCAGGGCTGGTCTGTAAAGGGAACAGCTGCCGGCAAACCCAGCTTTTCATTTAGTGAGTTGTCCCAGGTAACTCCAAAATGCACCCGAATTAATGGTGTTGAGGGCTGATCAGTGGTATTGAGTCTGATTTCTCTCCTCATCCTTTGTTTTCTCATTTCTCCACAGTCAGCGTGCATTAGCTTGAACAGTAACCAGGGTCATAAATGCGGCTGGTTGAAGATATCCCTGATGGACATTTGAGTTGCTTCCAGTTAGGGGCTATTTTGAATAAAACTGCCATATATATTTTTGTCTATACTGCTTGGTGGACACAAACGCTCATTCCTGGAATTGTGGGATTACTGGGCTAGGGATATATGTTTTACTTAAGTGGATAGACAGACTGCCAGAGTGGGTACATCATTTGACTTTCCCACCAGCAGGGTATGAGTGTTCATTCTCGTGTGTGCTAAATGTCTTTTTGATTTCAGCTGTTCTGGTATGTATGGGTTGGTATCTCACTGTGGTTTTAATTAAGATTTTATTTAAAAAAAATTGTTTGTTGGATGAGACCTAAAACAGACTCCCACACAACTTGAGAAGTTTTGTTTTTTAAAAAAATGTGTTCCTGTGCATCGGTTTTCAGAGAGAAGGAAGTCAACATTTGCCTTGCACCTCCTCTCTGGCAGATACTGTGCTAGGGGCTTTACAGATTTCATCTCGTGTCATCCTTGTACGAGATGTGGACAATCCCGGGATAGAGTGGGGACAGGCACCGCTCCCATCCCCAAAGAGCTGAGCATGCCAATGAGACGGGTTCACACTCCCCGAGGAACTGATTCAGCAATTGCTTCAGTGACAGGCGCGGTGTGAATGTGACAGATGTTCCTGCAGAGAGAAAACTGCTTTCGATGGGAGCCACACAGGAATCAGCTAGGTCTCAAGCACATGTGTTTCCTGTTGATCCTTGCATCAGGACTGCAGATTGTAGGCATGGGGAGCAGAGGCTGCCTGTGGTTTCCCCGCAGACCCATGTCCTTGTGCATGGATGCTGCATCTGCCCCGTGCACTCTGGGTCTTCTGGATTTCTGAATTTCTTAGGCCAGGGACATTTTCTAACCAGTCTTTGGTGAAGGTTGTAGGTGAAGGTTATTTTTGTTGTGTGAAGGCATTTTGTTTATTTATTTTTGGCTGTGTTGGGTCTTCGTTGCTGCATGTGGGCTTTCTCTAGTTGTAGCAAGTAGGGGCTACTCTCTAGTTGTGGTGAGCAGGCTTCTCATTGAAGGCTTCTCTTGTTTTGGAGTGTGGGCTCTAGGGCTCGCGGGCTTCAGTATTTGTGGATACCACCCTGTAGAGCTCTGGCACAGGCTTAGTTGCTCCATGGCATGTAGGATCTTGCCGATCAGGGATCAAACCTGTGTCTCCTGCATTGGCAGGCAGTCTTTATCACTGCGCCAGCAGGGAAGTCTGAGAAAGCACTTTTGAGTCCACTACCGTTGTCTCTTCTTCAAGAGAATGTTTGAACACTAGAAAGCCGGTAGAAGTGAATCTCTGGGGTTGAATACATTTTATATATTGAAAAAGTCAACATCTTGTCCTTATTTTTCTCATTGTGCTATTGTCTAGTGGAAAATTCACCACAGTGGATTTTGCAAACCACTAGAGTGATATAAAAGTATAGAGGTTGGTGCTAAACCTTAGTTTAGAAACTAAGCCTGCTTCTTAGAGCTGTATGACCTTGGCGAGGTCACTCATCCTTCTGCAATTCAGATTCTGGGTAAAGGCTCAGAAGGTTATCTGTCTGCAGATACAGTGCCTAGCCCATGTGAGGGGGTCCACTAAATGTTAGCTGAATGACCTTCTGATGTATTTCAGCTCTGCAGTCTGTTAGCCACAAATGTAAAACCTTAAAACACTGTGAAAATAGAAAATGCTTTTCTTATGTTTGGTGCAAATTCATATGGCAACAAGGGACTTTCCTGGTGGTCTAATGGCTAAGATTCTGTGTTCCAATTGCAGGGGCCCAGGTTCAATCCCTAGTCAAGGAACTAGATCCCACATGCCACAGTTAAGAGTTTGCATTGCTGAAACTAAGACCCTAAAACCCAAATTAATCAATTAATATTAATTTATCAATTAATGTTTTAATAATTAATATTTTAATCAGCCAAATTAATCAATTAATATTTTAAAAATCCATGTGGCAGCAAAACCTGACATAAGGCTATTTTATAGTCTTTCTTGATCCCACTTGGCATGAATATTCATATGTTTTTCTCTAGAGATATTGTATTTGATACTGAGATGTTTCCCCATTGCAAAACATATGCAATGTATTACATTTCTACAGTCTACAGCATCCTAAATTCTGATATACATTTGCATTCCAAATGCCAGAAACTAAATTCAGATTTACTTAGGAAAATTTTTAAAATAGTGTGTATCATCTCATGGACCTAAAAAAGCTGGGGATAGTTCTGGCTTCAGGTGTGGCTGAGTCCAGGGGGTCAAATTATGTCTGTCTCTGCTTCTCTCTTATCACTCTGCTCTGAGCATCTCTCCTTTGCTTTGTCAGGTCCATTGGCATTCTTGCCTCAGGCAAATGGAGGGTATAGGGCATCATATATGATGTCATATATGACAAACCTAGACAGGGTATTAAAAAGCAGAGACATCACTTTACCAACAAAGGTCTGTATAAGTCAAAGCTATGGTTTTTCCAGTAGTCATGTATGGATGAAAGAGTTGAACCATAAAGAAGGTTGAGCACTGAAGAATTAATGCTTTTGAACTATGGTGCTGGAGAAGATCTTGAGAGTCCCTAGGACAGCAAGGAGATCAAACCAGTCAATCCTAAAGGAAATCAACCCTGATATTCATTGGAAGGACTAATGCTGAAGCTAAAGCTACAATACTTTGGCCACCTGATGCGAAGAGCCAACTCATTGGAAAAGACCCTGATGCTGGGGAAGATTGAAGGCAGAAGGAGAAGGGGGCAGCAGAGGATGAGATGGTTGGATGGCATCACCGATTCAATAGACATGAATTTGAGCAAACTCTGGGAGATGGTGAAGGACAGGGAAGCCTGGCGTGCTCCAGTCCATGGGGTCTCAAAGAGTCGGACATGACTTAGTGACTAAACAACAACAAGGGCGTCATAATTGGTTTAGTTTGAGTCACGCCTACAACTCTGCTTTGGATGGGGGGTGGGGTTGGTAGCTTCTCAGAGGTATGAGGAGCAGACCAGAGCAGCAGGTGCCCACCAAGTCAATTATGAACTAGTTCTGTGGCAGTCTGATCCTTCATGGGCTGTTCCAGCTCCAGGCAATGAGCAGTCAGGCGATGAGCACCTGGAGGAGGTGAGACTCTTGTTGTCAGCTCAACTTCTCCCTCCCTTTAAATGGTTATTTATTTGGCTGCATCGAGTCTTAGTTGTGGCACTTGGGATCTTTCGTTGTGGCATGCAGGCTTCTCTAGTGCGTGTGCCTCGTTGCCCCACTGCATGTGGGATCTTAGTTCCCCAACCAGGGGTTGAACCTGCGTCCCCTGCATTAGAAGGTGGAATCTTAACCACTAGACCCACCAGGGAAGTCCCTGAACTTCTTTTTGGCTGAGTCCGCTGTGCGATGAGAAGTCTGAGCATCTCACTGCCGCCTTACCTCTCACTTCTCCAGTCAGAGCGCGGGGTCCTTCAAGCCACCGTGTTTCTGCACGTCTCCATGATGGGAAGAGCCACAGCACATGCTGTTGCCCCTGCTGGGATATTCTCACCACACATCTACCTGGTTCCAGCCAGTTCATTTGTGATTCTCAATTAAAGGACACACTTTCAGAAGAGACCTCTGCTCTTTCAAGGTTCTCGTTTCAATTAATCCCTGCCCTTCTTCTTTTTTTCTTCCCCAGCATCAATTTCAGTTTGTAATTACATGTTGACTGGGACTTTCACAGCCAACTTCCTGCTCAGACTGGAGTGGTTTGATTGCTGGGCTGTGTCTGTCTCTCTCATTGCTGTACCTCCTCAGTGCTGGACACACAGCAGGTGATCAGTACTTTCTGAATGCATGAATGGGTGAATAAATGAGTGGTAGGAATTGAACTTAAACCCTGCAACCCCAACTGAGGGGCTCACACTGCTCACCATAGCCCACATCTCAGTATCTCCAGGTTGAAATGAGACCTGAGTCTGTCTTATTCTGGCGTGTTCTAGAGCACACTGTGGTGGTTTTCTGTGTTCTTCCTTTTCTGTCTATATTTCACCTGTGACAGTCCCCAACTAGGGCCAGATTCCTAGCTTTCAGCAGCTTTGGAAGCTCTCGTCCAGCTCCAGCACCTCTCCTGTGCCTGCCTTTTCTTACCTGGGATGTGGTTCCACCTGGATGTCCCCACGTGGGCAGCTTCCTGGCAGATGAGCCCCCTCTGTGTCCCTGGGCTTTTCCAGACATTCAGGATGGCTCTCTCAGTCCCAGGGCGCTGGCCAGCACTTTCCCATGAAGTGCCATCTGAGTCACGGCACCATAGATGTCACGCAAGCATATGCTCCTTGGTCTTTGTCTCGTCACAACAAAGATTTGGAGTGATGGACATTAAAGCCCCCTCGGCGTGTCACAGCTCTCGGGTCTTGGACAGACCGTGTTACAGCTCTCAGGTCTCGAACGGACCATATTATAGCTCTTAGACAAATCAGTGTTACAGCTCAGTGTTACAGCTCTATTTTATTTAGAAGATAGCAGGAAAATCCATCTTCGAGGTGTGAGAGCATGGTCAATCCAAAGACGCGAAAAGAGCACCCCAGCATGCGGAGGGGAGAGAGAGAGAGATCCCTTTGGCTCTTCTTTTTATATGTTTTTTTCTTCCCCCTGGGGCTGCCCTATGCAAATTGGGCTTAGTCAGGAGTGCTGTTCTACCTTAAGTCCTCACTTTGGTCCTCAGACCTTCCTTTGACCTTCTTCTGTTCTATTTTCGCGGGCTTTTCTCTTCCTTTTCTTTTAGCCACTGCCATTTTGGACTCCTTTTCCCTATTCTAACTACCTAACATTCCCCGCTCAAGAGATGGGAGGCCCAATTCTTTGAGAATAGGGGCGTCAAGGTCTTTCTGGCTACTTCCTGGTGAACTGGGACGGCGAGGGGTATTGGGCCTCCCCCTCTTGCTAGTCTCAAGCCTCAGAGTCCTTATAGCAGTGTCCATTTAAGGGTGAGTGATATTTTCTGTGGTTGGCTGTAGTTTAATATCTTTGTTGAACTGGCACTGCATGTTGTAGCTTGTTGACCTGGTCAGAGACAAAACAGGTTAGACAATTGATAATACATGGAGCAATCATAAGTAGCATCAAGGCATAACAAGGACTAGTACGGGCATTAGCCAATTCTAAATTCACATTGCCAGGATGGCTCAAGTCCCTCCTTGTTCAGGGATCAGAAGATCTATCTCCTGTCTGTTTTGGAGTACAATCTCTGTCAAGCTGTGTTGGCTCTTTAGAGCTATCCTGCCCCACAAGAGCGTACAGTGAACTCACTTCTTTCTTTCCATGCCATGCCATCCTTTGGGGAAACTGATCTATGTGGTTCTGCTGGGTAGGGTTCTCTCCTAGAGCCTGCTTGTGGTCAGGAGACTGAGCACCAGGGAGGCTGGTGGAGGCCCGTGGCACAGGGAAAGCCAATCAGAGTCCTTTCCTGAGATTTCTCTAATTTCTGCTCATGACGTCAGATGATTGTGACGCTGAACGCAGTTCTAATTCCAGAGAATAGCCACTCTGAGAGAATAAAGCTGGCTCACCAAGAGAAGCAAAGACTGAAGGATAGAAGACCCTTAGAAAAGGAATGACCCCCTTTAATGGACACCTCTCCACATGCCAGGCACCCCACATACGTTTTCCCTGAAGCATCACCAGCATTATGAGGGGAGAAGTTAACATGGGATGATGAAGCTCTCGGAGGTGTTCAGACATTTGCCTATATTTCAACAAGGTGGAGCCAAGCTTCAGAGCAGGGTCTGCCAGAAAGCTCTGTGGCCCGTGCACTGGTCTGTGGGATGCATGCCTGCCTTCCTCCCTCCCTCCCCACCCGCCCTGGCCATTTTGGGGGAGTCCCTTGCCTTGGAGCTGGTCTTGCCCCAGGAGACATGAGGGCACCCTTTGTGTACCTCTGTGATCCCAGTGGGCAAGGACAGGGTGGGCAGAGGAGCCTGTGCCAGGGCCTGGGATGCTGTCTTGCTTCCCCTCCTCCGCCCTCCTGCAGGGCAGATGCTTCAGGGACACAGTGGAAGTGACTCTTAGAAATACCTGTGAAACAAAGGGTTTCCTTCATGACCAAGAAAGTCCCTTTCCCAACAACAAGCAGGACGCTTAACAAACAGCTGCAAAGCACACCGATCCAAGGAAGCAGTTGGGGAAAAAAAGCCTGCATCTCTCACTTGGGTAGCCATGTCCCTGGGAGGGAGGCTGGGGCAGATGGAAAGCACCACTCCCTCACCTCGCCCCCCCCCACCCCCCAACCTCGTGGCCAGAGGAACCGCTGGCATGTCTTAGAGTTGGAGCAACCCAGCTCTTGACCCCATCAGCCAGAACAAAGAGTTGAATGCACTTCTGAATGGGGATCCCCGACCCCGAAGTAGGGCTGGGGGGCTCTCCTGAGGACAGGAAGGCCCCTCCTTGTGCCAGATTTTCAGCAACATCAGGATGTGGAGCGAGCCCAGCTTACCACATCCCCTTGGCGAACTGTGACAAGCAACGCACCAGCTTTCAACACCACCCTTGTTCTCCATCAATGGGCTCCATTGTAGGCATGAATTCTCTGGCTCTGGGAGTTGGTTCTGTGCCCTGGCCAGAGTCTCAAACCAAGGGACCTGGGCTCATCTACTCCCTTCCTCAGTGTTGGGAAGCATCCCCAAGGTCTTGCCCAAGAGTCCCACTGGGGGAGTTTCCTTTTGCTCCATCAGTGGAGGGGCAGAGCACTGGCAAACATGCTTGGCCATCCTCCGTCTGGGCACTTGAGCCTCTAAGTCTCTACTTTGCCCCCTCTCACTGCTTCTCACCTGATGTTCCCCATTTAAGCCCGGGACAGAGGTTGGCAGACTACCACCTGCCGACAAATGTAGTCCACTGCTTGTTTTTATAAATAAAGTTTTATTGGAATAGCGATGCCCATTCATTTACATAGTATTTGTGGCTGCTTTTGCCTACAATGGCAGAGTAAAATAGTGGCAACAGAGATTGCATGGTCCACGAAGCCCATCATTTGTACTACCTGGTCCTTCAAAGAAAAACTTTGCCCACTCATGTTCTAGATCCAAGGGGAGCAATAGAGAATTTAAGGTTTGGCATTTTCAGTCTCTAGCTTGACTGACTGATTCATTCACTGGACAAACACTACCTGAGCATCTTCTATGCCCCAAGCTCTGAGCTGGTTTCTAAAGATACAGAATGGATAAGCTAGACATGCTGCTTGCCCTCCAGGGAAACAGAGGAGATGATTACCGTGCAAGCCGTTCACACACATTTAGACTGTGCTAAGGGTTACACAGGAAATGGCAGTGTGCTATGTCAAGAACACAGGTAGGGGTCAAGGACAGTTCCCCGGTGGGAATAATGTATCAGCTGAGACATCAAGGAGGAGTGGGAAATAGCCAGATCAACAGTTCAGGAAAGAGAGGACAGAGGATCTTCTAGACAGAGGGCCCAGTCTGGGCAAGGCAGGACAGACCATGGCCCCAGCCAGGAATGGGGTGAGGCCCTAGGAGAAGACTTGAGAGATGGGCCTCACTGGATGGGTGCTTGCCCCCTGGGCCACCCATTCACTGTAACTAGTCTGATGAGAGGCTGGGACAGTGTCCTTCCTTCTTTAAGACAATAAGCTTTCCCTTCTCCCTTGTGCAAAGCTCAAGCTAAATCAGGTTAACAGTTTCTTCTAAAATGGTGTCTGATTTGATAGCCACTAGCCATGTGTGGGGTTCCCAGGTGGCTCAGTGGGTAGAGAAGCCTCCAGCAATGCAGGAGACATGGGTTCAATCCTTGGGTCAGGAAGATCCCCTGTAGGAGGGCATGGCAACCCACTCCAGTATTCTTGCCTAGAGAATCCCATGGACAGAGAAGCCTGGCACGCTGCAGTCCATAGGGTCGCAAAGAGTTGGGCATGACTCAAGTGACTGAGCATGCACACATGCACAGATGTGGTAATGTAAATCTAAATTTAAATGAATCAAGATATGATTTAAAATGTTGAGATCCTCAGTCACATGAGCCATGTGGCAAGTGCTTGAGAACCTCATGTGCAGACTTAGAGTATTTCCACCATCAAAGAAAGTCTCTCTGGGTGACTTTGGCTTATATGAGGACCCTGGCCTGATCCTCCATCAGGACATCACCACTGGGGACTTCCCTGGTGGTCCAGTGGTTAAGACTTCCAATGCAAGGGGGCACTGGTTGGATCCCTGGCCAGGGAACTAAGATCCCACCTGCTGTGTGCTGCAGCAAAAAAAAAAAAAAAAAGTCACCACAGAAGTACTTGTCTATCAACTAGAAAAATAAAAAGTCTGCGATTTGGGATTTAGGCTCTTCCATTCACAAACTGTGTGATCCTGCGGCAGGTTATTAATTTCTCTAAACTTCAATTTCTTCACCTGCAAGACAGGCCCAGAACAGTGTTGGTCTTTCCTCTAAATGCAACTGTAATAATTTCAACCTTGGCAATAGAGTGAAAAAAATGAACAACCTTCATGGTGCCCTGAGAATCCCTGAGGGAGGAAATTGTCTTTGTTTGTGAAAACTGCTGAGTTGCTATGAGATGAGACCTGAGGGGTGGGTGACAATATCCAGTGGCTTTCACTGGAGGTTAGTTTTTATTCATTCATTCATATGAATATGTGGCCAAGTGTCCGACTCCTTGTGACTCTATGGACTGCAGCACACCAGGCTTCCCTGTCCTTTACTATCTCCTGGAGTTTGCTCAAACTCATGTCCATTGAGTCAGTGATGACATCCAACCATCTCATCCTCTGTTGTCCCCTTCTCCTCCTGCCATCAATCTTCCCCAGCATCAGGGTCTTTTCCAACGAGTCAGCTCTTCAGCTCTTTGCATTAGGTGGCCAAAGTATTGGAGCTTTAGCTTCAGCATTAATCCTTCCAATGATATTCAGGGTTGATTTCCTTTAGGATTGACTGGTTTGATCTCCTTGTAGTGCAAGAGACTCTCAGGAATCTTCTCCAGCACCACAATTTGAAAGCATCAATTCTTTGGCACTCAGCCTTCTTTATGGTGCAGTTCTCATTATATATGTCCCCAAAATGCAATGCAAACTAATTTAAGGGAGAAAATAAGTTTATGTAACTTTAGTAATCTAGGGGGTGAATCAAATCTGGCTCTAAGGGAAAGCTGGATCTGGGGCTCTAGGAATAGGAAAAGGGCTGAGTCTTCCCTCTCTTTCTTTGGTCCCTCATTCCAGTCTAATAAGACAGTTGCCAACAGCTCCAGGGCAACATGAGCTTCCTGATTCCACAGCGAGGGGAACAAGGAGTTTCCCAGAAGCCCCGGTAACTGTGTCTTTGTGAGTCACTGGCTCTGATAGGGTCACGTGCTTCTCCTTGAACCTATGAAATGGGATGATCTGATTGGTTTGCTAGAGAAATTAAGGACCAAAGTCAACTAAGGGAACCCAGGAACAAAAATATAGAGTTGGGCAGATGCTGGGTGTGCAACAAGAGATGTTCAACACCCTGTGCTGCTCTGAGGTGGCAGAGGGTGGGCTGGGCCCTGCGCCCTCACTGAGCTTATATTCTAGCAGGAGTATCGACCCTTAACCCCATGGCCCTTCGCCTCCCTTCCCTTTTGGCCCAAGTCCAGCCCAGAGAGAGGAGTGAAATTAACTGTCCTTTGTTATTGGGACATTTCCTGAGAGCAACAAAGGGCCTTTCACAGGAGAACACAGAGCAAGTAGGTGCAGGACGACCTGGAAGTCACAGAATTTGGTTGTTGAGGTGCCAGATGGAAGACACCCAACAGGTCATGTTCAGAATCTGGAGCTGAAACACACATACTCTTAAAGAGAAACATCCATATATGGCCAGTGTAGCAGGTACACCTTTTGGAGTGAAGGGCGCTGGGCTGGATACTCAGAAACTGAAAACCCACGTAAGGTTCTACAAAAGTCCGTGCTCGGTGGCAGCCATGTTCTCTTCCAGGCTTCACCCTCACTCTGGCTGGATGTGTCCCTCTGGGAACTGCAGGGAACTGAGGCCCCAGGAACTGGTTCTCAGGCCCACCCCTCTCCAGGCCACCAGACCACTTTCAGTGGAGAGTTCTAGGTGGAGGGAGTAGCAAGTGACAAGACTGTGGAGAAAAGAACATGGAGAAACCAAGGGACAAAAAACAGAAGGCTGGAGCAGAGAGACAGACAGGGAGGGCGATGAGGGTGGACGTGGAGTTTGGAAGCTGAGGAAATGAGCTTCATCACTATCCTGAGAGCCTGTGATGCCCTTGACGGGAGTGAAGTAAGGACGGAGTGGGAGGGATGGGCTGTGTGAGTTTCCTGGGGCTGCTGCAATTAAAAAACAAAACCAACCAACCAAACAAAAAGTGTGGCTGAAATGAGAGAAATGTATTTTGTTGGAATTCAGAGAGTTAGAAGTCTGAACTTACGGTGTCAGTTCCCTCCAGTGACTCTGGAGAGGGGTCCTTCCTGGCTCTTCCAGCTTCTGGGGGCTCCTGTCAGTTCTTGGTTTTCCTTGTTTGCAGCTGTGTCACCCCAACCTCTGCTTGTGTGTGTGCAGCCCTCTTTTGTGTGTGTGTCTCTGTGTGTGCTCTCCTCTTAGGAGCACTGGTCGTTGGTCTTAGGGTCCACCGTAATCCAGTATGATCTCATCTTAACTAATTACACCTGCAGAGAGCATATTTCCTATAAGGTCCCACGTGAGGTTTTAGGTGGACATGAGTTTGGGGGGACACTTCAGTTCGTAGTGGTGGTCTGATATGATTCTCACTTGGCACAAAGGACTCCAGCAGCACGAGGAATGGGTTGAAAGTTGCTAGCTTTGGCGGGCAGGAGAGAGGCGGAGAGAATCTGGACCAGGACGTTAATGGTGGCGATGGCTGGAGCCCAAAGATGCTTTGGAAGCAGAATCAACAGGACTTGGTGATAGCCCAGGTGTGGGCAGATTGAAAGGAGATTGTACGAATGTGCCCTGGGTTTCCAGGTGACCAGTCTGCTCCATCATCAGTGAACCCAACTTGGTGAGGCTTAGGGTAGGATACGAAATAGACTTGCAGAAGGAAGAAAAGGAAAAAAAAAAAAAATTAAAAGAAAGAGAAGGTGGCTTGGGCTTGTTTCCACCCCAGGAGCTTTGCACACAAGCTGCAGGAGTTCTCTGGGGACACCTCACCACCTCCTGGCTCAGCGCGTGGGCTCCACATGGAAATGCTGATGGCCCAGCGATAGTATAAATAACCCTCCCAGTGAGCTCATCCTAAATTAGGTCTCTTCTCCTTGCTCACTCCAGCCCCTAGACTGAGGAAGCTGCTGACAATGTGATGGAATGTAGCATCCTGTGGCCCTGGGGCTGGGACTGCCCAGTGCCAGGTGACAAGCTTGCCTTTTCTGTCCCCTGGTGTCTGAGGGACATGGCCTGACACAGTGGGCAGGGGCAGGTGCTCAGAGTCCGGATCTCTGACTCAAAGTGCTGGGACAGGTCCCTACCTTTCTTCCTTCTGTGGACTTCTGGTGTCATAAAGGTAAAGAACATGCTCACTGGAGCCAGGCAGCCTGGGTTTGCTTAGAGTCGGGGTTAGTTCCTTGTGGCTGGGTTAGTAACAAACTAACATAAAGTTAGCGACTTAAAAGCTGCGGAAATGTAGGGACTCTCCTGGTGGTCCATTGGCTAAGACTCCATGCTCCCAGTACAGGGGACCCAGGTTCCATCCCTGGTTAGGAAACTAGGTCCCACATGATGTAACTAAGAGTTCAGTTCAGTTCAGTTCAGTTGCTCAGTCGTGTCCGACTCTTTGCGACCCCATGAATCGCAGCACGCCAGGCCTCCCTGTCCATCACCAACTCCCGGAGTTCACCCAGACTCACATCCATCGAGTCAGTGATGCCATCCAGCCATCTCATCCTCTGTCGTCCCCTTCTCCTCCTGCCCCCAATCCCTCCCAGCATCAGAGTCTTTTCAAATGAGTCAACTCTTCGCATGAGGTGGCCAAAGTACTGGAGTTTCAGCCTCAGCATCATTCCCTCCAAAGAAATCCCAGGGCTGATCTCCTTCAGAATGGACTGGTTGGATCTCCTTGCAGTCCAAGGGACTCTCAAGAGTCTTCTCCAACACCACAGTTCAAAAGCATCAATTCTTCGGCGCTCAGCCTTCTTCACAGTCCAACTCTCACATCCATACATGATCACAGGTAAAACCATAGCCTTGACTAGACAAACCTTTGTTGGCAAAGGAATGTCTCTGCTTTTGAATATGCTATCTAGATTGGTCATAACTTTCCTTCCAAGGAGTAAGCGTCTTTTAATTTCATGGCTGCGGTCACCATCTGCGGTGATTTTTGAGCCCCCCAAAACAAAGTCAAGCATGCTGCAACTAAAGATCCTGCATACCACAACTGAGACCCAGTGCAGCCAAATAAATAAATAAACTAAATATTACTATTGCTTTGTTGTTGTTCAGCAGCTAAGTCATGTCTGACTTTTTGTGACCCCATGGACTGCAGCATGCCAGGCATCCCTGTCCTTCACTGTCTCTCAGAGTTTGCTCAAATTCATGTCCACTGAGTTGGTGATGCCATCCAACCATCTCAACCTCTGTCGTCCGCTTCTCCTGTCCTCAATCTTTCCCAGCATCAGGGTCTTTTCTAATGAGTTGGCTCTTTGCATCAGGTGGCCAAAGTATTGGCGCTTCAGGATCAACCCTTCCAGTGAATATTCAGGGTTGATTTCTGTTAGGACTGACTGGTTTGATCTCCTTGGGGTCCAAAGGACTCTTGAGTCTTCTCCAGTATTACAGTTCAAAAGCATCAATTCTTTGGTGCTCAGCCTTCTTTATGGTTCAACTCTCACATCTGTGCATGACTACTGGAAAAACCATTGCTTTGACTAGATGGACCATTGTCAGCAAAGTGATGTCTCTGCTTTTTAATATGCTGTCTAGGTTTGTCATAGCTTTCCTTCCAAGCAAAATAATTCCCCCCACCCCCATCCCCCCCAAAAAACCCAAAACGCCAATACCAAAAACCTCTCCTCTCATAGTCTGCAGACCAGATGCCTGAAGTCAGTGCCTCAGAGCTGAAATCAGGGTGCAGGCTGAGGCCATGCTCCCCCTTAAGGGGAGAATACTTCTGGCCTCATCCTGGTGATCACCCTGGTGGCTGCTGGTGATCCTTAATTTGTGACCCCATCACTCCAGTCTTCAGGGACAACATCTTCAGGTTTCCCTCTGCTTCCCTCTTGTAGGGGTACATGTGATTGCATTTAGAGCCCATCACATAATCCAGGACACTATCCCCATCTCAAGGTCCCTAATTCAATCATTCTCTTGATCCCTGGGTTGGGAAGATCCCCTGGAGAAGGGAAAGGCTACCCACTCCAGTATTCTGGCCTGGAGAATTCCATGGACTGTATAGTCCATGGGGTTGCAAAGAGTAGGACAGGACTGAGCGACTTTCACTTCACTTTTCCTTTACTACGTCCAGGGATTAGGACCAGAGATTTTTGGTTGGGTGGCAGAGAGTAGCTTTATCCTGCCTGCTACAAACTCCACTTGGAGTCTGCATGGCACTTTACTTTTCTCTCTGTGTCTCTGTTTCCCCATGTGTAAATAGCAGACTCTGCTTTTAATGAAAGAACCCTGTTTCTTTGGGCTTCCCTGGTGGCTCAGTGGCAAAGAATCTGCCTGCTAATGTAGGAGACATGGGTTTGATCCCTGGGTTGGGAAGATCCCCTGGAGAAGGAAGTGGCAACCCACTCCAGTATTCTTGCCTGGGTAATCCCATGGACAGAGGAGCCTGGCAGTCTACAGTCCATGGGGTCTCAAAGAATCGGACACGACCTAGCGACTAAACAACAACAGCTCCAACTTTAGGTGGCCACAAGGTCATTGGAACACAGACAGCATTTCCCAGGATGCCTTGAAGCTTGAGGAGATCATGTGTCTTGGCTCTAGCCAGTGGGAAGTATATAATCCCCTTCTCTTTCTTCATGCTTGCTGGTTGGGAGTTGGACGTGATGGCAGGAGAACTGGAGCAGCCATGTGGGGCCAGGAGGTCAACTAGGGAATTTAACAAGAGGAACATGTTTCTCTCTCTTCCCCCTTCCCCTTTAGCCCTTGTTCTTCCTCTTCTTCCCCCTCCCCCATGAATATTCCTCTCTTCTCCCCCTTCTCCCATTTTTCCTCCGTCTCTCTTCCTCCTCCCTTCCCCTCCTCCCCGTCCTTCTCTTTGTCATCACTGCTGTTGCTGCTGCTGCTGCTAAGTCGCTTCAGTCGTGTCCGACTCTGTGCGACCCCATAGACGGCAGCCCACCAGGCTCCCCCATCCCTGGGATTCTCCAGGCAAGAACACTGGAGTGGGTTGCCATTTCCTTCTCCAATGCATGAAAGTGAAAAGTCAAAGTGAAGTCGTTCAGTCGTGTCCGACTCTTAGCAACCCCATGGACTGCAGCCTACCAGGCTCCTCCATCCTTGGGATTTTCCAGGCAAGAGTACTGGAGTGATCACTGCTGCTGCTTTAATTCTGAGGCTCCTGGACTTTTAGGTGACCTTGGCCATGACACTCAGCCCTCTGACCAGCTGAGGTTTGGGGATCTTTGCATGGAGTGCCACACCCACAGTTTGCTGTTTTTTAGTCATTCTTGATTATTAATACAAACAAGCAGTGACTAAACAAGCTGCTGTGCTGGGCACTTGACATACCTGGTTTCCAGTCTTTACAGCAATTCCTTTGTAAAATGATCCTTATGTAAGAGATCCTGTCATTTTTATCAAATTCCTAGCTGTCCAGTGTTACAGGTGAAGAAGCTGAGGCTCAGAGCCTCACAGTTTCACATCTGGTGGGGACAGAATCAGGGGTCTGCCTGCTTCTTCAGCCATGAGTCCTTCCATGATAGTTTATAGACTTGCGAGAGGGGACTGGTGCTGGGTCAGTAAGGGAGACCAAGAGAAAAAAGATCAGCCCCACCCTTGAGGAATTCCTCATGGGGAAGGGCATGCTGGCTTCTAGAGGTCCTCTGGGGTCAGCCCTGGGGTTTCCTGGAGAAGGCAATATGTGACCTGAACCATGAGGAGAGTAGGGTGTAGACAGGGGCAGTGCGGGGAGCTCTAGGGTGGTGGGATCAGGGTGTGCTGGAGAATGAGGAAGTTGACCATTTGTTCTGGGGATGGGTGAGGGTTTTTATTATTATTACTATCATCATTTATTTATGTGGCTGCACCTGATCTTAATTGAAGCACTTGGGATTTTTAGTGGCAGCATGTGAACTCTTAGCTGAGGTCTGTGGGATCCCTGACCAAGCATCTAATCCAGGGCCCCTGCCTTGGAAGTGTGAATTCTTAGCCACCGGGCCACCGGGGAAGTCCTGGGGTGAGGGTTTTGAGTCTGAGCAAAGTAGTGCTTTCTCTGTTCACCAGGAGATCTGTAAGTTTCTTCCTGTCTCCGAGAAATGTGTTTCTCTTTATATTAACACAGCACATATTCATTGGGAGAAAATTTGGAAAATACAGGAAATCATAGAGCAGGCCTCTCCACCTAAGTGGAGTAGGAAAATGGCAACCCACCCCAGTATTCTTGCCTGGAGAATCCGGTGGACAGAGGAGCCTGGTGGGCTACAGTCCATGGGGTCACAAAGAGTCGGACACGACTGAAACAACTGAGCAAGCTCCACCTAAGAGTTCACTGTTGTGAGATTGATTAGCATCTGTGCTCACCCTCATGGACCCTTCCGATGGAGGCATCCTGCTGCCCACTCTCCACATGGCTGTGTCCTAACAAAGCAGAGGGGGCAGGGTGCTCTCTGGCCTCCTATCCCATTCAGGAGGGCTTCACGCGCATGACCTAAGCACCTCCCAAAACCTCCACCCCCTCCAATGCTGCCTCACTGGGGGTGAGGATTTCAACATGAGTTTAGGGGATGGGGTGGTCATAGACACATAGTCCATTAAAGTGCCACTCAGGACCCTTCCTGCCCTCCTTTTATAGCCACAGCTCATCCCACTCCTGGCATCTGATACTGTGTTCTCCATTTCTATAATTTTATCATTTCAAGAATGTTACATAAATGAAATTACACAGTATATAACCCTTGGAGACTTTTTTTTTTCACTCAGCAGAATGCCCTTGAGAATTCTCCATGTAATTCTGCATCCCTCAAAGGGAGGACTGCATTCAATTAGATGAATAGATCATAATGTATTTAACTACCCCCTCCTACTACTTAGTTTGTCCACTTAGAAGTTATTTTGAGTTAGGCTGTGACAAATATCCTTGAAGCCGAGCATTTGCTTATATAAAGTATTTGCTTTTATAAAGATTTGTTTCTGAAGACAGATGACCCACGTTGGACTTGCTGAGTCACACATGTTTTAAAAAACACCTCACCTAATTGGCCAGTAGAAGCCATGTCCTTATTTTCACCCCTCCCACTAATATGGGAGACTCTTTGGGTCCCTACTTCCCTACATCCCTCGTCCCCCTCGCACCACTTGGGCATGTGAAAGCTTAGTTCGCCAACTAGAGATGGAATCTGTGCCCCCTGCAGTGGAAGCAGGAGTCTTTTTTTTTTTTTTTTACTTGAAGGATAATTGCTTTAAATAAAGAAATAATTTTAAAAATTGTTGCCAACAAATTTACAATACCATCATTAACAACAACAAACCCACTGCTTGGGCCAAAGGGCCGTGTATGTGAGTGGGGTACTTCCAGGACTATTGGTTGGTAAGTAGCATAAAGGTTTTCAAGAGCTAGTTGTCACCCCCAAATGCAAAGCATCAGCTCTCCTGGGTCCGTGGGTTCAGCAGAGAGGAACAGGGCTGACAGAAATGGAGAGGTGGGGGAGAAGTGGAGGCATGGAGGAGTCCTGCCTCCCCCACATACCAACTGCAGACCCAGGCAAGAAGCCCCTTCTCAGGGAGGGGCTTCTGCCTGCAGTGGTTCTTCCCCAAGCCATACGGGCAGCCCTACCTTGCTGGCCCCGGCCCGAGCCCATTCTCACTTCTGGGTGGGGTGTGATTTCATCAAGCGGCAGGAGCTTGTCAGCGCCGGTGCTGCCTGTGATCAGATGCACAGATGTTCGAAACTCAGAAAGGTGCTAAAGAGGCTGCTGGGCCATGGAGGGGGGTTGGGTGGGGAGAGAAGAAGCTTCTGGAAATAAGACAAGCCAGTCCCCAAGTGTGGTAGGGCCTTGGTAGGACTGAGAAATGGTCCCGCCTGGGGGAAGGGTCAGGTCAGTATTGTCTTGGGGCAGTCCTAGCTGGCCCGGGATGGGGGTTCAACCTGCCTCCAAGTCCAAGTTGGGGAGCTCCTCTCTTCCACCTTGCCAACTGCCCCAGGGTCTCCCATCCCTTTGGATTGGGCATGCCCCCTCCCCGCCCCCGCCTTCATTCACTTACTGTCTCATTCTTTTCTCAGCTCCTTTGCACTGAACTTCCATCATGATTCTGGGTGCTGCGGAGAGAGCTGTGAACAAGAGGCAAAGCACCCAGCTCCCTCATCGAGTGGGTCGGATGGAAAGTCAACAGGTAAGCATGCAGAGTAAGGTCAGAGGTGTGGTCCATCCACTGCCTGCCTTGCTTGCACCTGGGACTCCTCTGAGCCCTCTCCAATCCCTTCACAATCACCACTGTCCTCTCTTTTCTTTTGCCACAGACCACGAAGGTCCACAAGACAAAGCCCATGTCATTCACAACTGAACCTGGCTTCTCTTTCTGGGATGCTGGAGAGAGGATGCACCTGATGGGTATGTGCTGCTCCAGGTGAGTGCCAGAGTTTGCCCTTCCAGGCAGGGCTGTGGGGCAGGACGGGGGCAGGGCCGGGGGCGGTAGGGGTGGGGGAAGGTTGGAGTTTTCTAACACAGCAAAGAAAGAGCAGCGATGGCAAATCAGTTAAGCATTGTACTGAATGGTGGAGGTTTCTTTCCTGCAACGTGATTATGGCCATTTGGAATCATGTATTTGTTAATATCTGTCTTCTCCACTTGCTTGAAATGATCAAGCTAACAGTTACTGGCTGCTTCCTTGTGTTGCTTTACGTGTATTTATTCATTCAAGTGTCACAACACCTTATGAGGTAGGGTCTGTTGTGATCTCCTGCTTATAGTACAGGAAATTCAGGTGCAGCGAGAGTTTAGGTAAAGGTGCCCAAAGACACAGTTAGCAAAAGGAGGGGTCTGGCATTTGAACTTAGGACCAAGATCCTGTGTTCGTAATTTCTGTCCCGTGTTGCTTTGTAGATGAGTGAGGGCAGGGGCCATGTCTGTCTGTTCAGCACCGGGTCCCACAGTGTCTGGCTTGGAGTTAATATTCAGTTCCTATTTGTGAAATGAATGAATGAATGAAGTAACCTTCACCAGGATGGATGGTGCTACTTCTGTGAGGGGTTATTGGGCTTCCTGTACTGTTTCTGTTTTAATTCAGGTTTGGCATGTGCTTAGCTCTTGATACATGGCATAGGTCCACTGAGCAGATGAATGACTCTGAATTTGTATTAAACTGAGAAGCAGAAAGAGAGAGGGCAGTTGGGAGAGAGAATCCCACCTTTGGATGGACACATGGGAACCTGGCTCTGGGGTCACGTCTGGAGCCAGGATGAGACGGTTCGATGCTGCTAAGTGCACAGATTGTCCTAATGTGGGCTTGGGGGTGAGTTCTGGTGTTTTCCAACAAGAAAGAGTTTTTGCCTTCTTTGGGTGTGGTTGAGTGGCCTAACGGAGAAAGCAATGGCACCCCACTCCAGTACTCTTGCCTAGAAAATCCCATGGATGGAGGAGCCTGGTAGGCTGCAGTCCATGGGGTCGATAGAGTCATACACGACTGAACGACTTCACTTTCACTTTTCACTTTCATACATTGGAGAAGGAAATGGCAACCCACTCCAGTGTTCTTGCCTGGAGAATCCCAGGGATGGCGGAGCCTGGTGGGCTGCCATCTATGGGGTCACACAGAGTCAGACACGACTGAAGCGACTTAGCAGCAGCAGCAGCAGGGTGGCCTAAAGAGGCTAGACCTGGAGTCACCCACCAAAGAACAATCTTAATGTGTGCATTTATTGCAAGCATTGGCCAAAACCATCTGCCTAACCTTTCCTTCACTTACTGATGATGTTCATTACAGAAAAAGTGGGGAGATCAGATGAGGTATCTGAAAACAGAGAAATCTGTCGTGGTTCTACAGCTCAGTTTATTTTATTTTTAATTTTTAAAACATTGAAGTATAGCTGATTTATAACGTTTCAGGTGTACAGCAAAGTAATTCAGTTATTCTTTTTCATATTCTTTTCTGTTACAGGTTATTACAAGATATTGAACATATTTCTCTGAGTTATATAGTAGGATTTTGTTGTTTATCTATTTTACATACAATAGTATGTATCTGTTAATTCCAAATTCCTAGTTTATCCCTCTATTCCCTCCTTTGGTACCCATAAGTTTGTTTTTTTGTGTGTCTGTGAATCTGTTTCTGTTTCATAAATAAGTTCATTTGCATCATTTTATTTTAAAGATTCCACGTGATGTGATATGATATTTGTCTTTGTCTGACTTACTTTGCTTCCTTTAATTGTCTCTAGGTCCATCCATGTTGCCCAAATGGCATTATTTAATTCTTTTTAATGGCTGAGTAATATTCCATTATATATATATTATATATATAATATATATATGTAATATCTTCTTTTATTTATTCATCTATTGATGAACATTTAGGTTGCTTCCATGTCTTGGCTGTTGTAAATAGTGCTGCTATGAACACTGGGGTGCGTGCATCTTTTCAAACTAGAGTTTTCATCTTTTCCAGATATATGCCAGGAGTGGAATTGCAGGATCATACCATAGTTCTATTTTTAGTTTTTTAAGGACCCTTCATACTGTTCTTCATAGTGGCTGCACCAATTTACATTCCTAACAACAGTGTAGGAGGGTTCCCTTTTCTCTACCATTTAGTTTACATCAGCTACATCTGCTAGTATTTCCATAAATGGTATTATCAGGGCCATTAGGTTTTTAGAAAGAACATGGGAAAACAGAGCCATGTTATGACCAGGCGGTGTTTGATGGAGCCATTAGCACACAACCGCGCAGGTAGGGACCCTCTGACCTTCATCTCCTGGCTGGCCAGAGGCACAGTGTGCTCCATGGATAAAAGCACCCTGTCAGCTCCCACTGCTCCAAGTCAGGAAGGTGGGTTGCTCTTGGGAAATTTGGGATGGGGACCACAGGAATAGTCCGGTGAGGAGGTGACCGTCAGCAGTCAGTGAGAGCCCTGCCCCTTCCTGCCTTGGCGATGAAGTCTGCGGGGGTGCCCCGCTGTCCCTTCCTCGTGTCTGTGAACACCAGCCGCTGCAGCAGCATTCCTCTGCCCTAAGGCTTCTTGTGCAAACTGTATGAGCTTTGCCATTCCTGGGGCCGGCAGGAGTGATGGGAGCGGCTGCCCCTGGGAGTTGTCCTCAGCCAGTGACCCACCAGGTGGTACCTAAGTCCCTTCTGGGGGGATGACCTCCAAGCCCCCCAGCAGCACTGAGCTCCAGTCGCTCAGACACTCGAGTGGCAGCTGGTGACACTTTCTGTGCTGCTTCTCTCACTTCCCACCCCTCCACCCCACCACCAAGTGTCCTGTGGACTCACCTCCCTGTCAAATCCTTCTTATTCAAATCCTTGCCTCAAAGTCTTCTTCTAGAAGCCCACTGTCTGCCCACATGACACGCAGGAAAGGAAGACAGATGGTAAAACCAGTACTGGTGATGACTGCTTTAAAGGGAAGCCCAAGAGTGGTGAGGAAGCTATGGGGACTCAGCCTAGAAGGGAAAGGATACCTTTGCTTTGCTGTTGTTCAGTTGATAAGTCATGTCTGACTTTTTGCGACCCCACGGACCCTGGCCCTTTTTACAACCGGCCAAGCCTGGCATTCTTGGCCTGGCTAGTTGCTTGGCATTCTCAAAGACAGATTGTCACAGGGACCTTTTCTAACATTCAGAAAACTCTTAGAGCAATTCAGAAACCTTTATCGAGTGCTTCCTTTGTACCAGAGGTCTAGCCTCAATACTGAGGCCAAAATACTGGATTTCTCTCAGCCAGTTCAGGATATAACCGGGGAGACATTGATTAGATGATCTAAGGAACAAGTGTGCAGACACAGATGTGCCGTGTGTGGCGAAGGGGAGGTGAGAGGTGTCCCGGCTCCTTTCACAGGAAGGCTTTGACCTCGTCAGGTCCGTGGAGTGGAGCTCCAAAGCACGGGGAGGCTTTCACCAGATGCAAAGGGAAGGACACGTGTTCCAGGCAGAGGGTCTGGCATGTGCAAAGACACAGGGATGTTGGGGGATGTGGCTAGAGAAGCCACACAGGGCCAGCGAGATGCACTCGCAGGGGACGAGACTAGGAAATGCTGTCCCTGACCATTCGGTTTTACCCTAGGAGTCTCGGAGGCTATAAAGCCAGTGACAGGCTTTAGCTGACATGATTTAGCTGAAAGAGATCACTCTGGTTGCTATATGATCCACTCAGAGTTTATCTAAAGATTCCTTCCTGTCCCCTCCCTGCCTTTCTGGGCCATTATGACTCTCGGACTGGAACCAGGAGCAGGAAGGCCGGGATTGGCCTCAGCAGAAATGATGATCGTCGCATGCACAGGGTTCCTCCTCTTGCCAATTGCCATGCTGTTTCTAGAGGCATGTTCCTGCTGGAGGAGTAAGTGGGGTTGTGCAGCCTTATATAACATTTGGACGTCCCTCGCGGCTGGAAAACAGGGCTCCTGTCAGGCGATCAGCCCCAAAGAGCACGCCTTGGATCTGATAAACAGACGTTGGCAAACAGGAGGTTTGAAGGTGGTGCCAAGCGCTGTGGTTTGGACTGGTCCTGCAAGGGGAACAATTGAAACAGCTAACCATGTGCAGGAAGGGAAGACGTGGGGGAAACTCAGCTTGAGACAAAAGAGGCAGTGTGGGCTGCGGAGGGCTGCCGGGCACGAGTGGGTGCAGGGGTCTGCCCCTTATTGCAGCCTTGAAGGTGGCTCCCAGCCCACCCAGAGGGATGCCGTGCTTGCTGGCCATCGACCATCACTGTTCATCCACTAACGTTCCTTCCGGCGGTGACTTCTTCGAAAGTAAAGGGGTGAGGTGGGGTACCAGGCATGAGCAAAGGGTGTCAGTAAGCAGTCCATTATTAGAAGCAGCTTTTCTGTGCCAGGTGTTGCATTTTCCCTATTTCATCTCATTTCATCATTTCATCCTCACAACCACTCCAGGGAGACGCAAATGAGGATTCGGGAGCTGAGTGATGTCAAACGTTCCGTCCGAGGTCCTACAGCTGGTGAAGGGTGGGGTCAGGTCTGAGTGGCCACTGCTGACCTGTTCCCTTCAAGAGCGCCTAGCTGGACACTGTCCATCCACAGCTTGGTGAACCTAGGTCTCCTACCCTCACAGGAATCCTTTCTCCATCCAGTGAGCAAGCCGACTCTTCACCCGCTGCAGCCCCACGGCCTCCTGCCACCTCCTGCGGGACCTCATGAAACGTTTGCAGAAAGAGTGAGGCTGTGCTCAGGCATCCGCGTGAAGTGGTAAACCACCTGGGTGTGGACAGAGAGACTCACAGCTAGAAAGACCTCTTCTCCCACAAATGCTGGCTCTGGCGATGTTAAGATGCGCCCTTACTCCTGCACATTGCCTGTTCTACCCTGGAGGCCAGGCCGGGTGGAGGCTGTACACGTCTGTGTCTGTGTGTATTATACACAGCAAGTCCTGTAGCAGCCAGCTCAGCTGAAAGACAGAAAGTGGTTTGTTTGTTTGTTTTTTAATTTTTAAATGTAAAAGCCTGGTGGTTGTTGGAACAGATTTTGGCCTGTATTTAGCCCTGCATTTTTTTTTTTTTTTTTAAATTTCACTTCCACTAGGGGCTTAAGTTGTTGGGTTTGGACAAGAACTAGGCAGGCAGCTGTGACTACTTGCCTGTCGGGGTTTAATCTTCTTTCATTTGTGTGGGATGGTGGCCCACAAGGCCCCGGTTTGGTGCCGCCATTGCTTAAAACAGAGATCCTATGTCAGGCATCCATGAGCCTTGTGGTCCTTACTGGACACTTAAGTGTGGCGGCACTTACTGGACAGGCCACTCCAGAAGGCACCGGACAGACAACCATGAGTGCTTGAAGGCCTGCTTCTGGGCTTAGCAGATGAATGAAGCAAGCTGACTGTTCTCTCACTCTTGCCCACTGCCTGCCCCACCCCCCAAACCCCACACCTCTCTGACCATTGACATCTTACTTCAGTGACTTAACTTTTAAGGAGAGGTGAGTAAACTAACCCCTTTGAGAACAGATGTCAGGTTCTTATTCTATCGTGTGTTTTTAGCCCAAATACCCACACTTAGTTAAAAAGAAAAATTCTAGGACAGGACTTTAAAATTCTAGAAGAGATTAAATTTCATCTCTGTTGCATTTGGTTTGCAAAATCCTGGGATACCCACTATAACTACAGCCCATTCTGGTTTAGGATTTAGGAAAAGGCAGAGGTCTAAATTCAGATCTTTCATTCAACCATTCGTTCAGCCAAGTTGCTGAGTACCTACTGTGTGCCCAGTACTCTTCCATGCTCTGGAATGCTCCGCTTTGTGGAATCTCCACTCTTAGGGAAAAGACAGGCACTAAATACATGAATAAACAAGGCACTTCCAGACCCCAGTCAGTGCCACAGGATGAGAAAATGGACTTTGTGCTGGGGCAAGAGGGAAAAAGTCTGATGGGCTGATGGGAAAGTCTTCCTGCTGATATTTATTTCCCATTTTCTACCCAATACATAGTCAAAGCTATGGTTTTCCTAGTAGTCATGTACAGATGTGAGAGTTGGACCATAAAGAAGGCTGAGCACTGAAGAACTGATGCTTTCAAACTGTGGTGCTGGAGAAGATTCTCGAGAGTCCCTGGGCCAGCAAGGAGATCAAATCAGTTAATCCTAGAGGAAATCAACCCTGAATATTCACTGGAAGGACTGATGCTAAAGCTGAAGCTCCAATACTTTGGCCATGTGATGAGAAGAGCCAAGTCATTGGAAAAGACCCTGATGTTGGGTAAAACTGAAGGCTGGAGAAGCGGATGACAGAGGACAAGATGGTTGGATGGCATCACCGACTCAACGGACATGAGTTTGAGCAAGCTCTGGGAGATGGTGAAGGACAGGGAAGCCTGGCGTGCTGCAGTCCATGGGGTCGCAGAAGAGTCAGACGTGACTGAGCAACTAAATAATGACAACAATTGGAGACAAATTTGAACGCAGTCTACAAAAGTTCTGAGTCTTACTCTCCTTTCACAACTGTTTCTTTACCAACGTCAGGATTGTCACGCCTAAATTCTTATTCACAGAAGGACACAGTCTCATGGAACTCTCCTACAAAACAAAGACTCTCATCAGAGGGCCTTGCCAGCTCCCCAGAAACACTTGGAGAGAATTCTGAATCCCCCTCACCTTGCTGGGACCTTGAGAAAGAATTTGGGTTGTTTCTTTGTTCTCATAGTTAGACTGAAATGGGGCCATCTCTTAAAGGTTGGGTGATATCTATAGATCTGGCCCCAAACTGGCTATAGAGAATAGGTTGGAAATTTTAGAAATAAGTGTATTTCTTCGTAAGAGGGCCATCGGACTTCCCTCATGGTCCAGTGGTTAAGACTCTGTGCTTCCAATGCAGGGGGCACAGGTTCAATCCCTGGTCAGGGAAGTTCCTCATGCTCCATTGGTGGCAAAAAAAAAAAGAAAAAAGAGAGAGATTATGTATGATATGTATAAACACACACAAACATGTGCACACCTATTTATAGTTGCTATGGTGGTGTTGATGGTGGCATTTAATACCACATTCTCCATCTCACTTGACTTCTCACCTTGAAAATGACGTAAGTAACTCCTTCCCTAAAGTATGCTTGTATCTGCAAGTCAAAATATATGTTAAAAGGGACTTCCCTGGGTAGTCCAGTGGTTAAGAATCCACCTTGCAATGCAGGGGACGAGGGTTCAGTACCTGGTAGGGGATCTAAAATCCTCAGTGCCATGGAGCAACTAAGCCCCTGAGCCCCAACTACAGAGTCTGTCCATGGGAACGACGGAGCCACATGAAGCAACAAAGATCCAGTATGCCACAACAGAGGCCCAATGCAGCCAAGTGAATAAATATTAACAAATATGTTTAAAAAAAAAAAAAAAAGAGTGCCATCAGTGGTGGCTTTGAGACGTTAGAGGGTGAAGACAGGAAGCTGAGCTTGTGGCGGACTGGCATTTCCAGCACCCACGTGGGCCTTGAGACTAGAGAGAGGAAACATTTGCGAGACGTCCTTCCTGGCTGAGAGCTGGGGCCCACAGCCAGCCCAGCACCAGCCACGAGGGAAGCTGGGTGTGTTTGGGTTTCGTCTTAACATCTTGGAATGATTCATTTCGTCTTCTGCTCTCAATAAAACCCACCAGCCTTGCGAGGACCTTCCCATCATCACAGACTGTTTTGTATAAAATAAATTGGATCCGCTGGCGTCTGATTCATCAACATTGAATGCGGCAAAAATAGTGTTTTGTGAGAAATTCTTGCTGTCCGCTCGCTAAGCCGGGAGAGGTTTGTGTTTAACAAAACGCCTCCTCCCTCTTGGAAAACAGGAAGTTACAGGAGGCCAAGAGAAAATGAGTTCCGGGCTGGCCAGGTTCAAGTCCAGACTCCACCCCCACGCCCACCTGCGGGCTCCGCGTCAGCCTGCCCAGCTCTTGACATCGGTGGGTGGTTAAGCCGCTGTCAACACGGCCCTCCTTTTTGGCCTGGCCTTTCTGGTGTCGACAATGTCCCTGTTCTTTCAGAGAGAAGGTTCCACTTCCCCCTCATCTCTCCTCTTGGCCCCCTTCTTAATCCTCTGAGTGCAAAACTCTGAATGTGTTTTTTCCTCAGATAAATTGGAAAAAAAAAAAAAAAAGGGAGGGCGGGTGCCAGAGGTTTCTCGCCAGCACTCCATATTCTTTCTTCCTGGCTTAGAGTTGAAAAGGAGGACTGTTTTATGATCCTTCGGCACAGGTTTCTAACCTAAGAAGCTTCTTGAAGGTTATTTAATTGCAGATGAATGGAAACCCTATGAAAACTGGCTCAGATCGAAGAGGGAATTTATTGGCTCATTTCCTTGAGAAGGCTGGTAGCTTCAGGTACAGCTGGATCCAGGAGCTAAAAGATATCTTCAACAATCACCTTCTAGCTCTCAATTTTACTTTCCTCTCTTGACTTCTTTCCAAGGCACATTATCCCCTCTGGGTGGTGAGATGCCTACCATCAACTTCAGGCTAACATCCTATCACTATAGTTACTACAAGCAAAATTGGTATGGGGAGGCAAAAATGAGGTTGTTGTTGGTCGAGACCTAACTGGTAGCTCTCCATACAACTGCTTGTACTTAAAAAAAAAAACAACTTTCTTTATGTTTTCCAGTCTTTCCCAAACTTTAAACAATGAACATGAGTCTAGGTAAAGATAGTTTGGTTGTAAACAACAGACATCTAGTCAAACTCGCTTACGCACAAAGTTTCGAAGAATTTAAGGATCACAGTGAGGTTTGACCTGTGAGAATGGGAAGGAGAAACCAGAAATCTGCTGAGAATCAGCGTGGCATTCTTCTCTCTCTGTGATCTCTGCCTCTTCCTGGGCACTGATGTCAGTCTCCTGCTCTCATCTGATGCTTTGCCTTTCTGTGCTCATTGCAGGACAGTCTTTGTTTAATCTTTGTTGTTGTTCAGTTACCAAGTCATGTTCGACTCTTCGAGATCCCATGGACTGCAGCATGCCAGGCTTCCCTGTCCCTCACTATCTTCCAGAATTTGCCCAAGTTCGTGTTCATTGAGTCAGTGATGCCATCCAACCGTCTCATCCTCTGTTGCCCCCTTCTCCTGCCTTCCATCTTTTCCAGCATCAGGGTCTTTTCCAGTGAGTTGGCTCTTCGCATCAGGTGGCCAAAGTATTGGAGTTTTAGCTTCAGCATCATCTTTCCAATGAATATTCAGGGTTGATTTCCTTTAAGATTGACTGGTTTGATCTCCTTGCTGTCCAAGCGACTCTCAAGAGTCTTCTCCAGCACTACAGTTCAAAAGCATCAATTTTTTGGCACTCTGCCTTCTTTATGGTCCAGCTCTCACATCCATACATGACTACTGGAAAGACCATAGCCTTGACTCTAGGATTTAATCTTTGTCTATGTCCCAAACAAGGTAAGAATCTCTGGATTCTTCCCTGTCCTTGTCTTCCTCCTTGCTCCTTGTTCCACTTTGAGATTTCTAGTTCCATATTATTTTTACTATTTTTACAACATTATGAATCAACAAATGTTCAGACTGAAATCTAATATTGTTAGTTTCTTTGCTCTGTTTTGGGATTTCCACATCTTCCTCTGTCTTGGATTTATTATTTCTTTTGCTGAAAAAATTCTTTAGTCGTTCTCTCAGAGAGTGTCTCTGTGATGAACCCCCTGAATTCCTGCATGTCTGAAAATCATTTTGTTTTACCACTCAAATGTTAGTTTGGGATTCTTTTTTTAAAAACCTTTTTATTTTATAATTAATGATGGTGTGATAGTTTCAAGTGAACAATGAAGGGACTCAGCGATACACATACATGTATCCATTCTCCCCCAAACTCCCCTCCCATCCAGGCTGCCACATAATACTGAGCAGAGTTCCATGTTCAGCCTCAGTACTATTGACATGTGGGTTCATTCTCTCTTGGGGAGACTGAGGTGTGCATAGTGGGATGTTAATGTGACCTGACCTCTACCTACTAGATCCCAGTGCTTCCCTCTGAAGTGTGACAACCAAAAATGTCTCCAGACATTGCCACATGCTCTCTGGGGGCAGAATCACCCCAGGTGAGAACCTCCGTGTAGACCTTCAAACTTGCCTGGCCTCACCCTCTTCAAAGAAGCCACCCCCCTTCACCACAAGTTTGCTCTGTCGCCAGGGTGTTTTCTGTCCCCTTCATAGCAAACTGTCTCTAAAGAAGAGCTGATTCTCACTGAGTCCGCTTGTTTTCCTTCACTTCTATCCTTGGTCTAAGAAGACAATGGACTAACAACCAAAACAGCAGCTGTAACTTTTTAAATAGCGAAAAATGAAAGATCATAGATTTAGCCTTATCGATGGTTTAAATTGAAATCTGGATGAATGATAAGAATTATTAATGAAAAACTAAAATGTATTAGATTTTGGAAATTTACAAATATAATCTAGGGGCTTCCCTGGTGGTTCAATGGTTAGGACTCTGCATTTACACTGCAGGGGGCATGGGTTCCATCCCTGGTTAGGGAACTGAGATCTTGCATGCTGCATAGTGTGGCCAAATTAAAAAAAAAAAAAAAAGGAAATATGATCTAAATTAAGTCTCAAACTCAACATCGAACATTTTTATATAAATTTTAAAAATATTTTTTCTTCAAATAAGTGAAAAGCGTTATCAGACAAGATTACAATGCTTACTTATTTTTAAATACATTTTTTTATTTTAAAATAGTTTCAAATTTACAGAAACGTTGCAAAGATGGTACAGAGCATTTCAATATATCCCACACCCAGTTTCCTCTTTTGTTAACATGCTAGTTAACATTTTGATTAATTGTATATAAATTGTATATTTGTTATAATTAATGAACTACTATTGATGCTAAGCTAAGTCACTTCAGTCGTGTCCGACTCTGCAACCCCATAGACAGCGGGCCACCAGGTTCCCCCATCCCTGGGATTCTCCAGGCAAGAACACTGGAGTGGGTTGCCATTTCCTTCTCCAATGCATGAAGGGAAAAGTGAAAGTGAAGTCTCTCAGTCATGTCCAACTCTTCGAGACCCCATGGTCTGCAGCCTACCAGGCTCCTCCGTCCATGGGATTTTCCAGGCAAGAGTACTGGAGTGGGGTGCCATTGCCTTCTCTAGCTACTATTGATATATACAATCTATTGATTGATATAGTATATATCACTCTACTATTGATACATAGTAGTATTGATATATACAATATAAAAAAATGAAATACATTATTTTAAAGAAAAATCCATACTTTATGTGGATTTGCTTAGTTTTTCCTCAGTGTCCTTTTTCTGGGTCAGGATCCCACTCAGGATGTTCTGTTACCATGTCTCCTTAGGCTCCTTTTGGCTGTGACTGGTTTTCACACTTCCTTTAGTTTTGATAACCTTGACGGTTTTCAGGAGTGCTGGCCGTGGAGTTTGTAGAATGCCCCTCACTTGGGATTTTGGCCAGGGGGATAGGTTTGGGGGAAGAAGACCCCCAGAAGTAAAGTGTCCTTCTCATCACATCATGACCTAACACAGCTGATGGTAAACTTGGTCACCTCCCCTAGGTGATGTTTGCCAGGTTCCTTCACTGTTACCAAGAAAGAAGTTACCTTTCTTCCTTCTTGTCAACTCTTTTCTTAACCTTTTGTCATGGGTCTGTAGGATACCTGTGACATAATCTTGCATTTGATGTAAAAAAAAGAAATAGAATGTCATATCAATTTAAACACCTTTGAGCAGAGTTTTTTTTTTTTAAACCCTTTTGCAAAATATGTGGTTTTCTTAAGGGAAAAAAGCATTTTGTCCAAAGTACCGTTCAGTTCAATTCAGTCACTCAGTTGTGTCTGACTCTTTGCGGCCCCATGGACTGTAGCAGGCCAGGCTTCCTTGTCCATCACCAACTCCTGGAGCTTGCTCAAACTCAGGTTCATCGAGTTGATGATGCCATCCAACCATCTCATCCTCTGTTGTCCCTTTCTCCTCCTGCCTTTAATCTTTCTCAGCATCAGGGTGTTTTCCAGTGAATCAGTTCTTTGCATCAGGTGGCCAAAGTATTGGAGTTTCAACTTCAGCATCAGTTCTTCCAGTGAATATTCAGGACTGATTTCCTTTAGGACTGACTAGTTTGACCTCCTTGCAGTCCAAGGGACTCTCAAGAGTCTTCTCCAATACCACAGTTCAAAAGCATCAGTTCTTCAATGAAGAAGAATTGCTTTGAATTGCAATGAAGAAGAATTTCAATGAAAGCACTCAGCTTTCATTATGGTCCAACTCACAGCCATACATTACTACTGGAAAAACCATAGCTTTGACTAGACGGACCTTTGTCTGCAAAATAATGTCTCTGCTGTTTAATATACTGTCGAGGTTGGTCATAGCTTTTCTCCCAAGGAGCAAGCGTCTTTTAATTTCATGGCTACAGTCACCATCTGCAGTGATTTTGGAGCCCAAGAAAACAAAGTCTGTCATTGTTTCCATTGGTTTCCCATCTATTTGCCATGAAGTGATGGGACCAGATACCATGATCTTGGTTTTTTGAATGTTGAGTTTTAAGCCAGCATTTTCACTCTCCTCTTTCACTTTCATCAAGAGGCTCTTTAGTTCTTTGCTTTTTGCCATAAGGGTGGTGTCATCTGCATATCTGAGGTTATTGATATTTCTCCCTGGCAATCTTGATTCCAGCTTGTGCTTCATCCAACCCAGAATTTCTCATGATGTACTCTGCATAGAAGTTAAATAAGCAGGGTGACAATATATAGCCTTGACGTACTCCTTTCCAATTTGGAACCAGTCTGTTGTTCCATGTTGGGTTCTAATTGTTGCTTCTTGACCTGCATACAAATTTCTCAGGGGGCAGGTAAAGTGGTCTGGTATTCCCATCTCTTTAAGAATTTTCCAGTTTGTTGTGATCCACACAGTAAAAGTCTTTGGTTTTGGTCAGTAAAGCAGAAGTAGATGTTTTTCTGGAACTCTTTTTCTTTTTCTATGATCCAATGGATCCACTTTGATCTCTGGTTCCTCTGCTTTTTCTAAATCCAGGTTGAACCTCAAAATAAAATCTGGAATGAGGTTTAGTTTCTTATCCATGTTGATACCATTCTTATTGGAATGGGTTATCAAAAGAACTTGATTTCTCTCAAGTTTTCAGTTTTCTTTTAAAGTTTTTTTTTAATTTTCTAAGTACTGTGAATTTAAGAAGGGAAAAATGACCCAAGTAACTGGGGACTCTTGAGTTCTCTGTGGACACATGAAGTGTGCTTTAGAAATAAATGATTGCCTGAATAATCCAGCCCTTAATGCTTCCTATAGAACAAATGGAAGTTTCATTTAAAAACAAATATTCCTATGACCCCCACCGTCATGTCCCCTCCATCCCATTCCCCGAACAACCTGCCAATTGTTTTTCTTTTTTTTCTCTCTCAAGGAATTTTGGAACTAAAAAAAAAAAAAATTACATTCTTCAGTTATGGCAGTCAGCCTTTTTTCTTTGTTTTGCTGAAGCTGCCAAATGTTGCTTGCTCTTAAAAGGCACTTTGAGGTATAAGGAAGGGAAGAACTCATGAAGGATAACGCTGTTTTGAAGGGTGTGTTTATGAAAGGAGAATATTGTGCATTGCTGGGTAGCCGGATTCAAGGTGGATTTTGCTGGTAGGAATTTGGTGCCCTGCTGAGGAGGCAGTTTGCTTCCCTGGGTACTTAGGAAGCTCCTAAGTAGCTTCAGTGCAAGTGCCCACATGATAATATTCTACACCGTGTCTCCATGTTGTCACTTTGCTGGTGAAAGGCAGTGATGACGAGTGACAGCAACCAGATCAAAACAGCTTAAGCAAAATGATCATTTATTGGCTGCCCAAGTCCATGCAGGGGCCAAATAACCAATAACTGCAATGCTGCTGGGCCTCTGAAACAGGCTGGGTCAGCAAGGTTTTCCAGTCAAGAAAAACAGGCATCTCATACATAGCACACCTTTCCCAGCTGGAGATAGGATGGCTCTGAAGCTCTGCCTTGTCCATCATGGAGCCTGAAGCTGGGGAAGGCTCCTATTGGCTTAGCTCGGGTCAGGTAACCACCTCTGAACTGAGACCGAACCACCTGGAAACCAGGAGCTCTTATGAAGGGGTATAGTGAAATAGACAAAACAGTTAACATTAACTTGATAATGAGCATATACTTAGAAAATTCAAGTTGTTTCTATGTCTGGCATTTTCTCAGTTTATTTCTTGGCCAGAAAAGTCAAATGTCTTATTCTGTTCATAACTGGTTACCAGGCAGCCCTTCCCACGGTTTCACCTCCTCACATACTGCTAACCTGTTGGTATTCTTCCTTCTGGTGTTTCCTTTCCCTGTCTCCCTGGCTTCTTCCTTTTTTTTGTAGGAGCCTGGACTGACCTTTGTGTTCTTAGCTAATCTCCAAATCTGTGGAATTCTTTCAAATGAATTTGGAGTACTTTTGCTTACCAGCTATATTGACAAGGACCTCTGTGAAAAGTTCTCAAAATGTTCCCCCACCACACACACACACATTTGGTTGCCAATTTTGGCGACTCTTGAAATGTAATTAAGGCTACAAAAGAAATGATTGAAGTGACCTTGGCCACTTGGTCCCATGAAATAGAGAGCCCTAAAAAATTAGTATGACAAATCACTTTCTAAATTTTAACCTAGACTTTGCAAACCAGAGGACTGTAGGTCAGATTGGGCCCCAAAGCATTCTGTTTAGCTCATATCGCTAAAGAAAAATCTCAAGTTAATCACCAGCATTTGAAATCAAGAGCTGTATCAGGATTGCCAGCTTTTCTCCAGATATCAGGTGTGGCCGTGCCCAACCAGCCTTCCTTGCTGGACTGTTGTGGACAATGGGGCATGCTGGTCGCCACAGAGCCCCAGACCCCATCGTCATCCGCTTGAGTCACATAGGAGCCCTGCCTGGCCTGCGTGCACCGTGGTCCCAATCCTGCACTCTCATGAGGCTCCTGTTCTTGGTTTGCTCAGACTCAGAACCATTGTGCTCCATCCAGCGAAGGGCCCTGTGGGGTTTCCTGCTACAGGTGGGCCTGAAGCCCAGACTCAGAATCAAATGCTGTAGCGCTTGATGGTTGGAGAAAATGTTTGTGAGGTGCTCAGGAGGGAAACACTTGGTCCAAGTTTTCATAGGACGTATTGTCATCCTCGGGTAGTCTGAAAAATACACACATGTGTAGTGATCTCTGTCTTCCTAGCGCTTGTGTTACTGCCTCTGCCCGCTGGTCTTCATATTCACCTCAATGTTTTAAGCTATAGAAGAATCATCCAATGTGCATTTAACTGCAGCCAGTTTAACCATATTGGAGAAGGAAATGGCAACCCACTCCAGTATTCTTGCTTGGAGAATCCCATGGACAGAGGAACCTGGCAGACTACAGTCCCTGGGGGTCCCAGGAGCCAACACAACTTAGCGACTAAACCACACACCACACAATTTAACCATATACACCCTGAAGAAGAAAGAAATCCTTGGCTGCATATTTTGCATATGTATGGGTACTCTTCAGAGGCTACCCTCTCCATTCCAATACCTTATCCGTGCCTCATTCACATGGAAGGGGATCCATTTCAGTCCCACCCATCATCCCTACTCAGGGTTTATTTACAAAATCCCTGTTGACAGGATTTTTGTACACGATTGATGGGATTTCCCAGAATAATTCTTGCTATACCCACATCTTTTTTATGCATTGATTTAGAACCCAGACAGGTTGATTCTTGGGGAGAGAAGGTGATTCCTGGGGAGAGAAACAGGAAGATGACAGCCAAGGTCAAGGGCCGTGTGGAACTGACATTCTAGCGGAAGTTTTCAATTGGGCAGTCAGGATTCAGACTTTGATTTGCCAGACTCTAAAGGCATCGACTGCATCTTTCCCTACATCCTATGAGCTGAGCTAATTTTTATCCACCAGGTGCCAACACCCAAGTTGATAAGGTATCTTGGAACCACTTAATGGGCTTCTCAGGTGGCGCAGTGGTAAAGAATCTGCCTGCCAATGCAGGAGACGCAAGAGATTCAGATTTGATCCCTGGGCTGGGAAGATCCCTTGGAGTAGGAAATGGCAATCCACTCTAGTATTCTTGGCTGGAAAATTCCATGGACAGAGGAGCCTGGTGGGATAGAGTCCATGGGGTCCCAAAGAGTCAAAAATAATAACTAAGCACGCATGTGCACACTCATGGTACCACATTGTTGTTCAGTTGCTCAATCATGTCTGACTCTTTACAACTCCTTGAACTGTAGTACACTAGTCTTCCCTGTCCTTCACCATCTCCCAGAGCTTGCTCAAATTCATGTCCATTGAGTCGGTGATGCCATCCAACCATCTTGTCCTCTGTCATCCCCTTCTCCTGCCTTCGGTCTTACCCAACATCAGGGTCTTTTCCAATGACTCGGCTCTTCTCATCACATGGCCAAAGTATTGGAGCTTCAGCTTTAGCATCAGTCCTTCCAGTGAATATTCAGTGTTGATTTCCTTTAGGATTGACTGGTTTGATCTCCTTGCAGTCCAAGGGATTCTCAAGAGTCTTCTCCAATACCACAGTTTGAAAGCATCAGTTCTTCAGCACTCAGCCTTCTTTATGGTCCAACTCTCACATCCATACATGACTATTGGAAAAACCATAGCTTTGACTATACGGACCTTTGTTGGCAAAGTAATGTCTCTGCTTTTTAATACACTGTCTAGGTTGCAAAGAGTCAGACATGACTGAGCAACTTTCACTTTCACTAAGTTTGTCATAGCTTTTCTTTCAAGGAGCAAGACCATATAGTGGGTGGAAAAACATGCAAGAACGCAAGAAACAATGAGAGGTTAACACGATGGTTCCTGCTTGGTACCTACATGATCTAAACATGCATTTAACCTTTCGAATCTCAGCTTCCTTGGCTTGAGTAATGGGTCCCTTATGTGGTGGACCTAGTTCATGAAGATTATTTTGCTTGTTGAGTTGCTCCATCATGTCCAACTCTTCTGTGACTCCCTGGACTGTAGTCTGCCAGGCTCCTCCATCCATGGGATTTTTCAGGCAAGAATACTGGAATGGGTTGCCATTTCCTACTCCAGGGGATCTTCCTGACCCAGGGATTGAACCTGCATCTCCTGCAAGTCTCCTGCTTTGCAGGCAGATTCTTTATGTCTGAGCTACCAGGTAAGTCCCTCATGAAGATTAGGGGTAGTAATAATGCTCCAACTTTGTAGTAATGTAGTAAGATTTTAAAATATATTTATGTGAATTACTTATTGTAATAAGGGTGTGATCAAAGCCGAGCTTTAATTAGTTCAACATCCTACATTCTATTTATATTTATACACTTGTTTTGGTGGCTCAGACAGTAAAGCGTCTGTCTACAATGTGGGAGACCTGGGTTCAATCCCTGGGTTGGGAAGATCGCCTGGAGAAGGAAATGGCATCCACTCCAGGACTATTGCCTGGAAAATCCCGTGGACAGAGGAGCCTGGTAGGCTACAGCCCATGGGGTCGCAAAGAGTCAGACACGACTGAGCGACTTCACTTTCACTTTCACTTTTACAAAAATGAAGCCATACTTGTCCTGCTGCTTGTTAACCGTAACAACACATGGTGACGTTAACATATAATCCTCAGTGACATTGTACAGCAGCTACATCACACTTCACCATGTGGATTTTTAACAATTTTTAAGCTGAACCTCTATTGATGTCCCTTTTGATTGTTTGAATCTTTCACATCCTTATAGGTTTAGCTTTGTGCATACCCTTGACTGTTTTAAGTCCCTGATCAGGGCAGCATTTTCCTCTGGCCCCACCCTGCTGTTTCCCTCCCTCTATTCTGGGAAAGGAACATTTGTTTGAAATCAACAAAAGAAGATCCTGACTGGGGATTTTGGGGTGTAGACTGGGGCGGGGATTCTGCTAGCCCAGGTATGGCTGTAAAACCAGATGAAAAGGCTGCTTATGCATACTGATGGAAGCCCAGATAACCTCCAGTTTACAAAACCCTCCTTACTGAGAGTTTTAAAGATGCCCTTCTTTTGTGATTTTAATAAGTCCTGACCCACCCACCCACGGAAACTACAAAAGAGCCAAAGAACCAGCAACCTGTATCTTTTCTTCTTATCTTCCTTCCTTGAATTCTTTCAGAAAGGTCTGGTTTTGAGGTTTTTCTCAGAGAAATGAAATACAAGTCCTGGATTTTTGACTTTTGGAAACAGAAGCATGGCTTTGGGAAAACAAGCAAGCTCTTCCCTAAACTGATATGACCTTCTGTGCCGTGCTAGAGCTGGGACCCTGGGCCTGAATGCTCAGATTTGGAGATTTGAGGGTGAGACAGGTAGAAAGCGAAAAATATGTAGGTGTAGGGTGGGCTGAGGGGGTCTAGGTCACTTCCCTGTCCTGTTTTCTCATGTAAAATGGGGACCTATCTCAGGGGCTCTGGTGAGATGAAAGAATCTGATGCCAGTAAAAGGCGTGATGCTCAAATCCTTGTATGAGTGATTGTCAAACTACAGTTAGGAATCAGTCTCTCAAGGAAAGCTTGAGAACAGGGCTTTCACTTAGATTTGAAGGTGCTGGGCATTCTGCAGAGGCTTCCCTGGAAGGCAGTCAGACCTGCACACAGCATCTTCCCATCACACATCAGCACCAGGAGCCCTGGCCTGCTCGCCTTCTCCCAACACACCAAGCCCCAACAGACTTGGCCGTGCTGTCCCCTCTGCCTGGGACACACTTGCACCCAAACTGGTTGACCGCTGATATTTAATTCCAAGGTCAAGCATCATCTCAGAAAAGCCTCCCTCACTCTCTGCCAGACTTAATCTTTCTTCACAACACATCACTCCTTGGAATCTCTGCTCACTTTCTGCGCTAAGTCTGTTCTTCCTTCTTCAGCCAGTGCCTTGCAGAGCGTTGGCACTCACCAGTGGCTTGCATGCCCTCCAGCAGAGCTCCATGGCTTTAAGAAAATGTGCACCGTGTGGGGGAAACCTTGTTAAAATCGAGGGTTTGTTTCAGTGCATATGGACTGGACTCCAGATCCTCTTCCTGGTTGTGATGCTGGGGGTCGGTGGACCACGCTTTCAGGAGCAAAGCTCACACGTGTCCTTTATGGTACAGACCCTACACGGTGGCGGGGCAGTGGGGATGGGGAGGTCGGCACACGTGTCACAGAGGAGACCCTGGCAGGGGATGGGTTGGCTCTTGTTCTCATCTTGGGCCCTCTGGATCTGTCCTTTCATTTGGGTTCTGACATTGAGCACTGGGGTTTATTCTCCTCTCTTCACTCCCCCCGTCACTTTCTAGCTGCTACATTATTGATCCTCACGCCATATCTTCTTTGCCCCCTGCCTTCTACTGTCCCCAAGTGTGGGTTAGCTTTCTAAAGCTGGTGCATCACTTGCCATGGCCTCCGGATTCCTTAAGACTCCTGACCACTCAGCCTGGCACCAAACAGGTGCAAAGACCTCTGCTGAGTAAAGGATGAGGTAACACCAAGGACCACCACGGGCACCTCCCCCCTCAGGAGGAGGGGAGGCTCTTTTGTCCCTTAGGCTCCACGCCTCATCTGCATATGTGAGCCTCCCAGTTGGGTTGGAAAAAGGTTTAGTTCCTCTCTTTATCCTGTAAGTAAGCTCTGCATAAAACTCTTAAGTGGAACAAACAATAAGGCCCCTGCCTTTGCAAAAACATCTTAATATCTGTTATTCTGGCTAATTCTCAGATAAGTGCTCTCTCCAAATGTCATGTGTTCTCAGACTCTGGGTCCAAGCGCATGACTCACTCATTTTAACTTTTTTGTGCCTCCATTTTCTCATCTGTGTAATGGGGATAATCAACATACCTTACTTAGATTGCCGTGAGGACAGTGACAAGTTAAGACCCTAACCTCAAGTTGCATAGCGTCTAATACCCGATGAGCTTTAATAATGCAGCTGCTATTTTGTTAGCAGAGTAGGAAACAGGCAGCGAGAAGTTCAGAGGCCAGTTCAAGGCTGCTTTCCTTGCTAATGGGAGGATGGGGCTGAACTAATTCTGATGACGCATTCTCTGCTTTCCATTATACCCCAGGCATCGCCGATCTGGGATTTTGTGGACCAGAATAATTTGTTTGAAATGGTCAAAATATGGGGGTGGGATTGGGTTGCCAGCTCTTCGGTGACCACCTGAGCTCACTGGCATTTCATCCAGGATGGGACTGTTAAGCATACACATCAGAGCAAGAACACAATTGACCTCGAAATTTAGCAGCCTCATTCTCATGGAAGGACAGTTAGAAGGCGTCGGCCTCCATATGGCCTGACCCTTTGGCATCCGTACAACTTAGTCTGCTTCCCTGTGGCCTGATTTTCTTTCTTTCCTCGGTCCCATGGGGACTCTTGACAACTTTGTTCTAGAGCCATGACACCTCCCTCAGGGAACACTGTACATGTTTGGGGGCACACATCTTTGCTTGTCACAATAGCTGAGGGGCAGCTGGCATTTGTGGGCAGAGGCCAGCAATGCCAAATGTCCCAGAAGACACAAAGCAGCTCTCCAAGAAGACCTGTCCTGCTGCCCACGTGACTTTTGAACCCCCATCCCTAGCCATTCCTGTAGCAAAGAACCGTTTATCATCATCCAGGTCTAGAACCCAATTTCACATGACACTGAAACTAGTCAGTTTTTGCAAAGTCTTTAATATCCACTGACTTTTCCAGGAATAGATCTACTGTGTTAATGGAGGGGAATATATTTTGTTCTGTTCGGAACTCGATCAAGAATTGTTCACCATTCCAGGAAATCCTGTCATCGACAGCATTGCTGCCTCCTCCTTGACTGTTGTCCCCTCTAAAGTTTGAGTTCCTGGGGGGCAGTCCCTGGACTCCACACAAGCACGGGGCCCAGTGTGATGGAAGGCAGTGTGGGAGGCTACAGGGCCTGGTGATGACCAGCATAGGTGACTTCACCATGTGGTTTGGGCACTTTCTAGCTGGGTGTCCTTGAGGGAGTCTTCAGTCACTCTGAGCCTCTATTTCTTCAGCTGTAAAGTGAGGATCCCAAAGTCCCAGCCTCACAGGGTGTGAGGATGGGATGAGATAAGGGGGCCCTGTGCTCAACCCGGCAACAGGAACACACAAATAATAAGCATTACTAAAGATGCAAAGAATAAACAGACGGAAGAATGAAGTAGACCTCAGGATTGTATCATACATTGTTTCCATGGTATGTAATGGTGCTGAGTGGAGTCAGTGATGTTCACACACACACACACACACACACCCCGGTTGGATCCTTCCTCTCCGGTCTCCTCTGCCCTCCTGTCCCTCAGCCCCCTCTTTCTGTCTCTACTCCTATCACTTCCTTGTGCTGAGTGAGGGATGTCCTAAACCCCACCCAGCAAACCTGTCCTGCAGTGTGGCCTTGAGGAACAGAGCCCATGCCTGGGATCAAGGAGGCTAGGTTCAAGTCCCCGGCCACCACTTACTATTATTAGCTGAGTGATCACGACCTGCTGACCCCATTTTCTCACTGGCCAACCATCAGGTTGACTGCAAGGTAGGTTGGGAGGATGAAAGATGATTCCATGACCCCACGTGCAAGATGTTTGGCCCGGTGCCCAAAGATAGAGGTACACTTGGTAAGCAAGCCCCCTCCCCTCCTATCCCCTCCCGCTTTTGTTCCCAGAGGCTCACACCTGGGTTTCAGGGAACCTGTGAACCCTCATAAGACGGTGCCCAGGGGACGGGGCATGGGATGGGGGCATGGAGAAGATGATTAGGAATGCTGCAGAGGTGTCTCCACCTGTGGGAAAGCTTTCCATCTCTCTCCAGGAAGCAGGTGTGCTGCAGGTAAAGGGGCTGGGGTTGGGGAGACGTATCCCAGGTGGAAAGAGTGGCAAGGAAAGAGCGGCAAGAGAGCAGAGCAAGTTCGAGAAGTGCAGCCCTGTGCTTTCCATCCCCTGATTGCTCCTCTCTGCAGGATGTGGTTGGAAATGCCTTCTTGCTTATCCCATCCTTGGAAAGGTCATCCCACTTGACTTAGAGTTATGGCATTCATTGTTTGCCTGAAATTCAAAGTTCACTGGGCATTTTGTATTTTAATCTGGCAAGTCCGGCTGCAGCCCCAGGTCCTGGGCGAGTGCTCAGTGCACGGCAGTGCACAGTGTGTGCGTGCTCAGCAGTGCCCAGCTTTTTGCAGTCCAGTGGACTGTAGCCCGTCAGGCTCCTCTGTTAATGGGATTTCCCAGGCAAGAATACTGGAGTGAGTTGCCATTTCCTTTGCCAAGGGATCTTTGCGACCCAGGGACCAAACCCAGGTCTCCTGTGTCTCCTGCATTGGCAGGCAGATTCTTTACCACTGTGCCACTTGGGAAGCCTCAAGAGTTATGATGAGGATCAAACTAAATGGCTTGTGGTAAATTTTAGGTACCTGCAGCTCTGTACTGATTTCCCTCAAAATCAGTTCTTGGATTCTTGACTTTCTATTCACTCAAATTGGTTAATTGGGAACCTACTGTGGAATCCCATGGACAGAGGAGCTTGGAGGGCTACAGTCCAATGGGTAGCAAAGAGTCGGGCAGGACTGGGTGACTAACCATGCACACATTGTGTCTCAGCTTCCTCATCTGTATAATGGGAGTGAGGATGGTATCTGTTTTGTGGGGCAGATGGAGAATAAAACAGCTGAGAGCTGCAAAGTGCTGACCTCTCACCTGGTACGGAGAAAGCATTCACAGTCCAGCAGCCCTGCCTCAGTACTCATCTCTGCCCACACTTGCTGGTCCTTTGGGGACAAGTCCCTTGCCCACCTGTGACCACCCCACCCTGGCCTGTTTCCCTGTCACTCCAGGGAAGGAAGAGGGGCTGGCGCATGTGACTTTAAAGTTCTGTTTCAGTTTTAACATTTGATTGCCGGTGAGTGTGTGTGTGTGTGTGTGTGTGTGTGTGTGTGTGTGTTTATGGGGAGTGAGGGTGGGTGGGACGGAGGCCGGGAAAGACACTCTGAGAAATGTTTATATTTTATGCCTTTTGATGTAATTCCAGTCAAACCAGATCTTAAAACATGCAGCAGGAAGCTCCTTTAAATGTTTAATTTGTTGTTTTTCTTAGAAATGATTATTTCCACATGAGCCTAGAGACACTCCAGTCTCATCCTGTCTTCCCTCCTTTTATTGTTCCTAAAACTCCCTGGGCGGCGGCTGTTTACTGCTGCCAATCAGGTGGGCTTTGCACAAACCATGCTCTTGGAACCAACAATTGCCCCAAAAAAACAACACACAGAGTCCACCCAACAACACTTGGGTCTACCCTGTCCCTTGGGAAAGAGGTATATATCTTTAGGGAATTCTCTGCAGCTGGGTAAGGGGTGTCATTTAAAAGAAATCCAACCTGTAGAATTCCTTGCTAAAAGCCACGGTAATTTTTTTTTTTGACATGTCCGCACTGCTTTATTTATTTATTTATGGTTGCACTGGGTCTTCATTGCTGTACTTGGGCTTTCTCTAGTTGTGGAGCGCTGGCTTATCACTGTTTTGTTTCTCTTGTTTCAGAGCACAGCCTCTAGACGCATGGGGTTCAGTACTTGCGTTTTATTAGCTGTGGCTCATGGCCCTTGAGTGTGCAGCCTCAGCCGCTGTGGCTCCCAGGCTCTAGAACACAGGCTCAGTAGTTGTGGCGCACGGGCTCAGTTGTTCCACGGCTTGTAGAATCTTCCTGGACCAGGAATCAAACCCTTGTCCCCTGCATTGGTGGGTGGTTTCCTATCCACTGAGCCACCCGGGGAAGTCTGTCACAGTAATGTTTTATAAGATAGACTGAGAAGAAGAAGACCTGGGGTGGGGATGTGAGGGCAGTCTGGAACTAGATTTCTTGGGGGATCTTCTCAGTGTTCAATTTTTGATGCCAACAACTTAGTCTTGGGTTCGAAGAACAATGGAGTGAAGAAGAAAAAGAATGAGATAACTTTAATAAGAATTGGGGCAAGAGATACTTGTGATCTTTAAAAGACTTAAACCCCAACCATGTCAGAGGTGGCTGCATCCCCAGCCTTTCAGCTGGTAACCCAGGAGGGTGTCACAAGGAACTGGAGAGTATTTATGAATGGGGTGGGGTGGGTTAATGCCTGACCCGAAAGCCAACATCAAAGGTTTGTTACAAGGGAGCAAGGATAACAGGAGCCCCTGTGAGGAGCTGGGGAGCCTCTGGAGGTGGGTCTGCAGGATTCTACACCCAGGCTGAGGCTGGGCTCTGGTTGCTGATGGGGTCAGAGAGGGGGCTTGAGCCCATGGATGTGTGACGGGGTCCCTCTGCAGGGGAGACTTCCTGACAGTCAGGATGTGGTGGGGGCATGATGGTGGGCTTGGGACAAAGCATATAACTCTCTGAGTCTCAGTTTCTTCCTCTGTAACTGGAGGGTGACTTTCAGCTTATAATGTTCCTGTGAAGGTGAGAGAAGCTAATGGGGGTAAAACATGCCCAGTGAAGAGCAGCGGTAGGACTTCAGAATGGAATATGCCTTATTGCTGTTTTCTGGTTATAACCGGGGTTTCTGAACCTTGACCCTGTTGAAGGCTTGATCCAGATCCTTCTCCGCTGGGGGCTGTCTTGTGCACTGTCGGGTGTTTAGCATCATCCTTGGCTTCTATGCGCTAGAAGCCAGTAGCAGCTCCCCCTGACCCCCAGGAGGGACAACCAAAAATGTCTCCAGTCATTGCCAAGTGTCCCTTGTCGGGGGGGGGTGGGGCGCAAAATCCACCCTTCATATAACCAAGTTATAACTAAAATGCATGCCTATTGTAAACTAATAGGCTTCCCAAGTGGTGCACTGGTAAAGAATCCATCTGTCAATGCAGGAGACATAAGAGATGGGAGTTTGATCCCTGGGCCAGGAAGAGCCCCTGGAGTAGGAAAAGGCAACCTGCTCCAGTATTTTTATCTGGAAAATTTTATGGACAGAGGAGCCTGACAGACCACAGTCCATGGAGTTGCAAAGAGTCGGACATGACTGAGGACACACACACACATTTTAAACAAAACTGAGACTAAAAACTGTTATCGACCAATATACAAGAATGTAAAGAAGAAGTAACTATCTAGAAATTCCAGTATCACCATGTTTGCATTTAAATGTATATATTTACAGAGATTTTTCTATGCAAACAAACACATGGCACACACACACACACACACACACACACACACACACACACCCCCCAACAGCACATACATCACTGTTTTCTTTTAGGGCTTTGAGCAGTGGGTCTCATCCCTGAGTGTGTATGAGAATCATGCTTGTTAAAACACAGACCCACTCCCTGTTTCTGAGGTTGACAATCTGCGTTTTGAGTGAGTTCTATGGTGATCTGGGGAATACACTGAGACCCACTAACTTTGATCCATATTTCTCAAAACCTGTGTCAGACGCTACTGAATCTATCCGAGGTCATTTTAGGTGGTTTACAGGCATGGTATTAAGTGATGTTGCATCCCATCAAAAGAGTTATTCTTGTTTTCAAATTCTTTTCTAATTTTTCTGCTTATATCAAAGAGCCAGTTTCAGTTTGAGGTTCGTCTGTCTTCATGCTTCTCTAACATTTGCAAGTCTTTCTCCTTGCTTACTTATTATTTTTAATAAAAAGGGCCTCAAACTTAGAGACTTCACTGACACTGCTTGTCTAGTGAGGATTTAACGGTATTATTTGGTTTTGCTGTATTTGTTTAGTTAATAGTCATCAGGAAGGGCAAATGATATTGGTTAACAGCAGTGATATGAACTTGTCTTTCAAAATTAAGTCCCTAAAATGAGTCATTTTAAAAGAAAAACAAGTAAATAAAGTGTAGGTGGCAAGGTATGAGGGAAACGCTTTGTGGAGGGCACTGGAATGACCGAAATCTGGGGAACGTTTGATGTACTAATTGCACATGTTTCTGATTCCCACCCCAGCTGATGGCACTGTGACCCTGGCACTCTGGAAAGTTCCTTCCTATCTCTGGGGGCCAGTCTGCCCACCGCTACCTCTGCTCCAAGGGCTGGAGGACCAGGATGGTCCAGATTCTCACTGTGATTGGCTGGCATCAGGCTCCAGGTATGAGACATGCAGCAGGGCATCTTCCTTCTGTTTCTGCCTCTGAGCACTGACACACTCCTCGAGTCCTTCTGGAACAGCTGGCCTGTTTTCTGTGGCCTTGGTCAGGCTGGGCTCACTTCCTAATGTGCCGTGCCAGGGTGCTCACCTTTGGTGTGCAGAGATGAAGCTTTGCTTCTTGTTTGTTTGTGGCCATATTACACGGCATGTGGGATCTTTGTTCCTTGACTAGGGATTGAACCCACATCTCCTGCACTGGAAGGCAGAGTCTTAACCACTGGGCTACCAGGGAAGTCCTGAAGTTTTCTTCATCAGCTCCTGCCCTGCTCTCCTGAGCTTGGCACTCTCCTGACTATAAAATTCTTCAGTAGAAGCACCCTCCCCCAAAATGGGTGATGGAGAAAATTCAGACTTTTGGGCCTGATTTTTAAGGCCATTTATCATCTGTTTACTCAGGCTGCTTCATGGATAGACATTTGTACTAGGCTTAGTACTCAGAAGGGCCCAGGGCTGGACTGAAGGCTCTGCTGTTGCTGTCTGGAAATTCTTATTTATTTATTTTCACATCATTCCTTATATATCTTTGCTAAGCTTTTTATTGGTTAGGTCGCATTATGCATGTCTCCACACCCAAAATAAATTTTTGAAAACCACTGGATTTGAAAATAACACACCATGACTTAGTCAACGAAGAGTTCTAACATGTACCTACATGTACAGTCAATGAACTTAAGTGAAAGATAGAATATTCAGAAGTCGAATATTCAGGTAAGTCATTTAGGAGACCTGCTTGGCAGGAGAGGAGAGATCAGGACTCTGGTAGCTACGTGATTTAGCAGTTCATTGTGTATCTTGTGAGGACTGGAGTGGTGGCAATTCTTAGTAGCTCTTTTTTTTTTTTAAGCTTATTGTTGTTCAGTCTCTCAGTCGTATCTGACTCTTTGCGACCCCATGGATTGCAGCACGGCAGGCTTCCCTGTGCTTTACCATCTCCTGGAGTTTGTGCAAACTCAAGTCCATTGAGTCACTGATACCATCCAACCATCTCATCCTCTGCTGCCCCCTTCTCCTCCTGCCTTCAATCTTCCCCAGCATCAGGGTCTTTTCCAGTGAGTCAGCTCTTTGCATCGGGTGGCCAAAGTATTGGAGCTTCAACGTCAGCATCAGTCCTTCCAATGAATATTCAGTGTTGATTTCCTTTAGGATTGACTGGTTTGAACTCTTTGCAGTCTAAGGGACGCTCAAGGGTCTTCTCTAGCACCACAGTTTGAAGGAATCAGTTCTTCAGTGCTCAGCCTTTTTTATTGTCTAGCTCTCACATCCCTATATGACTACTGGAAAAACCATAGCTTTGACTAGACGGATCTTTGTCAGAAAAGTAATGTCTCTGCTTTTTAATATGCTGTTTAGGTTTGTCATTGCTTTTCTTCCAAGGAGCAAGCATCTTTTAATTTCATGGCTGTGGTCTTGAAATTTTAGCTGATTAGGAGACTTAAAAAAAAAAAATATATATATATATATATATATATATATATTTGGCTGCACTGGTCTTAGTTGGAGCACATGGAATCTTTAGTTGTTGCATATAAATTCTTAGTTGTGACATGTGGGATTTAGTTCCCTGACCAGGGATTGAACTTGGGCCTCCTCCACTAGGAGCTAAGAGTCTTAGCTACTGGACCGCTAGGGAAGTCTCCTTAGCAGCTCTAAACAGGGACCCCACAGTTTTATTCTGCACGGGGCCCTGCCCTAGGGCTTCCCTGGTGGCTCAGTGGTAAAGAACCTGCCTGTTGATGCAGGAGACATAAGAGATGTAGGTTTGATCCCTGGGTCAGGAAGATCCCCTGGAGGAGGGCATGGCAACCCACTCCAGTATTCTTGCCTGGAGAATCCCTTGGACAGAGGAGCCTGGCAGGCTACACAGTCCATGGGGTCACAAAGAGTTAGACACGACTGAAGTGACTTAGCATGCTGCACGGGGATGAACTAGGGTTCCCAGGAAAGGCCAAACTCTGTCTCAAAAAGCCTCTCAGATCCAGCCACACCCCCTTGACTTCTCATCGACAGCAGACTTTCAGATTTGAAGATAGATGTCAGACTTTTAAAGGTTGACAGCAATTAACGTTTTTTAAAAAAGAAAACACAAATCCAAACTAAGAGACTTTGTACAAAAAGCTAACCTGGACTCTTCAAAGACGTCCATGTCTTAAAAGACAAAAACCGAAAATGACAGCAGAGTAGTCCTAGATGAAAGGAAGACGGAGGAGATACGACAGCTAGGTGCCAGGCAAGGGACTACAGCGGACATTATTGGGACAGCTTGGGGACGTGGACTGTGTATTAGGTAACAGAGCGTGTACTACTATGTCGGTATGGTAAGAGTATGCGTGCCTGTGTGCAAAGCTGCCTCAGTCTTGTCCAACTCTTTGCGACCCCATGGACTGCAACCCACCAGGCTCCTCTGTCCATGGGATTCTCCAGGCAGGAATACTGGAATGGGTTGCCATGCCCTCCTCCAGGGGATCTTCCCAACCCAGGGGTCAAACCTGCATCTCTTACTGTCTCCTGCATTGGCAGGCGGGTTCTTTACCACTAGTATCACCTGGGAAGCCCATGATAATATAATTGTGTGCTATTATCATGCTAATATGTGCAATGTTTATATAATATTTCACACAGAACAGTGTTAGAACTGTATTGTGGTAATATAAGGGAATGTCCTTAGTAGACATATATATATATATATATATATATATATATATACACACACACACACACACATATACATGTACATATATGGTTTGTGAGCCTTCTAGTCCTAGTTTATGACATTTACATTAAATTATCTGAGGCACGGGGAACTTTCTGCCTGGCCTTTACGTCTATGAAACCTCTCCAATCCCTCGGAGTTAACCCAGTAGCTTGTACTGGGCACTCAATACGGTTCCGGCAGTTCAGACTAATCGAGAGAAGAAAAAAAGGCTTTCGCGTGATACTGCCATTTGCATCACACTAGCGGCAAGGAAGGCTGAGAAATGAAGTCTTTATTCCAAGAGACCACATGCCCACCTGAAGTACAGGGATTCTGTTCCTGCTGAAGAGGAGAATGGTGACACTAAGGGACAAACAGAAGCCTCTGCCACACCCCTACACCAGCAGAGGATCTGGCATGTACTTAATCAAAAGTCAGCAAACTCCATCCCATGGGCCAGATCTGGCTAGCTGCCTGTTTGTTTACACTCCATGAGCTAAGAACAGTTCTTAGATTTGTCAGTGATTGCATTTTAGGTAGTTACAAGAGAACTTACATAACAGCCTTCATGTCATTTTTTAGCCAGTAAAGCCTAAAACATTTACTATTAATATCTGGCCCTCTAGGAAAACTTTTGCTGATCTCCTGTATTAGATGCTTAATAATAATACATTCTTTTAAATATTTACCTTTTCAAGTATGTACTGCTGCTACTGCTGCTGCTGCTGCTAAATTGCTTCAGTGGTGTCCAACTCTGTGCGACACCATAGACGGCAGCCCACCAGGCTCCCCTGTCCCTGGGATTCTCCAGGCAAGAACACTGGAGTGGGTTGCCATTTCCTTCTCCAATGCATGAAACTGAAAAGTGAAAGTGAAGTGCTCAGTCGTGTCGGACTCTTAGCGACCCCATGGACTGCAGCCTACCAGGCTCCTCCATCCATGGGATTTTCCAGGCAAGAGTACTGGAGTGAGGTGCCATTGCCTTCTCCCAAGTATGTACTAGTCATTTGCTATGTGCCAAGCCCTGAAGATGCAGCTGCAAGCTACCCTCACAGGACTCTAGGGCTAGTAGGGGACAGAGATAAGCAATAGCTAGTGAAATGTACTTGATTACAATTGTGCTTTGTGCTGTGAAGCAGTATGGGGTGCTATGAATGCATAGGATGGGGGCACCTAGTCTATTTGGAGCAGGCCAGGGAAGGACTGCTTATCTGAAATCTGAAGAAGAAGGAGTTAGTTAACCTGGTTAGCCCGGTGGGGTTTGTGTGTGTGTTGAGAGGAGGAGCCTTTCAGGCACAGGGAATAAGGATGAAGACCTCAAGACGGGGAAGATCTTGATTTCATCTAGAAGTGACCAATGGCCTGTGTGTGCTTTGTAAGAATGAAGGGAGAGGGAAGCGGGGCAGCACAGAAATGAAGGAAATCCTCTCCTGGGATGTGCAGGAAACATATCAGCTGGGGTGATTCACACTGTCTCCATCTGTTTCTGTTTCCAGCGGCCTCTCAAATCCCATGAAATAGCCATTTCTAAAATGTACCCACTGTCTTCCTCTCTTTTCATCCCCACCGCCTTCCACTGAGTCTCTTATAGGGGAAAAAAAAAATGCAGGAATTCCAGTAAGACTGGTCCAGCCACATGGAAAGTGGCCCAGAAAACTGCTTGGTGATGGCTGCAAATGCCGTGAGAAGAAAATTATCCTATAATTGAAGGGGAAATTCTTTCTTAGGATTGTTGGAGAGTTCTACAAGCTTCTTTCATCTGTGGCTTGCTCCATGCTTTAATTAATTTGGATTCAGGAGGTTTCCCAAGCCTCCGGTTGTACCGTCTCCCTGGGACATCAGGCCTTCTGTTGTGGGGAGACTGAGGCCATAGAGACCCTGGAGCCTTGGGACAGGTCCTGCGTCAGAGAGCTAGTTTCTGAGCATGCTAAGGCTCAGGCTTTCAGGAAAGAACTCAACAGCTGTTCCAGAGAAAAGGAAGAGTTTCTACCTTAAAACAAAACAACTTTTTGTTATAAAACTGGTTAAATCCCACTTACATAGGACTGGGAAAACAACAACAACATATAAGCACTTGACATTCATGAAACCTTTTTATATTACAACTGGCTAAGGCAAACCCTATTATCGCCACTGAGTTATTCTCTTCTTTTTTGATTTTTAACTGAAGCCCTACTCAGAAACTAGCTTAAACAAAAATGGCAGTTTGTTGGCTCCAGTAAGTAAGAACATCTAGGAGGCAGATCTGCCTTCAGGCATGTCTGGTTCCATGGGTTTAAGTGATGTCACCAGAGCTGTCTCTCTCTCTCTTCCTCAGGTATTCTCTCTTTTTTCTGTTTTCTACTATGAAGCCGCCTTCAGGGGCTCACAGAGGTTTTTTGCAACCTATGACTTCTTCCCAATAGATCTATGAAAATACCGAGAGGACAGTTCTGAGAGGCACAAAGATGGTGAGGCACTTCAAAGAACTTTGCTCATCGTTCTGACAATATCCTTCCCTTGGGTGTTTCAAGAAACTTTAGTAAAGTTTCCAATTACTTTCAACCTTTTGTCTTCTTAATGGATTGTTTCTTTGAAACTATGTAGAAAAACAGACACAAACCAGTCACCCCTTGTCCTACAAAGTTATTACAATTACCTATCATTTGGGAGTGTGTCTTCTTCACTTGGTCCCAAAGCATTTCTGTATAATTGTGGTGGTGGTGTGGAGGGCAGCATGGTTTATATGAGCTTTGGAGCTGATGGACTTGGGTCTGAATTCTGCTGTTTTTATTCTTATAAAGTGTGTGGCCTTAAATAAGAAGGAAGGGAAGAGGGAGAGAAAGAATTCTCTCCATCCTTGAACTGAAAGCCTGATACTCCTTGCTAATTGGACCACCTCTGACCAATGCCCGGTGGCCAGGGAAATGCTGTGTGCTTATTGGCTTAGGTCTGAGTCACTTGAACCAATCATGGTGGAAGGTGGGGAGAGAGCATTCTGATTGGCTTAGGCAGATGGTGATGGCTGCAATCAGAGGGTGGAGGTGTGAACATCCTGCTGGCCTATTAGATCACCGAGCCCAGGGCTAGGTCACAGCAGGCAGGCTGTACCACCTCACTGTGCAGGACAGTGTCGTCCTTAGGGGTGGCGGAAGTAGCCGTTGGGCCATATTGGCTTCCTCTCCTGTGGTCTGAGGCTCTGTTTTCCTGGACCCCATGCCCTCTGCCGCATCCCCCATCTACTACCTCTCCGCACTTCCTAACTGCATCCCGAAACCAGGATTCTACCACATTCTGAGCCCACGCCTTCTCCTGAACTCAGAGACAGTCCTAACTGACAGTTTGGAGGTTAGACGGTTTTTATTGTTTTCTCCTTGGCAAAACATGAATGCTGTGTAATAAGAAAATGAAACTTTTTTTTTTTTAAAGAAAAATTAGAAGAAAGCTGGGAGGGATGGGACTCGTAAAAATAAAAGCACAAATCCCAACTTTAGTAGCAAATTGTATTTCACATAGCTCTAAACAAACTAGGCTTGAGACAGTTCTACAAGAGCCAACCAGATGCATAGGAATTGTTTCTCACAAAGGCAGCGCCAAAGGAAGGATGCAAGCAGGGAGATTCTCAAGGGAAAAGACCCTCCAGGCTTCTGAGGTTGCATTATAGTAATTGCTGTCGGTGCCCATGGTTTTCTGAGGGCTTACTGTGTGAACAGTTACCTATGCATATTATCTATCATCCTCCCTAAGGCCTCCTAGCACAGAACAGGCACCTGAGGCACAGAGGTCAGGGGGCTTGCCTCAGGGCGTGTGGTTTGCAGTCGTAGGACTGGTACCCACGTCCGTGTTTCTTTCTCCAGAGCTTTCTAACCACTGTCGTTCCCTGCCTCCCTTCAGATCTGGGACTTGAGAAAGTTTGCCGGCTGTGTTTTCTGGAGTGAGCTGGGGCCTGAGGCAAACAGAGCCTGCCCTCCTGGTTTCTGTAATCTGTTGGGTTTTGGTTTGGTTCTTGTAGGTCTATTTCAAGCTGGCCAGAGAAGGGGTCTTATTCTTTTTTTACTTCCTTTTCCCTGAGTTGCAGTTGCTCAGTCATTCAGTCATGTTTGCCACCCTGTGGACTGTAGCCCACCAGGCTCCTCTGTCCATGAGATTTCCTAGGCAAGAGTACTGGAATGGGTTGCCGCTCCCTTCTCCAGGGGATCTTCCCAACCCAGGAGCTGAACCCAAGTCTTCTGCATTGGCAGGTGGATTCTTTACCACTTGAGCCACTTGGGAAGCCCCCTTCTCCTGAATTCTCCACAACTAAGTTGGCTCCAACAAACCTGGAGTCATCTAACTTTTGGGGTATTTTATTTATTTGTTATTTTAAAAATATGTATTTATTTATTTGGCTGTGCTAGGTCTTAGTTATGGCACATGGGATCTTTCTTTTTAATAATTGTGGCATATGGGATTTTTAGTTGCAGCATGTGAGATCTAGTTCCCTGACCAGGGGTCAAATGTGGGTCCCCTGCATTGGGAGATGAAAGTCTTAGCCACTGGACCACTTTGGGGTGTATTTTAGATGAGAGGGAAGCAGTGTACTGTTAACCCTTCCAATGGGCAAGATCCCTAGACTTGGGGAGCAATGAGAGTACCTTTTCATCCTGACTTTGTGGGGAGAGGCGGACTAGAAAGGGTCAAGATAATCTCTCTGAGACATAAGTGCTAAAAAGTCAAGAAAGCAAGATGAAGTGGTCGAGGGGGATGGCTTCAGATGGGATTAGGCAGGACCTCTCTGAGGAGGTCCTTTCTCTAAGCAGAGCCCTGAATGGTGGGGAGGAACCAGCCATGGGAGAGTCTGGGGAGAGAACCTTGCAGGCAGATGGAGCAGCAGGTGTTAAGATTTGGAGGGTGAACACAAGCTAGCCAGACGAGAGGGGCAGGGGACGTGGGAGGAAAGGCCCCACTGGAAGAAGGAACTGTATGACCTGGAATGTCTCTAAGCCCTTGAAAGTTTCTGCCATTGTCAGCTGTGACATCATCTGAGTCTATGCCCAGTAGTCTCCCCAACCTGGTAACACAGGGATCCACTCAGTGGCCAAAGAACATGGTCTTTGGGGCCTTCAAGGGCAGTGAAGTCGGGGGGCACTGTGGGTGTCACCCTGCTGTCCTTGGGGAAGGGAAGTTGCAGGTTGGGAGAGAGAGTTGACTCCGTCCCACTCAGATTCGGATCAAAGGGACCAGAGCGACAACCCACCGTGTGTGACAGGCACAGACAGTCCCCCCACGGGGACCCTGGAGCTTCTTACTAGCTAGCTGTTTCACTCGGGCTCAGCAGCCTGTGAGGCCAACAGCCCGGAGGGGTGCAGCCTGCCTCGCTGCCAGGCTCAGAATGCCAGGAGGAAAGAAGAGCAGGTTTTGCTGAGAAAGCATGAGTAGTCACTTATAAAAATGCTTTCTGTTGGTTTTTTTTTTTTTTCTCTTGCTTTTCCTCTTTCCAGTTCAGAGCAGAAGGCACCGCCTTATCCTGGAGGCAACGTCAGGTTGTTTTTCAAAAGTGAAAACTGATATTTGCTCTCTGAGCTGTGTTGATCTTCATTTTAGTGGCCCTCCAGGCAAGCAAATAAGAAAATATCAGTTTCTGGGATAGGAGAACTGAGAGATGCCATAATTGAGGGGCAGCAACCCAAAATTTAATATGGGTGATTTGTTTAAATATTCACTGGATCTGTTTAAACTTTCCAAATAACCAAAATTATATCCTGGGGAGGCTGTAGGGTGCATAGGTCAAGTACATGGGTCATGAACACTTGAGTTTTAGTCTTCCTTTTGCCCTTTACTAGCCCTAAGAATTTGGGCAAGTTCTTTATCTTTATATGGCTTTCCTGGGGGCTCACACAGTAAAGAATCTTCCTGCAATGTAAGAGACCTGGGTTCAATCCCTGGATTGGGAAGATCCCCTGTAGGAGGAAATGGCAACCCACTCCAGTATTCTTGCCTGGAGAATTCCACGGACAGAGGAGCCTGGCAGGCTACACCCCATGGGGTTGCAAAAAGTCGGACACGACTGTGACCAGCACACACTCATCTTCATAAGTCTCAGTTTACTTGTGTTACAAAATGGAAATAAGGGACCTCCCTGGTGGTCCCTGTTAGCTCAGTTGGTAAAGAATCCATCTGCAATGTGGGAGACCTGGGTTTGATCCTTGGGCTGGGAAGATTACCTGGAGAAGGGAAAGGCTACCCACTCCAGTATTCTGGCCTGGAGAATTCCATGGACTGTATAGTCTGTGGGGTTGCAAAGAGTCGACACGACTGAGTGACCTTCATTCACTGGTGGTCCAGTGGTTAAGACTCTGCACTTCCTATGCAGAGAGTGCGAGTTTGATCCTTGGTCAGGAAATTAAGATCCCGTGTGCCGTGAGGCATGGTTGAAAAAATTAAAAACATAGAAATAAATTAACAAAAAAGGAAATAAGATCAATTTTTAGGTATTCATACAAATGCGTTTGAATGTCAATATACATGTATAATTTTTAGTTTAAAAAATGGAAATAATAAATCTTTCTCATAGAATTGTTGTACCTGACAAATAATAGATGCACAGTGTCTGCTTGAATATACATAAGGTGTTTGGGGTTGTGCTGGGGCATGACAGCAGCTCATGAAATTTAAGCATTGGTATAACAATAATAATTAGTGTAATAGTCATGCTAATGAGGGGTAGATACTGGAGTCAGACTTTCTGAGTTACCCGGCTCTCCTACTTACCAGCTTTGTGGCTCTAGTCAAGTTAGTTGACTTCTCTGAGCCTCAGTTTTCTTGACCACAATATGGAGATGATAGTAAAACATGGTTATGAGGATGACATGACTAAGAACTTAGAACTGAGCTAGATACAGGGTGAGCACTATGTGAATGTTGCTGCTAAGCTGCTTCAGTCGTGTCCGACTCTGTGCGACCCCATAGACAGCAGCTCACCAGGCTCTGCCATCCCTGGGATTCTCCAAGCAAGAACACTGGAGTGGGTTGCCATTTCCTTCTCCAGTGCATGAAAGTGAAAAGTGAAGTCGCTCAGTCGTGTCCGACTCTTCGAGACCCCATGGACTGCAACCTACCAGACTTCTCCGTCCATGGATACGGTTATATTATTATGAATAGTGTGTTGTTCCAGTGCTAGAGAGTATTCTTTCTGAGAGCAGGGACTTGGTCCTATTCTCCACTATATCCCCAGTGTCTGCAACAGTGCTTAGCACACAGTAGGTGCTAAGTAAAATTTCACCAACTTTGTTGAATAAATGAAATGGAAGGAAAAGAATAATTTCTGTGTTTCTTTGCAGCTGGAAAGATCCTGAGCCCCTCTATATGCTAAGAACGGTGATAAGTCTAAAATGGAATCCCCTCTCCCCTGACTCCAAGTAGGTGACTTTCATGTTCACATTTCTTGCCCCAAATATAACAGCACTCAGCAATGGGAAGCAAGGGCTCCTTGGTTCCCCATGAACTCACAGTGCTAAATAGGAACCCTGTCTCCACCATGCATCTCCCAGCAGGGTCACCCCTGGCTCAGGAGCCTGGAATCTCACTGGAGACTCACGGTCAGTTCATTTGCATCTCTATGGCCTTCCCAGGGAAGATGGATGAAATAGTACTGATACATGTAGATGACACCAATTATGCCATTTTGATGGAGCTTTGTGTTCACACATCTGACTGAAGGGGAGAATAAAGGGGTGCACACAGGCTACGGCACACAGGCTACTGAGGGGCAGAGCGAGATGAGAAGATGAGCCAGCTAAGGAACCACAGAGCATTCCTAGGATACTAATTTAGGCTGGCAGTGTGAGACCATCCCTCAAGGAACTATTGGTTGTCACCAGACTGCCTCCATAGAAGGGTGTGCCAGTGACGTGTGGGGGTGCTGAGAAGGGCCAGACCTGAATTGCTCTATAGAATAAAGCTTGGAGTCCTTGTAGCATTGCTTCTATGCTTGAAAGCCAGTAGGGCTTTTATCCTGCTTCCCATAAGTGGTCATGTCTGGGGCAGGTGGTGATGTGTCAGCGTGTACAGCTGTAGCTTAAACATGGCATGTATTTCAAAGCTGGTTAGAAACCCTTTTAAGACAATTTAATACAAGTATCAATGAAGTAGGATGATCAACTGTTTCATAGATTTTTAAGTTAAAACACAGGACATCAAAAAAATGTTACATCCGCTCCAGTCAGATCATCCAGATTCTCAGAGAACTTGTTTGCTTTTGTATCAGCAATTAGAAATATTCTGGCGGACACATTTATGAAGTACTGGTATTCTTAAAACCCTGAAGTGGGACCCAGCCAATTGGCCATCTCCCTTTAATTCTTCCTGTGAGACTGATTTCTGGAAGGAGTTGACGTCTTTGATCTTGAACTCCCTCAGAGAAACAGGCTAGAGTTAAGCTATTATTAGCACTGATGGGGCATTTAGAAGGAGAGTTTTTTGGTTTCTGGGACAAAACCCAATCAAAACTGGTTAAAGCCAAAAAAGGACACTGTTTGGCTCACAGAATTTGGAAACACAAGGATGGATTCATGGATTCATATGTGGTCATCAAAGCGTACATTCTCTCTCTTTAAAGCTCTTCTCTCTCTTTCTCTGTCTGGCCTCTTGATATTTTTCTACAGAGGGACTTCCTTTATGCAGCTGTGCAAAAGTGGGAGGGTCATAGACACTGACACAGCCAAATTTACACACGAGGCAACCTTGTCCCATGGCCAGCCCAGAGATATGAGAGGGCTCAGATTTCTCAGGGTCTGCCCATAAAATCCCAGGGCAGGGGTCTGATTGGTCCAGTCTGGCTCATGTGGGTGTGCCTAGGCCAATCATAATGGCCAGGGAGACGACACACTGTGATTGGCCTGACCTGGATTATGTTTCCCTTTAAGGAAGGTGATGAGGTAGTAGATAACTGGACAGCAGAACCACATGCTCCCCAAAGGTAGAAGGGAGTCATTTACCAGAGTTGGGGAGAAATGGGGAGTATGGGGGCAGAAATAAAGCACAGATATACACCACCTAGGAGAAGGTGTTCATGTTTGGAGGAACAGGAAGGCACCTAACGTCTTCTTGTGAAGTTAGCTCCAGGTAGGCATGGGCTTCATTTAAAGACAGGTTCCACATTTTCAGAGACCTTATCTGCCTTCTCAGGAGGATATTAAAAATTAGAAAAGGACACTTGTTTTCATGATCAGAACATGACTTTGGTTTTGATTTCTGTACATGTTAATAGGGTGGGAGAATGTTCTGGAGCCAATGGCTCAGTCGTGGTGCTAGTTTCTAATTCTGTGCATCCAGCAATCCACAAGCTGCCTGTGTAGCTCGACGGGTGCACCAAAGAAGAAAGATTCATGGACAAAACTTTTGAAATATGTAATAGTTTTAAGCCAGAGGCCACAAAGCAATGGCATGCTTTCTTTGGCCAGCACAGAGTTTAGGAAAAAAGAAAGACAAATGCTTGCCAACATTTAAGAATTGGAACATTTCACATGAAAACATGGATTTCCGGCTTCTCTAGGAAAACCATAAGATCTGGTCCTGCTAGGCCCAGAGTTGCACACGGTCATAGTGGGCTGGACTGAGAACAGTGACCCCTTTTAACAGAATGTTAAACTCTAGCTTGCTACAGTCTCCACCACTCCCTATCGCTTAATTCATTTGTTCATTCTCATTTCCTGTTTGACCTCTGTGAGCGTTAGCTTTTGCATGTCCTATGTTTTACAATAACAAATTCCCCAAGCAAAATCTCTGGAAAACTAGGTCTTTCTTTTTCTAGCTTTGTGACCGTAGGCAAGTTATTGTTGTTCAGTTGCTAAGTCGTGTCCAACTCTTTGTGACCCCATGGACTGCAGCACGCCAGGCTCCTCTGACCTTCAGTATCTCCTGGAGCTTGCTCAAACTCACGTCCGTTGAGTCAGTGATGCCATCCAACCATCTCATCCTCTGTCACCCCCTTCTCCTCTTGTCCTCAATCTTTCCCAGCAGTAGTCTTTTCCAGTGAGTTGGCTTTGCATCAGGTGGCCAGAGTATTAGAGCTTCAGCTGCAGCATCAGTCCTTCCAATGAATATTCAGGGTTGATTTCTTTAGGCAAATCACTGCTCTCTGAATCTCAGTTTTTATATCTGGAATTTGGGGATGAAATACTACAGTTAATCAATCCTTATTGAACATCTGTTTTGCTGGATGCTGTGAACAAGTAGACGTTGTGGGGGCAGGTGAGAGTAGGTATTAGTGAGTCAAGGAGGTGGGAAGCACACTTTAGGGAGGTGACAAAGTGACATACTGTATCTACATCATTTAGTCCAGAGGTTGGCAAACTACAGCCCATGACATCTGCTATTGTAAATAAAGTGTTCCTAGTCCACAGTCACACCCATTCACTTACATACTGTGTGTAGCACTACAGCTGTCTGCGTACAGCCTCAAAGTTGAGTAGTTGCAACACAGACCATAAGACCCATGAAGCCTGAAATATTTATTATCTGGGCCTTTAAAGAAAAAGTTTGCCAGCTCCTGCCTTAGCCCAAAGCCTGGATAAACAGAAGGAACTCCATCAATTGCAATTTTTTATTAGTAACGGTCCCCTCCCTGCCTCACTTGCTGATCCTTCAAGGCTGGGAGGCCTTAATTGCTAACTAGTCTCCCTCCCCAACGACCCTTTTGTTCATTTGTTCAGCATCTGTGCTCCTTGTTCAGGTAAACTGCTGAATCCATACTGGCTACTTCTTCATATAGATTTCATGGAAAGTTTAACGTGGCCCTAGTAGGGGCAGGGTTGCAATTCACCCACTGTCCCTTTCTGTGTGTCGAATCAAGTTAATCAGACCAAATCAAACACAGGATTAGGCAGGCCACAGCTTGAAACCCCACATAGAAAAGGCCGGATCAGTGTTAGCTTACATTTTTTGATGGGGTGTGTGGCAGACTTGCTGAGGTTTTACGGTCTCATCAATGATTCTACCCCTGCACCAGCCTGACTACGTGCCAGAGACTTCTGTCTTCACCCCAGCAGCATCAGCACAGACCTTCGGCCTGGGTGGGGTCACAGGGAGAAAGCAGGTGTTGCCCAAGAGTATGGAGCAACAGCAAAGAGTCTTGTGGGTAACCACGGAGGTCAGCAGAGTCCAAGGGCAGCGCCCGCTCCATGGGTGTGTGACCTGGGTGGTTATACAGGTCCCCATGCTCAGAAAAGCCCTGCTCTGTTAACGCTTTTTGTCAGAGTCTTGAAATTCCTTTTTTTAAAAAAAATTTTTAGTTTTTGGTCACGTCACTTGGTGTGTGATATCCTGGTTCCTTGACCAGGGATTGAACCCGAACCCTGTGCATTGGAAGTATGGGGTCTTAACCGCTGGAATGCCAGGGGAGTCCTTTGAAATTCTTAATAATGTTTAATGTGCATTTTGCACTGGGCCCTGCAGATTTTGTAGCCAAGCCTGACCTTGGGGGTATGGGCTTGCTTAGGTTTCAATTTTGGAGGGGTTGCAGGGGGTCCTGTGGGAATTAAAAGTGATCAGATTTCCTAGTGGGCCTTAGAGCTCCTGGTTCTGCACTCCAGACAGTTCTGAGGGGAGGGCAGAGGAGGGTAGGAAGGGAGTTAATAATATGGGGTTGGAGACCAAAAGGACCCCCCTTCCTTCTCTGGTAGCTGATGGGGCAAGAGCAGGACAAAAACTGCATCGTTTACAGGGACGTCAGTGGCTTCCCTGGTGGTTCAGTGGTAAGGAATCTATCTGCCAATGCCAGGAGACTCGGGTTCAGTCCCTGGGTTGGGAAGATCCACTGGAGGAGGAAATGGGAACCCACTCCAGTATTCTTGCCTGGAAAAATCCCATGGACAGAGGAGCCTGGCAGGCTACAGTCCATGGAGTTACAGAGTCAGATGCGACTGAGCACGTGCGTCTCATGCACCCCCAAGAGAACTCTAAGTGGGCACCCTTGTGTGGGATGTGAGAATCAGCCAGGTAAGGAATTTTCCAGAGGTCACAGAGCTAGTAATCATGGAGAGTGGGATTTGGCCATCTGAGCTCAGAACTCCTGGATATGTTATTTAATCTCTCAGTTTCCAAGTCTGGAAAAATGGAAGCCAATAAAGCTAATTTGGAGCATCATTGGGAAGATTGGAGAAGGGATATATACAGTGTCTAGCATACAGCATGAAGTGCATGGTCACTAGGTAACAACCTGTGATAATGATGGTGGTGATGATGGTGACAGTGATGGTGGTGATGGTGGTGGTGGTGATGGTGGTGATGGTGGTAATGGTGGTGGTGGTGATGTTGATGGTGGTGACAGTGGTCCCGGTGGTGATGGTGGTGGTGGTGATGGTGATAGTGGTGGTGGTGACGGTGGTGATGGTGGTAATGGTGGTGGTGGTGATGTTGATGGTGGTGACAATGGTCCTGGTGGTGATGGTGATGGTGGTGATGGTGATAGTGATGATGGTGATGGTGGTGGTGGTGGTGGTGGTGGTGGTGGTGGTGGTGATGGTGATGGTGGTGGTGGTGGTGGTGGTGGTGATAGTGATGATGGTGGTGGTGATGGTGATAGTGATGATGGTGATGGTGGTGGTGGTGGTGGTGGTGGTTGTGGTGATGGTGATGGTGGTGGTGATGGTGATAGTGATGATGGTGATGGTGGTGGTGGTGGTGGTGGTGGTGGTGGTGATGGTGGTGGTGGTGGTGGTGGTGGTGGTGGTGATAGTGATGATGGTGGTGGTGATGGTGATAGTGATGATGGTGATGGTGGTGGTGGTGGTGGTTGTGGTGATGGTGATGGTGGTGGTGATGGTGATAGTGATGATGGTGATGGTGGTGATGGTGGTGATGATGGTGATGGTGATGATGATGGTGATGGTGGTGGTGGTGATGGTGATGGTGGTGGTGGTGGTGGTGATGGTGGTGATGGTGATGATGATGGTGATGGTGGTGGTGGTGATGGTGATGGTGGTGGTGGTGATGGTGGTGATGGTGATGGTGATAGTGATGATGGTGGTGGTGATGGTGATAGTGATGATGGTGGTGGTAGTGGTGGTGATGGTGATGGTGGTGGTGGTGGTGGTGGTGATGGTGATGGTGATAGTGATGATGGTGGTGGTGATGGTGATAGTGATGATGGTGATGGTGGTGGTGATGGTGATGATGGTAATGGTAGTGGTAATGGGGGTGACACCAAATCCTGTACTGTTTCTAGCTCTAGCTTTGCTGACCCTTATCCACCCCACTAAAAGGGCAATTTGTCCCATAGGAAAAACGTGGAGCAAAAGGTCCTTTTGCTCCCTGAGTGTATTTCCTGTGGGTGCCATAGTAAGTTACCACTCACTGGGTGGCTTAAAGCAACAGAAATGTATTTTCTCATAGTTCTGGAGGTCAGAAGTCCAAAATGATTCCAATACTGATTCTTCTTGGAGACTCTGAGGGCAAATCCACCCATGCCTCTCCCCTAGCTTGTGGCAGCTGCAGACGATCCCTGGAGTTCCTTGGCTTGTAGCCTCACCTCTCCAGTCTCAGCCTCATCTTCTCTTGACCTTTCCCTCTTGGTGTCTCTGTGTGTCCTTTTCTATCTCTTATAAAGACACTCTTGTTTGATTTAGGGTCTGTCTTAATCAAGGGTGATTTTACTTCTAACCTTGTATGTGTGCGTGCTAAGTTGCTTTAGTCTTGTTCGACTGTTTGCTACTCCATGGACTGCAGCCCGCCAGGCTCCTCTGTCCATGGGGATTCTCCAGGCAAGAATACTGGAGTTGGTTGCCATGCTCTCCAGGGGATCTTCCCAATCCAGGGATTGAACCCTCATCTCTTGTGTCTCCTGCATTGGCAGATGGTTTCTTTATCATTAGCGCCACCTGGAAAGCCCTATTTCTATCCTTACCTGAATTAAATCTGCAAAGACTCTATTTCCAAATAAGGTCTCATTCTGAGGTCCTAGGTGAATATAAGTTAGGGGGCAGGCATGCAATTTAAGCCATTCACTGGGGTAGGTCAGTAGCGTTCCAAGGAACTGAGGGGGACCTGTCATGCCCCCAGGCATTGCTCACCAGGCAGCTGTCACAGTGGCTATTGTTAGTGCTGTGGAAATTCCAGTGGATTTGTCCAGGGCACCTCTTTGAGCCTCAAGGACGATGACTCACCCAGGAGTCATCCTGGCGTGTGCCGGCCCAGGGAGCTCATGGGTGCACCCAGCCCTGGAAGTCCAGCGGCCCCCAAGGAATGGGAGCTCCCAGTGAGGCCCAGCAACCCCTCTCTGGGGGTCATGTGACCTTGGAGGCTGCGTGTTGGGGGCTGGGCTGGGCTCTGGTCACATTTACCTGGTTTTACTTCTTTCAAATAAAATGTTGGTAAAGGAAATTGCAGGAATTTGGAATTTGCTATCCTTGTGGGCAGGCTGCAACCCGTGGAGGCAGCTCGGGCGGTATGTGGGCTCCCTGGCAGTGCTGGGAGGATTCAGCCGGATACAGTGATGTCCCCTGGACCAGCAAGACTGCTCCGAGGCGGAAGCGGCCTCTGAAGTTTATTCTGTGTGTCAGGAGGGGACAGTGTGGCCGAGAGAGAAGGGGGAGAGAGGTTAGACCATGAGGGCATAGCTCGCCTTTCTTAAGAGTGATATGAACAGAGCTCTGTTGGAAGGGGGCCCCTGTTCCCCACCATTTCAATTGGGAATGCCCTTCAACCATGCCTACATCCCTGAGTTGGCAAGAAAACACCTGAGAACCCTTCTATTTTATTTATTTATTTATTTTTGAGAGAAAGCAATAGCCAGGTTCGGGGGAGGGGGGTGGTTGTGTTTGAGGCCAGTTTTCTCAAATGTGTTTGGTTCAGGAGGGGGCTGTGTGTTTGGTAGGAGTGGGTGGCATGAGGGTGACTGTACATACTGATGTTCTTCATCTTGTTTGTGGAGTTGGGAGTCTTTGGGACGTCCTCCCCTCCATTGGGGTCCTGACCCTAGGATCTGGGGAGCACAGAGGCTCTAGGTGCCCTTGGAAGCTGGAGGGGGGTTCAGAGAAAAACCGGGGATTTCTTTGAAATTCTATTTTCCTTACAAATGTGGAATTTGTTGTTTTATTAGATGAATGTGGGTGGGGAGAATTGAGTGTTTCCTTAGTGGGCTGACATGAATGGGAACGTATACTTTTTAGTGCCTCCGATAATGATAAGGAGGAGGAAAAACAGAGGAAGGAAGGATGGAAGGGTGGGAAGGAGGGAGAAAAAAGAGGGAGAGAAAGAAGGGAGGAATAAAAAAGACCAAAAGACAAGGAGAAAAAGAAGAGAAAGAAGAAAAGAACAGGGCGCCAGAGAGTTCTCTAAGGAGGTGACATTTAAGCAGAAACTTGTTTGGGCCACAGGAGGCTTCAGGGGCTGAGTTGTGCAGTAGGGGAGCATGTGCAAAGGCCTTGGAGCTGTTTAAGGAACAGACAAGAGAGCCATGACTGAGCCTGGTGGGTTTGGGTCTGAATGAGATGGATGAGATGAGTTTGCCATTGGCAATATCCAGACCACAGGTCCAAATTCCTATGGGTGCCCAGCAGGAAGACGAGGCAGGCTGAGAGGGGATGTGGCCATCTGGGGTATATCCACTCACTGGAAGGCTGGCGGCTACCTGCGCACGCGGGCTTGATAATGCCATGTCTTCACTTTACGAGAGAGCCAGAATACAGATTGTGGTGTGAATGATGCTGGCTTCAAATGTAGAGACTGAAGAGAGAATTTGCAGACTGAACAGGGAATGTGGGCTGGGGCCGTCGGTTCCAATGCTGGATTTGGTCATCATGGACTATTCTGGGGCACACCCATTGTTACCTCTTGGTCTGTCCCCAAGTCACAGGAACAGTCCTTTGCTTCGCTATCTTTGCAGCTGGCCGAGGGACTTAATCCAAGTAGGGGCACAGCCAGGAGGAAAAGGGTGTGTCTTCCTTAAAAGGCCTTGAAAGAAGGACTCCTATTCAGCACCTGAAAAGACCCATGTTTTCAGTGAGTGGCAGCCTGTTCAGGCAGGTCTGTGTGCGCTGTGACCTCTTCCAGAAGGGAGGTTTGCTTCATGAAACTTCAGTGTCTCTGCCCATGGAGGAATCTCCTCGGGCAACATCCGACACATTTACCTGCAGTCTCCACTTTGATGCTGGAGACTGAGGTCCTTAACCTTCTTCTGGGGATTATGAGAAGGGACCTCCTGGGTACAGTTGGGTCATCCTTGCCTCCAGTGAGGAAAGCTGGCACTCAGCCCCCAAGGAGAGTCTGCAGCCAATGTGTCAGTGAGCTTGTAAAGTCACATGGCACTGAGGAGGTGGTTGGTGTCTAGCAGAGTTGTAGAAAGTCACCCAAGTCTAGGCGACAGAAAGTGGACTCTCACTGGGTTAAACAAACTTGGAAACTCACCCAAGTTTAAGTGACACAAAGTGAACTCTCACTGGATTAAATAAACAAAAGAAGGTGACAACTTGGTGGACCTGGAGGGCATTGTGCTAAATGAGATAAGTCAGACAGAAGAAGACAAATATTGTATGCTCTCACCTGTATATGAATAAAAAAAAAACAAAACCTGAAAACCAAAAAACCCAAGCTCATAGATTGGTAGTTGCCAGAGATGGGGAGGGGTGGGGTGGTGGGTGGATAAAATGGATGGAGGTGGACAAAAGGTACAAAATTCCAGCTGTAAGATAAATAAACCCTGGGGATGTCATGTTCAGTGGGTTGACTTTAGTTAACACTGCTGGATGGTGTATTTCAAAGTTGCTAAGGGAGCAAAAGAGGCACAGTGGTAAAAGGGACTCACCTGCCAATGCAGGAGACACAAGAGACATGGATTGGATCCCTGGGTCGGGAAGATCCCCTGGAGGAGGAAATTGCAACCCACTCCAGTATTTTTGTCTGGGAAATCCCATAGACAGAGCAGCCTGGCAGGCTACAGTCCATGGGATCACAAAAGAGTTGGACACAACTTAGTGACTGAGCATGACAGTTACAAGCACGAAGAGAGTAGATCCTAAAAGTTCTCATCACAAAGAAAAAAAAAAAATTGTAACTAATGAGGAGATGGACATTAACTAAACTTATAAACTTATTGTGGTAATCATTTTGCAGTGTTTACGTATGTCAAGTCATTATGTTGTACACCTTAAACTTATTCAATGATATGTCAATTATATTTCAATTAAACAGAAAGGGGAAAAAAAAGAAGGAATAAATTGGCTTATGACACTGAAAGGTCAGCCCCTGGGACATGGAAAGAAATCAGGGTCCCTTTGACCCTGATTTCCAGGATGCTCCCTTCTTAGCCACCTGCAGCTCTTGATGCAATTTCTAGCCTGGCAAGTTCAGCAGAAGGAGTGCGAAAGCAGAACCTACGGCTGACTCCTACTGGTCCCGCTTGGTCAAGTGCCCATTTGTGATCCAACCGTTGTGACTCATCGGTCTGCCCTGGTTCCAGGGGATAAGGTCAAATCTGTAGTCCACGAGGACCAAATATAGAAGAGGAGTAAGTTTTCTAAAGCAAGTCAGACACTATTATTACAAAAAAGGGGAATGGCTGTTGGGCAGGAAAAAGCAAAAGACCATCACACCACAGAACACAGCTGATAAGTGGCAGGTACTCGTTTTGAGTCTAGGTCTAATTTGGGACCCATGTTTTTAATTTGGGGGTTCAGGAATGGATGGATCTAGGGAGGCAAAAAAAAAAAAATGTTAGTAGCACTTGATTTTCCCCGGACTCTTCATTTCTCCTCTATGTTTTCCATTGGTTGGTTTCTTTCTCAGGCAGGCTTTTTTCTTTTCTTTTCTTTTGGCTGCTCTTGGTCTTTATTGAGGCGCTCGGGCTCTGGTTGCCGCATGTGTGGCTTTCTCTAGTTGCAGCACGGACTTCTCTTGTGGAGCATGGGTTCTAGGGCACCTGGGCTCAGTAGTTGGGGCTCACAGGCTTCTGTAGCTGGTTTAGTTGCTCCACAGCATGTGGAGTCTTAGCTCCCCAACCAGGGATGGAACCCACGTCCCCTGCATTGGAAGGAGAATTCTAAACCACTGACCCACCAGGGACGTTTCAGGCAGGCTTTTTTTCATGGTGTTCTTCAGCAACTCCAGATTTACAACTAATGGTTTAGCAACCTCTGTGGAAAGAAACCTATCTTTTCCTAAATAGCAAAAAAAAAAAAAAAAAATCACAGGGCTGATGCTCATTGGACTGACTTGGGTCCTATGCCCCTCCCTGATCAATCCTGTGGTTTGCTGGGAGCTAAGCTGACTGGCCAGCCCTGGAGCAGGGGATGATTCCTATCTGGATAGATGCATTGTGGGCCATGAAGAGGGGGACACTGATCACCTGAGACCATAGACGTCGCTCAAGGGAGGAGAGCACACAACTGGCCAGGCCCTGATCCTTTCCTTTAGGAGCCGGGGAAGCTGTGATGTGCCTGACAGCTGGGGTCAGCACACAACTGGCCAGGCCCTGATCCTTTCCTTTAGGAGCCGGGGAAGCTGTGATGTGCCTGACAGCTGGGGTCAGCGGAGATGCAGGTTGGCAGTCAGGACCCTAACATTGTCGGCCACAGTGATTCATCAAGTGTCCAGTAGGAGCCTTAGGCAAAAAATTCTACATGGCCAGTATTCTCGTGGATTTGGTGGAACTGGGATTTCTAGGAGCAAATTGTTTGAAAGGGAGTGTGGACTGTCCCTCTAAGGACACTGGCACAGGTGTGGCAGGAAAAGGGCTTTGCATTTCTGCTATGATGACCTTTAAAGAGAATAATGCTTCCTAGTTGCACAGCACATGGTATTTTTGAAACTGTTGAAATCTGGGAACTCAGAAGAACCACGTAACAGCCCCAGAAAAGCCTGGGCAATCAGCCGCATTGTCATGGGCAGACACTGAGTGAGCACACAACATGGTGACCGTGTAGGTTATTAGGATGCCCAGGTGGGCACCTGGTCTCCTGGCCATTAACTGTACCAGCTTTTCCTATTTCACCACGGACTTAGGTGTCCTGAACGTGAGTTCTAGAATCAGAGGGCTGCTGGCTCAAGCCACTTATTAGCTGTCTGAACTTGGGTCCTGCACCTTGGTTGCCTCATGTGTAAAATGGGTAAGCAGTGGCACCTACCTAGTAAGACTGTGGTAAAGCTTAAGTGAGTTGCTATATGAATAGTCTTAGAATTACCCTGAGGACACAGAAAATATCATTAACGTTTACTGTTGTATCAAGTAGCAATTAGAGTCAACTGTGGCTAGGGCTTATTTTCCCACTTAACGCCCAGGGATGGGTAGTTGCTGGCATTCAGTTACAGGTTCTCTGGTGCCAGAGCTGAGGTGGCTGTGCTTCCTTTGGCTTCTCCCTTTAGTCCCAAGATGGCTGCTGGTGCTCCAACCATCATATCCATTTTCCAGTCAGGAATAATGAGGAATGAGGAGTGGCAAAAGGGCTCTCTTCCAACTGAGTCAGCCCCTTAAAGAATTCTCATGGATGCCACACCTACTGACTTCTGCTTATATAACATTGGCCACACACTTTACAAAGGAGGCATCAAAATGTGATCCTTTAGCCAAACTCATCTTAGGCTTTGATGATTCAGGATTTCTCTTAGAGAAGAGGAAGGAGACTGGATAATGGGAAGACATCCAGCAGTCTATGCTAGAGAGTTTTTGTTTTGCCTTTATTTATTTATTTTTTTTTAAGGGCTGTGCTACCAGACTTGCAAATCTGTTCCCCAACCAGGGATTGAACCCAGGCCCTGGCAGTGAAAGCACTGAGTCCTGGCTGAACCACCAGGGAAGTCCCTTGTTTTTCTTTTTCTGAAGCCATCATGCATATGAGGTTTACAGCAAGAGTCACACACTGACATGCCCATGAGCAAGTGTCCTTAAATGAATGAGGTAGGCTTTGGAGGCAGAGAGGTAATAGGGGGTGGTGGGGATTGGGGCAAATGGAAGAACTCATGTTCTGTCTCCAGTGGATCTAGCTGATACTTGTTGTGTGAGAAAGAGGGGCTGAGTGTTGCTAGAGCCTCAACTTTATCAAAGAAAAAGTGGATATACACAGTTTTAGATGAAATCTGCTGATTTTTGTGAGTTATTTTTTTCTTTTTTAATTTTTTGGCTATACCTTACCACGAGGCATGTGGGATCTTAGGATCTTAGTTTCTTGACCAGGGATCAAACCTTCACTCCCTACATTGGAAGTGTGAAGTCTTAACCCTCTAGACCAGCAAGGAAGTCAAAATCTGCTGGTTCTTAAATTATAATAATAAATTCAAATTTACCCTCTTCCTCCCTGGCTCCCCTCTGCTCCCCCAGTTACATGGGTCAAATAACACACAGTTATGATCTGGATCTTACTTTTTTTTTTTTAAGTCAGGTTTATTGAGGCATAATTTACAAACAATAACACCCACCCTTTTCAGGTGTACAGGCCTACAAATTAATTTGCAGCATATTGCAGACGTGTAACCATCATCACAACCGAACTATACAACATTTCTATTGTCCCTGAAATTTCCTTGTGTCACTTTCCAGTCATTGCCTCTATCCTTCCCTGGTGGCTCAGATGGTAAAGGATCTGCTCTCAATATAGGAGACCCAGGTTGAATCCCTGGGTCAGGAAGATCCCCTGGAGAAGGGAATGGTAACCCACTCCAGTATTCTTGCCTAGAGAATTCCATGGACAGAGGAGCCTGGCAGACTACTGTCCATAGGGTCTCAGACAGTGGGACACGACTGAGTGACTAACACTAACACACCCCTACCCTCAGCCTGTGGCAACTACTAATCTTAGAGAAATGTCTTCCATAGTTTTGCCTTCTCCAGCAGGTCATGGAAATGGAATCATATGGTACCTAGCTTCTGAGTCTGGCTTCTTTCACTTAGCGCAACGCAGCTGAAATTTGTCCATGCTGCTGTGTGTACAGTAGTCAGTTTCCCATTGTATAGATATACAAGTTAGTTTATGCTTTCACTTTTGATGGACATTTGGTTTGTTTCCAGTTTGGGGTGATTATGAGTTAAGCCATTATAAGCATTCATGTACAGAGTTTTGTGTAAATGTATGTTTTTATTTATATAGAGATAGATCTACGATGGTTTCTTTTTTAAAAATTTTATTTATTTATTTATTTTTATTTTTGGCTGCTCTGCGTCTTGGCTGCTGTGTATGGGTTTTCTACTGTTGCAGCACAGGCTCTAGGGTGCCAGGGGTTCAGTAGCCGCAACTCATGGGCTCAGTGGTTGCAGCTCCCAGGCTCCAGAGTTCGGGCTCAGTGGTTGTGGCTCATGGGCTAAGTTGCTCCATGGCATGTGGGATCTTCCCAGACCAGGGATTGAACCTGTGTCTCCTGCACTGACAGGTGGATTCCTATCCAGTGGGCCACCAGAGAAGTCCTAGGATGGTTTCTAAGGTGGCTGTATAGTTTTGCCCTCCCTTCAGCATTGTGAATGGGTCCTGGTTGTTGCTCAACCTCACCAGCACTTGGTATTGTCAAGTGGGTTGTTTCATTTTGTTTAGCCACCAAGTGATATGGAGCATCTTTCATTTGCTAATTTTAGTGTTCACATATATCCTTTGGTGAAGTGTCAGTTCCCACGTGTTGCCCGTTTTTAATAGAGTCACGTGTTTTCTCAGTGTTCTATTGTGAGACTTATTTATATATTCTGGATGCCAGTCCTTTATAAGATGTATCTTCTGCAACTATAGTGTCCCAGCCTGTGGCTTGTCTTTTTATTTTTGTAGCAGTTCCTTTTGAGGATCATAAGCTTTATAAAATCCAGTTTATTGATTTTATCATTTAAGGTTTATGGCTTTTGTGTTCTATCTAAAAACACCTGTGCATACTCCAAAGTCACAGAGGTTTTCTTCCAGGGTTTTCTTCTAGGGATTTATAGTTTTAGGTTTTACATTTAGACCTATGATCCATTTATTTATTTATTTCAAACTTGAATTCAATTTATTAAAGCTTATGATGTACCAGGCAAGAAGTTCTGGGACTTTTTTTTTAATTTTTAAATTTGTTTACTTTTAGTTGGAGGATAATTGCTTTACAATATTGTGTTGGTTTCTGCCATACATCAACATGAATCAGCCATAGGTGTACATATGTCCCCTCCCTCTAGAATCTCCCCCCCAGCTCCCATTCCACCCCACCCCTCTAGGTCATCACAGAGCGCTAGGCTGTGGTCCCTATGCTATACAACAGCTTCCCACTAGCTATCTATTTTAAATATGATAATGTCTATATTTCAGTGGACTCTTGCAGCTTGCCCCACTCCTCTCCTGCCCCACTGTGTCCATAAATCTGTTTCTATGTCTGAGTCTCTATTCCTGCCCTAAAATAGGTTCATCAGTTCCATCTTTCTAGATTCCATACATATGCATAATATACAATACTTGTTTTTCTCTTTCTGACTTACTTCACTCTGTGTAACAGGCTCTAGGTTCATCTACCTCATTAGAAGTGACTCAAATTCATTCCCTTTTATAGCTGAGTCATATTCCATTGTATATATGTACCAAACTTCTTTATCCATTCATCTATCAATGGACATCTAGGTTGCTTCCATGTCCTGGCTAATTGTAAATAGAGCTGCAGTAAATATTGGGGTACATGTGTCTTTCTCAGTTATGGTTTTCTCAGGGCATATGCCCAGTAGTGGGGTTCCTATGATCCACTTAACTTATTTTTTGTGTATAGTGTGAGGTATGAGGTTCATTTTCTGCACATGAATACGTGATTGTTCCAGCACCATTATTAAAAGACTTTCCCCTCTTCTTTGAATTGCTTTGACAGTGCTGTTGAAAGTCTGTTGACTCTGTATGTGTGGACCTCTTTTGGAGTCTGTATTCTGTTCCATTGGTCTGTGTGTTGTCTTTTATCATTGCCACACTAGTGCCCAGGCAAGAGTCCTGCATCAGAGCTAGCACTTACCATATTTTATTAACTTTTTAAAAATAAAATTTATTTTAGAATAAGTTTAGATTTACAGTGTAGTTGCAAAGACAGCAGAGGGAATCCCCCTCTACCTTTCACCCAGCTTCTCCTGATACAAACACCTATACACCCCTGTTTGTACATTTGTCAAAATGAACACATTAACGCTGGTACAATACTATGAACTAAATGACTTGGATCTCACCAGTTTTTCCATTAATTTTCTTTCTTCCTGTTCTGGGATCCAACCCAGGATACCAACACTGCATATAGCCATGGGTTTTCTTTTTTTTTTGCCATACCACGTGACTTGCGGCATCTTAGTTCCCTGACCAGGATGGAACCCTCGCCCTCCAGAAAGCCTGAGTCATAACCACTGGACTGCCAGGGAAGACCCAGCTGTGGGTTTTCTAGAGGCATATTTTGATGTCTCTAGAATCAATATTCATCTTATCATCAATATTGTCCTACAATGAAAGCTGGGTATTTGTTTTCCTACTGCTGCTGCTGCTAAGTCGCTTCAGTCGTGTCCGACTCTGTGCGACCCCATAGACAGCAGGTTAGCGGAACATAAAATTACAGAATGTCTTCGATTTTAGGAAATGTGGTATTTGTATTATTACTTGATCTCCTAAATCTCTACTTCCCCATCTGTAAAATGGGAACAATTCTATCACTCACCTTACACAGATGTGGAAGGGTAAAATGGCAGACTGCACTGGGAAGGTTTGGCACAGAGCTAGTAATGAATAAATGGTTAGTGTCAAACCATAATGTGAGCTCCATCCAAAGCCTGTGTGCTGAGGGCTGGTGAACACACCTTCCTTACCTTTCCCCACGTTGAAGAAAAGTTGCCAGGAGCCCTGATTTCTTAGCAGCTTTTGTTCTCCCCGCAGGAGCCCACAGGAATAGCTACCAATTAAAATAACAGAGTTTCAGGTGACAGCATTTGCAGAAAAAGCTGCAAATGTTTAATAAAAACCCAGTTGCTGGGAGAGCAAGACAGCTACCTCTTTCGGAAGACTTGAAGCCTCGTTTCTAGTTGGCCTGAGAATTTGCTCTTGTTAGAACAAGACGGTGTTTTCGCTCAGGCTTCAGACCCTGGCCCTCTCCTCGCCGAGTGTCTGGGGCCAGGCACCGGCAGTGTCTGTCCCCTTTTCTGCTTCCCCCTCCTCCCCACCCCCCCACGTCCTGCGGTGTGTTCACTTGTCCTTTCTGGTTGGTGCCTTTTCAAAGCTGTATCAGTCACACATTTCTTGTGGATGGTTGAAAGTGTATAGAATCGAGATAATAAAAAAAAAAAGGACATTTAAAAAGTGATCTCTAACCCCACGACTCAAGAGATGGTCACTGTGGAGGCTGAGCACTTTTATCTTTCTTTTTTTGTTAAAAAATTCTTATTGACATTTTCTGTTAAAAATAATATTCACCATAAAAGAGACTAGAAATTGTAGAAAGAATACAAGAGTAAACCATCCCTTCTCATCTCACCATCCAGATTACCAATGTGAATGTCCACCCTTTCAGAACTTTAAACACGTATATTTTCATACATATGTTAAAATAGTGCAAGACTTAGTAACCGACAGCAGGTGTTGGGGGCAGACCTGGATTTAAATTTTAAATTTAAACTTTGCCTCCACTGCCAACTACCTGTGGCCAATTTATAGAACTACTCTGGTCCTCAGTTTCACTATTTACAAAATGGGGAGATTGTTGGAACTTACTCCAGTTGAGAACATCCCAGGAGACCCACTACAGAAGGCTGTTAGCAATCACGCCCTGAAAAATGGCAACAATGATTAATGTGTGCATCTCCAGTGCAGGAAAGATTACTCCACAGACCTGGTGACTTAAAACAACACCCGCTTATTATCTCACTGTTTTTTGAGGATCAGAATTCTAGGCACAGTATAGCTGGGTCCTCTACCCAGAGTCTCTCAAGGCTGCTGTCAATATGTTGCCCGGGGCTGGGGTTTCTTTCAGCGCCTGGGGTCCCGTCCTAAGGTCATGTGGTTGTTGGCAAAATTCATTTCCTGGCAGCCATAGAACTCATGGTGTCTGGCTTTTTCCAGGGCAGTAGGAGTACCCTGGGGCTACTAAGAGTCTGTCTTCTTCATCTCTCAACTCTTGACCCTCTTTTAAAAGGCTCACCTAATTAGGTCAGGCCCATCAGGATAAGACTCATTAGTAAAGACCCTGATGCTGGGAAAGATTGAGAGCAGGAGGAGAAGGGGGCGACAGAAGATGAGATGGTTGGATGGCATCACTGACTCAATGGACATGAGTTTGATCAAACTCCGGGAGATAATGAAGGACAGGGAAGCCTGGTGTCCTGCAGTCCATGGGGTCGCAAAGAGTAGGACATGACTTTGCAACTGAACAACTACTACTACTTCAGGGTAATCTCCTTTTGATGAACTCAAAGTCCAGTGTCCCCGGACCTTAATTACATCTGCAAAATCCCCTCATCTTTGCCTTATAACATAATCTAGGGGAGGGGGGAGGAGGGGGTGACATCCATCATATTCACAGGTCCTGCCCACACTCAAGACAAGGTGTTTACACAAAACTTACCTCAAGGGAAGCAAACCTCAGGGCCAGCTTAGAATTCTGCCGATCACAATTAGTAATCCTAAAGTCTTTCTGACACCCTGTGTTTTAGTTTGAGGGCAAACTAGAGAAACTTAAGCTGTTCCCAAAGATTCAGATCTTGGAAAGGATGATTTCTTGTATCTAACCAAGCACTGGAAATGACAATCCACTCCAGTACTATTGCCTGGAAAATCCCATGGACAGAGGAGCCTGGTAGGCTACAGTCCATGGGGTCGCAAAGAGTTGGACACGACTGAGCAACTTCACTTTTCAACCAAGCACTGGCATTGAACGTGCTTTTGAATAGATTGAACAAACCACTTCATTCAGAAAACATTGATTAATGAGCCAAGTTACTCATTTGTTCCTTAAGTAAGGACACCTCTTGGACCCCTGGACCTATTGCTGAAATGTGAACTCATGTTGGTACTGATCTAGCAGGATCTTTTATTGAGCAGTTACTACAACCAGGTACCACTGCTGCTGATCTCCTTGGTTTAGCTTCTTTTTTTCTCCCTGGTGGCTCAGTAGTAAAGAATCTGCCTGCCAATGCAAGGATGCAAGTTTGATCCCTGGTCCAGGAAGATCCCTTGGAGGAAGCATGGCAGCCACTCCAGTATTCTTGCCTGGGAAATTGCATGGCCAGAGGAGCCTGGCAGGCTACATACAGTCTATGGGGTTGCAAAAGAGTTGACCATGACTGAGCGACTGAACAACAACAACAACATCAACAATTCTACGACAACCTTTTGAGGGATATATTGGGATTCCCTCCACTTTTCGGAGAAAGTCAGGAAAGGTTGTTTAACTTGGCCAAGATCACACAGCTAGAGAGAAGCAAGGCTAAGACCAGGGTCCAGGCATTTTGTCTCTAGAGCCAGGGATTGAACCTGTGAATCCTGCATTGCAAGGTGGATTCTTAACCACTGGACCACCAGGGAATCCCCTAGGACTCAGGCCTTCAAAGGCCAGGTCAGAAGTCTCGTTGGTTTTCTTGGCCCTGATTTTCTGTTCTGGGGACAGGAGCCTCTGGGTTTGAACCCAACTGGCTGACTCCAACGCGCTTGCCTTTTAGAATACAGAGGCTGAAGACCCTGGGTTCTCAAGCCTGGTTGCAGACACAGATTCTTTCTTTTTGTCTTCATTCTGTTGGCCTTGAGGGTGTGGTGCTGTGCAGTCCCCTGGGTGTGACCTCTGCCAGGCAGCCAGCTCAGGTGCAGGGAGGCATGGAGGGAGGGTCTGGAATGCCAGCCTCATCCACCACCAGCTTGCACACGTCTGGAAATCAAAGGCTCTGCCTGCTTTGGGAGAGACACCAAGGGCAGGAGAACTTCCCAGGGGCTTTCTTTTGCTCTGTTACTTTTTAAAAATTTTATTCTAAAGAATATTTATTTTTGTTTATTTGATTGTACCAGGACATAGTTGCAGCACGCTGGAGCTTGCAACTTGCCCTCCTTCTGGTCCCTATCAGCGTGAGGTTCACTTATATTTTTAGATCTGTCTGAGCTCAGATCATCTGGGTTAGACATCCAGACAATGGGGGTGCCGTTGCAGGCTTTCCGTGACTTTGTCTTTGGCAAATGGGTTGATTGTCCCTACAGGAAGAAGGATGAACCCCATAACATGTATTTGGAAATGTCTGTCCTGTCCCGACAATGAGCTCTCTGAGAATATGGCTAATTCTTCATCATTTCACAACACAGAGGTGATTGAGCAAGTGTCAGCCACAGTGAACCACAGCTGGACTTGACCAGATTCTGTCCCTGAATATTAAAAACAGATCAGTTTTCTTCTCAGAGCTCTAAAGATTTACAGATGGGCTGGGCATGGCTTGGAGGAGAGGACTGACTCTAAGTGACATAAAGAGAGGATGTCTAGAAGGGAGCTCTTTTAATCATGAACCTGGCCTTTTGATTCCCCAAGAAGCTTTGCCATTCTCAACACTTAGTAGCCTGGCCTGGAAATTGGAATTTATAGACAAAAATGATGTCTATTTTCATCTAAATGTTCCTAGGATTTTTTTTCCCTTAAAAAAAAAGTCTGTCTGAAATGTTATATGCACCTCAAAGTTCATTGCAGCACTGTTTACAACAGCCAAGACATGGAAGCAACCTAAATGTTCATCAATGGAAGAATGGATAAGGAAGATGTGGTACATATATACAATGGATTATTACTCAGTCATTAAGAAGAATGAAATAATGCCATCTGCAGCAACATGGATGAACCTAGAGATTGTCCTATTGAGGAATGTAAGTCAGATAAAGGGAACTATCATATGACATCCCTTATATGCAGAATCTAAAAAGAAATGATACAAATGAACTTACAGAACAGAAAGAGACTCACAGACTTAGAGAACCAACTTATGGTTCCAGGGAGAAAGGGTTGGGGAAGGGATAGTTAGGGAGTTTGGAATGGACATATATACCCTGCTATATTTAGAGTAGATAACCAACAAGGATCTACTGTGTATCACAGGGAACTCTGCTTAATACTATGTGGCAGCCTGGATGAGAGGTGAGTTCGGGGGAGAATGGATACGTGTATATGTAAAAAAAATGTATATAAATATTATAATATATCATGTAATTATAAATATTATAAAATTATAGATTATAGATATAAATATACATGTATATGCAATATATATACATATATTACTCTTAAAAAATCTGACTGTGATAACATGAACATGAAATGGCAAAATGGCAAATGGAAAAAGAAAAAATAAAACTTACCCCAAACTCTTTCACCCAATGATTATCACTGAAACATGATATCTTTCAGCCTTCTCTTATTAGCTCAGCTGGTAAAGAATCCGCCTGCAATGTAGAAGACATTGTTCAATTCCTGGGTCAGGAAGATCCACTGGCGAAGGGATAGGCTATCTACTCCAGTATTCTTGAGTTTCCCTGGTGGGTCAGCTGGTAAAGAATCCGCCTGCAATGTGCGAGACCTGGGTTGGATCCCTGGGTTGGGATGATCCCTGGAGAAGGGAATGGCTACTCACTCCAGTATTCTAACCTGGAGAATCCCATGGACTGTATAGAACAGGGGTTGCAAAGAGTTGGACACAGCTGAGTGACTTTCATTTGTACATAAATACTTATAATTGATTGTGTATAGTATGTCATAATATTGCTATTATACATCTTGTGCCAGTTTGAACTTTTTTTTGCTTTGTATCAAGAACATTTCGTCATCTCATGCAATAGTTGACATCGATCTGAGTGACTGCACAGCCCTTTACTATGAAAGGAAATCAACACTGACTTAAACAATTCCCCATTGTTGGATATTTAGGCGGATTCCAACTTTTTGCTATTGTAAATAACTCTACAGTGCACATCCTTGTACATAAATCTTTGCACACATCTCTGATTATTTCCTTAGGGTAAATTCCTAGAAGTAGAATTACTGGTGAAATGGTTCATACTTAGTAAGACTTTTTGTTAAGTACTGTCATGTTAGTCGAGAAAGCTAATGATAAATCACATTTCCAGTAGCAATAGAGTATTTCTCTCACGCTCTTTCTTCACCCTTGCTTGTCCTGGTGGATATGATACCAATTGAAACAGAGAAAAAAATATAAAGAAGTAATTCTGCCTTCTTGAGAAAACCAGTGTTAACAATTTGGTGAGTACTTTTTCCAGATTATTTTCTGTGCATACATGTGTGTATTTTTCAGATCTGGAATGATGTGTGCATAGTGTTTTATACCCCGATTTTTGTTCTATTTTTGTTTTTAGAATTATTTATTTATTTGGCTGCACCGCCTTAGTTGCGGCATGCAGGATCTACCACACTGTAGAGGCATGTGGGACCTTATAATCGTGGCATGTGGGATCTAGTTCCCTGACCAGGGATCGAACTTGGCCTCTCTGCATTGGAAGAGTGGAGTCTTAGCCACTGGACTACTAGAGAAGTCCCATTAGTACTCTGATTTTTGAATCCAGTATACTGTCTTTATCTTTTCTGAAGCATCCTCCTTTTCCTTGATTCCATTATATTACACTGGGCATCTGTACTGTTGCAACATGTGTCACCAGTCTCTTAATGCTGGTCAATAGGCAGGCTGCTTTTGACTTTTCCCTTTATATGGTATGGAAATAAATTTCCTTTCCTATCTGTGGTTTCTAAATAATTCCTTACAAACAGAAAATGCTAGAACAGAGACTTCTCTAGTGGCCCAGTGATTAAAACTTTGTTTCCAATGCAGGGAAACCAGGTTTGATCCCTGGTCAGGGAACTAAGATCTGACATGCTGGATGGCCCAGCCAAGGAAAAGAAAAAAATAGAACAAAAAAGAATGCAGATTGTAAAGATTTTAATATGCATAACAAAACTCGGAAAGACCAAGGACATCTTCTCTCCAGTAGTCTGAGCCTTGCATCATTGTGTGTTTTTATTTTCTTTTTTAATATTACTGTCCGAATAGCATGCACATTTATCTCATTATAGTTTTCATTTCAATTGCTTTGGTTGCTAATGAATTTAAATGTTTTTCATAAATGTATCCTCCGTGTACATTTCTGCTTTTGAGATTTGTCTCTGATTTGTCTTTAGCCATTTTGATTGATCTGTCAGAGCTTTGTTTATTTTGAGAGGCTTAATACTTTGGCATATATGTTGTAACTATTCTTCTTAGATGTTATGTGTTTTTAAAATTTTATTAGTGGTGGCTTTTGATGTCCTGGAATTTTTAATGTTTGTGTTGCATCATTTTGTCTTTTCCATTGTGGTGTCTGCCATCAGGAGACTGGAAAAGTCTGCCAGGGGAATGATGTGTAGGGCTCATTGCCACAGGGGACCATTGGACAGATACCCAGACTGAACTATGTGATGTCACGTGTGTGAATAAAATGGCCTTTGACTTTGGAGGAGCTGATAATGATCGCTTGGCAGTGCAGCCCAGGTAGTCAAGAACCCTCTGTCTATTCTTTTCTTTTTTTTTCCTCTCCGTCTATTCTTAATTTTTTATTAAGAATTTGTTCCTAACTAATTACGTAGCAGAAAAAGCCCTGAGCAGAGAGAGTCAAGGCCAAGAACCTTGGGCCATGCTGCCTACTCACTGTGGAGCCTCCATCCCTTCATATGTAGAGAGAAGCAATGATGAGGATCTTTTCCTTTCCTCCCCCTAACTGATGACAGGGTGACCTTAAACAAGGTCCTAAAAGTCACTCCCCAGTGAAGCCTGTTCTAGGCACAGAAAGCCAGACCACCCAAAGAAAGGCAGAAAGATCCCATCATATAAACATTCAAAATTCCTGGACGTCAAGAAAGACCACAAATACAGTGAAAAGACAAAGAACAAGCTAGGAAAAATATTTTCAACCATTAAGTCGTTAGACTTGTAATGGACAGATAATTCCTGCTCCTCCTTCGGAGGGTGGGGGAGGGTGAAGGAACCCAGCACAGAGGAAGGGCTCAGTGCAGGCTTTTTATTCTCCCAAAGGAATGACTGAATCAATGATGAAGCCAGCATCCTTGGTGGAGTGTGTGCCTTCCTTTAAATTAAAGGGAGATGGACTGCCTGAGCTGGGGAAGGAAGTGGTTTCTCTTCTATTGTTTACTGCAGGGTTCACTGCAGAACCTCTGAGCTCATCTGGAAAATGGGTTTAGAACTGTTTACTCTCTCAGTCCAGCCTCCTCCCTCCCAAGGGATGTCAGTTGGATGAATCAGAGCAAAGGTATTTTGGCTCAGTCATTGTTTTGACAATAGGAACGATTAAACAGATAGTTTATTTATTTTATTCTCATCTTTTGCACCCACATCTCCAGAAGGGCTTTGTTCATAGGTGTAGACAAGAAAGGAACTTTCTGCAAAGTCAGAAACTGGTTGTGAGAAGAAAACGGGGGCATCTTTGAGGCAAAGGAGTTTTTATTTTTTTCACAAGGTTTCTTTTCAACTGGTTCTTTTCTGCTCTTGTGTGGCCTGGAAAGTCTGTGAACTCCAGGCCTGAGAAAGGACTTGAGTTGCAGCATGAAAGGTTGGGTCAGATGTCAAGAGGGACTTCCTGGTCAATGAGGTGTGTAGGTCAAGGAAGGATCGAAGGAGGAAAGTCACCACCTTCTTCCTCATGAATAGGAGGCTCAGAGGCAGTGCCTGTGGGTGAGATCCTCTCCCCACATTCCCAGAACTCTGGAAAGCAGCAATGGAGACAAAGCACAGCCCTGCCGGAGGATCCTGAGAAAAAAATGCAGTACCTCCTTCCCATTTCACAGGTGGAGAAATCAAGGTAGGACTGTGCAATAAACATTTACCAAGGACCTCCTCGTGCCGGGACTGTGAGCACTAGGGGTGTAGCAGTGAGTGAGACAGATGACTGGCAAACGAGGACAGGAACACAGAATTAACACTGGGGAGTGATGGGGCTGGACTGGGACAGGAAGGAGTGGGGAGGGGGGTGGAGAGCATCCTTAAAGGAGTGGTCACGGTGACGCAAGGTGAAGTGACTCACCAGGGTCACAAGGAGATGCAGTCAGAGTCTGGCTTCCTGAGTCGTAGTCAGTGGCTCCTCTAGCTTCGCCAGGGTGTTTTGGTTGCAAGTGACAGAAAACTCAACTCAAAAAACGCTTATGCCCAGAGGACCTTGGTTGACTGAAAAATCTGGGGGTAGATCTTGGTTTCAGGCATGTCTTGATCCAGGTTCTCAAACAATGTCCCAAGCCCTGCCCTCTCTCCGTATGTCTGCATCTTCCATGTTTTTTTAATTAATTAATTAATTTGGCTGTGTCAGATCTTTGTTGTGTTATGTGGAATCTTTCAATGTGGCGCATAGACTCTCTAGTGGAAGCACATGGGCTTAGTTGTTCCACTGTACGTGAGATTTTAGTTCCCCAACCAAGAATCAAACCGTCGTTGCCTGCATTGCAAGGCACTAACCACTGGACCACCAGGGAAGTCCCTTCCATGGGGATTTTAATTCCCAGGAGGCTTCTTGTGGGAGCAAGATGACTCCAGCATCTTGAGAGTCAGTCTCAGCAGGACAGGTTGCTTCTCCTACCCGAGCCGTTTGAACCAAAGTCCTGGGCCTGACTCCCTCCGCCCAGTTTGGGTCACAGCCCCGTTTCAGAACCACTTGCAGTGGCTTAGGGGACATTTAGCACCAATTGCCCATGCCTGGATCACAGGCCCACCCTGGAGCACCAGGCTGAGAAAAGGGAGGATGTGCTCCCAGGTGAATTCTGAGCACTGTTGGCAAATGGAGGAGGATGGATTCAGGCCAGCCCAAACCCAGCCATGACAGTGACGTCATCCTCCTGCATCCTTTCCAGCCGCTTCCCCAGGCTGTATCAGATGCTGGCTGTGTTCTTCCATTTCTGTTTCCCCGAGCTCAGCCCTCAAGATATAGGAGACACTTTTTTTTTTTCCAGTCCTCCTCCAGGATCTTACAATTTACTTGAGGAAACAAATCCTATATCCTTGTTTTCATCCTGTCTTTTTGTGGTTTGCTAATGACATGAATTTTCTGTCCACAAAGGGAAGGATGTCTGTGGGCTGGAGGAGTCAAGGCGGGCAAGGGAGGCTTCCAGTACATTTCAAAGGGTGGGTTGCATTGGGCAAGGATTGGCAGAGGGTAAAATTCGATAGTGCACGCAGGATGCTAGCTATGGTCAACTGCACACATAGCCACTTGATTATGGTTTGTCAGGATATATGGTTAGAATTTGTGTAGTTCTTGTACCACTGGTAGTTTACAAGATTATAAGATGCGAACCAGGCAGATGTGTATTTTAGTAGTCAGGTATTTATTCCAAATTTGTCTTTAAAACAAATATATTATTACATTATCAGTCCTGGATGATACGGCCAGGGATGAAGTGAAAATTTAAAAAGAAGAAGAAAAAAATAGGAAAAAGAAGAGGGAGGAGTTTATTTAAAGAAAGATCCTAGGGACTTCCCTGGTGGTCCAGTGGCTAAGACTCTGCATTTCCAATGCAGAGGGTCCAGGTTTGATCCCTAGGTAGGGAACTAGATCCCACATGCCTCAGCTAAAAATCTGCTGCAGCTAAGTAAATAAATAAATATAAAAAGAAAGGGCACGAGATGCTAAATGGTTTGCAGAAAGGGCGGGATATATTGTATGAGAATGAGTCAGGTTTGGGAAATGCTGGTGTAGAGTGTGGATTCTGGGACCAGACTTGGATTTCAGCTTCAGACCTGTGTGCATCTGTGCCAAAATTTTGGACACATGGATTTGCCTTTCCAGCCCTTAGTCTTCTTACCTATAAGATGGGGCTGAGACTGGGACCAGCTTCATGGGGGGTTTCAAGGAATCCTTCATCTAGATAATGTGTGTGCAACGCTTAGCATGGTGTCCAATGCAAGTGAAGAGTCATTCAGTTAGCTGTTAATCATCTGTGTTATTTTTCACTGGAAGCAGGGAGGGAAGGCAGCCTAGGTAGCAGGCATGGCAGCAAAGGCTCGGAGGTGGGCATGGACATGGCAGGTTGGGGGCTGCTGTGCAGGTGGGATCTTGTGTAAGAATAGCCAGGGTGATGTTGTGTCCAGAGAGAAGGACATTTGAGAGGAAACTCTAGAGAGTGAAGAAGACTCCTTTGGGGGTTTGCACTCACTGCTCGATGCCAGCTGACCACCAACCTCTCCGTCTTCCCTCTCCCACGTTGAAAGCTATCTGTGCAGGCAGATCCCTGAAAACTGGGATGGCGCTCCCTAGAGTTAATCTATGTTGTTTATCTTTTAAACACCATTAACCACAAATTAGCTGATTCTTTTGTGGCCATAAATTAATAGATTCCATTAGTAAGCAGTCAATTATAGGATGATTACTTCTTCTCCTCTGAACCTCGAGTTCTTTTTATAGCTATTTGAGAGCATCTGATTCTGTCCTCTTCCCACTCGCCATCTCCTTTCTGGGTTCTTGGTTCATTGGACCGAATCTTCCAAATGGGCTGAGAGTGGGTGGCGTGGATTCTCTCTGTAATGAGCTTGTAAGCAGCGGTCTGTCATTTGTTTTGCAGAAACAAAACCGACTGAAGGTTTATGTTCAAGAGGATTTTTATTTCCACCATGAACCAAAACAGCAAAGTTGCCATCTCCTTTTCTTTGTGTGTATAACACAAGTGTTTTCTTCCACATCTTTCCTACTTCTGGGGCTTCGTCCTGGTAAATGCCTGATAATCTTAATTTTTCTACTTATGTGTCCATTCACCCATCCCACTATCTATCCATCGATCTATCCATCCATCCCCCCATCCCGCTATCCATTCATCCATCCATACATCCCACTGTCCATTCATCCATCCACCCATTCACCCATTCCTTTGTCTTGATACATCCTTCTGTCCTTGGCTGGTGTTGCCAAGAGCGACTAATCCCATTGTATCCATCTTCCAACTCCAATCATATTCAAATAATGAGATAGAGTTAAGTCTTTGGAACCCACAGGCTTAAATCTACTACAGGGGTGGCAAACTTGGTGCCTTCAAAGGTTAGGCAAGTAACTTAAATAATTAAAAGCAAAAAAAAAAAATGTCCCAGGGCTTCAGTGAACTGTGGGGTCCTAGCCATTCCTAAAGCGTTCTAATTCAAATTAAAAACAAAATAGAATATCTTTAGACCTTGGATTTGTGACTTTTGCTGTTTCAACCAGAATTCTTTCGTTGCAAGCAACAGAAACTGACTCTTCTAGTAGTCTGAATAATGGTCTCTGAAGATGTCCATGCCCTAATTCCCAGAGTTTGTGAATATGGACATGGTAAAGGGGACTTTACAGATGTGATTAAGAATTTTGAGATAGGATGATTATTCTGGATTACCCAAGTGAGGCTCATGTCATCGCAAGGGAAGCAGGGAGGTCAGAGTCAGTAGTCAGAGACATGAAGATGGAAGCAGAGGCTGGGTGATGCAGGGAAGCAGCCATCAATCAAGGAATGAGGACAACCTCTAGAAGCTGAAAAAGGCAAGGAAAAAGATTCTCCTCACCACTTTCAGACAGAAATGCAGCCCTGCCATCATTTGATTTTAGTTCAGTGACTGATTTTGGGTTTCAGAGTTTCAGAACTGAAAGATCATAAACGTGGGTTGTTTTAAGTCATGGAGTCGATAGTAATTTATTACAGCAGCTACAGGAAACTCATCCACTATTAAAAAAAAAAAAAAACAGAATTTATTGAAAGGGCTTTTAGCAGCCTCCAACTCCAACTCCACGTGCCGTGCTCAGTCGTGTCCGACTCTTTGGGACCCTGCCCACCAGGCTCTTCTGTCCATGGGATGTTCTAGGCAAGAATACTGGAGCTGTTCGCCATTTCTTTCTCCAGGGGATATTCCTGACCCAGGGATCGAACTCACGTCTCCTGCATTGACAGGTGGATTCTCTACTACTGAGCCATGTGGGAAGCCCTGAAAGGACTGATGCTGAAGCTGAATCTCCAATACTTTGTCCACCTGATATGAAGAGCCAACTCATTGGAAAAGATGCTGATGCTGGGAAAGATTGAGACCAGGAATAAAAGGGGGTGGCAGAGGATGAGGTGGTTAGATAGCATCACTGACTCAATGGACATGAATTTGAGCAAACTCTGGGAGATAGTAAGAAGATAGAGGAGCCTGGTGTGCTGCAGTCCATGGGGTCACAGAGTCGGACATGACTTAGCGACTGAACAACAACTGCGACTGATAGGAGAAACTCAGGACAGACCCTTGTAAGAGAGGATTCTAGGATTTTAGATGCAAATCTAAATCCCTTAGGATGGTCCCTCAGGCACCTGAACTGGGATAAAATCAGCATTTCCCATCCTTGTTTAAGGCTGCTCAAAATTCACATTCCTAGGAGAGGGTCTGACTGAGTTTGGGTCAGCTTAACTGGCCGCCTGACTAGAATGGAAGTTCCCTGAAGTAAAACCAGAGGCCACACTTGGAGTGACTTGACCCCTCCTCCTGAGTCAGCTCTGGCCAGGGGCAAGGTCACAGACTACAAATATGGTGGTGGGGGCCCTTCTGCGAGATCCAGGGGCTGAACATATGCTCCAGCATGACCTAGAATATTCCCAGCTATGTCCCATTCTCTGCAATCCCAGCCATGGGTGCCTTCTAGTTGGACGTCTGACTTCTCAGTCTCCAGGAGAGCGATTCAGTCCTTGAGACCTCAGCCCTGGGTTTCAGCCTCATGTGGGTTCTTACCAGGATTAAAGCACCCCCAGGCCTGGTCCTGGGTCTTTTCTCTCTGGTCTCCCATCTTTCCAGCACAGGTCCAGTTTTCTTCTTAAATACCAACATTTAAACAGAGGGCTTCCCTGGTGGCTCACATGGTAAAGAATCTGCCTGAAATGCAGGCAATGTAGGTTCAATCACTGGGTCAGAAAGATACCCTGGAGAAGGGGAATGGCAACCCACTCCAGTATTCTTGTCTTGGAAATTCCATGGACAGAGGAGCCTGGTGGGCTATAGTCCATGGGGTCGCAAAGAGTTGGATGTGACTGAGCAACTAAAACTATCCACTATCCAAGTGTTGGCTTAAATGTCACTTTCTCCTAGAAGCATCCCCTGATTGCCCAGACAAGTTCAGCTACTCCTATTATATGCTCTCCTAGTACCCTGTACCTCTCCTCATACCCTAATCACAACTATAATTTATTCATTTACTTGTGTATTTGATTAATGGATGTCTGTTTTTTTCCCCCCGGGCTGTGAGTTTAGTGAAGTTCATTCCTGTTTCTCCAGCCCGAGCATGGTGGCTGGTACACAGTAGAACTTCAGTGACTATTTCTTGACTTCTTGCTGCCAAATAATTCATGATCCTGTCTGGCCCAGGACTTTTCTTGCCTCTGAGTGGGGAACAGTCTCCTTTAGTCATCTGCCTTCCCAGCAGTGGCCAGCCTCTGTTTTGGCACGTTTTCTATCAGCCTCAGTTTCTGGAATGGGTCCCCCTGAGTTTCAGTTGCACCTCTGTTGGCCACTGCTGATCAGCAGAGGACACTTGTATGCAGATCAGTTCTTAGATACCACGAGGCTGCTCTTGGTGGGGCAGCCCCGGGCTCTGGGAGGACCGAGGTTCTGGGTTTCCTGGGACAGAGGGCTGGGCCCCACCTCCTCATCCCCTTGTGCCTACCTGCCAGGTGGGACTCCTGGGGTTCCTTATGTTGCTCTTTTTATTGGATCTGGTTGCTTTACCATGGGTTTTATAGTTTTTTCTATAAGACAAAGTAGCATCGTATATTCACACTATGCATCTGTGTTGAGTGCCTGGTAACCTGTGATGCTGCAAATATGGGTGGGTGGGGAGACAGAAAATGGAGACAGTCCTTGCTCCTGTGGGGGCTGCAGTCTGGTTTGGGAGACAGACAGGCATTAGTCAAAGACTTACATAAATGTAAAACCACACTTACCGCAAGTCCTGCTAGAGAGAGGCAGTGGTGCTGGAGCACTAGCAGAACATCCCCCAGGAAGGTTAAAAGAGGCTTCTCTCTGAAGTTCTGATGACCAAGTTCAGGAAGGAAGAGCAACAGGACTCCAGCAGGGGAGGGGGCTGGGAGGATGTGTTCCGGGCAGCGGGAGCTCCTGGCAACAGCCCTGAGGGGCCACACAGCAGGCCGAGTGGTTGTTTCTTTCTTTCTTTTTTTAATTGAAGGATAATTGCTTTACAGAATTTTGTTGTTTTCTGTCAAACATGAACATGAATCAGCCAGAGACATACATATGGGTTGCCCTTTACAGTAAGGGCTTCCCTAGTGGCTCAGGCGGTAAAGCGTCTGCCTGCAATGTGGGAGACATGGGTTCGATTCCTGGGTTGGGAAGATCCCCTGGAGAAGGAAATGGCAATCCACTCCAGCATTCTCGCCTGGAAAATCCCATGGACGGAGGCGCCTGATAGGCTACAGTCCATGGGGTCGCAAAGAGTCGGACACGACTGAGTGACTTCACTTTCACTTCACAATAAACATCCAGGGTTGGACTCTGGCAGACATGTAAATACATGAGCTCACTTGCTCATTGTGTTTGGGGAACCTACTGTGCCCCCACCCTGGTGCTGTGCACAGGGCTCCCCAGATGAGCAAAATATTCCTCCCATCCATAACTTTACTCAAATGGTCAGAAGAGATGGGTGTACCTGACGGATGACAATAAGGAAGGCTGCCCTTTTCCAGACTCAAAGCTGTTTCTAGGCAGACAACTCAGTCTGCTGGGTACTTCGGGTATTGGCCGTGGGCAAAGAACTTACCTGATGCACCCTGAGGCTCTTCCAACCAGGAGCAGGCCAACAGATTCCCAGGGAGGGTGAGTTCTAAGTTTATTCAACATCCAAACGATCAAATTAGAAAAAAAGGAAAAGGACAAATACTTTCAGCCACATCCAATATAGGAAAAATAAACATTTGCTTTCTCTTTGGATGTTCTGGTCAGCTGTGAATTTTAATATTGCCGCATACTTTGGGCTGACCCTTTAGGAGCAGGAAGAAAAGTTCACATTTGGCCATCAGAATTAAATGAAGAGACGCCGATGGATGTCCCAGTGCGGAACCTCATCCCGGGGTCTTAGTTTGGTCAAGTTGATTATGTGGCTGCCACCTGAGAGTTTTCTTTTTGCCATGGTGGATGGGACACTGGGGGTCTGGGGGTAGGGAGAGGTTAGGAGCTGTGGGTTTTGTTTCTTTCTGCTTGTGTTCCTGGTACCAAAAACAATTTTTTTTAAAAAAGCCTGGTCATTTTATCTCTTTGGTTACAAACGTCTTTCATTTCTCCTGAAAGCAATGAAAACACAGAGTGCCATGTAATGATGTTTACTGAGAAAAAAAATCCCCGAGTAAAATCAACAGACACAATCTGGATAAAATAGATCATTCAGCGACTTCCTTGCGAACTGTGCCCCTTAATCCCTGCCAGCAGGCCGTGCACTCTGAGCTCTTTGGCATTTATTTGTTTTGCTTTCTTGAAAGTGCGCGAGTGGGGAGAGGCAGGTCCGTAATTGTGCCGGGTGAATAGCGAGGACACATTCTCCGAATAGCTCATCAGAATAGCATCCATCAGTAGGAGTTTTTCTCCTCAGCTCATGGCAGCGGATCAAATATTTAAATGTGATTTTTAGACATAAAGGCACATGAAGAGATTTGTTTGACGAAGGAGGAGTGATTTAGAAAACTCAGCTCCAACGATGGGGAAGAATTTTCTGCCAGGATGAGGCTCATCCACCTGCAACACGTTTTGCCTGAAAACTTCATATCCCCATCATTTTTTCCCAAAGGAAAAGACCCCATTGGCCAGACCTTTTGCTGGGGGTCGGGGCTGGACCCCACCGGTAGGTGAGTTTGGGGACTGGGGTTCCCTTTGCCCTGACAGAGTCTGCCTCCCCATGGACGGCCCCCTTGGCAGCTTTCCAAGTTGAGTGCTGACAGCTCTGATTTGCCATCGAGGTGGGGAGAGATCAGAAATGATCCATCCGCCTGCTCAGTGTAACGGGAAAGGGCCTGACAGGGCTTTCAGCCCACGCTGGAGTCACAGCAGGAAAGCAGGAAAGCTAATGGGAGCCGACAGCTCAGGGCCGGGGCTGCTGCACAGGATGGGGGAGCATGGAACAGGACAGGGTCTGATGAGGGCACGTCAGGTGGATTCAGGTGAGGCCCGAGAGGGTGGTGCATCCTCCTGGGAGCCAGCACCTGCCTCCCCAGGCTCCCTGGTCCTAAGAGAGGCACGACCCCAGGAGTGGGGGGTGGGCTTTAAACTGAGGCTGCTAACTGCAGTATAATCTGGGTGGTCCTCCCCTGAACATTTTTCATTTAGAAAAATGCATATTAGTGAAAACACCACTAATACTCTGCGCTCATGATTTCAGGTGCTGGTGATATGTTTTCATTGATTCAGAAAGTACCTAGGGAGATGTTAGGGGCCGGGGGTGGGGGCGGGGTATGGGAGGGGAGATGGGGACTTAGTGTTTAACGGGGACAGAGTTTCAGTTTAGGAAGCTGAAAAATTCAGGGATGGATGATAGTGAAAGTTGCATGACAATGTGAATGTACGTAGTGCCACTGAGCTATAGTTAAAAAGGTTAAAACAGTATGTTTTATGTTATGTGACTTTTACTGCAATAAAAAAATTTTAAAGAAAATCATGATCTCTAATTGTGAAGGCTTTGTTGCAAGCCAGGCATGTTGCTAAGTGATTGTTGGCATGTATGCTTGTATGGATTTATGTCCACACACAGTAGCTCAGTGGTAAAGAACCTGCCTGCCAATGCAGGAGATGGGGGTTTCATCCCTGGGTCGAGAAGATCCCCTGGAGAAGGAAATGGCAACCAGGTGCAGTATTCTTGTGTGGGAAATCCCATGGACAGTGGAGCCTGGTGGGCTACAGTCCACGGGATCGCAAAAGAGTCGGACACGAGAGACTTAAACAACACACACTCACACATCTATCTCTATATATTCCTTTTAAGACTTGAAAGAGCCCGTAAAAGTATATCAGCATCCTCACGTTACAGATGAGGAGACCAATGCCAAAGAGCTTAAACCTGTTACTCAACTGTCCTCAGTCCAGTGGTTGATTTTTGTAACCCAGTGAAATAAACCCTGCTTCTTTCTCCCAGAAATATCATCCCTGGAGGTGCTTAGAGGACACCTGTTGATTAATCACTCTGTCAACTCATGACTCTTGTGTTTTCTCAGTCCCTTTTCTTGGACCCGTTCTATGATTTTGCTTATTTAAACCCTGCTCATCAAAACTGTACTGGTTTCTACACTAGAGCCGACTTCATGGTCCCTCTTCCAGAAAAGCCTGCTTTTCTACATTTAGGAAATAATGATGGAGGTAAAATACAGGCAGTTTGATCAATCGTGGTTGAGAAAACAACACTTTACCTTCTGTGGGGTCCATTTTAAAGCCACCACACTCTCACAAATGTGTGAAACCTCAGACAAGACATGTACAGTGAGAAACGGAGTCCCTTCCAGTCCAAACGCTTAGTGTCTCTGCTCCCAGCGCTCAGACTCTACAAGACAGAAGGCTGTTTTCCTCTTCCTTCGTGTGTGTGTGTGTGTATGTGTGTGTGTGTGTGTGTGTATGTGTGGGTGTGTATATTTGTGTGTGTGTGTGTGTGTTATTCGGTCTGTCATGTCCAGCTCTTTGTCACTTCATGGACTGTAGCCCACCAGAATCCTCTGTCCATTGAATTCTCTAGGCAAAAATACTGGAGTGGGTTGCCATTTCCTTCTCCAGGGGATCTTCCCAACCAAAGGATTGAATCTGGGTCTCCTGCATTGCAGGTGGATTCTTCACCATCTGAGCCACCAGGGAAGCCTCCTCTTCCTTTGGAATCGGCATTTGGCCCAATCACACCGAAGACCTGTGTAAGTAGCCCTAGAAAACAGGCTGTGTAACACACACACACACACGCACAGTCCTCACACATGTTCTCACCTCACACACATATTTACCGTCTTTCTCACAACACCCTCATGCACATGGGCACACACACATGCACACCCACTCTTACACTCACTTGTGATCTTTGACACACTCACCCACCCATGCACACACACACTCATGGACTCACACAGGTGCACTCAAAGTGGTGACCACATATGTGCACTTGGAACTCAGGGTCAAAGCTGAGGAAACCCTCTAGGGACTGCAGGTGGAGCAGGGGTGTGTTTCAGCAGCAGTCAGTCCTGGCTCACCTGAGTCCAGCTGAAGTTGTCCGGAAGCTGCTACCAGGTACTAGGCTCTGCATGGGGCCCTGAGGGGACCAAAGCAGGAGAGGAGCAGCCTGTGAGGCAAGGGGACACAGACTGACAGGTGGACCAGGACCTACATCTCCCCGTGTTCTTTGAGCCTCTGTTTCCCCATTTGTAATGACGCCATCCCTTTGCCTCTTTCCATTTTGTGATGCCAAGACAATCCAGCCCCGCTTCCATCTGACTTCTCCCTGAGCCGCTCCTCTGAAGAAATTCTGAACTCCCTTTGGCTAGACTGGCCCTCAGGAGCCCTGACTCTCTTCCATCCCTCTTGCTCACTTGCCAATTCCCTCTTTGTTCAGTAGCTCAATCGTGTCTGCCTCTTTGCAAACCCAGGACTGAAGCACACCAGGCCTCCCTGTCCTCCGCTATCTCCTGGAGCTTGCTCAAACTCACATCCATTGAGTTGGTGATGCCATCCAACCATCTCATCCTCTGTCGTCCCCTTCTCCTCCTGCCCTCAATCTTTCCCAGCATCAGGGTCTTTTCAAATGAGTCAGCTCTTTGCATCAGGTGGCCAATGTATTGGAGTTTCAGCTTCAGCATCAGTTCTTCCAATGAATATTCAAGACTGATCTTTAGAATTGACTGGTTGGATCTCCTTGCAGTCCAAGGACTCTCAAGAGTCTCTCCAGCACCATGCCAGTGCCCCTGCTGCTGCTGCTAAGTCGCTTTAGTCGTGTCCGACTCTGTGCGACCCCATAGACGGCAGCCCATTAGGCTCCTCTGTCCCTGGGATTCTCCAGGCAAGAATACTGGAGTGGGTTGCCATTTCCTTTTCCAATGCATGAAAGTAAAAAGTGAAAGTGAAGTGGCTCAGTCCTGTCCGACTCTTCCAGACCCCATGGACTGCAGCCTACCAGGCTCCTCCGCCCATGGATTTTCCAGGCAAGAGTACTGGAGTGGGGTGCCATTGCCTTCTCCTAGGGGCTCACAAACCCCTCTGGACCAACTTCTGCCTGGTGGCTACCCTTTGTGACCACCTCTGGTCACAAAACCTTCCTGCACCTTTAGGCAAACCCCTTCCTAACCTGGCTGAGCCTCTGCTGATTCATCTGCCCACAGGATACCTCCCCTGACCCGTGCTAATGGGTGGGATCCTCCTTGTGGGGAGGGGGGTGGAAAAGGGGTGGCCAAGGTGGCACTGATTTGTCTGCAGCAGCCTTTCTGGGCTTCTGCTGCTTTTTTCAGTTGCTTCTAAAAAGCAAAAACAAAACTGTGCTCTTAAGTTTCCTAATCCTTCTTGGGAAAGGATTGGACTTCCCAGGTAGTGGTAGTGATTAAAAAAAAAAATAATAAAAAACCCACCTGCCAATGCAGGAGACTTAAGAGACATGGCTTCGATCCCTGGGTCAGGAAGATCCCCTGGAGGAGGGCATGGCAACCCACTCCAGTATTCTTGCCTGGAGAATCCCATGGACGGAGGAGCCTGGCAGGCTACAGTCCACAGGGTCACAAACAGTTGGACATGACTGAAGCAATTTAGCATGCACGCACGCTTGGGAAAGGATTATCATATTGTTCAGAGGGGTGACTGGGGAGGAGGGAAGGTTCAGCGTGAAGGGTTCAAATCCCCAAGTAGTTTTGTCCGGGACAGAAGGAGAGGCATCTGGGGCAGGCAGGGGCTGGGGTGAAGGTGAGGACAGCTCTTCCTGGCTGGGCTCTCAGGGTGCTGATAACAGGCTGGTGCTTATCTCCTAATTCTTACCCGCCCACCTGCTGAGATTTCACAGGCCATGGGAGTGGGACCTTTCATTCTCTTCCCACCTCGTGTACCGGTCCTGTCTGTCCCTGGTGCTGGCACTTAGTCATTGAATCAGAGAAGGAACGTGTGGTCCCCACCCCATTGTTGGGGACTGCAGCCTCCCAGGCCTGCACCAGGTTAACCTGCCTCCCAGGACCCCCTAGTGTTCTTGGGGCTTCTTCCTGGGACCTTTATCTCCTGGGATCTGCACGCATCACAGGCTGGCACGGGGAGGGGTGTGGGGAGGATGGGAAGCGAGAACCCAGTATGAGTAAGAGTCTGTGGTTCTCTTCAGATGCTTATCTGCCCATTTCACAAACCTTCCTTCTGTGGAATAACTTGTTTGGTGAAAAAGGTTTCCTTTCCTCATTTTATGACTGGGAGGTGTCATTGGACAATTGCTTCTGAGTGCTGATCTGCGGCAGGGGTGGGTTACCAAGATCCCCTCACCCTGGGGTCCCCAGCTGCCTCCACCATCCCCCACTTCAGTGAGTCTGAGATGAGAGCTGGGAGCTGGGAGGGCCACCAGGTGAAGGAGCAGGACGTGTCTCCACCTGCCACTGTCAGCTTCTGCCTTTTGAAGTGAGGTCACCTTTCGGACTGGGCTCCACCCACCACTGTCCCTTCTGCAAGAAAAGCAGGGTACCCCTGCTCCAGTCCTTGCCCCCCTACATATACCTATCCCTCCCCACCAGCTTCACGTATTCTCGTGTGTTCATGGGCAAAAATGCATCGTCTGACCATATACATTCACCTGGGCTGCTCCTTAAAGTCAAGTCCAAGATTATTTCTGGTGAAGAAGATACACTCTTGCTGTAGAATCACTTACTTATTAATTCATTCAATGAATATTGGTTTACTGCCCATAGTGTGTGGGCCACTGGGTCAAGCCTAAGATCAAGAAGAAGGAAGTGAATAGATCAGACACACACTCAGCTTGTAGACGAGAAGTTTTACACGACACAGGGCAGGAGTGAATGGGGCAGCCACTGCCTGCCAGGCATCAAGTGCTTTACCTCTTTCTCTACCTTCAATCTTCATTGAAACCCAGTTTGTAGGTTGGTTACTCTCATCCCCATTTAGGAAACTGAGGCTGGGAGGGGTAGAGGGACTTGCCTGAGATCACATGGCTGGTGAGTGGCAGGACCTGGATTTGAACCCAGGTTCCCCAACTCCAGAAGCCACACCTGTAATCATGACCTTGTACACCCCAAAGATAAGGTCTTACTCACCATGAGAAGGGCTGGGTAATCTAGGTCATTCTGGGTAATTCTAGAAAGGGACCTGATTGAGTCTGGAGGTCACCAGAGTGTCTAAGGAAAACAGACTTGGGTTGCCAAGGGGAAGGAGGTTAGGGAGGGAAGGAATTTAGCAGAGGCAAACTATTATATATAGGATAGATAAACAACAAGGTCAATAGTGTATAGTACAGGGAACTATAGCCAATATTCTGTGACAAGCCATAATGGAAAAGAATACAAAAAAGAATATATATATATATATGTGTGTGTGTGTGTGTGTATATATGTGTGTGTGTATATATATATATATATATATATATATATATATATATATAAAACTGAGCTTCCCTTGTGGCTTAGATGGTAAAGAATCTACCTGCTATGCAGGAGACCTGGGTTTGATCCCTGGGTCGGGAAGATCCCCTGGAGAAGGGAATGGATACCAACTCCAGTATCCTTGCCTGGAGAATCCCATGGAGAGAGAAGCCTGGCAGGCTATAATCTATGGGGTTACAAAGAGTTGGACACGACTGAGCGATTCACTCTCATATATATAACTCAGTTTCATATATATAACTAACACTTTCATCTATATATATAACAGTGACTTTGCTGTACAGAAGAAATTAACATTGCAGATCAAATACACTTCAAAAAATTAATTTACCTTTGGCCACACTGTAGAGCGTGTGGGATCTTAGTTCCCTAATCAGGATGGAACCTGTGCCCCCTGCAGTGAAAGTGTGGAGTTTTGACCACTAGACCACCAGGGAAGTCCCAGTTAAAAAAACAAAAAAAGACTGTCTAAGGAGATGCCCTTGATGCTGCTCTTGGGAAGATGGTGAGGTATTAGACATGCAAAGAATGGGAAGAAGTATGTTCTAGGAAGAGGTAACTGCAGGTGCCAAAGCTCTGAGGCAGCAGGGACATGGTGGGCTGGAGGAGTGCAAGAAGGTCCCTACGGTTGGAGCCCAGCACACGAGTCAGCTCTCTTCTTACAGCAGATGCGGTTACCTCCTGGACAATCATCCACCCGGCATCCACCTGACCTGCAGCACCCCAGGTGAGGCTGTGCTTCATGTGAAGCAGGCTCCAACTCTGATACTCTCTCAGAATGGCTGTGACTATATCCTACATGCTCATCCAGAATCTCGCCCCACTGATCCATGAAGAGGGAGAGTCTTATTTCTCAGTCCTTTGAATCTGGGTGATTTTGTGATTGCTGCAATGAAGACAATAGAGTGAAAGTGATGCCGTATGATTTCTGAGGCTGGGTCAGAAAAGGTGACGTGGCTGGTGAGCAATCTCTCTCATGTAGGGCACTTACCCTTGGAACCCAGCCACCATCCTGTGAGGAAGCCCAACCAAGCCTGTGAGGGTAGGTTACACATGGAGAAAAACTGAGGCCTTGAGTCAACAGCCAGCATCTCCACCACACACGAGAGTAAATGAGACTTCAGCTGATTCCAGCCCCCAGCTTTTGAGAGGTTCAGTCTCCTGTACGCTGTCCAAATTCTTGACACAAAATCTATTAGGTTATGATAAATGTCTTTGTACCACCAAATTTTTGGTTCTGGTTTCTATGGTTCAGTTCAGTTTAGTCGCTCAGTCGTGTCCGACTCTTTGCGACCCCATGAATCACAGCACGCCAGGCCTCCCTGTCCATCACCACCTCCCGGAGTTCACTCAGACTCATATCCATTGAGTCAGTGATGCCATCCAGCCATCTCATCCTCTGTCGTCCCCTTCTCCTCCTGCCCCCAATCCCTCCCAGCATCAGAGTCTTTTCCAATGAGTCAACTCTTCACATGAGGTGGCCAAAGTACTGGGGTTTCAGCTTTAGCACCATTCCTTCCAAAGAAATCCCAGTCATGTCTTATTTGATAGCTCATTCCTTTCTCCAGGGATTGGTTTGGGGGTTGGTTTGGGATCCAGCCTGGCTAATGAGATGAGAAGAGATGTCTACTGAGGGAATTTCTGGAGAAGGTTTCCTGATTTTGAAAGAAAGTTATCAAGAAGATGCAGGTTTTTTTCCTATCTCCAGATGAAGCTTTGTGAGGAAATAATGCCTGGGTAATGGCAGCCGTTTTGTGACTATGAGGGAGTGGTCCAGTGATGGCAGAATGGGAAGAGAGACAGATCCTTGGTCTGTGAGTTATGAGATGCTGCTTATCCGGTCTGAAGCCCACCCTGTTTTTGTGAAATAATAGCCCCCCTATTGTTTGAAGCATTTTGTGTATGACTGTCTCTTACTTTCTGAGTGATACGCCTTCTTTCCCTTCACAACCCTCCTTTCCCCTGTCCTAGTTCATCTCTGAGTTTGGAGCAGAGAGAGCTTAAGAAGCTTTGATACACAGAGAAGGATTTTTGCCAGTTTATCCTCTAAACCCAGAGAAAGAGGGACTCAGAATGGGAATTCCCAAGGAGTCTGATGATGGAGGAAAGAAGTCAAGAAAGGAAGAAAACAAGAGGGAAGACCAGAGACGGAAGAAATAAAGATTATGCCATAAGAACAAGGGAACTAGGAAAAAAGGAACGGGGCAAAGAAGACCTGGGAGGAAGTGGTAAAGAGTTCAAGGCTACAAGACTTTTTCTGTACCACTCTTTGATTCTAGAACCATCTTACTCACATCATCCTACAAAGCCACAAAGAACAGGGATTAAACACGCAAGCTCTGGACTGAGAATTCTGACCCACTACTCTCTACTGGGTGATATTGGGCACATTACTTAAGTAAATCGAAAAATGAAAGTGAAATTCGCTCAGTTGTGTCTGACTCTTTGCAACCCCATGGGCTATACAGTCCATGGAATTCTCCAGGCCAGAATACCGGAGTGGGTAGCTGTTCCCTTCTCCAGGGGATCTTCCCAACCCAGGGATTGAACCCAGGTCTCCTGCATTACAGGTGGATTCTTCACCAGCTGAGCTACCAAGCCCAAGCAAATTGAAACTGTTTCCTAATTTGTAGAATAAATATGATAATAAAACCCATCTCAAAGGGTTGCTAAAAGGAAGTTGCTAAAAGGAATTTAGACAGGACTCTACTAGTTGTCAGTTCAGAAGCTCAATTCAGACTAGCTTAAGCAAAAGCATGATTCCTTTGGCACCTGTCCCTCATAGATGAAGAAGTGATAGGCTTCAGGCATGGCTTGATCCAGGGGCTCAAACGACATCATCAGGATTTGATCTGTATATATCTTCTGTCTCTTTCTCTCCCATTGGCATTGCACTCAGCTAAGTTTTCTCTTTATGGCTGCATTTTCTATGCAGGCTCGAAGGAGTCAGTACTTTGTTGCTGGTCTGATCAGCCGGCCGGGTCTGCTGTACCCATTCCTGCACCTCTAACGAGGAGATGGATTATGCTAATTGGCCAGCCCTGAGTCAGGTGTCATCAACTCTGGACATGGAGACAGGGCCAGCTTTATTCCCCTCGGTGGGCTGGCACAGGGTATGTGTGGGGGGTGGGGTCGAGTGGGAGCGGCTGCGAGGAAAATTGGGGCTCTGCCCCTGGAAGGAGAGAGGGTGACTACTGGTCAGACTACACAGCAGTGTCTACAATAAGGACTTGGACAGCCCTCACCTTCACTGCCCTGTGCTTACCCCTAGGAGAAGCAATTGTACAGAAGACGAGCCCTGAGACACACTTGACTGCACGGTGAGAATGTGTCAAGGGCAAATGACTTTTTAAAAAGTGTGATTTTCAGTAAAATACACATAACATTAAATTTACCATTTGACCCCCTTTTAAGGGTGCATTTCCGTGGCATTAAATACTTTCACACTGTTGTACAACCACCACCACCATCCATTGCCAGAACTTGTTCATCTTCCCACGCTGAAACTGTGCCCTCATTGAACAACATCTCGCCACCCCGCTTCCCCCAGCCCTGGGCAAACACTCTTCTACTTTCTTTTCTCTATGAACCTGTCTATCCCATGTCCCTCATTTAGGTGGAACCATATAGTATTGGTCTTTCTTGTGTCTGGCTTATTTCACTTTAACGTCCTCAATTTCTATCCATGTTGCAACATGTGTCCAAATTTCAGTATTTTAAAAAAATCTATTATTTATTTAATTAAAATTTTTTTGTGGCTGTGGTGGTTCTTCATTATATTGCTCAGATTTTCTCTAGTTGCGGTGAGTGGGGGCTACTCTTCATTGCAGTGTATGGCTTCTTGTTGCGATGGCTTCTCTGGTTGAGGAGCACAGGCTCTAGGCACATGGGCTTCAGTAGTTGTGGTACACGGGCTTTTGTTGCTCCATGGCACTTGAGATCTTCTCGGACCAGGGATCAAACCTGTGTCCTCGGCACCGGCACCATCAGGGAAGTCCAAATTTCATTTAAAAGGAATTTCATTCCTTTTAAGGCTGAATACTTTGGCCACCTGATGCGAAAAGTCAACTCACTGGAAAAGACCCTGATTCTGGAAAAACTGAGGGCAGGAGGAGAAGGGGGCCACAGAGGATGAGATGGTTAGATGGCATCGCTGACTCAATGGACATGAGTTTGAGCAAACTACGGGAGATAGTAAAGGACAGGGAAGACTGGCGTGCTGCAGTCCGTGGGGTCGCAAAGAGTCAGACACGACTTAGGGATCGAACAACAAAGCCTGAGTAATATTCCTTTGTACATATATACCGTGTTTTGCGTAGGCATCTGTTGATGGACACTTGGCTTGTTTCCAGGGCAAATGCCCTTTAAGCCAAGAGTGTGCCCACTTTCAGTTTTACAGGCCATGTCACACCCAAGCTGGTATTCTCTTTGTCCCTCCTGTCCTTCCCAACCCCAGTTATTCGGCTTCAGAAAGTAGCAAGAGCAGGGTCACATAAGAATAGAAGTGATAAAGAAAAAGAGAGGGACAGAGAATTAATAGTTTTTTTTTCTTAAGTTTTTCAGCAACAGAAACTCATTTTTAAGAGGGAAAAAAACCCAATTAGGTCTGGTGGCAGCACTTACAAAGGAAGCGGAGTTGTCAAAAGGAGGGCTGGGACTTTTCAAAGCGCTTACTGGAACTAAACAGAAATGCTGAACTTTGTTTTGTCTTTCCCAAGAACATGCTCTTTTTGGAATCAAAAGGCTCTGAGGGTGGTGAAAGACTTCTGAGCATGAAATTACATTACTGGAAATGGTTTGGGGCTTTTGTTCTTGAGGCTGGGGCCTCGTGAGGGATGGGCTTAGTGGCAAGACCAGCCAGACTGCAGAGGGGCACAGAGGGCAGGGGGCAGGCTGTGTTCCTGCGTCCAGGAGGCAAACCTGCCTCCTGAGGCCAATCAAGAAGCCTCAGGGGCCATGATCAGTGCTAGGAGGCTTGGGGAAGTGAGGCCTAATGCCTTGTCAGATGTATCAAACAGACATCAAAACACAAAAACGGAACGGTGCCTAGACCCAAAACAAGAGCAGTAGCGGAACAGACAGAAGTGGGTCGGAGACTGTGGGTTTGTGATCCCCACATCTTACTTTGAGATCTTTAAATACTGCTGAATGACCACAGCTGTCTCCCCAAGGGTCTCCTTACCTGTTTCTCTAGAAGGGAAATCTGACTGCATCACCTCCTTGCTTCAAAACCTTCGATGGCTCACCATTGCCCTTGCACTCTCTGCTCTAGCAGCACTGACTCATTTCTTGTTCCTTCAAGGAGACCAACCCTCTTCTGTCTCTCGGTCTTGCATGCAGCATCCCATCTGCCTGATGAATGCTTTTTGTTCCGTTTTTGCCCACCAATACTGTGTATTCTTTTGGTTTCAACATAGACATCACTGGGCTAAGAGCCTCTCCTCTGTGCTCCCCAAGTATTCTGGGGTTTTCTGATTATAGACATATCACTTTATTGTGTTTATGCTTTCACTTGTCCCCCTCGGGGTTTTTCAACCTTGGCACTATTGACTTCTGACTCTGGGTACTTCCTTATCGTGAGGGCTGTCTTGCACATTATAGATGTTTAGAGGTATTCCTGACTTCTACCCACCAGATGCCAGCTGCTACTGCTGCTGCTGCTAAGTCGTTTCAGTCGTGTCCGACTCTGCGACCCCACAGACGGCAGCCCAACGGGCTCCCCGGTTCCTGGGATTCTCCAGGCAAGAACACTGGAATGGGTTGCCATTTCCTTCTCCAATGCATGAAAGTGAAAAGTGAAAGTGAAGTTGCTCAGTCGTGTCGGACTCTTTGTGACCCCATGGACTGCAGCCTACCAGGCTCCTCCGTCCATGGGATTTTCCAGGCAAGAGTACTGGAGTGGGGCGCCATTGCCTTCTCTGCCAGATGCCAGCAGCACTCCCCTAATCCTCAGTTGTGACAACTACACTACATCACCTGATGATCCAATGTAGATGCTGGAGCTCCAGCCATCACATCCACATTCCAGGAAACAGAAAGGTGAGAGAAGATACAGTAAAGGGGCTTTCATAAAACATTTTATTCATTTCAATGTGTTAAATATGCTAGGAGTTAGGAGTACAAGAGTGAACAAAATAGACACTATTTGTTCCTTTAGTCATCAATAACATAAAGTCTTTCTAGACTTGAGTTTTGGCAGAAGTCTTTCTGCCTTTCAGTCTCTCCCTATCCCTCTTCTGATCATCTGGCAAATCCTTCCAGCTTTATTGAGCTCCATTCCAGACCCCCACTCCTTGTCACCACCTCTCGTGCCTGGTCAATCCTCAGCCGGGCCACCACAGTACTTACAACTAGTCTCCCAGCTGTATCCTCACCTAGCCATGCCTTGTGCTGTTTCCCACACAGCAGCCAGAGAGGTCTTTTATTTATTTGACTGCTTCGGGTCTTTATTGCGGCATGTGGGAGCTTTAGGGATTTCCCAGGTGATGCTAGTGGTTAAGAACCCACCTACCAGTGCAGGAGATGTAAAGAGATGCAGGTTCCATCCCTGGGTTGGGAAGATCCCCTGAAGGAGGGCATGGCAACCCACCCTAGTATTCTTGCCTGGAGAATCCTCTGGACAGAGGAGCATGATGGGCTACAGTCCATGGGGTCACAAGGAGTCTGACATGACTGAAGCGATTTAGCACGCACACATGTGGGGTCTTTCGTTGTGGCATGTAGAATCTTAGTTGTGGTGAGTGGGATCTGGTTCCCTGACCAGGGGTCAAACCTGGGCCCCCTGCCTTGGGAAAGCTGAGTCTTAGCCACTGGACCACGAGGGAAGTCCCCAGAGAGGCCTTTTAAAAACAATGCAAGTTATCTCTGGCATATTGTTTCTACAGCCCTCCCATGTCTCCCATCTCATGAGAGGAAAAGCCAAAACCTCAGAGCAGCCCCGTGTCTCCTGCACCACCTCTCCACTCCCAGCATGGGTACTCTCTCTTCTTTTGTTGTTCAGTCACCAAGTCGTGTCTGACTCTTTGAGACCCCATGGACTGCAGCACGCCAGATTCCTCTGCCCTCCACTGTCTCCTGAAGTTTGCTCAAATTCACGTCCATTCAGTTGGTGATGCTGTCTAACCATCTCATCCTCTGCCACCCTCTTCTCCACCCATTGCCCTCTTCACTGCAGGCCCGATGTCTCTTGTGAGTCTTCAGTCATAGCCCTGGCTCAGGGCCTTTGCACTGGCTGCTCTAGTTGCCTGGAAAACTCTTCCTCCAAACATCTTCATGGCTTGCATCTGGCCCGTCTTCAGGTCTCTGTTCCTGTTACCTCCCCAGAGAAGACTTTGCTGACCAGCCCCTCCACCCCCACTATTCATTTCACTCCTCCAGTGACCCCCTCCCCCAAATGCCTACCACCAACAAGAATGAGGGCTGGGAAATGTTTCTCGGTATTTTCACTGCAAGACTCTCAATTCCTGAAACTGAGCTTGGCTCACAGCAGGTTCTCATTTATATCTGTTGAAATGAACCCCAAGTTTTGAAAGTCTAGTCTTTTGATGTGGACCATTTTTAAAAGTCTTTATTAAATTTGTTACAACATTGCTTCTGTTCTTTTGTTTTTGGGGCAGGAGGCATGTATGATCTTAACCTGCACCCTCTGTACTGGAATGGCCGAGTCTTAACCGTTGGACCACCGGGGGAGTCCCTCAAGGTCCAGTCTTTGCTAGTGCCATTAAACTTAGTAAGGGAGCTTTGCTGAATGAGAAAATCTGCCATATTGGAAATGTCAGATGCCCAAGACTTTATTCTTTGTTTGGCTTGATTTTTCTGCCTGTAGCTTATACTTGCTTTCAGATCCAAGGATGTCTTGGGATAAGAACTTTCTCCCACTTACCACTACACCTACGGGAATTATTCTGATCCTTTCTGTTGTGATTCATTGACTGATGGCCAGTGTCTTAAGGCTAAGTAGAACATTTGGCTGCCAGGATAACTAGCCTACACTGGGGTTTCTCAATCATGACACTAGTGATAGCTGGGACTGGATAATTCTTTGTGGTGGGGGCAGTCCTGTGTGCTGGAGCATGTTTAGCAGCATCCCTGGCCTCCATCAACTAGATGCTAGTAGCGTGCTCCTGGTATGACAACCAAAAATGTTTCTGGACATTGTGGGATGTCTCCTGGGGGACAAAATTGTCCTGATTGAGAAGCACTGTTCGATGTAATTAAAAACTCACTGTGTTAAGGAGTTGGGATGTGGCTATGGGTGAAGCTAGCCAATTGTCCCCCGACTTTTCCCCGACTTTCAGTAAATTACTCATCCATCAGGTGGCAGCCATGAGGGAGCTCTTATCTTCTTAAGGACTTCCAGTCAAAGGTATTTTGGGGTACAAACGAAAAGACAGCCCCTGTTTCAGTTGAACCTAAGAAGCACAGGTTTCCAAAGCATCCCAGTGCCATTAAATTGTTCATGAGGAAGAAAAATATGACTGTCTTTTGTTGCCTTTGATTCAACAAAACAGGTCTTGAAAATCACACTCTAGGCTTTTTAAGATCTCATCATTGAAGGCAATGGCAACCCACTCCAGTACTCTTGCCTGGAAAATCCCATGGATGGCAGAGCTTGGTGAGCTGTAGTCCATGGGGTCACTAAGAGTTGGACAAGACTGAGCGACTTCACTTTCACGCATTGGAGAAGGAAATGGCAACCCACTCCAGTGTTCTTGCCTGGAGAATCCCAGGGACGGGGGAGCCTGGTGGGCTGCCGTCTATGGAGTTGCACAGAGTCGGACACGACTGAAGCAACTTAGCAGCAGCAGCATTAAAAAAAAATCTCATCATAAAAAATAATAAATAAATACCAGTTTTAAATGAACCCATGTAGACAGGGTACAGTGCATTCTCAGAACCTGTCTAGGAACCTTTGCAGAATCACATTAGAATTTAACATTATTGCCTATTTTAAGGATGAAGATGACACAGGAAGGAGGAGTTATGTAGTGAGGGTCAGACCCCTGGGGACCCAGAGACTCTCAGGGGCCAGGATTTAACCCTCGAAGCAAGAGGCGGACAGAGGATGTGAGCTGAATGCTAGAGCTTCTGGGTCCACTTGCATTTCAGGAAGATGTTGCTGGTGGCTGAGTGAGGAATAGTTTGCAGGCGGGTGTGTGTCTATTGAGCACTGATGGTATGCCAGGCGAGGGGGAATCAAAAGTGCACAAGATGAAGTCCCAATTCCCCCAAAGTCCAGTAAGGACATAGAAATCAAATCAACAGATAAATACGCTCAGCATAATGCCCCTCATTCAGTTAGGGCTATAAAGAAAAATGTCCTGGGGAGCAGAGAGGCTGATGGTGATGGTGATAGGTGTGTTTTCTTTCTTAAAAAAAATTTTTTTTTCTTAATTGTGGTGAAAGTCACATCATATAAAACATGCTATTTTAACCATATTTAACTGTAAGGTTCAGCGGCACTAAGGACATTCAGCTTGTTGTGCAACTCTCCCCATCATCCATTTCCCGAATTTTTCACCTTCCTTAACTGAAACTCTGTCCCCATTAACCACTAACTCCCCATCTCCTCTCCCCAACACCATGTCCCCCCCACTACCTGGCCCCTGGATCTCTCGATGAGTCTTTCTGACTCTATGAATTTGACTATTCTAGGTACCTCGTATTGGAGAAGGCGATGGCACCCCACTCCAGTACTCTTGCCTGGAAAATCCCACGGACAGAGGAGCCTGGTAGGCTGCAGTCCATGGGGTTGAAAAGAGTTGGACACGACTGAGCGACTTCACTTTGACTTTTCACTTTCATGCATTGGAGAAGGAAATGGCAACCCACTCCACTGTTCTTGCCTGGAGAATCCCAGGGACGGGGAAGCCTGGTGGGCTGCTGTCTATGGGGTTGCATAGAGTCGGACATGACTGAAGCGACTTGGCAGCAGCAGCAGGTACCTCGTATAAATGGACTCAAACAGTACTTGTCTGTGCTACTGTATACTAGGGGCTTCTCAGGTGGTGCTATGGTAAAGAACCCGCCTGCTAATGCAGGAGATGCAGGAGTCGCAGGTTTAATCCCTGGGGCGGGAAGATCCCCTGGAAAAGAAAATAGCAACCCACTCCAGTATTCTTGCCTGGAGAATCCCATGGACACAGGATCACCAAGAGTCGGACGCGACTGAAGCAACTTAGCACACACTGTATATTGGACTACATTTTTAAAGTTAATATATGCCCTATAAACAGATTGCTTTTTTAGCCTAAGTCATAATCCAGGAGAGAGACGAGGGAGGCCTGGGATGGGGGTGGGGGGCGCACAGGGACCTTCATGCTGTGTGCCCTGTGCAGCACGTGTCACACAGCGGATGGGGGGTGTCGGGCTGGCCGTCTCTGGGCTCCCCCCACCTCCAGGGTGCCCACATTGCCTTTGCTTTGGAGCAGCTGTCGAGCCGATATAAACATTTAAAAGTGGATGTAGCTTGGCTCTCATTCAGCATGTAAATAGTTGTCAAATCTTCAGTTTTGAAAGGACTGCTTCCCTGAGATTTGTATAAATTTTGGACCAGAGTAGAGGCCGCACACACGGAAAACCAGGTCTCTCTACACCAGGGACACGTCCTGAGTTTCAAAGATGCAAACCTTTCAGATATGAACTCATTTTAGAGATGGAGATGGGCTAGAATTAAGAAGGAGGATAATAAAGATTCAAATGTGTCCCGCATCCAACAGGCACAGCTTCCATTTAGAAAAGTAGAAATGCTTAGAAATGTGATGATTTTCAGCTTATAAATACAATTTGATTGTTTTTAATAATTTTATTTATTTTTGGTTATGCTGGGTCTTCATTGCTGCATGGGCTTTTCTCCAGTTGTGGTGTGCAGGCTTCTCCTTGTGGTGGCTTCTCTTACTGTGGAGCATGGGGCTCTTGGGCACTTGGGCTTCAGCAGTTGTGGCTCTCGGGCTCTAGAGCGCAGGCTCAATAGTTGTGGCACGTGAGATTAGTTGCTCCACGTGGTGTGGGATCTTCTGGGATCAAGGGTTGAACCCGTATCTCCTGCATTGGCAGGCAAATTCTTTACCACTGAGTCACCAGGGAAGCCCCTACAATTTGATGTTATTTCTTATGTTTCTCCTATGTTTTCAGATATTTAGCATTAAGGGGATTTTCTTTGGGGATAGGCTCCAACAACTCAACTCGTTTCTGAAATTAGATTTTTGGGTACCAACCTAAGTAGTCAGATTCCGGGAAGCCAACAGACTCAGCATGTCAGGTATTTATCCCCAGCTGCCCCGTGACACTAGCGAAGATAAAAGAGAGGAAAGGAGTGTTCCTGGGGAAGATGATGGGAACTCATACCTGACAGTGGGTGGATACATGGGAACCGTGTTTTCTGTTGGCAATTTGGCAGGATAACAAAATTTTTAAAGTAGCTTATCTTTCAAAATCAAGAAACTGATTTCCAGGAAGCATATCTTGGAAACATCTGAAATACTAGCCAAGATGATGGTAACAAGGATCGGCCCTGTGGCATGGTTTCACACAGGTGTATGTGTGAGATACACACGCATTATCATTAACCCCCAGCTGGTTTAAAATCATGATTATACTTCCCCAAAACAGAACATTTTATAGCTGCCTAAAAATGATGCTGGGAGGGATTGGGGGCAGGAGGAGAAGGGGACGACAGAGGATGAGATGGCTGGATGGCATCACCGACTCGATGGACGTGAGTTTGAGTGAACTCTGGAAGTTGGTGATGGACAGGGAGGCCTGGCGTGCTGCAATTCATGGGGTCGCAAAGAGTTGGACACGACTGAGCGACTGAACTGAACTGAAAAATGAAGTCAGCCTCAGTTAGGTGATCAAGGTCAACAGTGATGGTGATAGGTCACGTTGATAACTTGCATCCTTAATAGGATGTGATGAAAAGAGCACATCATCTCTGTGGTTCATTGTCCCCAAACCCATCATGCCAGTCTAATGACAAGAAAAACACTAAACTCTAACACCAGGGCATTTTACAAAATACCTGACCAATATTCCTCCAAACTTCCCAGGTCACCAAAAATAAGGAAAGTCTGAGAAATGGCCACAGCCAAGGAGAATCTAAGGAAACATGACAAGTAAATGACATGTGGTGTCCTGGGTGGGATCCTGGACCGGGAAATGGATATTAGGGAATAACTAGGGAAATCTGAATCAGGTATGACTTTAGTCAATAATAATGTATCAATGTTGGTCCATTAATTATGGCAAATGTACAATACTAACCTGCTGCTGCTGCTGCTGAGTTGCTTCAGTCGTGTCGGACTCTGTGCGACCCCATAGACGGCAGCCCACCAGGCTCCCCCGTCCCTGGGATTCTCTAGGTAAGAATACTGGAGTGGGTTGCCATTTCCTTCTCCAATGCATGAAAGTGAAAAGTGAAAGTGTAAGTCGCTCAGTCGTGTCCGACTCTTAGCGACCCCATGGACTGCACCTACCAGGCTCCTCTGTCCATGGGATTTTCCAGGCAAGAGTACTGGAGTGGGGTGCCATTGCCTTCTCCAATACTAACCTAAGATACTAATAATAGGAGAAACTATTATTAATACAGTGTGGGGTATGTGGGGACAATTTGTACTATCCCTACAATTTTCCTGTAAATCTAAAATTGTTCTAAAAAACAAAATCTACTGCAAAAAAAAAAAAAAGAGAGAGAGAGAGAGACAGAAATTTATGGGTAGGGATTTCCCTGGTGGCTCAGGAGGTAAGACTCCGTGTTCCCAATGCAGAGGGCCTAGGTTCGATCCCAATCAGGGAACCAGATCCCAGATGCTGCAATTAAGAGTTTGCATGCTGCAATGAAGGTGGAAGAGCCCATGTGCTGCAACTAAGACCCAGTGCAGCCAAATATTGAAAAACAGAAAGTTATAGATGGATATGAAAGTTGTTTAAGACGTATGACTGAATGAAAACAGTGACTCCATTTTTAAAAAGCACTGCTGCTGCTAAGTTGCTTCAGTCGTGTCCGACTCTGTGCGACCCCATAGACGGCAGCCCACCAGGCTCCCCCGTCCCTGGGATTCTCCAGGCAAGAACACTGGAGTGGGTTGCCATTTCCTTCTCCAGTGCACGAAAGTGAAAGGTGAAAGTGAAGTCGCTCAGTCGTGTCCGACTCTAGCGACCCCATGGACTGCAGCCTACCAGGCTCCTCCACCCATGGGATTTTCCAGGCAAGAGTACTGGAGTGGGGTGCCATTGCCTTCTCCCTTAAAGAAGCACAGTCACGTGTGTGTGTTTATTGGAAGTACCACTAGAGTCTGAGCGGTTATCTTGAGGCTTTAGGGTTAAACTGCTTAGTGGGAGCAAATCTTTTACATTTCTACAATGCTTTGAAATTATTATGCACATGTGAGACTTTCACAAGCAAAGTCGAGTAAAGATACTTGAAATACATACACACAGTGAAAAATAACTCCATGATGGGCAGAAAAAGGCAAGGGAAGTGTGAATAGCCTGCTCCGATCTCATTCCACACAAATAGACTCCAAATTAACCCCCCCTTGATTCATAATTTAGGCTCAACAGTATGGACAAATTAGAACTCCATCTAGGTTTCTGGGCATACTGAAATGGCCTTGTTTCCAGAGAGTCTGATCTTATCTCCAGGGCCCATGGACTCTGCCCTTGGAGCTGGCCCTGGGAAGGACTTCCACACATGCCCTCATTTGGTCCTGAAAATAACCCTTCGAGGTCAGTTATGTCACCCTTTTAAATATGAGGCCAGGGCAGAGAAAGTCACTTGTCACCCAAACAGTAAAAGAAGGTGCAAGTCTATTTCAGAGCTCTCTGATTCGAGACCCCCAGCTTAACCACTCACTCCCAACTCCTTGAAGGCAGAGGCTATGAGAAAGGAGGCTACTCACCTAAACACGAATTCCCCTCTTGGTCCCCTCTTATGAGGAGGTGCCTGTTCAGCAAGATGGTTCCAATGAGCTTGAGTCTCCAAAGCCATTGTTTATCTTTCTGGCGGAATATTTTGGTCCCATAACCAGGTACACATGGAGTTTGGTAACAATCAGAAAGTCCAAGGGTGCATGAAAACCCAGCACATGTTTACTAAGCTTGGGCCGTATGGAAAGTGTATGTTCGTCTTCAGTGTTTACGTTTTACTTATTTATTTTTCCTGATATCTCATCAAAATAAAATTCAACCATGTTGCTCTGAAGCCCTTTCTGATATGTGGGAGGTGCCCTGGACATAATTTTCTGTTAGGGGGACAGAAAGCAGCAAAATGGAGATACGAAGCAGGGTGGATGGTGTGCACAGGCCTTCCTCTGGGAGGAAGAGAGATCTTTTCTCTTAACTCAGATGCCCTTTGAAGAGGGCTTCCCAGATGGCTGAGTGGTAAAGAATCCTTCTGCCAATGCAGGAGACACAGGAGATATGGGTTCGATTCCTGGGTCCGGAAGATCCCCTGGAGGAGTACATGGCAAACCCACTCCAGTATTCTTGCCTGGAGAATTCCATGGACAGAGGAGCCTGGTGGGCTGCAGTCCTCGGGGTCACAAAGAATTGGACACGGCTGAGCGACTGAGCAGGCATGCATGCCCTTTGGAGAGGAGAATGTCTGTACCAGATGGCTGATAGGAGCCAACTTAACGTTAAACAGAGCTGGACTAACTCTTTTGAAAAATGTGTTTCCAGTATCACTTAAATTTTGACCTTTAACTTCTGCGGCCATGGGACCTACTTCATTTTTACACATCTCTCCTCAAACCCCATCAGACCTGTCATATACAGATAGAAAAATAGCAAATAGGGCCATGTTTTTCTTGAGAGTCCCCCTGCTACTTCAGAGGGCACTGTGGTCTTTAGGGAAGAAGATCATTCCTTTGTTCTTGGTACCAGGTGAGAAGATGTCTTACCTTGATTCCCTCCCACCAAAGTGCCTTTGAGTAGTAGACCTCAACATGTATAATATTCATGGACAAAGAGGTCAGCTTCAAACTCCTAGGGCAAAGCTTTGCCACGTATTTAGTGCCTTCTCCTTTCTGGGCATGTGTGTCATGTGATTCCACACGAGGAATCGGAAGCTTACCCCCTTGGTCGCCCTCACTGATGAAGACTAAAATTCATATTAAACACGATTCTGGGAGGTGTTTCTTTTTTCTTTCTTATTCCGTTTTTATTGTTGAACTTCATCTGGTGCTAAGGTTTCCTCTAGAGAAGTAATTTAGAGCATCGTGGCATTTCCTTTCTTAATTAATCCCAACTGGGGCTTCGTCTAGAGCAAGCATCCGCGGTTGATGGCTTCATCACCGTGCAGAGGGCTCTTCCTGCTGCATTTGTAAACACCAGCCCGACCACGGTGCTATGGCAGGGTTCTGGTTTGAATTAAAGCCCAGGCTGAAGGATCAACCCAGCTGTGCTTTCCTGTAAGCTCTGTCAGTTTTCCAAAGCTTGTTAACATGCTAATATAAAAGGAAATAGGACGAACTTCAAGGAATTTACAACTGGTCTTAAACTTCAAAGACAAAAGCTACATCCATCCAGCACATACACATACAAAACCAATATGTCCCTCCATCTCCTCCTTCCTCAAACACAACACAACACACAACACAAAACAAAACAAAACCCAACTGATACAAGTTCATTTAGCAACCCTGGGATGGCTCTGGACACAGATTTGAAACATTGCGGCCACAATCCACTGATGTTGCAGGCAGAGTTACAACACCAGGCTTTTGTGCTGTTGTGAAACATGGGGCAAAATTAGTAGGTCTGATTGGAGGCGTGATAAATATTTCTCCAGTCCCCGAGAGAGTGACGCCAATCTAACCTAAAAGGTCGGCTCCCTTGTTCCTCCCCAAACAGAGCTGGCCAGGTGGGTTGGGTAGAAAGGGAGGACCGACTGTCCTCACCCGCCGCCTCCCCCGTCCAGCCCAGCCCTGGAACAAGGCACAGCACATCCATCCTGACAACAGGGGCTTGTGATGAACTCAGGAGGGAGCGGCCGGGGCACGTTTCTTAGCAAACGGTGATTCATTTTCAGAGCCGTCTCTTGGAGATTCTGACAACAAATAGAAAAGCACAACTTTTTCACTTCCTCTTCATTCTTTCCTTTCTCCAGTGAGTATCAGCAGATCATATTTATCTCAGCCTGCCTGGGTATGGATGCCAAAACCCAGTTCCAAGATTCCCTTAATTTCCTCCGTCATTTCCAAATTGGATCCCAAATAGTGAAACTAAAGGTCCCCATTTAGGAGGAGGCTAATGGCTGTGGCGGTGACTCCTTCATTCCTTAGCCTTGTTAATTGCTGACCGTAGGCAGAGTGTTCGCACTAATGCCCATGTGGATCCACTGAGGTGGTACAAGAATGGCTGCTTTGTCTGCTTCCCTGATATCTCCATGACTGGAGATGGAGGGCAGCCACATAGAGCGCCCGGTCTCAGCCTCAGCATCATCAACAATGGGGGCAGGATAAATCTTTGCTGTGAGGGCCATCCTGGGCATTACAGGATGAGTAGTCCGCATCTCTGGCTTCTATCCAGCAGATGTCAGAGCACAGAACCCCTCCTCCCAAGGCAGGACAATAGAAAGTATTTCCAGACACTGCCAAATATCCCCTAGGGGTTGAGTTGTTCCATAAAATGCAGGATTAAATTTGAATTTCAGATAAACAATGAATGCTTTTATCTATAGCATATCTTAAGCAGTATTTGGAATGTGCTTAGGAATTATTTTTTGTTTACCTGAAATTCAAAGTCAACCGAGCAGCCTATAGTTTTGTTTGCTAAATATAGCCATCCTACCTGGAAGGCAATATATTCTCCACCAGTCCCTGCCCTCTACCCTATTTTGAGACCCACTGACTAAGAGGGGAAAAGCAAGTGAGAATAACTGCTTCTAGTCCCTGGTTTGCCCCATTCTTGGCCATATTATCTCAGAAAAGCCACTTAAATTCCTGGAGCCTTTCTCTCTTCGGTGTAAAAAGGGGTCATGATGTCTGCTCCCATCTCATGTTGAGAGAGTTTGAGAGACAAAACTTCACAGTGAGAAACAAGCCTCACCTACTGCTGTCCTGTCACGAAACCCCTCCTTTCCCAGGGAACAATAATACTCCTTTTCCCAGGAGTGGGGCTGAGCTAGCCCTGATTCCACTCTTGACCAATCAGATGTTCATATTTACCCAGGTGCAGCGATTGGCTCATAGGACACCATGTGACCGGAGCAGAGCCAATGGGAAATAAGGTGGTTTTACTGGGGGATTTCAGCGAAAGATGCTCTTATCTGTGAACCTGGTCTTGGAAGCTGTAAGATGGGAACTGCTGGGGGGCTTTCCTGAGGAAGAGCTGATGCAGAGCAAGGCATAGCTGAGGGATGGGAAGAAAAAGATGATGCCTGATGGAGCCACCCCCAAAGCCTCTGGACTTTTCTTTGAAAAGAAAGTGTTAGCTGCACAGTTGTGTCTGATACTTTGTGACCCCATGGGTTGTAGCCCATCAGGCTCCTCTGTCCATGGGGTTCTCAAGGCAAGAATACTGGAGTGGGTTGCCATTCCCTTCTCCAGGGGATATTCCTGATTCAGGGATCAAAGTGGCATCTCATGTGTCTCCTGCACTGCAGGCGGATTCTTTACCTGCTGAGCCATCAGGGAAACCTGAGCTTAAACCTAAATAAATCCCCCCTTCACCTGAATTAGAGTTGAAGTTTCTGCCCAACCCAGCAAAAGAGGACCAGCTGACTCCTGTGTGAAGGGCTTCTCCACCCTCTCCTTCATTCTAAGCGTTCAGTAGAATGCTGCTGTTGTCGCTGTGGGTTTCCTCAACTAGCCTGTAGTGTGTCCTCAAGTTCAGAGGCCATCTCTTCTCTCCCATTGGCTTTCTGGTGGGTGTACTAGGCCCTGGGGGCCTTGAATCAGAATGGACAGAAGTGAAGGATAGATGAAGGTGTATAAATGAACAGGCAGGGTTCATGGCGGGAAGCAAGGGAAATAAACACTGTCCTGACTCCACCAGAGAAACTTTTACTGGATGATCACCGTAGGTTCCCCCTTTCCTGCCTCCACGCTCCTGCCCTGCCCCTCAGCACTGAACCCTCGGATGCTTGCTGATTAACACGGTCCCCAGCGGCTCAGGCCGTTAGTCTTGCTGGTCCCTCTGCCTGGATTGCCCTTTCCAATATCTTCTCGTGGCTCACTCCTTACAACTCAATATCTTCACTCCAGTGCTGCCTCCTCTGGGAGGCCGTCCCTCATCATCCCGGGCAGCCCCGCTTCCTGTCAGCTTTATCTCATCCATGGCCACTGGTCACTCGGTTGTGTCTGACTCTTTGGAACCCAATGGACTGCTGCATGCCAGGCTTCCTTGTCCTTCACCATTTCCCAGAGCTTGCTCAAATTCATGTCCATCGAGTCAGTGATGCCATCCAACCATCTCATCCTCTGTCGCCCCCTTCTCCTCCTGCCCTGAGTCTTTCCCATCATCAGAGTATTTTCTAATGAGTCAGCTCTTCGCATCAGATGGCTAAAGTATTGGTGCTTCAGCTGCAGCATCAGTCCTTCCAATGAATAATCAGGGTTGATTTCCTTTAGGATTGACCGATTTCATCTCCTTGCTGTCTAAGGGACTCTCAAGAGTCTTTTCCAGTAACACAATTTTAAAGCATCAATTCTTTGGCTTTCAGCTTTCTTTATGGTCCAACTCTCACATCTGTACGTGACTACTGGAAAAACCATAGCTTTGACTATATGGACCTTTGTCAGAAAAGTGATGTCTCTGCTTTTTAATACACTGTCTAGGTCTGTCATAGTTTTTCTTCCAAGAAGCACATGTCTTTTAATTTCATGGCTGCAGTCACTGTCCGCAGTGATTTTGGAGAAATCTGCCACTATTTCCATTTTTTCCCCATCTACTTGCCGTGAAGTGATGGGGCACATAATAGATGCTCAATAAATATCTGTTGAATGAATAAATGAGCTATTTATGTGTCTGGCTTTCTCTGCAGAGTGTGAACCTGTTTTATTAATTTTATTTTGTATATTTATTTTTGTTTGTTTGTTTTGGGGGTTATGTGGAGTGGCATATGGGGTCTTAGTTCCCCAACCAGGGATCAATCCCATGCTCCCTGCAGTGCAAACAGAGTCCTAACCACTGGCCCACCAGGGAAGTCCCATATCTTATTCATTCTGAACCCTCAGGGTCCATTAATGAGACCTGAATGCATGAGTATTGAATGAATGAAGGATTTCTAATACCATGCTAGTTTCTGAGGGAGCCAGGGCACTTGAAAGCTCTCTATGGGCTCAAACTCTCAGACTCCCCAGCAGGACTCGAGGGGTGGAGACACCATGAAGCCAGAGAAGGCAGAACTGAGGCCTTGGATCTGCTGTTTCCTGATGCCGTGATCCTGGGCATCAGTCAGTCATCTGTAAAGCAGGGAGAACACCAGCATCCCAGTCACTATGTAACTTAGAGTATTAATTGAGGCTGAGCATGTGACCTAGAAGTATCCAGTCGTGCTAGCACAGAGTATTGATATATTTGTTTCTATTGGTCTGAGTATCCTATATCTATCATCACTCCAGAGGAGGGAACTTGCCTCCAAGATCACACAGCAAGTCAGAATTTTCTGATTGAACTGTGAAGTGCAACCCTCCCCCTACCCATTCCATCTAGGCTCTTGCCTCCCTTCTCATTCCCCATACCTCCCAGCTTCCACCCTGGGCCCCTTTTCCTGCAATGAGATCCTCAGGGCCTTTTCCTTGGGTGGGCGCCTTTTATTCTCAATAGAAAAAAAAAAAAAAAGAAAAGAAAAATGACAAAGTCGCTCAGAAACCCGAGCTGTTTTTCACACTGTTCTGTCTCTGACAGGCTGTTAGAAAAGTTGGGAGAAGAGGTGCTACTGTTATACTTTTGTTATTCGGTGCTAATTAGAAGAAAGCCGAGCGCTGGGATGGGAAACAGTTCCCCACGAGGCCCTTATTGTTTCCATTGGAATGAAAACGAATTCAGATTAAACGTCTTCTGATTCCCAGACATTATATTTCAAGCAAAATATTTTGTTTTGCTCTTAAATAAATCAAAATCACCAGGTCAATCGAATAGCATTGACACGTCAAAAATTTTTCCATATTCTGAGTATTAGCTTTTTCTGCAGCATTTATAGTGAAGATGCTGATCGAGTTTGCCATGTGGGCCAGTGTGTTTTTGATCAGCAGAAATGCACAGTCTATGTCAACAGACTGAATAGAAGAGGTGGGTGCGGTTTCTCCTTTTGGAAGAGAGCAGGGTGCTTGAATGAGAGTGCTTTACCTGAGAAGCCTGGAAAGGTGAGAGCAGGCTTCCCTGAACCTTGCTATCTTGAAAGCCTACTATGCACTGATTGCACAACTCAGTCTGTGCTTAGCAGCGAGGCTACTGTGCCAGGTGTGGGAGTACCTTATGGAATCCTCACAGTGGACCCTGAGGTGGACACTCTTATGGTTGTTTCCAACTCTGTGGAGGAGGAAGGAGAGGCTCAGAGAGGTTAAGTCCTGTGCCCAACATCACATAGCAGGGAAATGGTGGTCCCAGGACTGGATCCCAGCATGTTGAGCTCTGGTGCTCATACTTTGGGCTGCAGTGCTGGCCAGTCTGACTGCAGAAGCATGATCACTGCCCAGCTGTACAGGTGAGGGCACTGAGACTTGGGGGGGCTCCATCCTAGCAGGAGGTTGCCCTGAGAAAAGGGGCTGGGCCCTGACGCACAGTGGCCTCTGGCTGCAGGAAGGAGGAGGTGCCAAAGACGGTGGAGAACATGTGCTCTGGGCCATCCGGTCGCCAGCCTCTGATGCTGCTTTCCAGCAGGATGACCTCGGGCAAATGACTTCTCCTCTCTGTGCCTCAGTTTCCTCCCCTGTAAAGTGAGGACAAGAGTTCTTGCCTCTTCGTGGGATTTGAGGATTGAAAACTGTTACAACTCTGCACAGCACGCTGGTCACCTGATCCACCCTAGATCAAAGCTGGCTGTTGCTCTCATCATTACTATTATTCTGATTCTAAAACTGTACCTCTTCTGGATGCCAGAATGCTGCTGGCAATAGAGCTCTGTTATCAAGTTGGATCATCCTCAGTAAGCAGTAACCTGCTCCAGGCTTCAGTTTCTCCCAGAGAGGAATCAGAGAATCTGAACAAAGGACCTTGAAGGCTCTGGGGGGTTTCACTGCTTTGACCCCGAATCCTTACTATTATATTTCATTTGATTCTTTCAGTGATGCCAGGCACAGTGCTGGGCTCTGGAACAAATAGCCATGACCCTCATTAAGTTCTTGTGTCTTATACGTAGAAGGACAGATATTCACAAAGCTGATGAGAGTGATAAACCCTCTGCAGCCACATGGTTTTGCTCACCTCTCTCAGAGATGACCAATAATAAAGGATATTTGTTGGCACATTTGTTTTCCAAAATGCTTTCACTTCCTCCCTCTGGGGCTGTCTTCATGATGCCTGTCTGAGCTTTGTGGTATGCTGAGCAACCCTCATTTATCCCCATTTGACAGATGAGAAAATTGAAGCTCACAGAAGTTAAAATGATTTACTCAAGGCCAGGGAGCTAATTATCGGTGGACTTGTATCTCAGCTCTGCTTGTTCCCACAACCTCCTCTCCTGCCTCCTCCTGCCCAATGAAGCAATAATCTGAGTTCTGTTGCCATTGGCAGGGTCAGATAAGGTCTGGTTTTTCTACACTGGTAGCTAGAAAAATGGGCTGGTAACCCTTCAACCACAATTTCATTATTATCTCCTGAGGTCTAGTTGAGCAGAGGCTACGGTCTCCATTCTCTGTGAAAAATCACTCAGTGAGTCAGTCAATAAATGCTGAGTAAACATCTTCCTGTACCTGGAAGGGAGCTAAAACTTACTCATAACCTCCAAGACTTACTCTGGGTGTGGCAACATAATCAAAGTAAATAATGTATGGGCACTGACTATGTGCCTAGGACCGTGACATCCTGTCACTTACTCTTGGCCAGATTAGGAATTCCCTCAATAAGGTTACCTTTCCAGATCCAGGGAAAGAGGCTGAGTGAAGCTGAGACACCTGCTAGGGTTGCCCAGTGAAATACAGGACACCTGTTGTTCGGGGCACACTTATGTTAAAAGATCATTCATTGTTTATCTGAAACTGACATTTAACTGGATGTTCTGTGTTCTTGTTTGCCAAACCTGGCAACACTTCCAAGATCATGCAGGGCTTCCGAATTAAGACTGAGATCACCTAGCTCTTTGATGTGAAGAGCTGACTCATTGGAAAAGACCCTGATGCTGGAAAGATTGAAGGCAAAAGGAGAAGAGGGCGGCAGCAGATGAGATGGTTCGATAGCATCATCGAACCAAAGGACATGAATTTGAGCAAACTTCAGGAGATAATGAAGAACAGAGAAGCCTGGAGTGCTGCAGTCTGTGGGGCTGCAGAGTCGTACAGGACTTAGTGACTGACCAACAACAATAATAACAACGTCTGGTTCTCAAGCTTCCACTTTGACCAGTGTGCTGTCCTGGCTCGTCTATATCAAGAGGAGAGCTTTCCAGGGACCTCCCTGGTGGTCCAGTGGTTAACACTTTGTGCTTCCAAAGCAAGGGACATGGGTTTGATGCCTGGTTGGGGAACTAGGATCCAGCATGCAGTGCAGCTAAGGTTCCACATGCCTCACAGTCAAAAAAAACAAAAAACAAAAAACAGACGAGAGCTTTCTTCTGGCTCCACTTTATAATCGTGCCCTATATCTTATTGATCAGAACTGGGTGACCTAACTGGGAAGGTGAGTATTTTCAGTCAGGGGAATGCTAACCCAAACATAAAATCAGAGATCTGTTTACAGGGAAGCTGGGGAAATGGATATTTGGGAAATAGTACAAATTAAGCCTGGAATTGCCAGTGGCCTCCACAGGGGGGAAAACTGAGGATGAATAAAGTGACTCGGGGAGGGGGCGGTGCAGGGACCCCATGGGGAGAGGCCGTGTCTCAGGAGGGCAGAAGAACCCTGGGACTGTGCTTTACCTTAAGTCAGAGCAACAACCCCTGGACATTTTAGCTATTTGAGTCAACACTAACTAACTTGTTGGCTCCTCCATTTCTGCCCCCACTCCCTTTTTGTTTTCTTTTTGAGGAATTTGAGTTGGATTCCTACTCCATGTACCATCATTGCCACGTAGGCACCCGAGGCAGACTTCACTAATCGATTGTGGCACTCCGAAAGGTACAGAGGTTAAGAAGCTTCTGCTCCAAAACCAGACTAGCTAGCTTTGAATCCAGGATCTTTCACTTTCTAGCTGTGTGTCCTGGGGCAAGTGATGTAACCTCACTGAGCTTCTATTTCCTTATCTGCAAAATAGACATAAATAGTACCACTTCACAGAGTTGCTGTGAGAATAAAATGAGATTTACCCAAAGCACTTAACGTTGTCTGGGGTATCATAATGCTCCCTGAATGCTAGCTGGCAGCAGTAGCAGCAACACAGCCAGGGCTTGATTCAGCTGCAGGAGTCCTTCTCCACCCAGCACAGCAGACAGGTACTATGGCTCAGGCTGAACTACCAGGAGAGGTGGACTCTGTCTGCCATCTCTGCTCTGATCCAGCCCTTGCAGATAAGAAAACAGACCCAGGAAGTTGAAGCCATGAGCCCACGGTCTCATAGAGCCAAAGCCCTGGGCTTTGCTCTGGTTCAATCTTGAGTCACCCACGCCTCCTCATCCCATTTCACTTCTATTCTAAACACATGGAAAGACTCTCAGTGTGGGCTTGGGCACTGAGGTCAGAGGGACCTCCTCCAGGTGCTTCTGGGGTTTGGGACCATGTTTATAAGTCTTGCATCTTCCTATTCAGTCCAGATCTCTGGAGGCAGTACAATGACTGTCCTTTGTCAATTTCCAAGTTTGGGCAGCAGAGAGAGAAGTGAGGAATGAAAGCCATTGCCTCATCTTGGGAAGACCCTGAGATGGGCAATTCCTGTCTTCTTGTGAAAGGTGGACCACAGTCGGGACTACCCAACTGCCCTTTGCTCTGCTGAGAGCAGTTCTCACCTTTGCCCCGTGTTGCTTCATAGAAACTGGTCCTACCTGGTTGCTACGGGTAGTGAATTTCAGAGTCTGCAATTGTCACCTGGCTGAACAGGCCTGGGGGCCAGACCCTGGGTAAAGGACATCCAGAGATGATCATGTAAGGGGAACAAACAGCCCAGAGGTGTGGAGAAGCTGGACCCAACCAGCCTTCCAGACTGAGCATCTCAGCCAGGCTCATAGGCGAGCCAAGATGCAAACACAGGTCTGGGCACATCTGTCAGGAAGCATCTTTGCTCCGCACCCATGAACAAAGCCACCCAGAGGCCTGAGGCAGACTGACTCCAGCTTTTGAGGCAGATAAGATAAGAGGTCAAGAAGTCAGCCGGGGAAAAGAGAGGCTCCCACATAAACAACCACTGTAGCAATAATGCCTCAGCCATAAGAGGCTCAGTAATGCCCTCTGAGTCCTTGGTTCTGTGCGGGGCTCCAACAAATGTTCAGGATCCGAGGTCCTTATTATTCTTGAGGAGTGGGTTGTGGGCTAGACTTCAGGGCCCACACCCATAGTTTCTGGACTGAGATTTTCCATTTGTAACAAGTTCCTGGGTTATGCGATGCTGCTGGTCCGGGGACCCCACCTAGCAGTCATGGTGCAAGGGGGTTGGTTATAAGACCTGCTGTCACCCAAGGCCCTCACCAGCTATCTGAGGAACAATGGGGAAAGGGAGGCTGGGGATGAGGGCATCCCACAGCAGGGCCTGTCTGGGCCAGCTGGCAGGGGGTGTCCCTGAACCCAGACCATCACAGAGTCAGTCTCCTGTTGATTAATTCATTTACTCAGTCACTGGAGACTGAAGGCCAGCTAGGTTCTAGGATGCAGAGAGTCAATGTCTGATGTAAGCTCTGCATTCCAGGCCTGTGACTGACTCGAGATACATTCACTCATGAAACATCCAAGCAGAAGGAAAGTCTGTGATTGACAGAGGTGGTCCTTCTGGGTGTCCTAGGATTTGTGTGCTGCTCTCCTTGGGCCATCTGTTTCCAGTGACAAGTCTTTGGAAACTCGCCTGGGGACTAGCGGCGTGGCACTGGGCAGGCCCAGAGATCCAGAGATACTTGGAGTTTGCAAGTCCAGGTAACACCCCACCAGAGGCAGGCAGGTGGGGGTTATGAAAGTCTGGCATCTTACCTCCAGGCCAGGAAAACTCAGGGGGTAACTTAGCCTCCAGAGGTCCCCACAGGACCAGGTGAAACCACCCTCCCGGACTCCCTTGCAATCACACCTTCCTCGGCTCCACCTGTCCCAGGCAGCTGCCCCAAGTCCTTTTTGTCTCCTCTTAATAATGAATCACGTGTCCATGAATCCTCGAATCAGGCTCTACCTCTGAGATAGCTGACCTAAGACACATGCCATTTTCTGAAATTCCAAGAGGGATGTGAAGCAGGGGCGGGGGGGGGGTCTGTGACCAAGTCCATGTTCCCGGAGACAGAGCTTGAAGGCATCTGGAGTCAGAATACAGTAAGTCCCCTATATACAAACCTTTAAGTTTCAGACTTTCAAAGATACAGAATGTGTGTTCATGTGTCCAGTCACGTAACTTACTTCTTGTGTCTGGCATACTTTTTGAGGTACTGCAAGATTAAAAATTATTTCTTTATTTTTTCTGTTTGTTTTTTCTAAATGTGTTATGTATGTGAAATGTATAATCAGTACAGTACTATATAGCCAATTGTGTTAGTTAAGTACCTAGGCTAACTTTTGGACTTACTAACAAATTTGACTTAGGAATGCACTCTAGGAATGGAACTGGGTTCCTATGAAGGGGGTACTGTAGTTAAGTTCTGAGAGTCAGAGGAGTAACTTTCTAAAAGGTCTCCCTCTAGGATACTCAGAAATTTCCCCTCCTTCGGAAATCAAATGAGATACTAAAGCAGACGGGCCCTGTTTGAGATGTTTATAATCTCTCCTGCTATGGAGAAAGTTAATAGAGTTTCGTATAGAGGCTTTTGGCTTATAATGTATATCAGAGATTTCTCTTGGCTGCACACAGCCCAGCAGACATGACAGGGAAGCCGCCGGGGTACAGCTGTGACTTCCTGCTCCTACAGGGAGGCGGGGTGGCCCCCGGTTGTGTCCAGGAAAACCAGAGGGTCCTGTGTGGGGACAGTGCTGGGCTGGGCATAAGGGATGTCAGAGCTTTCGATGGATGGCATCCTGGCCTTGCCCTGTGTCTGTTTAGTGACTGATGGAGAATCCACTCATTTGCTGCCCCAGAGGTGAGTGATGAGGGGGTGGGGGAAATACTCCAGGAACAAGACAAAGTCCTTCCTTTGTCTTCAGAGCTATAATTACCTATTCAGGTGTTGCCTCCCACGACTTAGGTAGAGCAGGGTGGAAGGCACAGGGGAGACTTCTCAGCACTGAAAAGATGAGCTCAGTGTTTGTGGAGGTTTCTGTGCAGCACTCTGGCTCCGGTTGCATTCAGAACCGGGTCTTTTTATTCGTCTGTATCATTGATTCAGTCACGATCATCTGTGGAAACTGTTCCCCCTGGGCTTTGACATTAATGGTGTGTTGTTTGCGTGCATGCTCAGTCATGTTTGGCTCTTCTGTGACCCCATGGACTGTAGCCTGCCAGGCTCCTATGTCCATGGGATTTCCCAGGCAAGAATACTGGAGCAAATTGCTATTTCCTATTCCAGGGGATCTTCCCAACCCTGGGATCGAACCCGTGTCTCCTGCATTAGTAGGTGGATTCTTTGCCATTGAGCCACCAGAGAAGCCCTCATTTATAATTACTGTTTTCACGCCAGCACAGGCAGAGGTGTGTTCTGTCTAGTTTATCCCTCAGTCCCTTTGCTAAGAGCAGAGGATGCTGTGTTCCGTCCTGTTACACCCAAGAATCTCATCCAGGATCATCTGTTTTTCAGACACCTCCCCCTAAATGAAGCCTCTCCACCCCTCCCTACTCCAAAGTCCCCAGTCATCTCCATTAGGATTCTCATTCTGGAGTAACCAACTATCCTGGTTTGCTTGGCTCTGAGGGGTTTCAGAGCTAAAGCAGGACAAATTCAGGGAAACCAGGGCACTCGGTCCTTTTACTGATTTGGCTGCTACAAAAAGAAGCCTGTTAGAGGGACTTAAAGAAACACAGGGTTTATTTATTTCTTATATAAAAGAAAAAGCCGAGGGCTGGATGATGGCTCCATAAGGTCATCAGGGACTCAAGCTCCTTGTTTTCTGTCCTGCCATCCTAAAAGCCTAGCTTTTAGCCTCCAGGTTGCCTCATGGTCCCAAGATGGCAGTTTCATCTTCAGTCATCACATCTATATCCCAGGCATGGAGATGCAGGAAGGTAGAAGATTTAAAAGGGCAAGTACTTATTGAATTAGCCCCCTTTAAAGAGCTTCCCACAGAAGCCCTATTTGGGACTTCTATTCACATGAAATTAAAAGACGCTTACTCCTTGGAAGGAAAGTTATGACCAACCTAGATAGCATATTCAAAAGCAGAGACATTACTTTGCCAACAAAAGTTCATCTAGTCAAGGCTATGGTTTTTCCTGTGGTCACGTATGGATGTGAGAGTTAGATTGTGAAGAAGGCTGAGCGCGGAAGAATTGATGCTTTTGAACTGTGGTGTTGGAGAAGACTCTTGAGAGTCCTTTGGACTGCAAGGAGATCCAACCAGTCCATTCTGAAAGAGATCAGCCCTGGGATTTCTTTGGAAGGAATGATGCTAAAGCTGAAACTCCAGTACTTTGGCCACCTCATGTGAAGAGTTGACTCATTGGAAAAGACTCTGATGCTGGGAGGGATTGGGGGCAAGAGGAGAAGGGGACGACAGAGGATGAGATGGCTGGATGGCATCACCGACTCGATGGACGTGAGTCTGAGTGAACTCCGGGAGTTGGTGATGGACAGGGAGGCCTGGCATGCTGCGATTCATGGGGTCGCAAAGAGTCAGACACGACTGAGCGACTGATCTGATCTGATTCACATTTCATTGGCCAGAACTGTGCCACATGACCATCCCTAACTGCAAGGGAAACATAGCTTTTTAGTGTGTGCATTGTTGCCCTAATAAAATGTGGTTTTGCTTGTTTGGAAGAAAGTAAGAATATGTCTTTGATAATTGAGTTGGCCAACTCCCAGCTTTGCCCAGAACTTTCTCAGTTTTAGTACTGAAAGTCCTACATTCCAGGAAGCCCTCGATGTCACCAAGATGATTTGTCCCCATATTGGTAAGAAACCTCCAGTCTCTGACATACCTACCTTCCTCAATTCAACAATAGCAGCTTCCCTAGGAACACAGTGTTGGGTGTTTGTCTAATACCTTGACATCCAGGCATAAATCAAACATCAAACAGCCCAGGTGATAAATTAAAAAATAATTTCACCATAGCCTAGGTGCTGAATTACAACAGTTGAGCTGTAATTATTTGATACATATCTAGGTGGCTGAGAAAACTCTGCTTCAATTAGGAATAAAACTAGGCTTCCAGATTTTCTCTGCACACTTCTCTCTTTCAGGGAAAAAAATTCCCTCCTTTTTCCAAGTTCAGATTTTTTTTTTTAATACTTAAATTCTAGTTTTCAATGTTCGCTAAAAAGATATGATACTGAGCTTGGCAAAATCTCCAGATCTGGAGGAAAGATGTAGGAGTGGGAAATGGAAAACACCCGTTTTCAGGATAACAGGCATTTCTTATAATTGAGCATGAACACTGCCAGGGGCTTCTTAGCTTATGAAAGGGGGTGGCCAGGGAGAAACCATGACCAGCATTAAAAGACTGCCAGCAAACACTCATCAGCCACTTCCGATGTTAGGCGCTGGGCTAAATTATACCTTCAGCTTGTTGCATCTTCATGTTCTTCTCTGCTCTGTTTTGCAGTTAGAAAAACTGAAGCTTTTGGAGACCAAATCATTCACTAAGTCCACACAGCTAACAAATGGGTGGTGATATAGGGTTGGCACCCACATCTGGCTGTTTCCAGAGTCTGGTTAATATATGCTGTCTCTTGTAAAGAGCTGGTTTTAGTCAAGCTATTATTAATACATAGGTTTGTAGGGGAAAAAAAAAGAAGAATGTCTGGCTGCACCCAGATATGACTTGTTGTTCGGTTGCTAAGTCGTGTGTCCGACTCTTTGCAACCCCAGGCACTGCAGCATGCCAAGCTTCCCTGTCCTTCACCATCTCCTGGAGTTTGCTCAAATTCATGTTCATTGAGATGGTCGTGATGCCATCCAACTATCTCTCTACTGCTCCCTCCTCCTCCTGCCCTCAGTCTTTCCCGGCATCAGGGTCTTTTTCAGTCAATCAGTTCTTCACATCAGGTGGCCAAAGTATTGGAGCTTCAGCTTCAGCATAAGCCCTTCCAATGAATATTCAAGGTTGATTTCCTTTAGGATTGACTGGTTTGATCTCCTTGCTGTCCAAGGGACTATCAAGAGTCTTCTCCAGCACCACAATTCAAAAGCCTCAGTTCTTCAGTGCTGAGAACTGATGCTTTCGAATTGGTCCAACTCTCACATCCATATGTGACTACTGGAAAAATCATAGCTTTGACTATACAGACTTGAGTCAGCAAAGTGATGGCTCTGCTTTTTAATATACTGTCTAGGTTTGTGATAGCTTTTCTTTCAAGGAGCAATTGTCTTTTAATTTCATGGCTGCAGTCACCATCTGCAATGATTTTGGAAAGCAAGAAAATAAAATGTCACCTTTTCCACTTTTCCCCCATCTATTTGCCATGAAATGGTGGGACCGGATGCCATGATCTTAGTTTTTTGAATGTTGAGTTTTTTTGTTTTTTTTTTTTGAATGTTGAGTTTTAAGCCAGCTTTTTCACTCTAGCAGCATCCTTAAAGTTGAAGGAAAGAAAGCAATTTGTAAGTCTTGACAATTTATGTTTCCCAACACACTGGGTGCTTAAAAATGCCCCATGTTTTTAAGATAACATGCCACTGTATTCTTTTCAATTATTTCTGCTTATTTCTTGAGATGGCTTGGCATCCGGCTACCACCCAGTTTTCTAGGGCCAATTTCACAGATTAGAAGTTGCAAGGCAGGTTTTGCACCTTATAAAGAGACAGGAGTGACTTCCCAGGTGAAGGCTCCCCAAATGCTAGACTAAGTCACGGTGGAGATTCTTCCTGGAGCCCAGTGCCTGCTGGAACATGGTGATCCTCTGCTGATGCTCCAGCTGCTGGGGTGGGGTGGGGGGGGGCTTCTGGGGTCAGCTCCGGCTGGTCCTTGTTGAGAACTGCACATCTTCTGAGGCCATCAGGGTGGACAGTCTCCACTGGTTCCTGAATCCCAGCTGGGTTTGCGGTTTCCAACTGTGACGCTGAGTCCTGGTTCCTTCCTCGGGGGATTAGTGACAAAGGCTAATGTAGGACAACCCTCCCAGAGCTGTTGGGGGATGAATTGAGATGGTCAAGTGCCTGACTCAGTGCCTGGCATATGAAGGCTTGGTAGACCTTAGCCTGAAGTGACGAGGAAGAAGAGGAGAAGGAGAAGAGAGACAGAAAAATGAGAAGAAAGATCGTGAGCCTCAAGTTTCTTTAGTTATAAAATGGGAACAATGCTAAAACCTCTTTCATCAGACTGTGGAAGAGCTGGAATGATAGGATGTCTGTGAAATTATGCTCAGTGCAGACTCAGTGTCAGACACGTCTTAGCAGCTGATGCAGCCTTCAGAGCATCAACAAAATGGGGATGAGAAGGTCATGTCTTTGAAGTGACTACAGAGTGCTCAGTACCGCATCAGAACTCAGTGTGGAAGGATCACTATTCAGAGGTGAAGAAATCGTGCTGCCCTACTGGTGGTGACTGAGCTTGTGGTCTCCAGGGGGTGGGGGTCTTTGGGAGAGAACCGAATGAAACTGGCTGTATGGCCTGTGGACACTCCCAGGTGAAGCGGGCCCCAGGGCAACGTCTGGCAACTGATGGCACTGTCCTGAGTGGCTTCAGTCTTAACATCAGACCTGTCCCGGTGGCCAGTGTCACTTTCCATGTCCTTTAATTCTCTCACCAAAGGCCAGGGAAGCAGCATGTGACCAGAGCTGGGCTGTGTGCATGCTGCCCCTGGGTGGTCCCCATGCACGCGCTCAGCTTCCCCGGCTGCTTTGACATCTGCCTTCTGCGAAGCACATGTTGTCACCAGTTGACACTTACACAAGCCAGAAGCGGGCTGGCCCACACTCATCGCCGTAATAAACACATGTGGCAGTTTTTGAGAGCTGGGCTATGCCATCCATCAATCCGAGTGACACCCCAAGAGTCCCCATGGGGAGGAAGGCAGCACTTCAAAGTGCAGAGGTTCACAACCAGGTGTGCACACCAGGCACGCGGAGTGCCCTGGGCTGCAGCCCATGGGAGTAGGTGAGTGACAGGGGTCTGTGTGTCTGCGTGCCTGCATGCATGTTTGTATGTATCTGTGTGGTGTGCACATGTGTGTATATGTGTGTACATGCATATGTACCTGCACATTTGTGCATGTGTATACATGCGTACACATTCGTGTATATGTGTGTGTTGGTGCATATATGTGTGTGCATGTGTGTGTGTGTACATGCAAACACATTAGATCAAGAGCCCCAAATTCCAACAGCATCAGGGTCCAGCAGGGTTGTGAAAATGGAATGGGATAGATGGAAACTGACTTTGGTCCTCAGAATTCAGGGTGCAATAGAGAGCAGTGGGAACGTGGCAAACAGGAAGCCTGTGTCCAACCGAAAGAGGAAGATACAACTCAGTTCTCCGCACTTGCTGCCTGCTGCCTGCTGAATCTTGGTTGTCTATTGTATTAATATATATAGCAGTGTGTGGGCTTTCCAGGTCGCGCTAGTGGTAAAGAATTCCCTTGCCAATGCAGGAGACATAAGAGACACGGGTTCAATCCCTGGGTCCGGAAGATCCCCCGGAGGAGGGTGTGACAACCCACTCCAATATTCTTGCCTGGAGAATTCAAGGGACACGGAAGCCTGGCGGGCTATAGTCCATAGGGTAGCAAAGAGTCAGACATGACTGAAGTGACTTAGCATGTAGGCATGCATAGCATGTGTCTATGAAATTTTCTGATTTTTAAGATCATTGTCAGCTCATCAAGATTTACAATATTCCCTGGCTCAAACAAAACACACTCAAGGCTGGAATTTGGCCTGTGGACCCCAGTGGAGTGTAGCTGTTTTCCCACTGGGGAAGGGACTACTCTGCCCGGTTGGGCTGTTCCCAGAAGATTCTCATTGACCTGGAACGGTCGTTCTCAATGGAGTGAGCTTGTCCTCTAAGGGACATTTGGAAATGTCTGAGGACATTTTCCATGATCAAGACAGGGTGGTGGGAGGCAATGGCCTGTTCCAGAGGGCGATTGTTGTTGGCAGCTGGTGGGTAGAGGTCAGGCATGCTGTTGAACACCTACAGTGCACGAGACAGAGCCCCCCCACCCCCAACCATAGTAAAGAATTGTCTGGCTCCAAATGCCAACATTGAGAAATCTGAACGAGAATCATTCTGAAGATGATCTGGGAGGGCTGGCTTCTAGCTGCCCGAAGTTGTAACTCTTGAGCAGTGGCCTTTAGGCGTCAGTTGTGTAACCAGTTGAAAATCCCCATCCAAGAGATGGATTTCTGGCTGAAGGGCCTGCCTAGTGCTTTCCCGACACAGCAGGCTTCAGGTTGGTGTCTCACACACCTGAAATCACCAAACTCCCACGCCACCCACTTTTATCCTCATTCTGTAGATGCAGAGTCACACATACGCACACACATACACACACACAAGTTTGGCAGACCGCCCCCCCCCCACCGCCCCCACAGTGTAACTCAGGGCAGACTTGCTCCCAAGCCCACCCTCTTAATGACAGGGCAACACTGTAAGAAAATATGGACTGAAATGACTTTACATCTCCTGCACATTTGAGTTTGAATTGATTGCTTCTTCTGTCCGGAATAATGCTCTCTTGGAAAACCTCCACTCATCTCTCCAGGCTGAGCTTGAAAACTGCCTCCTCTGGGAAGCTGCCTGTGGCTGCTGAGCCTGTGTCAGGCCCTGAGTCTGGGATCCCTCCACCAGCCAGGTGTTTCCCCTTCTAATGGATCATCTCTCCTTTACTGTGATGGCTTCAGTGTCTGTCTTAACATTAAATGAGCATCCATCATGACTCTGCTAAGGCCTGACAGGTACTAGGCACTGACTAAGTAGGTGTTGAATGAACAGATCCATGACTGGTGGGCGTTTCCTAGCTTCCGTTCCTAACATTATTTCTGAAGTTTGGAGCACATTGTTGAGCCTTCATGATGAGCCAGGCGCTGCTCTTAGTACTTTACGTGTATTAACTTGTTTCGCGCTTGCAACAGTCCCATGAGGTTGGTATTAATCCTGTCCTCACTTATCCCATTTTCTCAACTTCTCAGGCAAAGAGAAGCTAAACCACTTGGCTAAAGTCACACAGCTCATAAGTAGCAGGAACTTCCCCAGTGGCTGGAGACAGAGCTGAGTTCTGTGCTTGTTCCAACTCTTTGCATCCCCCATTAAGGGCTTAGTGAGCTATTGTTATGCGACCCAGGGCAGGTTCAGGCATCAAACAATCATTATACCAAACATCTATGATGTGGCAGGCACCACACTAAATGAAGTGGTTAGAATTTCATATTCGTCATTTGCATTTCTCGTTTAGGTATTTGCCTGTAAATATGGTACTGGTATATTTGACATTTTTTCTTATTGATTAGCAATTATTCTTTATATACTAAGGTCATACGCCATATATATTTGTCACATTTTGCATATTTTCCTTGAAAGTGAAAGTGTTAGTCACTCAGTCATTCTGACTCTTTGAGACCCCATGGACTGTAGCCCGCCAGGCCCCTCTGTCCATGGAATTCTCCAGGCAAGAATACTGGAGTAGGGAGCCATTCCCTTCTCCAAGAGATCTTCCTGACCCAGGGATTGAACCTGGGTCTCCCACATTGCAGGCAGATTGTTTACTGTCTGAGCCACCAAGGAAGCTAATTTTGTTATTTTCCAACCTGTTTATGTTTCATTTGCTGTTCAGAGTTTTTATTTTAATTTTTAGGTAGTCAAAATTGTTTTTTATCATTTCATTTTACATGCCATGCCTCAAAAGATTCTTTCCACTTCCAAGATTATAAAACATTAATTCATACTTATTTCTCCAGCTCTTTAATTAATTAATTTATTGATTTGGCTGTGTTGTGTCTTGGTTGCGGCGGGTGGGATCTTTCGTTGGTGAGCTCAGACTCTCTTGTTGTGGCACTCAGACTTAGGAGCTCTGGACATGTGGGGTCTTAGTTCCCAGACCAGAGATCAAACCCATGTCCCTTGCATTGTAAGGCAGATTCTTAATCGGACCACCAGGGAAGTTCCCTCTTCAGTTCTTTTAGATTCATTATTTAATATATTCATACCTTAATTAACTTTAATCTTTGGCTCACTAGGAATAAATTTTAGCATATGGTGTGAGGCAGGAAGCTGCCATTGTTTTTGTTCACTAAGTCTACTACATTCTTATGAAAAACTCCTTGAGAGCACCTTGACTGAACCAGGCGGCAAATCCTCACAGTATCCATTTGGGCAGCTCAGCCTGTAAACCAGTCGTCTTTCGGTTGCCTAAGATATAGATACACCTTGCATGCTGCTGCTAAGTCGCTTCAGTTGTGTCCAACTCTGTGCGACCCCATAGACTGCAGCTCACCAGGCTCCCCGTCCCTGGGATTCTCCAGGCAAGAACACTGGAGTGGGTTGCCATTTCCTTTTCCAATGTATGAAAGTGAAAAGTGAAAGTGAAGTCGCTCAGTCGTGTCCGACTCCCAGCGACCCCATGGACTGCAGCCTACCAGGCTCCTCCATCCGTGGGATTTTCCAGGCAAGAGTACTGGAGTGGGGTGCCATTGCCTTCTCCAACACCTTGCATACCTATGTCTATAAAGACATAGATGTGTCTTATATGTCTATATATTCACCATTCAGTCGGTGAATGTGGCAGTGTAACAGTCTGGAGTTTTTTAAGATGAGATTTTTAGCTTTTGCTTCCTGGGGATACAGTTACGACAGCCTCTGTCACTTGCTGATTCACAGCTTACATGAGACCCCCACCTTCCCAGCCAGCAAATTATTGATTTACCACATGACTGACAGAGATCCCTTGATGCCTGCTAAGTCGCTTCAGTCATGTCTGACTCTTTGTGACCCCATGGACTATAGCCCTCCAGGCTCCTCTGTCCATGGGATTCTCCAGGCAAGAATACTGAAATGAGTTGCCATGACCTCCTCCAGAGGATCTTCCCAACACAGGGATCAAACCTGTGTCTCTTATGTCTCCTGCACTGATAGGAGGGTTCCTTACCACTAGTGCCAGCTGGGAAGCCTGAGAGATCCATTGATACATACCAATTAAAATCATTGTCAGTCTTGCGATTCAACTAGCAAAGATGAAAGAGCTTTCCAGTTTCTGATGTTGGTTGACACGGAGCATACAGTTGTCCTGATGTCACCCCAGTGCTGGGGACCAGTCACTATGCTTTGGTTTTGGCTAAGGTCCAGCATCCTGTAAGTGTGAACCAGACCACCTGCGCTTCCCCACTGCTGCCTACAGAAAAGTTTACAGCAGTAATCTTCGAGGCATGCTTATTCATCCACCCAGGGAAGTTGGTTGCAAGGGAAGAATTACAGATGGGCAAACAGACTTGGGATAGGAGTGTTTTTTAACCTTGAGAAGTTGTAAATAACCTAAAAGTCCATCAGTGGGAAAATCAGTGAATTCTGTTACACTATTTGCATATCCTGGATAGCAGGAACATACAGGCTAAGCTGGTCCTGCAGCCAGGACCCCCTCATTCTTCAGGTCTTGGCCAAACTGTCCCCTCCTCCAAGAGACCCCCTTTGGAACCATATAGCTTCTGTGTATTCAAAGGTACCTCACAAAATTGGTACCCAGGACCTCAGATTGGGACCTTGATTGGAATTGAGATCTTTGTAGTTGTAATCATGGTTAAAAACCTCAAAGTGAGATCATCCTGAACTGGAGTGGTCCTGAATCCAGTGACAGGTGTCCCCATCAGAGAGAGAAAAGAAGAAAAAGCAGAGAGACACTGAGGGAAAGGCCATGTGATGATGGAGGCAGAGATTGGAGTGATGTATCTCTAAGTCCGGGAAGCCAGAACCATCAGCAGCGAGAAAGGGGCAAGGGATGGAATCTCTCTTAGGGACTCTGGGAGGAACCGATCCTGCCGACACCTTAATGTTGAACTTCTGGCCTCCAAAACTGAGAGAGAATAAATCTTCCGTTGCTTTAAAACCACTACTACACTGGTTTTTGTGGTGGTGGTTTAGTCGCTAAGTCATGTCCTGACTCTTGTGACCCCATGGACTGTAGACTGCCAGGCTCCTCTCTCCAAGGGGATTCTCTAGGCAAGAATACTGAAGTGGGTTGCCAGTTCCTTCTCCAGAGGATCTTTTCGACGCAGGAATTGAACCCGGTCTTCTGCATTGCAGGCAGATTCTTTACCAACTGCGTGAGAGGGAAGCCCTTAAAACCACCAAGATTGCAGTAATTTGTTATGGCTGCATCAGGAAACAGTTGGTGGCTGCGGGCAATGTGGTTTGCATCCTGACACGTTACTTCTGCCCCCGAGCCTCTGCTTTCTCATCCATGAAGTGGGGCTTCTGGCCACATTTACATGAAGATTAAATAAAGTAATAAATGTGAGACCTCAGCTGGGTGCCTGGCACCTGGCAAATGCTCAGTAAGTGTTAATTATTTTTACTCTTTTATCAGTCTGAAAAGTGTCTACAGAGGTCCTGCATTAGAATAAAAACTGAAGCCAAACACGTTCTTCAGATTCTGTGCACAAAGATGTCCATGGGGTGTTAGTCACAGCTCAAGAACAAAAATAGGGAAACAAACCAACATTCAATCAAAGGGCAGAGTAGTGTAAGATATGTCAGGAGGGACTGTGGGACACTCAGGAAACATTTTTGATGGTGTGGAAAGATCCTGAGTGATAAGGTTAAGTGGCTGAAAGAAGCATGTAAAATTGTACATGCAAAGTGACTACAATTATGTAGAAATAAATGGAGGAAAAGGGTGGGACACCAAAAAAGGTCAGAGGAAAGCCATCTGAATCCATAAATGCAGCCAAGAAGAAAAAGAAAAAGAGAGGGAGAAGGATGAGTGGGAGGGAGGGAGCAGGACAGGAGAGGAGGGGGCATGGCCAGTGCTTCACTGCGGTGCTGATGGTGCTCAGACGTGTCCAGCTCTTTGTGACCTTGTGGACTGTAGCCTGCCAGTCTTCTCTGTCCATGGGATTTCCCAGGGAAGAATACTGGGGTGGGTTGCCATGCCCTCCTCCAGGGGATCTTCCTGACCCAGGGATAGAACCCGCATCTCTTGCGTTTCCTGAATTGCAAGCGGATTCTTTACCACTGAGCCACCTGGGAAGGTCATTCACTGGGGTGATGTTAACCCATCATTGTGTGTAGAGCAGGTGATACCTTTGAAACACTTTACATCCTTTATCCCAACCCTTGTGTCACCTTTAACGTATTCTGAACTGCAGATACACTTGAGATCTCTACCTCCTGTTCTGGCCACCCTCTAGCTTTGTTTGTTTTGTTGGTTGGTCGTGCTAGTCTTTGTTGTGCTGCCCAGGCTTCTCCTGGAGCATGGACTCTAGACTGCGTGGGCTCAGATGGTTGCAGTGCATGGGCTTAGTTGCCCAGAGGCATATGGGATCTAAGTTCCCCAACCAGGGATCAAATCCACATCCCCTGCTTTGGAAGGTGGATCCTTAACCACTGGACCAGTGAAGTCCCCATCCTCTCTAGCTTTGTGTTCAAGGGCTTAGTCCCTAATGAACTCAGTTTCCCATCTCTAAAATGGGCATGGTAAGGGAAGCTATCTCACTGAGCTGATTTTGTTGTTCAGTCGATCAGTCATATTCTGAGTCTTTTTGACCCTCTGGACTGCAATACACCAGGTTTCCCTGTCCTTCCCAGAGTCTCAGTGAAACTTATCTCCATTGAGTTGGTGATGCCATCCAACAATCTCATTCTCTGTTGCCCCTTTCTCCTCCTGCCCTCAATATTTTCCAGCATCAGGTCTTTTCCAGTGAGTCGGCTCTTTGTATCAGGTGGCCAAAGTATTGGATCAGTATTGAGCCTGGCACTTAGTTCAGTTCAGTCGCTCAGTCATGTCCGACTCTTTGTGACCCCATGAATCGCAGCACGCCAGGCCTCCCTGTCCATCAGCAACTCCCGGAGTTCACTCAAACTCACATCCATCGAGTCGGTGATGCCATCCAGTCATCTCATCCTCTGTCGTCCCCTTCTCTTCCTGCCCCCAATCCCTCCCAGCATCAGAGTCTTTTCCAGTGAGTCAACTCTTTGCATGAGGTGGCCAAAGTACTGGAGTTTCAACTTTAGCATCATTCCTTCCAAAGAAATCCCAGGACTGATCTTCAGAATGGACTGGTTGGATCTCCTTGCAGTCCAAGGGACTCTCAAGAATCTTCTCCAACACCACAGTTCAAAAGCATCAATTCTTCCGCGCTCAGCTTTCTTCACAGTCCAACTCTCACATCCATACATGACTACTGGAAAAACCATAGCCTTGACTAGATGGACCTTTGTTGGCAAAGTAATGTCTCTGCTTTTGAATATGCTATCTAGGTTGATCATAACTTTCCTTGCAAGGAATAAGTGTCTTTTAATTTCATGGCTGCAATCACCATCTGCAGTGATTTTGGAGGCCAAAAAATTAAAGTCTGACACTGTTTCCACTGTTTCTCCATCTATTTCCCATGAAGTGATGGGACCAGATGCCATGAGCTTCATTTTCTGAATGTTGAGTTTTAAGCCAACTTTTTCACTCTCCTCTTTCACTTTCATCAAGAGGCTTTTTAGTTCCTCTTCACTTTCTGCCAGAAGGGTGGTGTCATCTGCGTATCTGAGGTTATTGATATTTCTCCCGGCAATCTGGATTCCAGCTTGTGCTTCATCCAGCCTAGCGTTTCTCATGATGTACTCTGCAAAGAAGTTAAATAATCAGGGTGACAGTATCCAGCCTTGACGTACTCCTTTTCCTATTTGGAACCAGTCTGTTGTTCCATGTCCAGTTCTAACTGTTGCATCCTGACCTGCATATAGATTTCTCAAGAGGCAGGTGAGGTGGTCTGGTATTCCCATCTCTTTCAGAATTTTCCACAGTTTATTGTGATCCACACAGGCAAAGACTTTGGCATAGTCAATAAAGCAGAAATAGATGTTTTTCTGGAACTCTCTTGCTTTTTCCATGATCCATTGGATGTTGGCAATTTGATCTCTGGTTCCTCTGCCTTTTCTAAATCTGGCTTGAACACCTGGAAGTTCACGGTTTGCATATTGCTGAAGCCTGGCTTGGAGAATTTTGAGCATTACTTTACTAGCGTGTGAGATGAGTGCAATTGTGCAGTAGTTTGAGCATTCTTTGGCATTGCCTTTCTTTGGGATTGGAATGAAAACTGACCTTTTCCAGTTCTGTGGCCACTGCTGAGTTTTCCAAATTTGCTGGCATATTGAGTGCAGCACTTTCACAGCATCATCTTTCAGGATTTGAAATAGCTCAACTAGAATTCCATCACCTCCACTAGCTTTGTTCATAGTGATGCTTTCTAAGGCCCACTTGACTTCACATTCTAGGATGTCGGGCTCTAGGTGAGTGATCACACCATTGTGATTATCTTGGTCCTGAAGATCTTTTTTGTACAGTTCTTCTGTGTATTCTTGCCACCTCTTCTTAATGTCTTCTGCTTCTGTTAGGTCCATACCATTTCTGTCCTTTATCGAGCCCATCTTTGTATAAAATGTTCCCTTGGTATCTCTAATTTTCGTGAAGAGATCTCTAGTCTTTCCCATTCTGTAGTTTTCCTCTATTTCTTTGCATTGATCGCTGAAGAAGGCTTTCTTATCTCTTCTTTCTAATCTTTGGAACTCTGCATTCAGATGCTTATATCTTTCCTTTTCTCCTTTGCTTTTCACTTCTCTTCTTTTCACAGCTATTTGTAAGGCCTCCCCAGACAGCCATTTTGCTTTTTTGCATTTCTTTTCCATGGGGATGGTCTTGATCCCTGTCTCCTGTACAATGGCACTTAGCAGATGCTTACTAAACTCAGGCTGCTGTTCTTACATGCAGGACCAGAGCCTGATGGAGACCCACTCCTCTGAGGCTTCCTTACCACCCTCAGAGCTTCCCCAGGGTTGAGGAGGATTCCCTGGGACACTGGCAGACCCCCAGGGTGGAAGGGCAGGTAGGGAGGTGGGAGGGGGCCCATCCTCCTCTCAGCATTCCTATAGACACGGCCTCATTTAATCTCGGCACAAAACAGCTTCCTGGTTCAAAGACCAAAGGCCTTTAAAAAAAAGAAGGGGAAAAAACAGCTCTTGGACATCAAATGCTTCTTGCAAACACTGTTTTGATGGTTTAAATGTAAACAAATCCGAAACATGTGGATTAAATTTCTCCCAAAGGCTTAAAAATTAAGGGGAGAAAAAAGGGGAGTTGTCTCAGGCCAAACGTGTGTTGGTTTTTGCCAATCTCCAGAATCTTCGGGCAATAATTGGAGACATGTCTCCCACACCCCAACCGGCGCTAAGCTGTACCTTTTTTTTTTTTTAATTGCTGTTATGACTCACTGTTGAGTTGGTGATTATTTTTATCCAGTTAATGAAGGTAATCTATAAATTACCACTGACCCAGATTCATGATTTAATAAGATTTAAATTACACACCCGGGCTCATTCGGAAGCAGCGGGCTGGAGCCGCTGTCTGAATGGAACGCATGCATCTGTCTGTTCTCAAAAGTCCCGAAGCTCAGACATTCGCCCACTGCCTCTCCTCCCCCGCACTGAACTCTCAGTCCACCCAGGGTGACATCTGGGGCCACCTGGCTGGTTTCTGGGCCCTGTGACTGCCCATGCTCTATGGGCACTGGCTTTGGATTCAGTAGAGAACCCCACCTGGAGGCCCAGAAGGCCATCCCTCTGCTCCCACCTCTATCACAGCTTGTGTGCCCTCAGTGGGCCGTTGGCCCCTCTCTGGGCCTCAGTTTCCCCCTGTCTGACATCAGAGAGTATTGCTCTTTAAGGGATTTCATAGCACTGATGTGCCGAACTCGGGTTTCTCAAAGTGGGCCCTATGGAACCCTGGTCCTCAGGATGCCGTGTGGATAAGAGTGGGGTTAGAGACTCACTGACTTGTCCAATGATACCACCTGTGCAGCAGGCTTGAGGTCAAAGTCAAGGTTACCACTGCCTCTCACCCTACAAAAGCTGCAGCCTCCAGGAAGCCCTCCTGGTTTAAAAGCCAGGTCAAGTCCACACTCTTGAGCGGGCAAGACCCTGAGGATCTGTACCTAGAGCTGGCTTCACGGACAAGCAACCTGGACATTGCTCTGGCCAGCGCTCACGTGGACGTGGAGCCTAATTCTCATGCTTCCTCACCTCTGACTTAAATTCTTAATAAGTTTTGCCCAAAGGGCCCGCATTTTCATTTTGCTCTGGATGACTTGAATCCTGTTGCCAGTCCTGCTTGAACCCCAGCCTCACCTTCTGTAGGACCCTGCCGCTTCCCTCCTCGATGTCAGGCCTCTGCCCCCAGGGTCCCGGCTCAGCCTCCTTGCTGCTGAACCCTTGCCTGGAGCATTGCTCTCCCTTCTTGCTCTAATTGTACCCATTCATCATCCTTCAGGTCTCAGCTCAAATGTCAGCTCCTCAGGGGCTCTCTTCTGTCCTGGATCTCAGATGGAGGCGCCCCCAGGGCCGCCCCTCCCTTCTTGTTCCCCTTTGGGCACTATTTGGAATCGCCTGGTTGGTCCCGCAGTGTGACAGGAGGGCGGGGGCTGTTGTGCTTGTTGCTGATGCAGGCTGAGTGCGTGACACACACACATACACACGCGCACACATGCACACACACACACAGAAGCCCTTGTCTTGGCAATGAAAACCACCGTTTATCCCCAAGGAAAAGGTCCCCGCCCCCACCAGGGTGCACCCCTGACCCTTGGAGCCCCACTGCTCAGCAACTACCCAGGGCCCTCCGCCCTCATCTCCCTCCTGTTACCCCTCCCCAGCTCTCCCGTGTCCACCAGCCCCCTGCCCTGAGGCCAGGCCTGCCCACTCCTTCTCCACTCATCCCCACCCGACCCTCCCTCTGCACGTCCAGTATCACTGCTCCCAGGACCCTCTAGGACTCGTTCCTTTTTTAAAACAATTTTTTTTCTTTCTTTTATCCACACCATGCAGTATGCAGGATCTTAGTTCCCCCATCAGGGATCAAAACTGCACCCCCAGCAGTAGAAGCGTGGACTTTTAACCTCCTGACCACCAGGGAAGTCCCTAGGACTCTGTCTTATCAGATCAATTTCCAGGATGTTTCTGAGATCATAGCTTCACTTTACTCCTTCTCTGGACTTTTCACTGGGGGCTGATGGTGATGGGAGCTGTCCGTAGTGCCCCCACAATGAGGGATGGCCATCCTCATCCTGGGGAGAGGCTACACAGATGCTCACTTTTTCATCAGTCGTCAATTTTAATGGGCGAGGCTGAATTTCTTATTGTTGTACATGTGTGCGTGCTAAGTCACTTCAGTCATGTCTGATTCTTTGAGACCCCATGGACTGTAGCCTGCCAGGCTTCTCTGTCCATGGGATTCTCCAGGCAAGAATACTGGAGTGGGTTGCCGTGCCCTTCTCCAGGGGATCTTCCCAGCCCAGGGGTTGAACACGTGTCTCTGTGTCTCACGCGTTGGCGGGCAGGTTCTTTATCACCAGTGCCACCTGGGAAGCCCCTATTAATGTTGAGAAGTGGGTTTAAAAGAACTGTATCAGCAAATGAAGGGAACAAGGGCCCAAGGCTGAGCAAGGATCGCAGAGATGTTTCTCAGGATAATGATAGTGGAGATTGGGTAACACATGTTAACCGCCCCCACCACAGTTCCTCTCTTTGGAATTGTCTTCCATCTGGGGGCTGAAAGTCCTATGGGGTGGAGGGTGGAGGGAGGCAGGGTGGAGACTGGTCTCAAGTCTTTTCCTAGAAAAAAGTGTGACCTTGAGCAAGTAGGGTGACATGCTGTCGCAGTGTTCCTGGGACTTTTCTGCCAGGTTTTGGATTGAAAGTCCATGTCCTGGGAACCCCATTAGTCCCAGGCAAACTCTCAAAGGAGCCCAGAGAAGCTCCTTCCCCGAGCTGCTCCCTAAGTGCCTGCCTTTTCCTAAGGTCCTCTGTCTCCACCTGCAAGCTCCTCTCCCTTTTTGAGGGGCAGGCTTCAGCCCCATCTCTAGACCTTACTATGTCCTATTTCCCTTTGGGGGCCCCAGGCTGCCCATAGGAGGCCAGAGATTGGTGGGGAAATCAGGATTCATCCCAGGACCCCACCTGCACCCACAGAAAGCTACCCGGTCAGTGTGCTGCTGGCCATGGGTTTGCATTTGGTGGGAAGGTTGTTTTTGTTTTTAACTTTATTTTTATTTGTGGTTAAATACACAACATATAAAATTGACCGTCTGAGCTATTTTTAAGTGTTGAGTTCTGCAGTGTCAAATACAGTCACATTGTTGTGCAACCAATCTCCAGAACTCTTTTCATCTTGCAGAACTGAAACTCTGCCTTCATTAAACAACAGTCCCCCACCCCATCCAACCCAGACACTGGTACCCTACCGCTCCACTTTCTGTATCTGTAAATTTGACTACTCTTGGAATCTCATATGAGTGAAATTATACAATAAGTGTCTCTTTGCGACTGGCCTATCTCATGTAGCATAATGTCCTCAAGGTTCATCCCTGTTGTAGCCGCAGGTGTTGGAATTTCCTACTTTTCAAGGAATGACTAATATTCCATTGTGTGGATGGACCCTATTCTGTTTATCCACTCATCCCTTCATGGGCCTTTGGGTTGTTTCCACTGTGAGGATGTTTTGTTTTGAAGATTTACTTTAAGGAGGAATAGAAAGGAAATGACAGGAGTGGGATGTACCCTGGGGGCTGGGCTGCGAGGGATGGCCTGAGTCCTGGCTGAAAGATAAAGAGAGGATGAACACAAGCTGGAGGAGAGGAGAGGGATGCGATGAAAGGAGAGGGGCTGAGAGCACTGTTTGCAAATCAGCCCTTTCTGAAGCTGGTAGTTGATTTTCTGTCAGAGGCTCTTGGGATGATGTTTATTAAAGCCTCCATGTTGATTGAGCACTTACTGTGAGCCATGCCCTGTGGAAGGGCTTGATACATGAACGTTTACTGTATTTTCTTAATAACTCTCCTAGGTGGATGCTGTTAATTATGCTTTACAGGCAAGGAAACTGAGGCATAGGTATGTCACGAGTCTATGAAATCTGGGCTGAAAAATAAAAGACACTTGGAGGTATTGTAGACCAGGGGGGTCTCAGGCTTTTAGCTCATGTCGGAATCACCTGCAGGGCTTGTTAACTTTTGTGGGATTTCAGCCCACCCTGGAGGCTCTGATTCAGGTGGTACCTCTGGGGCCGGGGCTGCATAAGATGCTCTGACTTGACAGAGTGTTCTTGTCGTGTGCTCAGTTGCTCAGTCATGTCTGACTCTTTGTGAACCCTTGGACTGTAGCCTGCCAGGCTCCTCGGTCCATGGGATTCTCCTCCAGTGGAGGAGCTGCAAGAGACACAGTTCGATCCCTGGGTCAGGAAGATCCCCTGGAGGAGGAAATGGTAAACATCTCCAGTATTCTTGCCTGGGAAATCCTATGGACAGAGGAGCCTGGTGAGCTACAGTCCGTCCGATTACAAAGAGTTGGACGGGCCTGAGTGACTAAGCACACAAACGAGCAATGCTAAAAGGAGTTCCCAAAGCACACTTCAGTTCAGTTCAGTTCAGTTCAGTTGCTCAGTCGTGTCTGACTCTTTGCGACCCCATGAATCGCAGCACGCCAGGCCCTGTCCATCACCAACTCCCGGAGTTCACTCAAACTCACGTCCATTGAGTCAGTGATGCCATCCAGCCATCTCATCCTCTGTCGTCCCCTTCTCCTCCTGCCCCCAATCCCTCCCAGCATCAGAGTCTTTTCCAATGAGTCAACTCTTCGCATGAGGTGGCCAAAGTACTGGAGTTTCAGCTTTAGCATCGTTCCTTCCAAAGAAATCCCAGGGCTGATCTCCTTCAGAATGGACTGGTTAGATCTCCTTGCAGTCCAAGGGACTCTCAAGACTTGTCTTCTCCAACACCACAGTTCAAAAGCATCAACTCTTTGGTGCTCACTTGACCACCCACAAAACAGATTAGTTGTCATTTCTGATGTTTTTCAAGCGTATTTGACTATTTTTGCAGGAAATTTGACATGCTCGCAGTCAAATTGTGAATATTTTAATGGTTTTTTGCAATGTTAGTTTTCATTTGTTCTAGGACATGATTTCTCATCCTCAGCATGACTGACATATGGACCAGATAGTTCTTTGTTATGAGGCTGTCTTGAGCATTTTTGGATGTTTAGCAGCATCCCTGGCCACTAGCTACTAGATGCCAGTGGAAACCAATCCTCACCTCCCCCCCATCCCCAAACCCATGACAACCCAAATTGTCTGCAGACAGATGTCCCTGGGGGACAAAATCGCTGCTATTCTAGAAAATTCCAGGAGGAGTATCCTTATGTCTCCCAAGCATAAACAGAGCTGAAACTCTACTTTATGATATTGGTCTATATGTGATGATGCTTTTTAAGGGATCCTACTTCAGAAAACAGCTCATTAAGCAAGAGGATGAGCATTAATAATACAGCTAACGTTATATTCCATGTGGTTGGCATTTGTGTGTGTGAGTACTTAACGTTTTAATATCAATTACACTTAATTACAATTAGTGTTACATTACACTTAATATTACGTTACTAATTTCACTTAACCAAGAAAAGGGGGCTTTCGGGAAATTTAAGCTTTTTCTTTCTTTTTTTCCAATGACCAGCTTCCTGACTGAAGGATACTATTACATATAAGATATAAAGAGAGCTTTTCCAACAGACTTGAAAAGTGGTTGTTGATGAACAGATAATAGCTCTTTAAGAAGAATTGCCCCAGAACATTACAGACGGGGGACACCCTACAGGAAATAGCAACTGCTTTTGAGACAGTCCAAACATGGGTATTTTATTCATTCAATGGCCAATTGAATTTTAGGAAAGTTGAACCATTTACATGGAATTTTTAATAGGAGAATTTCTAATTTCCTACAAATGGAGAGGTGATCTCCTCTGAAGAACCAAGAGGCTTTTTGTTCTTAAATTTGCCTTGAGAATCCATACATGAAAGGATGTTTAACACTACTGGACAAATCATATTTGTCTTGCAGAATCTCATTTGGCCAAGCTCAATAAATCATCTTGTGAAGAAGGCTTATTTAGTACAGTGTGTGTGTGTGCGTGTGTGCGTGTTTGTGTGTTCTTACATGTGAGAAACAGAGGCGTGGGCTATTTTATTATTTCTCACTGTGCAGACCCAACTGAAGTGACTGATCATGAGTACTGTGCTTGAGAAGCAAAATTAATATGAAGATCCTAAAGGGTTTCTTGTCAACCCATTGGTATTGAAAAATACCATGGGAATCAACCCACTGGTTTTGAAAAAAGAAAAGACAAATGTATTATCTCCATTTTCCAACCAAATCTGTTATTTCATTATAAATACTGCATGTATCTTATAGAAAATCTGGTGATATATATATATGGCCGAGACCCTTTGCTGCTGTCAGTTGGCTATACCCCAAAGATGTGATTTTGAAAAAAATGAAAAAAAAAAACCCAATATCATAACTAAATTTGTCATTTCAAGGTTATTACTATAAAAAGGTTGATATCTTTCCTTCCAGTCTTATTTTTCCAGTGCATGTGTATACATACATTTTAAAATAAGTTAAGACTTTTCTGGGCTTCCCAGGTGGCGCTTGCAGTAAAGAACTTGTCTGCCAGTGCAGGATACATAAGAGACACAGGTTCAATCCCTGGGTCGGGAAGATCAGGGAGGAAGGCATGGCAACCCATTCCAGTATTCTTGCTTGGAGAATACCACGGACAGAGGAGCCTGGTGGGCTATGTCCACGGAGTCACAAAGAATCTAACACAACTGAGGTGACTTAGCACGCTCGCACGTAAGCTTTTTTAGTTTTCAGTTCCATTTCACTTTCTGTTGTAACCTGAGCATTTCCTCCAGGAAATCTGATTTTCAGGGAGAAGTCACTGATGGTGAGTGAGACACACAAATGAGCAAGCCATGGACAGTTGTGCAGGCTGTGCAGTGCACAGACCTACAGGCTGCAGTGTGAACGGTTGAAGAATCTTTCACACTTCACAGACTAGAGAACCAAGGCTTGGAGAGGGGCCGTCACTAGCCTGATCTACTCCCTGCCTTGAAGTCAGCCCCCACTAAGCTGTGATGTGCTATCACCCCGAGTGAGGTCTGCAAGATGGAAGCACTGACGAACTGGTCTGTCTCTCCCCGTTTCCTATCTTCTGAGTCTGTCTGTCATCTGCAAATCAATGGTTCCTGCCCTGCTTGCCAGCCTGGGTGGCAAACCCTGAGCTAAAAAAAATGGATTGAGCCACAGAAAAGCCTGCCTCCGCTCCCGCCCTCTTTAAGCTGCCCTTGATCTAAACAGAGCTACTTAACACCAAGAGCAAAACAGGCTGCGCCTTTGGCCAATGTGCACTGGAGAAGTTTGATTTATTGCCTGCGTTTGAAGGGATCCTCAGACAATGCGGGCTTCTGGTGGCCTGTCTGGAAACATGCTCACACACAGTCAATAAGCCCAGCTCTGAATCAGCCTCTGGATTTGCAGGAGCGTCTTCAAAGTCCCGGCGGCTGGGTTTCCAGCGAGACATGACTACGGCCTGGGAACCAGCGTGGAAGAACTGACTGGATGCTATTTTCAAATGTGGCAATGGTTTTGAGGATGATTTCATCAAGAGGCGTCCCTGTCGTATTTTTATTTTTCATTGTCTTGTCATTCCCTGGGAGGCCATGTGAAGTCAGGCTTTTAACATCCTCAGTTGAGGCTGTGAGAACTCGGGGCTTCCAGGCTGATTCCCATCGTCTGTTGGTGGCCATATCCAGCGAGTGGACAGCTTTGGGAGGGACGGGGTGGGGGTGAAGAGGATACCCAGCTGCTCAAAGGAGGACAGAGTGGCTTCACTGTTAGACTTCTCTGCTCAATCTGCTTCCTTCCCTTCTTCACAGGACTGGACAATCACCCACTGGCTCGATTACCTGATGATCACACAGCACCATGGGCTCTTTATTAAAAAAATCAAATGGGCAAACAAACCATGACATAGCCAGACAATGGAATATGATTCAGCAATAAAAAGAAAGGAGCTCCCCAGCCACAAAAAGAGTGACCTGATGTGTCTTGCAAAGTGAAAGAAGTCAGTGTAAAAAGGTTACATGCTCTGTGATGCCAGTTATGGAGATTTTGGAAAAGGCAAATCTATAGAGCCAATACAAAAACCAGCAGCTGCGGGAGTTTAGGGGCAGGGGGAGGCAGGGAGGGATGAATGGCTGGAGCAGAGGGAATGTTTAGGAGGATGCAACTAGTCTGCGTGACATTGTAACAGTGGGTACATGTCATTGAACGTGGTACATTATACATTACACGTATGTATTGTACAACACCAATAATGAGCCCTACTGTAGACTATGACCGTGTCAATAATGATGTATCAGCATTGGTTCATCAAAAACAAATGCACCACATTATTACAAGATGCTAATAATAGGTTAACCTAGAATTGAGGGAAGAGAGGGTATATAGAACCTCTCTGTACTTTTTGCTCAGTTTTTTTGTAAAATTAAAACTGCTATTTTTAAAAATAAAGTCTATTAACTTATGATTTTTAAAATGCATCTCCAAGTATATCAGTGGCACCCCTTGACGTTTGGAATAAAGTCCCCCAATCCTTGCCTTGTCCGTGGAAAGGCTGATGTGGTTTGTACCTGTCCACCCGTCTGACCCCTTCCTCCCCCTGTCATCCTTGCTGGCTTTTCTTTAGTCACACTGACCTGCATTAGTCCCTCCACCAGGCCTCAGGACATTTGCACGTGCTGGGTCTTCTGTCTCCTCCTGTCGCTGGTTTCTCCCGTTTCCAAAGTCAAAGCTGTAAGCTAAAAAACCTCCCTGAGCCCACCAACTAAGAGATTTCTGTTAGAAATTTCTGCTGCTGAGCCTTTCTTGCTCTTGGTAGCTCTGGACAGCTGCTGCTATTTTGTGTTTATGGTTATTTCTTTCTTTCGGTTACTTAGTTCGCATCCTCCGTCCCTCAACTGTAAGTCGGAAGACACAAATGAGGGAAGGGAGTTTGGTCTGTTTGGCGATTGATACCTCCAGCTGTGTTTGGCATACAGTAGGCATTCAATAAATGTCTGTGCATTTACTGATACCTACTGTATTTGTTGGAGTTCAGGATGAGAAATCTGTAACGTGGGAGACCTGGGTTCGATCCTTAGGTTGGGAAGATCCCCTGGAGAGGGGGATGGCGACCCACTCCAGTATTCTTGCCTGGAGAATTCCGTGGATAGAGGAGCCTGGTGTGCTATGGTCCACGGGATTGCAGAGTCGGACACAACTGAGCGACTTTCATTTTCAGGGTAAGGAATAAAACCCATTTTACCACTTTTAAGCTGCCAGTGTTCTAAGGTGCAGAGTTAGGATTTATGGAATTTGTAGAAGGACTAACCAAACAAGCACAAATTCCGAATCTCCATCATTCTGGCCCATTTTGACCCCTCCTCCCACACTCTGCCCTGTGAACCTTAGAGACAGCCTCCCCACAGCGCCATGACTTCCTCTGCACACCCTATCTGCTGTCATGTCCCCCCCAACACCTGGCCTGCAGGTTAAGCATCAGTCCTTCAAGGCAGACAGGCCACAGTTGGAGTCCTGACTCTGTTTACTGGCTGTACAACCAACCTCGGTGGGTTTTATTTATTTTTTTTTTAAATCTGTAAAATGAGATCTTTATGGGCCTGGCCCTCAGGCTCTTGGAGGATTAAATGCGATAATACATGTAAAGTGCCTGAGCTGATGTTTGGCTGAGGGGCATACCCACAGCATACAGTAAATAACTCTGTCCCCTTCTGGGCCAGGTGGGGTTCACAACAGCGAGTGTCAGAGGTGAGGACCCTGCCCGCGGGGAGGTCGCATCCTCGCTGAGGACAGGTATGCCAAGCTAACAAATGCAGCCCAGAGGCAGAGGGTGACCAGTGTGGGAGGAGGCAGCCACTTCAGCAAGGGCAGTCAGGGAAGAACGTGTCATATGAACTGAACCTGAATGATGGGGGTGAAGGGAACTGTATGAAGACCTGGGGAGACTGTTCCAGGCAGAGGAACATCAAAAGCAAAGTCTGTGAAGTGGGATCAGGCTGAAAGAAATAGCCAAGAAGCTGATGGATCCCAAAAGAAGTTAGTTTTGGTTTTTTAATTAATAATTATTTATTAATTAATTAATAATTATTTATTTATTTTAGTTTTGGCCGCACTGGGTCTTCGTTGCTGCACGGGCTTTTCTTTAGTTGCAGCAAGCAAGGACTGCTCTCTAGTTGCGGTGCATGGGCTTCTCACTGCCGTGGCTTCTCTTGCTGCAGAGCACAGGCCCTAGAGCACTTGGGTTTCAGTAGTTGGGGCTTCTGGGTTCTAGAGTGTGGGGCTCAATAGTTGTGGCATGAGGGCTTAGTTGCTCCTCGGCATGTGGGATTTTCCTGGACCAGGGCTTGAACCAGTGTCCCCTGCATTGCAAGGCAGATTCTTAACCACTGGACCACTGGTGGAAGTTTGAAAAAGGCTAGCTGTTAACCAACATCATTATTATTAAGATAGAAGCAGAGCAGAAGTATTTATTTTCTCTCATTTTACCCCCTCTTTTCTCTGATCCTTACAGGTTCCTCATATCCACTGAGATTTATGGGTGATCTTACTTAAATGTGCTTCATAAGAAGTCTGACTTCATAAGTGATGCTCTGTATTAGGTACCAATTGCTGTGCAGCAAATTATCCCCAAGCTAGGTGTCTTCAAGTCACAATAAATGCATATGATCTCACATAGTTTTTCTGGGTCAAGGATTTGGTAGCATCTCAGCTGGGTGGCTCTGGCTCAGAGTTTCTCTTAGGGCTGTGGTCAAGATGTCAGTCCAGGCTGCGGTTATCTGAGGGTTTGGTTAGGGCTGGTGGATCTTTTTCTAAGTGGTGCACTCACATGGCTGCCAAGTTGGTGCTGGCTGTTGGCAGGAGGCCTTGGTTCTTACCCAGGTGGGAGCCTCCACAGAGATGCTTGGGTGTCCTCACGACATGGCGGCTGGTTTCTCCCAGAGCGAGTGATCTGAGAACAAGGGGGGCACCCTGATGCCTTTTATGTACTCATCTCAGAGTTCACAAGCTTCCATGTATCTACGGTCACATGGGCCAGCTCCCGGTGAGGGGACGACACAAAGATGAGAGGCAAGGACCGTGGGAGCCATCCTGGATGTGTTGCCCCATCAGATAGATGCGTTGAGTCCATTTGCTCCCTGTTTGGGTCAGAATACCTCTGCTCAGTGAAACCCAGGGTGTGGTCCCCAGTCAAGAAGGTCGTGGCTTGTCTTTTGGTCTTGATCATTTTTACCTTAATCACGGCACACATTTTATTCTTCCCTTGCATGGTGAGAGCCCTTTTATTTCACCCTCTGTCATAGATGACCTGAGAGACCAACCCAAGCTGATTTAGTCCCTGAGACAATGAGGTAGAAATTTATAGTTGAAGTGGGAAGCAAAGGCAATGAACTTGTCTGGCAAAAGGCTATAAAATAATTCTACTGCCAGACACAGAATCTGCCATGGGAAACAGATGGGAGTATTATGTAAATATAATGAATGCCAAGAGGGCTCAGGAAAGACAACTTGTAGCTATTTAAGTGGTTTCCTAAAACATTTTTTTTTTTTTAAAATCAAGGCTGTACAGAATGCCAAAACGAGGGATGGGAGCATGAGGCTTCCTGTCAGTCCCTACTGTGTGTGTGAGTGTGTGTGTGCATGCATGCATGCTCAGTTGCTCAATCATGTCTGACTCTGCAACTCCATGGACTGTAGCCCGCCAGGCTCCTCTGTCCATGGGATTTCCCAGACAAGAATACTGGAGTGGATTGCCATGCCCTCCTCCAGGGGGGTCTTCCTGACCCAGGGATCAATCCTGTGACTCCTGCATCTCCTGCCCTGGCAGGCAGATTCTTTACCACTCAGCCACCTGGGAAGCCTGATCTGCAGGTAAAGTCATGTTTGGGGATCAGGCAACAGATGCCCAACTGATGGGCATGGAAGGCCATCCCTGGAGCTTGGAGAACTTGGAGTCCCCTGACCTGATGCTTCTTTGTGATATGAGGTCCTGCATGTGAACTTGACCTGGTTCAGTCGATGGCATGATCATCATTGTTTCAGCACCTTTGCAGCGGCCTGCAGAGGAGAAGTGGTTTGGACTTTAGGTCTGAAGATAAAGGAAGTAAACAGCAGCATATGAATTAAAGAAATTTTACTATTGGCAAACATGCTGGGGGAAATGAAGATGGGTCAATGCTGCAGTATAGAAGGCAATGTCTCTGAGTGTATCTTTTTTTAAAAAAATTATTTATTTGGGTGCATTGGGTCTTACTTATTTGGGCATTCAGGATCCTCATTGTGTCTTGCAGGATCTTTCCTTGCAGCACACAGACTCAGAAGTTGTGACTCTGGGGCTGAGTTGCTCCTTGGCATGTGGCTTCTTAGTTCCCCGACCAGGGATCAAACCTGCGTCCCTGCATTGTAAGGCAGACTATTAATCGCTGGACCATCAGGGAACTCCCTATGAATGTATCATATTTGTTCTGTGCAATCATAAGAGGAAGGAACACGTTAATTTGAGGAGCATGTGCAGTAAGAAGTGATAAAGATGATGAAATATGAGCTAAACTTAGAATATTTATCATTGTTAACCTCTCTTAAGAGGTAACTCTCCGTTTGACTTTGAAGGAGGAGGTGAGGGGTGGTCAGAGTTTTAGAAGAGGACCTTGACTGAGGCCAGAAGGGGGGAATGGGGAGGCCTTCCAAAGAACTGTTGTTTAAGCAAAACACGAAGAATGAGCAGCGTTTGCAGGGGAAGGGGACAAGGCTTATTCTCTCCTCTGTAGGGTGGAGGAAACGGACACGGAACCCACTCCCAGTTCTGCCCTTGAGGTGTGATTCCAGTCTTCCCTGGATTGACAGTACTCCCCTGTCAAGTCGGATTCACTTACTAACTGTGCATGTACATCAGGAAACAAATTCAAGTTATAAGTGATACTGTGGCATGCCCAGTACCTGGCACATAATCCTATGATTATGCACATAGTCTTAACAACAACAACAACATTCATATAAACACCCAGCATCAGAGCCCTAGCTCTGCCAAGCACCAGAATTCAGTGCCTCACCTGGACTGGCTCATTTCCTCCTCTCCATGTGGTATCACTTTCCCATTTTACAGATGAGGAAACTGAGGCCCAGAAAGGCTAAGTAACTGACCTGAAGTTGCATCAGCAGCATGTGGCAGAGCCGAGGCAGTTAGTTTGAGAAGTGGGTTTGATGGTGTGGGTACACAGCCCCTGCCCCATGTCAGTCCATCTCTCTGCTGGATCCTGCCAAGGCCTTACTTAGCATGGCTGCCCAAATAAAACTCCTCTAAAGGGGCACCTGCAGTTGTTTGGTGGGTGCACCAGTCAACGTCTCTGGTGTGTATTGGGTGTTGTGTGTTTCTGTATCTGCAGATCTCTGTAGATGCCTAATGAATGCTCTTCCCTGGACCCAGGCATAGTGCCCTTCAGATGCCCTTGGACTTAGGCCTGACAGTGCTCTATGTGCGAGGCTATTCACAGCAGCGTGACTTTGCATAGCAAGACTGTGGGTACAACACAAACGTCCTTCTGTGTGCTTACATGAGGTCACGCCAGTGATGGACGCCTGCATGCTGTGATGCGGTGCTGGACTGCTCCGAAAAGAGCAGGGATGTTCTCTGTACTGATTGAGAAAGTCTGCTGAGATAGTGAAGTAGCAAAGCAAGATGCACGGCATTGTGTATGATGCCCAGTCTGTCGCGCCTGGGAAAACAGAAGGCAGATGTACAGGTTCGTCAGGAACGTACACGATCTCCAGATGGTCACCCAAGAACTCAGTAACAGGTGTTTGTTTGTCTCTGGGGCAAGGAGCCGAGAAATTGGTGGTTCAGGGGTGGGAGAGAGGCTTCCATGTCTCTGCACAACCTTTCGCATGACATTTGAGATTTTGCTGTGCGTGTCTATACTATTGACTTCCCTGGTGGCTCAGTGGTAAAGAATTTGCCTGCCAGTGCAGGAGACTCGGGTTCAATCCCTGGGTCAGGAAGATCCCCTGGAGGAGGAAATGGCAACCTGCTCTCGTATTCTTGCCTGAGATATCTGGGGGTTAGAGATGGGGTCACAAAGAGTTGGACACAGCGACTGAACAACAACACAACAAGATGTATACAGTTAACAGACATACGTATCAAGAAAAGATAAAACAGAAACAGCTCAGGGTCTTTGAGAGATGCGTCTTTAAACACTTAGGGGGAAATATTCCTTCTCAGAGCATGATGTGAGCACCGGTGTGGGGTTCACCATCCCCCATTTCCGGAGGGGCACCTGCCTCCGTTCACATTAAGTGTCTGGCTTCACTCCAAAGCCCCTTCCGAGGGCGGCCCGGCACGTGTGTGCTGTCCTCAGAGGCTGCCAGCCTGGCCAGTGCTGCTGCACAGAGCCCCTCCGTGACCCCGAGGTGACTCTGGGGAGGGTCAGCGTCCACTGTAATTACGGTTCCCGACGCACTGGTGTCCACGGTCACTGGAGAGCATCCCTGCCGGCTGCCGCCTTCCAGCCAAGTATGGTCCGTGGAGAGGGTGAGCAGGGCCCGGTCACCTGGCTTGACACCCTGATTTGGGATGATCTCTAACGTTCCCCGCGGCCTGCCCCTGGGCTGCCAGCTCGAGTCCTTTGCAGTCGACCCTCCCCCTCGCCAGCTTTCCTGCTCTCCTGGGAGATGTTTGGATAAATGTGCAAAAGCACCACTTCCAGGAAAGACAAGGCCCCGACAGGTGTGTCCGGAGGGGACCCTGTTCTCATGGGGACGCAGAGTGGGACAGAGAACTCCTGCCCTCCAGGAATTTGCTTACTGTTGAGACACCAGACCACTGGCCCTTCCCTGCCTCACTGAGCTCTGTGTTACTTGGCCTGATTCTTCCTGATTTCTTTCTTTCAACAACAAGCATTTATTCTCACATTTGCTCTGCTTCAGCTGATTCAGGCAAACCTGGGTTGGGAAGCTCTGCTTCAGCCTGCTGACAGCGAGCTTTGGCCAGAATGTGGTTGGATCAGGTCTGCTCCACATGTTTCATTGTTGCTGTTGTTGTATTTTAATTTTATTTTTAATTGGAGGATATTTCCTTTACAATATTGTGATGGTTTCTGCTATACATCAACATGAATCAGCCACAGGTATACATATGTCCCCTCCCTCCTACCTCTCACCCCATCCCACCCCTCTTGGTTGTCACAGAGCACCAGCTTTGGGTTCCCTGCCTTATATAGCATATTCCCACTGGCTATCGACTTTGGCCACCTTGGTGAAGAGCCAACTCAATGAGGAAGGCCTTGATGCTGGAAAAGATTGAGGGAGGGAGAAGAGGGTGACAGAGGATGATATGGTTGGATGGCATCATCAACTCAATGGGCATGAGTTTGAGCACACTCTGGGAGACAGTGAGGGACAGGGAAGCCTGTTGTGCTGCAGTCCATGGGGTTGAAAAGTCAGCCACGACTGAGCCACTAAACAACAATCCATTTTACATATGGTAGTGTATCTATTTCACTGCTACTCTCTCCGGTCTATCTTTGAAGACTCAGTGGTAATTCCAGAGGTCAGGCAGTGGGCTGAGAGCTTTACATACATTCCACCCAGGTATCTATGAAATAATCATAAGAAGTAGGTTGCATAAAATCAACATTTGTCATCTGGAAACCAACACTCCAAGAAAGTGGAGAACTTGACCAAAGTTCCCCAGATGAGAGCTGAATCAAGAACAGAGTCAGGGTTTAAATTTTGGCCTCTTGGACCACCCCACCCCCACCAATCCTGCACTCAGGAGACATCGTGCATGGGTCTACAGATGCTTCCCTCTCAGCCCAGATGCAGCCTCAGTGCAACCTCAGTGGAAGATTCTAGGCAGCCACCACCAATCAAAAAGACCATAAGATCTCCAGGGCAGGGACCCAGTCTGGTTTTGGGCCATGCTGAGTCCTGGCGGCTACCCCAGTATGTGGTACTTGATTGTTGTTGCTGTTGTTCAGTCACTAAGTCGTGTCTGACTCTTTTCGACCTCACGAACTGCAGCTTCCCTGTCCTTCACCATCTCCCGGAGTTTGATCAAACTCATGTCCATTGAGTCAGTGATGCCATCCAACCATCCAACCATTTCCCAGCATCAGGTTCTTTCCCAATGAGTCAGCTCTTCGCATCAGGTGGCTAAAGTATTGGAGCTTTACCATCAGTCCTTCCAATGATTATTCGGGTTGATTTCCTTTAGAATTGACTAGTTTGATGTCTTTGCAGTCCAAGGGACTCTCAAGAGCCTTGTCCAGCACCACAACTTGTATAATACTATTGGTACTTTGTAGAAGGTCAATAAATAATTATTTAAGGGATGGAGGGAGGGAAAGAGGAGAGGAAGGAAGGTCCTATGAAGAGTTAGCTGCCTACCAGTTAACCTTCCTGCTCTGTGATGTAGGTTATTACTGTCATGCACCACCCAACCTGCTTCACAACCAACCGGGTGATGAACTCAGCAATTAGGTGATGAACCCTCCCCAGGGAAATGGGAGCAGAAGCACGAAGGGCCACATTGGGGCGAGGCTTCTGAGAAGGGTAGCTCCTCCTGGCCTCTCTCCGCTGGTGCAGCAGCGTCCTAGTGGATTTCATGGCCACAAGGCAGAGCTGGGGCCTGGAGTCATAGAGTGACCAGCCATCCAGAATATCTACCATGGCTGTTACCTCAGCAAGAAATAAACTGTTCCTGCATCTACGCCATCGTGCCCCGGGGTGGGGTGGGGTGGGGGTTCTGTGCATGGCAACAGGTTGTTCTGCCCTAACCAATCCATCACAAAAGGTAACAATCTGCCTGCCTGTAACCCAGGCAGCAGCCCAGGCCTCCGTGCCAATGAGCCAATGTCTGTGGGTTCCCCGACCCCTCTTCCTGCCCGAATAGAACTGGACGGGTTACACTGGGCAGACCAGAGTACGGTTGTGTGTACAGGTTCCTGGAGGGGCTGTTGGGGGGCACAGGCCACTGTGGAACCCCCAGTTACTTCTGGAAACCTTAGGCCCCTTCAGCATGTAATGGGTTCCTGTTTATCCTTTTTCCATTTGAGAATTAACTGTTTGTTAAGGCGTGAAAGTCTCTCTCTATTTTTTTTTAACTTTTATTTTGTACTGACATATAACCAATTAACAATGTTGTAATTTCAGGTGAACAGTGAGGGGAACACATATACATGTACCCATTCTCCCCCAGACTCCCCTCCCGTCCAGCCTGCCCCATAACACTGAGCAGAGTTGCCTGTGCTCTACAGTAGGTCCTTGTTTGCTATCCATTTTAAATATAGCAATGTGGCTATTATGTGAAAACTGTATCAATATTAATTATGTTGGTTTGGTTCATAGTGCTTTTCAGGTCTACTATATCCTACCTTTCTGTCTATTGATTCTGTTAATTTTTGAGAGTTTGATTTTGAGACTCCAACTAAAAATCTTAATTTATCTAGTTAAAAAATAATTGTAATATATAGTGGAACTATAGGTAACTTTGTTCTGTCTTTTCCAAGTCTTTTGTAAATGTGTTATCATAGTTTCATAATTTAAAAAAGAAAAAAAAAAAAAGGAAAATATAGCAGTGTGTACATGTCCATCCCAAACACTCTAACTATCCCTTACCCCTATCCTTCCCCTGCCCCCAGCAACCACAAGTTTGTTCTCTAAGTCTGTGAGTGAAAGTCCCTTTTTAAAGACAGAAAAATATGAGGAACTATTTCAGGTCAGGTTCCCTAGAAACAGAGCAAGTGGGTTATGGAGGAGCAAGTGCTTCCAGAAGAAAAGCTTGTAAAAGAGAGAGACAGGCAGGACAGGAACAGGGACAGACCAAGCAAAGCTGGGGTTCAGCCTCAGCCGGACCCACAGGGAGCTCTGGAGTATAAGGAGCATCAGTCTTCCGGACTTGAGGCAAGGGAGCCCGGCTTTTGCTGCCCTATCAGTCACTCACTGGTCCTCGGTGGGGGTCAGGGGGGAGTGAGGGGGTAGGGGATGTCTATTCCTGGGCCTCTCCAGGTAAGGCAGCATCCATCAGCCAGGATCATTCTCCAAGAGCATTGCTTATGGAGCCAGCAGCCACAGGACTCACAGCTGGGCTTCTGGGCAGGGAACTAAAACCCCAGGAGCAGCTGGGGTCGGCTGTGGGGACAGGGGCAGAGAATTCAGGATGAGGTGGTGGGCAGTAGCCAGGCATCAGCACGCTCTCTCATGTGACCCCCACAACAGCCCCAGGAGGTAGGCTGTCTCATTGCTACTGCTCCGTTTTACAGATGGGTGGAGAAAGAAATGGCAACCCACTCCAGTATTCTTGCCTGGGAAATCTCATGGATAGAGGAGCCTGGTGGGCCACAGTCCATGGGGTCACAAAGAGTCGAACATGACTGACGCGACTAAGCATGCATGGACGCACTCACACACGCACACATTGAAGCTTATAGAGAGATTAGGACCCAGATGTCAGACATGGCAGAGCAGGAGTTTGAACACAAGCATAACTGACTCTGGAGGCCCACGTGTCACTGCTGTATAATCCTGCTCCCCTCGATGCAGGAGGGGTTCGATGGTGGGCAAGGAGACATCTCTAAGCACCTTGACATTTCCATAGGAGTCTGCCTGGCCTTTGTCTCCAGGGGTGGCACCGGCCAGGAAGGCAGCTGGCAGGGCAGCTGGTCTGGCAGGGGACCCCACCCAGGGGTTGCAGACAGGGCGTGGCCAGCAGTTCTCTGGCTGGGATCCTCCGCATGCCGCCCTGCAGGTGGTGCAGTCACCGCTCTGACTCAGATTGCCAGCCTCCTGGTTTGCTGATTTTGCAAAATAAGCAGTCCTGGGCTGCTGCCTGCATGCCTTTGTGATGCCTGGCTTTCCTGGGAGTGGTGGAGAAAGAGAGGGTGTTTAAATCAGTGCGAGAAATGCACTGATCAAACAGGTCCCCCTGCCCCCCAGTCCCCTGCCACAAACTGCAAGGTACCGAGAGAAGACACCTGGGGAGCAGCAGCCTGCTGACACAAGCTCGGCTGCCTGGGCTTGGATCCCAGTCCATCACGACCGGCGAGATGCCTGGGGCAAATCACTCCCCCCTCACCTGTGGATAAAACAGGCTCATCCTTGTAGAGGTTTTGTAAGAATTAATTGCACTAATGCATGGAAAGTGCCTACTGTGTATCAAGACCTCAGTTAATTTCTACAGTCGTGAGACTATGGGTGCTCGATCCCAACTTTCCATTCCTCGTAAACCAAAGACCAGGGTCTACCCTGAACTATAAAGATGGAAAACATACCCCATTTCCCTCCGGCACTGCCTGCTTTTGTTCCCTGTCCAGTGCTTCCAGGTAACTAACTGTTGCTCATATTGGTCCAGCATCTACCATCATTGCCAGAAGCCAGAAGTCCACACCGTCTGGTTTTCCACGCTACCAATCCTCCGTGAAGCTCAGAGAGGTGAAGCAGTTTGCCCACCACTCCCTAGTGACAATTTGCTGGAGCTTGCAAGTGGGCTTAGAATCTGACTCCAGTTTCCTGCTGCTTCTCCGTCCCCTCACATTTATCTCTTCACTGTAGGAATATTTACTGGCTGCCAGTGTTGCACCAGGCCCTATACTGGTTCTGGTGTCACAGCCATGAACGACTTTGATGAAGTCCCTGTGCTCAAGGGCTCACATTCTATATATGTGTGTGCTAAGTCGCTTCAGCGGTGTCTGAGTCTTTGCGACCCCTTGGACTGTAGCTCACCAGGCTCTTATGTCTCCTGCATTGGCAGGTGGGTTCTTTTCCATTAGGGCCGACTGGGAATCCCTTACATTCTAAGCCTTAAATTCAATATCAGCAAAGTAGGATAATAAGCAAGCAAACAACTCCCCACATAGGACAGTTGTGGGTGACGACAGATGCACCAAAGAAAATAAGACAGGACACTGGGAAATAGAGTGATGACGTGGGGACTGCTGTGGTTTGGTGGTCTGGACAGGTGAAGTTGGAGAAGAAGCAAGAGTGAGGTGAGGGCAGAAGCTTTCCCCTTTCTAGGGGAAAGGTCTCTGTGCAGAACAAGAGCCAAAGTAGAGGTGGAAGAGGGAGCAAGCCTGGCTTGTTCTCATGGAACACAGGAAGCCAGCGTAGTGTGGCAGGAGCTGGGTGAGCAGGGAGAGGGCAGGGCTGCATGACCCTGCCTCGGTCAGCTCCTGAGAGCTCACCCTCGCCCTGCCCCCCACTCCCTCCACAGCTGCACCCCAACTCCAAGGACCACTTTTCCAGCATCTGAATGCACATTTCAAAGCTCATGGAATCTAATGGCTGGAGTCTCTGAGTTCCTTCTCCTCTTCATCATCATCATTGTTGTTTAGTCGCTTAGTCTTTGCAACCCCATGGACTATAGCCCACCAGGCTCCTCTGTCCATGGAATTTCTGGGGCAAGAATACTGGAGTGGATTGCCATTTCCTTCTCCAGGAGATCTTCCCGTCCCAGGGATCAAACCCGTGCCTCTTTCATCTCTTGCACTGGCAGAGCAGATTCTTTGTCACTGAGCCACCAGGGAAGACTGTCATCATCATTATTATTATGATATTGTCACCAGTCCTATTTAACAAGTGAGGAAACTGACTCAGAGAGGTTAAGTGACTTGTCCAGCATCACACGGCTAGAAAATGGAAGAACTGGAATTTGACCCCAGACTGATTTTACCACTACCCTTCACTGGCTCAGAAGACAGGACCCTGTGTATCCTAAACACTCCTAAGTCCAAGCTTATACACTTATTACCTTAAAAATGCATGTGAGGTTTCTATTCCGCTCAACTTTATGTTTTTGCTATGCCTTCAAGGAGCCACAGCACAAACCCTGGCCCTGGGCTCAGACCATGGGGCCGGAGGACCCAATCCTGCCTGCCCTTTGCCTGTCTGCGGAAATACACGTTACAGAACAAAACCACACCCCTTCGTTCACAGATTGCTGTTGGGTGACTTCCTGCTCAAACATGGAACCCAGTAGCTGCTACTGGGACCGTATGGCCCTCAACGCCTAAAATATCGACTGACTGGCCCTTTACAGAAAAGGGCTGCAGACCCTGGTCCATGGGCACCTGCTCAGTCTGCTCAGACTGAAGGAGCATGACTCCGAAAGACACCCTGAGTACACAGCGCCCAGCCCAGGGTGCAGCACAAAGTGGGCCCTTAAAGCAGGTGATTGATTCTTCCCTGGGGCTTCCCTGGTGGCTCAGCTGTAGGTTAAGAATCTGCCTGCCAATGCAGGAGAGGCACGTTTGATCCCTGGTCTGGGAAGATCCCTTGGAGAAGGAAATGGCAACCAGCTCCAGTATTCTTGCCTGGGAAATTCCATGGGCAGAGGAGCCTGGAGGGCTATAGTCCATGGGGTTGCAAAGAGTCGGACACTTGGCACTTAGCGACTGAACAACAAATTCTTCCAAGGCCTTGAACAAATGTTCCTTCCTGCAAGGAGATGCCATAACCCTGGCCATGGGCCCCCTCTCTCTCAGAGGGGATGTGCAGGTAAAAACCTCTACTGCATATGCTGCTAGCAGTTGCCAGACTTACAAGTAAAAGTACAAGACAGCCAGTTGAATTTGAATTTCAGATAAACAGCAACAAAGTTTTTAGTATAAAAACTTACACTAAAAAGTTAGTCTAACATTATTATGCTAAAATTTTCACTTTGCTATACTAACTTCCAAATTTATTATGCTGAAATCTTTAGCATAAAATGTACCCAATATTACGTGGAATATACATATGCTAAAAATATATTCTAAAATTATTACACTGAAAATTCTGAAGTTTTATATTAAATTCCAAATTTATTATGACAAAATCTTAGGATAAGTATGTCCCAAATATTGCGTGGGATACACTTATGCCAAAATTATTCTAAAATTATTATGCTAAATTTCTAAAATTATTGGACCAAATTCTAAATTATTACACTAAAATCTTTAGTAAAAAGATTACACTAAAATCTTTTAGTAAAAAGCATGTTCCCAAAATTACATATGGAACATACTTTACTAAACAAATTCTTCTACTAAAATTATGAAGTTATTATACTAAGTTCCATATTTATTATGCCAAAATTTTAGTGTAAGTGTGTTCCAAATGGGCTTCCCTGGTGGCTCAGATGGTAAAGAATCTGCCGAATATTTCCTGGGATATACTTATGCTTAAAGGTTTTTATCCGTTGTTTATCTGAAAATTCCAGTTTAACCGGCTTTTGGTGTTTCATCTGGGATTACTACAAAGGAGGGAATCTGGAGGCAGAAGAGGAAGCTCAGGCCTGTAGGGACTTTCTCCTTGCCAGACTTCTCCATGGTGAATTGGTTTCAATAGTAGATGCAGGAACTGTAGCCACGGCAAGCTTCCAAGACCCTTCCCCAAATGATTTTAAAGTAGGACATCCTCTCAGTACCCAAACAAAGTGAACTATTTTCCAAGAGAGCATCCCAAAATCTACTTCTGGATGCAAGGTCTGTAGCTTTAAGGCAGCAGAATTTTTATTTATTTTTTTAAATCGTCCTTGTTTTGTTTCGTTTGGTGTTTCACAAGCTGAGATCTGATTTTCCTATCTAAGTTGCTCTATCCTTGTGTTCCTCTCTCTGGCTCTCTGCTTCTCCCTGTCTCATTGTAACATTTCTTGCTCAGGGGAATGGAGCAGGAGATAAAATGCCTTTTGACAGGTGACAAGATGAAACCAGCATCATGAAGGGTTTGGGGCCGTAATCCGGGTGGCAGAAGGGAGGAGCAATGAGCTTAGGAATGAAACAAAGTTGAGCAGGAGGCATAGCTGCTGCCAAGGGGACCTGCAACCAGGAATTTCTGCTTCATGGGATCATTATGAATGTTAGATGAGTTAATAGGTGTGTGGTATGTGAGGGTGACCTATTATTATTAGGGCAAACAAAGCAGTGAAACACAATTGAACAGAAGGAGAGGATATCGTGTGTGCTATTTCAGGGACAGAGGATGGGAAAATCTTGTTGGAGGTGACAAGGGGGAAGGACAGAGCCTTCCTTGGATGTTCAAGAGAAGAGGCTCTGATGGCAGAAGAAACAGCTCATCAGAAGCCCTGAGTGAGATCACGGTTGTCAGGGGCAAGTTCAAGGCCACTGAGGCTAGAGCTTAGATATCAAGGCAAGATCAAGGGATGAGGCTGAAGAAGGACATGCAGGTCACTGCTGGCCTTGCCTATTGTTTCATGCTGCCTGGGAGCCACTGGGGTTTCTGAGCAGGAGGATGACAGGTTGTGTTGGTTGCTACATGAATGAGGTGTGTGGGGGTCAGAACAGAAGCAAGGAACTAGCTGGGAGGCCATGGGGTCCAGATGAGAAGTGATAGCGACCTTGAAAGGAGTCTGGATGAAAAAAGTGATGAGAAGTGGTCAGATTGGGCCTCCGTTCAGAAGATGTGGCCAATAGGAGTTACTGACATGGGATAGAGCCTATGAAAATCAGGGGTCAATGGTGACTATAAGATTTTGGTCTAACCAGGTGAAAGAGAGCCGGTTACCTAAGTGGGGATAGAGCACAGAAGAGTAACACCATCAGTGGTCATTATCATTGCATTATTTTATTATAAGAGTTGTAGGAGAGCAGTAAATATCTGGCCCATGCTCCTTCAAGCCCTAAGCTCACTGTTTAGGTTAAGTCAGTCCCCACAAAGGCGAGGGGTTTTAGTCTGAATAAGAAACCTCTCACAAGGGTAAGTACGGTTTGGTTTGCCCTCTATAGAAGGGAATCACCTTGTGCCCTTACCTGCGGAAAACTTTACTTTCTTGACAAACATTGAATGAAAGTTGTCAGTTGTCTAAGACTGTATCCATGGGCCTTCCCACTTTGTAAATACCCATTTTAGTATTTCCTCAAGTTGTGCATATTCTAGAGCAATTTAGAAAGCAGCTCCTTCTCCAGCCCCGTTCACACCTAATGTATACTGAGGACAAACCCAAGGGGTGGGTCATTTGATGTTTGGAATTTTCGTCGTCAATGCCCCCTACTCTGGATGGTGCTAATCAGGAATTGCGTGTATTTCAGATGCACAGAGGTGTATTTACAGGTGCATGGAGATTCATCAGAGTGTTTTCACTGTGTCCTCTCCACACCCAGGTTGGTTGAGTTGAAGTCTCTTTGGTGAACATTTCCTAAACCACAGGAGAGCAGCACATCACTGACCACATCACACATACACACACTCAGGCATGCACACGCATGCACACACACACACATACACACACACGAAAGGTGGTTAGATCGTGTATCCGTTCAGAAGATGCAGCCAATAGGAGTTACTGACAGATGGAATAGAGCCTATGAAAGCCAGAGGTCAATGGCAACTCTAAGATTTTGGTCTAACCAGGTGAAAGAGAGCCAGTTACCTAAGTGGGGGCAGAGCACAGAAGGGTAACACCATAAAGAGTAACACACACACACCTTGTTTCCAAAGGGAGAAAAATCTTTGTAAATGTAAGTTGAAGTCACAGGGGAGGTGGAAAAGTGGAAAGGTGGTCTTTTTCCCCAAGAGATTACTCTCATGGTGTTTTCAGTTAATATAATACAGCAGATTGAGCTTCCGTGAGCTTCCCCCAAAATTGTAGACATTTCTTCTAAAACCATGACTTGAAAGAGTCTATGATAGTTGTTTAGTCGCTCAATCGTGTCCAACTCTTTGCGAGCCCATGGACTACATAGCCCGCCATGGAATTCTCCAGGTAAGAATACTGGAGTGGGCAACAATGCCCTCCTCCAGAGGCTCCTCCTGACCCAGGGATCGAACCTGCATCTCCTACATTGGCGAGTCTACAATAGACACAAGTGATCCATACTTGATAGATGCCAATATTCAGCATCATCAGCTTCAATGGCCATCTTCTGCCAGCTAGCCTTCCACACCTCTTGCCTGTGTTGGCTCCAAGACACACAACAACGTGCAAGGGACCTGTTTTTACAGTCCTTGCCCTCAATGCATGTCAGGGCAAGAACTTTCCTTTCATGCTGCACACGTTCCTGTCAAAATCTCTGACTTCCCAAGCCACTTGGTAGAATAGAAAACCATCTCCCTAGAATCTTTGCATATCTCGTTCAAGTTCAAAACTCATCTCCTGTCATTTATAATCATTTGGCAAGTTTCATTTAAAAAGAAAATCCATTTAATGAAATATTTCTGTTTAAATACCAGCACATTAGATTTGCAAAAATGTACCCATCTTGAATATATTTAAGCAAAAATCAATAAAAGTTAATAGCATATTGCAAGAGCATTACAATGACAGAAAGTCAAATAATTCCTTTTGTAATTGAATAGTATCACTGGAGTGTATGAAGAAATCAACAACGACATTTCTACCATATCTTTTCAAATGGTGTGTGAAATTCAACCATTGGGCTGTGATAGCCACATACAATTCAAATTTGACTAATTAGGTGAATTGTGCAATTTTCCATTTTTTAATAGGAAAGGGGATGGCAAGGCAATTTTGAGAGGGTTGGGGCCAGAATGAGTGGGGGTAAAACCATGTGAAGACAGCAAAGTCTTTAACAACAATGTAATTTGAAAAAAGGATTTAATTGGAACCTATTAGGAGACAAGCCAGCTGGTTTGAAGGACAAGATTAAAAATATTTCATTAATGCACATGTGACTATGGGAATAGACACTCAAAGAATTCATCATTTTCTCGAGTCACTGACTGCCCAGCACTTTCTCCGAAGAAGAGGGGCTCACAGACTGTTAGGCTCAAGAGACTTTGTATTTCTTTCTGGTCTCTGGTATGGATTTCCCCCTAGGACAATGGTCATCTGTTCTTACCTTGAACACCAATTTCTACCCTTCCTTAGGAGGATCTTGCCTGTTTTCAGAGAAACCATACCTCCTCTGTTCTTAACCCTGAATTTTTGAGTCAAGAGGTTCATGTCACCTGCCTTAGTGTGGGCCCTGATTGGATAAAATCAGTCGTCAAGTTTGACCTCCTGGGCACAGGGACTGGCTCAGTGGATGCGCACATCACCAAGTCAACATTAAGAAGATGTGAAGGGTATATATATTTTCTTGGCTCTGTCAGCTGAGAGGGCCTAGAAGCAATGATTCTCCAGTAACAACAAGCCAAACTAGAGTCTAGACCTTGGTTTCCAGTGCCATTCTCAACTAAAAGGAACCAGGGCTCCTTGGAAAAATTGCTGATCCCAGGACCCCCGTGGGAAATATACAAGATGAGCCTGCAGCATTGTACAATGCCAGGATGTAAGGATTTGTTAAAAAAAAAGGGGGGGGTGGTGTATATCGAAGGGACACGAGAGCTAACTGAAACCTCCCAATGGTCAAAGCTGGAACAATTTGAGCAGAAAAGTGAAGTAATGTTGGACTATAATCCAGAGGATAAGATGAGAGGATGTAAAATCCACAGTGATGTAAGTAAATGATTGAGCAATGAATAAATAAATACATTAAAATAGACAAATCTCCCATGCAGAAAAACTCCAAATAATTTATGTAGATACTTCACCCCCAGGGAGATGGAACATAACCCTCCCATCCTTAAGTGTGAGTTGCTCCTAGCAATAGCCCTTCAAAGAGCACAGGATGGAAAGAGTGAAAAAAGAGTAACTTTACGGTTAGAGAAACCTGCCAGATATGACCTCAGGCAGGTGATCTAGGTCAACAGAGATAGTGTGGACATTCCTTAGGATGTGATGAGAAGGGCACTTTACCTGGGGGGTCTTCCTCCCTCAAACTTACCATCCCAGGATACACATGAGAAAACACGAGACAAATCTGAATCTGAATTGAGGGACAGTGTAGGGAATAGCAGAGCAGTCCTCCTTAAAACCGTCCTCAAAAACAAGGAAAATGAGAATCTCTCATAGCCACACACAGCCTAAAGAGACACTATGACTACATGTCATATAGTGTCCTGGGTGGGATCCTGGACCAGAGAAAGAACATTAGGGAAAAGTTAAGGGAGTGTTGGTCACTCAGTCATGTCTGACTCTTTGCAACCGCATGGATTATAGCCTGCCAGGCTCCTCTGTCCATGGGATTCTCCAGGCAAGAATATTGGAGTGTGTTGCCATGCCCTTGTCCAGAGGACCTCCTCAACCCAGGGATCGAACTCACATCTCCTGTATTGCATGCAGTCTTTATCATCTGAGCCACCAGGGAAGCCTGAATATAGTTTAGACTTTAATTAATAATCATGTATCAATACTGGCTATTAATTGTGACACATACTCATCTAAGATGTTAAATATAGAAGAAACAGTTTGGGGGGTATATGGGAACTCCAGTACTATGTTTGAAAATTTCTTCTGTAAATCTAAAACGGTTCTGAAAAAACTTTAAATATCATTTTAAAAATCTGATAGGAAGTGATATTTATAGGGGTTCTGGGAAAATAAAGCTCTTTTGGGCTGCGTCATGTGTGGAATGTGAGGATTTGGTGTTTAAAAACTGAGTGCACTATTTTGCTACCAAAGACGGAAAGATGAGCTGCTGGCAATTGCTCAGTACAGCCTGGGGACAAACCCACTGCAGAAGGAAGAAAGGAGAGGTGGAGAGGAATCAAGCCCTTGAGGGTATGCATGAGTGTTGGGCTGAGCCTTGCCTGAAACTAACACTGTTCTTGACTTCTTTGATTCTGAGCCAATGTATAAATCCCTTTATTGTTTGAGTGGGAACTTTGGAAAATTGAAGCATCATGATTAACTATGCAGAAGGATTCCCCATCTTCTCTGATCTTCACCTGATCCCCCAATTCTGAACTCACTCTTTGTTGGGTTTGGGGTGCAATTTAATGGCCAATAAGGTCTGAGCAATAAGGTCTTTGGGGCTACTTTCCCACAGCTTCCAAGGGCAGAGAGTAAGGTGTAAGGGTTGGGGGCTGCAGGGACCCCCGGGATAATGGGGTTTTTGGAGCTGATCTTCAGTTCCCACCCAATAATCTCTCTCCCCAGCGGAGACTCTACAGCCAGAGGATGATTTCTGGAGGGTTTTGTTGGAGCTGAGACTCAAGCTCAATGCTTCTCAGTTTTGTGTGGTTTGTGGTTATTGGTTGTTTTACTTAAGGCTGGCTGGAGGCGTGGTGTGACTGCTGTTTGGGATTTCATTGGACTCTAGACTTCACTGGACAATCACCCCCTCCTGGCCCCACCTCACCGCCACTCATCATGTCACTGCCACTCATCATGATGTTTCTGTTTATTTTTTAAATCCTTTTTGTGTTGATTATTTAACCTGGCAAAACTTCAGAAATGAATGCCATGCATGTAAATAAACAGTCAAACATTTCTAAATTGTCCCTGAACCCCCAGGGAAGGGATTGTCTCTTAATCATCTTTAGTTTCCCTGTTCTCATGTTGCCTGGTGGCTCAGTGGTAAAGAATCCGCCTGCCAATGCAGGAAGCACAAGAGATGTGAGTTCAGTCCCTGGGTCAGGAAGATCTTCTGGAGGAGGAAATGGCAACCCACTTCAGTATTCTTGCCTGGAGAATCCCATGGACAGAGGAACCTGGCGGGTTGCAGTCCACTGTGGTCGCACAGAGTCAGACATGATTTAGTGACTGAATAATAATAACAAGGTATATGGAGTTGAGTGGCATAATGCCAGGGTGAGATGCTAAAGCTGGTAAGGAGGGCAAACATCTTCTATGGCAAAACTTAACCTAGAAAATCCATGAGATCTCTGTAGAGTGTAGGTTTGCACACCCAATCCTATAGGGTAATGTGTGTATATCAGTGTGTAAGGTATGTGGACATATGATATGTGTTGCAAAGAATGAATATGCAGAGTTCTTTCTCAAGGTTTTCTCTTACAGCAGAAAGAGTCCATAGTGTGTGTGCTAAGTCACTTCAGTCGTGTCTGACTCTTTGTGACCCCATGGATTGTAACCTGCCAGCCTCCTCTCTCCATGGGGAGGCAAGAATATTGGAGTCGGTTGCCATACCCTCCTCCAGGGATTGAATGAATCTATGTCTCTTATGTTCCTGAATTGGTAGGAGGGTTCTTTACCACTAGGGCCACCTGGGAAGTCCAAGAGTCCATAGCGAGCATAACAGTTTCAGAATAGCCTCCACTGGGCTCCTCACTGGCCATCCATTTGGCAGCTGGTGGAGCCCTGTCAACCCAGGTGTCATCTCATCCCTGCTCCTGCAACTCCTCTTTCACACAGAGTCAAACCAAGGCTCTTACAGCAGCCCCAGGACCCTAGATCCGGCCCCTCTCACATCCCACCTGCCCTCTCCTTGTTCCCTTCAGCCACACTGGCCCCCTCGTGTTTCTGGAACCCATCAGTCCTGCTCTCAACAATGGCTGCTGTCCCCTCTGCCTGCAGGTCCCAAAGAGCCACAGGCTGCGTTGCTCACCTCCAAAGTTTCCTACTAATGTCACCCTGACCACCCCTCTATGCTCAGGTTTAGTCCCTCTCACCCCGCTTTATTTTTCTCCAGGCAATTTACCCCCTATGTTTTATTTTAAAATTTTGTTTCATTGTAAGTCCCAGAAGGATGAGATTTCATGACCAGGTTTTGTTTTCTAATGTAAGCCTGGCTCCTAAACATGTGCTAGACACTGGCAGGTGGTTAGTCAATATTTGCTGTATGTATGTATGAATGAACAAATAACCCTGTGCCCAATGGCTTATAAGTCAGTCCAGGTCTTTCATTCAAAATGTTGTGCAGACTTACTGGATGCTATGCTTCAATCAAACATTTACTTAAAATGGAGTAGGAGTAGAGTGTCTTCATGTCCACTCTATGAGATATGGTTATTGTTGTTTAAATGAGGAGGAAAGGAAGGTCAGAGAGGGGTAAAGTGGCTGAGTTTATCTTCTCCTAATCAACAAGCAGCAGGTGACCTCATTCTAGGAGAGCTCAGGACTGTCACCTTTTATCCTCCCTCCTATAAGTGGGCCCTGGCAAAGGAAGGTGTGTTGTGGATGCCATCAAGAGACAAAGAAGACACTTGAATATCTAGGTAATTTGTTGACTGAGCAAGTGTTTGTTGAATGACTAAAGAGGAGACAGAGCCAACATCTTCCCTTTGGAGCCTCTGCTGTAACACATTGTAGGTGAAAGAACTGGGGAGGAGGGAAGGAAGATGTGCAGAAAGAAAGAGAAGCAAGATCAGATCTTGATTTCTAATTTTATGGTCTCCCTTAGGCTGAGCCAGACCTGCCTTTGAGTGTTTGAGTGTGAAGGTACAGGTCAGCAGTGGCCTGCCACAGGGGCAGGGGCTCTAGGTGCAGCAGACCTGGGTGTGGCATAAACCCTCTTAGAGGAGGTCACCATTAACCCCACTATAGAACCGCCAGAACTTACACAGGACAGAGGAAACAGACTCTTGGAGGGCACAAACAAAACCTCGTGTACACCAGGACCTAGGAGAAACTGCGCTCACAGTGACCCCACAAGAGACTGACCCAGATTTGCCTGTGAGTGTCCAGGAGTCTCCAGGTCGGCGATGGCCTGCTGCAGGGTTAGAGGCACTGAGTGCAGCAGTGCGTGCATGGGACCTTTTGAAGGAGGTCGCCATTTTCTTCATTACCTTCACCATAGTTTGATTTCAGGTTAAACAATAGGGAGGGAACACAGCCCCTCCCATCAACAGAAAATTGGATTAAAGATTTACTGAGCATGGTCCGCCCATCAGAACAGGACCCAGTTTCCCCCACTAAGTCTCTCCCATCAGGAAGCTTCCATAAGCCTCATATCCTTCTCTATCAGAGGGCAGACAGACTGAAAACCACAATCACAGAAAACTAATCAATCTGATCACATGGACCACAGCCTTGTCTAAACCAATGAAACTATGAGCCATGCCATGTAGGGCCACCCAAGATAGACTGGTCATGGTGGAGAATTCTGACAAAACGTGGTCCACTGGAGAAGGGAATAGCAAACCATATCAGTATTCTTGCCTTGAGAACCCCATGAACAGTATGAAAAGGCAAAAAGATATGACACCAGAAGATGAACTCACTAGGTCGGTAGATGCCCAATATGCTACAGGACAAGAGTGGAGAAATGAGTCCAGAAAGAATGAAAAGACAGAGCCAAAGCAAAAACAACACCCAGTTGTGGATGTGACTGGTGATGGAAGTAAAGTCTGAGGCTATAAAGAACAATATTGCATAGGAACCTGGAATGTTAGGTACATGAATCAAGGTAAATTGGAAGTGGTCAAACAGGAGATGGCAAGAGTGAACATCAACATTTTAGGAATCAGTGAACTCAAATGGACTGCAATGGGTGAATTTAACTCAGATAACCATTATATCTACTACTGTGGGCAAGAATCCCTTAGAAGAAATGGAGTAGCCCTCATAGTCAACAGAAAAGTCTGAAAAGATTGCAGTACTTGGATGCAATCTCAAAAACAACAGAATGATCTGTTTGTTTCTTAGGCAAACCATTCAATATCACAGTAATCCAAGTCTGTGCCCCAACCAGTAATGCTGAAGAAGCTGAAGTTGAACAGTTCTATGAAGACCTACAAGACCTTCTAGAACTAACACCCAAAAAAGATGTCCTTTTCATTATGGGGGACTGGAATGCAAAAGTAGGAAGTCAAGAGATACCTGGAGTAGCAGGCAAATTTGCCCTTGGAGTACAGAATGAAGCAGGGCATAGGCTAATAGAATTTTGCCAAGAGAACGCACTGGTCATAGCAAACACCCTCTTCCAACAACACAAGAGAAGACTTTACACATGGACATCACCAGATGGTCAATACCGAAATCAGATTGATTATATTCTTTGCAGCCAAAGATGGAGAAGCTCTATACAGTCAGCAAAAACAAGACTGGGAGCTAACTGTGGCTCAGATCATGAACTCCTTATTGCCAAATTCAGACTTAAATTGAAGAAAGTAGGGAAAACCACTAGATCGTTCAGATATGACCTAAATCAAATCCCTTACAACAATACAGTGGAAGTGACAAATAGATTCAAGAGACTGAATCTGATAGAGTCCATGAAGAACTATGGGCAGAGGTTCATGACATCATACAGGAGGCAGTGATCAAGACCAACTCCAAGAAAAAGAAATGCCAAAAGAAAAAATGGTTGTCTGAGGAAGTCTTAGAAATAGCTGAGAAAAGAAGAGAAGCTAAAGGCAAAGGAGAAAAAGAAAAATACACCTATTTGAATGCAGAGTTCCAAAGAATATCAAGGAGAGATAAGAAAGCCTTCCTCAGTGATCAGCGCAAAGAAATAGAGGAAAACAATAGAATGGGAAAGACTAGAGATCTCTTCAAGAAAATTAGAGATACCAAGGGAACATTTCATGCAAAGATGAGCCTAATAAAGGACGAAATGGTACTGACCTAACAGAGCAGAAGATATAAGAAGAAGTGGCCAGAATACACAGAAGACTATACAAAAATATCTTCATGACCAAGATAATCACGATGGTGTGATCACTCACCTACAGCCAGACATCCTGGAATGTGAAGTTAAGTGGGCCTTAGAAAGCATCACTACGAACAAAGCTAGTGGAGGTGATGGAATTCCAGTTGAGCTAGTTCAAATCCTGAAAGATGATGCTGTGAAAGTGCTGCACTCAATATGCCAGAAAATTTGGAAAACTTAGCAGTGGCCACAGGACTGGGAAGAGTCAGTTCTCATTCCAATCCCAAAGAAAGGCAATGCCAAAGAATGCTCAAACTATTGCACAATTGCACTCATCTTACACTCTAGTAAAGTAATGCTTAAAATTCTCCAAGCAAGCCTTCAACAGTACATGACCCGTGAACTTCCAGATATTCAAGCTGGATTTAGAAAAGGCAGAGGAACCAGAGATCAAATTGCCAACATCTGTTGGATCATAGGAAAAATAAGAGAGCTCCAGAAACACATCTACTTCTGCTTTATTGACTATGCCAAAGCCTTTGACTGTGTGGATCACAACAAATGGTGGAAAATCCTTAAAAGGAGGGGAATACCACCAGACCACCTTACCTGCTTCCTGAGAAATCTGTTTGCAGGTCAAGAAGCAGCAGTTAGAACTGGACATGGAACAACAGTTTGGAACAACATGGCTCCAAATTGGGAAAGGAGTACATCAAGGCTGTATATTGTCACTCTGCTTATTTAACTTCTATGCAGAGTACATCATAAGCAATGCTGGGATGGATGAAGCACAAACTGGAATCAAGATTGCCGGGAGAAATATCAATAACCTCAGATATGCAGATGTTTCTTCCACCCTTATGGCAGTAAGGTTTCTGCCACCCTTATGGCAGAAAGTGAAGAAGAACTAAAGAGCCTCTTGGTGAAAGTGAAAGAGGAGAGTGGAAAAAGTTGGCTTAAAACTCAACATTCAGAAAACTAAGATCATGGCATCTGGTCCCATCACTTCATGGCAAATAGATGGGGAAACAATGGAAACAATGAGAGACTTTATTTTTTGGGCTCCCAAATCACTGCAGATGGTGACTGCAGCCATGAAATTAAAAGATGCTTGTTCCTTAGAAGAAAAGCTATGACATCCTAGATAGCATATTAAAAAGCAGAGACATTACTCTGCCAAGAAAGGTCCATCTAGTCAAAGCTATGGTTATTTTTCATGTATGGATGTGAGAGCTAGACTATAAAGAAAGCTGAGCACCAGAGAATTGATGCTTTTGAACTGTGGTATTGGAGAAGACTCTTGAGAGTCCCTTGGACTGCAAGGAGATCCAACCAGTCCATCCTAAAAGAAATCAGTCCTGAATATTCATTGGAAGGACTGATGCTGAAGCTGAAACTCCAATACTTTGGCCACCTGATTCGACGAACCAATTCATTTGAAAAGACCCTGATGCTGGGAAAGATTGAAGGCAGGAGGAGAAGGGGGATGACAGAGGATGAGATGGTGGGATGGCATCACCAACTTGATGGACATGAGTTTGAGCAAGCTCCAGGAATTGGTGAAGGACAGGGAAGCCTGGCGTGCTGCAGTCCATAGCGTCACAAAGAGTTATACACGACTGAGCAACTGAACTGAACTGAGTTTAGGCTACGTGGCATCTCTGCCCTAACTAATGTAGAAGTTAGTTAAGAACAACAATAATTAGCATAGATAGAGGACTTTTTGCTTTTCTTATTGCCTGTGAGTTATACAGCAAAACTTCAGTCCACTGCAGGTTTAAATTAAGAAAATAGTTCTGACGTAAATGGTAAGAAAATGTAAGTAGGTAAATTGGGAAGAGATACTGCCTTTCCTCTACCCTGCGAGACCATCAGTTGTAAGGATGTTGGAATGAGTGAACTGTTGGAGTCAAACAGCCCTGAATTCAAATCCTGGTTCTTCTACTGGCAATTAATAGCAACAGGACCTTAGACAAGTCATGCTGCCATGTATCCATCCACTTATTCATCCAACCATCCATCCATTCATCCATCTATCTATACATCCATCCATCCATCCACTCAACAAATATTTGAACACCTACTACACCCTAGGCATTTGAGAACTGAAGTCAACCGAAATCCCTGTGTTTGTGTTAAACCATACAGAAACTAAACTAAACAGAATTGCTTGCTGCAGGACATATATGCTCCTGAAAGATAAGACTATCAACTAGCTAAACAGCTTCCTTATCAAGAGTTTTTTTTTTTTTTTTCTGCAAAGGACTTCTGTTCAGGGGGACAGTGGCCTTCAGTGTCTGTAACCTAATCTTGGAACCTGGGAATATGTTTTATTTTGTTACAAAAAGGACTTTGCAGATGTGATTGGTTTAAGGACCTTGAGATAGGGAGATTATCCTAGATTATCCAGTGGGATTAATGGAATCCCAAGGGTCCTTATAAGGGAACAAGGGAGGCAGGAGGTGTAGTGTCAGAATGCAGCAGAGAACAGCTCCACTGGCTATTGTTGGCTGTGAAGACACAGGATAGGTACATGAGCTAAAGAATGTGGGAGCTTCTAGGAGCTGGAAAAGGCCAGGAAATGATTCTCCCCAGAGCCTCCAGAAGGCTCTGTAAATACCTAGATTCTATTTTATTTTTAAACAATTTTAGTTTAAAATTTTTTAAATTTATATTGGAGCATAGTTGATTTACAATGTTGGGTCAAGACCTTGATTTTTAGTCTAGTGGGACCCATTGCAACTTTTGATTGTAAGATAATACATTTGTGTTAAGGCACCAAGTTTGTGGCAACTTGTTTTAGCAGCAACAGGAAATTAATACAATGTCAGATAATACATATTTTCAGCTGTGTAGGTTGTATGTTCTTTTTCACAACCTCTGTCACTGATGGTAAACACAGGAGCCAGTTTGGACCCTGGGCCGGGCCACAATATGGCGACACTTGTCAGAGGAGCCTGGAGGGAATAGCATGCGGTCTCCTACAGTCCCTGGGGTTGCAAGGAGTCGCACACAACCGAACACACACAGTCCTAGCATACTGAATGGGGAGTGATAACAGTAGAATGTTGTATTGTGAGCATGGAATGAAATAATGCATGTAAAACTTTTAGTGGTGCCTGAGAAATAGCAAGCACCCAGTAAAGTTTATTATTATTTTATTTTTTTATGTGGATCTTTTTTTACATTTTTATTGAATTTGTTACAATATTGCTTCTATTTAATGTTTTGGTTGTTTGACCACAAGACATGTGTGATCTTATGTCCCCAACCAGGGATCAAAACCACACTTCCTGCACTGAAAGGTGGAGTCTTAACCACTGGACTTCCGTGGGAGTCCCTGTAATTAATATTATTTTCTCAATCAATATTGCGGCATTGGTTACATGAAGAGGAATACACTTGATTTGTCCAGTAGTCTGCCCATCAGGACACTATAAGGAAAGGCCAAGTACCGTCTATTTGTCAGATATTTCTGATTAAAGCTCTTCTCCAGCAGCTCATAGACAACCACAGAAGGGGAAAAACAGCTTGAGGAGGAAGAATAAATGAGAAGAATCGTCTTTACCTGAAAATGACAACCTGGAACAGATTTGGTGAAAAACAAACATCTCTAAGTCACAGGATCATCCCAGCTTTGAATGGCGTGGGGCTCTTCTGTTACTATTTTCCCATTCCAGCATTGACATATTTTATTACTAATTGCTTCTTCAAACCTCATCAATGATCTTTTGCACTTTCCTCAAAGAAATGTTGAAAGCTTTTAATGAAGAAATTAATTATGTATAGTCTTGAATGCAAATTAGACTAATTAATTGTAGCATTGATACCCTCTCCTAGCACAAAATATGAGAAGTGGCATTATACATATTTATAAGGTACAGTACATTTTGACAGATGCCTGCAGATTGTGATGAAAAGGTGGTCAAGGTGTCTGAAAGGATGCCTTCTCTCTGACAGATGAATGTGGCTGCATTTCGTGAGAAGTTTGGGTGAGTTGTCAACAATAGTGACTTTAGAATGTTGAGATAGGAAAACTTTGGGCATAAAATGAATTTCCCCCCAAAATGGAAAACTTGAGTGGAATGGAGATGATTGGAAGCAGGATCAAATGTTTCCTAGGAGAATGAACTTGAGCATTCTTGGTTCCAGCTGTGTGATTGTCCAAGAACCATTTCCATCAGGGCTGAGTGGTTGCAATTTGCAAAAGGGATTTTGTGATGTAATTAAGGCTGCTCATCACTCGACTTTGGGTTAATCAAAAGGGAGATTACCTGGACAGGCCCATTCTAATCACATGAGCCCCTGGAAATCAGAGTTTTCTCTGCCTAGTAGCAGAAGGAGAAGTAAGTGAGAGAGATCCAACATGTGAGAAGGACTCATTGAAAGATAATCTTTTGTTGCTGATGAAGGGGCCACCTGTTAAAGACCTGGGAGTGGCCTCCAGGAGCTGAGAGCAACCCGACCTCTTGCTGGCAGCTAGCATTTGATGACAAGCATCCAGATATGCAGATGACACCACCCTTAGGGCAGAAAGTGAAGAGGAACTAAAAAGCCTCTTGATGAAAGTTAAAGAGGAGAGTGAAAAAGTTGGCTTAAAGCTCAACTTAGAAAACTAAGATCATGGCATCTGGTCCCATCACTTCATGGGAAATAGATGGGGAAACAGTGGAAACAGTGTCAGACTTTATTTTTTTGGGCTCCAAAATCACTGCAGATGGTGACTGCAGCCATGAAATTAAAAGACGCTTACTCCTTGCAAGGAAAGTTATGACCAACCTACATAGCATATTCAAAAGCAGAGACATTACTTTGCCAACAAAGGTCTGTCTAGTCAAAGCTATGGTTTTTCCTGTGGTCATGTATGGATGTGAGAGTTGGACTGTGAAGAAAGCTGAGCTCTGAAGAATTTATGCTTTTGAACTGTGTTGTTGGAGAAGACTCTTGAGGGTCCCTTGGACTGCAAGGAGATCCAACCAGTCCATTCTGAAGATCAGTCCTGGGCGTTCTTTGGGAGGACTGATGCTGAAGCTGAAACTCCAGTACTTTGGCCACCTCATGCAAAGAGTTGACTCACTGGAAAAGACTCTGATGCTGGGAGGGATTGGGGGCAGGAGGAGAAGGGGACGACAGAGGATGAGATGACTGGATGGCATCAACGACTCGATGGATGTGAGTTTGAGTGAACTCCGGGAGTTGGTGATGGACAGGGAGGCCTGGCGTGCTGCGATTCATGGGGTGGCAAAGAGTCGGACACGACTGAGCAACTGAACTGAACTGAACTGAAATGAAGTCAAAGATGTCAATCAAATGACCTGCCTAAGGCCACACATTAAGTGAGCCAGGGTCACACCCTTGAGCCTCTGACACTAACTTATCTTATTAGGTTACTACAGTAGCTGTTGTAACAGAGATCTGACTAACAGTGGCTGAGGCTGGTTTCTCTTTTATATCTCAGTGTGGCAGCTCAGACTGTACTGTCAGTTGTCCAGACTCCTTCTACCTTTTTTCTCTTTTATCTCCAATAGGAAGCATCCATTTCATTGTCTGAGGCTTCCCAGGTGGCACAGTGGTAAAGAATATGCCTGCCAATGCAGGAGACGCAGAAGTCTTGGGTTCGATCCCTGGGTTAGGAAGATTCCCTAGAGAAGGCAATGGTAACCCACTCCAGTATTCTTGACTGGAGAATTCCATGGACAGAGGAGCCTGGCAAGCTAGTCCGTGGGGTTGCAGAGTTGGATACAACTGAGCACACACCCACATTCCACAGTCTAGCCTGAGGGATGGTGGAGTAACAGGATCTGATTTAAGTTATAGAAAGATGACCGGCTTGCAGGGGGAGGCATGGGTGGGCGTGCGTGGGAACTGGCCACAGAGTCAAAAGTAAAAACATCTGTTCGAATAGGAGGACCAGACAATAATGAGAACTAACGAAGGGACCCCATGTAAGATGACAAAGGACAACTCAATCTTGGGTTCACACTCTGGGAGGCAGTAGGAAGTGGTGGGGACTGTGGCAAACTGGGCCCTGCATGCCGCCCGCTGCAGGGCTGCCCACCTTTGGCCCTATGGACATTCAGTCTTCTTCACAGAAGACTTCCCCGGCCTCTACCCACAGGATGCCAGTAGCACCCTCCCCCAATCTGCAATAAGAAAAATGTCTCCAGATGTTACTAAGTATCCCCTGAAGGGTAAAATCTTGCCCAACTCACAAACACTGGCCTTTAGGGAGCAGCCATCATTCAACTCCCACCACAGCTGCCTAGTGGGAATGCAGGCTCCATGTTCCTGAATCTTCCAACTCTTAAAACTCCTTCTCATATTTAATATTGGCAAATAACCCACTTAAAAAAAAATGCCAGCCAATACCCTGTGGGACAGATAAAAGCCCATCCCAGGCCCTGGTCTGCATCTTTAGAGTCAGTAGTCTACGACCACTGCCAAATGCTGGATGGGATTGGTAGACTTATTCTCACATTCCCAAAGGACTTGGTTTATGGAACCTTTCATTGAACATTTCAACATTTGTTGAATGAGTAAATAAAAGAATCTGACAGTTTAGGACTTCCCTGGTGGTCTGGTAGTTAAGCATCCTCCTGCCAATGCAGGAGATGTGGGTTCGATCCCTGGTCTGGGAAGATTCCTCGAGCCTTGGGGCAACTAAGACCATGTACCACAACTACTGAGCCCAAGCCCTAAAGCCAGTAAACCACAATTACTGAAGCCTGTGTGCCCTGCAGCCCATGGTCTGCAATGAGAGGCCACCGCAGTGGGAAGCCGGCGCACCGCAACTAGAGAATAGACCCTGCTCGCTACAACTAGAGAAAGCCTGTGCACAGCAATGAAGATTCAGCACAGCCAAAAGTAAAATTAAAAAACAAGAATCTGACAGTTTATAATGTCAATCCTGGGTGTCCCTCCCTCCTAACCCCCTAACTTTTATTTGACATGCAAACCCCTAATCTTTCAAGTCACTCCAAAGTTCATTTCTTTCCCCTTCCTGACGCATCCAGGTGTTTCAGTTAGAAAAAAAAAAAAAAAGAATCATCCGAAGTCGTAAACCGGATTGTACACAGCTGTCAGCGCCCCCATTTGAAGGCAGTTCTTCCAGAAACACACAGAAGAGCCACACATGCTCATCGCCCCCACCCCCCAACCTCCTTTTTTAGAGGAAAGAGCTCAGCCACATGTGGGAAAATACTGTCGGCTTTGTGGTGGTCAGGATGGCGAGCTTATGCTGAAAATGTCCTGCTCTGGATAAAAGTAAATAAAACAGAACTGTGTTCTTTAGAATTAATGTCAGTATTTCCTTCCACACTGCTGACATCTCGGGTACCCCTGCCCCTTTGCGGATGTCGTAGGAAAGGCTCCTGGTGAAGGTCAGCACAGGACCGTGTCTCATTTGCACACTTGCTCCCCTCCCCTTGTGTTTTCATGGTTGGGTGTTTTGATGTCTGAGTGAAATGTGGCAGATTCAGGAGTTCTGGTTCCTGAAGTTGATTTCTGGCGGGCGCCCTGCATCTCCCAGATGGGGTACAAATTGACAGCAAGCCCTGGGATCTCGAGGCAGTGGCGGAGCCGAGGCACATGGGGGACAACACCTCCCATGGAGGTGATAAATATCCTACCGACAAGGCCCACTTTATTATCTGGGGCTTCCTCTGAGCCCAGGCCCGGCAGACACTTGGTGGACGCTGCTCCCGTGATACTGCTGCCAACATCCGGAAGGGGCAGGTAGCATAGTTACCACACACACACCCCCAGGGCCTGTCACTACACCACCTGCCTGTCTTTGCTGTCTCAGCTCCCACCACTCGGGTCCAGCCACACTGAGCTGCCTTCAGTGGCTCCAAGGCGGGGGTGGTGTGGTGGGGGGTGGGGGGTGGCAAGTTCTTTCTGTAAAGGACCAGATGGTAAATATTTTAGGTGTTGTGGTTTGTGGTTGCTCTCCTAGCGCTACCACTGACAACTGCGTTCCCAGGAACCCCTTGTGCTTAGTCACTTAGTCTTGTCTGACTCTTTGCAACCCCATGGACTGTAGTCTGCCAGGTTCCTCTGTCCATGGGGATTCTCCAGGTAAGAATACTGGAGTGGGTTGCCATGGCCTCCTCCAGGCGATCTTCCCAACCCAGGAATGGAACACAGGTCTCTTGCACTGCGGGTGGATTCTTTACTGTCTGAGCCCCCAATGAAGCCCCAGGAACCCCTTGATCCTAGGCAAAAACGGACGGTTTGGTCAACCCTCTTTACAAGCTATCTGGTCTCTGTTGCAGCTGCTCAGCTCTGCCCTTGAAAGGCTGCAAATGAGTGGGTGTGGCTATTTGCGAATAAAACTTTATTCATAAAATCAAGTGGCCAGCCAGAGGAGTTCCTGACCCCTTGTTCTAAGGCGCCAGTCTCACTCTGTCCTCAGGGCCCTTGCATTTGCATGAGTCCCTCTTCCCTCAGATATTCAACCAAGTCTTTGCTCAGTTGTCACCTCCTCAGAGTCTAGGAACCCCCATGCCTCCTTCTCCAGAGGGTTTTTCTCAACCAGAGGGCGACACCCTGCCTGGGAGCTTATGTTCTGCCTCCCGGACCATATTGGCTCCAGCAGGGCCCGTCAATAACTCCAGGGCAGCAGCATCCTCATCTTAGGCCCTGCTTCCCTGGAGCTATGTCTGAACTCCCCTCCTGCCCACATCCCCACTTACTCACCATCAATCTGGTGGTTCCATTGTCTTTTCGGCACTGCACACCATCCTGAATGATCTCAGCTGTGCATTCACTCAGTGGTCTGTGGTCTGGTCCCCCTAGAGTGTAAGGACCATAAGGCCAGGCTGCCTTGCTCCTTGCTGGGCTGGAGTTGGGCTAAGCCAGTGGATGGCTCGCCACTGAGATTTGTGGTATAAATAAATGTGGAACAACTGGATGACGCACATGGGCTCAGAAGGTGTATTGTGGTTTGCTCAAGGTCACTGCTGCTGGAAGGGGACAACTCGGGACCTGGGCTTCTCTCTGTCACCAGAGTCATCACTTTGGGCAAGTTACTTGCCCTCTCTGGACACTGACCTCCAGCTACAGAAGCATGTGTCTGTGTGCAGCACGAGAAGCCAGGATGGCCTTAGCTGAGGCTATTCAAAGAGATGCCCCATGGAGTCTCCTGATTTGGCTCCAACCCCCACCCAGCCCCAGACAATCCCGGCTCCCCTGCTGAGGGACTCCTACTTGCACCTCTTTGTGGATGATTCTTTTTTCTGACTTCTTGGATGCATGACCTGGGCAGCGGCACAGAGCCCTGAACGGAAAAGGGCCACGTGTAATGCTCTGCTATTGCGGTTTTGAAATTCTCAATACTTTGAAAAAAAAAAAAATCTTGATACGTTTGGCACAAGAGCCCAGATTTTCATTTTGCACTGGGCCCTGCAAATCCTGAAGCCAACCCTGGGGCTCTGTTTGCCAGATTTAGTTCCAAGTGCTTTTCAGGCATCATCGTGATTATCTGCAGTCTATTACAAGAAGAAACGGAAGCCCAAGGAGACTGAGGGATTCGTCCCTGGGTCACTCGGCAGGGAGGTAGGTGGCAGAGTGGGTCTGGAGCCAGGCTGGTCACTCTCAGAGCCTCCCTTATCTGCCTTGAGCATCTCACATGTACCTTTCAGCCTGCTTCTCCTGAGGACATTGGAGCTGCTCAGGAAACGGCCATTGATGATTGATTTATTGATTTTATTCCAGCCTGGGAAGGGAGGCTAGTTCTTCATGTGGTTGCCTGCTTTTCCTTCTCTAATCTGCTGAGCCCTCCAAGGATTCCAGCTCCCTATCTGCTTCAACCCTGTGGAGTAGTCCAGAGGTCACACCTGCTGATGGACAGGTGTGTCCCAGCAGTACCTCACTTCCTGGACCCAAGAATGTAGTCTGATTTATCAAACTGATGTCTACAAACTTAGAATCAAGCTTGGATGTCAATTTAGTGAGTACCTGCTGGGTTTGAAAACATTTATCAACTTATTTTTACATTTCCTTGTGACCTGATGTGGCAAAAGACTTTGCAGATGCGATTAAGTTAAGGATCTTGAGATGGGAGGATCATCCTGGATAACCTGGGTGGGCTCACAAGGGTCCTTATGAATCCAGGATCAGAGAGAAGTAGGGGTATGGGGTTGGAAGACGTGTGCTGCAGGCGTTGAAGCTGAAAGAAGGGGCCACAGGCCAAAAAAAGCAGGTGGCCTCAGACACTAGGGAAGAGACGGTTTCTCCTCAGAGCCTCTGGAGGGTGTGCAAGCCTGCCAACTCCTTGGTTTTAGCCCACTGATGTGGGTTTTGGACTCCTGACCTCCAGAACTATAAGATAATGCATTTTTTAAAAAGCCATTCAGTTTGTGGTAATTTATTATAGAAAACTCATTAACATACGATAGAATCTCATTTGTGTGTGTATGCTAAGTCTCTTCAGTTGTGTCCGACTCTTCATGACCCTGTGGACCATAGCGTGCCAGGCTCCTCTGTCCATGGAATTCTCCAGGCATGAATACTGGAGTGGGATGCCATGCCCTCCTCCAAGGAATCTTCCTGACCCAGGGATCGAACCCGTGTGTCTTACGTTATTGGAGACCAAAACTGAGTAAACTTACCTCTAAATAACCATCCAGTCAGAGAGGGAAGCCCACAACCTTTTTGATCCACAAGGTATGTGATGAAAGCAAAAAAAAAAAAAAAAAAAAAAGGCACTCTCAAACCCTACCAATTTAAGTTCTCCAAGAAATTCTTGCTGAGGGTCTTCATAGCATCCGTATCTTTCCTGGAGGGGACCTCAGATCAGCAACCTTCCTGAAGCACTTAGGGGACCAGAGAGGCCACTGTGCCTGGGCCACCAAGATGGGGACAGATGATTTGTTAACAATTGTGAACTCAAAACGCAAATTGAAATCTTTCTCTTGTGTCTCTCTCTTTTTTTTTTTCCTAATGAAAAATCCAACGCATCCATAGAACTTATTCAAACAGTGCAGAAGGAATAAAGCAGAGGGCGTGAGACCTTTCTGTAAGGGGCCAGACACATGAAATGGAAAAGCCGCTGTAGTTGGGATGGTGAGTGGGCAGTTTCTCTCTTGCTAGACTACAGGATGCTGTCCACTCTGACAGCCATCAGCGCCCCGTGGTGGCCCTTAAGGACATGAAGTGGGTTTGGTCTTAATTGAGATGTTTTGTGAGCGTAAAACACACACTGATTTCAAAGGTTTCATACCAAAAGAGGAATGTAAAATATCCCATTAATAAGTATTTTTATGGGTGTTATGGAAATGATAATATTTTGTATATTCTGGGTTAAGTAGATATATTATTCAAATTAATTTCACCTGGCTCTTTTCCTTTTTTAAAAAAATGTGTCTACTAGAAAATTCAGAATGGCGCACGTGGCTCCCACTTGTGGCTCGTGGTATATGTCTGTTGGACAGCACTGTCCCTACAGTATCTTCTGAGTCCTGATGTCCTGCACGTCTCTTGCAGAGTAAGCAGGTGAGCTGCTGGACAGACTCCACTGGGCTCGAACAGGGAAAACCTGTTCTCTGAAGACCCCGCTGAGGGATCTAGATGGCTAAATATTTATGGTTCTGAGGTTGCATTTCTAACAGCTCCAATATGCCTTTGGATTTTGTATAAACCTAATCCTAGCAAGGCACACGGTTTCCATTTCCACTGCCTTTAATCCTCCAGCCCCGGATAAAAAAGATGTGATGACATCTCTTGAAGTGCTATTTCAAGTCTGCAAATGGGCTGACAGGGAGCATTCCCCGGTGGTTGTATATTTGGAAGTAATAGTGGTGATTTTAGTGGTCAAATTCGATTACTGTCCCAACCTGATCATGGAATGAAAAGTCAGGAATTCTATAGAGTCTAAGCCTAGACTTGCCATGCCTGTGCTCTCCCCTCTGGGTGTGTGTGGGGGGCGTGGAACTCAGTTCAGGATTTAATATTGCTGCTAATGAAAATTTAGGTTGGATGTTGGAGGACAAGAAAACTTAGCATTTGTTGTCAGTTGAAATGGTGAAAGTAGATTTATGGTGCGTGTGTGTTAAAGCTATCTAGTTGCATTCAGTTGGGCTGTAGCGGTGAGTTCTGTTTTACCAAGCCCTGAGAATGGGGTGATTCTCTGCATCCTTGAAGTGAAGGTATATGGAGATATGGGTCACAGGAGAAAAACATTTGGGAAAATCGGGAGGGCTTCAAGATGACTTAGAGGCAGTTGGTGTTCAAAGTCTTCTCTAGTGAGACTGCTCGCAAAGCCTCAGGGGCATAAATAAGATGAAGACTCTGAAACATTAGCAGGACTTAAAGCAAATTATAATTAGAAGGTAAAATAATTTGCATGGCTACCAATTTTTTTTTCTTCATGTTAGATCCCAAGAATCTTGTTAATGGAGACATCTTCTAAAGCTGGTTATTTGACAATTGTTTTATTGGAATGAAAAGTCTCCTATTTATTTACTTTTCACTTCCTCAACTACTGGTAGCAATTTTTTATCAGTTGGAAATTATTATCCATGAGGTATAAAGCACACTATATTATTCTGATTGTGTCTTCTTCATGAAAGTTAATTTTCATTCACGTACAAGAGTGTATTTCACATGAATACTAAGATTTTAAAATCATAGACAACAAAATACCTTAAAAAAACAAACAAACAAATTCTTTCCTTTTTCCATTCCAACTCTGGTGCCCAACTTGCAATGAAACGATGCTGTCTTCTCTAAGTTCTGGCCTCTTGGCAAATGGTTATTTTAACTGACACTCAAGTCAAAAGCTCGTTTGTAATGTCCTTTCATTTCAGTTTTATGGCAAATTAAATTATGATTGTGGTTAAACAAAATTGCATTAAAAACCATATGTGCTGAAGAAGTTTTGCGGGAGAGTATCGAGTTTGTACTTTAAAAAGCCCGAACTGCTGTGTTTAAAGTGGATCTTTCATAAACTTGGAGTCACCAAGCGACAATCACGTCCTTCACTGAGTCAGTTTGGAAAGAAAACGGGAGAACTGAAAACGCTAAGTCGAGTTTTTCTGTCAAACCACGTTTGAAACGAAGGCGATCGTGTAAATTGCCATCTTTTGCATCAGAAGGAAGAAACGTACACAGTCCCCCTTGCTATATGGAGTTGTTGTGACATAAGAAAACAGAATCTTTTTAAACCTCGAGTTTAATTAATTCTTAAAAAAAAAAAAAAAACTTTAGCAGCAGCACGCTAAAAGGAAAGAAGAAAAAACCCGATTAGTTCCAAATAAGCGTCTCTTAATCACCCTTAGGAAGGAGTAATTTGCAAAACACTACGAGGAAGTAACATCTTTTTAATTTTAGGGGGGAAAGTGCATTGATAAAAAATAAGTAGAACATTTTAATTAAAACTCATAAAGTTGTGGACATCTGCTGGGGATTGTCGAGCGCAGGGCGATTAGCGCAGCCCCGCTCAGATAATGAGTGGAGGCTGGCACAATGGCCAGGGCGCGCTGTGAGAACGCTGCGGGCTCACTGGTGGGGCTGCGCAGACGCCTATTAGATTCCAATAAGTGCAGCCCAAGAAGGGGAGGAGGGTGCGGTGGGGACGGGGGGAGCTGGAGTTAAACACAGGAAACAAGCGTTGAGTGTGTGCCAATAAAAATGATCACAAATCGGGGCTGCTGATGTCATAACCCTGGGGGTCGGGGGTCACGGAGAGTGAATGCGCCTGAAAGGGACCGCCTGTCTGCGGCCGGGGCGGCGGCGGGCGAGGGGGGCGCGGGCGCACAAAGGGCCCGGAGCGCCTCATTAGAGACGCGTTTGATGGGCTCCCGTCCCCCACGGGGGCCCTGGGCGATGTCAATGGGATAATTACGATGATCTAATGGCCGGCTCTTTTGCATGCAGGCCCCCTGAATGGGGCGCCTGGAGGCGGCATTGAGGCCGGGCTGTGTAAACTGTAGGGTGCCTCGCCGACTTGGAGCCGCGGAGCCTGGCGGCGGGTCAACTTGGACCACTTTGCATTCACGCTCTCAATAGGCGGACTGGAGGCGCCCCTCTCCGCGGCCGCCTTTCAGCGGGGAGAGTGACAGATTGGAGGTCAGGGGCTGGCGGCGCAGATGGACCGCGTGCGGCCATTGCGCGGACCCCCGCCCGGCGTCTAGGCGCGTCTCCTCGGCCCACTCGGACCGCGCGCCCCTGAGGGCCCCCCAGCTTCGGCTCTCCCAGTGCGGCCCAGGGAAGATCGAGATTCCGTTTGCCCCCCAAAGCTGTTCTCTCTTAATTACAAGAGCAGTATGTTCAACAAGTCCTACAGCCCAGCACTTGGCTCATGTCCGAGCACTTGGCTCATGTCCGGGCACTTGTGCGCTCCCCCAGGAGCAGACTTGGCCCTTGCCAAGAGCAAGAGCAAAGCAGACCCCTCCTCAATGCTTTGGGGGTGAGGGTAGGGAAAAGGGGGAAAGAGCCAGGGAGTTCCATATCCCCAAAGAATGCTCACTGGATGCCGTTGAATCACATGACTGCCAGTGTCCCACTGCTTTGGACCTAAGAAGCTGGCAATTTCATGCCATTCAACCTAACCAGTATCCTGCTTCCTTTAGGACTTGGAGTCCATGAATTCATTGTGAATTATTTTGCAGCGCAGGGATTCTAATCTGTTCAGCCCTTAGAATTTTTGCAGAGCTGGTCTTTTAAGCACATAATAGGCACTCAATGTACATTGGTGGAATGGATGAATGAATAAACGAACACAGAAGAAGTAAGTCCTTCTCTGCTTTATCCTCCTCCTACCAGCTGCCCCAACTCCTCTAGGCAAGCATTCCAACAGCCTGAAACCGTGCTTTTTCCTCCTTTCTCTTGCAGTTAAAAATAACAAACAAACAAAAAACTCTGTTTCTAGAAAACTGAAATCATACTTACTGGGTAAAAAGAAAGTAATAACCCTCATGGCCTCATTCCAGACCTCTCTGTGTGTTCTCTCTGTAAGATTATGTGTGTAACTTCATACATCCCATGCCATAAACAGAGCCCTGCTTTTGATCAGCAAGACCATAGGCTACATGGTATTTCACAACCTGGTATAACCCACCCCCACTGACATTTTTCCTTATCAGTAAATATTGATGTACATACTCTTATAAATGGCTATCTACTGCTGTGATATGGGAGCAGCCTTGTTTGCTTAAAGCAATCCCCCTACTGATGGACATTTACATTGTTTCCATTTTTCTTCTTTAAAGCAATATTGTTATGAATATATTTGTGCATTCTATTTTTGTACATTCTTCCAATTGTCTCTTTAAGATGAATAACTTGTTTCATGGAGGGTAAAAGATGCCATTTCTCTTATATAGTTTGTATTTAGAGCTGGGACCAATCCTGGGTGACACTCTAGGCTTCGTCACATACAAAAATGCATAAAAATGCACTTAGCTGTTCAGTCCTCATCCTCACTGCAAACATTTAAATTTTCTCATCCTTTTCAACCCAGAAACTTTCTTTTTCTTAACAGACAATTTGGGGTCATTCCAGGAAAAAAAGATGTCTCAGATCTTATTATCCACTCTTTTCTTCATTCGGTGAGGTCCTTTTCTTAGAGCCAATAGTTAGAAATGATTTCATCTTTGATACCTTCCCTGGAGTCATAACCCTTTCACAGTTGAGCTGAGCACCAGATTACCCTGAGGTCCCAAAGTCAAACTCAGAAACAATATTCAGCCCAGCAAATGACAGCAAGTAACTGATGGAATAGAATTGTCAAGAGTAATAAGCAGCAGCCCTTGCTTTGGGATCACTGCTGCTCACATGATATCCAAGCTGCGTCTGGGCTGCAGGATAAAGTCATCGTTAGAAAACAAAGCTGGAACTAAGAAGTATTTAAGCATTTAAAGGGTTTCCCAGGGAAGGAGCTTCAGTGGTAAAGAATCCGCCTGCCAATGCAGGGTTTGATCCCTGGGTCAGGAGGATCCCCTGGAGGAGGAAATGACAGCCCACTCCAGTATTCTTGACTAGGAAATCCCATGGACAGGGGAGCCTGGTGGGCTACAGTCCACGGGGTTGCAGAGTCTGACATGACTAGTGACTGAGCATGCAAGCCTTTTAAAATTCAATCCAATTTTAATAAAACAAGGCATGTATTTAGGAAACACCTTTTCCAAACATGACAGTGGAAAGTTTCTCCCCCATTTCATCTTCACCACCACCATCCCGTTGCTAGATTTCTCTTCTCAGAGGCATCCACTCCTCTATTTTCCTGTATCTTCTTCCATTGATGTTTGCAAACATACACACAGCTGGATATATGCATCTCCCCTTTTTGCAGTGAAAGTTCATATACTCTACACTTTCTTCTGCATTTTGCTCTTTTCATTTATAGGCTCTGGATCAGTAATCCTCAGTGAGACAAACCACAGTTTAACCAATCTCCCGCTAATGGACACTTTTAGGTTGGGCTCAGTCTCGTGACTACTAGCAATATTCTTCTCCCACAGGTAACTAAAGCTGTTGTTACATTCCCAACAATGGAAATGAGTTCAAAAATGAGTGCATTCAAAACTTAACAGCTGTTGCCAAAATGTCCTCAGAAGAAATCCTTCCAATTTGTCCTCCCCAACGTCAGGTCTGAGAGGACCAGCTTCCCTAAGCCTTCACCCTGTCAGTGCCTCATCAACTTTTTCTGTCAGTCAGAGCTGGGAAAGTGTCTGGATGGTATTTTTGATGGCTAAGGAGCCTACGTGACTTTGAATTGGAACCTATTCTCAAAGGAAGGATGGAGTGATGAGCTCCAATCCCACCGTGAGCCAGGAGTTCAAAATTCCTGAGAGCCTTGGCCCCATGGAATTTCCCCCTACCATAAGGGAGAATGACAGCCCCGGCTGTGTTTACCCTGCATGAATGGAGGAGGGTCCATGCCCTTGTTTGGAGGTGTGACCCTCTCTTTGGCCGGCGTTACCCTGCCTCTTCAGTCACTCTACCCACGGGAAACCCAGCATCAGAGATGCCCCCCGGCTGTGTTGGGAGGTCAAACCCAGGACAGGACCTAGGTACCAGGCATGATACACTTGGTTAGGCAGATTTCACCATGGAAGAGAGCTAGATTTCCAAATTATCACTCAACCAGAGTCTTCATCAAAACCTGGAAATCCCCATCCCCGCCTCACCTCCACCCTGCCCAACAGGATGGATTGCATTGGAAACGGACAAAATTGCATATTACTTTACTGAATAAGCAAAGAGATCTGGGCAAGACTCTGGCACGGGACATGACTCTCCCTCAATACCTTGTCTTTGCACAGAGGCTTGTGAAACCCACTGTAAAGATCTGGTCTAAAATATTCTCTTTCAGCTGTGATTTCAGGTATGACTGAGGAACACTGGGCATTTCAGCTCTTTAACCTGTTAAAAAAAGACCACTCAACCTTTTTAAATTCCTTAGAGCCCTCTCTGCCTTCCGCTTCCTTTTAAGTGCCCGCCCAGGGAGCGAGAGATGCTTTGCTCTTCTAAGCTGTTTTCTACCCAGTTTTCTGCCTATCCAGCCAGCAGCATTTCCTGAGAAAACAGGATTCTCTCTCAGTTTCTTTCTCAGGATCTGCAGCTCCTTTTGCCCCAGTGAAAACAACCCTCGCCACAGTTTTGTCGAATGACACAAATGTGGAGCAGTATTCTGTGTATTTGGAAATTGGTTAAAGGCTTTCATGCCATGAAAAAAAGATTTTAAAGCATAGAGATTTTGCTGCAACTAACTGTACCTTGATCTAATTTTACTGGCTGTTGTTTCAGAAAAATACCTTCCGTTGTTGGTTTAAGAAAATTTTTCATGTTGTCATTATCTTCTCTATTTACTGCTTGTTAAGTCTTTATCGAGAGCTAGAAATAATCTGCAAACAGTCGAAGGGGGAAAAGGGGTTCTGTTGTTCAGGGCTGGGGCTTTGGTTTGGTTTTTCCTCTCCCTCCTAAAAGGACAGTGTTGTCCACTAGTTTTTTGATGGAGTTCTCCGATGTTTCCATCCTCAGTCAGTTCTGATGAATTTGAGCACCCGAAGCCAGGACATCAAAGAGTTAAATGTAAATAGCTTGTCTTTGCAGGATGGCTGGCTCCTGCCTCATGTGGGTGGAGTTTGGAATCTGGGGTCCCACAAACCCCTTGCATTTTTGGTTGATTGTCTTTAATTACTTTTGAGAGCTGAGCAAGGTTGCTTGTGCCTCAGGGCGCTCATGACAGACAAGGAATGTTTTTAATGCCATTTATAAGGAGCACATCATGAAGCATCAAACAGAGCAAAAATGACAAGAATAGCAAGTGTATCATTATGTCCTTTATTTAAGTAGAGGATGCAGTAAACAGAAAGAAAAACTAACCACATGGGGGGCGGTGGGTTCATTTGCTTTGATTGCCTATTGTTCAGGAAGGCATTTATACCCTGATTTTTACAGTATTTGCGGAAGCCCTAATCTCTCTGGTTGAAAGATAAAGGGACAGGGTGGGGTGGGGCAGGCGGGGGCGCTGACCTACTCTCAGGAAGCCTGGTTAAATCCAATTTAGTGTCTAAAAGGGAAAAAGTACTTTAACTTTTTTTTTTTTAGATGTTATTTTTGAGGAGAGGGCAAATATGGAGAAGCTATTCCCATGTAGCCAGAAATTAGGATCATTAGATTTATCAAATAAAAATACCGAATATACACACAATTACTGAGTCATTATGGTATATGGCCTGAGATTAATATCACACTGCATGTCAATTATACCTGAAGAAGGAAGTGGAGGGAGAGGAACAGTACTCAGCCATAAAAAGAATGCAATCTTGCCATTTATTAATATAAAAATATGGATAGACCTTATTGTGCTGTGTAAAATGTCAGATGGAGAAAGACAAATATCAAAGGATTCCACTCATAATGTGAAATGTAAACAAACCGAAACAAGCGAACAAACAAAAGAAAGTGAATACAAGCTCATAGCTACAGAGATCAGATTAGTGGTTACCAAGGGGAAGGGGCTGAGGGGTGGGTGAAGGATGGAAACTAGACTGGTGGTGATGATCACTTGGCAGTGTATACAGATGTCTAATTACAATGCTGTATACCTAAAAGCTGCATAGTCAAAAATGGCACCCCAAGTCACAGTTTGTGTTTTGGGAGCAGTTTTGACCTGAAACAGAAACTCCATGCTCCTGAGATTGAGGCTAATGCAGAAATTTCCAACAGACCCACAGAATTTTCCCTTCATTTATTTAAAGGCATTCATCTAATAGCAATATTGTGCACCTAATATGCACTTGCTCCTGTTCTAAGATCCTAATAAACCACCAAATATTTTTAAAAAGTAGAATTTCTATTTTAAGTACTTTACACAGACCAGGCACCAGATCAGGTGTTTTATAATGTTGATCTTAATAAACAATGCCCATTCCTTCAGTTTTTGCTCCATAAATTCATTTGTGCTGTGCTAAGTCCCTTCAGTTGTGTCTGACTCTTTGCAACCCCGTGGACTGTAGTCCACCAGGCTCCTCTGTCCATGGGATTCTCCAGAAAAGAATACTGGAGTGGATTGCCATTTCCTCCTTCAGGGGATCTTCCCCACCCAGGGATTGAACCCATGTCTCTTGTGTCTCCTGCATTGGCAGGTGGGTTCTTTACCACTAGCACCTCCTGGGAAGCCCAATAGATTCATTTACTAATTAGCAAATAAGAAAGGTACAATGAATATCTCCATGGCCTGGGTGAGGAAACTGAGGCTCAGAGAGGGGAAGTAACTTTTTCAAGGCTGCACAGCTAGTGGTGGAGCAGGGATATGAAACCACAGTGACCTGTCTTTAAAGATGGTGCTTTAACAGCTCTACTCATCTCCCTCATTGACAAGGGTACACAGTCTGAGCTTCATACCACATGCATGAAACCATCTAAAAAAAGAATTGATTTCGTTGGAAAAGTTGAGATCAGTTGACCAGTCAAATTAGTCAAAAATCATTAGTTCTGCTCACAGGATAGGGTTTAAAGAAGTGACAAAAACCCAATAGCAACCTTTTGGCCCATGAATATTTTTTCTGCTCAATTGTCTGACAATAAGAGAACTAGCCTGTGACAAAATAAAAATGGTATTTTAAGTTACCATTGGATTGGATTGGAATGTTGTTCACCTTCCCTTCACTCTCAGCTTGCTTTCCTTGCGTATTAGGGCAGGAGTTGGAAAACTTCTGTAAAGGGTCAGAGAGAAGATATTTCTGGCTCTGGGGGCCATTTGACTGCTCAACTCTGCTCTTGTAGCAGGAAAACAGCCATAGATAACACATGGCTGGATGGCTGTGGCTTTGCTCCAATAAAACTTTATTCAGTCAATTCCCATTATTCATAGTAATGTTCCATAAAGATGCTGCCAACACCGAATTAGGGAAAACCGAGTAAATGTTCCCAGGGGAAATGCAGGGTTAGGTACCCAGGAGCTTCTGGTCGTCGCATTTTGTCAGTCGACTGACACATAACCTAGCCGTGTACAGTAAGTGCCCTACACACAGAACTGCAAGTTTCAAACTTTCAAAAATGCGAATGTGTGTTTCATCAACATCAGGCGCGAGTGAAACTGCAGCTTGCGCTCCGTCTCCTAATGCAATGGTCCTTCAGCCACATCTGCTGCCTCCTCTCCCCCTCCAGTCAGCAACTCTTCTTGCCTCTTCACTCGATGCCAGCCCCTGTGTGCCAGCTGTTGTACTGTATCAGTGTGGTTTTCAAAGTACTGTACTGTAAGGTCAAAAATGTTTTATTTATTTTTTGCGTATGTTTGTTTTAAATGCATTATTTGCGTGAAAAATTTTATAAACCTATTATAGCACAGTACTGTATACCCGATTGTGTTAGTTGGGTACCTAGGCTAACTTTGTTGGACTTACGAAAACAAATTGGACTTTAAGAACTCACTCTTGAAACAGAAATTGTTCATATGTAAGGGATATACTGTATTGACACCTGTTAAAGACACTTTATTTAACATACATTGGTGGGGCTTTTTTTTTTTAGCATTTTTTAGCAATAAAGTCAGAGAAGGCAACGGCAACCCACTCTAGTACTCTCGCCTGGAAAATCCCATGGGTAGAGGAGCCTGGTAGGCTGCAGTCCATGGGGTCGCTAAGAGTCGGACACGACTGAGCGACTTCACTTTCACTTTTCACTTTTGTGCATTGGAGAAGGAAATGGCAACCCACTCCAGTGTTCTTGCCTGGAGAATCCCAGGGACGGGGGAGCCTGGTGGGCTGCCGTCTCTGGGGTCGCATAGAGTCGGATACGACTAAAGCGACGTAGCAGCAGCAGCAATAAAGTATTTTTTAAACATTATATTTCATATTGGAATATAGTTGATTAACAATGTTGTATTAGTTTCAGGTGTGCAGCAAAGTGATTCAGTTATACATATACATGGATCTATTCCTTTTCAAATTATTTTCCCATTTAGGTTGTTACATAGTCCTGAGCAGGGTTCCCTGTGCCATACAGTAAGTCCTTGTTGGTTATCCATATTAAATATAGCAGTGTGTACATATCAGTCCCAAACTCCCCAACTATCCCTCCTCTAACCTTTCCCATGGTAACTGCAATAATGTACATTGTTGATTCATTAACACTGAACGCATGAGTGCTGTAACTCATGGTTGAACAAAGCTCATCTAACACCTGTAATTTCTCCATAAGGCACATGGCAGCCTTCTTATGCTTAGAAAATACCAGATAGCACTTGAGCACTGTGTTTGGGGGGCAGTTTATTTATTTACCTTTTTAAACAGTGAAACCTCCCACAAAATGCCCCCAAATGGGGAAAATAGGCACTAAAATGGCACTAAATAGACTGTGAAGAGGACATTTGTTTACAGTTTGAAACTAGGCAGCGTAGGGTTGTCTGTTCCATCTCAACTGGATGATGAAAATTTTTTGCCTTTTTGCATGGATCAGAGAAAAACCAAAAAAAAGTATTATAAATATTGCTTTAAGTGAAAGTGAAAGTGTTAGTCTCTCAGTTGTGTCCAACTCTTTGCAACCCCATGGACTGTAGCCCGCTAGACTCCTCTGTCCATGGAATTTTCCAGACAAGAATACTGAAGTGAGTTTGCCATTTCCTTCTAAGGGAAATCTTCCCAACCCAGGGATTGAACCTAGGTCTCCTGCATTGCAGGCAGACTCTACTGTCTGAGGCACCAGGGAAGCCCAAGTATTGCTTTGGGGGTTACAAGTAACTTTTGGTGAGTAGATGAATTTGTAAATATGGAATCTGCAAATAATGAGAATTGACTGTACATGGTCACTGGAATTTGACTCTTATAATATTCAAGTGCCACAAAATATGATTTTTTTTTGGATTTTTTTTCCAGCCATTTAAAAATGTAAAATCCTTTCTCAGCTTGCAGGCTGAGCATAAGCAGGTGGTGGGTCAGATTCTTCCCCTGTCTGTAGTATGCTGACCCCTGGAATAGACCATTAACTTCCCTGCTGTTGAGAAGGGAGGAGGAGACTTTTGGTGATGATGGGACTCTTCATTCCACGTCTCTGGTGGTAAGAGTCTGACTTTTCTCACTTGGGTAGGGAAATGAATTCATCCCATATCCACTGCCTGATGCTTAGATGGTGAAGTAATAACATGCAGTGGCAGCTTGGTTTACTTTCTGAAGACAAACAGACAAGGAATGGACTGTTTTCTGAGAGCACCCAACATTCAGCGCTATCCCCTGTCACCGCCTCTCCATCATCATGATGTTAGAACGAGCTGAAAGAATCAATGCATTATTTGAGGCCCAATTTTCCCCTTTCCTAAAATTCCCATCCATCCGTAGCATATCTATAAATAGAAGTTAAAAATAAAAAGAAAAGAAAAAAAAAAAAGAAATGCCAGCTTTGTTTCTCCCAGAGACACATCCTTTTTGCATTCAGGACTATCAAGGTCATTTATTCCAATGATGCAACTGGTTCTGAATGCCCAAAATGCAAACACAAGCCAGAGCAGAAGCCATAGAATTTGCAGAAATGTCTTTGCCTCCTAATTTTTAGTTTATGCATTGGCCTTTTTTTTTTCACGTTCTCAGAGAAAAATCCAGACATGTTGGAGGAGACTGCTTCTCAGAACTCTTCCCAAAATAGACATAAGGTCAGAGTGAAAAATAAAACTGACATTTCCTGATAATCTGAGTCAGTCTTTCCATTTGAGGGTTATTCATACCTTTGTCTTCCCATCCTGGGGTCAACGGCTAGCAAGTATCCCTGGAAGAAGGACTTCAGTGTGGGGTGTTCTTCATGTAATCATCCACACACACTATCATTCATTCAACAATATTTCTCAAGCTTCTACCCTTTAGCAGGGGTGGCTCAGTGGTGAAGAATCCACCTGCCAATGCAGGAGACTCAGGTTCAATTCCTGGGTTGGGAAGATCCCCTGGAGAAGGAAATGGCAACCCACTCCAGTATTCTTGCCTGGGAAATCCCGTGGACAGAAGAGCCTGGTGGGCTATAGTCCATGGGGTCACAAAAGAGTTGAACATGACTTCATGACTAAACAACAACTGCCCACTTTGGGGATGAAAGAATGAAATATCTTCCGGGTTTGCCATCTCCAGGATGTCAGGGATAAAGGTCTGGACCAACCTGGGTATCTAGAATTTTTTCAAAAGCGTTTTCTGAAATTTCCACCTTTTCACTCAAGAGAATTCAGGGTTTGTCAAGTGTCAGATGCTCTAATCTACATATACAGGAAACACTGGAATGATTCCCTGAATCTTTTGAAAATAAAAACTTAAACTTCTATCAGTCAGTCAAATCAACATGAGATGACATTAGTCTGGCAACTTTTCTCATTAAAAAATTAAAAAAAAAAAAACACCTTTAAATCTTGTGTTTGTGAACCCAGAAATTCATTCTCATTCTGCTCCTCTGAAACCTTTTGCTTTTGTTGAAGATGGTTTCATATTCATTCTCCACTCTGTGAAAATTGCCTTTGGCCAAAAATATTTATTAGTTAACCTTATCCAATCTAAAATCAGCTGATTTTAACTGCTTCTTACAACTCTTTAAAAGGCAAAAGAGTTTGGTCTTAGTACAATAGGATCTGTAGTTGTTAAGAACCAGCTAACTTCTGGTTTCCACAAGGTGACAGGTGACCCCAGGCTGGGAGCCTGGCCTTTCCTACTCCAAGGTGGCCCAATCCATTTGTCAGATTTCTTTTTCAGAAAGTTCATTTTTAAGGGAAGCACATGGATAGCCCTCGGTCACTTTCTGAAGGCAAGATAGCCACAACTCCGCCTCCTCCATCTCATTCTTTCCGGGCTCCTAATCATGGGCCCATTAGTAGATTCTAGAGAATTCTGAAACAATCACTTCTATTCAGTATGATTGAAAAGCTATCAGAACCACCCCGAACCTAATGTCTCACAGAAGAGGGTGGGAGTAGGAATTTTATTACTTGGTACATTTGTGGGCAATTATCCCAGGTTGGTGAGAATTTATAGGAAGGTGTCACTCCTTTAGACTGGGAGGAAAAGCTGGAATTGCCATCAAATGTATAGCCTTTTTGGAGGGAGATTTGTGATACTCATCAGGATATAAAACACACAGATCCAACCCAGCAATTCTCTTTAGAACAGGGAGTCAGAAAGCTACATCCCACAGCCTGTTTTTGAATAGCCACAAACGTTTTTACATGATTGGGAGAACATGATAAGAAGACTATTTCATGACACATAAAGAGTATATGAAATTCACATGAAATGCACATTTTAATGTTTGTTTATAAAGTTTTACTGGCACACAACCATGACTACTTGTTCATGCTTCAAGGGCAGAGTTGAGTAGTTGCAAAAGAGACTATATGGCCCACAAAAATATTTACTCTCTGGCTCTTTCCAGAAGTAATTTGCTGATCCCTATATTCAAGGAATGTGTTCTAAGGAAACTATGGGAAGGTAATGCTCATCAGAAGGGCACCAGTTCAATAACTTATGAGACACCTGTTCAGGACCAGTGGAGTTATGAGGATGCATGAGGTAGTCAGTTCACGTTGCTGTATTTTTTTTTTTTTACTTTGATGTATTTTGAAGGAAGAAATGGTATGTCTTAAAAGAGCCCAAAGGAAGTGAACTTACTGTTTTGTTTTTCTTTTTTTTTAACAAAATGATGCATCTTTTGGATGTGTCAGAGATACATGCAATGTAACCCTGCATGGACATAATCAGAGAAAGTTTAAAGCAATTTGTTTTGAAATTTTGAAAAATAGCACTTTGAATGTTTTGCTTTCTCTGAGTCCCACCACTGACAAAGACTTTTCTCCTGTGTTCTCCTCTTACCTTCAAAAGGAATTGTCTTGAAAGATCTCAGGGGCATTTTAGCAGTGCTTTTCTTTTGCTATTTTCTGTGCTCAGTTTTGTTCAATTCTTTGTGATCCCATGGACTGTAACCCGCCGGGTCTTCTGTCCATGGGATTTCCCAGGAAAGAATACTGGAGTGGATTGCCATTTCCTCCTCCAGGGGATCTTCCAGAGATGGAACCTGTGTCTCTTGCAACTCCTGCATTGGGAGGCAGATTCTTACCACTGTGCCACCTGGAAAGCTGTTCCCCAGCAATCGAAAATACTTATGACCTTTCTTGTCTAACTCTTTCTTTCTGGTCATCATCCTAGTGAGGTGATGAGATGCTTTGGGTTTGTGGGTTAGTTCAGTTCAGTTCAGTTGGTCAGTCCTGTCCAACTCTTTGCAACCCCATGGGCTGCAGCACACCAGGCCTCCATGGGCTGCAGCACACCAGGCCTCCCTGTCCATCACCAATTCCCAGAGTTTACTCAAACTCATGTCCATTGAATCAGTGATGCCATCCAACCATCTCATCCTCTGTCATCCCCTTCTCCTCCCGCCTTCAATCTTTCCCAGCATCAGGGTCTTTTCAAATGAGTCAGTTCATCGCATCAGGTGGCCAAAGTATTGGAGTTTCAGCTTCAGCATCAGTCCTTTCAATGAATATTCAGAACTGATTTCCTTTAGGATGGACTGGTTGGATCTCCTTGCAGTCCAAGAACTCTCAAGAGTCTTCTCTAATACCACAGTTCAAAAGCATCAATTCTCTGGCGCTCAGCTTTCTTTATAGTCTAACTCTCACATCCATACACGACTATTGGGAAAACCATAGCTTTGACTAGATGGACCTTTACTGGCAAGGTAATGTCTCTGCTTTTTAATATGCTGTCTAGGATGGTCATAGTTTTTCTTCCAAGGAGCAAGCATCTTTTAATTTCATGGCTGCAGTCACCATCTGCAGTGATTTTGAAGCCCCCCAAAATAAAGTCTCTCACTGTTTCCACTGTTTCCCCATCTATTTGCATGAAGTGACGGGACCAGATGCCATGATCTTCATTTTCTGAATGTTGAGTTTTAAGCCAACTTTTTCACTCTTCTCTTTCACTTTCATCAAGAGGCTCTTTAGTTCTTCTTCACTTTCTGTCATAAGGGTGCTGTCATCTGCGTATCTGAGGTTATTGATATTTCTCCTGGCAATCTGGATTCCAGCTTGTGCTTCATCCAGCCTAGCGTTTCTCATGATGTACTCTGCATAGAAGTTAAATAAGCAGGGTGACAATATACAGCCTTGACAAACTCCTTTCCTGATTTGGAACCAGTCTGTTGTTCCATGTCTGGTTCTAACTGTTGCTTCCTGACCTGCATATAGATTTCTCAAGAGGCAGGTCGGGTGATCTGGTAGTCCCATCTCTTGAAGAATTTTCCACAGTTTGCTGTGATCCACACAGTCAAAGGCTTTGGCATAGTCAATAAAACAGAAGTAGGTGTTTTCCTGGAACTCTCCTGCTTTTTCTATGATCCAACAGATGTTGGCAATTTGATCTCTGGTTCCTCTGCCTTTTCTAAATCTGGCTTGAACATCTGGAAGTTCACGGTTCACGTACTGTTGAAGCCTGGCTTGGAGAATTTTGAACATTACTTTACTAGCGTGTGAGATGAGTGCAATTGTGTGGTAGTTTGAGCATTCTTTGGCATTGCCTTTCTTTGGGATTAGAATGAAAACTGACCTTTTCCATTCCTGTGGATAGTTAGTTGAGTGCAATTTAAATGCCTTTTAGGAACTTCCCTGATGGTCCAGTGGCTAAGACTCTGCACTCCCAATGCAGGGGGCCAGGGTCCAATCCCTGGTCAGGGAACTAGATCATGTGTTGCAACTAAGATCTGGCGCTGCTAAGTAAATAAATATTTTTTTATAGAGGCTTTTAAGTTGCATTCTAACTAACTCTTGCACACTGAAACTTGAATTCAGAACTCACAGACCCGATTATCATCTAGAAACTCAAGAAACCCCTGGTTAATCTATCAATCAGGTAACCTGGGAATCCCAGCCCCCAATCTCTGACCCGCAGCAAGGAAGCTGTGGTCAGTTCACCAGTAAGTGACTTGGTTCTCCCACCAGAGGGACTGAATGCCTGTGATTTGGTTAAGTTGTTGCTGTTTGGTATAGGAAGCTTTTCCAACAGGCATTCAGTCACCACAATGAAAATAATTTAAATATTTTAAAATCTTCCCAGCAGTGCCTTCTAATGCCTTCTTCTGGGGCTAGAATTGGCCTTTGACTTTGGAAACCCAGAGACCTGGGTCCAAACCTAGCTCCGTCTCTGACTGACCAGGAGAACTTGGGCTAATCTCTGAAAGTCTGTGCGCCTCAGTTTCCTGCTGTGTAAAATGGGAGCAATAATAAATGTACCCATTTCATAGGGTTTTTGTGAAGAATCAGCAGGAGAAAGTAATAAAAGCACCTGGCACAAGGCATGGTGCCCAGTGAGCCTGCAAAAATGCGTTTGATTATACATTCACTGCTCACGCATTTTTCCCCCCCAGAAGTAAAACTCTCTCCTGCATTCCAAATTCAATAGTTGCAACAGATAAACAATTATTTGTGTTAACATCTAGTATCTCTTTCCTAGCAGAGAAACATCAGAGCTTCTCAACTGGGCCAAACAGGAGCAGAGGTGTGGTTTAAAAATGAGACAAAACAGAGCAAAATCCTCAACCTAAAAGGACCCGTGAGATGTTGTTTTTCCTGAGAGATTTTCTTGATGCCACCCAGCAAGGACCCCCCACCCCCCACCCCACATACATTTAGGCAGCAGCATCCGCTCCGAGGGTGATGCTTGTGTGATGTCAGTTGCTGAAGAAGGCATTCATTTAGGCAGAAGGAGAAAAAAGGAAATGATGGGGGAAAAAATACTGGTCCTCCTTCTTTGCTATTTTCACACACTCAGCTCGTAATAAGGAGCCCAAAACAAAAGGCTGAGGGGCCACTGGGATGGCTTTGTGGAGCCAGCTCCATAGACCTCCACGGACTCCATCAGAGCCTTGCTCCTGATTTGTAGCTATGTGACCTTGGGCAAGTGTCTAAGCTTCTCTGTGCTTCCACTTCTTTATGCAGGGCCAGGAATTAGATCCATCTTACAGGAATGCTGTGATGATGAAGGGAGTTTATGGAATGGTCTTAGCCGGATACCTGGTACATCAACAGTACTTAACAAATGTTTGCTATCTGTCCATGCTTCTTCCTTTACATGACAAGTGGACTTAATGCATTAGGTTTTTTTCATGGAAACAGATACTTAAGTTAAAAAGGGGAAGAGGAAGTGGTAGAAGAGGAGTTAAAGGCTATGACAGGTCACTCATCACACAGAAAATGCAAAGAGTCAAAACATTCTATATAAAAAGATGTCCAGTCCCACTGGGGGTCTGTGAAATGCTTATCCAAACCCTCTCCCCTAGAATGTCAGGTTTCACCCACCAAAGTGGCAGGAATCTAAAGACAGGTAACAGATGATGCCAGGGAGGGCTTGAGGATGGGGGCATCCTCATAGTTACGGGTGAAAGCAAAACAGTGACATGGAGCCCACCTGAACATGGGCTTATTCTCACCTCTGGGGAGCTGATCAACAGAAACACGTGCCAGTGAACAGCAAGGATGGAGGAGGTAGTTCATTGTCTCATCAACAGAGCGGAGCCTGGAAACATCCTGAACATCAGCAGTTGGTTGGATGGATCCTGGGCCATCCACAGTCTGTAATGCTATGCAGTTATTTAAAGGAATAATTGGAACTACAGGTCTTAATAATAACAGCTGATATTGATCAACGACTGTCCCTATATTCAACACGGCAATGAAAGGCTCCTCTATGCATGCTAGTTGTAGTTACTACAACTTGTGAAATAGACTTGGTTATTACCCTAATTTTATAGTCAAGAAAATGAAGACTCTTTAGGGGTGAGCAGATCACCCAGAATTTTACAGTTCATGAGTGGCAAGTCGGGTTTAAACCCACCAACTGCTTCTGGAATCTGCATGATTAAGTGCGGGATTAACTGGAACCCCTTAGCCCAGAAAAATATGGCTTATTGGACAAAGAAGCTGTGACAAAAGGGACTATTATAACCCAGTGTTAGATAACAAATAAAAAATGAAATGACACCACCCTCCTTCAGTTCTCCAAACTCTTTTCCTTTCTTCATTTTCTTCCTGGCACTCACCACACACACACACACACACACACACACACACACACTCACTGCCCACACACATAATTTGTCAATTGCTCATTCTTTGTCTTCTTCCGCTATGACTGGAACACAAACTTCTCAACAGCAGGTCTTTGCTGTTTTGTGTCTCTACTATCCAAGGATGGTGTATTGTGCCCAGCAGACACCAGATAAGTGTTCAATGAATGAATGAACACAACACCTTAACCTCAACTCTGAAAGCATGCAGCCACTAACCAGGCCAGTGGAATGGGCTGGGCAGCCCCATAGCCTGGTGCTGATGCCTGATGTTGTGGACAAAGGGAGTTGGGAAGTCTGCTGGGCAGCGTGATCCTAAGAAAACCCAAGTTTGTGAGGACATCCTGCCTGCCAGTGCCGCCTTGCCTCTCTTAACAACCGAGCACATGCAATTATTGAGAACTGGATGAGGACTTAATAAACATGGAATCTAAATTTCTTTTGGTGGCAAAGCAAAAGACTGTTGGCACACCTAGCTGCATAATTAAAACAATAAACTACTTTTTGAGATGAACATTTCTTGGATGGACCTAGAGACTCTCATACAGAGTGAAGTCAGTCAGAAAGAGAAAACAAATACCGTATTAATGCACATGTGTGGAATCTAGAAAAACAGTATAGATATTATTTGCAAAACAGAAATAGAGATACAGACATATCCAACAAATATATGGACACCAAGAGGGGATGAGGGGGTGAGATGAATTGGGAGACTGGGATTGCCATATATACACTATTAATAGTGTACTGGAGTGGGTTGCCATTTCCTTCTCCAGGGGATCTTCCCGACCCAGGGATCGAACCCGGGTCTCCTGCATTGCAGACAGATGCTTTACCCTCTGAGCCATCAGGAAAGTCTCTATACACTATTAATACTATGTATAAAATAAATAACTGGTGAGAACCTACCAGATAACTCAGGAAACTCCACTCAAGGCTCTGTGATGACCTACCTAAAAGAATGTATAAGGCTTCCCTGGTGGATCAGTGGTAAAGAATCTGCCTGCCATGCAGGAGACTGAGTTGACCTGGGTTTGATCCCTGAGTCAGGAAGATGCCCTGGAGGAAGGAATGGCAACCCACTCCAGTATTCTTGCCTGGGAAATTTAATGGACAGAGGAGCCTGGTCCGCTACAGTCCATGAGGTCACAAAGAGTTGGACACCACTGAAGCGACTGAGCAGGCAGGCAGGCATAGACTATAAAGTGAATATAGCTGATTCACTTTACTGTATGTAGAAATTAACATAACATTGTAAAGCAACTATGTTCCAATAAAAATTAATTAAGAAATAACATTTCTAAACATGCATTCACTTAAATTAACACCCATCACAAGATTGTCAACAGAAGACAGGAAAACTGGCTGCCTGCCCCATACATGCCCCTCATTCTTCTGCTGCAGTGAAACCACCGAGGGCCTTTTCAGAATGTTCCAGAATGTTCTAGGAACAGCAGTGTGTTATGAGGCCTGCCTCCTGCACCTCGTCCTGATCTAGATTGGACAAGGTGAGTTACTGTGCAGCCCGTACAATGAGGACACAGGGCACAATCCTGCGACAGTTTTCTCTGGAAAGAACGGGTTGGTGCAGCTGCAGCTAATTTGCTTCTGATTAGTCTAACCTTTCCCCCTCTAAGGAAGCTGTTGTGCAGGAGGGGAAAATGCGGTCACAATATTGTTTTATGACTGTTTATCTTCAGAGCCCAAGCGATACTGATTGCAAATATTTATGTGCATTTAAAAAAATTTCAGCTAATGTTTGGAATGCAATTTTTTTGGAGAGGAAAATCAGATTTTGGATGGATCTAGCAGTTTTGGGCCACCTCATGCGAAGAGTTGACTCATTGGAAAAGACTCTGATGCTGGGAGGGATTGGGGGCAGGAGGAGAAGGGGATGACAGAGGATGAGATGGCTGGATGGCATCACTGACTCGATGGACGTGAGTCTGGGTGAACTCCAGAAGTTGGTGATGGACAGGGAGGCCTGGCGTGCTGCGATTCATGGGGTCGCAAAGAGTTGGACATGACTGAGCAACTGAACTGAACTGAACTGAAGTGAGAAGTTTTGGAGGATTTCAAAAGTCATAACCAAGTTTTCTCTACCAGCCCATTGGGACTAATCACATGAATGTAGCAATTAGGCAAACCTGATTAAAATACAGAATATTACCATTCTGTTTGGGCTTTGGAAGGCTTGTCTCAGTTTTAAATGTCCATTATTAATGACTAGTTGAGAAATCTAAGTCTTCGTCTATGTTGTATTAAAGAAAAGGACCTCCAAATGAGAAAACTTTGCATTTTTTAAGAAACGCTGCTTTCCTCTTAGAGAAATGATGAGCTAAGTGTCAAATGAAAGCTCTAGTCACAATTCGTGTCTGACTCTTTGCGACTCCCATTATACAGTCCATGGAATTCTCCAGGCCAGAATTCTGGGGTGGGTAGCCTTTCCCTTCTCCAGGGCATCTTCCCAACCCAGGGATCGAACCCAAGTCTCCTGCATTGCAGGCAGATTCTTTACCAGCTGAGCCACAAGGGAAGCCCATGAATACTGGAGTGGGTAGCCTATCCCTTCTCCAGCAAATCTTCCCGACCCAGGAATTGAACTGGGGTCTCCTGCATTGCAGATGGATTCTTTACCAACTGAGCTATCAGGGAAGCCCATTAAATGGCTAGTTGAGAAATCTGTCTTTGTCTATGTTGTATTAAAGAAAAGAACCTCTGAATGAGAAAACTTTGCTGTTTTCTCATGAAAATGAGAAACAAATGAGAAACAACAACTTTGTTGTTTTAGAAACACTGCTTTCCTCTTAGAAAAATGATTGGCTACATGTCAAATGAAAGCTTTAGTCACAATTCCCCCACCTCCCAGCTAGTCACCATAATGGGATTTGCCAACCTGAGCTGAAAGAATGACACTATTTCTTCTAAGTCTTTATTTCTCTCCAAAGATCACTTCTTGCAGATCTGCTGTACAGTTAAGTTTTTTTGGCCTTTGGTCTCATGTAATGGGTATCTTTTTGGCTTTAGGGTCACAAGGATCTGATATTAAATCCCTGTTTTGCCAGTTACACTGTGGTCATAAGGAAAATGACTTAGCTTCTCAACCTCTGTATCTTCCTCTATAAAATGGCGAAAGACGATCTCACTACTCTGTTGGTTGCAAACTGGCTTCATTAAAGAAAAGGAGACTTATCGATTCAAGGAAATGTGAAGCCCAGGGACAGTTTCAGGTTTGGCTGCGTCCAGTAGCATCAGTGGTGTCATCAGGCGTGTGAACTCTCCTCCCCGCCTCATTGTCCATCTCCGACATGTGTTTCTCACTGGGCACTGGCTGCTGTCAGAGAGGAGAGACTTTGCTTCTATCCTCTTAAGTTAAGTGACTGGGGACTGTGAATTGAACTGACAAAAGATAGATAGCAGGGGGAAAAGTAGATACATTTTCGTTGATATTAACATTCTAACATGGGCTGGAAGCTTCAGAGCAAGAAGTGAAAACCCTAAAGAAACTGGCCTGAGAGCTTATACGCCATTTTGACAAACAATACATAGTGAAGATGCAGAAAGGGACAACTCTCCAAGGCATGTGGGTGACTTCTAGAAGATGTGAAAGGCAATGGAATGGATTCTCCACCAGAGCCTCCAGCCAACGCTTTAATCATAGCCCAGTAAGACATGGCTTCAGATTTCTGGCTTCCAGAATTAGAAGATAATAAATTCGTTTTTTTTTTTTAAGGCTGTAGCCAGAGTACATGAATATAGCAACTTTAGGGGCACTGGGCAAGTTGATTATTCCCCATAACTTCTCTTTTCATTTGTTAATTCCTAGTATAGTCTGAGGAAACTGAGCATACCTACTTACAGCTCTCATAACATGCCATGACAGCTAGTTGGCACTAAAGTGGCCCTTTTGACTTGAACATTGGACAGAAAAACACAAAACAAACAAACAAAAAAACTTGTATGTAAAGCAGGAAGTTGGTCCCTGGAAAAAGAAATTGAATTTGAACAAAGGAAGATTGAGCATCACTTAGAACTGTAAAACCACAATATTCCGACACGCTCCTGCCATCAACATCTGTGAAATGTACATACAGGAGGGTACATAGTCTACTGTTTTACATTTCAAATTTGAGCACAGGCTGTCAGAGGTAAATCAAGCACTTCCATCCCTGGCATTTTTCAAAAAGTCAATTATGCATTGACATCTCCACGAGTATAGTCGTGGAATTATTTACAGCCACCACTTGAGGTTGAGACGTGGTGAGAATCTGGCCCTGAGCACAATACAGAAATCCATATTCAGGTGGCTGAGAAATAAAGTCTGCAAGAGTTCTGGAAGCTCTCTGGGCTGTTGGGGTCTATCACAGGCTTCCTGGTGACAGCAGTGCCAGGGCCATATTGGAGCATCCCCACCTGGCATGGCCATTTCTCTTCCTCTTTCCCTTCGCTGATCTATGGTTAGCTTTCTGTCCTGGGACAGAAGGGCTTGGAGTTTTTAGGGACTTCCCCGACAGTACAACCCCCCCGCATCTGTCAGGCAAGATTCTGCTCATCAATATCAGAGTCCGAGTGATGGCTTAAAAACAGTCTGTGCTGGCTTATGACATTTAAGGCATAAATTAAATCATAACTGAGCGCTTTGCTGACAGCATGTGATGACAGGTGTTGTGAATAAGTTGGCACAGGGGCCACTGTCCTATGTAGCAATTGTCAGTCACGGCCACTCCTCCACCTCCTCCCACTCCTGGGGATGCCATGTCTACCCAGGGTGGGGGTGCCCAGGGTGGGAACCGGCTCCTGCACACCTCCTGCTCCACTGATGACATCACAGCCCCAGGGGGTCAGTGCATCTCCCACCTGCAGCTGAATTGCCCCTCAGGAGTGAGGCCATGTGCCCAGGCACCCAGGTAGGCAGCTCCCCTACCCCACCCCACCATCAGCGCCACCATCACCATCACCCCACCATCAGCGCCTGCCCCCCACCAGCTGCCAGAGCACTCCCTGAAACAGCAGCTGAACATGGACACCCGAAAACTGAGCAAAGACCCTGGAGAAAAGAAATGACAAGTGATGTTAAGAAACCCAAATGTATCAAAATGGTCATTCTGGGAAATTTCAGAACTTTGTTGGACTTTCTCACGTTTATGTTGTGGTCTACAGTAGTTTTTTGTTTTTTTTTTTTTAATTTTTGTATAGTACAAGTAGCCTAATCTTTAGTGCTTTCTAGAATTATTTCTGGGGCAGAGAAACCCCAAACCCAGATCCTCCATCCCCTCCATCCTGTTGCCAGGACGACCGTCTCCTTGGAAACTCTTGGTACTCTAGCACTCTTCCCTCTTGGCTCCAGGGCTAGCTTTTGACCTTGCAGTTTTCTGTTGCCATCCTTCAGGTCCAACTTGATAGCTCCCTTTTCTCAGTGTGTTTGGAGAATTTCCTGATTAAAGTTGGCCTGCCCCCTGGCCTGCCCCCACTCTACCCTGCTGGTTTCCTCCACTGCACAGTCGGAAATGATCCTGGTCAAATCTGCCTGTCCACTGTCTCCCACAGGAAGAAGTCACACCCGCTGTGGGCAGGGATCCCGTTTGGTTTTCTCAGTCCCTGAAGCCTGGCGAGGCACCTGGTGCAGGGGATGAGCTCTGTGGGCACGTGGGGAGTGATATGAATGGATATTGAAATCAAACATGCTCATGTGCCCTTGGCCACTTCTGTTCCCAACTCCAGTCGACACTCCCTGCCCCGAACATTCACGGCACAATGACCTAGGAAGAGTTGTGACAGCTGTCACGGCGTGTTACTGTCACCGTGGGCCAGGCTTCACCCTGGGCCACACAGAACCCCAGCAGCCCCCACCCTCAGCCTGGAGCCCGCTGGCCACAGAAGCTCCATCTCTGCATGCTGGGAGCTTTCTGGAGGGCAGGTGGAGAAGGGCTGGCTGGGGTTACCTCTGTCACCATCTCTGCTACCTATCTGCACTCCCCGCCCCCCGCCAACTCCCCAGCCCACTTATGACAGCTGGAGTGAACTAAGAGGGGCTCGTCCAATGGTTTCCAAGAACTGGAAAATTCTGAGCGGAGCACTTGAGCACAGCTATTAGACTAATAGTGAGACTCTCTCTACACTGGCCACAAGATCCTGGCAGATACTGACACTGACTACCCAAGGCAACCAACAGAGCAGCATCAGACACACACCGTCTGGGGGTGGGGGCCACAGTGCCAGACGGTGTGCCAAGCATTTTGCACCGGCTGGTTTATTTTTTGACTCACACCCCATTGAAGGGGCTATTCTTATTTCCTCTCTTCACAGATTAAGAAGTGAGCCTTACAGAGGTCAAGAGTCTTCACATGGATGGAAGCAGAGAGGACATGAGGACAGGGTTTAAATTCAGCTCCCTGTGTCCAGGTTAGAAATTGCTGCTCTGGGTCTTGCAGCTCTGCATTTCCTGAAAGTGAATGTGAAAGTGTTAGTCGCTCAGTCATGTCCAACTCTTTGTGACCCCGTAGGCTATAGCCTGCCAGGCTCCTCTGTCCATGGAGTTCTCCAGGCAAGAATACTGGAGTGGGTTGCCATTCCCTTATCCAAGGGATCTTCCCGACCCAGGGATCGAACCCAGGTCTCCTGCACTGTAGGCAGATTCTGAGCTCTGGAAAATTCTAGGGCTGGGGGAAATAACCCCCCTCTGACATCTGTAGAGGGCTTTGCAAAACACAGCCAAGAGGAAAGAATTTTCATATTTCAAAGCTTCCTATTTATTAATAACATAACTAATGGAGAAGAGGCATGGAGCATGAATGTGGATGGAAAGACCCTCAGACTCCAGGCTTTGAGGGCATAGTGACGTCTTTCTCTCTGCACTATTTTCTTTTTATTTTCTTGGCTGTGCCCAATTTTAGTTGCAGCATTCCGGATCTTTGGTTGCGACACGTGAACTCTTAGCTGTGGCATGTGAGAGCTAGTTCCTTGACCAGGCCTATGGAACCCAGGACCCCTACTTTGGTAGCACGGAATCTTAGCCACTGGACCACCAGGGAAGTCCCCACAGTGCAGTTTTATTAACTGGGCAGCTTTATTAACTGACTCTGCCTGAGCTCAAAGCTAAGCAGTCTTTGTCTCCACATGTCCTCCCCTGGGATAAGGAAGCAGAGGGTTTGGTGTAAGAGAGGCAACGGGAAGTTACCATCCCAGACCTCCAGATTCTGGTCCAAAACATTTCCTTGGCTCTTGTTGTCTAAAGCCTACTGATACGGAGTGAGCCTTCTTCCTCCCCTCACCTGAGCAGTTTGGGGGTTCCTTTCTGGGGAGGCTTCTCTGATGGCTCAGAGGATAAAACATCTGCCTGCAATGCAGGAGACCTGGGTTCTATCCCTGGGTCGGGAAGATCCCCTGGAGAAGGAAATGGCAACCCACTCCAGTATTCTTGCCTGGAGAATCCCATGGAAAGAGGAGCTTGGTGAGCTACAGTCTATGAGGTCGCAAAGAGTCGGACACCACTAAGCGACTTCACTTTCACTTTCTTTTGGGGGAGAGGATGTTGTTTACAGATCTACCTTGTGGGATCATGTGTAGATGAGTTAAAGGACAGCATGTGCAATAGAAATACAAGGTAAGCCATAAAGTAACTCTACAATTTCTAGAAGCCACATTATAAAAAGTGAAAAAAAGTTAAAATTTTTAAATTGTGGCAAAAAATATTTAACATAAATTTACCACCTTAATCCTATTAAGCATATAGTTCAGTAGTGATCAGTATATATTATTGTGGAACAGATTGAGGTGACATTCATTTTAATCTTATAGTTTATGTAAGCTTATGTATCACAAGTATTATCATTTCAACATGTAATCAATATAAAATTATTAATGAGATTTTAAAAAAGGTTTTAAATTAAGTGTTTAAAATCTGATGTGTATAAAATCTTTTTATACTTACAGCACATCTCAATTTAGGCACTAAATTTTCCATGGAGATGCCGGATCTCTATTTAGACCTTGTAAAATCTACAGTTGAAAAAGCAAGTGGTTCCAAGGAAACTTAAAAGTTTTCTAACGATGGCATTATCAGTTTCCAGACTGAAATGAATTAACATTAAAATCCAGTTCCTCCGTCACATGAGCCTCACATCAGCTGCTCAAGAGCCACGTATGGCTAGTGCCAGTCAAGGGCTTCTAAGACAGTGCTTTGGAAGCAGTAGCGTTATTACTCTTTGGAATAGCAGATGGGAGGAAATGGGAAGTTTCTCGACCTTGACCAGGACAATGACTGCACTCATCCTCAGAGCTGATTGATGGCTCCTGTTCCCCACCAGAGCATCAGCCCACCCACCCCACCCCGGACAAGAAGCACACTCTCAGCTCTGAATTTTTCCCATCACATACCAGGAGTGGCTTCTGCATGAAGCTGCTGACCCAGGTTAGTGAGGAAATTGGACTGGAAGGAGAAAAAAAAAAAGACTTCAGCCCCCAAATTCAGAATCACCCTGCTTATTTTATCACTGGAAGATCATTTCAACAACTTCCTCCAGGAAATTGCAAAGGGAAGTCATTATCCAAAAATGGGGAGGAGATGAGCGCCCACGTGAAGCCCAGATGCAATGTGCGGGCAGGCTGGGGGCAGGGGCAGGGTTTCCTGGGTCATTTAACCAGAGTCCTATTTTTAAAGTTTCCTTTTCCACAATTATTTGTTGACCCTAATTGTTCCCATGCCCATGAGATGCAGCCCTGGACTTCCTCTTGCAGGCCAGCCTGAGGGTCGGGGTGGGGGTGGGGGCTCCCTCTAATTGCTTGTGTCCTGCCTTCCCCCGAGTCTCTGGGGCAGGCGGGCCTATTCCCACATATGCTTCCAGAACCATCTTAATAGAGGACAGCAGCGCCCAGCTGACGACATATGTTTAGCCGCTTGCCGAGGTCGGCCAAGCGTGCAATATCACGTTACATGAATGGGAAGGTCAGTCCCAAACAAGCTGCTTTTTACAAGCTCTGGCTTAAGGATTTGCTGCTAAATAGGGCTTACGTGTGGGGGTGGATGGGTAATGGGCTTCTTGTGGAGCCCCGTTCTCTGCGTTTTGCATTGATTAGAAAGTTTCTGGTCTCCCAGGACAACGCTCCGTTTTTAAAAAACGCCTTTGCAGCCACTGGGATTCCTGGACCCAGGTCAACATCTGGGCCCGGAGCAGAGAAAATGGGGGTTCAGGTCTTCTGACGTCTGGGGAAAGCTGTGCTGTGGCCGGAGTGTCAGGGGCAGGGGGGAGCCACGGGCCTCTGCTTGCTGGCCCAGGCACTTATGCTCCATTAACTCTGCCCAGGCCCCAGGGACAGATGGAGGCGAAGGAGAGATAGAGAGAGAGGGAGGGAGAGGGGGCAGGGAGCTGTGACTTTTCTCACCTACCCAGCTCCCATAGCGAAGGACAAGAGGGCTGCCACTCACCTACTGGGGCCCTACAGCTTGCCCGGCCCATGAAATGCACCTGCACAAACTCAGCTCCAGAAACCACCAGGGAGAATGGCCAAGCCCTGCCTGGGACCTGAGCAGTCAGCCAAGGGCCTGGAGAATATTCCAGACGTAAATCAAAATGGCGTTCAGGCGGACTTCCCTGCTGGCCCAGGGGCTAGGACTCCACGCTGTCAGTGCAGGGGGCCCAGGTTCCATCCCTGGTTGGGGAGCTAGATCTCACGTGCTGGCACAGCCGAATAGAATAAATTAAAACAAATTTTTAATGGGATTTCACTGATGGTCCAGTGGCTAAGACACTGCACTCCCAATGCAGGGAAACCAGGTTTGATCCCTGGTCAGGGAACTAGATTCCACATGTTGCAACTAGGTCCTGGTACAGCCAAATAAATAAATATTTTAAAATAAAAAAAATAAATAAAGAAATTAAAAAAAAATGGTATCCAGAGTTCCTTTTCAATAATAAAGAAGACGAGAGCCTTCCCTGAGCTCCATCTGTGGCCTAGTGCCGTGCAGAGTGCCTCACAAGGACAAGCTGTTTTCATCCTCTGCACTGCCCAGTAAGGTCAGCACTGCTACTACACCCATGGCAGAGCTGGGAAATGGGGGCAGAAATAACAACCCAAATAGCAAAAATAAGGTTGCTTTAGCCAAGATTCCTTCCTCTTTTCCTTTGAAAGATAAAAGGGGCTTCTTAAAAAAGCTAACAATACAAAAGTGAGGCAGATAAGACTTAAAAGTTCCCCAAGCCTGTGATTTGTTCCTGCCCTCATGCCACTGACCATGTGGTGACTATCGTGTGCAAGCGGAATTTTCAGTAGCACATCTTTTTTTTTTTAATATTCATTGATTTATCTTTGGTTGTGCTGGGTCTTCACTGCTGCACTCGGGCTTTCTCTAGTTGCAGTGAACTGGGGCTGCTTTCTAGCGGTGGCACCCAGGCTTCTCATTGTGGTGGCTTCTCTTGTTGCAGAGCACAGGCTCTAGAGTGTGTGGCCCCAGCAGTTGCGGTGCACAGGCTTAGTTGCCCCGTGGCCTGTGGGATCTTCTCGAATTTTAGGGATTGAACCCTCCTGCATGGGTAGGAGGGTTCTCAACCACTGAACCACCAGGGAAGTCCAGCAATACATCTTTTATTCGTTCAACAAACATTCATTGAGCATTCAGGACATGTCAGGGATTATGTTAAGGGTGTAGAGAAAGTGAAAGTCACTCAGCTGAGTCTGACTCTTTGTGACCCTATGGACTATACAGTCCATGGAATTCTCCAGGCCAGAATACAGGAGTGGGTAGCCTTTCCCTTCTCCAGGGGATCTTCCCAGCCCAGGGATTGAACCCAGGTCTCCTGCATTGCAGGCAGATTCTTTACCAGCTGAGCCACAAGGGGTTTTCAACCTTGGCACTGCTGACATTTGGGGCCGAATAATTCTCTATTGTGGGGTCTGTGGTGTTTAGCATATCCTTGGTTTAGGGGATGGATGGCCAATACCATCCAGCCCCTAGTAATCATAACCAAAAATGTCTCCAGGCATTGTCACACATCCCCTTGGGACCGAAAGCACCCTGATGAGAACCTCTGGTCTAGACAGATGTGGCTGTGTGTGGTTCTTTGCTTGATCTTCTCAGCACGACATAGTGGCATCTGGATGTTTCATTTCCAACATTCAAATTTTAAAATAGCTAAATTATGCAAATGGTACAAATTCTAAAAGTGCAAAAAAGTGACGCTGGGAACAGTTAGTTTCGTCTCATCCCTGTCCTCCAGTCATGCAATGGGCCCCACCCCAGAGGCAACCACTATTACTGGTGGGTGGACCCCAAAGAGATTGTTCGTATTTATTTGTTTCTCACCAGCAAAAAAACGGGAATTTCATATGATTCAATGTGTAATTCCAAGTTTCATATTCGGAGACACTGTGCATATATAAATATGCACATAAGTAGACGCTTCCTATTTCTTTTTTTATATAAATGATAGCATGTTATATGCATTTATTTCACTCAACAATGTATCTTGAAGATACCCTTTCCCTATATTAAAAAAAAGAAGAGAGAGAGTCTTGCTTTCTTTTTCACAGCCACAGAGTATTCTGTTGAGTGGATATTTCCTTACCTGTTTAACCAGCCCCCACAATAATACAATTAGATTGTTTCCAGTCTCTTGCCACCGGGAACAATGCTGCCAAATCTACCCTTGTGCACACATTCTGTCTCACAAGTGGGGGTGTATTTGTAGGATAAATTATTTGGGGTGGGATGGCTATGCCAAAGGATTGTGTATCTTTTTAATTAAGAAATCTATTGCCTAATTGTCCTCCATAGAAGCTGCATCAGTTCATACCCCAGGTAGCCTGACAGGGGTCCAATTTGACACCGTGCCTGATTTTCAAGCCCACAGAGCAGTGAGTGTTCGCCACGGCTCAGGCAGGAGTGATGATGCCAGGAGCAGTCTGGGAGATGCAGATGCTCTTGATGAGATGCCAGATCCAGCTGTATCTCCTCCAAAGAAACAGATAAGGACAGAGCAGTCCCCTTCTCTGCAAGCAGCCTCCCAGCCTGGAAGGTGGTGGGTGGAGGAGAGGGAGAAGGAGCTCCATTTGCTGAAATGGAACCACTTCCCTTCTCTCCAGCTCTGCCTGCTCCCTACCCAAGAGACTAGCTAGGGGTTGGGAGGCGGGGAGCATTCGGCCTCAGGCCCCCTTCACAAAGCATTAGGTAGAAGACATCGTTGACACAGGTGTAACAAAAGTGCTGTTGTTCAGTTGCTAAGTCCTGTCGGACTCTGTGTGATCCCATGGACTGCAGCACGCCAGGCTTCCCTATCATCAACTCCCAGAGCTTGCTCTAACTCATGTCCATTGAGTCGGAGATGCCAACTGTCTCATCCTCTGTCACACCGTTCTCCTCCTGCCCTCAATCTTTCTCAGCATCAGGGTCTTTTCCAATGAGTCAGCTCTTCACATCAGTTGGTCAAAGTATTGGAGCTTCAGCTTTGGCATCAGTCATTCCAATAAATATTCAGGATTAGTTTCCTTTAGGATTGACTGGTTTGATCTCCTTGCAGTTAAAGGGACTCTAAAGAGACTTCCCTAGCACCACAGTTCAAAAGCATTAATTCTTTGGTGCTCACCCTTCTTTATGGTCCAACTCTCACATTTGTACGTGATTACTTGAAAAACTGTAGCTTTGACTATACGGACCTTTGTTGGCAAAGTGGTATCTCTGCTTTTTAATATGCTGTCAAGGTTTGTTGAAGCTTTTCTTCCCAGAAGCAAGTGTCTTTTAATTTCATGGCTACAGTCACCATCCACAGTGATTTTGGAGCCCAAGAAAAGAAAATCTGTCACTACTTCTACTTTTCCCCCTCTGTCTGCCATGAAGTGATGGGACCAGATGCCATGATCTTGGTTTTTTAATATTGAGTTTAAGCCAATATTTTTACTGTCCTCTTTCACCTTCATCAAGAGGCTTTTTAGTTCCTCTTCACTTGCTGCCATTTGAGTGGTATCATCTGCATATCTGAGGTTGTTGACAAAAGTTTGTGTCACCAATTGACCATCATAACGTGGCTTGAGCATCAGGAAGCGGTGCTTGTCTACCAGGATGGCACCATTTGGTCGTCACTACTAGGCTAGGGATGGACAGCCCAGTGGCTGGTCTTGGGAATCCGTTTGGCAAGTGTAAATTTTGTTCTTGGACTTCCCTGTTTAGGACTCTGGGTGTCAACTGCAAGGAGTATGTGTTCAATCCCTACTTGAGGAGCTAAGATTCCCTGGTGCTGCACGGTGTGACCAAAAAAAAAAAAAACAAAAACTTAAATTCTTTGACACTCTCTGTGCAGAAGGAGAAGTCTGATTCCCTCCACTTGAATGTGGGCTGACCTCAGTGGTGAAATGATGGTTTGTGTCTTCCAGGACTCATGCAAAGTCGCATCCCCAGCTCTCTTCCTCCTGGGTTGCCTGCTCTGGGGGAGACCAGCTGCCGTGTTTGGAGGACACTCAAGCAGCCTGTAGAGAGCCCTCATGGGGAGGAGTGGAGACTACGCACCACCAACCAGCACCAACTTGTCAGCCATAGGAGGGAGCCACCTTGAAACTGGATCCCCAGCCCCACTCAAGGCTTTGGATGGTACTGCTTTGTCCATCTTTTTGACTGGAGGCTCAGATGATAAAGAATCTGCCTACAGTGCAGGAAATCTGGGTTCGATCCCTGGATCAGGAAGATCCTCTGGAGAAGGAAATGGCAACCCACTCCAGTATTCTTGCCTGGAGAACTCTATGGACAGAGGAGCCTGGGGTCACAGAAAGTCAGATGCAATTGAGTGACTAACACAGTTTCAGATAATGAGATAAAACCCAAGTAGGTAATGAATGTCTGTTCCCAGGATGGTCAATTCTGTGAAGAGCCCTGTTTATCTGCATCTTTTTTCTCTGCTCCGTGTCTCCCATCCCTGCAAGGTGGCAGAAGACCTCTTCAAACCATGATGAATGGTACAGAGAGATTCTTAAATCTTCCATGAGGTTAACACAGAGGCAAGGTGGCCAGTTACAAATCAACAACATTCAGTATGATGTACTCCCCACCTTCCCCGGTAACCTTCCACCATAGGTCCAGAGGATATTCTGTAACCTCCCAACGCAGGGGTTGAACTCAGGTCTCCCACATTGCAGGCAGATTCTTTACCAGCTGAGCCATAAGTGAAACCCAAGAATATTGGAGTGGGTAGCCTATCTCTTCTCCAGCAGATCTTCCTGACCCAGGAATCGAACCGGTGTCTCTGTATTGCAGGTGGATTCTTTACCAACTGAGCTATTAGAGAAGCCCATACTGTAACCTCACTCATCCTCAACTGTTTCATTTGCAAAATGGGTTGATAACCAAAGACATAGAGTGGGCCCAGAGAGTCTCCGGAAGTCCCTTCAAGCATTGAGCCCCAGGTGTCTATAAACCGTAACTCACTCATCCTCCATGCATGAACCCATCCACTCAGCAAACTTGTGTTATATACCTACCGTGTCTCAGGTACCATGCAAGGAGCCAGGGATACGAATGAGAACAAATCAACATCACTAGGGTCAAGGGAAGCACAGCCAGTGGGAGAGACAGATGGACAGACTGACAGGTACCACATGATATCTTGGGGATGTGACAGGGCTGTGGAGATGCAGAGACACACACGAGTGACTCCTGAGTGGGCCATGTGCATCTGCTGCTCAGGGACCACAACATCAGGCACAGTGTGCTGGGTTTCTGCTTCCCAACAAAGGGTAGAATTGGATTCAGAAAGGCGCAGGTTGTTAAAACAGATATCCTGGGCCTCTCTGGTGGCTCAGTGGTAACGAATCTGCCTGCCAATGCAGGAGACATGAATTCAATCCCTGGTCCGAGAGAATCCGAGGAGCAACCAAGCCCACGTGCGACAGCTACTGAGCCTGTGCCCTCAGCCTGGGAGCTGCAACCACAGAACTCATGTGTCAAAACTACTGAAGCCCCGTGCCGAGAGCCTAGAGCCTAGAGCCTGTGCTCTGCAACAAGAGAAGCCACTGCAATGAGAAGCCCATGGGCTGCAACTAGAGTAAACTCCACACGTAGCAATGAAGACCCAGCACAGTCATAAATATATAAATAATAAAACAGATGTTCTGGCAACCTGTTTGGACACGTGCACTATATACAGCCCAAGTCATAGAGGTCCATTTACTCTTGGAACTTGCCACGTTCCTTTCTGTCCCAGGACCTTTGTATGTGATGCTTACCCTCTGCCAAGATCACTCCCACCTCACCCCCTTCTCCCGGTTCAAGCAGTGATGAGCTCCTAGTCTCCCTTCAGGTCTCTGTTCAAAGGCCTCCCTCCAGGGGCTGCACCTCTTTCCCTGCATTGTCTGTTCAGCACCGTTTGTTTCCTTCATAGCACTTTCCTGTTTTTTCTTTTTATATGTATTTATTTGGCTGCACCAGGTTTCAGTTTCAGCATGCGAGATCTAGTTACCTGAGCAGAGTCTCAGTCACTAGACCACCGGGGAAGTGCGTTTATGGCACTTTTCACAACTGTAATTTTGCTGTTTTATTAGTTCCCCCCACCATGTTCCCCATTAGAATGTAGGTTCCACCCATGAGGTAGGGATTGTGTCTTGGGCACCACTGTAACCTCAGGGGCAAAATGTGTCCAGTACTGAAAAAAAAAGTGTTGGGTGAAATAATGAATGAGTGTATTAGTCACCATATATTCTTGATCTCGTTTAATCTTCACATCAGACTTTCAAGGAACTGTTGGTCTCATGATCGCCTCATTACCCCACACTATACCCAGACACCCATGCATGACTCTCCCTTCCTAGGGAGTCAGATCTACCCATTTTGTGCTCAGAGAGGGTGGTGTCCCTCTGGCCTGGCCCAGGATGTGAAGTGAGGATGCTTAAGATGTGGACTCTGGTTCAGCCCTGGTCTGGGATGGGGCACCAGACCCTGCACATCTATTGAGTTCTCCAGGGATGTGGATGCTGCAGTCTCTGGACCACACCTTGAGTCGTAAGATCCTAAGGAGTTTCTGGGAAGAGTTTAACTCCCAATAGAAAGAGACCCACAGGGACTTCCCTGGTGGTCCAATGGTTAAGATTCTGTGCTTCCACTGCAGTGGGCATGGGTTTGATTCCTGGTCAGGGAACTAAGATCCCACATACTGTAGTGTGGCCAAAAAAAAGAAAGAGACCCACAAAGAGAAGCTGTCTTTTCTGTTGTTATGTAGGCACACGCTTTTGGAATCTGCTGCAGCAACTGTGATTGGCCACAGAGGGCCACTTGGCACAAAACCAGCACAAGGAGAGAGGGGGAGAGAGGAAAGTTTGTAACACCTTGGGTGCTGGGCTTCGGGTGACATTGCAAAGCTCCTAAACAACCCCAGAATGGCTTGTATGGGACAGCAAATGATGGCTTCTTTTTTAAAGCCAAATTAAGTTTGGGAGTCTTTTACTTGCAGCCTGGAGCATCATGACTGATGCTATAATTGGACAGGATAGTGTAGAGCGAAAAAGAGCAACTGTGGAACTCCACCTTTCTGGCTACTTATCGCTGCCCGCTAGTGGCACTGATCAACTTCACCAAGCTTCAGTTTCCTTGTCTATACAAAGGTGGTTGGTCTTTTTTCTTTTTTGCTGTGCTGGGTCTTTGTTGCAGCACACTGGCTTCGCGGATTTAGCTGCCCCAAGGCGTGTAGGATCTTAATTCCCTAACCAGGAATCAAACCTGGGTCCCCTGCCTTGGAAGGTGGATTCTTAACCATTGGACCAGGAGTGAGAGTGATAGTCGCTCAGTTGTGTCTGACTCTTTGCGACCCCATGGGCTGTACCCCACCAGGTTCCTCTGTCTGTGGAATTCGCCAGGCAAAAATACTGGAGTGGGTAGCCATTCCCTTCTTCAGAGGATCTTCCTGACCCAGGGATCGAACTGGGTCTCCTCCATTGCATGCAGATTCTTTATTGTCTGAGCTACCTGGGAAGCATTGGACGACCAGGAAAGTTCCCAAAGGGTTGCTTTGACCATCAATAAAAGATGTGCATTTGCTAGAATCCTCTAGCACAGCACTGTCCAATAGAAATAAAATGCAAACCACAGACATAATTTTAACTTTCCTAATAAGTGAAGTGAAGTCGCTCAGTCGTGTCCGACTCTTTGTGACCCTGTGGACTGAAGCCTACCAGGCTCCTCTGTCCATGGGATTTTCCAGGCAAGAGTACTGGAGTGGGCTGCCATTTCCTTCTCCAGGGGATCTTCCTGACCCAGGATCGAACCTGGGTCCCCTGCATTATAGGCAGATGCTTTTACCGTCTGAGCCACCAGGGAAGTCCTAATAACATTCCGAATAGCCATATCCAAAACGTAAAAAGAAACAGGTGACATTAATTTTAATAATATAATTTATTTAACTCAAGATATTACCATTTCAACGTGTAATCAATAAAAAGACTTGATATTTTACATTTTTGAGTTACAAGGGTTTTGAACTCTGGTGTGTATTTTACACTACAGTGCATCTCAATTCAGACCAGCCACATTTCAAGAGCCACATGTGACTAGTGGCTGCAGTCTTAGCTTAATTGTGACACAAGGCTAGACTCATAATATTGTAGCAAAGTAGGATGACTTCATGTTGCTCTTCACATGGGCAATGGAAAGGAAGAGACTCTGAATTTCTAAACACAGTAATTCCCATGCTGGAAGTTGACTGGTGAAGGAGCTCTGCTGCTTTGGATCAACTCTTAAAATCCTGGCCAACTACTCAACTGCATGGTCTGCATAGAAAACCAGCAATGGGAAGAAGACAAATGAGAACAAAGCATTTCTCAGCAGCATCACCTGGGACCAAGGCAGTGACTCAGCCAAAGGATTTTTTATTAAGTGACTGCACGAACTATATTTAGGGAGTTTCTGATTCCTTCCTGCTTCTTAAATGTGATGTCTCCTCAGTACTCTTCCATGGTTCCCTTCTTTCTTTTGGGTTAATGTTGGGCTCCTGGGGCTTCTAAACTCTCCCAGAGCCTGAACACATTTCCCTTTATGCAGCTCAGTCTTCCCTTTATCCTGTTTAAGTCCAGGCAGCCTCAGGCCAGATCTGTGGGTCGACAGGAAGGAGGAAGAGGAGGTACACGATGGCGCTGAAACTGAGATCTTGGGCAAGAGTGGGTGGAGCCAGGCTGGCTGAGATCGCAGCCATCTGCAGCAACATGTCACAGTCCTGATGCTCGGAGAGCGTGTTCATACACGTTATCTCACCTGGTTTCTGCAACAGCTCTATGAGGTAATGAGATGGATGTTCATTGTTTTTGTCTGCCTTGCATTATTTTCTCATTTCTGGTAAGGGAACCCCTTCCCCCACTTCCTTCAGGAGTTTGTTCTCTGCACTCTCCTGGTGTGGTTCTGATAGGCATTGCCAATCACAGATCCCACTCCTCACTCTGTGCCCCAGGGAGGCTCATGACCTAGGTCAGGCCAAACTTACTGCCCCCTTCCCTATGCAGTGACCAACCCTGGGAGTGAGGCATGTGTCATGAGTCTGGCCAATCAGAGCCTTTTCTGGGATCCTTAAAAAAAAAAAAAAAATATATATATATATATATATATAATTATTTGTCTGTGTCAGGTCTTCATTGTAGCATGCAAGTTCTTTTAGTTGTTACATGTGGGATCTTGTTCCCTGACCAGGGATCAAATCCAGACCCCCTGCATTGGGAATGCAGAGTTTTAGCCACTGGACCGCCAGTGGGCTTCCTAGGATTCAGCGCATAACCGTGGTCAATCAGTCCTGGAGAAAAACCTGGCTAGAAACCAATCGTTCAGTCTCCCCAACCAGATGGTTAGTCACTCTAGGGTCCGGTCCAGCCCCAGGTGGCCCACAGTGGCTGGCACAGGGCAGGTGAGCATAGGCGTCAATCCTGTTTCAGTCCCCTTTCCCCCGGGCTGAGCACTGAAGATCTGGTGTAGAGGAGTAGTAGACCTGCAGCCAAGGTGTTTCTCTCTTTTTTATGGACTCTTTTCTCAATTCTTAAGGCAATGTCTGCTATTCACGCTAATTTTTTATTCATTAATTTATTTTTAATTGGAAGATAATTGTTTTATCTTGTTTTCCAACACAATTGGAAGATTATTGTGTTGGTTTCTGCCGTATATCAACATGACTCAGCCATAGGTATACCTATGTTGCTGTTCACTTAATTTTGCATCTTTTGGTTGTAAGAAACAGTCTCCACAGCCAGCGCACATAATGGAAGTGTATTATTACACAGAGCTGCGTGGAGGGGGGCTACTCTGGGAGTCAATGTGCCTGGGCTAGAATCCCAATCCTGCTATTTCCGTCGTGAATCTTGAACAAATTAGTTACCTGCTTGGAGTCTACGTGGGGATGCTAATGGTACCTGAGGGCTAGGGTTACAGGACAGTGAGTGAGAACCTTGGCAACTTGGCAACTAGCACAGAGTGCTCAGTAAATCTTAGGCTATTATAATTGCCATAGGAATCTGCATCCACCTCTCCCTTTTTGCTATAAAATTACTGTCTCAGTTTATAAATGTTAAGTATTATTATTTCTACCCAGTAGAATCTGAGGGTTATAAAATGACTCCCTTGGGTTCCTCATGGTGCCTGCATCCTCAGAATCTCAGGCTGAACACTGGCTCTGTTGCCCAGGGCCCCTGACCAACCCCAGAACATCCTTCCAGTGTCTGCCTCCACCCCTATCTGCCGGTTCATCTCAGGGGGAGAACCTGGTTTGCACTTGGCCCTGGTCTGAGCAGCTCTGGGAAGGGGATGGTTAGTGGGGTCGTGATTGGGGGTGGGGCTGGGGGCTGTGGTTAGAGGCGGCACTCCGAAGGTGCCAAACTTGGTCTCTTCCCCAGGGCAGGGCGGAGATGGGAAGTGGGGGCAGCGTAGAGCTGCCTCCCCTGTGCTTGTCCCCACTCTGTGGCCGAACTGTCACTGTCCCTCCACGCAGCTGGTGTTACCCTCCCTCCAGCCCTCTACGAGACCTCCTGATAGTTATCCTTACGACCCTGTGGTGGTCCTTTGTGGAGCATACTCTTCAATACCAACACGGGGATACAGCTTTGCAAATCCTCACTCATCTCCGGCTTCTTTCGTGTTTCTGTCCCGTTTTATTCAACACGACAACTGTAGCATTCACTGAATTGCAACTAACAACTGTGCAAATGTTAGTTGCTCAGTTGTGTCAGACTCTTTGTAGCTCTGCCAGGCTCCTCTGTCCATGGAGTTCTCCAGGCAAGAATACCAGAGTCGGGTAGCCATTTCCTTCTCCGGTCTAATCACTGCAGAGGTGTCCTCTTTGCCAGCGGCTTAACTCGTTTCACATCACACACACGCACATACACACCCACACATGCACCCTCAGTCTATCTGGCAGGCACTTGTAAAGGTTCTATTTTAAAGATAATGAAGCTGACAGTTCACAGCCAAGGCCAGGCTCTGAGCTGGGTGATTGACGTACAGGACAACCGTGCCATGCAGCGGGTGGCATGTGGCCCCCATTGCCCACACGGCTGAATAGATCCAGGGAGCAGTGCTGGAGGCAGGATCCCAGCACACAGCCACGCACTCCCTGCCCCAGGGCTGCTCTAAAGCAGAGGCTGAGGTCTCTCACCCTCGGCAGCCCCTGGAGTGCATCAGACCCTGCCTGGAGCACTCCTTGTACCATCATTCTCCCTCAGGCCCATACCTCAGAGTCCAGCCTTTATTTGTGCGCCCAGAGGGCAGAGCCATCCTGGGCCCATTCTTAGTCTGGTTTGAAGAAGGGTGCTGGTCTTTATAATGCTGGAAACATTGTCCTGAATTTCAGGCAAATGATGAGGGGCGCATCCTCGAATCTTCCAGGCCCCCACCCCTCCCCAGTGAGAGTCAGGACTGCTCATTGCCATCCTCTGCTGGAAGGCGGAGCTGGTGGACACCCACAGACAGACTGCCACAGGGCCTCCCGAACCTGGAGACCCCATCCTTACGCCGAGGGAGGGGTGGCGCCAGATGACACCTGTGTCCCTCCCCAGACTGGTGGCCGTGGGTTGAGGACATGGGCTCCTTGAATCCTCTGCTATCACAGCAGCATCTTCCTCAAAGGGCTGGTGGAGTCCAGTGGAAACTAGTTCTGGGAAAGCCTCTAGTGTGAACAAAAGGACGAATGGGAAGGTGGGGGCAGGGGGGGGGGGACACAGCTGTCAATGTGGTGCCTTCGATCACTGTCTCCAGTTTGCACCTTTCTTGGTTTGCTGGTGACTGGTGGGACACAAAGAAACTCTCCAACGTCTTCAGAAAAGGGGCTGTTTGGAAATGGAATACTCATTGCAAGAGGCCAAGTCCCAGGAGGCCAAGGTCACAAGGCTGAGAACCCTGGGCGAGGTGTGTCTCCTGAGGCCCTGGGGGAGCGATGGGGCCCTCGTGCTGTTAACTTGCTCAGTCGTGTCTGACTCTTTGTGACCTCATGGACTCTAACTCACCAGGCTCCTCTGTCCCTGGAATTCTCTAGGCAAGAATATTGGAGTGAGTAGCCATTTCCTTCTCCAGGAGATCTTCCAAACCCAGGGATCGAATCTGGGTCTCCTGCATTGTAGGCAGATTCTCTACTGTCTGAGCCATCAGGGAAGCCCTGACTTTGTAGTTATCCCTCCAGCACCTGCCTGCCTCCCCCTACATTGAGAGTATGTCAGGGGAAGGTTCCAGTGGGTTCGCAAAACCATTTCATCACACTAGGGTAGTGTGGATGTTTAAGATAGTCTGCCCCCTGCCCCCACCCCAATCCCCTGCTTTCGGAGCCCTTTGCTCCACAGGAAAACGCTGCCCCCTCCTGGCTTAGAGGGACCAGCGCAGCCGACACAAGGGTTCAGAGCAATATGAGTTTTATTAAATCTCAGCAAGAGCTTCACCCAAGACCAGAGAATAAATTAGGGAGAACGGAGCTGGGTAAGACAATGCCATGGGGTGAAATGAAGAGTTTAAGATACCCTCTTCACTTCATGAAATGCACACAGTCCCTTTGGGGCAACAAAGCATCACCGCAGGATGCTGTTGGGCACAGACTGTAGTGTACAAGGGAGATGCTCAGAGCATCTCTGGGGTCAGGAGAGGGGTAACGCCGACAGATAACATGGCCTCCAGAAATGAGCCTCTTCCTAAAGGTGGGGCCAAGGCAGGAAGTCCCTGAAGCACAGAGAAGTTCTTGGGTTGGAGGGTGAAGCAGGCAGGCCTCTTTGTGGGTTCTGTGCTCCTTTGTCCAGTTTCAACACCTTCTGCACCTGTGTTTTTCTGCATATAAATCAGTCCAACAAGAAAAGCAGGTGTTGCTGGAGATTTCACAACTAGCACAGAAGCTGCCCATTTCCAGGGACAATGTCAGTGAGAAGTGACTTTTGAAAGACTCTCCAGACTTTTTCCTTCCCCTCCCCACTTAGAAAAGAGAGCCCCTTCTGCTCTCTGAGTGGCCACCTATGCATCGTCTGAAGGGTGGGGTTCAGAGAGTAAAGGGGTAGACAGTGTCTTAAGACTTTTCTGTGACTCATGACACTAATTTTCTTCTCAAGGAGCTAAAAGCCAGAAAGTGATGTAAGAAAAGTATCTCCAGATTTCACCTCTGAAGGAGCAGGTGATGCCTGGTGAATATGCTAAAGACTTGATGGAGGCTTCCCTGGAGGCTCAGTGGTAAAGAATCCACCTGCCAAGGCAGGGCTTCCACCCCTGGTCTGGGAAGATCCCACATGCCACGGTGCCACTAAGCCCGGGAGCCACAACTGCTGAGCCCATGTACCCTAGAGTCTGTGCTCTGCAACAAGAGAAGCCACTGCCATGAGAAGCCTGCGCACCAGAGCTAGAGAGTAGCTCCCACTCACTGCAACAAAGACTCAGCATAGCCAAAAATAAATAAATAAAATTATGAAGAAAAAGATCCTAGAGGAAAACATGGGGGTCAGATGGGGAGAAGCATGGGGGTCATCTTTGCTCTTTCGGTTCATTTTTTTCCCCCATAACTTTTTTTTTTTGGTTGGGGGTGCAGGGTTTTGAGGTATGATTGACATGCTCTCCTAGTACTAATTTTGTTCTGGTTCTAATTTTGGCTCTGGAAGCTGGCATACTGGTCTGAGTGTGGACAACCTTTTGCATGCCCCTCTCCTTTTAAATCTGCATTTATCTCACAGGCTGAACTCTCCGTGGGCTGGAACTTTGTCCTTTATCAGCGTCTCCCCAGTGCATGGCACATAGCCAGGGCTCAGCACCCCTGCCGTGGCTGGATGAATGCTGGACAGTGGCCTCCAGTCGGGAGAGGACACCCCATCCCCTCCCCAAACTGGGCCTCAATGGCCACCTTCAGAAATGAGGGGAATGGACAGGGTTTTCTCTGTGGCAGGACAGACACCTGCCAGCTGCACATTCAAAAATTCTCTGCGGCGCTGTAGGGCCAACTTGTGCGAAGCCCCTCCCCCGAGGGTCTCACGGTCTTCTGGGGGAGACCGAGGTTAAGGAAAGATTGATAAAATCATGAGTTAACAGTTGTCGAAAGAGCCCCTTAGGGAGACCATCTGGGGATCCTATGGGAACCAGGGGCACAGTGTGAGTAGAGGTAACCAGGCCTTGAGAGGAAAGAGCTTTCTCAGGGAAGGACAAGCATGGGCGAGGGCCCCGAAGCCATCTCTGGGGCATTTGCTTTTCTTTCTTTCTTTTTAAAGATTTTTTTTTTTAATGTGGACCATTTTTTTTAAAAAGTACTATGTGTATGGCTGCTCTGGGTCTTCATTGCTGCACCAGCTTTTCTCTAGTTGTGGGGAGCGGGCAGAGGCATTGCAGTGGCTTCTCTCGTTGTGGCACACAGGCTTTAGGGCTTCAGAAGTTGCGGTTCCCAGGCTTCTAGAGCACAAGTTCAGCAGTTGTGGCTCACGGGCTTAGTTGCTCTGCGGCATGTGGGATCTTCCCTGACCAGAGATCGAACCCATGTCCCCATTGGCAGGCGGACTCTTCACCACTGAGCCACCAGGGGAAGCCCCATGTGGACCATTTTTTAAAGTCTTTATTGCATTTGTTATAATATTGCTTCTGTCTCGTGTTTTGGGTTTTTGGCCTCGAGGCATGTGGGATCTTAGTTCCCCGACCAGGGATGGAACCCACATCCCCTGCACTGAAAGGCGAAATCTTAACCACTGGTCCCCCAAGGAAGTCCCACATTTGCTTTTCTGCCCTTGGGGATGGATGCAGCCAGCACCACCAATTTCCCAACCCCCACCCCGCTGCCACGAAAGCAGAAATGATGCCCAAGAGGCCAGTGGTCATCTCACAACCCAGGAGAAAGGCCTCAGGAACCAGTGGTTCTGATCAGCGCTGATCCCGGCTACCACATTCTTCCAGGTTCTCATCACACAAGAATCAGCAATTTTTGTTCCTTGCAGCTCCAGGCATCCTATCTGAAACAGAGCAAAAAAAAGCCAGCTGCCTTCCTAACTAGCCGGGCTTGGAGATGTAGGCAGAGGGCACCTGTCAGCACAAAGTGGGTTCACATTCAAAAACAATCTCCCCTTTCCCTTGACTTCCTGCCACGGAGCAGGAGCCCTTCACCCTTCTCTGAGGACCCCTTACTTCCACCAGAGTTGGAGTAATCCTTGGAGAAAATATTACCCCCAGGAACGTCCAGGTGAGCCCCGAATCCCAGGACCAACAGAGGGCAGGGGAAGGCTGGGGGGGCCAGCTCATGGTCTAGGTCCACCCTGTGTGCCTGGCATCTCTTCTGCTCTGTGGGCAGGACCCGCCCCCAAGGGGCTCCTGGAAGTTGAGGGGGGCTCCCGTGCAGCTGGGCTGCTGGTCCCCACTCTCCCGCCTTCCAGGTGAAAGGCTCACCGGCCCTCTGTGGCCAGGAGTCTCTCAGCCGGGCTGTTACCTCACTAATTACACTGGGATCTTCCCTCCTGGACCAAGAAACTTCTCTAATTTGGGTTATAAAACATCTCTCTGAATTTTCTCCAGAGTCTGCAGTGATTATAATAAAGCAGACCTGGAACAGGAAGGCTTTCATCCCAGCAGCTCAAAGCTCACAATCAACAAATTTTAATTATGTATCTTCACCCACTTTTCTCTTCCTAAAGAGGAAACTAAGGCGAAAGGGGGTCAGGTGCTTGGCCTGAGGTTATGGCTTCTCTTGGCCACCCAGCTGCCCACAGATCTGCTGGGACTTTCGCTGTGTCCGTAATTACAACCCTGCCCTGAAGCTCTGGGAAGTTTGCAGAGGCCTCCCAGACGCCAAACACCCACTATCTCGCACACCAGCTACTGTGGTCGGAGGGACAGCTGTGATCTGACCCCAGAGGATAATGTGGACCTTATTTTACTGCAGGTCAAAGATGTTGCGTTTGTTTTTTTTTTTTTTTTCTTTTTTACAAATTGAGGGTCTGTGGCAACCCTATGTTGAGCAAGTCTATCTGCACTACTTTTCCAATAGCATTTGCCCATGTCTGTCCCTTTGTCATGTTTTGCTAATTATCACAATATTTCAAAGTTGTTCATCATTGGTATTTTTGTTATTGTGACTTGCAATCAATGATCTTTGATGTGGCTATTGCAAAAAAATTATGTCTTGCTGAAGGCTCAGATGATTGCTAGCCTTTTTTTTTTTTTTTTAGCAATAGCGTATATTTTAATTAGGACTTCCCTTTTGGTATAATGGTAATCCTTTTGCCAATGCAGGAGACTCGGGTTTGATCCCTGGGTCAGGAAGATCCTCTGGAGGAATAAATGGCAACCAGCTCCAGAGGATATTGGTGGGCTACAGTCCTTGGAGTGACAAAAGAGCTGGACACGACTTGGCGACTAAACAACAAAATATTTTAATTAAGGCATGTAAATTGTTTTTTTTTTTTTTTGACATAATATTATTTCACACTTCATGGACTACAGTGTATTGCAGACATAGCTTTTATATGCACTGGGAAACCAAAAAATTCACCTGACTCTCTGTATTGCAGGGGTTTGGAATCAAGCCTGCAGTATCTCTGAGGTCTGCCTTTGTTGTAAGCCTCCAGTGGCCATGGAGAAGGCAATGGCAGCCCACTCCAGTACTCTTGCCTGGAAAATCCCATGGATGGAGGAGCCTGGTGGGCTGCAGTCCATGGGGTCGCTAAGAATCGGACATGACTGAGAGACTTCACTTTCACTTTTCACTTTCATGCATTGGAGAAGGAAATGGCAACCCACTCCAGTGTTCTTGCCTGGAGAATCCCAGGGACAGAGGAGCCTAGTGGGCTGCCGTCTATGGGGTCACAGAGAGTCGGACATGACTGAAGTGACAGCAGCAGTGGCCATGGGGCATCCACCTCTTACCTATGAGATCACATGAAAACATACAAAACTGTAAAACACATGACTCTCATGTATGCTGATGCTGTTCATTTCAAGCATGTATCTTCCTCGCTCCCTCTCGAAGGCAGGGATGTGTCCACTGTATAGTGGGTGTCATGGCTGTGTTTATTTACTTAAACATACGTCCTCCTCAGCAATCAGCGCCATCTCTTCATTTCTTCAGAACTTGGGAAGCAGAGAGCCAGAGCGAGGGCTGGGTGTGGAAGGAGCAGGTCGATGGCTCAGGAAAGCTTCAGGGAGCTCAAGGAGGTGCCCTTTTACTTCTCTGAGAAATGGAGAAAAGAGAGATGTCTTTGTCCATAAAACTCGCCCACCTCTGGAGCCTCCACTCTTGCCAGGAGTCAGCAGACATCTTAAAAGGCCAGAGAGCGAATAGTTTTACAGGTGTGCACCAAGGGTCAAAACTGAGGCTGTTACACAGTATTTCTATAACCATTTAAAGTGTAACACTTTACAAATGCCAGAAATATTCTCAATTCTCAGGGCTGAATGAATAACCCATTAGGTCTCTTGAGGGCCATGACTTGTCAAGCCCGTTTAGAGGGAAAACAATGGTTCACATTTATTTCACATTTGTTTTGTTCTGGCACTGATCTACTCAGGTCCCTTTCCCGGGGGAAAAGAGCACGTGCAAAGGGCCTGAGGCAAGAGCACATTCTGAGCGTTGGAGAAACAGCTGTAGGAGATGCAGCCTCTAGGTCTGTGGATGTGATGTAAGTTCTCCGGAAATGTCTGAGCCCCATTCAAATGAGACTTGCCACAAAGATGTGACCCACTAGAATCCAGACATTCACATTCACACATCCAACAGAGGCCCTGAACCATCCTGTGACTCAAGCTGCTCTCTTCTGCCTCCCAGAGTTAGGCCAGTGAGGTCTTGGCAGGTGTGTGGAGCCTGGGAAAGTTAGCTCAGTGTCCACAGGTCAGGGCTCAAGGAGAGTTTGTGTGTGGATGTGCCAGACAACAGGACTGAGTCACGGTGTGGACTCAGAGTCCCCCACAGCAGTGACAAGGGCCCAGGAGACACACAAACGAGGGAGTTGAAGAGAACTCCAGGCCAAAGCCCTGAGTTTAGCTGAACCTCAAACCGTATCACGCTCAGCCCCCCAAATAATGTGAGCTTGGCTTGTCTTTTTTTCCTTCCCTCCCTGCCTCCTTTCCTTCTCTAAAATGCAGGACGGGTGAGAATGGCTCTTGCATTGAAAGAATTAATAAACACGAATAAAGCTGATGGTCATTGAGAACTTGACATGTGCTCAATGGCTTACATAGTCTGAAGAAATTGCAAAATGGACAAAAAGAGGTTGCTGAATGCACCTTCAGTTTTCTGATTCTGTAAGGGTTTGTGTCTTTCATTGTCATTACTGATAGTCATGCAAATGATTTTGTCCATAGAAATGCAAATGAGCTTGTCCCTAGGAATACAATTGATTATTGTCCTATGACTACTGACCAGTTTTGCATCTATTTGTAAATTCGTTTCAGCATTTCTGATTGCCTGTGTATTTAGGTATGCCTCTGAATTATCCCTTGAACCATTTGTAACAGCTTCTTGAGTTATTAATTCAGGAGTTAAATGCCATCTTTGACACATACTTATTTTAGATTTATAGGAGTCATGATTTTATCTTTAAAAAACTTAACTTCTAATAGTATGTATAATCTTATTTACAAAGCTGTGAAGTGGCTTTATTGATTTCAGTCACTCTCATTTTATAGATGAGGAAAACCAAGGCCCAGGGTGTCATGAAATCTGCTCAAGGCCATCCACACAGGTCGTTGTTGGAGCTGAGCTCTGCACCCAGGCAGTGCAGACCCAGAGCTGGCACTCTCTGTCCTACGTGGTCCTTGTTGTGCTGTTGGATGGGTCTTCCCAGTTGTGCTCTGGGTTTCAAGTTGTTACTCTTACCACTGGCCCTTCAAGGACTGTCCACTGCTCGATGCCTTTACAGCTGACTGCTGTGGCCAGTCCACAGGACGCTCCCAAGGGCAGCCAAGCGGCCTTCTCCTCCTCTACATCACAGTGCAGAACTGTGGGCAGTGTGGGGAGCGGGCAGACTCTTACTGGTGGGTCTTAAGACAATTCAGAGAGGACCTCAAAACCTCCACTAAGGTTTGTACTTCCTCCTCAATGACACCAAGGGCCCACTTCTTTAATCTACTTATTTTAATGAAATAAATATTTTTTAAAATAGTTGTGATAGTTACAAGAATGTCAAACTCTTTAGGAGGTAGCAAAGAACAACTGTAGTCTGAACATCTCACTGCCTGATGAATGCATTGACTTTAAAAAAAAAAATTTTTTTTTTGGCTGAACCATGAGGCATGAGGATCATAGTTCCCAACCAGGGATTGAACCCAAGCCCTCTGCACTTGAAGCGCAGAGTCCCAACCACTGGACCACCAAGAAAGTCCCTGAATCAATTTTGAAAATCTCTTAGGAGGAATGCCTGGAGAATCCCAGGGATGGGGGAGCCTCGTGGGCTGCCGTCTATGGGGTCGCATAGAGTGGGACACGACTGAAGCGACTTAACAGCAGCAGCAGCAGGAGGAGGAAGCTTACACCAGAGCTAAATCAAGTTATTTTTTAGAACTATTGAACCACAGATATCATTTTGAAGGGAGAATGAACAGACTAACATTTCATTTGGTTGATGTTTTCATATGAAATTCAAATTACTCCTCAAGGGAGTCAGAACCCTAATACTGATGTTGTGTATTTTGTGAGCTGTGTGAGTATTTGCAGATGATAGTGTTGCCAGCGAACACCTGAATTTTTACTCTGTAGCAAGAACTTGGTTTTTCCAGTAGTCATGTACAGATATGAGAGTTGGACCATAAAGAAGGCTGTGTGCTAAAGAATTGATGCTTTCAAATTATGGTGCTAGAGAAGACTCTTGAGAATCCTTGGACTGCAAGGAGTTCAAGCCAGTCCATCCTAAAGTAAATCAACCCTGAATATTCATTAGAAGGACTGATGCTGAAGCTGAAGCTCCAGTATTTTGGCCACCTGATGTGAAGAGGCCGACTCATTGGAAAAGACCCTGATGCTGGGAAAGATTGAAGGTGAAAGGAGATGGGGGCGGTAGAGGATGAGATGGTTAGATAGTGTCACTGACTCAATGGACATGAATTTGAGCAAACTCCAGGAGATAGTGAAGGACAGAGGAACCTGGCAGGCTGCAGTTCATGGGGTTGCAAAGAATCAGACACGGTTGAGCGATTGAACAACAGAGCACTTCTGGAAATGCTTTACATGCATGTTGCTATTTAATCTTTCAATGACTCTATATGGTGTGAGTTCTATAATTAACCTCACTTTATAGATGAGGTGACTGAGGCCCAGTAGTCACTTGCCAAAGGCCACTAATCTACTAAGTGGAGCCACAGGTTAAACCTCTGTGCACACGCTTGATTTATACATGTTCTAGAAGAAGAGGTAAGCTCATGGGGGGAGAGAATTCCATTTCTGATAGTTCTTTCCTAGAAAGATTGCTGTGTTGTCTCCCTGAAGACAGCACTTCCACGTCCATTTCCAAAACAACTTTTATTCCTGAGATTCCTAGTGTGGTGGCCGACTCCCCAGGTACCCTCTGTGTTCTTCACCACCAGGTTCATACTCTCTTGTGTTGTTCCTTCCATAGTGAATCAGGACTAATGTGTGTGTCTGTGGCAGAAATTATAGTGTGTGACTTCCAGGTCTGGGTCATAAAAGGTGCTACTGCTTCGGTGTTGGCCCATAGATGGTTGCTCGGGAGACACTGGCTGCCATGTCACGAGGACGCTGAAGCAGCTCTGAGGAGGGGCCCATGTGGACAGCAACTGAAGGCTGGTGATGTTCTGATGGATTTGTTCAGCCTCCAGTCCCTCCTCCCTCTGGTGTTCTTTCCTGTAAGTCAGAGACTGTAAAGCTGAAGACTATTTCCCAGACTCCTTTGCAGCTAGAGTTCTGGACACAAATTCAATTTACTATTAGATGCACCGGGATAGGGTTTGGAAGGGGGAGGTGAGGCAGAGGCCATTGTTCTGCCCTGTTTGGGATTGAGTGAGGGGGGTTCACCATGGCTGCACCCCGGTTCATTTTTCCAGCTTCTTCAGTGTTTAGAAACAGATACCGTCATATGCTATCAGATTCTACGACTCTGCCGGCATCCTCAGAGAATGTGGCTCCAGGGAGGGTCAGTTCTGTAAGCCACCGAAGCCTTTCCTGGAAGCATGCCCTTGAGACCCACTGCCCCAAGGTCCCAGTGGTTTTTCCAGCACCTAACCCTGTACTAAACCATAGAATGATTTCCATCTCCTGCTCTGATACTTGATTGTGTGTGTGCATGCTTACTCAGTCATGGCTGACTCTTTGTGACACCATGGGCTGTAGCCTGCCAGGCTCCTCTGTCCAAGGAATTCTCCAGGCAAGAATACTGGAGTGAGTTGTCATTTCCTTCTCCAGGGGATCTTCCAGACTCAGGGATGGAACCTAGGTCTCCTGTATTGCAAGTGGATTCTTTGCCATCTGAGCCACCAGGGAATACTACTTGGCATTGAAAAGGAAGAAACTACTGATATATGCATAAACTGGATGAATTTCAAAAACTTTAAGTAATAGAAATAGATACGAGAGTGCATAGCAAGTGATTCCCTTTATAGGACGTTCAAGAGTAGGCAGAGCCAAAGTATGGTCCCCAAGTCGGAAACAGTTTATCTCTGCTGAGGGTGGGGGTGATGGGCTGGCAGGGAACCTTCTGAGGTGCTGGACATGTTCTGTGTCTTAATCTGGGTGGCAGTTACACAGGTGTTCACAGAGGGAACATCAAGCTACCCACTTAAGATCAGCACACTTTACTGATTAAAAGGATATCTTTGAAGATCAGCACACTTAGAATTACTCCCATCTGATTCACATCTGGAGAGAGTTCTGCTGGGTAAAGTCAGCATCATTTTATCCACTCTTCTGTGTGGGGGCTTTTAGGTTGTTCTCAGCATTTTTTACTATTACAGACAGGCAAAGCTATGGTCAGCATTCCTACATGAACCTTGGGATTCTTCTGTACGTATATCCATAAGGTAAATTCCTAGAAGTGGACTTACTGGGTCAGAGGGAATTCGGCTGTTGATGTTGCACAGAAATTGCTCAACTGCCCTCCAAGAATGTTGCAACATCATCCACGCCCACCTCACCATCACCGCTGAGAGCCTGGGTTTTCCCACAGCCTCTCCAGCACAGAGCATTGCCAACCTTTACACTGTTTGCCAATCTGATGGTGAAAAGTATTTTATCTTTCACTTGCTTTTTTCTTCTAAATATATCTGCTCTATCTTAACCCATTTCCCACATTGGGTTTCTGCAACTGATTTTGTTTGAGGTAAGGATTTGTTGCTAAATAAAATAGATTAAACTTTCAGATTAGATCAAAGGAAAGATCATGCTTTCCAAAACTGAACTGCCAAGAGGAACCACAGGGTTTGTCTCTGGTGGGACACAGTGGGGACGCCCACCTCACAGCCATGATGCTTACCATGGCTTTGGGCAAGATGTTCTGATTTTCCTTGCCTCTGTTTCCTCTTCTGTGAACTGGAGCTCATAATAGCATTATTATTGTGAAAGATTGTGGGGAAAGATCGAAGGAGGAGAAGGGGGCGACAGAGGATGAGATGGTAGGATGGCATCACCGACCCAATGGACATGAGTTTGAGCAAGCTCCGGGAGATGGTGAAGGGCCAGGAAGCCCGGTGTGCTGCAATCCATGGGGTCACAAAGCGTCGGACATGACCGAGTGACTGAACTGAACTGATTGTTGTGAAGATTAAATAAGACAACAGTCCTCCAGGGCTCAGACTGGGCCAGGCATGTCCTAGGTCTTATATACATTTCAGCCTCTGCTGTGATCATGGTGACTCATCATGATAGGGGCCCCTCTGGGCTTTAGTTTCTATCTTTATAAAATGAGGTTGTTGTGTGAGATCTTCCGGCTCTCCTGCCCCGTGGCCTCTGCTCCCGGTGGCCTGTGAACACCCTGCGTCCCTTCCCTGGGCACCATGTCCCAGGCTCCTGGAGTCACCCACCAGCCAACTTACCACACAGGCTGTACCACCGCCAGCCACGTCCAAACTCCAGTGTTTGTACTTGGTCTCCTGGCCCCAAGGCAGTGAAACTCGTGGATGGGACTCAGACTCCCTGGAGAAAATGACTCCTTTGGCTTCCACTGGGCTTCCCCGATGGCTCAGATGGTAAAGAATCTACCTGCATTGCAGGAGACCCAGGTTTGACCCCTGGGTTGGAAAGATCCTGGGGAGGAGGGCATGGCAACCAACTCCAGTATTCTTGCCTGGAGGATCCCATGGACAGAGGAGCCTGGTGGGCTACAGTCCATGGGGTTGCAAGGAGCTGGGCACGACTGAGCCACTAACACTTTCACTAGGCTTCCACTGCAATCTATCTTTCAAAGAAGTGAAGCTCTGGTATTGGAGTCTTGCAGTAGGTCAGACACTTTTTCTTTTTTTCTTTTTTAATCAATTAATTTTATTGCAGTATAATTGCTTGTATTAGCTTCTACTGCACAACGAAATGAATCAGCCATATGTATACATATAACCCCTCCCTTTTGGATTTCTCTCCCATTTAGGTCACCACAGTGCATTAAGTAGAGTTCCCTGTGCTGTACACTATGTTCCCATCAGTTGTCTATTTTATACATACTGTCAATCCCAATTTCCCAGTTCCTCATCCCCTCCCACCTTGGTATCCATACATTTGTTCTCTGTGCCTGCAGACACTTTTTCAAAGGTTCACACCCAGAGAACTGACCCTGGCCTCCTCTGTCCTCTGCGTATCAACTCAGGCACCTTTCTGGTAACTCCAACAGTGAATTCCAAATTAGACTTGACTGGTTCCCTTCCCCAGAAAGGTTCCTTCCTCATCCTCCCGCTACAGCCCCACCTGCCTTGACTCACACCGTGGACTCCATTTAGTTCACGTCTTGGAACTTGACAGACATTTGTCTCCCTCTGGTTCTGGATCCAATGCCAGTCCTGTAGGACTGAGAGAGCCCCTCAGCTCTCTCATTGGGAAATCCCCTCCTCCACATTGTAATGGGCCCAGACAGAAGGATCAGATCCTTGGGAAGCCAAATGCCCTCTGAGTAAGTTTCAACACCATCTATTAATATTTTTCGCCTCTCCTGCCCTCACTCTCCACCCACCTCTTCTGGTTTACCACCATGCTTGGCAGCCACCTGTCAGATTCTCATCACCTGGGTGGCATTGTCCCATCAAAGTCTGGTGTCCCAGGTGGAGATGTCCCATCCTGTGCGGTGACAGCAGGGCTTCCTCTAGTCCCTGGCATGTTCGTGGGAGCCCCAAACAGCCCTGCTTTTCTCCATTCAATAGCCAGTTACAGACTCACATCAAACTGAGGCTGGAGAGGAAGGAAGGAGGGAGAGAGTGACGTGTGCTTGTTTGATAACTGCTGATTCTAACAGCTCTTCTCACGTTCACTCTGAGGTCTGGGGAGGCACAACAAGTTACATTTGATAGAATAATTATTAAATGAGGTTTGAGGCACTGAGAGGCACACTTGTAAAAAGAAGAGCGATTTGTACCAGTTATCCTAAATGTTGATTCACAGGCTTGGAAGTTCATAGTGTCAGGGTCCTGCTGATGGTGAATTCTGGCCCTAAGCCAATATTTGCAAAGGCTGCTTTTCTTTTACTACATGATGAGAGAGACAGACATTCACACAGAGAGTAAACAGCCAAGATTTAGGGACATACTATGTGTTAGATATTTGCTAACCTTTGATGTGAATCATCTCATGGAAGGGCTTCCCAGGTGGCTCAGTGGTAAAGCGTCCACCTACCAAAGCAGGAGAAGCAAGAGATGCACATTCAATCCCTGGGTGGGGAAGATACCCTGGAGGAGGATATGGCAACCTACTCTAGCGTTCCTGCCTGGAAAACGCCATGGACAGAGGAGCCTGGTGGGCTACAGTCCATGGGGTTGCAAAGAATTGGACATGGCTGAGTGCATTCAAAAATATCTCATGGAACCTCAAGGCCATCCTGGAAAGAATTTGACTGCCACTAACCCCAATTTGCTGGAGAAGGCAATGGCACCCCACTCCAGTACTCTTGCCTGGAAAATCCCATGGACGGAGGAGCCTGGTAGGTTGCAGTCCATGGGGTAGCTAAGAGTCGGACATGACTGAGCGATTTCACTTTCACTTTTCACTTTCATGCATTGAAGAAGGAAATGGCAACCCACTCCAGTGTTCTTGCCTGGAGCATCTCAGGGACGGGGGAGCCTGGTAGGCTGCCGTCTCTGGGGTCGCACAGAGTTGGACACAACTGAAGCGACTTAGCAGCAGCAGCAACCCCAATTTGCAGGTGAGAAAATTAAGGGCTAGCAAAGCTTATTGACAAGAAGTTCAAGGTCACACAGTAAGCAGAAGCAAAGCCAAAACTGAAGATTGATCCGGGGCTGCTTGATCTCACACTCTACCTTTGGGTCTGGGCATCCTTTCTTGTGGGGGCTGTCCCTTGCATCCTAGGATGCTTAGCTGCATCTCTGGTCTCTACCCACTGGATGCCAGTACCACCAAGTTGTGACAACCAAAAATGTCTCCAGAGACTTCCCTGGTGGTCCAATGTGGTTGAGATTTCACCCTCCAATGCAGGGGTGCAGGTTCGATTCCTGGTTGGTGAGCTAGGATCCCACGTGCCTCTCAGCCAAAAATCCGAAACATAAAACAGAGGCAATGTTGTAACAAATTCAGTAAAGACTTTAAAACAATGGTCTGCATAAAAAATAAATAAATAAAAAAGTCTCCAAATATCTCGAAGTGTCCCTAGTGCGGGAGAGATGTCATTACCTCAGGTCCAGAACCGCTGTGTTGAAATTTTCACTATCTCTGTCCCCTTCTTGCCACCCCGTGCAAACTGGGACATGTCCCTGGGACCCGCTTCAGACTGGAGAAGCTGTTTGAGAGGCAGCGATTTTTATTGTCATGGGTTTTCTGAGTCCTACTGTCTACATGTGATGAGTCAAGGGCTCCTGGTTCTCAGAGGGTGGTCACCTTACCTACATTTAACAAGGAGCTATTGTGTGTGTCGGCTTTGGGACGTTCCAGAAATGAGCAAGACACAGTCTTCTCTCCCCAACTGGAACAGGGGTTACAATCCAGTAATCCACAGCCAAATCTGGCCCAGGAGGTGTTTTCCTTATCTTGTAAAATATTTATTCAAAAATTGAATTGGCCGGGCTTTAAAAACGGGGAGCTTTCACTCTCTAAAATGAAATATCCAAATGTACAGCTTATTGTGAAACATCAGATTTTTTGTCTGCCATCTAAAGAATCTTGCTCATCTGTCTCGGTTCTCTTTTAGCCGCTGGTCCATAATTGGAGTCTATTTTTATTAACATTGATGACATGTCAGGTCCACATAGGTGGGTGATCCCTTCAGGGGAGGCAGGGTCCTCTGGAAGCACACGTGTCTTGAGAGAGTCCCCAGGAGAGAGTGAAGCTCCTGGGGTGGGGGGCAGGTGGTGTAGGTGGGGAACCCTGACTGCTCTTCAGAGTGAAAGTCCAACTGGAAAAAGCAAATCAGGGGGAACAGTCTCCCCAGGGACTCCCAGGTGTTGGGGGAGAATGCCCTGCTGGTCCAGCTCATTTCTAAAACCACCACACTGGTTTCTAGAAATGTCCCTTGTTACAACCAGCTCAGGGGATGCTGGCTTCCAGCTGGGAAGCCGGCCGAGAAGAAATGGGCAGTAAAGTGTTTCATATAAAATTGGTTTGGGAATTGAGGCGCTGGCTTCACATCAAGGCATGTCAGTGAGGTGCTGGCCTGAGCAGCCCATTTACTATCCAAGTGATGTAAGTGAGGCCGTAAAATAGATATTTATGAGTGAGTCTTATGGAGAAGGCTTGCCAAGTGCTTCGGTGGCCTAATCATATAGGTAGGAAATTAAACAGCAGAGTCAGAGTTAATAATGAATAATGTATAATAACAGGTCATCGCTGTCTTGGCTGGAAGATGAATCGGTGCTGATGTCCGCCGTCAGATAACTCCGGGGGTGGGGGGAGCGCTGCACATCTGGGGTCCCTTCTCCTTTCCTCCACTGTGGATTTCATAGCCGGACCCTCAGGGCTGAAAGAAAAAAGCTTCTTGTTTCAAGTCTAACATCATCTGGGACAAAGGAAGGGTGCAGGGTTGTCATTTTATTATTATTTTAATTTTGCAATTTTGAAAAAAATCAGAATATTCTGGATGAAGATAACCAAGTCTTTGAATACCTTTCCCCTATCTGGGTCTCCTCCCACCTCAACTTCCCCTGTTGAAGAAATTAATAACCAAGATTACGTTTAATCCTTCCAATGGGGAGGAATTTATGGGGAGAGTAATTGCTCTAATTTTCCAAATGAAGTAACTGAGGCCCAGAAGGTTTGTGACTCACCCACAGCCAGGGAGAGGCAGGGGGCCAGTGTGAGGCAAGGTCTCCCTGGGATCAAAATGTGTGTTTTTCCATCAAGGTTGTCTCTGGAGCTAGAGACTCTCTCAGGTTGGTGAAAGGTGTTCATCCCAGCGGGTGGCTCAGTGGGTAAAGAATCCGCCTACAATACAAGAGTCACAAGAGACACCGGTTCCATCCCTGGGTTAGGGAGATCCCCTGGAGGAGGGCATGGCAACCCACTGCTGTATTCTTGCCTGGAGAATCCCATGGATGGAGACGCCTGGTGGACTACAGTTCATGGGGTCTCGAAGAGTTGGACACGACTGAAGCGACTTAGCACGCACATTCATCCCAGCAGTGCTCAGATATCAGCAGGTCTGCCAAAGGCCTGGGATTGCATTGCTAATAAGTATCAGGTGACCCTTGTGCAAAGCCAGGCTTGGAAGCCTCGAAGTGGCTGTCGGGACCCTCATATCCAGAGCATGTCTAGCAGAGTGGCCATCGGGCACTGAATTGGCCAGTGTCTCTTAAGCAGGTTTGGCCTGCCTTCTATTCTTTTTTTAGTTTTTCATATTTATTATTTGGCTGCACCAGGTCTTAGCTGTGGCATGTGAGATCCTCGATGTGGCCTTCGGGATCTTTAATTGTGGCATGAAAAATCTTAGTTGCAGCATGTGGGATCTAGTTCTCTGACCAGGGATCAAACCCTGGGCCCCCTGCATTTGGAATGGACCACCAGGGAAGCCCCTGCCTGCCTTTTAAAGCCATGAGCCCAACTCTCTGTCTCCTTTTAGATTATAAGTGATTAGAGAGTAGTCATGGGTCCATGGCTGCCCCCCACTCCTGTATAAGGCACAAGAGGACTTCACTTTGGGCGGTTAATCACGCTTGTCTTGTGGCTTCCTAGATCATCTAACCCAGATCATCTATAAAGGGTGGGATAGTAAATATTTTAAGCTTTGTTATCTAAGAAGCAAAATTGAGCAACTCCTCTCACTGAAAGACTAACAGTTTTTTTTTTCTTTTTTACAATTTAAAAATGTAAAAACCATTCTTAGCTTGCAAGCAGTGGCTGTATTCAGCCCACGTCTGTAACTTGTGGCTCCTGAATGCTAACCTGTACTATGCGTTCATGCTCAGTTGCTTCAGTCATGTCCAACTCTTGGTGACCATTTCGACTGTAGCCTGCCAGGCTCCACTGTCCATGGGATTCTCCTGGCAAGAATACTGGATTGGGGCACCATGCCCTCCTCCACATCATCTTCCTGACCGAGGGATCAAGCCTGCATCTCTTACTTTTCCTGTATTGGCAGTCGGGTTCTTTACCTCTGGAGCCGGCTGGGAAGCCTGCTAAACTCTATAACTTTTGCCCAATGAGACAGCCAGTTCTTGATGGGTATAGATGGCTCATTTCTACCCAGGGCATCAAAGCCTCACTGTATCTGTAGAGGGAACAAAGACCCTGCTTCTAAAACGTCCCTAGTCCAGCTAATGAGTTCTAGATGCTGGAGATAGAGCAGTGAAAAGAGCAGACCGAAAAATCTTTGACCTTGGAAAGCTCATGTTCAAATGGGGTGAGACCACCCACGTGACTAATACCAGTTGATGGCAGAAGGTGGTAAGTGATGACAAAGACTAGATTAGGCAAGACGGACAGAGAGTGCTGGGCTAGGACTTGGCTTTGTTTTTAAATAAGATAGTCAAGGAAGGGCCCCTGGGAAGGTACTTTGAGGGAAGACCTACAGGTGAGGGAGGGAGACACGCTGAGATCTGGGGCAAGAGCACTGCAGGCAGAGGGAGCGGCGAGTGCAAAGGCCTTGAGGCTGGAGCAGGTCTGACCGTGTGCAAGGCGGGGGCTGTGTGAAGGTGGAGCATGTGGAGGACAAGGCCAGAGTTTCCTGGGATCCTGTTTTCCTGGGTCTATTTTGAAGATAGATCTGATGGGATTTGCTCATGGAATGGACATGGGTTTGGAGAGTAAAGGGTCAAGGATGAAACCAAGGGCAGCCAGAGCATTGGAAGGAAGGAGTTGCCTTTACTCAGATGGGAGCTGATAAAACAGGAAAAGTGAGAATTCCTTTGGGGATGTATTAACTCTGAGAGGCCTATTAAACACCAGATAGATAGGGATAAATCAGCTCTGAGATGGGAACTGGCTTTAGCCCCATGATGGGGTGAGGGGTAGTGAAAATAAGGAGATTCCCTGCAGCACTCGGGAAGCAGTTCTGATGTAACCCAGCACCCACGACCACTTCACCCTCATGGGGTGAAGAGGGATGCCCTGGGGCCTGCCCTTTCATTAGGATATCCTCAACCAACTTCTCACAGGAGCTGCTGCTGCCAGGCCTGGGGCCTCTCTGGAGCGGCTGGAGAGAGACTAATCAGTAGACCGTTTGCTACACCAACCTCCCCCACCCAGAGTGTGGTCTTCGGAGGGCAGGGGTGGGGCAGAGACTCCAAAGTGTGTGGCCCTAGGAAACGAATAAAGGGATGTCTGGAGACATTCATCGTGTTGCTTATTTATTCATTGAGCACTTACTGAGTACCAGGCACTCACTGGACGTGTAGGGTTGTGGGGTAGCCACCAGCCTGGCAGAGGAGGAAACCAATGATAAATTGTTTCAAAAATGGCTCGTGCAATTCGTAAAATATTGGATCTATGTGTTCTGTGTTGCTGGGGTTAAACAAACGGTAGCCCTTTTGTTAAGACGGATAAGAAAAACAATGAGTAACTCAGGGAGCATCTCACTTGTGACACCTGGTGGTGAGACCTGTCAGCACGGCAGCCAAGCTATGGTCTCCCCTGTCCTCCCCGTACCGCTCTAGACACCCCTGTAGGTTACTGCTGTGTGGGGTCACCCGATAGGGTCTGAGGAAGTCTCCTAAAGATTATCTGGTCCCCAGGACCGGGTGAAGCCTGAGGAGGATGCTCAGAGCCATGAAGAACCATCAGCCTTTTCCCTTGAGGAGTCCAGGGACCACTGATGAAGAAGCTCAACGGGACAGTGACAGCCCTGGGCGGGTCTCAGAGGGGACAATCCTGCTGCTGGCTCCTGGGCTTGGGACAGTTTAGAGCTTCTCTCTTCCCATGTCTCAGCTTGGCCTCCACTGAGGAAGGTCCCTTCTCCCCAGAGATCCCTCAGCTGAGGGTGCCCTGATTCAGTGAGGAGGGCTCTGGAGAGGAGGGATAAATTAAGAGTTTGGGATTAACATACACACTATTATATACTAAATAGATGATCAACAAGGACCTACTGTATAGCACAGGGAACTCTACTCACTATTCTCTAATAATGGAGGAGAGACCCCCCCTGCCCCCAACAGCCCAAGTTGCTATAATCAGAGAGACTGATGACTCAGTCTCTGGAGAATTACTGTAACTCCTGAGCCTCTTTCCTAATACTATAAAAAGAATAATAGTATTCTTCTTATAGTGTTGTTGTAAGGAATAAACAAGGAAATTTATCCAAAGCACTTGCTGCTGCTAACTGCTGCTAAGTCACTTCAGTCGTGTCCGACTCTGTGCGACCCCATAGACAGCAGCCCACCTGGCTCCCCTGTCCCTGGGATTCTCCAGGCAAGAACACTGGAGTGGGTTGCCATTTCCTTCTCCAATGCATGAAAGTGAAAAGTGAAGGTGAAGTCGCTCAGTCGTGTCCAACTCTTTGCGACCCCATGGACTGCAGCCCACCAGGCTCCTCTGTCCACAGGATTCTCTAGGCAAGAGTACTGGAGTGGGGTGCCATTTCCTTCTCCAATTCAAAGCACTTAGTGTCTGGCAAAACCCTTCAGTAAATAAAAGGTGGTTGTTATGATTATGATTGTGATTATTATTATTATTTCTAGAGCATTTACTTCATTCTAGGTTTCATAGAAAATGAATATTAATAGTAACAAATGGCATTTGATGAAAACTTTCTCCATGCCAGCACTATGCAAGGAGCTTTATACAGATTGTTTCAACCTTCATACCCCTATAAGGTAGTGCTGTGGTCTGAATGTTTGCTATTCCCTAAAATTCGTACGTTGAACCATAAACAGAACTAAAAGAAAACCTACAGAATGGGAGAAACTGCTTGCGAACAAAGCAACAGACAAAGGATTAATCTTTAAATATACAAACAACTCATGCAACTCTGTCCTCCACAATAGGTCGGTGGGTAAGGAACCCCCTGCCAATGCAGGAGAAGTTAGAACTGCCGGTTCGATCCCTGGGCCGGGAAGATTCCCTGGAGGAGGAAATGGTGACTCACTCCAGCATCCTTGCCTGAGAAATCCCATGGACAGAGGAGCCTGGTGGGTTATAGTCCAAAGGGTCAGAGAGTTGGACACAACTGAGCAACTAAGAATGAGCATGACTATGTAGCTCTATGTCAAAAAAACAAACAACCCAATTTTAAAAAATGGGCAGAAGGTCTAGACAGACATTTCTCTGAAGAAGACATACGAAAGGCCAAAAAGTACATGAAAAGATTCTCAACATCATTAATTATCAGAGTAAAGTAAATCAAAACTGTGGTCATGTATGGATGTGAGAGTTGGACTGTGAAGAAGGCTGAGCGCCGAAGAAATGATGCTTTTGAGCTGTGGTGTTGGAGAAGACTCTTGAGAGTCCCTTGGACTGCAAGGAGATCCAACCAGTCCATTCTGAAGGAGATCAGCCCTGGGATTTCTTTGGAGGAAATGATGCTGAAGCTGAAACTCCAGTACTTTGGCCACCTCATGCAAAGAGCTGACTCATTGGAAAATACTCTGATGCTGGGAGGGGTTGGGGGCAGGAGGAGAAGGGGACGACAGAGGATGAGATGGCTGGATGGCATCACTGACTCAATGGACGTGAGTCTGGGTGAACTCCGGGAGTTGGTGATGGACAGGGAGGCCTGGCGTGCTGCGATTCACAGGGTCGCAAAGAGTCGGACATGACTGATCGACTGAACTGAACTGAACTGAAATCAGAACTACAAGGAGGTATCACCTTTCACTGATCAGAATAACCATCATCAAAATGTCTAGGAAGGATAAATGCTGGGGAGGCTTTGGAGAGAAGGGAATCCTCCTGCACTGTTGTTTGGAATGTAAATTGGTACAGCCATTATGGAGAAGAGTGTGGCTGCTAAGTCACTTCAGTCGTGTCCGACTCTGTGCGACCCCATAGACAGCAGCCCACCAGGCTCCCCCGTCCCTGGGATTCTCCAGGCAAGAACACTGGAGTGGGTTGCCATTTCCTTCCCCAATGCATGAAAGTGAAGAAGTCAAAGTGAAGTCTCTCAGTCATGTCCCACTCTTAGTGACCCCATGGACTGCAGCCTACCAGGCTCCTCCATCCATGGGATTTTCCAGGCAAGAGTACTGGACTGGGGTGCCATTAAAAATGGAACTAGGAACCAGCAATCTCACTCCTGGGCATATTTATTGCTAGTATTCACAATAGCCAAGACGTGGAAGCAAACTAAATGTCCATAGACAAAGGAATGGATAAAGATATGTATATACAATGGAATAATACTTAGGCATAAAAAGAAAAAAAAAAAAAAAAAAGAACAAAATAATGCCATTTGCAGCAACATGGATGGGCCTGGAGAGTACCATGCCGAGTGAAGTAAGTCAGACAGAGAAGGACAAATATCATAAGATATCACTCCTATGTGAAATCTAATTTTAAAAATTATACAAGTGAATTTATTTATAAATTTATTATAAAATAGAATCAGACTCACAGATTTCGAAAACAAACCATTACCAAAGGGAAAACATGGAGGGGAGGGATAAATTAGGAGTTTGGGATTAACATACACACACTATTACATATTGAATAGATAATCAACTGGGACCTACTGTATAGGACAGGGAACTCTACTCACTATTCTCCAATAATCTATATGGGTTAAAGAATCTGAAAAAGCATGGATATATGTATAACTGAATCACTTGTTGTACACCTGAAACCAAAGCAGCGTTGTGAATCAACTATACTCCAATAAAACAGAGAAATTAAAAATTTAAATAAAATTCATGTATGTTGAAATCCTAACCCTCAAAGTGGTGGTTACCTTGGCTGTGAGTGAGGAGCACAGATGAAATGCAACCACATGACTCACTCAGGAGAACAAACCTGGCCATTCAGGAGCCGGAGGCAGTGAGGTTTGATTTGCTGAGCAGAGGGAGGCAGAGTCCAGGTTCGTGTGCAGACACGACGTGGGATAAGTTTACCGTTGGTTCTGTTAAGGCTGCCTTTGAAGGGAAGTGACCCAAGACAGTAACACTAAACAAACACGTCTGTAAACCAGGGCCCTTGGACTTGCCAATCTAAACCTGGTGGAGGTGGGGACCTCTACACACACCTCCTGGGTGCATGGGTGGGGGGCAGAGAGAAGAGGGCGGCGGTTGGCACCTCTTGTCCTGTAAAAACATAAGATCACGCTTATGCAATGTCTTGGAGCTTCCAAAAAGCTGTGCCATCTTGGTTTTGTTTTATATAGGTTCAAATCCAAGATCACCCAACTCTGTAGCCTAAATCCTTTCCACAAAACTTCTCTGCAATTCTCAAAGCCATGATTCCTTCATTACAGAAGAATGATGATAATAATACCTACTTTTATTGCATGTTTCCTCTGTGTCTCTCCAGGGGCTAGGCATTTCATAGAACTGTCTCCTTGAATCTTCACCAAAACAGAACAGAAAATGTACCTCTGCTTTGCTGATCAGAGCACAGAGAGGTGAAGCAGTGTGCCCCACATCTCACAGCTCAGAAGTAGTGAAGCTGGGATTTGAACCCAAGGCTGTCTGATTCCTGAGTCCAAACCCATATTGACTGCACTTTCTGGGTCCCCCTGGCCTGAAATTCTTATTTCTCAAGTTGTGGTCCCCAGCTCAGCAGCTGTGCCATTCAGGAGGAGCTTGTTAGAAATGTTGAGACTCAGGCCCGCTTGGACCTGCTGAACCACAGACTGTACTCTGACCAGATTATCTGAGGTTTATTGTTCCAGGAACAGACAGAATGGCACCCCAACTTCTGGAATCCTACAACCCCTCATCTCCATGTATTTATATTTGGTTTTCAAAAATTCATCCCAGAAATTCATGCTCATATTTTTAAAAACATCAAATATGGTGCAGGAGAACTTAGGACAAAAAGCAAAATCTCCCCTCCTCCTTCACCCCTTTCCCCACCCAGGCTGTGCTGTGCTGTGCTTAGTCGCTCAGTCATGTCCAACTCTGTGACCCCATGGACTGCAGCCAACCAGACTCCTCTGTCCATGGAGATTCTTCAGGCAAGAATACTGGAGTGGGTTGCCATGCCCTCCTCCAGGGGATCTTCCCAAACCAAGGATCAAATCCAGCTCTCCTGCATTGCAGACAGATTCCTTACCATCCACCAGAGAAACCCATCTAAAAGGATCCACCTAAAAGGAATCCAGGGACACCATTTAAAAGGATCGGCTCTTCCAGTGGTTACCACCACGTCTCTAAAGAATGAACTCAAACGGCTATGCGTCGACTGCCCAGGTTCCTGTGTATGGACAATGACGAGCATTTAGCTCAAGTGCAGAACTGCCCCAAACCTCCTCCCCTCCTGCCTGTGTGCTCACACTGCCCGGAGAGCCTCCAGTGCAGTCTTTGTGAGTGTAGACATATCTCAAGCTGACTTTTCTCATGTCTCTGTGTGTTGATGGAGCCCCTGACCACTCTCATTTTGTAAGATGGGAATATTGGTGCCCCACCTCTCCCGCTTCTTTCCTGTCCCCTTCCACTCCTGCAGTGGGTCTGGGGGGGCCTGAGAGGCAGGGGACAGGGTCTTAGAGCTCAGCTGGGTGAGCTGCTAAAGTCAACAGCAGGTGACAGAGAACTGGGGAGTTGCTTTCAACCCCAGATAGCTCCTTTACTCTAAATCTGATACCAAAGCCTAGAACCTGAGGCTCCAGGTCCAAGTTCTGGTTCACCTCTGATCCCAATGAGCAAGCCCCTTCTCCAACCTGAGCCTCAGTTTCCCTGTCTATAGGATAAGAAGGCTGCTTTTGGTCTACTGTAATTCTTAGAGTTAGTGGCAACAGTTTTCATCATTTCCAGGGCTGACATTCTGAGGTTTCCTTGGTAAAGTCAAGTCATCTGGGACACCATCTCCCCTCACAGATCATGCAGCCCCTCTCCACTCCCACTCACAGCCTGGTCTCTCTGTGTTCTGAGGTCCACTGAGACCCCTTCCTCTTCTTTTGCTCCTTTGGGATGGATACAAACACGGCTGCTTCTGTGCTGCAGAGGGAAGCCACACTGCTCTTCTCTCCCAGTCGAGGACTTGAGTCGGAGCCCCAGGGGAGAGGTATGTCATCAGACCTTAGAGCACACCCTCTCCTTCTGCTGTGCCCTGCTCTCTTTACACCCAGGTGGGTGGTGGGCGGAGGGGCCTCAAGCCCTCCCCTTCACGAACACCTCTGCGCATCTCCGCCAGCGCTTGCCAAGCCGAGAAGCACTGCCAAGCTTTGTGTGGGTGTGTCACACCATCTCCCGAGCTGGCTCCAAGGCAAATAGAGGAAGGTGACAGAATGGCTCTCAGAGCTGGCTTTGCGGTCAGCTGTAGGGAAAGCTGTCCATGGGCACCGAAGCCTGCCCTGGACTTGGTTGTCGTTCGGTCGCTCAATGAACGGTTGCTAAGTCATGTCCAACTCTTTGCGACCCCATGGACTGCAGCACATGAGGCTCCAGATTTCCCAGGCAAGAATACTGAAGTAGGCTGCCATATCATTCTTCAGGGAGGTCCAGAGGAGGGGAGGGAGGACTTATTGTGGAGGAAGTAGCCTAGGAGCCCCAAGGTCAGAGAGAACAGGTGAGCAGTGGACCTGAAGAATCCCTGTGCCCACAGCCCTGCCAGGGCTCCCCTGGCACTGAGTCAAACGCACCGTCTTTGCCAGAGCCTCTGAAACCTCCCAGATCCCCTCTCAGTATCGCTTCCTTTACTCTGCAGCTTCAGCCACACCAAGCCCCTCGTTATTCCTCCAACATGCTTGACACAGTCCTGCCTCAGGGCCTTTGCACATGTTCCTTCTGCCTGGAATTCTCTTCCCCATGATGTAAGCATGTTCCCTGATAATGTTACCACTTTAGAGGGGTCGCTTTCTGACCTCCCTGCAAAGATCAGGGACACCACCCTCACCCTAGAACTCCCTGTGTTTCCCCTTCCCCCTTTATTTTCCCAAAGGACCCAACAAGGTTGACATGTTATAAGGTATTGTTTCTTTATTTGATTTTTGGTTCACTCCTCAAGAGCTCCAAGAAAGAGGGCATGACTGTGTGTTCGCGTCATTGCTGTCTCCTCCCTACTAGGACATCCACATGCGTGCTTGCCAAATCGCTTCAGTCACGGAACTATAACCCATCAGGCTCCTCTGTCCATGGAATTCTCCAGGCAAGAATACTGGAGTGGGTTGCCATGTCCTCCTCTAGCGGATCTTCCCAGCCCAGGGATGGAACCCGAGTGTCATGTCTTTTGCATTGTCAGGCGGGTTCTTTCCATTAGTGCCACCTGGGAAGCCCAGGACATCCACATAGTGGACGCTTAATAAGAACTTGTCTAATGAACCAATTTAGGTCGGTTATTTTAGAGCATCTTGCCAGAATCATATCAGCAGAGCTGAAAAAGGCTCTTTGGGGAGCAGGCTGTCACAGGCCCCTGGGGCACACCTGATCCTTGGAGGATGGAAAGGAATAGCTCCCATGATGACATTCCTTTTGCGTGGTTGGCTGCACTGCTGAGCACGGGCTCTAGGTGCACGGGCTCCCGTAGCTGTGGTCTACGGGTTTACTTGCTCTTTGGCATGTGGAATCTTCTCAGAGCAGGAATCAAACCCATGTCCCCTGCAATGGCAGACAGATTCTTTACTACTGCACCATCAGGGAAGTGTCTCTTCTTTTTTCTTTTCTTAAATTAATTAGCTTTTTATACTACACAAAGGTTGTATCTTTAAACTTCAAACCTTGGCACCTGGAAGGAGAGTCATACATGTTTCTTACATGAATGAATGGGAATGAATATGTTCATGTGCTCAGTCATGTCTGACTCTTTGCAACCCCATGGACTGTAGCCTGCCAGTCTACGGAATTCTCCAGACCAAGAATACTGGAGTGGGTAGCCTATGCCTTCTCCAGGGGATCTTCCTGACCCAAGAATCAAACTGGAGTGTCCTGCATTATAGGAGGATTCTTCACCAGCTGAAACACCAGGGAAGCCCCTGAAAATGTTCATACTCACCTTGATCAGGTCTTATCAAGGAATTACCTTGATAATACCTAGGAAAGGAATTACCTTTCCTATTTTCCCCATGACTGTGATCAGAACATTGTTTCATTTTTAAAAAAGCAAAGACATAAAAACCCCCAAATCTATTGCTTTAGTGAGAAAAATTTTCATGACCTTCAATGATGAAGGAGGGGAGGGAGGCTTTGGGTGCAAAATGGGAAATTCCTAAGAGCTATTGCCAACATAAACAGCAGTCCATATTGTGTCCCAACTTACAGTGACTTTTTGATACATTCACTAACTTAGTGAGTGAGTGAGTGAAAGTCACTCAGTCGTATCTGACTTTTTGCAATCACATAGACTAATACAGTCCATGGAATTCTCCAGGCCAGGCTACTGGAGTGGGTAGCCTTCCCCTTCTCCAGGAGATCTTCCCAAACCAAGGAATTGAACCCAGATCTCCAGCATTGCAGGCAGATTCTTTACCAACTGAGCCACTGAGGAAGCCCTATCTATTGCTTTAGTGAGCAAAATTTTCATGGCCTTCAATGATGAAGGAGGGCTGGCAGACTTTGGGTGCAAAACAGGAAATTCCTAAGAGCTGTTGCCAACATAAAAAGCAGTCCATATTGTGTCCTAACGTAGTTGAGTTTATACAGTGATTACACGTCCACGTGGAGGATTCCCTGATACTCACATTCTCTACTACTTAAATTTAAGTTACTGATCTTTCTTTTAAATAAAACAGGCCCCCGCCTCCTCTGGCCCCCAGCCCCACTCCATTGACAAAGAGTCAAATTTCTCAGCTCCGTAGAAGTCTCTGTACCTTTCAAAGCTCAGAAAAGTGGGATTTCCAGAAAATGTTACAGCCTCAGCCCAGGCACGACCTTCAGATATAAGCCAAGTTCCAGGCTTGGCTAAACCAAGTATTAAACATGATGACTGAAGGGAATTCTTCCCCTTCATTCCTAATAAGAAGCTTTTCCTTTGGCTCTTTGACTTCTAGTAATGAATTAACTGCCCTCACAGCAAGCTTGCAAAATTTGCAGAATGAGTTCCCATCCCTTTGGGAATAATGCCTCTTTTTTGGAGTTGTTTTTTTTTTTTTTTTTTTGGCCTGAGGTTTTGGGGCTGGTAGTATGGGAGAGACTTGAGAAATAGTAGCATTTGTTTATGAAAATAAAGACACCTGGCTTTCTCAGCCATGCATCCTCCTCCTCAGCCCACCCAACCCCCTTCCCAGAAAGGTCCAGGTCCAGCTTTATCTCTCGAAAGCTCTTTTTACAGAAATTCTATTTGAAATCGCTGCCTGGCATAAAGTAACAGGGTTGCAGAGTTAAAACAAATTACCCAGGCAGTGAGAGAGGGGAAAATGAGAGTAACAGGCCTCTAGGGGGATGTTATGTTTTCAAATAGGATTTCAAAAGGAGATTGCTGATTGATTTAGAGATGTAATAGTTCCTTCTCAACCAGAGAAGAGAGAAAAAAAGACAAAGTTCAGAGGGCTTGGAGTAAGCCTCCTTAAACTCATCTTTAAAATGGCGGTCACTAATCTCCAGAAGTTTCTAATTACCTGGCAGGGTGGAGAGGACTCAGCTTCATTTATGAAAATATATCGGTTCAACGACTGGCGTTTCCCTTGGAGATGTCACAACACAAAAGAAATTTTCTGCTCCCTGCCTGCCCCTGCCTTAGACCTAAAGGTGATATCATCCCAGATCAACGTGACTCACAGCCAAAGGTATTCGCGGATCCCAGTTTTGTTTTATGAACTGTTATATATTAAATATTGCCCCTTTGGTGAGAGCTGTCAAAACAGTTTCATGTAATCTTCCCTGGGAGAAAGAGCTTTGTGATGCCACATAACTCAAATTATACAAATAACTGTCAAAAGTCATTAAAATCAGACTTGGAGGCGAGTGGGGGAGGGGGGAAGCGCAACCAGCCAAATCCTTGCCTCATGTTCACAGACAGTCCAAGATCTCTGTTCATATTGATGAACAAGATTTGCCCCTTGGCTGAAGTCTATGGACGAGCCATTCACAGGCTGGTGGCCCTAGGAGAGAAAATGTTGAGTCTGGGTGGGGATGCGGGCCCCGAAAGACCAGCTGTCTGGGTGTAGATCCTGAGGTCATCATTACTGTATCTGTGACCTTGGAGGACCTCCTTAAACCCTCTGGGTGTCAGTTCCTCATTCCTGAAATGATTTTAATCCTAAAGCTTGAGTCAAAGGTCAGTGTGAGAGAGCGCTGAGCCGACAGGGGTGCTGATGGGGTCAGATGATAGCCCTTCCCTCACAGGTTTGCACCCCAACCCTTGAGACATAGTCTGATGCATAAAATGCCTTCTCTCTTCTCTAGTCTGGGTGGTCCGGACGAACTTGGACTTCTAGCAGCACTATAGGATGAGAGCTTGGGAAAAAGTCACTGAAAATCTTTGATGCAACCGAATTTTCAAGTGTGTAATGTTTTCAGGAAGTGGGGACGAGGTCCATCCTCTTGAGATTATATTCCCTGGCCCCCTGAGTAATGAAAGCCAGGCCAGGATGCCCGAGAAATCTCCAAGCCATCTCTCTTGGATGCTCAGGCCTGGCCTCCTTGACACCTGCCCCCAGGAGGGATGGGGGCACACGTCTCTACCCTGTGCCCCTGGGAGGATCTCAAAGCAGAAACATCTGTGGGAACGGGAGCTGGCTTTTGTGATTGAAAAGTACCCATGAAGGCATTAACTTTCCATGCCTGGCACTTGGGAACTGAATTCCTTGACAACCGTCTCTGCAGGTGTCCCCCCAATTTCTCAGCTCAAGAACATTTTTTCTTTGTCAGGAGCAGCTTGACCTTTGAGCTTCACACTCTTCTGTGATCCCGTCTAGAGCTGGTTCAGTTCTTGCCTAGAAGCCAGAGTGATTTTTCTAGAACCAGAATTTGATTTGACTTCCCTCCTTAGAATAATTCAAAGCCTGCTGGCTTGGAGCTTGGCTACTTGGCACATGGGGGACAAGACATCGAGTGACAAGTCTCCCTCAACACCTCCACCTCATCCTTAGTGGGGGGCACTCAGCCCCCACCCCCAGCTCCCCAGTGCTCTTCCTCAGTTCTGTTCCTTTGATTCTTCTCTTCCTTCTTGGACTGCCAGCTCTCTTCCCCACCATCTTCACTGGCTAATTTTTTCTTCAAATTTTAACAACGTTATTGGAGTATAGTTGATTTACAATGTTGTGTTAGTTTCGGATGTACAGCAAAATGACTCAGTTATATGTATACACATATCCACTCTTTTAGATTCTTTTCCATATAAGCCATTACAGAGTACTGAGTAGAATTCCCTGAGCTATACAATAGGTTCTTTGTTTATTTGTTTGTCTAATTTTTTGTTGGAGTAGGGTTGGTTTACATACAGCAAGTTCTTAAATCTATTTTTTGCAGTCAAGTGTAGAGGTCAATCCCAGTCTTCCAATTTATCCCTTCCTTCCTTATCCTCTGGGAACCATAAGTTTGTTTTCTACATTTACGTTTGTTATCTATTTCTGTTTTGTAGATAAGTTCATTTGCACCCTTTTTAAAATCTTCTGATAAAATTATTTTCAATCAGGTTGATTTTTTTGCATTTATTTTTTTACTTTTTGGCTAGGCCACACAGCATGTGCAATCTTAGTTCCCCAACCAGGGATAGAACCCATGGCCTCTGCAGTGGAAGCATAAAGTCTTAACCAATGGACCGCCAGGGGAGTCCCTGTACCCTTCTTTCAGATTCCACACGTAAGTGATATCATATGATATTTGTCTTTCTGCGTCAGACTTACTTCACTCAGTGTGACAGTCTCTATGTCCATCTGTGTTGCTGTATTTACTGGTTAATTTTTACTCATTTTTACTTGTTGAGCCAGGGGCCCTCCTTGAAACTGCCTTCCCTGGAATCCCCAGGAGGGACCCAGCCTCCCCCTACAACCCTGTCCTGTACCTCTGTTCTGCGCCTCCTTTTCTCCCATAGGACCAGTGGGTCAAAACCCCAGCTGCACAGTGGAACCTCCAGAGGGGTTTTGGAAGCAAGCCATTGCCTGGACACCATCATCCATCAATGCAATTAGAACCTCTCAGGATAGGACCTGGGCATCTCTGTCTTCAAATGCTCCCCAGGAAGCACAGGGAGGATTGGGAACCCCACACTGGACCCTGAGACTTCAAGGGCCAAGGTTCCATCCCATGAGCTGATACACATCCAGCATCTTGCCAACTGCGAGGTGGACCTCGGTACACAGGACAGCTTGATAGTTTCTTGGGAAATGAGTGTGGGAATAATGATGGACACATTTTAGTTCACAGAGGTGTGTGAGAGAGACACCTGCTTTTTTTTTTTTTTTTTAGTATTCTTTAATTAAACTTTACTTTTCACTCCAAGTACCCATTTGGGTCTAGAAGGGAAAACATGCCTTCTTACTTAGGTTCTGCATCTTCAGGGATATGCCCTGGGTTGAGAGCATGCCGGGGCAGAAGGGCACATAGTCCTCAGTGATACATGCACATCCATTGTCATGGAGACATCAGCATCCTTGTGACAGGGCAGCCTTGGGCTCCAGTTTTCCTCTGCTTCCATGGCTTGCTTGAGGATGGAGATTTTTGCAAGGATGCTGGCTGGCTCCGTCTGCCAGTCATGCCCTGGGGCCACCAGAGAGCAGCTCTTTATCTTCTCTGCCTGGGCTTCGGGGGTGAGCATTCTCTTCCCTGCTTTTCAAAGACAGTTGTCTCTGTCCACAAATCCTCCTCTTTCCTCCTTTCAGGTACTCCATGATCTCTCTAAAGTCTCCTTGTCTTTGGGAACAAAAGCCAGAAAGACTTGAAGACCTCTTCCCCCTTCCCCCTATTCACTCCTCTGGGACAAGGGACCACAGAGGAGGCAGGGGCACGATGAACAGGGGGAAGGAAAGGTAAATACCTGAAAATGATATAGCTGCCATAAAAATAATAACGAACATGATCTCATTTCATCCTATACCCATTTAACAGACAAAGAAAACTGAGGCTCAGAGAAGTGAAGTTGTCTGCTCAAAGCCATTCAGCTTATACATGGAGGATCCACAGTTTACAACCAAGTCTGTTTAAGCTCCAACTGTCCACCGCCATGCTGAGCTTTGTAAAGAATTTTTTGCCTCTTCGGTGTTCCAACTCTCTTGTGAGAATTTCCTTTCCTTTTTTCCATTCTTGATTTCTTTTTTCTGTTTTATGTGTACATATATTTTTAGTCACTTTAAGTAATCCACTGGCACCAAGATAACATCTGGGGTTAAAGAAATGAGAGTAATTTTTATAGCTCAAAAAGATTGCCATACACCTTGAAATGAAATTAAAATGGTGAATAGACTTCTTCCAATATGATTCCTTCTAAGAGACTTCACCTATTGAAAATCTGTGTTTATCAACGAATTTCCATTCAATCTTTACCGCTGTAGAGAGTTAAAAATCTAACTCATAAACCATCATCTTGTTATTACTACCCTCTTCTGTGCCCCCCACACCTCATCAAATTATGGATATTCTGAGTTGCCCACAGGCTTTCCAGGTGGCACTAGGGGTAAAGAACCCAATTGCCAATGCAGGAGACATAAGAGATGAGGATTTGATCCCTGGGTTGGGAAGATCCCCTGGAGGAGGGCATGGCAACCCACTCCAGTATTCTTGCCTGGAGAATCCTATGGAGAGAGGAGCCTGGCGGGCTACAGTCCATGGGGTTCAAGGAGTTGGACACGACTGATGCGACTTAGCACGCATGCATGTATGAGTTGCCCACAAATTACCTTTATTCCTGCACTACTGTATATATGAATATTTATTTTTGTAAGGGAAAAATTTAATTCTTTTTATTTATTTTTTTTTTACAGAAGTGCATGTAAAGTCTCTTCAAGTCCACAATTTCCTCCATGTTTTCTTTCATTCTTGTTTTCTTATTTGAATCCTTTGGTTGCTTAAAAAGATTTTTTTCTTTTTCCCTCAAGTCATCCTGGTCAATTTTAGCATCTCCTTTTCAGGGTTTAGCCACTTGAGAAAACTTCATCTAGGTCAGTGAGTACCTGCTGCTGAAAAGAATCTTCTGGAATGCTGTTTTGATTTGGCCTGACCTTTGTCGGCAAGTTCATGTCAAAGGTCACCAGGAATACAGAGTAAGGGGTCGACCAGGGCCCAAACAAGTGACTATATGTCAAAAGCAATTTTCCGAAAGTGCTCGCCTGGACAAGTAGGCTGTAGCTTTCAGTGGTTCTTGACCCCCAGTGCATTCAATATATTTCTGGTCAGGGCTGTGGGAACAACCCTCCAGATGTCTTTAAGAAAGTCCCCGCCTTCACCTGCCTTCTCCCGCAGAGCCTTGGTTGTCAGCCGCCCGGGGGTTGCTTACCGAGCTGAGTTTTGCTCCCAGTTAATCTACTCGTGAAATTAATTGCTGCTTCCCAGGCACCGATGTTTATGCTAAGGCTGCACTTTAGAGAGCTGTAGCATAAAGAGAACTTTAGCACAGAGAGCTTTCACGCGGGCATCTTTCTCTGATCTATTTGCCCAGCCCTAACCTCAACCCAAATGTTATGCTCCCCACTCCCCAGTGTCTTCAAATCCTTTCGGTGACAAGGCACCGTGTATTGTAAACATTGATTTACTCATTTGAACAGATCCCTTTCATATTACATTGATAAACAGCATCAATGTTCAAAGATGCTGTTTTTGTTCATTTGCTTGGTTGCTAAAGTCATGTTTGACTCTTTCCAGCTTCATGGACTGGAGCACACCAGGCTTCCCTGTCCTTCATTATCTCCCGGAGTTTGCTCAAACTCATGTCCAATGAGTTGATGATGCTATCTAACCATCTCATCCTCTGTTGCCCCCTTCTCCTTCTGCCCTCAGTCTTTCCCAGTCTCAGGGTCTTTTCCAGTGAATCAGCTCTTTGCATCAACGTGGCCGAAGTATTAGAGCTTTGGCTTCAGCATCAGTCCTTCCAGTGAATATTCAAAATTGATTTCCTTTAGGATTGACTGGTTTAATCTCCTTGTTGTCCAAGGGACTCGGTGCTAGAGAAAAAAAAATCCACTCACCCCTACACTCCCCAGAGGGAATCACCCTTAACAGATTCTAGTATCCTCTCAAAGATACTTTATGTATATTTTGTCTAGCATGCATAGAGAATCTTTCTCCCTTCTTTTTACCCACATAGCAGCATCATTGTTCAGAATAGTCCTTTGGGGGAAGCCTCTTTGTCACGCTGGCACCTTGGATCACCACACTGGCTGACATTTCCCAGGGCTTTCTGAGCCCAGGACTGGGTGAAGCTTTCTACCTTCCTTTTCTCACTTTGTTCTCCCATAACTAATGAGGTTGTGTCTTATACTGCTTCCGCTTTGCAGGTAGCAAGTTCAGAGAGGTTTAGTGGCATATCTAAGTGCAATGGCTTCCTAGGTGGCGCTAGTGATAAAGAACCTGCCTGCCAGTGTAGGAGACGTAAGAGACCCAGGTCGATCCCTGGGTCAGAAAGATCCACTGGAGAAGAAGATGGCAACCCACTCCAGTATTCTTGCCTGGCAAATCCCAGGGACAGAGGAGCCTAGAGGGCTACAGTCCATAGGCCACACAGAGTTGGACACGACTGATACAGCGTAGCATGCACAAACTAAGTACAATGACAGACAGTTAAGGAGTGGCAGAAGAGGGATTTGAACCTGGGTCTGTCTGACATCAGGGGGCTCAGTGATATGAGCTGGTTGTCCTCAGGCAAAGAGAGACTATTTTGTCATAGTCTATTTTGTCATAATGCCAAGCATGGAGGGATACAGGCACTAGACATTGAGCTGTGAGCCGGGTACAGAGCCGAAACCTCAGGGTTCAGAGAATGAGCTGTCCACCTGCGTCCGGTGAAAACAAGAGAAGTCTCAGACCTGTGGATCATTTTCAAGTTCCTGCTTCTGGTCCAAAGCCAGACAAATTCCAGGCTACTCCTGGAAATCACTGTGAATTCAAAATGGACATGAACCTGAGAGCTGTTGCTGTTAGGATGTGGAAACAAAAGCTTTGGGAAAGACCCCGTTGAAACTAGAGTCATCTTGGGGCTTAAGACTTCCACTTTTGGGGGAGTAGTTTTGATCCCTGGCCAGGGAACTAAGATCTCACACGCTGTGTGGTATGGCTAAAGGGGGAAAAAATAGAAAAAGATTAGAGTCATCTTCCCAACAGCCTTCAGAAGGAAAAGAACTCAAGTGAGAGGCAAGGGATTTCGGGAAATAAGCAATGAGTCGACACAAAGCTTTTCCTGTACTCTCTCCTCACCCCAATAAAGCTGCCCTATGGTGTGGGATGCAGGAAGAAGGGCCCTGGGGGACATGCTAGGAGAAAATTGATAGGTGAGGTGATGAATCCAGGGGATGACCTTATTCCTCTTTCCCACCTCAACTTCCTTAACCTCTTCCTCCAGGAAGCCTTCCTTCCTGACCTCCAGGTGGAGTCGTTTCCCCTCCGCTGGGGCCCCTTGGAATGACATACTTTTCCTCATTTAGCAGTTGTCTCTTAAGATTGTAACTGCCCGATTTGCAGGAGTGTTTCCCCCTAAATCAGAAATCTGCCAACAATTTTTTGTAAAGAACCAGATGATAAATATTGCAGGCTTTGGGGGCCATATGGTTCCTGTCACAATGACTCCACTCTGCCATAGTAGTATGAAAGCAGTCACAGATAAAACATAAACAAGTTCAAGGGCAGCCGTGTTTCAATAACACTTTTTTTATGGACGTTGAACTTTGAATTTTGCATCATTTTCACATGTCACAAACTATTGTTCCTCTTTCGATTTTTTTTTCTCTCGAGGCTATTTTTTTTTTTTGGCTGTTCTGGGTCTTCGGTGCCGCCTGCAGGTTTTCTCCAGTTGCGGTGAGCGGGGGCAACTCTTCCTTGCAGTGCACAGGCTTCTCATTGTGGTGGTCCCTCCTGTGGAGCACAGGCTCTACACACATGGGCTTCAGTAGTTGCAGCAGGTGGGCTCAGTAGTCGTGGCTCATGGGCCCTAGAGCACAGACTCTAGTGGTCGTGGTGCATGGGCTTTAGTTCATCTGCGGCATGTGGGATCTTCCTGCACCAGGGATCGAACCCGTGTCCCCTGCATTGACAGGCAGATTCTTATCCACTGAACAGTGGAGTCCCTCTCCAGGCTATTTAAACTATGAACACCTTTCTTTGCTCTCAGGTTGTCCTAAAGCAGGCGATGGGTCAGATTTGGACAGGTCCAGATGCCCCAATCGGAGAAGGTGATGGTACCCTACTCCAGTACTCTTGCCTGGAAAATCTCGTGGACAGAGGAGCCTGGTAGACTGCAGTCCATGGGGTCGCGAGGAGTCGGACACGAATGAGCGACTTCACTTTCACTTTTCACTTTCATTGAAGAAAATGAATTTCTTCAATTGGAAGAAGAAAATGGCAGAAGAGAAGGAAATGGCAGAAGGAGAAGGAAATGGCAACCCACTCCAGTGTTCTTGCCTGGAGAATCCCAGGGACAGGGGAACCTGGTAGGCTGCCGTCTATGGGGTCGCACAGAGTCGGACATGACTGAAGTAACTTAGCAGACTTAGCAGCAGATGCCCCAGTAAGTCTTAACCGGTGAATTCCCAGCAAGTACAACTGGCAAAACAGTTGTTGAAGGAATAAATTACCCAAGGAATAAATTACCCCACCCAACGTGGGGGGAAGGGAGAGTGGTTAGAGACATTAACTCGTCAGAAAATATTAAATTTGCAAATGGGTTTTATTTGCTCTGAAGTGTCATTGCTTTTTCTCCCCTGCTGAATGTTATGAAATGCTAATTAGCTCCCATCACAACCACGGTTCACAGGTCTGTTTGATCTCCTTTTTCATGGTGTCTACATGGCATCCGGCAGACAGAAATAACTCGGCACAGCCCTGGACAACCGCTCAGCCCCGTGTCTCAGCGGCTGTCAAACAAGGGAGGCAGGGCAGGGAGGCCCAAAGGAGGGTGTCAACTGACAAGAAGTAATAAAACCGGCCTCAGAAGACATCTGTTTAGTTTATGTTGCTGGGTTGTGAGTGAGCACACCTACATGATGGGAAAGTCCGGTGCTGCACAGGTGGTTACAGTGGTGGGGTGCCTGGCGTGCGAGGGTCTCTTCTGCCCTTGCCAGGCATAAGACAGACCTTGTTCCTCTGACCACAGACTTCACATCCCTCCAGGGTACACATGGTGTGAGCAACCCACCTACTCCCGTTAGACCTCTGTATACCCAGGCTTCCCAAACAGCCACTTTGGACATCTGGGGTGGGATATGTCTGTCATCGGGGCCTGTACTGTGCATCAGAGGATGTTACAGCATCCCTGACCTCTGCCTTCTAAATGACAGTAGTACTCCCTACCCAGGTTGGGAAATTACAAAAAAAAAAGTTTCCAAGCATTGTCAGATGTCCCTCCCCTTGGGGGCAAAATCCTCTCCCCTCAACCCTCCGTCTCCAAGGTGGGAAGCTCTAATGAAGACTTGGTGACCCTGATCCTGAATACATGTCTTCAAGCCAGAGTGAGCCCAGGGTGCAACACTGGCCAAATGAGAAAGAAAAACGAAGGGCCCAGAGGGAGATTTTTTATAGAGTGAAATGTGATTGATGTACCAAGACTTTCCTTCCTAGCTGTTCTTGCGAAGATGCCTTTTATGAAACGAAGATGCTAGCAGGTAGCAACTTTTCCCCCCCATAAATGCTTATACCTGGTCAAATCGAGAGTTGGCAGTCCTATGTCAACCCATTCATCTTCTTGTTGTTGAAGTTTTACAGAGTGAAATTCCAGGGTCTAGGAATGACTGCCTCAGAAAAATCAGATTTCCCACTTTCTCCTTAAAGAGCTCCTGGCTCCAGTGATTTCTGGTGATCCAACTATAAAATGAAAATATTGGGTTGGCCAAAAAGTTGGTTCGGGTTTCCCCTGTAAACTGTTATGAATGAACTTTTTGGCCAACCCAATAATAACTGTGCCTGTTTCATAAGGTTTTTGTGAAGAATAAATGAGAAATAGAGCTTAAAGCACAGGCTTAGTCTCTAGCCTGAAGATCCGTCAGCTTAGGGCCTGTAATTCGCCTGGATTCATGTAAATCCAGGATAAATGTTGGGGATTATTATTATTATTATTGATATCTTTCAACTCTCTGGGAGCTCTGACATACACATCTGCTTTATTCAGAGGCTTCACTCCATGCCTGGCAAGCTCTCCGATTCCCATCACTCTGTGCAAAATAAAACAAAGAAGGTCCCCAAGAGTCCCCAAACTCCGCACTCAAAGCAGATGATTAACACTGGTAATTTTTCTGACAGTCCTCTCTCCCTGCAAACCTGCCCACTCACAGGGCCACATCCTGAGACAGAAGGGGAGAGGATGCATAATTACCGATTTGAAACGTGGTTGCAGAGAGCCGACATGTCCGCGCTGGCAGCGCCCTTTAAAGGCGTGTGTCGTTCAAATGTCGACACCCGCTAATTATAGGGTAGGGAACATGAAAGTTGGAGGGGAGCGGCGGGGTGGTCAGCCGCCCCCCTGCCCCCTTCCTTTCAAGTGCTCATTATGAAATAGTTCTCTCTGGGCTGATCGACAATCCTAAGAGCCCCGCCTCCATGCCAGGTTTCATGTCATCTGGCTGGTGCCCCCAAAGGGCTTTCCCACCCTTCTCTGCTGTTTCTGCTCCCCTCCCCACTACTCAGCAGGAGAGAGGGGAGAGGGTGGGGTGGGCCAAGAAAGGGTCACCAGGGGAGGCCCTCAAGCACACAGCCCGGACCTCCTGGGACTCAGGTGCCCATGGCATCTAATGCTGGGGGGCTTACCCATATTCATGGTTAATCAAGGCAGGTGTCCTGATTTTCAGAAGAAGAAAACAAAAATTTCAGAAACTACCTTTTAATGGGCATTTCAGACACGACATGGCTTCCCGGGTGCCATGACTTGGGAGAACCTGTAGAAATGAGTCAGAAACATACAGATTAGATTTCCCTATGCAAAACCCCCAACAATCTAAAAAGCAAGGCACGCACTGTAATGAGGCTGTTCTTGGGTTTCCCAGAGCGAGGGGCCTCCTCCTTCCAGATGGCTCCCTCCTTCCTTCATTCACTCCTTCATTCAACAAGTATTTCCGGAGGCCTCCCACATGCCAAACAAGCACTTGGCGGAGCCCGGGCTTGCGGAACCAGAGGAAGTGAGCTTGTGGTCAGGCTGGAGAGACAGGTAGGGTCCGGTAACCTCCGAGCCCTCCTTATGATCCGTTCCAGGGAGGAGTGGGAGCAAAGAGACTGATGGAGGGTTGAAGGGGGCGAGGGGGACGCCTTTTATCTGGGAGTTTGTCCAAGGCCTTCGGAGATGAATTCTGGCTCTTTATGACTTATGTTCACGTGGTACAAAATAAAAGCACTAGGCGGGCATGGAGGAGGTGGCATTTGAAATAAGGAAGGAAGGAGCCAGCTTGGTTAGTAGCCTTAGATAGTCTATGGCTTCTGGGTGTTTTGGTTAGTGTCTCTTCCCTCTTGTTATTAGAGTGTTACATGTATGTGTGTGTTAAGTTGCTTCAGTCGTGTCCGACTCTTTGTGACCCCATGGACTGTAGCTCACCAAGCTCCTCTTTCCGTGGGATTCTCCAGGCAAGAATACTGGAGTGGGTTGCCATTTCCTTCTCCAGGGAATCTTCCCAACCCAGAGAGTGAACCTGCGTCTCTTACATCTCCTGCATTGGCAGGTGGGTTCTTTACCACTAGTGCCCGCCACCTGTGAAGCTTGCTGCATGTACATTGTTTCCAAATTCAATTCTCTTCTGAAATCTTACCCATGGCTTCCATGGTGTTCCTTTCTTCATGGCTGGGATGGATCAGCTGGATGGAGGAGGACACAGGAAAGCAGAAATACAGGATGGGCAGAGAGTGATCCTGGTGCAGGGGACACTCCCATCCCCCAGTGCCCTGATGGGGGCTTCACAGGCCAGGCTGAGCACCCCCAGGCCTCTTCTCCAAGCATCTTCCAACTCTCGTAAGAATCACGTGGGAGACTGCACTCTCCGGTTTGCACACGCTCTCATTAGAGCCACGTGAGCAGAACGAGCAGAAGACAATGAACCCTGCTTTCGTAATGGGTGAGCTAGGGCTCAGAGACATGCAGGTAGTTGTCCAAGGTCACCCAGCAAGCGAAAGTCAGAGCCAGAACTCCAACCTAGGGTTCCTGCCTGCAAGTCCCACATTCTTTCCTGTCCCTACTGCACATCCTTCTCAGAAGTAGAGTCCACTGTGTGATGAGGTGTCTGAGCTCTATGGGTGAGGATGCACCTAGCCTTTCCTGGATCTCAGCCCTGGAAACCAGTCAGGGTGAGCCAGCTCTTCCGGTGAGGTCAGGCCCAGAGCTGGTGACAGCAAAGAGGCCAAATGGGCGCACAGGGCATGGGGGCAGGGGATGGCATTTGAGATAAGCCTGGAAAGGAGGTGGAGGAGGGGCAGGAGCCACTGCTGCAGGTGGGGACATGGCTAGGAATCTTGCGGGAGTGGGGGTGATGGGTGCGGTGCCTCCATGGGGCTGGAGAATCTGGCGCTTGGACAGGGCATCTCCATCTTGGGACATCTCTTCTTGGCCACATGTTGGTGAAGCCACATGTTCTTGGGTGCTGTGTCTCCCCTAGTCTCACAGGGGTTCTGGGGAAGAATGATATGTCCTCTGCTCTCTGAGGGCTCCAGTCCTTGCCCATGGGTCCTGCCTGGGGACTGTCTCACTCACTATTCCACCACAGGCATTACTGTGTCATGGACCCCAGACCCTCTCCTGACTTCCAGTTAAGAAATCAAACACTCCCCAGAGACCTCTGTGAGCAGCACTTTTTCCTGAAGGTTTAGGAAAAATGCAAATAACTTAAAACGAGAGAGATATCCTTGGTAAAACCTTCGCTGAGGTATCCACTGGTCTAAGCCCCGGCATCTCACCTGTCTTCCTTTCCAGCTTTCTCTGTCACCTTTGATTACACTTCCTGATCACACGTGTCGTCTTTTCCTAACCCTACGAAAGGTGCTTCCTCACTCCCATGCCCCTGGACACTTATGAGGGTGTTTCCCTAATATTCAGTTCTCTACCCTCGAAAAATGCCAGCACCTGGAGGGTTGAGATCATTCTAGTCACTATTCTTTTTTTTTAAATGTACTTATTTGACTGCATCGAGTCTTAGTTGAGGCACATGGGGTCTTTGTCGAGTCTTGCAGGACCTTGTGCATATGGCTCTTGTGCTCTAGAGCAAGCAGGCTTCAGGAGTTACGAGGCAACCGGCTGTCTGGTTGTGGTGCACGGGTTTGGTAGCCCTGCAGCATGTGGGATCTTAGTTCCCCGACTAGGAATCGAACCCATGTTCCCTGCATTGCCAGGCATATTCTTAACTACTGGACCACCAGGGAAGCCCCCCGTCGCTCTTCTACATCAGGTGTTGGGAAGCTTTCTGTAAATGGTCCAATGGTAAATATTTTAAGATTGCTGGCCACACGGTCTCAGTTTTGACCATCAACTCGCATTACCTTTGTAGCATGAGAGCGTCTGTACACCATGTTTCACTGAGTGTGTGGGTCTCTGTTCTGATAAAACTTTGTTCATCAAAGGCAAGCCCCGGAGCTGTTGTTTGCAGACCCCTGTTTTAACAATCAGTTATTTAGTGGAGAGAGTCACCCTATATGTACACCCGACTTACTTCCTGAGCATTGAAACCACTGAATCATAATACGGGTCTTTCCTGGGCACCCGCTGTATGCCTGGCCTCGTGCTAAGGGCTGTGAGAGGGTGGAGAACTGTTCTGAGAGAACTTCTCATGGTTAGGCAGTCTTTGAAGATGAGATAAGGTAAAATTTGTATTAATGTGTGTAGTGGGTTGATGGTGTCCCCTCCAAAACTGATGTCCACCTGGAGTCTCAGGATGTGACCTATTTGGAAGTAGGATCTTTTCGGATGTAATTAAGGTAAAGAGCAAGAAATCATCCTGGATTAGGGTGGCCCCTGAATCCAATAAGAGTTTTCTTGGAAGAGACAGAAAGGACACATAAAGAGACACAGGGAAGAAGTCTGAGTGAAGACAGAGGCAAGGGCAGGAGTGAGACAGCCATAAGCCAAGGAATACCAGAGCCACTAGAAGCTGGAAGAAGAAAGGGACAGACTCTCTTTAGAGCCTTCGGAGAGAGTGTGGCCTGTCAGCACCTTGATTTTGGACTTCCAGCTTTCAGAACTGTGAGAAAATAAACTTCCGTTGTTTTAAGCCACCCAATTTGTGACAATTTGGTATGGTAGCCTCAGGAAATCAATATACTGGAAATTTCCCCAAAGTGTTTTTCACTCCTGCCCCCTTGAGAAAGAGAAGCAAAGATCTCATTGTGTTTATGCATCAGATGTTGAGTGAGATTTGGTTTCACATGAACCATGAAACGGAGACAACGCTGTATGGGTTTGGAATCCCTGACTATAGAACTATCTTGATTTCTACTCTCATGAAATGACCCTCTTGAAGTAAGTAGTGTTAAGCAATCCTGCCAATAGTGTCTCAAGTTGCATCCATCTTGGGGGTAATGAAGCCAAAGAGGAGAAGGCCCTGCTATGATGTCACAGCCCAGCAAGAAGGCACCAATCAGAGCCAGGACGCTCTGGTCGGACCTGTGGCAGGAAGGGAGGATGTAGGCTCACTCTGTTCAGATGATCACAATGCTGAGAGACCAGCTTGCCTCAGACTCTTCCTGGAGAAGAAATATCCAGGATGTTGCTGAAGATGGGACCTCAGCCAAGTCAAGTCTCACAAGTGACTGGGGGAGTGGTACAGATGCAAGTGAAGAATTCAGGACTTTGGGGTTTCCTTCCATGTGAGTTGACTCCACCTCAACCACATGGGATGGAGGAGGCGTGTCTTCCCAAAGGAAGGATCCTAGGTAAACAATGTCTGCTCACTACATGGGAACCATAGACACAACACTGAACAGCTTGGAGTTCCGTGCACACATGTGCACACATGCACACACATGCCTGTACACACACTCCTACACACAAGTCTCTCTCTACCCTGTGAGGCTTCCAACTTTGAGTGGATGGCAGGCCTTCTCTGGGGTGGCAGGCAGGACTAGTATTTGTAACTGGGCTCCTGAAACTTCACACTGGATAGAGAATCAGAGTTCTGAGGGTGCCAGCAACAGAAACTGGCTCTGACTAATGAAGGAGAAGAGGATTTATGGACAGGACATGGGGAAGTCACAGGGCAGTGTTGAATGAGTGGGTGGATGGGTGGATGGGTGGATGTATGTATGGATGGATGGATAAATGGATGAGTGAATGGATGGATGGGTAGATAGATGGATGGATGAACCAGATGTCTTCTTGCAGATTAAGGACCTGTTGGAGGAATCATGCAGGTGTCCAGGTGAGCAGCCACCTCTGTAAGGATCTCTTTGGAGCTCAATTTCCCTTTGTATTCACAGTATGTGGTTGTGGCCTCCGTCATCCCTGTACAGAGGGTAAGGATCACAGTATTTACTGTTTGAAGATAACTTTTCCTCTAATGCCCTCCAGATGGTGGTGGTGGTGGTGGTTTAGTCGCTAAGTCGTGTCCGACTCTTTGTGACCCCATTGATTGTAGCCCACTAGGCTCCTCTGTCCATGGGATTCTCCAGGCAAGAATACTGGAGTGGGTTGCCATTTCCTTCTCCAGGGGATCATCCCAACCCAGGGATCGAACCCAAGTCTCCTGCATTGCAGACAGATTCTTTACCATCTGAGCTACGAGGGAAGCCTAATGCCCCCCAGGGTCACTGCAAATGGCTATAAAATCTCTCCAGAAAAGACACAGGAAGAATTATTATTATATCACATTCCCCATCCGAAGCAGAAGAATAGCCCTCGGTTGAAACTGGCTCGTGTAGTTTTGGCTCCTGAGGCCCCAAACCTCAGGAGCCTTCCTGCTCCTGAGGTTTGGGGTGCCTTATCTGGGAGTAGTTGAATCCATGCCTTAGATACCATCAGGATCCCGGCAGGGGAGGAGAGGAGCTTTCTTACTTTCATCCCAATTTTATCAACCCTCTGGAGGAAATGAGGGTGGGGACTATGACCCCGAAAGATTCTGAAGCATTCTCCATGGAATTTTAGGGGGTCCTGCAGCATTTGCTCTAACTCACCAACACTTGTCCCATGACTACCTCAAGAATCTCAAGGACTTGCTTACTTTGTCCTGATGATTTTCAAAAGGTGCTTAAAAAAAAATTCTTCCCAGTATGCTGGGCCATGTGGCGGAGCTTGGGTGCAGTTTCATAGCTTTCAGAAGGATGGTTTTCTTCATCTTTCCAGACTTCAAGGTCTCAAGGAACCACTTCCATAGGTCACAGACAGGAGTGTGGTGATCTTCGTTTTATAGATGCGGAGAAGTGAAACCTTCAGAGGGGCTGTGATAAATCAGAAGTCTTGCAAGCCATTCTCTGTGTCTTCCAGTTAAAATCTCTAAACCTCCACTTTGCCCACAGAGGACCATCCTTCTCTCAACGGATAATAAATTTTGAGCCGAGTCGAAATCAGAACTCTGGCAGATCTGAGCTGGCCCTAGGAAGAAGTGGTTGGAAAACGGTTTCCATGGGTACGGATTTTGACATAATCAACTGCAAATGTTCACCACCCCAAGATGACAAAACTCCAGCAACTCCAAAGCTGTTAAGGATAGCTTTAGGGCAAATTTTAATTAAAACTAGATAGCATATATGAAAAGCATCTAATTTGTAGTCTATAAAAGAGTTTAGGAAGCACAACTCCAGAGCCTGGGGACCAGTGGCTGTAACAATTATGTTGCAACTTTTCACAGCACAATCACAACATGTTAATTTGTTAATGAATCAGTCAGAGCAGGAGAGCTCCTGACAGCAGGAGGAAAACACAGAGATTACATTTACAATTCTATTTTTAAATAAATTAAATGTTTCAAGTCAAACTCAAACTTCACATGAAAGTTTTGACTTTCTACTGATATTTTTAAAGCTCAGATTGCCTGCTAAAATGAGGATTAAGTTTCTTGGGATTTCTCAGGGAGAACTAAGTGATTTCTTTATTTGAAGGTGGCTGCAATTCCGTATGTGCTAAACGTGGCCATTTAGTGGAGATGAAAAGTGGCCTGTTTTTCCTCTTCTCCTTTGTGAAGTTCTGGTCCTTGTACTAAATATGGACTCAGGAAGGAGTCAGCAATGGAGGGAAAGAAACTGGAGATGATGAGAAGCTTCATGGTGGGTAATCCTACTTTTGAATACAATAGAAAGAAAATCTAAAGAGGAAGGAAGGTGAGGGGTGGTGGCCAGCAGGGTGGGATGAGGATGAAATGGGTGGTTTTAACCCCAAGGTGGTGCTAGCTCTCAGCCTGAAAGTGTGTCCTCAATTTTGTACCTCGTTCATCTCACCCTAGTCCTGCCCCTGAAACCACACAGCCTGAGTTCACCAAACTCCAGCTAAATGGATCCCATAAAACCCACCAGTCTCAGCATCCCCGGACACAAGGCAGGGTGGGGGACTGGGAGTGGGAAGATTTAGGGGCCTTAATAGAATGCAGTGAAATCACTGAACTTTTGCAAATCTTACAAAAGCATATGCTCACGAGGAGACAATGCAAGGACCCTATTCAGGACCTTGGAAGGACCTGTATGAGTGAGGGGCCTTGAACTCACACTTGGAAGGACCTGTATGAGTGAGGGGCCTTGAACTCACACTTGGAAGGACCTGTATGAGTCAGGGGCCTTGAACTCACACTTGGAAGGACCTGTATGAGTGAGGGGCCTTGAACTCACACTTGGAAGGACCTGTATGAGTCAGGGGCCTTGAACTCACACTCCACACACTTTAGTCAAACCACTGTCATGGTTTAACTAAACCATGACAAACATGTCATCTCACATGTTCTTCAGATTCTCATATGTTCTTCACCAAATCCAAAGAGACAGACATTACCACTAATCCACATCAGAGAGAGGAAAAAATGGGGACACAGAGGAGGTGCCTAATAGGAGTTGGGTCACACAGCTAATAACCCGCAGAGCTGAGATTTGAACTCACTTGTGTTGATGCCAGAGCCCTGACCCTCACCTGCACCGGCCACTGTTTCTCCAGGAAGGAAGGGACCTCCAGGCACTTATTGTTCTAACGGGGAAGAAACAGGGGAATGGAGGAGTAGACACACACGGCTGTAACAACTACAGGCGTAGCAAGCACAGGAGCCTGAAATGGTGTGACGAGGATAGGCATAACACCTATGTGTGTTATACGCACAGGTATAACACACAGGTGTAACTAGCACAGGGGGCTGGAATAGTGTAACAAGCACAGGTGTAACACTCACAGGTGTAACAAATATAGTGGACTGGAACAAAAATTAAGGCAGTGAAAAATCACCCCCAAATCTGACGTAAAACCAGATTCCAGCAGAGAAGAACCATCTTTCCTATGGCTGGGTCTGACACCAGAGTGGCAGCAAGTGAGAAGCCGCTTCAAGGAGATGTTGGGGCAAAAAGAAGGATGGGCAGGGAGGAGGGAGGAGTTTTCCCACCATCTCCCAATCCTGGGGCTGATTCTTAAAGCAGCCCCCTTTTTATTTTTTTGAACTTTTATCCTCCTGGATAACAGAGTATTACTTATTTCTGAATGTAATGGGAAGATTACAATAAGGAAACTTAGTCTGGTGGAAGCATTATTTTTCTTTCAATCACCCAGCATCTACTCTTCAGAATAGCTGCTCCCCTCTGCTCTATATGGTCCAGGTTGGCTCCATCAATTCTTTGCCCAAATGGTAGTGCTGAAGCTAACTGGCCAATGGGAGTGTCCCATTTCTTTGGGCATGATGATTGGTCTAAGGGTGGATCCAAGACCCAAACTGACCAATCAGAGTCCTTCCCTGGCAGATGAAGATGCTGGCCAAGAAAGTAGCTGTAAGGATGCCCTTGAGTTGGGCCACTGCTGCCTGTGATGGACGCTTGGTGGAGAATGAGGCACAAGAAACTGAGGGAAGCAGAGCTGAGAGCCTGCAAGAGACAGACAGAGATGGAGGACAGCCCTGACAGCAGAGCTGAGCAGGAAGCATGTCTCACTAGATCCCCAGAGAGCCCCAGGAAGGAAATGCCATTTATCATCAACCTGTATTACAAGCAAGGCAACAAGAAGTGAATTACCTGCTCAAGGTTCACATGACAAGCAGGTGGTAGAGCCCAGGTTGGCATGTTTGCCTGCAAGCCCCAGTTTAGTCATTCTGCTGATACCTAGCAGACTGCCATGTGCTGACCCAGGGCTAGATGCTAGCAATCCACCTGCAGTAGACACCGTGGCTGCCTCCAGAAAGCCCCTGGACCAGAGGGGAAACATGTGAGAGCAAAGTGGTAGGACTCAGAGGTGTTACAGGGTTGTGTGAGGGCGCATGGAAGAAATCAGCTTGCCTTGAGGGTTGGAAGGAGGGTCAGGGCAGGGTGCTCCAAGGAGGAAATATGTTGGCTGAGTCTTGAAGCTGGAGTTGGAGAGAGAGCAGAGGACACAGAAGCTTGAAGGCTTGGAAGAATTGGGGACTCAGGTGTATTTAGCTGCTGATAAATCAGTAAGAGGGAGCGCAGGTTGCTGGGGGATGAGGGCGTACCCATCAGGGTAGTTTTAGTTCAAGAGATCAAAATTTATCCCGAAAGAACTGAAGGAGAAAGGAACTGGCTGATGTCATAGCGGATGGGGAGGTGTGTCCTGGCACATGTTCACAAGATAAAAGGAGAAGCTGGAGGAATGGGGGTCCCTTGGACTGGAACAGGGGACTCCCCATCCCATGCTTGTGGAGAGTCTCCATCTCTGCTGGTCTTAATCTGCTTTGCCTGTGCTTCATTCTTGCCTCTGGCAGATGGAGCTTCTTGTGGTCAGGAACAGCAGCCTACAGTTCTAGCTTGCCGCCTCCAATGGAAAGAGGTTTTCTTTTCCCAGGAAATGTCTATCCATCCCAGAGAAGGTCTCATTGGTTCAGTCTGGCTACAAGACCACCCCTTGGACCAATTGCTGATGCCAGGGACATAGGCTACTATGGTTGGCCAATCTGAATCTTGGAGCCTCCTTTATGACTAGGGGGCAATGACCAAAGAAGGAGAATATAAAAGTTGGCTAAACTGGCTAAATTAATAAGTAAAATTTTATATATTAATTTATTTATTTACCGATCTACCTACTTATCAACCTGTTTTGTTTTGTTTGTGCTCAGTCACATCTGACTCTTTGTGACCCCATGGAGTGTAGCCCACCAAGCTCCTCTGTCCATGGAATTTTCCAGACAAGAATACTGTAGTGGGTTGCCATTTCCTACTTGAGGGGATTTTCCCAACCCAGAGATCGAACCCATGTCTCCTGTGGCTCCTGCATTGGTAGGCAGATTCTTTACTACTGAGCCACCTGGGAAGCCCACCTATATATATCTATTTACCTACCTACCTGCCTGCCAGCCAACTCAGCTTCCTGAGTAGACTAGGATAGTAAAGGACTCAGCGCCCTTATGCACAGGAAATTTATAACAGAAAAAAGCAATACTTAGTGATTTAAAATTAACTCCAACCTTGGAGTGAGCAGTGAATTCTTAGGTATGACACCAAAAACATAAGCAACAAAAGAAAATAGGCAAATTGGATTTGTCACAATTAAAAACTTGTGTGCATCAAAAGACATTATCAAGAAAGTGAAACAACCACCTGCAGGGTGGCAGAAAAGATTCGCAAATCTTGTGTCTGATAAGGTTTTCGTATCCCGAATATATGAATAATTCCTACAACTCAACAACAAAAAGACAAACAACACAATTTAAAATGGGCAAAGAAAAAGAAAATAAGAAATGGGCAAAGGACTTGAATGGATATTTCTCCAAAGAAGATGTAGAAATGGCCAATAAACACCTGAAATATTCTCAGCATCATTAGTCATTAGGGAATGCAAACCATAATGAGATACCACTTCATACCCACTAGGATGGCTATAAATAAAAACTTTTAACAAGTAAAATAACGGTGTTGATGAGGATGTAGATAAGTTGGAATCCTAGTATGTTGCTGGTGGGAATGTAAAATTGTGCAGTCACTGTGGAAAACAGGTGGCGGTCCTATATGACCTCGCTTAAGTGTGGAATCTAAAAAATAATACAGATGCGCGTACATGCAAAATAGAAACAGATTCACTGATACGGAAAACGAACCAGGGGTTACCCAAGTGGGGAGGGGCAAATCAGGGGTGTGGGATTAAGAGATGCAAACTACTGTGAACACAATGAACAACAAGGATGCATTGTACAGCACAGGGAATGGTAGCCATTACCTTGCAATAGCTTTTAATGGACTATAATCTGTAAAACTCCTGAATCACTATGCTGTGCACCTGAAAGTAACATAAGATTGTAAATCAACTATAGTTCAACGAAAATTTAATATAAATAAAACAAATAGCCATGAATGACAAAAACAGCAGTGTGGCAGTCTCTCAAAAAGTGAAACATAGAATTACCATATGACCAGGCAAATTCACTTCTAGGTATATGCCAAAAAAATAAACATAGGGGCTCAAACAGAGGCTTGTACATCTGTGTTCACTGCCACATTTTTCCCAACAGCCAAAGGATGGAAAAAACCCAAGTGTCCATCAACAGATGACAGATAAACAAAATGTGGCTTATATACAAAATGAGATATTATTCAACCATAGAAAAGAAAAAGTTCTGATATATACTACATCCTACTTTGGCCGCCTCATGCGTAGAGTTGACTCATTGGAAAAGACTCTGATGCTGGGAGGGATTGGGGGCAGGAGGAGAAGGGGACGACAGAGGATGAGATGGCTGGATGGCATCACCGACTCGATCGACATGAGTTTGAGTGAACTCTGGGAGTTGGTGATAGACAGGGAGGCCAGGAATGCTGCAATTCATGGGGTTGCAAAGAGTCGGACACGACTGAGGGACTGAACTGAACTGAACTGATGGCTGAACCTTGACATCATTACACAAAGTGAAATAAACCAGACACAAAAGGACAAATATTGTGTGAGTCTATTAGTATGAAATATCTGGAGTAGGCAAATTCATAAGGACAAAAAATAGATTAGAATGACCAGGGGCTGGGGTTGGTTGCTGGGGTGGGAGAGGGGCAGACATTGGGGATTTATTGCTTAATATGCAGAGTTTCTGTTTGGGGTGATGAAAACAATTTAGAAATACAGTGGTGATGGTTGCACAACATTGCAAATTTAATTAATGCCACTGAATTAAACAGCAAATTTTATATTATATGTATTTTACCACAATGGAAAAAAAATTTTTTTACATGATCTTTGAGAGTCACATTAAAGAATCTGGTTCTGTCACAGGTTCAAAACCCCCAGGGAATGTCTGGGAGGAAGTATCTCAGGTTACTTGCATTTCTTCTCTCCGGGGACTGTACTGTATTGGTTCAAATACCTCTATCCCACAGTGAGTAAGAGAAAAAAATTCCAAACTTAAACACACGCAGGCTTGTGCTCTGCCGATGCAGTCTCTGACAGTTTGAGCTGAAGTTGACCTTGCTCAGTCCTCAGTCCTGTTGGACTCTTTGTGACCCCATGGACTGTAGCTGCCAGGCTGTTCTGTCCATGGGATTTTCCAGGCAAAAATACTGGAGTGGGTTGCTATTCCCTTCTCCAGGGGATCTACCCAACTCAAGGATCGAATCTAGGTCTCCCGTATTGCAGGCAGATTCTTTACCGTCTGAGCCACCAAGGAAACTCTGAAGGGATGAAAAGAAGAAGACTTCTTGGCCAAATGCTGCTGAGGAGCTTATTTCAGGGGAAAACCTCAAAAAAAACTGGTCTGGCTGAGCTTGATGTCCTCTTGGCGAATCTCAGGCTGCTTCTTCCATGGCCCCTCTATCAGAAGGTGGACTCCCAGGCACTCCTTCATATTGTAGATTTTGGTATGCGGCTTCCATTGCAGCATTACGTAAATAAAAAACCAAAGCCCAGATGTCCTCTAATAAAGGGTTGGATAGGCAAGTCATGACACAATTGTGTAACAAGATACTCTGCAGCCACAAAAATGATGTTGCAGGACCAAAATTAATAACCACTGTGGGAATTCCCTGGTGGTCCAGTGGTTTAGAATCTTCCTCCCAATGCAGAGGATGTGAGTTAGATCCCCGGTCAGGGAACTAAGACCCCACATGCTGGGGTGAGCTGTGTGCACTTCTTAGTCACTCAGTCCTGCCCAACTCTTTGACCCCACGGACTGTAGCCTGCCAGGCTCCTTTGTCCATGGAGATTCTCTAAGCAAGAGTACTGGAGTGGGTTGCCATGCCCTCCTCTAGGGGATCTTCCCAATCCAGGGATCAAACTCAGGTGTCCTACTTTGCAGGCAGATTCTTTACCATCTGAGCCGCCAGGGAAGCTGGGGTGAGGGTGAGGGAGACGGGCAACTAAGCCTGCATACTGGTACTATTGAACCTGCACACCACAACTAGAGAGAAGCCTGCGTGCTGCAGCTAAGGCTCGACACAGCCAAATAAATAAAAAAATACTGAAAAAAAACCCCACTGTACAGTGATGCCCAGTTTACATAGTAAGCCCTGTATTGGCAGTATCATATGTAATCCACCCAATAAAATACTGAGATTATCCCCTATTACAGATGGGTAGACTGAGGTGGACAGAGGTTACATAACTCATTCAGAGTCATAGAGCTAGTCTGGCAGACTAGGAGGTAACACACCCTGTCTGTTTTAGTTCCAAATCTGGCACTCCTACTCTCTGCTCTTGGTTCTTTAGAAATGTATCCACTGAGCTGGAAAGATGCTCAGTTTATTTCACGGACAAATAAAGCTTAAAGCATTATATATTTCTGAAAGAAATTCAGTACTGAATTTACAGGCATAGAATAAAGCAAGTGTGTGTTCAGTTGCTAAGTCATGAACAACTCATTGAGACCCCATGGACTGCATCATGCCAGGCTACCCTGTCTTTTGCTATCTCCTGGAGTTTGCTGAAATTTATGCCCATTGGGTTGCTGATGCTATCTAAACCACCTCATCCTCTGCCACTTTCTTCAAGGATATAAACTGAATTTAATAATAACTGTGCCTTGGAGGTGGAATGGGGAGAGGCTTTTATTTTTCCTGTGATGCTTATTCATATTATCTAGTTATTCTGTCTTTCTCTTGTCCCGTACAGTAGAGATGAGCCACATGTGGTTATTTAAATGTTAATTAATTAAAATTAAATATATTTAAGAAGGGCTTCCCAGGTGGTGCTAGTGGTGAAGAACCTGCCTGCCAATGCAGGAGACTTAAGAGACTCAGGTTCGATCCCCGGATCAGGAAGAACCCCTGGAGGAGGGCCTGGCAACCCACTCCAGTATTCTTGCCCAGAGAATCGCATGGACAGAGGAGTCTGGCAGGCTGCAGTCCATGTGGTTGCAAAGAGTGGGACATGACTGAAGCGACTTAGCATGCACGCATATTTGACAATGTGCTGCCTTGGTCGCGCTAGTTGCATTTCAAGGGCTCAGGAGCCACATGTAACAGTGACTTTGGTATTGGAAGTTTTCACTACAGAACGTTTTCACTCCTGGGGAATGGCATTGATTGGTAATGCATGGATTTCTTAGATAATTGAAACTGTCAGTACATTTCAGACAGCAGAAGAGAAGAAAAGTCTATTTTAAAAACAGGATATTTTCTAGTTTTAAATGACACCAAAAGCCATGGTACAGATACATACAGAGGAGGGAAAATGCACAGAGAGCTTTATTGAGAGAGGCATTTTAGAGTGATGCAAAGAGAACGAAGCAGAAGTAGAGACTAAAGAGAGACGTACACATGAGAGTTACCTGGGAATAAAAATATCTCCACTTTCTTCTTGAATACCTTCAATAAGGGCTAAATTATGTACTATTGTCTTTCTAATAAAAACGTTCTATTTTAATTTTTCACCTCTGTATACTGTTTTATCAGGTATAAAACTACACGAATCCCATAAGAATGAACTTTGAAAATATTTGTAAGCAATCTATTTTGGGGCTGTAAAAATATTTTATGTTGATAACTATTTCTTCTGCCCTATAATAAAATAAAACCCCTACATTACTCTGTGTGTGGGGGGGAATCTCATAGGTGTAAAATAAGCTAGATTGAACCCAGGTCTCCCACGTTGCAGGCAGATTCTTTACCAGCTGAGCCACAAGGGAAACCCAAGAATACTGGAGTGGGTAGCCTATCCCTTCTCCAGCGATCTTCCTGACCCAGGAATTGAGCCAAGGTCTCCTGAATTGCAGGCAGATTCTTTACCAACTGAGCCATCAGAGAAGCCCTATAACATAAGCTACAAGGACATATTGCACAACATGGAGAATATAGCCAGTGTTGTATAATAACTAGAAATGGAATATAAACTTTAAAAATTATGTATCAGTATATTGTGCACCTATAACCCATATAGTATTGTGTACATCAACTCTGCATGTGTGTGGACTTAGTTGCACAGTCGTGTCCAACTCTGTGATCCAATGGACAGTAGCCTGCCAGGCTCCTCTGCTCACTCCAGCAAAAATTAATTAATTACGTTAGAAAAAACTAAGTGTGCCCCAGGCAGGCCGAAAGGTGAGGATGAGAGAGAGGAGATGTCTTTTTCATGTGCAGAAATCTGGAAGAAGTCTCAGAACTGTCAGTGGGCAGGTGCAGGCTCAGTTTCCTGTGCTGTCTTCCTTCACAGACCAGGATGGCTGTTGCCCTGGTTAGCATATCATCCCAAGACCAAAACCTCCAGAGGCCGAGTGAGGCTGGTACGTCCTGTGTGTCTGTTTTAAGAGCAACAGAGTGTTTCCCAGGAGCCCTGGGGAGCCTCCCTTCACACTTCACTGGCCAGAATTACATCAAAATCCTGTGCCCGAAGCAAACACTGGTTTGATTTAAAAACAAAGTCTGGGGTCACCCATTGGGATCAGATGCAACTCAATTTCCAACCCAAACAACAGCACTAGGGTTGGACTCTTGGTTTATAGAATGGCTGCAGAAGTTCTGGGTGTCACGTCCTCACCTCTGCAGTGGAAGAGACAGCTGTTAGGCCTAGCAAAAAAGAAAGTGAAAGTGAAGTTGCTTAGTCGTGTCCGACTCTTTGGGACCCCATGGACTATAACCTATCAGGCTCCTCTGACCATGGGATTTCCCAGGCAAGAATGCTGGAGTGGGCTGCCATTTCCTTCTCCAGGGGATCTTTCCGACCCAGGGATTGAACCCGGGTCTCCTGCATTGCAGGCAGAAGCTTTACATCTCTGCAAGTTTCATTGACTCTAGTCAAGTGACTATATCATTGATTCATTGGGTGATCCTGAACCAATTAAGTCTCAAGGTACTCCCAAGGCAATGAGCTAAGAATGGGGGACAAGTGCCCCAAAGACAATTATTGCACTTTTCACTAGAAGCAGAGAAGAAAAGAAGTGGGGCAGTCAGTGGTAGATTGTCACTATAAGCTGGGAATGTAACAGCAAGATCAGACGAGGCAAAGTCTTGAAGGCCACCTTCCTCTCTGGATGTGGCATGATGTGCCTAGTCATTGGGAGCAGTGAGAGTAGGGAGGGCAAATAGAGGAAAAGCTGAAGACTGTTTCTTAAATCAAATCAAGGTAGACTCTGTTTAGAAGTCACCTGAGCAAGGAAAGAAGAAAAGAACATCTCTTTGAGCTGCACCTCAATGAAAGGGCTCATTTCTTTGCCTGTTTCTCTAACCTTTTCTTTAATCAGGAAATCACAACAGGATTAGCAATTTTCTGCAAAGAAACTCTTTGGATGACCTTCTCTGGGAACAAATTTGGGTGCCACCATATGCAAGCTATATTATTATTTTTAATGAATTATGCATGCCTAAAAAGAGTTCTCTCTTGGAGGAGAGCACAGAAACCCACTCCAGTGTTCTTGCCTGGAGAATCTCATGGACAGAGGAGCCTGGTGGGCTACAGCCCACAGGGTTGCACAGAGTCAGACACAACTGAAGAGACATAGCATGCACTGTGTATTTCTATATCTGCTTCCGTCTCATTGATTAGCCTCTGTTTCTCTGTTAAATAATTTATCTTCATTTCATATATCCAATCATTCAGTTATCCATCCTTCCATCCACCCATTTTTTTCACCCGAATGTTCCTTCTATTCACTACACTTCTGTGGATTTTCATCTAATTTGAGTGTCTTGGGGGACAGTTGACTCTCTTTTTCATTCTGCTTTATTCTTGAACGGATGCTGATCCATACCTTGGCCTTTCACAGTAAGAGCTCAGACCATGCTATGAATCATTTATTCTTAGAAAAGTTTTGCTGCTTGATATGCTGAGCAATTCCCTCTTAATCCTTAAACAGATTCCAGTAAGGATAAACGTGGCTTGTCAAGGCTTTGGGGATTGGGTTTGTATTTCCTCTGAATGCAGCACGGTGGTGACGTTAGCTCCAAGGTGGAAGCTGGAACTCCCCAGTTTAGTTTGGAGCTGAAATAAGATGCACCTGAAATAAGATGCAATCAACATGTACAGTTACTGTGGAGTTGCCTCCCCCTGCCCCACCTCCAAGAAGTTCTTGTTAAACTGAAGTCTGCCTTATAATTAACAGCCTCTTAGGATCAAGGAAATGCAGCACATATGAATCTTTAAAAACATGTTCAATCACAATTTATGGGACATGTTTTATCTTAATCTAAAATATTCCCCTTTAGGGAAGCAGATACAGTAAAGCCAGCACCTCTGCAACAGCTTCCCTGCAAAATGGGAGAAGTGACAGGAGGAGGGCTGGTTGAGCTCTTGCTACCTGCCAGGCTCAGGATGACAAGCCTTAGAGTCCCTGCATGGCTTAACTTACAGATAAGGGGTCTGAGGCTCAGAGAAGGGTAGAGTGCAGGAAGGGCAGGGCCCCAGCCACGGTCCTCACCCCTGTGTCTTTCGTCTACAGCAGGGCTCTCAGCTGCAGCACCAATGGGGCTGGGAGCTCTCTGTGGCGGGCTGTCCTGTGCACGGTGGCATGTTTGGCAGCATCCCTGTCCTCTGCCCACTAGACACAGTAGCACCTCCCCAACTTGTAATGACCAAAGTGTCCCCTGCGGGGGGCGAGGATCAAAATCTTCCTGGCTGAGCACCACAGGTCTACACAAACTGCAGCAGGCAATGGATGAGATGGCTCCACGGTCCAGAGCCTCTTACCTCAAAATGGCTTTCTTGCCCTGCCCTGGGTACCACTGATGTCCTGGATAAGGATGTGGGTTTTGAATGTGGGAGGTGCCCCCATGCCAGCTCACTCATCCATAGCCCTTTGCCCTACCCCAGCCTTCAGTTCAGTGCTTTAGAGAACAAGTACTCTAATAAACTTTTAAAAGATGAACTGAAAATCAACCTTCTCTAACTAGACACCTAAAAAATTAACAAGCAAAGGGAAGGATCCACGATACTATAGTTTGTGCCAGAATGGAAATGATCTATAAGTTTCTGGAGCTGTAACAAAGTACCACAGACTGAGTGGTTTAAACAACAGAAATTTATGGTCTCACAGTTCAGGAGGCTGCAGGTCTGAGATCCAGGTACTGGAAGAGCCATGCTGCTTCTGAAAAGAAGCGTCTGTTCCAGGCCTCTCGCCCCTGCCTTCCCCGACAGCTTCTGATGCTCCTGGGCCCAGGCAGCACTGCTTAAGTCTTCACACGGGGCTCTGCCTGCGTCCAAAGCTCTCCTTTCTGTAAAAGGACATCAGGGCTTCCCTGGCGGCTCAGTGGATAAGAATGCCAGTGCAGGGGACACGGGTTCCATCCCTGGTCCAGGAAGACTCCACATCCCACGGAGCAACTGATCCTGAGCACCACAACTACTGAACCTGTGCTCTAGAGCCCATGAGCTGCGACTACTGGGCCCAAGTGCCAAAACTACTGAAGTCCGTGCCCAGAGCCCGTGCCCTAGAGCCCATGCTTCCAAGAGAAACCACAGCAACAAGAAGACCCAGCGGAGCCATAAATAAAAAAATGAAAAAACTTGGAATATTAAGAAAGAAAAAAAGAACATCAGCCCTACTCAGCATGACCTCATCTTTATTTAACTAATTATGTCTGCAAACTCCTGTTCCCAAATACGGTCATGTTCTGCGAATCTAGGGGTTAGGACTTCAAATATGAATTTGGGGAGGGACATGATTCAACCCTAACAAATGCAACTGCTAAAGGGCCTTAGCTTGTGACTAAGCCAGGTACACAGTCCTCTCCTGTGGCTTCTTGTTCCTGTATACAAATCCCTCTACGAGCGTAACCATTATTTCCCATTACCAAAGGTTTAGTGAGCCGAGTACACCAAGGCTCAGAGAAGAGGAAGTATTTGTTCAGAGGTTGTAAGCTACTTAAAGGCAAGGAAAGTCTGTACCCCCGGGGGCCTCAGTTTCCTCACAGTGCAGGGCTGCTGTGGAAATTGAATGAGCTAAGGTCTGTTGAGCTTCCCTGGGTGGCTCAGAAGGTAAAGAATCCGTCTGCAAGGCAGGAGACCTGGGTTTGATCCCTGGGTTGGGAAGATCCCCTGGAGGAGGGCATGGCAACCCACTCCAGGTATTCTTGCTGGAGAATCCCCATGGACAGAGGAGCCTGGCGGGCTACAGTCCTCGGGGTCACAAAGAGTTAGACACGCCTGTGCGACTAAGCGCAGCACAGCACAAGATCCGTCACGCCCTTGGGGCCGTGTCTGAGCCGTAGTAATTGCTTGTTAAATTATACATTTCTGCATGACCCAGAGCAAGAGGTCAATCTGAGAAGGCCGAGGCAACCCTGATGACCAGGGAGGCGGGTGGGCAGCCCACAGACCCTGTGGGATCAGCCAGTGCACTTGGCTTGGCCCCTGGTGGGGTCCTGACATTTCAGTGTTGGAAGACTTCACACAAGAATGTAAATTCCTGATCTTGTTTGAAGAATCCAGGCAATCTGGTATCTTTCCAGGGACCCTGGTCCACTGACTACATGGCAGGGTGTGTGTGTAAGCGTGTGTGTGGGCTCTCCTGGACCCTAACCTGTCACGGGGTTTATGCAGCTCCTTCCCCCATTTCTTTGAAAATATCTGTGACTTCTGGAGCCCCACCCCTTAGGGAGCTATGGGCCTGGAAATAGTTGCTGGGTTCAGTAGGCCACCCCTTCCAGCCCTCCACTCCAGGAGGTTGTGGAGGGACCCCAGCGCAGCCAGGCCCCACGGCTCTGCTCACTCATTGGCCCAGGTAAGCCCCCCATCCTGAGGTGGGCACGTTCAGGAGGGCAGTCCTAGCAACCGCAGACTCACTTTTCTTTTCTTGAGTTTTCCCAAGCCCTCTCGGCTCTCGGTTCACATGCGCTCGATTTTATCTCATCGTGACAGCAAAATGTGCAAAGGAATTTGGAGAATTAAAACCAAATGTACAATGAGAGCGCTGCATGGTGAGGACCCGGCTCCCTTCCTGTAGGCAAAGGATCCACGCTGGGTTCTGCCAACAGCAGCTTGGGTGGGGCAGTGGTCACAGGTCCAGGGCGCCCCTGGGCATTGATGGCCGAGGTGAGAAGTGGAATCCAAGCCTCCTGGAGCCATAAGGATGTTTAGAGATATCCTTGCATGGATAAAGAATCTGCCTGCAGTTCAGGAGACACAGGAGATGCTGGTTTGATTTGGAGGAGGCAATGGCAACCCACTCCAGTATTCTTGCCTGGAAAATCCCATGGACACAGGAGCCTGACGGGCTACAGTCCATGGAGTTGCGAGGAGTCAGACACGACTGAGCACCAACACTTTTTTTCTTTGCAACTTTGACACGTTTGAAAAGGAGACACTGAGACAGACCCACATGATGAGGCTCATCCCGTGTCTCCCCACGAGGCAACTCTATGACTGCATCAGCTTCCTAGCTACCTCTTTCCTGTTTTATATGGGATTTTTTTTTTCCCAGAGGAATTTCTTTTAATCCAGTTTTGCTCTGGGCTCAGACAGATCTGTGTTAAATCTCCAGCTCTGCTGCAGAAGCTCCTGGAAAGGTGGTTTGAACCATCCTTCACCTCATGCCACCCTAAGAAGGTGGTTCCTGCTTCCGTTCCTGCTTTCAGGCAGGACGGGCTGCAAGGGACAGAGGACCCAAGAGCCTGTGGAGCTGAGTGCTGGCTATAGAGCATGAAGGGTACCTCGTCTGCCTGCAGGAGCTTGTCATCTTTCAGCAGATATTTATTGAGCATCTACTACATCCCAGGCATTGTCCTAGGCCCTGAGGATGTGGATGCTGCTCTATAGTTATGCAGTCAAGGAAACATGCCAAGTGCTTCTGTGGGTGAGACACAAGGTGGCCACAGTGGAAGCCGGGAGGCCAGACAGAAGGGAACGTAGGACTGAGAAGGGGGGCCCTTAGATTAAGCCAAAGGTTCTCAACCGCGGGTGACCCTGTCCCCACCCCTGACATTGGCAACAACTGGAGTCATTTCTGATTGTCAGAATTCGACGGCGGGTGGGGTTTCCCTGTGGTCCAGTGGTTCGGACTCTGTGCTCCCAAGGCAGGGGGCCAGGATTGGATCCCCGGTCTGGGAATGAAGAAGATCCCATTACCACAGCTAGAGAGGCTCGAGAGCCGCAATAAAGACCCAGTGCAGCCAAAATAAATAATAAACAGGCACATTAAAAAAAAAGTTTAAAAAAATTATGGGGTTGGGAGCATTGTTATTGGCATCTAGTGGGTAGACACCAGAGTTGGGGGGGGGGTGGGTGAGAGAAGGGAGCTGCTAAACATCCTGGAGAGTCCAGGACAGCCCCTGCCAGAGAATGAACCTGCTCACCTCGCCAGTGCTAGAGGTGAGAAATCTGGCCTAGGGGAGTAGCCATGGGGATGGTGAGAAGGAGCAAATTCGAGGGAGAATTTCTAGTTGAAATAAATGAGACCAGGGCTGTGGGCACCTCTCTGAGTTTGCATCTGAGTTGTATCTGTTTGCTTGGATCGCTTGCTTCTTCTTTGCCTCCACCCTCCTTTCTTGCAAAACCATACCAGTTGCGGGAGCCACAGGAGCAAAACCCCCAAGACCCTCCCATCTGGGCTCCCGCTATGATAGTGGCTGGCTCCCAGCCCAATTTCGAGTCAGAGGGGAACAGATAGCATCCAGAATCTTTAAAAATCAAACTCAGCTCTTGTTTTTCAGTTTTTTTTTTTTTTTTTTTAATGGAGACAGGAGGGCAGTTAAGAGCTTATTAAGTAAAATCCTGAGCTTTCTGTTCACATGAAAAGGTGCTGTGTTTCTCTTGAAATGTGTGTGTGTACCTTTGCTGAGGGAAAGACAGGGAGGGAAGCCCAGAAACTATATTCCTGGGAGAGGCTGAAAACTTTCTTATTAATTCCTCCAAAGATGTGAACCCAAACAACCACTAAATACTCAACCCAGAGCTAAGAAAACTCAGTAAGTGGCTTTTAGGAAAAGAAAAATAAACGGGAAAACCCCAAACAGGAAATACATCCATTCAGTGGAGGCTTTGGTAGATGGCGTCTTGGTCTGGCACCAGAAAGCAGAACCTTGGCCCCAGTGCTGTGGCACGTAAGGTATCCACATCTGACAAATAACTCCATTCACTAACTCACCGTTCCCTTGGTGACGGTGTCCCAGGCTGCAGGCAGAAGGCTGGTGGTACAGAGCAGGATGGTTGGATAACATCACTGATTCAGTGGACATGAACTTGGGCAAACTCCAGGAGATGGTGAGGGACAGGGAGGCCTGGAGTGTTGCAGTCCCTGGGGTCACAAAGAGTCGGTCATGACTCAGTGAATGAACAATAGCAGAGCAGGAGTGACCAGTCCCTGCCCTCATGGAGTGTCAATTTATCCATCACTCTCTTATTATCTGACTTACGACTCTCAGAAACCCCCTTGCTCACGCATCTGACCACTTGCATCTTTCCTGTCTCCCTCCATTGCGGAAGGCGGACTCCAGGATGGTCCCAATGGCCCACACCTCCTGGTGGTCACACCCTTGTGAGAAGTTCTCTCTGTGAGTGTGGGCTGGCCCAGTCCTGCACTTCTAACTAGCAGCAGACAGCAAAGGGGATAGATGTCATTTTTAGGGTTAGGTTACAAAAGACTGTGACTTCTGTCTCCTGCCAGACTCTCTCTGTGGCCTTTTCCCCCTTGCACACTTTGAGGAAGCCAGCTGCCATGATGCAGAGGTCCGCAGGACAAGGAATTGAAGGCAGCTTCTAGCCAACACCCAGAAAAGCCGTGATGAGCCTCATCTAGCAACCCCTGGGCGACTGGATCCTGCCAACAACCACTGAGAGAGCTCCAAGTAAATCCTTCCCCAGCCGAACGTGCAGACGAGATTTCATCCCGGCGGACACCTTGATTACAGCCTTGTAACGCACTTGCTTCCTTTCTGCTAGATTCTTCCCTCACCCACCACCCAACTCCAGCTGCTTCTGCTCAGCTGACACTTCCTTCAGGTCTCAGCTCAATCTTCATTTCTTTAAATGAACTTTAAAGGAACCCTCCCTGGGAGTTCCTTGGTGGTCCAGTGGTTATGATTCCACGTTTTCACTGCAAAGGGCATGGGTTTGATGTCTGGTCAGGGAAAGCTTCCCTGGTGGCTCAGATGATAAAGAAGCCTGCCTGCAATGCGGGAGACCCAGGTTCAATCCCTGGGTCAGGAAGATTCCCCTGGAGGAGGGCATGGCAACCCACTCCAGCATTCTTGTCTGGAGAATCCCATGGACAGAGGAGCCTAGTGGGCTACAGTCTATGGGGTCGCAGAGTCAGACACAACTGAGTGACTAACATTTTCACTTTCAGGGAACTAAGATTCCCACATGCTACCCTCGGCCAAAAGTAAATAAATAAAAGCTTAAAAAAATAAAATAAAGCCTGGGTTCCACTCACCCACCAGGAAACATCACCTTGTCCCACCTTCACTGGCAGATGCCAAGAGCTGACGTTATCTTCTAACAGAAGAGAGGAAGGGGATGCTATCCTACCACCAGAGGAAGATTCAGAGAATGAGATTCAGTTGCCATGACAACTTCAGTGTCAAAGCTCTGTCTACAGAAGTGTGTGCGTGAATTCCGGGATTGGGAAACGAGTACTCTTGAGTTCAGTCAAGAGTATTGAGACACTGAGAGGCGATATGAGCCAAGTCTATTGGATCTTGAAGGGTGTCAAAGGGTGAATGTGAACTTGTTTTACAAATCCTGAAATACTCAACCCTAGGGGCTTGGTTTAAAGATAAATAACTGTCAAGTAGCAATCTCACAAAAGCCAACATTTAAGAGAGGCTTGAAACAGAATACTCCCAGTTGGGGGAGGCAGCACCTTGGCAGAAAGGAGGCAGGTATTGGAGATGCAGATGAAATTTTATTTTTCATTTTAACTTTTTATTTTTATATATTTTTTTATTTTTTAGATTTTATTTTATTTTTTAACTTTACAATATTGTATTGGTTTTGCCGTATATCAACATGAATCCGCCATAGGTATACACGTGTTCCCCATTCTGAACCCTCCTCCCTCCTCCCTCCCCGTACCATCATGCATCGAACCTGGACTGGCGACTCGTTTCATATTTGATATTATACATGTTTCAATGCCATTCTCCCAAATCATCCCACCCTCTCCCTCTCCCACAGAGTCCAAAATACTGTTCTATACATCAGTGTCTTTTTTGCTGTCTCATATACAGGGTCATTGTTCCCATCTTTCTAAATTCCATATATATGCATTAGTATACTGTATTGGTGTTTTTCTTTCTGGCTTACTTCACTCTGTTTAATAGGCTCCAGTTTCATCCACCTCATTAGAACTGATTCAAATGTATTCTTTTTAATGGCTGAGTAATACTCCATTGTGTATATGTACCACAGCTTTCTTATCCATTCATCTGCTGATGGACATCTAGGTTGCTTCCATGTTCTGGCTATTATAAACATAGCCAATTCCCTGGAGAAGGAGATGACAATCCACTCCAGTATTCTTGCCTGGAAAATCCCATGGACAGAGGAGGCTGGCAGACTACAGTCCATGGGGTCACAAAGGGTTGGACATGACTGAATGACTAACACATAGTCGATTATCAATGTTGCGAGTTTCTCAGCCGTACATATACATATATCCATTCTCCCCCAAACTCTCCCTCTCCCATCCAGGCTGCCACATAACATTGCTCAGAGTTCCCTATGCTATATAGTAGTTTCTTGTTGGCTCTCCATTTTCAATAATGCAGTGTGTACATGTTGATCCCCAACTCCATAACTATCTCTTTCCTCCTTCTTTCCCCTCAGCAACCATAAGTTCATTCTCTAAATCTGTGAGTCTGTAGCGGATGAAATTTTAGGTCCCTGACTCTATCTCTTACTATCAACTTGGCTTTGGGCAAGTGACTCAGGTTTTCCAAATCTCAGTTTGTACATCTGTAAAATGCAGGTAATCAGGATACCTCCTACCTAAGTTAATAGGGGTGGGGTGGGGCCAAGTGCATGGCAAGGAACAGCATGTGCAAAGGCCCTGTGGGGACTTGAGAAGAGTTCTCTCGATGAACCACAGGGAGGCCAGAGAGCTCAGAGAGTGAGGGAGATCATGAGAGATAAGCCAGGGGGGTCGGCAGGAGCTGGACCATGAAGGGTCACATGGGGCATGGAGGTGGAGGAGGCTGGAGGGTTAATCTGCATCCTAAGAACACAGATCTCAAAGTATGGAACTAGCACAAGCATCTTGGCACTTGTTAGAAACACAAATTCTCAGTCTCTACCCCAGACCTACTGAGCAAGACATTCTAGGAGCAGGGCCCAGCAAACAATGTTTTCCCGAGCCCTCCAGTGCATCGGTTTGGTGCATACTCAGTTTGCAAACCATTGTTAAGAGCAACAAGAAATGGTTAACATGTTTTAGGCAAGGCAGTGAAGTGTCCATTTCCGTTGTAGAAGTCTCTCGTCTGTCTTTTTTAGTTTTGCTGGGTGCCTGTCACCTTTGCTCAAACAACAAGAATGATGAATAGGTAGGTTTGGAGATAAATCACAGGAGAGGACACCTCGTTAAATCAGAATTTCAGGCAAACAACATATACTTTTGTAGGATAGAATGTCCCATTATATGTGTTATATTTTACCCAGCAACACAACCACAACCACCAAATTTGGAGCCCTGGGAACTCCAGGCTGTTTGAACAATGACTATTTCCCTGGACCCTTCAGGAAGATGGGAGTCATCTTTGCGATGTGCTCATTGATACAATTTGTCAGGGCACCGTCACTTCCAGGGAAATGGTCTCAGCCTCTGCAAACTGACTCACACTGAACTGATTAGTTTCAGAAAAAGCAATAATAAAAATGACTGAGTGGTTGTTTATTGCAGTTCTGTTTCAGTCAACTCCCAAGTTGCAATCACTTGATTTATAGCTTTTTGCTGGGCGAGGAGTTGTCTTCCACCGCCTTCATCTGCTGAGCCCTTCTCACCTGCTGAGGCATTTGTGAAGGTGTTGATGCTGCACTCTCCACAGCGAGGCTGGCATGGCTTTCAGGACCTCTGGTCCTCCTTGCAGACCCACCCTGGACAGTGGGCCATGCAGTTCTCCACTTAGAATCTGTTTTCCACCAATCAGCCAGGCTAAACACACAGTGCACTCTTTGCCTCAGAATCTCAGTTTTCACTTGTTTTCCAGGTAAAACTAATCTGGCTGCTTTCCATTCAGGGCTCACTCTCGTGTGCAGGATTCACAAAGCTTTGGAAGAAGACAGGCTGACATCTGAATATTGGCTCTCCCGCTTCCTGGCTAGGAGAGCTTGCACCAATTCCTTTTTCCCACTGAGCCTCAGTTTCCTGTTCTGTAAAATGGGAATTATAGGAAGAATAGCCCTCATTATAATGTCACTGTGAGATCTTAACAAGGAGATTAAAATCTCAGTATAGGAGCACCAGGAGGGGTCTGGGGTGGGGCCCTCCTTTTGTGGGGTGGGTCACAACCAAGCACCTGATGCAGAACACTGAGGTGAAACCATCCAGATAGGATATACGCTTTAGGAAAGGGCTGGTAAAACGCTAGGACACCTTGAAAATGATTGCAGCTTATTCTGGTTTCAGACAATAGGAGGGAGACGAAGGAGAGGAAAGAAAAGGGAAATGTCTTTAGCAAGAAACAAAGTCTTGTTTCTGTGCTTTTGAAGATCTAAGTCAATTAATCTTCTCTTCTAGTTGGCATTTCGTTTTATGTGCTTTGTGTTTTAATATCTTCGGATTATGAACCTGTTGTTGGTGCCAAAATCAATCTCATCGGTGCCTGCCATTTCCAGCTGCTAATTTCTTTCCCCTCTGAAGTTGTGTTGCTTTGATGTTATTTTATTCCATGACATCAAATAACCTCCTTCACCATACATTATGGAATATACATTTGCTTCTTTCCCCAGAAAAATAAAATGAATATTACTTTAATCCTTTGTAAGAAGTGTATGTTCATGTTGTAGTTAGGGGCAATAAAGAAAGCAGGGACTTCCCTGGTGATTTGGTGGTTAAAAATCTGCACTGCCAAAGCAGGGGGTGCAGGTTCGATCCCTGGTCAGGGAACAAGATCCCACATGCCTCATGGCCAAAAAATTGGAAAAATAAATAAATAAAAGAGAGAAAGGAAAAGACACTTTAAAACAACATCTTTGCTCCTGATTATTATCTAAAGTTAAAGGTTATTAAAGTAGAAGTTTGGAAAATAAAGATATAAAAAAAGAAAATAAAAATTGCACTGCATAGAGATAATTACCGTTAAGATCTTAGCATATTTCCTTCTACTCTCTAACACACACACACACACCACATTTGAGATGTAATTATATAAACTCTCTTCATTACTTACAGTTTAGAGTGTAGGTTTTAATCATTTAATTTCAAGCCATGAGAATTTTCCCATGTCATTTTGTCTTCCTGGAAAACAATGACTTCTGGGATTGCACAACAGCCCATGCCACCCTGCGGTTTTGTCATAATTGAGCCTTCCCCCATTGTTGGGCATTTAGATCGTGTCTAGCTTTGCATCACATGCTGCTCCCTGGATGTATTTGCCTCCAAATTTGTGCTCGCATTTCTGATTATGGCCTAAGGACAGATTTTTTCAGGCTCTGAGTCTAAAGAAAATGGGTCTATTTTAAAGTTAAAATTAGTTAAACATGAATCTTCTTCTAATTTTATATTGATGCTTGTAAAGCTGGTGGGAATTCCTGAGGTGGAGTAGAGCAGGGAATAAAGGAGGCGGACAGGGTTAGGATTCCCTCTGGAAATCTGGTAATTTATCTACCTGGGGAAGGAGAACGGGAACTGTGGCTCCACCTGAAACATCTGTGTATATACCGCAGCAGCCAACACAAACTTTGGTGCAATGAAACCACAAAGCTCCCCCTCAGTGCCCGACGAGAAAACAAGACGGTGCCAGCTCGCCAGAGATGTTCTGGGGCTGGTGGACTCCATGCCCAGAAAAACACGACGCGTTTGCCATTGCCACACGTCCACCTGGAGTGTCCTCGTGGTGGTGCTCCGTCTGTCCCTGCCTCCGATCCTTCTGCCTGAGCCGTAAACTCGGCCCAACCCCAAGAGCCCGTGGCAGCTGTCCCGGGATTCAGCCAGTTGCAATTTGGAATGGGTTGAATGCTGATTTTTATCTCCCGTGAATAATGGCAGGTTTTCTGGGATGAAAGGGAATCTCAGGGGTGAGACTGCCGACTGGGAGCATGACGTGCTCGTGTCCCGGCATGCAGGGCCCTGCCCTGCTGCCCAAGACCCCCTGCTCAGGGCACCGGGGCCTCTGAAGTCACCTTGAACACCAGACACAGTTCCCAAGGCTAACACCGCCTTCAGTAGCCACTCCTGAGAAAGACGGTAGGATTAGCACATGCTTCAAACACCAGGTGCTACTGTGTGACCTTGGATGAGTCACCCAACCTCTCTGATCATTAATATATTACTATCTCCCTTAGAGAGTTGATGTGAGGATGAAGCAGATTAATGCATATAAAGTGCTCACCACAGGCCTCCCATGGAATGATTGCACCATGAGCGTGTGAGCTCCATGGGACAGACACTGGGTTTTGTTGACTGAGACATCCCAGGTCGGGTACAAGGAAGCACCCCCAGAGTGGGTTCTGAAGGCAAGCTTGCTGCTCACTGGAACCCCCAGTCTGAGAAGGGTGCCCAGCACACCCTGACTGCTCCTGTTGTATCTTTTGAACCCAAGAAGGCACGCTGCTTCACTGTGGGTGGATCCCTGTTGAAGTAAGGATAGGCTGATTTTTGTTATAAGCATGTACTCATTAAATCATCTGCAGCAAAGACCTTTGTGTCCATCTCTTGAGCCAAGCCTGACGCTGGACACCAAGAATCTAACCTGTTCTCTAGGCCAGCACTACCCCTTGCCGACAACTAGTACAGACAGAAAATGATAGTATTTTGACTGTGCGCTGGGGTCAGCCAGACTTGTGGGGGGCATCTGCATGGAGCTTGGTGAAAAAAAATGCATTTCATTAAAAATATTCTACAATTATGATAAGGAGGACAAAATACAAAGGATTATGGGCATATATTTGATACTGAGTTCTGTTTAAAATTTTCAAATAAAACTGTCATCTTTAAAAAAGAAAAACTTTGAACTTCTGCGATTAACTTATCTAGTTTATGTCAGATCTTATGATTGTTATGACCACATGATTCCTGTGAACGAATTTTGCTGAAGATGGTTTTCATTTATTTGTTACTATCTGTAAAAAATTTTGAATAAATAAGGAATAAAATCTTAAAAATGTTAAAACAACGTTCATAAAAGGAAGAAAAACAAGTGAAATGACGTTTTTAAGAAATCCAAAAGTCCTTTAAAAAGGATACATGTAATATTGCAATATCTTATGTTGGGATGAAACAATTTCACCCTTGATCAAATTTCTCCACATCATGGATTTCAAATAATGTTGAGGCTCCAATTTTCAGAATTCACATTTTCCTACAGTGGCTTAGTGCACATCGGTTGCAAATAAACAGTGGTTGGGATTCCAAACAGCCCATAGTTGGCCCACCTGGAGCCACAGCCTAGCAGCTGCACCTCCGGCTGTATATCATGCAATATTCTACTTATTTAACATATAAATAAAAATATAGCCTGTCAGATAAAAGTATTGTGTTAGAAACAAAGCATGATGGCTTAAGGAGTGTTGGGGTTGGGTGGCTGGCTGTTATACCTAGGGGGAGGGTGCCACCGCAGTCTAGTAGATAGAGCTTAGAGATGCTACTAATACCTGACAATGCAAAGGACACCCCACCAGAGAATTATCCACCCCACATGTCAGAGATGTGGAAGTTGCAGGACTGCTCCAGGGCTTTAAAAGTCGTTACAATGACCTCGGGGATCACCCTGGACGTGAAGGACTCCATTGCAGGGATTTCAGAGAGGGACTTGATCCAACTTAGTTTTCAACAGCGCCCCCTGGCTTCTGTGTTGGGAAGAGACAGCGCAGGGGCCAGGGTGGGAGCAGGGCACATAGGGAGGTGCTGGTAGCGAGACCAGGTGAGAGGATGGTGCCTGGGACAGGTGACAATGGGTCAGAGTTCATCCCTCCCTGTGTGCTCATCTCACCCAGTAATTCCCAAACCTTTAGCTATCAGCCTAAAGAAACAAGCATTAAAAAAAAAAAAAGATTTAAAAGGGATGGGAGAGGTTCAGAAAGGGATCAGATGAGAATGCCAGAGTTATAATATACAGAAAAAAAAAAATTGGGAATGGCAGTCCAATGATAGGACTCTGTGCTTTCAACTGTTGAGAGCCCAGGTTTAATACCTGGTCTGGAAAATAAGATCCCATAAGCCCCAAGGGGTGGCCAAAAAAAAAAAAAAAAAAAATGGAAACGAAGTCCGCATTTAAAAGTAGGGGACTAGGGGGTAAAGCCCAGGGGTCAAAAACGGTGAAGGGGCAGCCTGTTGGCCACTGCACCCCCCCGAGCCTGGAAAGGGGCCCCATCATGACCAGCTGTGGGGCTTGATGGTCAGAGAAGGACAGTGTACCCAGCGCCTCCATGGGCTATCAGCAGGAGCTCAGAGAAGCTGGGGGGACAGACCTGTGCATGTGAGTGCAAGGACATGCAGGCAGGGAAGACAGGGGTGGTGCAAGGATTTTCATTCACATGTTAGACCATCCAGTCAGCACATACTTACAACGAGAGAGAGAAGAGTCAAGTCTACTCTGCCCACCAGAGCGTGCAGGACGCAGAGAGCAGAACAGCCTCTGGGGAGGATGAAGGGTGAAGGAGCCTGAGTCCAGGTGGGGAGGGGTCTGGGAAGGGCTCCCCACCAGACATTGCCTCCTCGAGGCCCGGCCCCTGGAGTTTCAGGGACTCTGCTTCTCTCCCCACCTCTCTCCACCCACTCACCCCACCTCCCACACCCATTTCCAAACATTGGGGTGTAATTATAGTCAGCAGTATTGTCATGGGGCTCAGAGAGCGAGTGGGTACAAGGGCTCCTGACCTGGCCTGCCTCCGAACTGGGTGGGAGGTGTTTCCTATAAACCTGGGCATTTTTAATGAGTCCTTTACGACGGCTAAATGATTAAACCAGAGATTGACAAGGTTGACTGGTAGCACTACATCTTGGCAGCAAATGAGAGGAATGGGGTCCCGCCTTGCCATCCCTTCAGGCTTTCTTGTAAATTATGGCAGCAGAGAACATGTGAGAGCTGGTGGGGCACAGACCTGTGCAGCTTAATTGATAAACCAATAAGCACTCGTACATTTCACGGTGACCGGGAGACCTGGTTTTCTCTTTCTTCGAGTCTGATGCAGATCTGAATTGAGAATAACCTGTCTAATGCCCGCAGCAGGGAGTCCCGCTGGTACATGGGACCAGGCCTGCCTGGTGGGGGCTGACCAAACAAAGTAACATGCAGGAAGGAAGCCCAGGTAAATGCGAACTTCAGGAAAATAGCAAGCGCTTCTTTTAGTATACATATGTCTCAAATATTGCATGGGACACACTTACACTAAAACACTATTTGTTGTTTATCTGAAACTCAACTTGAACAGAGTGTCCCAAATTTCATCTTGCAATCCCATTTCTAGAATAAGACATACTTAAAAACCATTCACCTGGGGAATGATCCCCAAAGTCACCTCATCATGATCTTCCAGGATGAGAAACATCCCAGGGAGCCTGCGACAGTGGTTTAGAGGGAGGATTTGGAGTTTGGATTCAAACCCTAACTCTGACCAACTCTGTGATCTTAGGCAAGTTATTTAACCTCTGTGAATCTCAGTTTCTCCCTGTGTACAACGGGCGTCACACTAGGACCTATTTTATAAGGGTGTTGTGACAATGCTGTGATGTTATTCATATGAAGTAATTATAGAGTCTGGCACTTAGTAAGTCCCCAAACACACATAAATGGTATCCTTTTATCCATTCAATTGGATTCCTAGGGAATTTGTATCCAAATTGTCTGATAGTCTTTCTGTTAAAGGGACAAGATCAGAAGACCTGTGTTGGAAGAAAACGTGGTCCTAGAGGCAGTGACTCAACTCTCAAATGTTGGGCACTTTGGCTGCCAAAGTCAGAGAGGGTGGACTCCAACGGTCTATGGGATTCAAAAAGGACAAACCCTTTCGGTCTATGGGATTCAAAAAGGACAAACCCTTTACATAGTCCTTTGGAGGACCATACGGGGACTATCTGGGTAGACATACCCCTTCTGAGCTGGAGACCAACTCCTCTGGTGCCATGTCCCACTGTGGGGGGCAGGGCTCCCAAGGGGGGAAGAAGGACCCAGGACACAGGCAACTGATTCCATCTCAAAGCTGCTCAGGTCACTTGACTTTTTACTCACCCAAAGCCCTGAGAACTGAACCAGGTTCAAAGGAGAATCAGAACCTTGTACTCCAGGAGCTGATACTGTGCAAGGAAAGATAAGCTTGAATTCAAGTAACGGGAAACCAGGACAAAGAAGAACTTTAAAAAAAACATTATTTTGAGCAACTATTCCTTACCAGATGCCATTTGCATATGCCATGTTGTTTAATGCAGCACTCAGCCCTGAGAGGTTGTGTATGGAGAAAACCAGGGCCCAGGAGGAGAAGGAAGTTGTCCCAAACAACACAACAGGTGAGCAGGGAGCTAGGATTCCAACCCAGACTTGATGCAACTCAAAGGATCGAGGCAAAATTTAGGTCTTAGAGAAAGGGAGGTGTTGAGATGAACAGCATCTCTGGAACCTGAAAGGGCAATTCTAATAATTTATAGAAGAGAAGGAAGAGCTGAACTATCCAATATAGTTGTCAGGAGACACATATGTCTATTTAAATTTAAACTAATTAAAATTGAATTTGAGTTCCATTCCTCGGGTACATAAGCCACATTTCAAGAGCTCAACAACCGCATGTGGCCAGTGGCTCCCATATTGATGGAGCAGAGGTGGAACATCATCATTATCACTGAAAATTCTGGTAGACAGTCCTGCCACTCTAGTGACTAAGGGGAAAATTTCCTGACTCTGGAACTGAGTCTTCCAAGACCTTAAAGAAAAATATATTTCATTAGGGCCCCCAGTGAAGAAGTCCACTGCAAGTAAATATTTGAGTTGTTTACATCTAAGGACAAAACCTAAATTCTGAATCACTGTAAAGAAGGTTCTAAAGCCTTAAGAAAAAATTAAGGGTAGGGTATATATGTATGCTAAAAAGACCATCGGAGTCTTAAAGCTCCCTGCCTAAAAGCTATAGAACTCTAAGAAAACAAGCTAGAGCCCTTAAAAAAATGTATGTCAATTCTTGCCTTTTTCTCCCCCCTAACTTCTTAGTGGATTGTTTGATGAGATGATCAAGTCAAGAAGTATTTGGAGATGATAGAACCCTGCTATTATCTAGTTCTTGAGCACAGGTTTCCAAATTGAATCTGGTATGGTGAAATCTAAACTGCGAAGCTGAAGATATATTGCAAGCACTTCCATGAGGAAGTGAAATGAAGGTCAAAACATATATCATATACATTTGGTTGTCTATAACAGAGAACTCAAATAAATGACTTAATTAAATCAGGTAGGCCTATTTCCTTCTCATTTAAAAAGTGTCTAGAGGAGAATAGGCCAGGACCAGCAAGTGATACCCCATCATGGTGAACCTAGGCTGGTTCCAGTCTCAAGTCTCCTCATGGTCCAAGATGGCTGCTGGAGCTCCAGCCATCATGCCTTATTTTAGACAGGATAAAGGAGCAGGGGATTGCCCCAAAAAAGGGCATGCTTCTCAGCTGAGCCAACCTGCCTTTAAGAAGCTTACTGAGCAGCCCCATGCATTGACTTTTTCTAGCATCTCATGGACCATTTCCAGCTGCAGGCAGTCTAGAAATAAAGTCAATTAGCAGGGCACATCACCACTCAGAATAAAAGCAGGGTTCTCTTAGGAAGGAAAGAGAAAGATAGGAAGGAAAGAGAGAAGGAGAGATGATATTGGCTAGATACCTAGCAGTCCCAGTTACACATGGTACAGGGTGTAGCTACTTTGCCCTCAAACACTGAAGAGCAGATTAGGAAATACAGTCTGCTCACTGGTGGTGAAGGGCAGGGCTCTCGCTTGCTAGTGCCAATAAAGGCCCGGTATACCAATAGGGAGCGGTGAGGACTGTGGACAACCAGAGGATCCATGCCCATCTCCAGGAGGTATCTTCCACTCAGTCGTGCTTGATTACTGTTGGAGCAGGCCTATTGGTCCCAGGGTTTTATTTTTGTTTATTTATTTGATTAAAAGAGCATTAAGACATTTAGATTGTAGAGTGTGATCTCTCAATTTTTAAACACTGAGTTTACGACTATTTTTAAAAATGTAAGAAATGTGAGTGGCAAATAGAATTGGCAAGTTTTGACTCAGGGGAGGCTGCAAGTTTTTATCTTCTGATTACAGACAGGAAAATAGAATAACCCCATCGTGTGGAATTATCTAATGAAATCTGTGCATCATTTCTTAAGGGGGAGGAGGAAGGGTTAACTAAACATAAATCCAGCAAGGCTGGGGGATTTATTTATTTCCTTTTAATTTTATACGAGTATGGCCAATTTCGGAGAAGGCAATGGCACCCCATTCTAGTACTCCTGCCTGGAAAATCCCATGAGGAGCCTGGTAGGCTGCCATCTATGGGGTCGCACAGAGTCGGACACGACTGAAGTGACTTAGCAGCAGCAGCAGCAGCAGCATGGCCACTTTACAATGTTGTGATAGTTTCAGGTGGACAACAAAGGGACTCAGCCATACCTATATATGTATCCATTCTCCTCCAAACTCGCCTCAATCCTGGGAGATGGTGACTTGGGGTGCTTGGTGGAGTGAGGGGCCCAGGGCTGCCGGGGAGACTGGATGGCCAAACCTCCTGGGTTGTGAGCAGGGTGACCCGGGCCACTCATTCAGCCCTTCTTGTGTGTTGTAAGCTCCAGCTTTGCAAAGTGTCCCAGCTTCGCAGAAGTGCTGGGGCCAGGCCATGCGTTGGGGGAGACGGTTTTGGGGGTGGATCACCCTGCATCATTTCGCCTGAGCCTCGGGGAAAGGCAGCACCCGATCCAGTCCCAGCCTGCTTTACTTCAGCTGCTGTCTCTTCCCAGCTTCTGGGTGGATTCCTCTGGGGCTGAGCCAGCTCTCCAACTCTGCTGCAAGACCACAGGGCCCACGTTACATGTGGAGGTTGACGGTCAGTGGGGCTGCCCATGAAGGACAATTCCAGGGAAGGGGCTTCTCTGGCTGTTCACAGTCGAGGCCAAAAAGCCAGGCAGTGCACCAGTGTCACAGCTTGCCATCTCATCTCTGGGTAAATGCCAGTCGCAAATATAGGGGCTTCCCAGGTCACTCAGTGGTAAAAGAATCCACCTGCAATGCACAAGATGCTGGAGACACGGGTTCGGTTCCTGGGTTGGGAAGATCCCCTGGAGGAGGAAATGGCAACCCACTCCAGTATTCTTGCTGGGGTAATTCCATGGACAGAATTATTATATAGCTGGCAGGTTATAATGGTTATAATCCATGGGGTCGCAAAGAGTTGGACATGGCAGCGTGCACACACACACACAAACATAACCATCCTGAGCACACAGAGCATTTGGGATAAACACCTCTGCTTAGTTCCAGCCATCAACTTAACCTCCTAATTTTGGCATTGACCGAGCTCCCAAGAAGGGATTAGGGATTTGATCCCCACCCAGGGCCACTAACTGTCCTGGTTTCCTTGAGACTAAGGGGGTTCTCAAGATACTGGACTCTGCACTTTGAACGTGGATGAGTTGGTCACCATATCTGTACCATCACTCTCCATGGAGAGTCTCACTTCTGGTGCCAGGGATGGGGCAAGGAAATCTGTTACTGCCTGTGGAGGGGTCAGAGAGTGCGGGAAGACTTCTGTAGAAGACTGAAAAACAACCCTGAGTTCTCAGGAAGTGCTTAGCATCAGCCTGACCTACTAGGACACTGAAAGCTGCAAAGGGGCGGGAGCCTTGCTCCAGGTGGAAAAACCAGGTCCCTAACAGCACAAGAGGCTCCCTCCAGAGTTTACAAAAAAGGTCATCTGTGTTCGATACCCAGAGAGGGTAAGAGGCAATCTCCACTGTGCCAAATTTTCCCCTTGTTCTTGGTACAGTAAACCTCCTGCATACAAATGAGTTCCGTCCTAGGAGCCTGTTTGCAAGTCTAAAGTGTTCATAAGTCCAACAAAGTTAGCCTAGGTACCCAACTAAGACAATCGGCTATATAGTACTGTACTATAATAGGTTTGTAATACTTTACACACAGATAATACATAAATAAAAAGATACAGAGAATAAAGAAAACATTTTTAATATGACAGTACAGGGTATTGAAAAGCACAGTAGTACAGAACAACAGTTGGCATACAGGTCCTGGCATGGAGTGAACAGGCAAGAAGAGTTACCAGCTGGAGGAGGAAGGAGGTGGGAGATGGTAGAGCTGAAGGATCGTCAACAATAGGAGATGGAGGGCAAGCTGCAGTTTCACTCATGCCTGACGTTGATGTAATGCATGTTCACATGTTTGAAAGTTTTCAACTTGAAGATTTCCATGTAGGGGACTTATTGTACAAGGTGCAGCGCAGTACATACAGTATGTGCCCAAGTTTGCTTACAAACAAACCCAACTAGAGATGGGTGTTGGTGAGTTTACATGAGCACAGAGGGTGTGAAGGACCATACTCACAGCTGTTACCAGAGGGCCTTCTGAGGGGTTGGGGTCAGGATGCGGATGAAGCAGATAACTTGGATTTAGATAACTGTCCTGTGTTGCTTGAGTTTGTTCACCAATTTCTGAGACCTGACACCTGCCAGGCTTAAGATCAGAACTCTAATTTCTTCAAACTTAAAATGCTTTGTACTGAAGGCTGAGCTGGCAGTTGTCAGAATGAATACTGAACGGTGGGAAAGCAGTTGCAACACAGCATTTGTAACGTATCACATTCAAAATAGATCTGTTTGTAGGACATATATTAGGTTAACCTTAAAAGTGCCTTCCAATATACATTGCATGCGTGTGTGCTAAGGCGCTGCAGTTGTGTCCGACCCTTTGCGACCCTATAGACTGTAGCCTGCCAGGCTCCTCTTCCATGGGATTCTCCAGGCAAAAACACCAGAGTGGGTTTCCATGTTCTCCTCCAGGGGGTCTTTCCAACCCAGGGATCAAAGCTACATTTCCTGCTTTAAAAGTGGATTCTTCACCGCTGAGCCACCAGGGAAGCCCCCAATATACATTAGATGCAGACAAATACTGTTGGGTTCCAGTTATACAAGGTACCTAGAAGTCTCAAATTCGTAGAATCAGAAAGCACATTGCCAGGGACTGGGGGTTGGGAGTAGGGGTAGGGTGGAGGAATGGGGAGTTAGTGTTTAACAGTGTTTAAGAGGGAACAGAATTTCAGTTTAGGGAGGTAAGAAATTTGGGAGATGGATGATGGTGAAAGTCACACAACAATGGGAATGTACTTGGTGCCACTGAATGGCATAGTTAAAAATGGTTAAAATAGTATGTTTTATATTACATGACTTTTAACACAGTAAAACAAAATAAAAAAAAATAGATGTACAAGTGGCAGATGTTTGTACAAGTGTTAAAAATGGGAAGAATCACACCAAGATCTGAAATAAGTTTGTACCCAGGAGAGGGAAGGGAATGTACCTACTTGTCCTTCCAAACCAACCCTTTTCTATTTGCGTTAACTTTCTTTCCCCAAAGAGCATGTACTTCTTTGGTTTTTCCTTGTTAAACAGCATCTATCGAATTTCCATCTAAGAGAGCAAGTAGGCTTCCTCTGAAGCAAAATCTAACGTGTGAAAACCTCAGGGTTCTCAGATCTATAAGAACAAGAGGGTTCCTGCCCATAGGCCATCTCCCTAGTGCAAAATGGGACACATTTTATACACTTTTTCAAGAACAAATCCCTGGTGTAATTAATTAAGGCTGTAATTATAGACCAATCTTTAAAAATGTAATTTGTAGTTTCCCTACAAAACTCATTTTGAACCTGACTTCTGACGTGGGCGAAATTATATTGGAACCAATTTTTACTAGTTGGAGACTGGATAAACCAGGCTTCGTTTGTGATTGATTTAAGTATATTGTTATTTCCATATTTATTACTTAATAGGAACTAGTGTTTAGGAAGCCATGCTCTGGAGAATTCACTTTGTTGAAAGCTCACAGCTGCCTTCTGGGAGCTGGAGGGACACTGCCACTCCGGGCTGGTTTTTCTCTGCTGTTTATTTTTGTTTATCTTCCTTCTTAGGGTCAACAGTTTTCCGGGCCAGGTTTCATTCTGCTTGTGATCTCTGGATTTCAGAAGGGTCCCCTGACAATGAGTAAAAAAAGCGTGAAGTTTTTAAAGACAGCAAGGAGTCTTGGCTTTTGGGAGGGAACCTTTTCCAAATGCTGCTGGTCTGACAGCTCTTTAGCTGTTGTGCTTTGTAGGAAGAAAGATGGGCTGTCGGGTCCTTTTTTACTCTCAGGCTTTTTGTAGTTCAGGATTCTCCCTCGGCTGGTCTGAGGGGATTTCCCTGGTGGTTCGGTGGTTAAGACTCCACCTTTCAACGAAAGATTGAAAGACGGGATGGATCCCTGGTCCATTCTATATGCTGAGGGGCAGCTAAGACCCCAAACTGCAACTAAGACCCAACACAGACAAAATAAATAATTTTTTTTTTAAAGAGGAAAGTTTTTTATTTATTTATTTTTTTAAGATAATGCTGGAAGATACACGCGTTCTTTAAGAAGATTCAAAAAGAAATGGTCTTAGGAAATAGGAGGGGAGGAGGGGGGCGGGTGAGCAGGGTGGTGAAATCACTGGGTTTGCCTCCTGCACGGCAGCTGGAGACGGAGCTGGTTTATTAATGACACAAAGATTTTATATGTAACAGAGAGGTGAGGCCTCGTTTCCCAGCTGTGAGACGGGAATTCCAGGCTGTCAAGGTGAACAGGTCCACTCCTCAGGTGAGGGGGCGTTGGGCGAACACTTCCACTCCTGCTTGGCACCCCCTGATCCGGGCAAGGTTCTGAGGCCCCTTGTGTCCTTCTCAGAATGGAACAGACAGGAGAGCCCCTTGTCCTTTGGTTTTAAATGAAGAGATTGGCATAGGGGAGGGGCCTTTTTCACACATGGGGAAGGAGTCTTTACCTGTGAACACCTCCCGAAGGGGCATTCAGCACACATCTTCCTACCGAAATAGTTCCCCATTTGGGCCCTTCGCCCAAGAGACAGTTTTCTTATTCAATTGCTCATAATCTCTCAGAAGGATTACTCATTCTGACCAGTGGGAGGAACTGCACCCCTCTCCTCCCCCCGCCCCGCAAACTCCTTTTGAGTCATTTGGGGTTTCTAGCGCCTTGCAGAAACATTGAGTTACTCCTTTTGTTGTAAAGATGATTAGCAGGAAACACCTTGGCCAGCAGTCTGTACTTGTCACCATGTTGCCCAGAGGTGGAGCCCTGCCAGGATTGGCAGAACAAGGCTAGCCCGGCTCTGGGAGACTGTGGCAGTGTGGCCCAGACCAGCAGTGACCTGGGGCCCGCTGTGCCCAGAGACCTGGCTGTAAAGTTGCCAGGGTTGTGTCTGCTTAAGACGCAGGCACGACAGGAAAACCAAGGTGAACTCTGCAGAGATGGGGCCAGTTGCTTAAGTGCCTACAGCTCAGGTGACAAGGCAATAGACACCCTCAGTCTCCAAATCTTCTAGTCAAAGCTGGAAGGTTTTGTCCATTCTTTGCTGCGAACTATCCTTTAAGAGTGAAATGAAGACAGTTGCTCCAGGATAAAAAAAAAAAAGATACTCATTGCCCTTGAAAAAATATGAACCACCTTTTTTTTTTTTTTTACTTTTTAAAAATGTATTTTCTTTTTTAAGAATTTATATTATTTTATTTAATACATGGGACTTCCCCGGTGGCTCGGATGGTAAGGAATCTGCCTGCCAAGTGAGAGACCAGGGTTTGATCCCTGGGTCAGGAAGATGCCCTGGAGAAAGGAATGGCAACCCACTCCAGTATTCTTGACTAGAGAATTCCATGGACAGAGGAACCTGTCCTCTGGCTACAGTCCACGGGGTCACAAGCGATCGGACATGACTGACTGAGAGATTAACATATTTATTCATTTATTCATCCATGCCAGGCAGCTTTCAGTATCTTAGTTCTATGACCAGGGGTTGAAGCCAGGTCATGGCAGTGAAAGCGCCAAGTCTTAACCACCCAACCACCATTTTTTAATAGCAACCGTATTTGGCAGGAGCTCTCAACCTATTCAGAGAAGGCACTGGCGACCCACTCCAGTACTCTTGCCTGGAAAATCCCATGGATGGAGGAGCCTGGTGGGCTGCAGTCCATGGGGTCGCTAAGAGTCAGACACGACTGAGCAATTTCACTTTCACTTTTCACTTTCATACATTGGAGAAGGAAATGGCAACCCACTCCAGTGTTCTTGCCTGGAAAATCCCAGGGACAGGGGAGCCTGGTGGGCTGCCGTCTATGGGGTTGCACAGAGTCGGACACGATTGACGTGACTTAGCAGCAGCAGCAGCTCAACCTATTAGAATTAGGGGAAGGGAGGAGTAGGCAAAACTCTAATGCTTGGGACCCCACTCCTGATCAACAGAAGCACAATTTCTGGGCATTTTAATTTTATTTTGGAAGGCTCTCCAGGTAAGTTTAACAGACAGCCAGGGCTGTGAGCCACCGATTTAAAGAAAAGAGGCTTTAATTCACGTCTAAAATGCAAAAAGGGATAAAAGGTGGCCAGGAAAGTTTTCACAAATTCTGAATCTTCCTGAATCTCCCCACTAATAAAAAGGATAACACTGGTAGCTGAGAGGGCTTCCTTTGTGGCTCAGACAGTAAAGAGTCTGCCTGCAATGTGGGAGACCTGAGTTTGATACCTGGGTGGGGAAGATCCCCTGGAGAAGGGAATGGCTACCCACTCCAGTATTCTTGGTTGGAGAATTTCATGGAAAGAGGAGCCTGGCAGGCTATAGTCCATGAAGTCGTGAAGAGTCAGACACAACTGAGCAACTAACACTTTCTGGAAGCTGAGAGCTGGGAACTGGCTATGATTTGTCTGGGACCCAGCCAAGAGGATTTGGCATTCTTGGGGCCCCCTCTGCTGGCCACAAACACCAGCCAATTCTCTGAAAGGGTTTGTGCTAAGGGGCCTCCCCCTTGACTCCTGGGTGGGACGATGGAATGGGGCTTTCTCAGATGCTGGGGTGGGTCCACACAGTGGGAATTTACAAAGCAAACACCAAAAACATTGGGTGGGTTTGATGGGAGAGTTTTCCAGCCTTTTATTTTATAATTACACCTTTCAACACTATCATTTCAGAAAAGAATTTTTTTTCAGCAAAAATATAAAATAAAAGTAATTGCAGAATAGATAATATTAGCTTTCTTTAGAAGTCCATTCAGCCTTTAGAACAACCTTAATGCCTTTTCCAAGTTTTTCTTATTTGGCTGAAGTGAGAATGTTAAGAAATTATTCTTCTGTCATTGTTGAAAAGTAACACTGAGAAGGGAATGGCAACCCACTCCATTGTTCTTGCCTGGAGAATTCCATGGACAGAGGAACCAAGTGGGCTACAGTCCATGGGGGTCACAAAGAATCCGACAAACCAACACTTTCACCTTTCAAACAGTAATCAGAACCTGCTTCAAGGGCATATCAAGGTCTTGTACTAAGAAGGATCCTGTGCTGGGTTTGATGTTCTGCTGTCTTGAAATTCTCAGTAATTTTTGAACAAGGGAGTCTGCATTTTCATCTTGCACTGGGCCCTGAAAATGATGGCGTGGCTTTGATTGGTAAATCTGCATGAATGTATGGTTTTCAGTCATTTGGTAAGTGTTGATGGGACCTCTCTTGGTGCCAGGTACCGAGGAGACAGTGGTGAATGAAGCAGGGAGTACCTGCTCTTGGAAAGCTTGCTTCCTAGAATGGGCACACTGTGAATGTTTACCAAGGGGAGAATTGATAAATAAGATAACAGAAAAGATGATGAGTCTCTGGAGGATATAAAATGGGGTACGTGGCAGCAAGCGCCAGGGAGTAGAGACCCAGGAAGACTTCTGGGAGGAGGTGACTCTGGAGTTGGAAGAAGAAGGAAGCAGTCAAACCACAGAGCAGGAGCATCCTCAGGAGGGCTGGAGGCCATGAGAGGAACCGGGCTTTACTCATAAAGAGCAATCATTGAGGTGGTTGAATCAGGGAGTGGCAAGGTCAGGGTGACATTGGGTATAACTGACTGACTGGGCGAGGCCCAAGCTGGGAGACCTGGTGGCCTAGGGGGAGGCCGCTCTGCCTACACTAGAGTTCTCAGCTCCACACTACTGACATTCAGGGACAGGCATCTCTGCTGGGGGGCTGTCCTGTGTCCTGTCCCATGTTTACAGCAGCCCTGGCTTCTACCCACCAGATGCCAGCGGCAATCCCCCCACGTTGCGACAACCAAAAATGTCTTCAGACCTTTCAAATGTGTGTGCGTGCTCAGTCATTCAGTCGTGTCCGACTCTTTGTGACCCCATGGACTGTAGCCTGCCAGGTTCCTCTGTCGATGGGATTCTCCAGGCAAGAATACTGGAGTTGGTTGTTATGTCCTCCTCCAGGGGATCTTCCCCACCCAAGGATCAAGCCTGCATCTCCTGTGTCTCCTGCATTGTAGGTGGATTCTTTACCTCTGAGCCACTAGGGAAGCGCCTCCAAATGTTTCCTGGGGACCAAAACACACTCTGGTTGAAAACCACTGACTTAGGCTGATGGTAGAAGATAAGAAGGATTGGACTCAGGACCTTGGAAATAGGGCAGGAGAATGAAAACCAGTGGGTTGAACTGGGGGTGCAGTGATGAGGGGAGAAAAGGACTCTGTGTGATGCCCACTCAAATAGCGATGAGCAGCCTTACCATTTATGCTGAAACTTGGTGTGTGAGGGCTAGGGAGGGATGCACAGGCTGGGGGAGAAAACATCACCAAGAATTCTGTTTCAGTCAAATAGATTTGTTTCCTCCCCACCAGATAGGAACCAGTAACAGTCTTTTCAATCAGTGGAAAATACCTGAGCCAGTTTCCTTTGACCTTTATTTTTTTTTTCCATTCAACAGCTAGAGGCCCTGGCTGACCTCTCATCCAGGTAGCTCTGAGAGACGGAAGTCAAAGATTTAGAAATGTCAGGGAGAAGATAGCAGGAGAGACTGGGCCCTCTCCTCTCACTCTGACTGTGAAATTACAGCGTCCAGCTCAGGGGGAGGGTTCTGACACTCCCCCCACCCTGGGGACCCCGGTACCCACTGTACAGCATGGTGGCCCTGGTGATGTTGGATCAGCATGGATGGCACCCTGCCTTGCCACATTTTCTCCTTCTTCAAGTTCTGTCTGCATAGCACAGGAGGCCAGTAAAAGAATGACAATCGGTTGTCTTCTGATTTTGCTGCCTGGGAAGGAGGAAGTTGGACACACACAGCCCAGTTGTTCGTGGAAACAGCTCCATCCGTGGCTGCTAACGTCAAGTGCATCTGCTGTGACTGTCACCCTGGGGGTAGGACTTCCAGTCTGGAATGACATCACAGTTACACCTGCTCTGGTGCTACATGTTTACAAACATCCTTTTGCACATCTCTCAAGGATGATAATATAGCTTTCTTCCTTAACTGACTAATGCTAGGTCACTTCAATCATGCCCGACTCTTTGTGACCCCATGGACTGTAGCCCGCTAGGCTCCTCTGTCCATGGGATTCTCCAGGCAAGAATACTGGAGTGGGTAGCTGTTCCCTACTAGGGTAGCCCAGTGGATCTTCCCTGGGTCTCCTGCATTGCGGGGGGATCCTTTACTGTCTGAGCCACCAGGGAAGCCCTTAGTTCGTCCCCTTGGGTTGTTTCCTGTGGCTCTCTCACTGTGGATTGTCCCAGGGTTTTTTCCTTAGACCTTTTCTCTTCTCTTTCTACTTAGCAGCCCCCAACAACTTCCTCTCTGAACCACCTGAGAATCCAGCCACCTCCCCTGGAGATGCCAGTCCCTTCCCACTTGCCTCGTGGCAGGGTTGTCCCCCTCCCCTCCCAGGGAAGCCGGTGACCTTGTCCAAGGCTTTAGACTGGGGTCAAGGGGCAGAACGTCTAGGCCAGACCAGGGGTCCCGGAGGGCTGGTCTTTGAGTAGTATATCCTCCAAGGTGATTCCCTTTGGAAGAGATGCAATCAGTTCACAGAGGAAAAACACATTTTGTTTAGTCTTTTCCTGGCCCAGAAGCCCTGGTATTTAATAAACCCTGGAGCCAGCCCCGAAGGGGACTGTCTTTTCCAGGCTCCAGACAGCACCTCGAGCTCCCCGACACATGTGGGGGTCTTGACCTGCTGCTGGCTGGTTGACGCTTTCTTCCAGCCTCACTCCCACGATGCTGCCATCTTCCCCATCAAACGGAGGGAAAGGCTGCCCCTGAAGGGTCATTCCCCTTCCCAGGAATGCCCTGGGGCATCTTCTCCAGTTTAAAGTACTCCCAGTCCCTGCAGGGCCCACCTAAGAGGAGTTCAGGGCATCTTTGAGCTCAGCTGAGCTAAGTCAAGGTTCAGCCAAGTCATGCTTGGGGTCCTGTTATCGAGTGTGTGCTTTACTGCTGGAGAAGTAGTAATCAGGAGAGTGACTCTAGCAATCAGTTCTCAGTGCTCCAAGTCCCAGAGGTCCTGCCGGGACCTTGGCTCAGTCGTCCAGGACCAGGCCCTGGGGGAGCAAGCAGGGGAACAGAGATGGACCAGAAGTGCTGTGCATCCTGACTGGTGACTGACAATGTTAGTGGCTCGGTCGTGTCCAACTCTTTGCGACCCCATGGACTGTAGCCCTCCAGGCTCCGCTGTCCATGGGATTCTCCAGCAAAGAACACTGGAGTGGGTTGCCATTTCCTTCTCTAGGGGAGCCTCCCAACCCAGGGATCGAACCTGTGTCTCCTGTATTGGCAGGTAGATCTTTACCACTGAGCCACCTGGGAAGCCCAAAGTAGTGGGGCTTAAATGCACATGGTTTAACAAAAGTATTGCTTTTTATTAAGGGGAGGGAGGTGAGACCCAGTTAGGACATTCATACATTCAAGCAGTACAAACTGACGTCTACCCTAGCAGGATTACTGAGCTTGGTTGAACGTGGGCACTGGGATGAGCAGGATAACCAGTTAGGAGGCTGGGCAACGATACAGATGAGACCGGGGGGCAAGGTGGATGGGATGAAAAGTGGTCTGGTAAAGGATGTTTTTAGAAAAGAGAGTCCAATAGGCTCCACTGACAGATCAAATATGGAGAGAGAGGGGGGAATGCTTCATGATGATCCCAGAACTAAGCCCCTGGAAAGGTTGAGCTGCTATTGAAGGAGATGGGGAGACTGTGGGAACACAGGTGGGTGGGTAGGAACTGGCTCTCTGATGGGGTCAGTTAGGACGTTTATTTCCCATAAATGTGTTGAGATGGTCACTAGAGACACAAGAGGTAGCAGCGAGAGACGCAGGCAGAAGATGGAAACCCTGCAATCTTCTGGACATGAGGCTGGATGAGTGCATCAAGGGAAAGAGTAAATATGAACAGAATAAGAGAAGAGATCCAAGGATGAGCCCTGCCCTCCCCTCACCTGCCTCCCTAGCATTTAGAAACATTAAAGATGACCAGGAAGAACCAGCCAGAGAGATGGGAAGAATGTTAATGGTGATTATCTCTGAGTTGTTGAATTATGGATGATTTTTTTTTCCTTCTCCTACTAGAATTTCTTACCGTGAGAGTGTATTAGTTTTGTAAAGTTCTAAAAGCTTATTCTTTCGTATGAAATGATTTCTTTTATGGACACCCATGGGATTATTGACTCAGCATTCCATTTTCTAGGATTAGAAATTCCTTGTACTCCTTTCCTACCTGCACCATCATCATTCCCTTGGTGCCAATAGAAGCAGCCAGTTATAATACAGGCCTTGACTTCCTGCTCTTCTTTGATTGGTCCAGAAATGAGCACAGGATCAAGCTGAGCCAACCAGAGTCCTTCCCTGGGAAATGCCCTTTGTGTACCTGGATGGGAAACTGTAAACCTTGGAAGTTGTTGACAGCCATGTGTTCTTCCCCGTGGCCCTGCGAAGCCAAGGAAGCTAGTCTTTCTAGAAAGAAAATGAGGCAGATCTACTGAGAGAAGAGGTTCCTGAGTCTTGACTCTTGGGTTCCTGAGGCCCAGCTATACTGCTGCCCTTGGAGACCTCTGTTAGATTCTCTTGGTATCTGAAGCTGGTTCAGATTGGCTTTCTATCACTTAAGACCCAGGGGCATACTCCACATTCCTCCACAAGCTGTGTGTATGGTGTTCTCCGTGTGCAAGGTACTGGGGAGAAAACTCGAGGCTGGCCTCCAGGAGCTTCTACTCCAGTAGTGTACAGACCTCCTGCCTCATGGCATTTACAGTCAGGACTTGGGAGTCCACAAAGCACTTTCTTGCACGTAATCTGTCCATCTTCAAGTCAACTCTGTGGACTGAAAATACTGAGTTTCAGCAGACCTGCCCCGTCCCATGCTATAAATGAAAGATTGTTGGTGTCCAATTTTTGGATTCCTCTGTCTGCTTCCCAACTTCTGGAAACTTCAAAAATCTTTCCCACATCTTGAGCTCCCTGAGTCCTCAGGCACTGAACTCTCTTCTGCCAGTACCTGCCTACGCTGTGCCGAATTCAGTGCCAAATTCCAAGATCAGGCAGAGTCGTTCCATGCTGATTCAGAAATCGCTGGCTGGGCCCAGGTTGCATCACGGGGAGCAGATGGGCTCAGCTTCTCGTTGGCTTTGTGGGCCCCTCCCAGACCCACCTCACTAATCAGGAGTGGGTGCTCACGCCTTTCACCACTCCCCAGGGATTACCGCCCGAGCGGCCTGTCCAGACCCTGCTCCAGCTCTTCTGGGTTCCCATGACCCAGGCCCTAAGCATGAACCCAGGGCACTGACATTGGAACGCCCATTCTGCACTAAAAGTCACAAGCTAAGTATCAGCCCGGTGGTTAGGAGTGTCTGACTGGTTGGATTCTCTTAGATATAAGAGACACTGTGTCTCCTTGGTCTGTGAAAGCAATGGCAGTCCCAGGAAGGCTGGCTTTATATAGGTGTTCTGCCTCATGAGGTCTACGGAGACAGCTGAGCTGCTTGTCCATCTTTCCTTACAGCTCTCTCCCCAGAGTGTCACTATCAGACTCTGCCCCATGAAGCTCTCCCTGGAGCTGGAGTGATGGGAAACAAACAAACAGGGCATTTATACACTTCAATCTGGGCTATGAAGACAATTAAACATTGGGATGTAGAAAGCAGTGGCTGGGAGAAAGTGTGGACTGGGTGATCAAAGAAGGCTTCTTGGAGGCAGTGATTCAGGTTTTGAGGTCTAAACAATACTAAGGAGTCAGGCATGTGGTCATCTGGATGAAGGACATTTCTGGCAGAGAGGCTGCATGTGCAAAGGCCCTGTGATGAGGAACTTTCCTGATGGTCTAGTGGCTGAGACTCTGCATTGCCAGCGCAGGGGGCCTCAGTCTGATCCCTGGTCAGGGAACTAGATCCTACACGCTGCAGCTAAAGATCTCACATGTTGCATTGGAGATCCTGCATGCCATAACCAAGACCTGTTATGGTCTTATAAATAAATAACAAATTAAATAAATACATATGGTTTTAAAAGCCCTGTGGTGGAAGGAAGCTGGGTGAGTTGAGTGTGGGCAGGTCTGAGTGGTTGGAGTAAGGGACCTCAAGGACCATTATGGGGGATGATCCTGGAGAGAAGTAGAGGGCAAATGATGCAGGATTTGGAGACTTGGGGAAGGAGCCTGGATTTTGTCCTAAGACAATGAGAAGCCTTTGGAGGATTTTAAGTAGGGGATGACAGTGGCCACTCTGACTCCTTTGTGAAGACTAGAATGGAGGGTCCAGGGAAGAACCAGTGAGGCAGTGAGGGAAACTGTCCAGGGGAAGGCAGGTGGTGGCTTGGGTTATGGTGGCAGACGGGAAAGGTGGCCAGGAAGGATGAGAGAGAAACCAGAATCAGGATGAAGCCTAGGTCACTCCCTACCTGTAACCATCAAAAAGAGCTTCTGTCTTATTCTGGAGAAAGAAAGGCAAGCCAGAGGGAGAACTTAATTTTTTCCATCTTTTTATTTTTTTACCCCCAGATGAAAACAAACTTCTCCTAGACCAGAAGGTGACTGTTCCAGGACTGCAGGGGAAGATGTTTCCTGGGGCTGCCTCTCTGGAGGCCATAGGCAGTGCTCCTCAAAATAGGACTGGCTTAGCAATTCTACTGCTAAGAATTTATCCTCCGTATATCCTAGCCCGTGTGTACACAAATTTAAGTACAAAGACATTCCTTGTCGCCTTATTTGTGAAAGACTAGTGTTGCCCTGAACATCTGTCAGTCTCTGATTTATAAAAACAGCCTCCCTGGTCCAGTAAAACCTTACAGAATCCTCAAAGAGAAGGAGCCTTCCCAGGTGGTGTTAGTAGTAAAGGATCTGTCTGCCAATGCAGGAGATGTAAGAGATATGGGATCGATCCCTGGGTTGGGAAGATGCCCTAGAGCAGGGCATGGCAACCCACTCCAGCATTCTTGACTGGAGAATCCCATGGACAGAGGAGCTGGGCAGGCTACAGTCATGGAGTTGCAAAGAATCGGACATGACTTAGTGACTGAACAACAACAAAATATCTTCAACAGTCATGTATGTTGTAACATGTGATAGGTTTTCCATTCTTGTTAAGGTTGAATAATATCCCATTGTATGATATATACAACATTTTGCTTATCCATTCATCCACTGATGGACATTCGGGTTGATCCCATCTCTTGGCTGTCACGAATGATATTGCCTATGTAATAAAATAAAGGTCTGACTTCATTCTTGTGCATGTGGATGTCCAGTTTTCTTTACACCACATATTGAAGAGACTGCTTTTGTTCCCACTGAGTGATCTTGACACTTATCAAAGGTCATTTGACCATGTATCTGGGGGTCTGTTTCTGAGCTTTCTATTCGGTTCCATTGGTCTATATGTCTTGTCTTTATGGCAGTACCATGCTGTGTTAACTACTGTAGCTTTATAATATGCTTTGAAATCAGGAAATGTGAGTAATCTATTGTCAAAGGGAATTAATGAATCAATGAAGCTCCTGAAAGACAAAAGCCTTGGCTTTAGCAGCCCAAGAGCCGGTCATTCTGGAGGAGATTTAATGCTCTCAGCTCCACCTTCTGGCTGTTCCTACAAAGATGAGGGAATCGTTGAAGTTCTAGAACTCTGGGCCCTTGGCGGTCCTCTTGCCCTCTCTCATTCCATGATGTGCCAGGTTGAATATGATTCACCTGCCAAGGGGACCTGCCCAGAAACTAAATATCTGCATGATCTGGGAGGTTAGCTCAGAAGCTGGAAGAGCTCATCAAGTGCAGAGCCGACAAGAGAAGGACATCCCATGGGCACCTGCAGTCAAATGGCCACCTGCTCTGTTGTCAGAGAGCTTTCCTTTCCCCCGCAAAATGCCCCAGAGAGGGGACACCTTACTAGGCAAGGTCTGCGTTCATTTTGCACCTCAATGCCCGCCTCCCCAACTGCATGAAGACCCTGCCTCGGGACCGAGAGCGCACTGGCCTTCAGGGGCTCGGCTGCACTGAGGACGATCGTGTGGCTTCAGGGAGGGGCTTTTCCTTCTCATACTCTTCGGTTATTCATTTTATTTTTAACTTAAAAATGGAACATAAAAAAGCCTTAATGAGTTGTGGGAAGTGCTGCTTTTGTGTGGTGAGGAAGATCTAGTGGAGTCCCGGGGGCAGCTGGCGGGGGTCGGCCTCCACTTGGTGGAAGAGCTCTGGGCTTCTGGTTCGCATCCAGCTCAGGTGCTAGTGCCCCTCTCCTGCCCCCAGGGGCCTGCTTGGCTCCTGCCTCCTCTCCAGGGCCCAGGTGGAGAAACCCTGGGGTAGCTCGGGGATTTGTCATGCAAGCCTGCGTCAGGAACACAGTTCAGGGATGTTTTTAACCTGTGGGCACTTCAGGAGATTTTCAAGAATCACATTAACAGAATGCAAACTCTGGCTCCAGAACACAAAATGCAGGAGAAATCCCATGCTGGCTCATTCTTATATGTGGCTTTTGCACAAGCTGCTCCATGTGGAGAACTCTGCCCCCCGCTGCCCCCTAATAGTCCATAGCTGGGAGGGCCTGGCTGGGGGGACTCTTACGCCAAGAAGGAGTCCTTGATCTCACAGACTTCAGTGCTCCCTGGGTCATCTGGACCCACTACGTGGTCTGCTGTGGAACAGCCCAGCAGGCATTCCTGTGCTCCAACCCTCTGCCCTCCTCCGTCTGTCTTCTATTAAACCCCCCACACACTCAGGGTCATCCTTGCACCTACCTGTCAATCAGATGACTTCAGAGGGAAACCTGTACACCTCTCTCTGTAATCATAAACACACCTGCTCTGAGACTCAACTGCATCTATTTCCATAATTGGCTTTAAAAGGCAAAAGTCACATAAATGAAAATTCTCCCGGGTATTCTGGGCTGACTCACGGGTTTGCAGCTGCTTGTCCTCTGAAAGGAAACAGATCAGTGTTTCTTCTACTAAGCAGCACATAAAATCAACCCAGTTAAGCCAGGAAAACCATGCGGGGAAGTAGGGAAAGGATAAACTTTGGACAACCTAGTTTAGGAGACTTCTAGCTACAAAGAAGTAAATTCTACTGGAGATGCTTTAAATAATATGTATCTTTATAACTTTACATCATTTAAGTCCAGAGGAGGGGTCGAAAGCCAGACTGCTCATCCAGGGACTTGCTGGCACCATCATCAGGATTCTTCTACCCTCCATATACAGCTTTGGTCCTCAGACTTGTCTCCTAGAGGCTCAAGAGAGCTACACCCGCTCCAGCCATCATCTCACCAGCTGCATCCAAATTCGGGGGGGGGGGCGGGAAAGGCTTTCAACGAGTGTCTTTTTTTAAGATTAAAGGAACATGTACCCAGAACCCTTTCAGTGACATCCTTTCAGGGCTTGTGGGCCAGAACCATAGCCCAAGCCCCTTCCTGGCAACACTTGGCAAAGGAAATTGATTGCCCTGATTGGCTAAGACACAGGTTGGCAAACTATAGCCTGGGGCTAAACCCATCCATCCCCTGCTTTTGTAGATGGCTGCATCCATTCACTTACATATTGCCTATGACTATTCTCATCCTCCAGAGTCAGAGATCACATGCCTGAAATATTTACTAGATGGTCCTTTACAGAAAATGTTTTCTGCCTCCAGGTTTCGACTGACCAGAACAATGGAGGCCGTCCCAAACAGGTAGGCTTGCCCAGGGAGAGAGGGTGGGGAGCAGGGCAGGGTGGTTTGGGTAGGAACCCAGCGGTGTCTCCGAAGAGCTGTGTGTCTTTGGGGCACCCTTGGGCATTCTGAGGCTCAGCTCCCCCATCTATAAGAGGTAAAACCTTCTGTGGCGGCTGCAAGGATTAAACGAGGTGATAGACCAGAAGCACCTGGCACAAAATAGACCCTAAAGTGTTTTTTATATTCCCTTCAAGAATTTTCTAATGGAGTTTAGGCTGTTAGTTTCTCCTAAAAAGAGGCCACCAATGGGATTTGTGGTTTACTAATTAGAATCAAAACTTTGCTTCTGCTCTTACAAAAGTCAAATTACTCAAGCTAGAATTGGTTTTAGGAGTTTTCTTAAAATCAGAAAGAGCTGACAGTAAAAACTCCAAAGGAGGATTGTGCAACGTGACCGCAGCGGGTGGTAAAGAGTGGTCGGGAAGAATTTTCTCGGGGTGTCAGAAACCAGGGGTGTCTCACCAACTGGGATCTTTGCTGTGGGCTGCAAGTGGGGGCAGGAACAAGATGTAACATTGAGGGTGTCCATGGCAACAAGCATCGAAGATGGGGGTCCCAACTCTGCATTCCCAAGAATCTTTGTTAATATCGCAGCCACCCCATGTTTTGAAAGAAAATGACTGCCAAATGATTTCATGAACTCATTTATTTTCCTTAAAAAAAAAAATCAAGAGCATATGTATTGGCCAATCTGGACTTCTGCTGGAGCCAGAGACCAAGGGACCCGAGGCGGAGAGTAGGCTTCGAGTTTAGAAGGACCAGTTTTGCACCCTGGTTCTGCGTGCTTGGCTGCACCCACCTGGGGCAGGAGACCTCTCTGAGACTCAGTTTTTCCATCTGTAAAATGGAGATCACAACAATGCCTCCCACCTAAGTTTCTCTTTTTCTTTTAATTTTTTTAATATTTATTTTTGTAATTTATTTGGCTGCACCGGTTCTTCGTTGTGGCATGCAGGATCTTTAGTTGTGGCATGTGGGATCTTGCTCCCTGACCAGGGATTGAATCCAGGCCCCCTGCAATGGGAGCACTGAGTCTTAGCCACTGGACCACCAGGGAAGTCCCACCTTCCTAATGTTCTTGAGAAGATTTGATGAAACCAATTAAGAATTACATATGATTATAAAGTGACTAGTATAGGGTTTGTACCTAGTATGTGCTCAACAAATATTAGATATATTGTGTGCATGCTAATTCACTTCAGTCGACTCTTTGCAACCCCATGGATGGTAGCCAGGCAGGGTCCTCTGTCCGTGGGATTCTCCATGCAAGAATACTGGAGTGGGTTGTTATGTCCTCCTCCAGGGGATCTTCCTGACTCGGAAATTGAACCTGCATCTCTTACGGCTCCTGCATTGCAGGCGGATTCTTTACTGCTGAGCCACCAGGGAAGCCATTAGATATATTATCTAATATATATTGCTCCAACAATACAAGGTAGTGTTAATTCCATTATTAATTCCATTTTTCAGAAGAGGAGACCAGGACTCAGAGAGGTTAAGCAATTTACCCAGTGGCACACAGCCAAGAAGTGGCTTAACCAAGGTTGGTGCACGGGTCTGAGTGGCTCTAGAATGTCAGCAAGTAGATGTGAGGCTACAGGACCACTGGACAGAGACAAGAAGACCCCACTAGCCTGTGGTCTTTCTGGCCCAAAGAAAAGAGCCAAAGGTTGTTTGTGTTTGGGCCACCTCATCCTAGGGACTCTTTACAGAACTGACAGTAGCTCACAGGGTCACAAGCCTAAGCCCACGTAAGGTGAGGAACCAGCGGGAGAGGCAGCCCCCCAAGGAGCCACAGGGAGCCCGGAGAACCTCCTTGTGACCAGCAGAGGGCAGCAAACGCATCTGTAAGGGAGGTGACCCCGCTGGGAGCCAGAGGCAGAGCTGCCAGCCCAGGGCCCCACTCAGATGACCAGGGTCCCTGACACAAGAACAGCAGGGGGACCCTTGTGGCCTTGACTGGGGCCAGAGCTGAGGCTTTGCCTGATCACCGCCAGCCCTTCTGCCCTCTGGGGCAGGCAGCGGTCGTACTCTGGCCCTGCACAGAGCGTGTCCCGGCCCATGGCGTGCGGGTGGCAGAGTCCACATGCCAACCTCCACCGCCCTGGGGGTCCTCACATCCCCAGCTAGTTCCCGAGGGCATGAGTGTGCAGATGTACAACCCCCAGGAGCACAATCCCAGAAGGCAGGATCAATTTTAGGGTCTCAGAGGCTGAAGATTGAGGTGGGGGGGGTGGTGAGGGTGAATCACGGTCCCCAGGGAGGTCTGTGTCCTCAACCCTGGACCCTGTGAGTATGTCACCCTGCACCTCACAAGGGACTGTGCAGGTGTGAGTGAGTTAAGGACCCTGGGGTGGGATGACCCCACAAGCCTGACTGCCCAGAGATGGTGCTTCTTACACACACACACACACACACACACACATGCACACACACCTCAGTCTCACACATCTCACTCTCACTCACACACCTCAATCTCACTCACACATCTCACTCTCACTGACACCTCACTCTCACTCACACACCTCACTTTCACTCACACACCTCACAAATACACACACCTCACACTCACACACATACACACACCTCAGTCACTCACACACACCCCTCACACTCACTCGCACACACAAACACACCCCTCACACACACCCTCTCCCCCCCCACACTTTCACACACCTACACATACTTACACAAACACACACTCACACACCTCACACTTACACATATACTCTCTTGCACACACATCTCACACTCATATTTACACACACACCCTTTCCTGAAGAGGTTGCTCAGGTGGCACCAGGCACCCTGGAGAGCCTGCCCTGGGCCCCTCCGTGGCCTCCCACCACGATGACCTCAGATCTACAAACCTGCCAGGAGACCCCTGGTGGCAGGCTGGCTGTCACTCACCTGGCCCTCACGGCGGCCCCGGGTGGTGGGCAGTGTTAGATCCTCCTTCCATGGGAGAGACACCAGGGCTTGGGGAGCCCCTGGGCCTGGGCCTGGCAACCAGGTGGCAGAGCTGGGCTCCACCCAAGCAGGGACCTCCAGAGCCGAGTCTGTGTGCATGCACGGTCCCTGACACCAACAGCAGACGTAGCAGCACGACAGCACCTGCGCGGCGGAACCACAAGAGAGGGCTGTGGTCCCCTGCCTGCCCTGGGCGAGCGCGGGGTGGGGACTGTCTCCCCAGTCCTCCTCGGGGTCCGTGTCCCGTTGGCCCATGAGCCACCTGCAGAGCTTACAGCAGACTCCATCCCCTAACACCGTCCAGATGGGTCATCAGAAGTCCTACAACATATTTTTTCCTTTCTCACATTCTCGTTTTCTCCTTGAAAGTTGGCCTCGCTGTGCCGCTCTGTTTCTGTCCCTCTCCTCGCTCTCTGTCTCACTCTCTCTCCATCTCTTCGTCTCTGTCTGTCTCTCTCTCCGTCTTTCTGCCATTTCACCTTGTCTCTCTCCACTGTCCCTGTGTCTGCCTCTCCACGTGTATTTCTCTGTCCTGCTGCCCCTCTCTGTCCCTTCATGCCTGGCATGCTGTCTCCACCTGTCTGTGAGTCTCATCAGCACTGCATCTGTCTCTGGGCAATCTCCCCACTCAGCCTTCATATCTGCTCTCCACACACATTTCTGCATCTCTCCGTCCACCCTGGGCCATCACGTATTATTCTGCAGGGAGAACAGGCTGCCAGGTGTCCCATGGAAATGCCATGGCCATGGGCCTCTCAAGTTTCCCTGCACTACGCACTGAGTCCAGGCCTTGGTGGAGGACAAGGGGACACAGTGTGGCTCCCAGGACACTGACTTTCAGACACCGGGGAGTCAGGGGCAAGAGGAGACTTGGAATCAAGGGATTGTAAAATCTTGCCCTGGAATTTGCTGGAAGCAGAAAAGCCCCCCATAAAAGTCTTCCAACCCCTTATATTTGATTTCACAAGCAGGTTGTCTGGGTAACTGCTGGGAACAGCCCCACATCAAAGAATCAGTCCCCACCTCCTGCCCCACCCTGGAGGGTGGTCAGCAGGGGGACAGCAGGGTGGAGGGCGCATTGCCTCTTCATGTGGATGCCAGGCGCTTAGTGACAACATGCTGTCCTCAATTACCGTCTGCTGTGTGGCCAGATCCTAGAGAGTGACCAGGGACACAGGAGGGCAGGGACTCAGGGCCTCAAGGCCTCTGCTGACTGTGACTCTTCACCACAGACACCAAGGCCCTTGTCCAGCTCAGTCAGCACCCTGGTCTGGGGCTGCAATCCCTCATCTCCCCCCAGAAAATCCCTCCCACTCTAGGTTCCTCATCAGAATAAAAGTTCTTTCTGCTCAGATCAGCGGGCTTCCCAGGGGGCTCAGTTTTAAAGAATATGCCTGCCAATGCAGGAGACACGAGTTCAATCCCTGGGTTGGGAATATCCCCTGGAGGAGGGCATGGCAACCCACTCCAGTATTCTTGCCTGGAGAATCCCATGGACAGAAGAGCCTGGCAAGCTACAGTCCATGGGGTCTCAAAGAGTTGGAAATGACTGAGTGACTGAGCATGCATGCATGCTGCTCAGATCAAGTGACAGCTTCTCACAAGTAAGGGCAAGTTGGGTTGGCTGACCCAATTTTGCCCCCAGGACCAAATTTCCACCCCGTCATCCCCTATGTGACACAGCCCCTGGCTGCTCAGCGTGTGGTCTTGCACCAGTAGCATCCAGCGCCCAGGCTGTCAGAATTACGGAATCTCAGATCTGGCCCCCACCGCTCAGCATCGCACTCTACGTGTTAGCAGCATCCGTGGGTCTTGTGCCCTACACATCTTGGGAAGCTCGCCGACTGCACGATTTCTCTTGCTCATCTTTGCACCCCGGGGACTCGACTCGGAGCCTGGTACATGGACACTCAATGTCAGTGTGTTTTCTCTCCCAATTATCCTTCTCCCCTCCTCTGCCCCCTGGAACCCCATATTCTCTTACAAAGTTATGGCTGGAGGAAGCCCCAAGTTCTCAGTGAGGGCAAAGCCAGAGATTCAGAGGTCGGCCTCAGCCTCAGCTTCCCCGTCTGCCCTGAGGCTTGGGGCAGAAACATCTCCTCATGAAAAACCTGGACCCTGGTCTTTTCCCCGTGCAAGGTACGGCATATATTTTTCTTTAGAACCAATTTTACAGAAAAGACAAATCTTGTCTCTGTTCATCCCACAGTGTCATGTTAAGTGAAAGAACCTGGATCCAACTCCAGCTGCTGTGTCCTAGCCATATTCCTCTTGTCACGTGGAGGGGATGGGCACAGGTTGGCAGGTAGAATACAGGATGCCCAGTGACATCTGGGTTTCAGATAAATGACAAGTAACTCTTTAGGATAAGTATGTCCCACAAATGGCATGGGACATATTTTAAAAAGTATTCATTGTTTGTTTAGAAGTCACATGTAACTGGAAGTCTTATATTATTATTTTTTATGTCAAACAACCCTAAATGGATCGGATTGAGTCTACAATTAATAAGAATTTCAAGGCAGCCACAGGGAAATTTAAATCAATCATGGAGACCTTGTCCACAGAGGTTGTTGTTTTTTCTTTACTTAAGTAAAGCTTGCTCGACAATCTTATGAAAGCTACAGGTTTGGGCTCCAAAATCACTGCAGATGGTGACTGCAGCCATGAAGTTAAAAGACGCTTACTCCTTGGAAGGAAAGTTATGACCAGCCTAGAAGGCATATTCAAAAGCAGAGACATTACTTTGCCAATAAAGGTCCGTCTAGTCAAGGCTATGGTTTTTCCAGTGGTCATGTATGGATGTGAGAGTTGGACTGTAAAGAAAGTTGAGCACTGAAGAATTGATGCTTTTGAACTGTGGTGTTGGAGAAGACTCTTGAGAGTCCCTTGGACTGCAAGGAGATCCAACCAGTCCATCCTAAAGGAAATCTGTCCTGAATATTCTTTGGAAGGACTGATGCTGAAGCTGAAACTCCAATACATTGGCCACCTGATGCGAAGAACCGACTCATTTGAAAAGACCCTGATGCTGGGAAAGATAGAAGGTGGGAGGAGAAGGGGGCAACACAGGATGAGATGGCTGGATGGCCTCCCCGACTCAATGGACAAGAGTTAGAGTAAACTCTGGGAGTTGGAGATGGACAGGGAGGCCTGGCGTGCTGCAGTCCATGGGGCCTCAGAGTCAGACACGACTGAGTGACTGAACTAAACTGAACTGACTGGTGTTAGGTATAGTCTAGAGATTTATAATGTCTAAGGTTAGATTCCACTGACCCTTACTATAAAATATTGGCCCTATTCCCCACGTTGTGCAGGATATCCTTTTAGCTGATTTCACACCTGATAGTGTGTACCTCTTACGCCACTCCCCGCTTCCTCCACCCACGTGTAACCTACTGGTTTGTCCATTTCACTATTTGGCTATCAGGTTTTTAGACTCCACATAGGGCTTCCCTGGAGACTCTTAAGAATCTGCCTGCAATGCAGGAGACTTGGGTTTGATCCCTGGGTTGGAAAGATTTCCTGGAAAAGGGAATGGCAAACCACTCTAGTATTCTTGCCTGGAGAATTCCATGGACAGAGGAAGCTGGCTGGCTACAGTCCATAGGATTGCAAAGAGTCAGACATGACTTAGAACAAGAAGCAATACAGTATGATATTTGTCCTTCTGTCAGACGTTTCTCTCAGTGTAATCCTCCTCGATCCATGTTCCTCCAGTGGCACAATTTCCCTTTTCTTGGGCCCTGCTTGGTGGACCAAGTTGATCACCATGCCCTCCCAACCATGAATAGGTCACACCCCGCTGTGATCATTTCCTTCCTGACATCAAGGTAATGTCCTGGCCACTCTCCGCCAAGCAGGAGAGGGATATGGTGCCTTGATGGGTGACAGAATTTGGGTGACCTCTTAAGAGCTCAGGAACAAGAAGGGTGAGCTCAGCAAGTTTATCACCTGCTCTGACTCCCACTCAGTCAGCATTTAATTGTATCTGTATTTTGTCTTCTGGGCTTTCCTGGTGGCTCAGATGGTAGAGTCTGCCTGCCAATGTCATCTCCCTGGGTCAGGAAGATCCCCTGGAGAAGGGAATGGCAACCCAGTCCAGTATTCTTGCCTGGAGAATCCCATAGACAGAGAAGCCTGGTGGGTTACAGTCCATGGGGTCGCAGAGTTGGACACGACTGAGAGACTAACACTTTGAACACTTTTCTCTTTTGAACAGCCTTGAATTCCTCAGGAAAGTGGCTTTAAATAACAACAATTCCTAATGGAGCCACGGGCATGGGATTAAGGAGGGGAAATGGAACTTTGACTGTTTCTGTAATAATTTAGTCCTTTTTCAAACAAATCTGGAAGTCAGTAACACAGATATTCATAACATTAGTATCCAAAGTTTTTTAAAAAGAGACAAAGCATGAGGGCCACATCCTGGCTTTAACAAGGGTCCTGTGCTGCAGCCTGGAGCAACCCCAACTTCCATATTTTCAACATATCATAATGACCATCCAACCGCAGGAGCAGGCATTTGAGTTTTTCCTTATCAGTTTTAAATGTCAACGATAGTCAACCAACTTTTGAAGTTACTCATTGAATAGGCTAACAAACACATGAAAAGATGTTCAACATCACTCATTATCAGAGAAATGCAAATCAAAACCACAGTGAGGTACCATTTCATGCCAGTCAGAATGGCTGCTATCCAAAAGTCTACAAGCAATAAATGCTGCAGAGGGTGTGGAGAAAAGGGAACCCTCTTACATTGTTGGTGGGAATGCAAACTAGTACAGCCACTATGGAGAACAGTGTGGAGATTCCTTAAAAAGCTGGAAATAGAACTGCCATACGACCCAGCAATCCCACTGCTGGGCATACACACCGAAGAAACCAGAATTGAAAGAGACACGTGTACCCCAATGTTCATTGCAGCACTGTTTATAATAGCCAGGACATGGAAGCAACTAGATGTCCATCAGCAGATGAATGGATAAGAAAGCTATGGTACATATACACAATGGAGTATTACTCAGCTATTAAAAAGAATACATTTGAATCAGTTCTAATGAGGTGGATGAAACTGGAGCCTATTATACAGAGTGAAGTAAGCCAGAAAGAAAAACACCAATACAGTATACTAATGCATATATATGGAATTTAGAAAGATGGTAATGATAACCCTGTATGTGAGACAGCAAAAGAGACACAGATATGTAGAACAGTCTTGGACTCTGTGGGAGAGGGAGGGGGGGGATGATTTGGGAGAAATCATGGCATTAAAACATGTATAATATCATATAAGAAACGAATCGCCAGTCCAGGTTCGATGCAGGGTACAGGAAGCTTGGGGCTGGTGCACTGGGATGACCCAGAGGGATGGTATGGGGAGGGAGGTGGGAGGGGGTTCAGGATGGGGAACACGTGTACACCCGTGGCGGATGCATGTTGATGTATGGCAAAACCAATACAATATTGTAAAGTAAAAAAAAAAAAGACATCTAGTATTCAGAATATGTAAAGAACCCCTACAACTCAACAACCGAAAGAAAACCATTTCCCTAACGACAGGTGATGCTGAGTGTCTTTTTATGTGCCCATTGACCATGTGTATATCTTCTTTGGAGAAATGTCAAGTCCTTTGCTCTTTTTTTTTTTTTTTTTTTGTGGCCAAAGTCAGGGGTGGAAGGGCAATTTCTCAGGAGAAATGGGACACTTTCAACATGGAAAAAAACCAGGGAAATGAACACTGCACAGAAAAAGAGTGGATTTGTGACTCTACCAACTCTGAAATAGGCTGTAATACCAAGCAAGATGACATTTCTTATTATTTTAATTGGAGGATAATTTATTTACAGAATTTTGTTGGTTTCTGTTGATGTATGGCAGAAAACAATAAGATGACATTTCTTAATTGAGACATGATTCACATACTATAATATGCATCATTTTAAAGTATACAATTAGTGGTTTTCAGCATGTTGACAAGGCTGTGCAACTCTCACCACCATCTAAATCCAGAACTTTCATCACTCCCCACGAATAATGCCTGTACCCACTAGCAATCACTCCTCATTTCTCCTCCTACCCCCATCCCTACCCTTAGTCCCTGATGCAACTTATTATTTTATTTTTAACTTTTAATTTTGTATTGGGGTACAGCTGATTAACAATGTTGTGATGGTTTCAGGTGAACAGCGAAGGGATTCAACCATACACATACATGTATCACAACATTTTAAGTCCTGGTAAATGGCATCACAGACAGTGTGAAATTCCCATTGTGCATTTGAAGGATGGACAATAGCTGAAGGGACCTGCCATCAGCACCCGGTAGACACGCTCTCCCTTCCTGATGGAAACTATCCCTGGCTTAAGTGATTTCTGGGGTAAATGCCAGCCATGAGGACTTGGCAGAGTGTAATAAAGTGAGTCTCTTAGGAACCAGCTGTTCAGAATAAAAAACGAAGTCAACCAAACTGCTGTTCAGATCAGGTGTGGTGGTTGACTAGTTCTCTGCATGGTGAGGCTAGAAAGAAATCATGCCTTGAGACCTGTGCTGATCTAAGAAGCCTGGAGGCAGAAGCTGAAAGTCAGATAAGGGGCTCTTAGGGGAGGGTATATAGAGAGAGGGCACTGAAGTCAGTTCATGCCTGTGTGCGACCCGAAGTCATTTCAGTCGTGTCTGACTCTGTGCAACCCTATGGACCATAGCCCACCAGGCTCCTCTGTCCATGGGACTCTCTGGGCAAGAAGACTGAAGTGAGTTGTCAATTCCCCCTCCAGGGGATCTTCCCAACCCAGGGATTTATATGTCGATCTCCTTATGTCTCCTGTGTTGGCAGGCAGGTTCTTTACCACTAGCGCCACCTGGGAAGCCCGATGTCAGGTCGACCTGAATTCAAACCCACCACTTGCCTGTGTGCGACCTTCGCTTCTCTGGGCCTTAGTTTCCTCCTCGATAACGTGGAAATGTTCATACCACCCATCCCAAGGGGAGCAGACAAGTTCACGAGTGGCCCTTGCTCTATCAAGCCCTCAGTGCCTGTTTATCCTCACCTCTGTAGTCTGCTCTCCTGTGTCCATTTTACAGATGAGAAAACTGAGGCTCAGATACAGGTGAAGAGCATCAAAGAACACCTGCCCATTTCAAGAGGGCTGTTCAAAAACAGCCCAGCTCACTATTTCTGTGAGCACTTCCCTGCCTTCTCGGGGTGGGGTGTGGCCAGGTTATTTGCTTTGACTGTATCCTCTCTTGGTTCACATCTGGCTACTGGCCACAAATGAGAGAGTGGCTGCTCTGTCTGCCTGGGTCCCTGGGTGCCCATGGTGAGCACTGTCCCTCTGCTGCTCTGTGATGGGCAGGTGTTATGGATGAGAGGTACACTTTGTAGTTTGAGTTATTTAGATGTGGGACTGTTTGTTACCCCAGCATAACCCATTCCACCCTAATGGACAGTCACGTGATCAAAAGCTAAGATTTATGCCCCTGTCCATCTGACTCCCAGTCTCAGTCCCCAGCTCCCTGCCTTGATAAAGAGTTTGAGGCTTTCTCAGGCTCCTAGCTGGCGCTTCTGAGGCCTGGCATTGGCAAGTGCCCCTGAAAGTCCACTAAGTACCATGAAGAAAGAGCAAGCAGACATAATTTTAGGATGACCCCTTAGCATAGTCATCAGCATCAGGAGCTGGGCCTGTGGACAGATATGTTATGGGCCTTAAGAAGTGACCTTAAGAAGTGCTTCCCAGGTGGCACTAGTGGTAAAGAACCCACCTGCCAATGCAGGATGTGGGTTTGATCCCTGGGTCAGGAAGATCCCCTGGAGGAGGAAATGACAACCCTCTCCAGTATTCTTGCCTGCAGAATGCCCTGAACAGCGAAGCCTTGGGTTACAGTCCATGGGGCTGCAGAGAGTCACACACAACTGAAGCAGCTTAGCACGACCTTAAGAAAGGAGCTGTTTCTCAGTGGGCCTAATCCGACCAGATGAACCCTGGAAAGAGACAAGGTCTTTCCTGAACAACCCACAGAAGGAATTTAACACACAGGAGAGTCTCTATTGGCAGATTTGAAAGCAGAAGGGGCCATGTCGCCAGGATGGGACTGTTGGCTGGTGAGGACACAGGGCTTGAGTCCTTCCACCATCAGAGATGGATCTTGCTACAACTCTGTGTGCTGGAAAAAGAAATGAGAGCTTCTAAGGAGAAGCCAGGCTGGCTGATACCTCAAGTTCAGCTTGGGAGACCTTGAGAAGGGGCCCTGGTTATACTGTGAACTCCAGTCCTACAGAAATGAGAGCAAATAGGTGGTGCTGTTTCAAGCTGCCATCTGTGGCCCTTCATTATGCAGCCCTGAAAACTAAAACAAAAGCAGATCCTTTCACAGGTCCATTGGGCTGGAAGGAAGCTCCCCGAGGCCCCAGGCTTCCCACTGTCCTCAGCCTCCCCAGCGCACCCCGAGACCCCTTCCCCCTCCCCTGCTTTCCTTCCTGTTTCTGTCCTAATTCCACTTTCATCCCCTTCTACCTGCTCCACAAATGGGTTGTGTGACATAGAGCTCTCCTTGCAAGGGGTGGGAAAAAAAATGAACTTAAGCTCCCAAATGCAGGCTTGTAGTCAGAGCTGGACATACCAGGCCGGGTTGGCACAAGGAATGCCAGCTCCTTGCCAACGTAGTTGAAAGAGGTTTTTTTAGTCTCAAACAAAGCTCCCCCTTTGAGGATTAACTGCCAACAGGGAGTTCTTTGTTTTGAGTAGAATTTAAGATGATTGCTGAGATAGAAAAGGGGAGAAAGGTGACACCTCCAAGACTGCACCGTGTAAATCCTGGATCATGCAAAACATCGTTTTTTTTTCTTTAACTTGTTGGCAAATATGGCCGTGTATCATGCCAAGGCTCCAAGACGTCCGTCTGATGTGGGGCCCTGTCTCTGGTCTCCAGTTTCATGGCAGGTGATCCCAGTTGAGATACAGACGGGTGGGTCTGGACATAGGTGGGTCCTTCTCACTTGTCAGCGTTTTATGTTGTTAGAGAAAAAGGAAAGCAAATCTTTCAAATAACGGCCCTGGTGTTGTTTCCTCAAGGTGGAAAACTCTGCAGGTGGGAGGGAAGTGTGGGTGATTCCGACACGGGGCTAAAAGCTTCTGTTCACAAACAATCCCTGGCCTGGTGTTCACGGCTGCTTATAACACACCACCCTGCGCTTTCCGCTCTGTGAACGGAGCCTGCCGGGGTGAAGGGGCTGCCTGGTCATGGCACCCTCACACCTCAAGGCTTGGCTCCCATCTGGCTCAGAATAAACTCCAATGTCCTATTCTTGGGCCAGTGTCCTCATGACTCGACTTTTCTGCTGCACCTCTGATCCACCTCCCAGCGCTCTGCTCCACCCAGCCACTGCTGTTCTTGGAACACAGTGAGCACGTTGCTGCCCCAGGGCCTTTGCACAGCTGCTCACTCCACTGGGGATTTTGTTTCCCCAAATATCCACCTGGCTGACTCTGTTTTGAATTTTTTATTTAATGAGTCCATCTTTCATTGTATGTAAAGCTTTTCTCCTTCACTTGCAAAACAAACCTAACTCCTATAATGGGAGGGAAAGATGTTCTCCATTTGTTGTTTGTGTTTTTTTTTAATGAAACTTCATATCTTTATTTACTGAGCTAGAATTTATGTGTAGTAAATGTAGAGTTTTATTTTGTTAGTAAATGTACTTTTGACCAACACGATAATGTAACAGCCCCCATAATTGAGATGCAGAGTTCCACACCCCTCCACCCTGCACAAACTCCCTTGGTTGTATGTGATCTTCATTTAACCTTCGCATCAACCCTGAGAGACCCCCAGGCTATAAGCACCAGGCAGGGGTTCTGCCCTCTTGCACATTCTGACCCCTGCTCAGCAGAGTGCCAGGCATATAGTAGCTGGTCAATACATGTTAGTCAGATGACTCAGTGAATGACATTGGTATATTGCTATGACCAGTTTAAAAGTGAGGACAGAGGTTTATGGAGCATAGGTATCATGAGCGATAAGACACGGACCCAGGAGGTAACCACAAGTCTGTTGTTTGCGTTTTCAGCACCAATCAGAGGCTCTCAGATCCAGAATTCCCTAGTGTGGGACGCCAAGGTCCACCTGGACCAGACCGCTTTGCACAGCCTCGTAAGAATCCAGCCTGATTGCTTTGAAACCCTGACCCTGCCTCCTTTTGCTTCTCAAGTTCATGGACATTCACGTAAAGTATGCTTGGGGTGGGAACGAGGCCAGCTGACCCTCTTCACTACAAGGAAGAGGAAGAAATCCTAAACTGGGACTCTGCGTCTTCATGTCCAGTCCTGACTCAGACATGATTTGCTGTGTGACCTCATGCGAGTATCTTGGCCTTTCTGGGCCAATGACAGAAAACCCTGCTCACACTGGGTTAGGGAAGGACAAGGGAGATATTTTCCTGGCTAATCGGGGTGTTAGGAAGTATACTGATATACATATAGCTTGATCCAAGGGCCCTGACTATATCATCCAGACTCAAGCTCCCCCCACTCTTTCCCTAGGTGTGTGTCTGGTGTGAGAAGGGTGCCAGGTACCCGCCCACCCCTCCCCATTTCTCATTCTCCAGGTGGCCAGCTCCAGCTTATATCCAGCAGAGGCAGGCATCCAAGAGCCAGAGTGGAAGTGTGCAAGGCCTCCCATGGCCTAGGGCTGGTACCACATGCATAAGACTTGTCCAAAGCTAGTCACAGGCCAGCCCAGATTCCAGGAGGCAGGACAGACCCCACCTGTTAGTGGGAGGTGCCACCCAGTCACAGCAAAGGGTGAGGCTAAAGGGAGTGGTGGGGAATGGGGCCACTTAAAAAATCTACTGTGAGGAGGAGGAATTTGAGAACCTACCCTGGGACTTCTATTTCTGTCTGCACCTCTGTCTGCGGGAGAACCTCCAACACACATCACTCATGCTCCAGGTCCGATCACTCTGGGAAATCCTTCCTCTGGTGAGGTCTACCTTCCCCTGCCTTCTGCTGCATCCTCTCTCATTCCTTTGCTGGGCAAACTTGACTCTCTGCATCCAAGGAAAGAGCCACAGGAACCCTGGAGGTTCCCGGCCACTGAGCCAGTTCGCTGCCGGCTCACAGGGAGCCAAGAGCATCTTTCGGGCTGGCTCTGATTTTTCCAGCCACCGAGTCATAAAAACTTCTGTGGAAATGGCGGGGAGAGCCCAGAGCCCTTTCACAGGGCTGGTGTCTGGGCTGGACTGAGCAACGGGGATCTTTCTGGATGTGCAGTAAACCCTGACCTTTGGTTCAACCCGGCTTAATGAGTGTGTGAGGCTGACAAAGGGCTGGCAAGGTCCCCAGAGCTGCTTTGGGGTGAGGCCTCTGGCTGTGGGGCAGCCCCTCCCCGTGATCTCAGTGCCCCCTCCCAGTCCCTACAGAGCTGGGGAGGGGGGCAGCTGCGGGGCGGCAGTTTGGGGAAGTGAATATAGAGATGTGGAGAGCTGGGGAGCCCGAGGTGACATCTGGCAGGCCTGTGGAGGGCTTGGAGGGGCCGGGGGACTCGGAACCACTCCCATTAGTACTCATAGTATGCCTGTTTCTGGGTGGGTCTCAGTCACGTGGGTGCCCTGCTGGCCTCTCACCAGCTCCGCCATGTGAGCAGATGGCTTAACCTCTCTGTGTGCACAGGGGTCATTGTCAGGAAGGGGTTAAGGCCACCCACTGCCAGGGCTGCTGTGAAGAGGAAGAAGAGGCCTGGAGAAGCACTCAATAAATATTAGACCTAATTGTTCTCGTGGGCTCAGGCACACCTCGGGAAGCTGGAAGGCGCAGGGAAGAAGCCCACGCCCAGCCTGAGCGATGAGAAAGCCGTGTTCTCATTCCATTCTGATGCTGAGAGGCTGGGGAGACACGCCCTGGAAAAGAGGACTCACCCCCTCTATCAGCAACGAGAACGGCCAAGAGAGGCCACGAGCTGTGCCCGGGGCCACCCGGCTAGAGGGTGGGGCCCAGTGTCAGGGTACAGACAGCACCCAGCGACCACCCACCCACCGGGGCCGGTCAGCAGACTGGAACTTCACCTCGTCCTCTCAGCTCATGGTCACCACCCCTCGCTGTTGCGTGGATGAGGAAGTGGGGTCTAGCAGGGCAGGAACCCTGCCTGGGCTCTGGAGTCTGTGAGCACGTGTCTGGGTACTGAGCACTTGCTTAGACAAGGTTCCTTGTCGGGAGTGGGCTGCAGGGGTCGAAGCTACTCAGCTCCTGCAAATGAGTTCTGCTCCCGATTTAGAAAAAAATCTTCAGAAAATGGGAGCTTCCACTTTTGGGACCCTGGGACTAGAAAAAGCAAGATGGCTCCTGGAGACAGCTTTCCTTTGACCCCCCCATTTCATCTTCCATGCACAGGTCATGATGGTGATGATAATACAATAGAAGCAGCAAGAGCAGCTACAATTTTTAAAAATTAATTTTTATTGGAATATAGTTACTTTACAATGTTGCATTAGTTTTTGCTGTACAGCAAAGTGAATCGGTTATACGTGTGTGTGTGTGTGTGTGTGTGTATCTAATATATATCCCCTCCCTTCTGGCCTCCTTCCCATTCAGGTCACCACAGAGCAATGAGTCGAGTTCCCTGTGCTCTACAGTACCTTCTCATTGTGTGTTTGTGTTCAGTTGTGCCTGACTGTCTGCAACCTAATGGACTGTAGCCTGTTAGGCTCCTCTGTCCATGGGATTTTCCAGGCAAGAATACTGGAGTGGGTTGCCATTTCCTCCTCCAGGGGATCTTCCCAACCCAAGGATCAAACCCACATCTGCATCTCCACCATTGCAGGCAGATTTTTTTTTTTACCACTGAGCCAGCGGGGAGGCCCGTGTTCTCATTAGTTATCTGTTTTACATATAGTACCCATAGTGTATATGTGTCAATTCCAGTCTCCCAATTCCTCCCACCACCACCCCCATCTTTCCCCTTGGTATTCATATATTTCTTCTCTACCCTTGTGTCTCTGTTTCTGCTTTGCAAATAAGATCATCTGTACCACTTTTCTGGTAGCTCAAACAGTAAAGAATCTGTGTGCCATGTGGGAGACCTGGGTTCGATCCCTGGGTCGGGAAGATCTCCTGGAGAAGGGAATGGTAATCGCCTCCAGTATTCTTGCCTGGAGAATTCCATGGACAGAGGAGCCTGGCGGGCTATATTCCATGGGGTCGCAAAGAGCTGGACTGAGCGACTAACACACTACACCATTTTTCTAGATTCCACATATATATGTTACTACTTGATATTTAAAAAGAGCTACAGTTTGCTGAGACTTGACTTGATGTGAGCCAGGCATTCAGTATTCTATCTGCATCATCCCTCTTTCCCCCACCTCAGCCGCAGGAGTGAGGTACTGTCTTTAACTCCCATTTTACAGAAAGGGAAACTGAAGCCCAATGCAGCTAGGTCATTGGCTCCAGGACCTCAGCCAGGAAATAGCAGAGTCAGACTCAGGGCCAGATCCCCACGCCCCATCCTGCCCTGCCTGAGGCCAAGGGCCTCACACCCCTCCCAATGCCCAGGAGGTGCTGATGAGAACTCTTTCCAGGGCGTGGTTCTGCAGTTCGCCTGGCTCCACTCTCGGAGCTGAAGGTGCAGTCGTAGAGAGTCATGGGTTGTGGGGTGGCTGGGAGCCAAGGTTCTGTAACCGGGTTGCCTGGGTTCCCGTCACCTACACTCAGGAGCCATTCCGATCCTCCGTTTTCTGAAATTCATAACAGAGATGATGGAGCCGTTACGAGGATCAGAATTGCACTTGGCATGTGGTAAACGCTCAACAAAAGGTTATTACCTAGTCTGGTCTGTTCTCCTCACACAGGGACAGTGTGTGAAAAGTCCTGGAGGCAAAGCAGAACACAGCATCCTTGGGGAAGGACAAGCAGCTAAAGACAGGGCGGCCAATGGTGGACTTGCTCAGGCTGTGCCCTGAACATTATCTTAGGGCAAAGATGAGTCCTCAAGGGTTTGGGCAGGGCTTGGATGGGGACATGTCTGTGTGTTTAGAAGTCCACCTGGCAAGGCTGGCAGCGGGGAGAGGGGAGGGGAGACAGCTGGGGTCGTCTAGGAGAGACAGGATGGTGCCCAGGACCAGGTGGATGCTGGGGATGCGGAGATGGGGGTCCAAGATATGTCTTAGACAGGGAGCCACAAGCTACTTGATCTTATTTGCTTATTGTTTAAGCACCTGCATTTTCACTTATATTATGGTTGACCACTATATAAACACAGGCCAATGTTTGAACTGCATGACGTCACCAATATTCAGCTATGTTGGTCAGCAGAGACAAGAATGCCATATTGTCTGACCAGGCACATCACTGGTTTCCAAGAATTAGCTGGTATTCTCTTTTGTGACTGTGCTACTTTTAAAAAAATGTCCCTTCTTATGAACATCTCTGGTATTTTCAGTTTGGGTCTATCCTGAGCCCCGTCACACTGCATGGTATTTTTTCTGTTATCTTTGTGTGCCAGTCCTGTTATTTCAGAGCTTTCTTTACCATGTGTGCTCTGCTGGGCCTGCTGAAAGCCAAAGGCCAGTGGAAGGGCACAAGTTGATTCTAAAATTTACCCAGATGCTTGCTTCCCTGGTGGCTCAGAGGGTAAAGAATCCACTTGCAACGTAGGAGACTCAGGTTCAATCCTTGAGTTGGAGAAGGGAATGGCTACCCATTCCAGTATTCTTGCCTGGAGAACTCCATGGACAGAGAAGCCTGGAAAGCTACAGTCCACTGGGTCACAGACAGTCAGACACGACTGAGCAACTAACACTTTCACTTTGCTCCTGGCCAGGAAGGTTTGGCATTTCTGACCCCTTCATTCCCAGCCAGGAGCCCCTCCCTGCCTGACGAGGGGGCTCCAGGAAGCTGAACACTCATCCCTGCCTGGGAAGGGATCATCCCACGTGTGAAGTGGAATGGCAGGCGCTGGCAGCCCTGAAAGTTAAATTCCAAGTCTCCTAGGTTAATGGCTCCCTCCCAGGCCTCCTCCCTTTGCTGCGTGGAAATAGGAGCTCTCCAAGGGCTGAAACACACTGACCTCTGCCCTTACACTGCCAGCTCCCTGCTTCGCTTCCTTGCACGCTCAGCACCTGTGGTTACGTGTAGATGTGATCTGGCCTGGAGGAGGGGGCTGAGGATGCAGCCAGGCACAGCTGTGAGCACAGAGGATGCACGGAGCCCACGGTCTTTGCCTCCTGTCCAGCTGGGTTCCATCACCATCTGGGAGTGAAAGGTTCCCACACACACACGTCTTTCACCCTGAGTTATGGGGGACCAGGGAGGGCAGTTCGTTTGGAAACTAAAGGAAAGGAGGTGGACACAGGGTGGCCAGCAGAGATGGCTGTGTTTGCTGAGCACCTGCCCTGGGGGAGGCTCGGGTTGCAGCCTCAGGGGGAGCCTTTAGAGTCCCAGGGGCTTCTGATGGGAACTCCAAGTACATGGAAGGTTAGGGTTCTGAGTGCCACTGGGGCTTCAGGTGAAAGATTACTGGGACCCAAGCTGGGGAGAGCCCTTCAGAACTTTGGGGTGGGGGTTGGAGCTGGGAGTTGCGGGGTGGGGGGTGACAGGGTGGGAAGGGGGAAGGCTGAGATGGGAGAGGATAAGCAGTGGGAGGGGCTGACAGTTAAACCGCAGAACCCGACATCCACTGCAGCCAAGGCCCAGAGATGGGCACAGACCCTGGGTATCACCTGGACGGGAGGAATCCAGGAAATCCCATGTCTGTTTTTATTAGAGATGTGTATTTATATTCAAAATGAGAAAAATTTATGTTCTCATAGAAACTCACACACACACACATTTTTTTTTTTTGGTGGCTATGCTGCGAAGCTTGTGGTAGGATCTTAGTTCCCCAACCAGGTATTGGTCCCAGGTCCTCAGCAGTGAAAGCTCTGAGTCCTAACCACTGGACCACTAGGGAATTCCCTCATGCACACCTCTTAACCATCCTGGACAAGCTCCACCATGAGTCAGACACACATGGCATACCCTAGAAGGAAACGCCAGCCTCCTTTTCCATAACTCCCCCCTTGCTGCTTGGAGCCCCACATTCCAAGGAAGTCAGGAATTCACTCTTGGTCTGTCCGGCCAGGAGCTCCCCATTCACCCCGGGTGCTTCTGTCAGTGGTGGAGCCTACTTTTCTGGAGGCCCCCCACGGGCTGCTGTGTTGCAGGTGGGAGCACATGGGTCGCCGGTTACCATCTCTGTAGGCCAGGATCTGCTTATCTCACAGGACCCTACCTGCCCCAGAATAACAAACAAGAGGCCATATCATACCTAGAGGCCCTCTCAGTGCAGAACTGGGAACATTCCTAAGAAAAGAACTGCTTTTTTTTCCCCTGAGATTCAGAGATTATTCCACTGCCTATCACCTGCCCAGGAATCCTGCTTCCCAGCAAAGGTGCCTGTAATTTCAGCCTTTAAAAAATGTCTCCTGCTAAGCAGGAGACAAAAACAGTGACGGAGACAAAGAGCTAAAATATTCACCACCAGACCATCCCGTATGTCTGTCAACAGGAAAATGATTCCATCAGAACTTGTTCCTGAAATGATTGTTTCCCACGTACTATAGAGGTCTACTGAAAGCTACCTTAAAACAGCAACAGCTTCTCCTTTCAAAGGGATGCCGGAATGTGGCTGGCATTTGGGAGGTTTTTTTGGTTTGTTTTTAGTTTTTGTTGTGTTGTTTGTTTGGGGTTTTGTGGTGCTATGTAGCTAAAGAGAGAGAGAAAAATGGGGTACATTAAAGCCTTAACAGGCGCTGCAGAAGAATCGCCTGCAAACTTGTCATCCCAGGCTTTGCTTTTTTTGTTTTGTTTGTTTGTTTGTTTCTTAGAGAGGCATAGAGTGGAGTGGACTTTAGGGTTCAGTACACCTGGACTTCAATACAGATATTCTCTACACATCAGGGTTTTGCAAGAGGACTAAATGGCCTGACACATAGTATTTGCTCAATAAACGGTAGGATTTTTTTTTTTTAAATCATCTTTGTGGTGAGAGTAAGATTTATGATGTGGAAGTGTTTCTGCTGCATCCTGACATCCCCAAATTAATTCAAAATGATGTATTTGCCAGATGTTTGGGAATGAAAATTTGAAGAATGGGGCAAGTGAAGGGATCAAAACCTGGGACCAAAGTGGCTATCACTTACCCAGAAAAGCCATCAATCCACATAATGAAGAGCCACCAAAGAGAAGGAATGGGGAGATGCAAGCATTTGACACAGATGGTAAAGAATTCATCTGCATTGTGGGAGACCTGGTTCGATCCCTGGATTGGGAAGATACCCTGGAGGAGGAAATGGCAAATCACTCCAGTATTCTTGCCTGGAGAATTCCCACGGAAGAGGAGCCTGGCAGGCTATAGCCCATGGGGTCGCAAAGAGTCAGACACAACTGAGCGACTAAGCACAGCAAGGGTTTGACATGTCTGGATGCAGGTGAGAGGCTGGCTCCAGAGCAGCAGAAGGGGCTGGGAGGTTGGGAGCGAAGACGTGAGAATCTGAGAAATGAGGCTGTGGGTTGTAACCTGGACCCTTTTTTATGTTCTTTTTTAGATGCCGATGAATGTCAATTCCTTTTAAATAACTTTTGGTCCCTGGACTGTGCTTCCTCATATGAGACTCTGTTCTGAGACGGGGCCATCAGGGGGTCCCAGTTGTTAGGGTTACAATGCTGAGTCCTTTTAGCGTACAGAGGTCACTCGAGATGATAGGGATCTGTTTTCAGGATACTCTTGCAGTGAGAAAGGGAGAAAACTGTTGTAAGAGCTGGCATACAGCCTGAGAAGCTTCTTCAGGATTCCAGATGACTCTAGGGTCCTGGTTACAGGAGTTCGCACTTAGAAATGGGCTTGTCATATCCCTCTCCTAAGGGGTCACCACTGTGAGTTGGTCACAGACTCCTCCTCTTTTGAAGGCTTCTTTTTTAAACTCCCTGAAATGATCTGCTTGCTTGGTCATCACCAACAGTTCTGTGTGTCCCTGATGGGCATAGCTGTCTCAGGCAGAGGGACACCAGGATCCTGGTGGCCAGGCCACCAACAGCCTCTGCTGAGATCATTGTCTAAGCCTGTAGGGAATACCAGTGTGTGCCACTGAGAGTTTCCTCTTAGGGTTGTTGGGGTGCCGATGACTGATAATTCTTGGCTGATCCCCTCTCCAGGAACCACTTTCAGCCCCTGACAGCCACAACCCTCAAGGTCAGGCCCCTTCTGTAGTCACCTGCATCCAATGACTGGCCAAAGACAAAGAATAAATGTCCAAACCCATTGTCCATGTCCGTGACCATTCTACAGGGCATCCAACTCCAGAGCTCCCTGGGCGGCCAGTGGGGACTTTGTTGTGGCTGCATCACAACCCAACATCTCCCAGATACGTGTTCATCCCCAAAACTCTCCCAGCACACTTCCCGCACAGGATCAGGATCCTGATCTCTAACCATCCTTACTCCAGCTTTTGAACTGTCGTGTTGGAGAAGACCCCTGAAAGTCCCTTGGGCTACAAGGACATCAAACCAGTCAATCTTAAAGGAAATCAACCCTGAATATTCATTGGAAGGACTGATGCTGAAGCTGAAGCTCTAATACTTTGGCCACCTGATGCTAAGAGCTGACTTGTTAGAAAAGACCCTGATTCTGGGAAAGATTAAAGGCAGGAGGAGAAGGGGACAACAGAGGATGAGATGGTTGGATGGCATCACCAACTGAACGGACATGAGTTTGAGCAAGCTCTGGGAGATGGTGAAGGACAGGGAAGCCTGGTGTGCTGCAGTCCATGGGGGTGCAAAGAGTCGGACACGACTGAGCGACTGAACACAACCAGCTACCGAGATGAGGTGGGTTCTAGGGTTGTCAGATTTAGTAAATAAAAATGCAAGAATCCCAGTTAAATGTGAATTTTAGATTAACAGGGAATAATGTTTTAGTACAAATATGTCTCGTGTGACTTAGGGACTGAACAACAACAACATGTGACATTTGGAACATATTCACACTGTAACATTATTTGTTGTTGATCTAAAGTTCAAATCTGAGAATTCTTTATTTTATCTGGCAAATCTAGTAGGATCATGAAGTATAGAATATGGGGTCTAGGTCCGCATGGGTCAGGGATGATGGCACATTCAGAGCAATGCACACTCATATCCGACATGCAAATCAGCTTGGAATTCTCTTGTGAGAGATGTAGCACTCGCATGTGACCCTACTTTTCCTTGAAACAATAATGAGAACAGTAACTACTGTATATTGAATACTAACTTTGTCCCAGACCATGTACTAAGCGTTTAAAGCTGTTCACCCAACTCTTAATCTGTTTAATCTCCACAATAAGCTTTTGAGGTAAATGTATCCATTTAGGGTCAAGTCCAATATAAGTGAGAGAAAATTCAAACTATCAGTGGTTTCAAGAAAATTTAAAAATTCAGAAGTCAGCAAGGCAAAGCTGGGATTGGTAGACTCCTCACTCCTTCCTTCTTGTTCTACCATGTGTGACCTCCATTTCTAAGATCACCCCGACGGTCCAGGAGGGCTGCTGGTGATCCAGCCATTACGTAAAATTCCAGCCAGCAAGGAGGAAGAAGCAACAAAGAAGGGCACGCTCCCTCCCTAAGCACACTTTCTGGAAGTTGCACAACATATCAGTTTGTGTCCCTTTAGCCTAATTCAGTCATGTGACTTTGGTGTAAGAAAAGCTGCAATAGATAGTGTTTATTCCAGCTGGTTGTAGGACCAGGTAATAATCAGGGTTTTTCTTGCTAAGGGAGAAGGGGAGAAGCATAGTGAGAGATAATTAGCAGATTTTGCGAAAAATAGATACTATTATTATTCTCATTTTTGGATGAAATTGAGGCTCAGGTAGATTAAATAACTTACCCAGGGGTCAGTGGCCGAGACGAGCTACTCCACATTCAAGGTCAGGAGGGGGCGACCTCATCCAAGGTAAGGAGCAGCGGCTGCGCTTTGCTGGAGCAGCTGTGAAGAGACACCCCACACCCGACGTAAGAGAAACCCAAGTGAGACGGGAGGTGTTGCGAGAGGGCATCAGAGGGCAGACATACGGAAACCATAATCACAGAAAACTAGCCAATCTGATCACACAGACCACAGCCTTGTCTAACTCAATGAAACAAAGCCATGCCCGTGGGGCCACCCAAGATGGACAGGTCATGGTGGAGAGGTCTAACAGAATGTGGTCCATTGGAGAAGGGAATGGCAAACCACTTCAGTATTCTTTCCTGAGAACCCCATGAACAGTATGAAAAGGCAAAATGATAGGATACTGAAAGAGGAACTCCCCAGGTCAGTAGGTGCCCAATATGCTACAGGAGATGAGAGGAGAAATAACTCCAGAAAGAATGAAGGGATGGAGCCAAAGCAAAAACAATACCCAGTTGTGGATGTGACTGGTAATAGAAGCAAGGTTCAATGCTGTAAAGAGCAATATTGCATAGGAACCTGGAATGTTAGGTCCATGAATCAAGGCAAACTGGAAGTGGTCAAACAAGAGATAGCAAGAGTGAACGTCGACATTCTAGGAATCAGCAAACTGAAATGGATGGGAATGGGTGAATTTAACTCAGATGACCATTATATCTACTACTGTGGGCAGGAATCCCTCAGAAGAAATGGAGTAGCCATCATGGTCCACAAAAGACTCTGAAATGCAGTACTTGGATGCAATCTCAAAAACGACAGAATGATCTCTGTTCGTTTCCAAGGCAAACCATTCAATATCATGGTGACCCAAGCCTATGCCCCATCCAGTAACACTGAAGAAGCTGAAGTTGAATGGTTCTATGAAGACCTACAAGACCTTTTAGAACTAACACCCAAAAAAGATGTTCTTTTCATTATAGGGGACTGGAATGCAAAAGTAGGAAGTCAAGAAACACCTGGAGTAACAGGCAAATTTGGCCTTGGAATACTGAATGGAGCAGGGCAAAGGCTAATAGAGTTTTGCCAAGAGAGTGCACTGGTCACAGCAAACACCCTCTTCCAACAACACAAGAGAAGACTCTATACATGGACATCACCAGATGGTCAACACCGAAATCAGATTGATTATATTCTTTGCAGCCAAAGATGGAGAAGCTGTATACAATCAGCAAAAACAAGATCAGGAGCTGACTGTGGCTCAGATCATGAACTCCGTATTGTCAAATTCAGACTTAAATTGAAGAAAGTAGGGAAAACCACTAGACCATTCAGGTATGACCTAAATCAAATCCCTTATGATTATACAGTGGAAGTGAGAAATAGATTTAAGGGACTAGATCTGATAGACAGAGTGCCTATCTGATGGACATCTGATGGATGGAGGTTCATGACATTGTACAGAAGGCAGGGATCAAGACCATCTCCATGGAAAAAAAATGCAAAAAAAGCAAAATGGCTATCTGAGGAGGCCTTACAAATAGCTGTGAAAAGAAGGGAAGCAAAAAGCAAAGGAGAAAAGGAAAGATATTTCCATTTGAATGCAGAGTTCCAAAGAATAGCAAGGAGAAATAAGAAAGCCTTCCTCAGTGATCAATGCAAAGAAATAGAGGAAAACAACAGAATTGGAAAGACTAGAGATCTCTTCAAGAAAATTAGAGATACCAAGGAAACATTTCATGCAAAGATGGGCTCGATAAAGGACAGAAACGGTATGGACTTAACAGAAGCAGAAGATATTAAGAAGAGGTGGCAAGAATACACAGACTGCTACTGCTGCTGCTAAGTCGCTTCAGTCGTGTCCAACTCTGTGCGACCCCATAGACGGCAGCTCACAGAAGAACTGTACAAAAAAGATCTTCACGACCAAGATCATCACGATGGTGTGATCACTCACCTAGAGCCAGACATCCTGGAATGTGAAGTCAAGTGGGCCTTAGAAAGCATCACTACAAACAAAGCTAGTGGAGGTGATGGAATTCCAGTTGAGCTATTTCAAATCCTGAAAGACGATGCTGTGAAAGTGCTGTACTCAATATGCCAGCAAATTTGGAAAACTTAGCAGTGGCCACAGGACTGGAAAAGGTCAGTTTTCATTCCAATCCCAAAGAAAGGCAATGCCAAAGAATGCTCAACCTACTGCACAATTGCACTCATCTCACACGCTAGTAAAGTGATGCTCAAAATTCTCCAAACCAGGCTTCAGCAATACGTGAACCACGAACTTCCAGATGTTCAAGCTGGTTTTAGAAAAGGCAGAGGAACCAGAGATCAAATTGCCCACATCCGCTGGATCATCGAAAAAGCAAGAGAGTTTCAGAAAAACATCTATTTCTACTTTATTGACTATGCCAAAGCCTTTGACTGTGTGGATCACAATAAACTGTGGGAAATTCTGAAAGAGATGGGAATACCAGACCACCTGACCTGCCTCTTGAGAAACCTATATGCAGGTCAGGAAACAACAGTTAGAACTCGACATGGAACAACAGACTGGTTCCAAATAGGAAAAGGAGTTCGTCAAGGCTGTATATTGTCACCCTGCTTATTTAACTTCTATGCAGAGTACATCATAAGAAATGCTGGGCTGGAAGAAGCACAAGCTGGAATTCAGATTGCCAGGAGAAATATCAATAACCTCAGAGATGCAGATGACATCACCCTTATGGCAAAAAGTGAAGAGGAACTAAAAAGCCTCTTGATGAAAGTGAAAGAGGAGAGTGAAAAAGTTGGCTTAAAGCTCAACATTCAGAAAACGAAGATCATGGCATCTGGTCCCATCACTTCATGGGAAATAGATGGGGAAACAGTGGAAACAGTGTCAGACTTTATCTTTTTGGGCTCCAAATTCACTGCAGATGGTGATTGCAGCCATGAAATTAAAAGACGCTTACTCCTTGGGAGGAAAGTTATGACCAACCTAGATAGCATATTCAAAAGCAGAGATACTACTTTGCCAACAAAGGTCCGTCTTGTCAAGGCTGTGGTTTTTCCTGTGGTCATGTATGGATGTGAGAGTTGGACAGTGAAGAAAGCTGAGTCCCGAAGAATTGATGCTTTTGAACTGTGGTGTTGGAGAAGACTCTTGAGAGTCCCTTGGACAGCAAGGAGATCCAACCAGTCCATCCTAAAGGAGACCAGTCCTGGGTGTTCATTGGAAGGACTGATGCTGAGGCTGAAACTCCAATACTTTGGCCATAGGATGCGAAGAGTTGACTCATTGGAAAAGACCCTGATGCTGGAGGGATTGGGGGCAGGAGGAGAAGGGGACGACAGAGGATGAGATGGCTGGATGGCATCACCAACTCGATACACATGCATTTGGGTGAACTCCAGGAATTGGTGATGGACAGGGAGGCCTGGCATGCTGCGATTCATGGGGTCGCAGGGTTGGACATGACTGAGTGACTGAACTGAACTGAAGGTCACTCAGCTGACAGCCTGCCCCCAGTGCCTCTGCCTGTAATAACCACTATCATGTAATTTGATTTATTAACTTCTTAAATACCAGTTAGGTAAGTAGGATTTGATGATTGTCAGATCCTGTTTTTTAAAAATATAACATTTAAAGAAATCAGACATTCAAATATCAGCACTTCATAAAACAATCAATGATTATAGCAAGTGCAGAAAAACTTGGGCAAAAAATGTTTATATGACACACATGTAGAGATGAAAGAGAAAAGACCAGTTTTCAGAGATCAGTAGTCCTACCAGGGAATAGAAGCTCATTCCGTGTCCCAGGAGTCTGTTTAACTGGGATTATTAAAAAGGAGAAATGAGAGACTTCCCTGGTGGTCCAGTGGTTGAGACTTTTCCTTCCAGTGCAGGTGGTACAGATTCGATCCTGGGGAGCTAAGATCCCACGTGGCTCGTGGCCAAAAAACAAAACCATAAAACAGAAGCAATATTGTAACAAATTCAATAAAGACTTTAAAAATGGTCTACAAAAAAAAAATCTCAAAAAAAGAGAGAAACAAATGTATAAATAGGTAAAGTGGCTGTGAGGGAGGAGAGGGAAGGCTTGAAATAAGTGAGAACACAAGTGTGAGCCCATGGGTGTGAATGAATATTCAGTGGGCTCTGTGGGTTTAAGAAATACAGCTGAACAACACCCTGTGATGTCCGTGAACTCCTGGAACCCAGAAAAATGGCCTTGGGAATGAGACACTTCTCCAAAAGAAATATTATTTGTATTCCATGGTTCTAAAGCGAATAGCCCTTTCCCTACCCCAAACAAGAGGAAGGGAAAATTGAAACGTGTAATTAAGAAGCTGGGCTAGAAGAGGCTGGGAGGGCTGCCTCCCAGGTAAAGATGCCTGGGGCTTTCTTTAGGTGGGTCTAGAGGCTGAGTCACTGTAATCGTTGGAAGAAACGTTCTGAGATTTCACAGCGTGGTTGCACTCTATCCTGCTAAAATTAGATTGTTCGTATAATCAGAGCTTCATAGAACGCAAAAAATAAAATAGAGCTCCAAGGCTGTCTAGGCCTTCGAATTCAGCTGGGTCTCATCTTGTGGGCTTACCCCTTCGATGGCAGTGGCTGCCTGGAGCGCTGCACTGAGCAAGTGTTCCAGCTGAACTGAATTAAATGAGATGGCGTGTTCTGCTGCGATTGATTGGTTATGGTCCGGAGGAAGCCTGAGTGCTGTGTTAGAATTCTGACTCTGAACCTGGGGAAGCCCTTTATTTTATAGAGGATGTAAATGAGGCTCTTTGAGGAAAAGTAAATTGCTCTGAGCCTTTTGGTAACTGAGTAGGAATAGGTGGTCATTTCCCCTGAATTTTAGTCTTATCTCCTTTTACCATTAGCATCAGATGTTGGCAACTGGAATTTTCTACAGAGCAACTCCTAGTGGACATCCTTATTCCACTCAAAGAAGAATCTCTGGGGCTTCCCTGGTGGCTCAGGGGTAAAGAATCTGTCTGCCAATGCAGGAGACAAGGGATTTGATTCCTGGTCAGGGAAGATCCCCAGAGAAGGCAATGGCACCCCACTCCAGTAATCTTGCCTGGAAAATCCCATGGACGGAGGAGCCTGGTGGGCTGCAGTCCATGGGGTCGCACAGAGTTGGACACGACTGAAGCGACTTAGCAGCAGCAGCAGCAGGGAAGATCCCACATGCCTTCGAGCAATGAAGCTCATGCACCACAACTATTGAGTCTGTGCTCTAGAGCCCGAGAACCGCAACTACCGAGCCCACGTGCCACAGCTACTAAAGCCTGGGTGCCCTAGAGCCCGTGCTCTGCAAACAGAGAAGCCACGGCAACGAGAAGCCCATTCACAGCAACTAGAAAGTAGCTCCCACTCACTACAGTGAGAGGAAAGCCCACATAGCAACAAAGACCCACTACAGCCAAACATCATCAATAAATAAAACTATTTAAAGAGGAATCTCTGTCCTTCCAAGAAAGTTGATTTCACTTTTCTTTGATTTGTGTTCAGGTCTGAACATGGCATAATTAGACGATGGAGATGTTCAGTACTGGTAGTCAACCTTACCCCCTAGGGCAACAGTAAGAGTAACCCCTGTGCAATGCTGTAACAAATTATCCCCAGTCCTCAGTGGCTTAACTCGGGGTGGCAGGCTAAATGAAGGCCCCTCAAAGATCACCATGTCCTAATTTCTAGAACCTGTGAGTAATAATACACAGCAAAAGGAATCTTACAGATGTGATTAAGGACCTTGAGATGGGGATTAGCCTGGATTATCTGGGTGGATTTCCTTATAAGAGGGAGGCATGTGGGTCAGAATCAAGAAGATGTGACTTGGAAAGAAATGAGAGAGATTTGAAGATGCCACATCCCTGGCTTTGCAGGTGGAGGCAAGAGCCATGAATGTAGGCATCTCTAGAAGCTGGAAAGACAGCAGATTCTTCTCTAGAGCCTCCAGGAGGCAACCAACACCACGATATTCAAACTTATGATCTCCAGGAAAATAATACATTTGTGCTGTTTGGGGCCCTTGAGTTTTGGGTAGTTTGCAATAGTAGCCATTGAAAATATACACACAGGAAAAGTTTACTTCTTGCTCATCTCTCAATCCAAGTCATGATCAGGACTTTCTTATCCTGGGCTTCCATGATCCCTGGGGCTTCAGCCAGCCACACACCATCCAAGAGAGAGGATGAGGGCAGGCATCCTATGGGAGGCCTAGGCTTCCCATATTCTTTATTTTATTTTATTTATTTATTTTTTGATGTGGACCACTTTTAGGCTTTGGGCTTCCCAGGTAGCTCAACTGGTAAAGAATCTGCCTGCAATGCAGGAGACCCCAGTTCGATTCTTGGGTCTGTAGGTTCCCCTGGAGAAGGGATAGGCTGCCCAGTATGTTGGGCTTCCCTGTTGGCTCAGATGGCAAAGAATTTGCCTACCATGCGAGAGACTTGGGTTTGATCCCTGGGTTGGGAAGATCCCCTGGAGAAGGGAATGACTACCCACTCCAGTATTCTTGCCTGGAGAATTCCACGGACAGAGGAGCCTGGTGGGCTACAGTCCATGAGATCACAAAGAGTCAGACATGACTGAGTGACTAAGCATAGCACACAGCACATTTTTGGTCTTTATTGAATTTGTTAAAATATTGATTCTGTGTTATGTTTTGGTATTTTGGCTCAAGGCATATGGGATCTTAGCTCCCCAAACAGGGCTCCAGTCCCTGGGGCTCGACCCACTCCTGCCTTGGAAGGTGAAGTCTTAACCACTGGTTGTTGTTACTGTTCAGTTGCTAAGTCATGTCTGACTCTTTGTAGGCATGGACTGCAGCACGCCAGGCTTCCCTGTCCCTCACTATCTCCTGGAGTTTGCTCAGATTCATGTCCAGTAAGTTTGTGATGCTGTCTAACCGTCTCACCCTCTGCTGCTCTCTTCTCCTTTAGCTTTCAATCTTTCCCAAGCATCAGGGTCTTTTTCAGTGAGTTGGCTGTTTGAATCAGGTGGCTGATTGGAGCTTCAGCTTCAGCACCAGTCCTTCCAATGAATATTCAGGGGTGATTTCCTTTAGGATTGACCAGTTTGATCTCCTTGCAGTCCAAGGGACTCTCAAGAGTCTTCTCCAGCACCACAGTTCAAAGGCCTCAATTCTTTGGTGCTCAGACTTCTTTATGGTCCACTGGACTGCCAGGAAAGTCCCTAGGTTTCCCATTTCCATAGGTTCCTCACCTGTAGTTCAAGACTTCCCATCTACCTGTCTTTTGCCCACTGTTTGGCCTCATGTCGTTTTTCTTTTCACCCAAAATCTTACAGCCTTACTGGTCTTCTCCGTCCTCAGATATGCTGAATGCGCCCAGCACCTGAAGGGCTGTGGTTTCCCCAGCTCCTCAAAGGAAGCTTCCTTCCCCAACTGACCATCCCCCTCCTGGTTACTCCTTCCCTCAATGCTCTATTTGCCTGCTGCATGGCCCTTACTACCCTGCAGAATTTCCTTCTTTGCCTATTTGCTTATTCTGTTGGCTCTCTGTCTCATCTTCTGGGGAGTCACCACTGCGATTCAGAGTTTGTCTCTGCTTCACTCTGAGCCCCCAGCTTGCCAGAGGTCAGCACACAGCAGATACTCCATCAGTAATAGTCTGTGGGACTTCCCTGGTGGTTCAGTGGCTAAGACTCCATGCTTCCAATGCAGGGGGCCTGGGTTCAATTCCTGGTCAGGGAACTAGATCCCACATGCTGCAACTAAGACCCAGTGTGAACAAACAAATAAATAAAATATTAAAAAACACAATAATCTGTGGATTGAATGAATAAAAGTGCCAACAGAACTCCTTCTACCCTGGACTTGGGATGCCCAGGATCACCGGTGAATCTGACATCACAGAAGTTCAAGACTAATGGAAGGAAGGCAGGCTCAGCCTGCTAGGCGCCCATTGGAAACAAGAGCTCATGCAGATGAACTTCTGGGGAGCTCAGTCTACTAATCTTCTGGAGCAATATGGGGAGCCAGCTCCTCAGAGCTGTGCAGAGGGGTAGAAAGAGGGAGGGCAGGAAGAGAGAGGGACAACCAGACCAGTACTTTGCACAGGAAGGTTCAAGATGGAGCACATACAGAATATGTTTTTGCATACATGTAAAAGAGAGTCAGCTTCACACCCCCAACGTCTCCCATACCCCCATCGTGTCAAAGGCCTCTTGATTCAAAGAACAAGGGTCCTACAAGCCTGTGACTCCAAAGATGTCTGCACTTCCCTCAAACACTCTTTTGTTCATCCCCCAAGGGTCACAGGTCTTCCAAGACCTGAGTTTTATGGGTGAGTTTTATGGTGTCCATTTTACTCCCACCAGAAAAAAAAAATGCATGACGTTGTGCTTTGGGAAATCTACTTGAGCTTCTTGTAGACGTGCTGCCCCCCTGCCTGGAGCTCCTGCAGCCTCGTGAGTGTTCACCTGCCACTTTTGCTGGAGCAGAGGTGTCCGCTCTCACCTGCAGCAGCTTCACTGCTTCTCATCAGGATTCAGTCGGGAGCCAGAAGAAGCAGGGCAGGGGGTGTGCCTGCACCCTCACCCACATGCGTGGGGTTGGGTAGAGAGAGAACGTTGCTTTTTGAACCGATGAGTAATTTTCAGAAATCTGTAAGGCGTGGCCCTCCAAAAAAGCTATTATTGCAAATCTCTTTATCACAGAGAGAAAATGGAGTCAGTCAAATGTTAAACAGCATGGGATTGCAGACTTTCTGAGGCAATACTCTGCAGTCATGAAAATGATGTTAACTATATTCATTTCGGAGAAGGCAATGGCACCCCACTCCAGTACTCTTGCCTGGAAAATCCTATGGATGGGGGAGCCTGGTAGGCTGCAGTCCATGGGGTCGCTAAGAGTCAGACACGACTGAGCGACTTCACTTTCACTTTTCACTTTCATGCATTGGAGAAGGAAATGGCAACCCACTCCAATGTTCTTGCCTGGAGAATCCCAGGGACGGGGGAGCCTGGTGGGCTGCTGTCTATGGGGTCACAGAGAGTTGGACATGACTGAAGTGACTTAACAATAGCAATACTCATTTACCTGGAAGGACATCTGTTTTCTGTCCAAAGGGAGATGATGGAGAGGTGAATGGTGACTATGGCAACTGCTGCCATGGCCTCACCTACATACTCTTGGCCGTCATGCCTCCTGAGCACGTGAACCCAACATGTCCCGATGCAGCACCTGCAGGTACTCCTCAGATGTGCCAGGTGACCTCTGGGAGCGATTCTCAGGCAATGATAGACAGGGACAGGTGGATAAGCAACTGGTCTTTTTCTCCAGATAACCCTAAGGCATGTCTGACACTCTCCTGAGGTGGGGGCCCAGCAGGATGGACCTCCACGTGCCCACCGCAGGACCCTGCTCACTTCTGTCTCCCCACCTAATCTATGCTAGGATAAACTCCCAGGTCAGTCACTTGCTGGGCCAAACCCAGCAGCTGGAGAAAGTAGGGTTTGCAGTTGAAAGTTGTGGGGTCCCCTGGCATAGGGACAGAGAGGGGTACATGCCTGTCTGCTGAGGGGCCTTGCCCCAAGGGGATTTGGCTCAGCTGGAATGGAGACCCTGCCAACACCACCCAACTCAGGGCTCAACTAGAGTCTGGGGAGCTGGAGGCTGGCACCTGGCCCCACCCTGAGAGTCAGACTGACAGGTGTGTGGTGGGCCCAGGAAGGAGCACAACACTGTCATCCCAGGCAGTTCCAAGTTAGGGGGCAGAGATCACATCCTATAAAATGCTGGGCCATGGAGTAGATAGAGTTGCTGGACAAGGGCTACTCCCTAGAGAGAATGTGCTGTGTCCTCCTCATGGAGGCCGAGGGTCACACCTGGACAGTCTGCTTGGCCGCCCTGGACGTGGGACAGAGAAATGCCATCTGTGTATTTTCTCTATTGTTCCCCAAACAAATTCACACCAACTGAATGGTGACAACAACATCAGTTCCTGCTGATAAGCTGCTGTTCTTCAGCAGGTCAGGTGTCAGGCAGGCGCTGGTCCTCCACTCAGGTCTCAAAGGCCGAAATCCAGGCGTCAGCTGGGTGGTGCTGAGCGTTGTCCTAGAGGCTCTGGGGGAGAATCTGCTTCTGGCTCATCAGGTTGTTGCCCAGATTCAGCTCCTGGTGGCTGTCAGGCTGCAGTCCCCACTCCTACGTGGCTGACAGTAGGGGGCAGGGGTTTTCTCCTCAAGGCTGCTCATGTTCCTTCTTGTGCTTTCTAGGTGGCCCCTCCAGCAGCAGCGGGTCAAGTTCCTTTCTTGCTTCAAATCTTTGGCTTCCTACCTGCCACACCTCTGACTCTGGCCAGAGAAAGTTCTCTGCTTTTAAGGGCTCATGGGATTAGAGTGAGCCTCCCAGAGAAGCCAGCATAATCCTCTGTCTTAACATTTGTAAGCTTGTCATGGAGCATACCACCCTCACCGGTTCTGGGGCATTGGCATCTCTGGGATGTTGGCATCCACAATGCTCTATCACAAACAAATGCTGATACAATTCCTGGTCTCCTCTCTCATCTCAAATGGTTCTTTACTCACAGACTTTGTAACTGTAAACCTGCGACAAAGGGCCTCAGGGGGCAGGGGAGTCAGGGCTGCTTGGAACTGAGAGCAAAGGTGAAACTTCCTGATAAAAGCAAGGTGCACGGGAAAAGAGCTTGCCTTGTTCTCCTGCTCAGAATGCCATCATGCTAGGATGCTTGACTTGGAAGCTCGCAGCCATTTTGCCACCATGAGACAACACCAAGCATGGGGATTGCAGGCCAGATGGAAGCCAGGCTGAGGCTGTTGCTGAAGAAAAGGAATCAAACCAATCTTGGAAGCTTCTATCTCCATACAACTGATGGGGTTACTAAATCTTTTATTTAAGCTACATTGAGGTGTGTTCTATTCTTTGCTGATAAAAACATTTCTAACAGATATGAGTGATGGTTGCGATCATTTGGAGTATCGCTCAGCATAAATCACTCCTCTCTCCTGCACTCTAGGGGCAGAGTATCCCTCCTGACTTGGTTGACCATGGACCTGGCCATGGAATTTGCTTTGGCCAATGAACATTTGTGGGTGTGACACAAGCAGTGGCCTCCAAAGTGTGTGCAGGCTTTGGCTAGCACTTACGCTCCAGAGACCCACCTGGAGAAGACTAACCTCAGGATCAGCTGCTGCCCCTTCAGTTTGAGCCTCAGAGCAAACATACATGGAGCTGAGTGAGCCCAGTTTGAGATCTGCAACCCAGCCCAGCAGACCCCCAGAGAGCCCAGCCAAGGTCAGCTGAGCTATATTCAACCCATCTTTGTGCTGCAACCCACTGAGTTTAGGGATTGTGTGTTACACAGCATTGTTGCACCAATAGCTGACTAACACAGAGGGCTGTCCCCTCCCCTTCCCTAGGACTCCCAATATTAGGTAGAGGTGAGTGATAGAACCTCCTTTTACTTTGAGGATCTGAGAACACAGAAAAACCTATGCCAATCATTTGTAGAAGAGGATTCAGGGAACAGCCAGCTCCTGGCATCCTGAGACACACAAGGGGAAGCTGCCTCAGCAACCTCTGTTTGGTGTGCATGGGAGCTTCACAGAGTTCCTTTAGCTCCAAACCCCACAGCATCCAAAGAAAGCTTGCTGTGGGCCCTCGGGCTGCTCTGCTGATGTGGCCCAGGGACCCAGGACCCTGGAGAGGCTTTGCTCTCAAGATGCAGACTGCACAGGTGTGGCCATTGAGAGCGGAGCCCAGGGCGGAGGGGAAGGGGGCAGGCTCAGCAAGTGCCCAGGACAAGCAGGATCAGATCCTACTCATTCACTTGGGGTTAGATGGGCCCCCTCAGCTCTGCTCCAGGGAAAGGAGGAGCCCAAACCCCTCAAGTTAGGTTTCTGCTCCCTGGAACACGGGGCTTAAAAGAGAAATTAACTTCAACCAGAGTTATCATCCTTGCACATCATAGACAGTAGACTCAAATTCACATTCATTATAGACAGAGAGGGGCTCCAAAATCACTGCAGATGGTGATTGCAGCCATGAAATTAAAAGATACTTGCTCCTTGGGAGAAAAGCTATAACAACCTAGACAGCATATTAAAAAGCAGAGACATTATTTTGCCAACAAAGGTCCATCTAGTCAAAGCTATGGTTTTTCCAGTAGTCATGTATGGATGTGAGAGTTGAACTATAAAGAAAGCTGAGTGCTGAAGAATTGATGTTTTTGAACTGTGGTGTTGGAGAAGACTCTTGAGAGTCCCTTGGATTGCAAGGAGATCCAACCAGTCAATCCTAAAGGAAATCAACCCTGAATATTAATTGGAAGGACTGATGCTAAAGCTGAAGCTCCAATACTTTGGCCACCTGATACAGAGAACTGAATCATTAGAAAATATCCTGATGCTGGGAAAGATTGAAGACAGGAGAAGGGGATGCCAGAGGATGAATGAGATGGTTGGACGGCATCACCAACTCAATGGACATGAGTTTGAGCAAGCTCTGGGAGTTGGTGATAGACAGGCAAGCCCGGTGTGCTGCAGTCCATGGGATCGCAAAGAGTTGGACACTACTGAGCAACTGAAATGAACTGACTGATAGAGAATTTACTTAGTCCCTGGGTGAAGAGGTCAGCTTGCTTCAATTTGTGCATCTCAGTTCCTGTTGGGCTAAACCAGGCTTGGCAAACTAGGGCTTGTGGGCCAACTCCACCCTATCACCCGCTTTTGTAAATAAAGTTTTATTGGAACAGCATTACCCATTTATTTACGTATTTTCCAGGGCTGCAAAAGCAGGTTGAGTAAATGCAAGATGGGCTGGCCTGCAAAGCTGGAAATGCTTATTATCTGGTATTTGCAGAAAAAGCTTGTCCACCCCTTGAACCAAACTGTCCCAGACTATCTTGCCAGCTCCAAATTCTAAATCCTCACCAACTGAACTTTGCTTCCATTAAAGTAATTCAACAGTGCACACAGCATTAACAGGAATAAAACTGGCTTTATGAAAGGAAACCAAACCCTTGAGCGGGCCAGGGAGCTATTTCCCACATACCACAAAATTCTGCAGACTTCCCCCTCCAATTAGCCGACGGGATGTGTCAGGGGCCTGCCTGGATCGCACGGCAGTGGGACCCCACTCCTATCCAAGAAAAATGACTTTTCCTCTTACAGTTCACATCCCCTCCCGTTCAGCACTTCTTTGATCCTCCCTCGGCCCCAGGTTCTGCAGGAGAGGCCAAAAGAAGAGGAGAAGTCTCTTTCTTGAGTTCCACACGGAAAGCTGCTCTGGCCAGACCCCACCCAGCGCTGCGGAGGCCAGCAGAAATCCGATGTTTGTGTCTATTAATCATAGGCAGAATCTGCAACTCGAGCCCGTGTACCAGAAATGAATGGAAAAAGTGCAACCTGACCACAAAAGTATTATTTTATAAATAAGGCCCTTCAGTAGTGGTTAATTGGACACACGTTTTGTAAGATTTGGGGAACGTTAAAACTATCATACTCACATTGACAGTCTGGGTTCGTGTTACAGTGGTGGCCATTTTCTGGGCCCTGGCAGGCCCCAGGTTGCAAATTCCAGCTCCAAGACTTATTTTCCCTGAAGGATGTCACTTCTCCACCCCCACCCTTAAGCAAAAAAAAAAAAAAGATCAAGATGGACTGAGTGTATGTTTAACAGCTCTGTAAATCACTCAACATACTCGAATCTCATCAAAATTCTGCCAGAAATGATTTTCACGAAAGCAGATGGCCTGATTCGGAAACTCATTTGGTACGCTTTATTTTCCACCAGATTTCGATGAGTTCCTACTGTGTGTCAGCCCACGCCATGCACTGGGAGTAACTGAGGGAGTTGTGTCTAATACATGGATCTACAGCCAAGAGAAAGAGAAAACTGCAGGGGTGGGAAATAGGAGAGAATGTCCAGGAATACAGAAAACCAGCTGCAAAGATCATGAGATGCAGATCAGGCCCCTGTGTGTTCTGGGGCCATTTAAAATTCACAAAAATCTCATGGAGACCGAAGATTGAATTCAAGACAAGTTCTGAGTACTGTCTCCCACTTTCCTCATGTTCTGTGGCTGATGTGGGAACAATGCAGGGACTTGGCCACACTAGAGGGACAGCTAGAAGGTAGGATGACAGGTTGAGAGGCCAGAAACTTCATACACTTTATCATTGATTCCTCAAATGACACCAAAAGGCAAGATCAATTATTATACCCAGTTGTCAGATGAGCAAACCAAGTCTCCTGAGTTTCTCAGTGCTGCCATCAAAATGTTCTTGGGTGGAGAAGAAAATGGCAACCCACTCCAGTACTCTTGCCTGGAAAATTCCATGGATGGAAGAGTCTGGTAGGCTACAGTCCATGGGGTCGCAAAGAGTTGGACATGACTGAGCAACTTCAGTAGTTCACTGGTAGAAGAAAATAGCATGTAAGCTGGGGACTTGGAAGGTCTTTCCATATCCACCTGCTGCAAAAGCAAAATTGCTTTGAAATCTGAGTTTTTTACAAAAGAATTTTATTTATTTATTTTTAGCTGTGCTGGGTCTTCGTTGCTGTGCTCAGACTTTTTCTAATTGCAGTGAGTGAGGGCGGCTCTCTAGCTGTGATGGGGGGCTTCTCACTGCAGTGGCTTATCTTGCTGCCGAGCACAGGCTCTAGGGCGTGAGGGCTTCAGTAGTTGTAGTGCATGGGCTCCGTAGTTACAGTTCCTGGGCTCTAGAGCACAGTAGTTGTGCTCAGTTAGTCGTAGCACACAGGCTTAGGTGCTCCTTGGCATGTGGGATCTTCCAGGACCAGGAATCGAACCCATTGTCTCCTGCATTGGCAGGCAGATTCTTTACCACTGAGCCACCAGGGAAGCTCTGAAGTCTGATTTTTAGTGAGTTGTCTTTTTGTATTCTTCTCTATAGTGTTCTTGCCTGGAGAATCCCAAGGACAGGGGAGCCTGGTGGGCTGCCGTTCATGGGGTCACACAGAGTCGGACACAACTGAAGTGACTTAGCAGCATCTATAACATTTCTCAGTCTGTTTTTGCATAAAAACAATGTTTTTAATGGTCTATCAGTAATTCCAGAAATGTCCCCTGAAGCAAAATTTTAATAAAATTAACTTTCCCAGAGGACGTGCCTCATTTCTTCAAGGGCTTTTCCAAATCCTTCACTGCTGACTTTATCTGGAGAGCAAACATGCTCCCCGCTAAGAAGCTTGGTTAGAGAGCAGGACTTGTAAACTAATGGCCACTGGCCCTCTCGTTTTGTTTGGCTTGTGTGGTAGTTTTAAGTTTTCACACACATATACATGCACATCCAGATTTCCAGGGGCTCTTGAAAAATAGCTCTTATGTGTCCCCGAGTAGTGGCAGCCCCTTCGGGCTGGGCATGGGTTCTACAGCTTACCCAGTCCCCACCGCTCCCTAGTGTCCTATACCCAGACAACGTCACTGACTTATATACTTGTTTGGACTCTGGAGACATTGGATACGGGTTCTTGTCTTGGACCTATTGGCATTTGGGGTTCAAAGAGCTAAAGAGCCACTAGGTCCTCCTTGGAAGGAAGAAAGAAAAGTCCATCACGAAAGAGCCCTGTAGGGCCATGCCAGGCAACATGGAGGGAGGAAAATAGCCTCTGTGATGCTCAAAGAAGTCGTTTTATTTTCCACTCTACCTCTGATGCTGCTCGGGGTGATGGATTAGAGAAGCTCGTTTCCTTTGGTTGGGAAAAAAAAAAAAAAACCAAAATGCAAAAGAAAAAGCCAGTGTTCGATAAAACGTGGCGGCATGACGCAATAGTGCTTGGAACCCGTGGAGTGGAGCTGTTAATTGCTTCCTTCCCAGGGATGGGATGCTGGTTCGCCCCCTCTCATGCACTGGGGTGTGTTTGTCAAAGAAAGTATCAGCCTCCCATAACTCTCTGAAATGATACAATACATCACTTGAAAGTAAGCTAGGATCAACACGTTGTTAACCGTTTGATCTCGCAAGTCAGAATTAATGATAGGTATTTTGCACAAAGAGAATAAAATGAATGTTAAAAGCCTATTTACGTTAAGTAAAGACATTCCTGCTGCATCAGGGTTGAGTTGGAGGCGATTTCCTGCGGCACAGCTGTTCCACGTTTGTTAGTCTGCGGGTGGGTGGCAGCAGCCAGTAATCAGAGACAGACTGAGGGTGCGGGAGCTGGTCTGATGAGGGGACAGGAATCTTCCAGTGGAAGATCCCAGGGACCGCCTGGGAAAGGGGGGCCCCCAGGCCATGCAGAACAAACTCCTTCAGAGCTTTGGGAAGAGTCGGGGATCAGTTTCTTCATCTGCAAAATGGACTTCATTCGTTCATTCTGAAAATACTCAGAGAGCCTGGGCTGGGCATGCGCGTTCTAGTGGGGAACAGAACCAGGTTCCTACCTTTGTGGATCTTACATTCTGAGCAAATCTATTTTAATAGGTAGAGAAACAAGAAGATTTAGAAATAATAATAATTTTAAAACTTCTAGGGGCAGGAGAGATAAATTGGGAGATTGGGATTGACATATATGTGCTTGTTTGTTTTAGTCGCTGAGTCGTGTCTGACTCTTTGCAACCCCATGGACTGTAGCCCTCAAGGCTCCTCTGTCCATAGAATTTCACAGGCAAGAATATTGGAATGGATTGCCATTTCCTTCTCCAGAGGATCTTCCTGACCCAGGGACTGAACCCATGTCTCCTGTATTAACAGGCAGGCTGTTTACCACTGAGCCACCAGGGAAGCCCATATATGAAACAGATAACTAGTAAGAACCTATTGTACAATAGGAACTCTACTCAATGCTCTGTAATGACCTATATGAGAATAGAATCTAAAAGAGAGTGGAGATATATATTTATATATATATATATGTTTATGTGTCACTAATTTTGCTGTACTGCAGAAACTAACACAATACAAATCAACTATACTCCAATAAAAATTAATTTTAAAAAGCCCTCTAGGTCATGATGATACTAATAAGAGAACAAACGGAATGAGATATGCCCTAAAAGGACCAAGATTGGTGGTCAGGGACTGAGGAGGTGATGCTGGAGTTGAGCCCTTAATGCGTGTAGGTGGAGTAGCCAGGCAAACACTCAGGGGCAGAATGTTCCATCTGCTACTGAAGCCCGTGCAAAGGCCCTGAGGCAGGACAGGGCTTGGGGATGTTCAAGCTACAGCAAGATGCTGGAAGGTGCTGGAAGCAAGGAAGGGAGCAGAGTGGAGGGAGAAGATGCTGGAGAAGCAGGGACAGTAATGTGGAAGGCTCTGGACACCAAGAGCCTGGCTGCTGTGTCAAGTATAGTGGGGGCTCCACTAGAAGAATTTCAATGGGAGCATAATGAGATTTGATTTTCATTTAAAAAGTTCTTTGACCCTGGTTGGAGACAGGGCGGGCAGTGGAATCAGGAGAGCAGGTTCAGGTCACTGGCAGGGACGCTCCAAATAACTGTTTTGGTTTTTTTTTTTTTTTGCAACAGCATTCAGTGCTTCTAGGGAGTTAGAGGTTAGGATTTAGAAAATGTTTAGAAAAATCCCATAGCATGGGGGTGAAGGCTCACACAGGAGAGGCTCAGTACACACAGAGTTGACTTCCTGCACAAGCAAGCCTGCTTCTTGAGCTCCTTTCTCCCTCTGACCACGACGGACCTTGCACGGAGACCCTTTAATTTCTCAGATTCATAAATTTGCTGTGACTGCCCAGACAAATGAGAGGTTTTCTGGAGAGGATCAGGGACCATCAGAGAGGGCTTCAAAGCTGGCTCAGCTCCTCTGCATGGACTGAGTTTCTTGTCCATTGGACAGCTCCTGGGGTGTGAAGGCCAGGGAAGGGAAATCACTGAGGTCCTAGACAGACACCTCATCAGAGATCCATTCCCTAGTGGGAGCAAGGAATGGCCACCGAGCAGCAAAGAAAGCAACTGGTCTCATTTCAAATGTTCCAAGTTAGTTTTTTCATCAAATATCGGTTTGAATTAAGTTCTATTTTCCATTAAAAATAAGACCTTTATATTGCAAAGAATTTTCACCTGTTCAAGTTTATATCCATATTCAACGAACGCTGTTCTGAACACCCCTGCTGGTGAGAACATTTTAGGTAGGGCACAGACCTTTCAGATTTTTTGTGTTTACTTTTAATTGTATTGGAGAAAATATAACAAGCACATCAAACACATGACTTAAAATTGCTTATGTGTGTGTGTTAAGTCACTTCAGTTGTGTCCGACTCTGTGCGACCATATGCACTGTAGCCCACCAGGCTCCTCTATCCATGGGATTCTTCAGGCAAGAATAATGAAGTGGATCGCCATGCCCTCTTCCAGGGGATCTTCCTAACTCAGGGATCAAACCTGAATCTCATGCATTGGCAGGTGGGTTCTTTACCACTAGCGCCACCTGGGATGCCCTGGAATTGCTAAAGTCAAGGCTAAAGTGGGTATTTAAGTGAGGAAAAAGAAAGCAGGGTTACAGTTGATTTATATAAAATGCCGAATGATAATTTGGTTATTTTATGGGTACAAGTAAAAATCATGGAGTGACTGAGCCTGGGGAACTCTTGCTCAGCAGATGGTTGCAAATCTAGAGAACACACTTGACATGTGCTATTGTCTCCAGGTGATAGGTGACAAAACAGGTGATAAATACGTATCTCAAGTCATATATCTGGTTACATGCCAGGGACCAGATGATAGATTTTTTTTTAACCCTTGGTTCAAGGGTTAAGCCTCTACTGGGCTAAGAAGTCACCTGTTATAACATGTGATTTTTGCAAACTCACCCCAATATAGCATTTCTCAAGATGGTGACTGCAGCCATGAAATTAAAAGACGCTTACTCCTTGGAAGGAAAGTTATGACCAACATAGATAGCATATTCAAAAGCAGAGACATTACTTTGCCAACAAAGGTCCGTCTAGTCAAGGCTATGGTTTTTCCTGTGGTCATGTATGGATGTGAGAGTTGGACTGTGAAGAAGGCTGAGCGCCGAAGAATTGATGCTTTTGAACTGTGGTGTTGGAGAAGACTCTTGAGAGTCCCTTGGACTGCAAGGAGATCCAAACAGTCCATTGTGAAGGAGATCAGCCCTGGGATTTCTTTGGAAGGAATGATGCTGAAGCTGAAACTCCAGTACTTTGGCCACCTCATGCGAAGAGTTGACTCATTGGAAAAGACTCTGATGCTGGGAGGGATTGGGGGCAGGAGGAGAAGGGGACGATAGAGGATGAGATGGCTGGATGGCATCACTGACATGATGGACGTGAGTCTCAGTGAACTCTGGGAGTTGGTGATGGACAGAGAGGCCTGGCGTGCTGCAATTCATGGGGTAGCAAAGAGTCGGACATGACTGAGAGATTGATCTGATCTGATCTGAAGGCTTCTCTAGAAGCAGAGAAAAACATGATAAAATGTGATAAATACCACTTTGTTCTTATTTTGCCTTCAATAGCAGTGACTCTCAACCAAGGGTGACTTAGCTCCCAGGGGATGTGACAATGTCTGGAGACGTTTTGGGGTCACAGATGGGGGTGAGGATGTGGTGGATGGAGGCCAAAGTGATGTTTACCATCCTCCCAGGCCCAACTCAGCCCCCACGGCAAGAAAGGAGTCACTCCAAATGTCAGTCATGTTCAGGCTGAGAAACACTCTAGGTCCTAATGAAGACCCATCTTACTTATTTCATGAAATCAAATCTCAGACTGAAGGACTGGAAATTCATCTCTCTATTGCATTACTAACGATTACCCAGAAATTAACATTTTGTTGGCCAAAACGTGGGGACTGTTTTCTCATGAATAGCTCTCATATAATAATATGACTAATAAGAGCAAATGTTTATAGAGTCTTCCTGTCATACCAGACATGGGCCTGAGGACTTTGCATGTAATCATCACCACCATCCAATCAGGTAGGGATAGAAGAGGACTCTGAGGCATAGAGAGGTCAAGCCACTTGCCTGAGTCTCCATAGCCTCTGCCTCAGAGGCAGGATTTGACCTCAGTCATTCTGGTTGCCAAACTGGCGTGACTATGCTGTTGTTCAAAACACTATTGAACATATAGCCTAGCATGTTAGAGTAAGTATTTTCTATGGGATGTACTTTTAAAATGTTCATTATTAGATGGGGGGAAGTGCCACACAGAAGACTTCTGTTTTTCCTGAGTTGGTCTTCATGAAGGAGGACGCACTGCTATTCCAAGTTATTCCCTTCTATTGTAGTTGCTGTTGTTCAGTCCTTAAGTTGTGTCCAACTTATTGTGACCCCTTGGACTGCAGCTCACCAGGCTTCCCTGTCCTTCACCATCTCCTGGAGCTTGCTCAAACTCATATGCATTGATTTGGTGATGCCATCCAATCATCTTGTCCTCTGTTGCCCCCTTCTCCTCCTGCCTTCAATCTTTCCCAACATCAGGGTGTTTTCCTATGAGTCAGCAGTTGCCCTGTTTGGCCTTCATTCCTTTGGGTCCTCTGGTGCCATGTAAACGGAATGGGAGTGGTTCATGGAGAGGGTTTTGTTCAGCTTCCCAGACCCAGGACAGATCATCAGTTTGCTTGAGTGGGATATTCAGGCTGGATGGTGAGAGTAGAAGATTCTGGAACTGTGCAAGTCTTATCATTTCCTTCCAGGGAGCTAAGTTCATCTAGTTCTGGTTCTATTCCAGGCACTATGCAAATGCTTCCTGGCTGCTATTTCATCCCAGTCGCAGCTCTTTGGGGGTAAATATTGTTCATTTTTGTTTTTTATTGGGTAGAGTTCACTTAACAAAATTCAGAACTTTAACCATTTTAAAGTATGCAGTTCAGTGGCTTTTCATGCATTCACAATTTTGTGCAGCCATCACCACTGTCTAAGGCCAGACATCTTCATCTCTCCAAAAAGAGACCTCATACTCATAAAGAAGTCATTCCTTATTCCCCATCCCCCAGGCTTGACAACCACTAGTCTGCTTTCTGCCTGTGTGGATTTGCCAGTTTTGGACAATTTCTATAAATGGAGTCATACAATATGTGACTTTTTGTGTCTAGGTTCTTTCAATTGGCATCTTGGCTCCAAAATTCATCCACGTTGTAGCAGGTGTCAATGCTTCACTCATTCTCATCACTGAATAATATTCCATGGTATGGATATAGTGCAGTAGGCAATGGCACCCCAGTCCAGTACTCTTGCCTGGAAAATCCCATGGATGGAGGAGACTGGAAGCCTGTAGTCTATGGGGTCACCGAGGGTCGGACACGACTGAGCGACTTCACTTTCACTTTTCACTTTCATGCATTGGAGAAGGAAATGGCAACCCCCTCCAGTGTTATTGCCTGGGGAATCCCAGGGACGGGGGAGCCTGGTGGGCTGCCATCTATGGGGTTGCACAGAGTTGGACACGACTGAAGCGACTTCGCAGCAGCAGTATGGATATAGCACATTTTGTTCATCCATTCATCAGTTGATGAATGTTTGGGTAGTTTCCCCTTTTTGGCTCTTGTGAATAATGCTTCTATGAATACTCATGTACAAGTTTTTGTTTGAACACCTGCTTTCAATTCTCTTGGGTATGAAATTTAGGAGTGAAATTTCTGGGTCCTGTGCTAATACCATGCTAGATAAAGTCTTAAGTTCACTTGACAAATGGAAAATCTCATGGTGTAAACTTGCCCAAGATCACTCAGTAGTAAGCATTAGGGTTGGGATTTGAATGCAGGCCATGAGGCCATAGCCACTGGGCTCCCCTGCCTGTCATAAAGGAGGCTTGGAAGAAATTGCACACAGATCAAATGACACAAATGCTCATTTATTTCTGTTAACTTTTATATCCTTTTGGTTTAATTTTATTTCATTATAAAAGTAATCTTTTCTCTTTGTGGCATGACAAATGATTTTTAAAAGCAAGTATATATTTTTAAAAGTCCACACGATTAATGGCCCATATGCTTTAACCCTTTAAGGTTATTCTTAACATAAGTAAACACAGTGATGGCATGATACCCTAACAGAGTGGCGCTCAGCTTTAATCATTTTAACCCGGGGAGGGAAGGTTGAGCCTCGATGGCCCTGGGCTGTGCCATCCCAGGAACCCGAGTGATGGGGACTCTGTGGGCCTCAGCTGAGCCATCCCAGGAAGCTGAGGACTGATGGCCAGTGACAGTGGCCCTGAACCAATAGCATCAGGCACTGGGTCGTGCAGCGCCGTCTGATTTATGTTCATTCTCAGATAAGATGCTATCTTCTCTCTCACTTTTTTCTTTTCTTCTCCCAAATGCCTGTTTGAAAACTACTGGAGAATGTCCTCTCCCCAAAATGAGGTAGAGAACGTTTGAATCAAATAAATACATACATGGGGTCCAAGATTCAGAAGATTCAATACAAGACAGAATCAGAAAGAATCCTGAGGACACAGGGGACCCAGGCCAAGAGAACACTGAACCCACCTTGTCAGAGAAGTCTTCAGGAGTAATTTCTTCAAGAAGACAAGCTTAACAAAACACCCAATGTCCCTGAAGATTTTGAAAAGAGACTTAAATAAATAAGTGTTTGGATTCGAATTACTGTTATGTATATAGAAAATTCAACCAACATAAAACATTGAAAAATCATTTCAGTCCAGGAAAAACAAGATACACTGGAAAAGACAAAGTAATCATAATATACTACCTTTGAATATGGTTTACCTTTGAATAGACAGCATGCTCTTGTTTAGTTGATAAGTCGTGTCTGACTCTTCACCATCCCTCGGACTATAGCCTACCAAGCTGCTCTGTCTGTGGGATTTTCCAGGCAAGAATGCTGGAGTGGGTTGCCATGTCCTTCTCCATCATTCACATTTTTTTAGATAAGGAAACTGAGGTTCGGACAGGTGGGCTGACTTGGTGTAGGGAATTGGCTGGTCTGGGAGCCAATCCAGCTCTTTCTGACTGTAAAGCCAGGGAGGTTTATTTATTATTTACTCTCTGCCTTTATATTCATCATTGCACTTGATTCACAGCAAACCTGTGAGTAGGTACTTTCATCATTTCAATTCCTGGTCAGGGAGCTAAGATCTCACATGCCTCATGGCAAATATATTATGTGTGTGTATATATATATATATATATATATATATATATAAAGCAGAAGTAGTCTTGTAACAAATTCAATAAAGACTAAAAAATGGCCCACATCAAAACAAAACAAATCTAAAACCACAACAAAAAAGGACGTCACACATCAGCACAGATACCCCTGTTTATTTTAAATTGGTACGTAATACTATGGTTTTTGAGTGCTGACTCTATGCTGAGTGCTAACAGAATATACTGTTTAACTTAATCTTTCAAGCACCCCTGAGAGGAGAGTACTACCCATGAGCAGATTTAGATGCAAAATTGAAGACTTGGGGTTCTGTCACCAGCTATGGCCACACAGCCCTGAGAGTAGGAACTGGAGTCAAACCCAGGCACCCACACCCAGAAGGCAGCCACATGGAGGCGCTCCCTGGTCGATGGCCACAGAGCTCTAACTCCTCCACCACGGCCTGTGGCTGGTGGCTGGGGTCTGTGGGTGCATGGCGTGGCCCTGTATTGTCCCTAGAGACTCATGCCCTGCACCAGCACACCACCTCCACTTTTAAATGTTTTTCAAAATATTTAGCAACACACAGCCTGAGTGTGGTGCTGGCTGTCCCACTGGGTGAATGCTGTCCCTGTAGACGTTGGGCTGGGGGAAGTGCAAGAGGCACATTCAAATGGCTCTTTGCCGACTTGCAACTTTTGGCTGCAACCAAAGTGAAGACCAGCTCAATTCTTCTTCAAGAGCAGGCAGGTGCCAGGATTTCCTGTGTCTCCCCAGGTGCTGCCTGCAAGCCCTGACTCCCAAGCCTCTTCAAATGCAGAGCCCCAGGCGGGAGGACAGAATCTGGAAGATGCTGGGATTGTGAACAGCTTTGGAGAAGTAGCCAAGGGGATATGGGTTGGGATGGGAGTAGGGGGTAGGCTCTGATGCCTGGCCCTCCATGTGCAGGGCAGATGCAGGACGGGAAACAGGAACCACATCAAAGTGGTGGGAGCCCAGGCCAGAGTGGGTGGGGGCTGAGGAAGTGTACAGCACGCTGATAAAAACCCAAGCCCCACAGAGCCACCTCCATCTGCAGGCATGGAGCCTGGACCAGAGGCGTGAGCAGCAGTGATGTCGGCAGGTCCAAGATGGCACTGAGAACTCAGGCTTCTTGGTCAGGGGGTCACCATTGCCAGTAAAGGAGCCCGAGGGAGCATGTCCTGCAGGGGTTAGGATCACAGGCTGTGGATCCACAGGGCCTGGGCGCAAACCATAGCTCAACAAATTGCTAGGATTGTGGTGATGATTGCAAAACTCTGTGAATATACTCAAAATATTGACTTGTGTGCTTTAAGTGGGTGAGTTGTATGGATGTTATGTTTAAAAGCATTAGTGACTCAGTCGTGTCTGACTCTTTGCGACCCCATGGACTGTAGCCCGTCATGGTCCTCTGTCCATGGGATTCTCCAGGCAAGAATGGTGGAGTGGTTTGCCATTTCCTACTCCAGGAAATATTTAATTATACTTAAAAGGTGCTTTTTAAATTCCAAAGTGCTGGACAGTGGCTGTTATGATGATGATCACAGCACAGCACTCACATGCATGTGCTCACACACTCACATTCACATGCACACACACAGTCCTGGCTGCCTGAGTGCCAGACCTGCGCCACTCCCCTGCTGGATTCTCCCTGTTTATTCTTCATCTTTAGGAAAACACATCTGCTGCCAAGTCCTCCAGGGAGAAGCCCTGAATAAATACACCAACTAGGAGGAATCCTTCCTGCTGCAGACTTCATTCTGTGATCTGCAGCAGAAACTGGTCATCAGGAGTCTGGTGGGACACGTGATACGGACCCTCCAAACTCTCCCCAGGGAAGGGACAGCTTGCTGACCTTATCAGGAGGTGCACAGCTTTCTTGCCTTGGTTCAGGCTGCAGATGACTGCTGGCTGAGGAGACTGGTGCCCAGATACAGGGCTCCCCAGAGGAGTCAACATTCAATTATGTTGCGGAGACTCAGTTGGGGGCATCTCTTCTCGTCCTCTCTCTTTCTCCCTCTTACCCCTCTCTCTTCCCTCAGTTTTTGTGTGTGTCCATCTCTGACCCTCGGATTCTCTTCCTATCTTTTCCCATTTCTCCTCTCATCAGCATGTTTGTAGCTACTTTCATAGCTACAAAATGGCTGCTGTACCTCCAGACATCACACCCACATTCCAGGCAGGAAGAAAAGGCAAAAGGGACATTAAGCAATGCCTCAAAATATTTTGCAGGTATTTATGACAGAGACACAAATCAGTAAATGTTTGAATGCTCCTTCTTTTACCTAAGCACCCCAGAACCACCACCACTAAGGAAGATTTTTAAATTTCGCTTGCTCAATGTTTTCCTTCTTCTTTCCTGCTCTATAAAGTGCTCAGCCTATTCCGGGGCTTCTGTGAAATAGAAATGGAAGAATAGATAGAAGCAGAGGAACTGGCAAAGCAGGAGGCACAGGAAGGGGAGAGGGAGGGACTGACCCGGCTTGGGAAGTCTTGGCAGTTGTGACAGTTCTGGCACTAAAGCCCTGTGGGCTTCCACCAAACCTGCACTTACCCCACCGACAACCAGCATTTTAGCTCATTCATTCATTCTTTCTTTCTCTCAATCCCCCATTGATCTCTCCCTTACTTCAACAAGAACTAAGGGGTTCCTCTCTCAGATGGTGATGTGATAACCTTGGACTTGTGAGCCTCCCCCAGAAGACTGTCGGCTCTTTTGGTTCCTTTGAGACTGGGAGTCCAGCATGCTGTCTGTTAGACAAATGAAGGAATGCAGGGATGTGCCACAGTGCTTCTCGGAGAAGGACCCTGGGTGAAAAAAAAAAAGCTCAAATAGTCAGAAATTTTCTCCATGTCCCCTTGATGTTGGAATCTTGCTGTGATACTCTGGTCTGGTTCTCCTCTGTGGTCAGGACCCAGGAAGCCTGATTGGACCATCTTATAGCACCTGTGCTGTTACAAAGCCTGGAGCATCACCTTGAGGGGATGGAGGCAGGTAGACATGCCTCCACACTGGCCAGCCTCTTCCCTCCCACAGGACCTGTGGGGCAAGTCCTTGCTTGGTCCTCATTTGTTACTGGATGTCAACGTGTCAGTGCTGGGGGAACCAGGATTCCAATTAACTGTGGTCTCACTTGGCTGAAGGTTGGCTAAAGACCTGCTCTTTCCTGTACCTCCTGTCTCAGGTGGTGGCAGTCTACACCAGGGTGGGGATAATTTCCACCTTGAGCAGGTGGGTCCTCGAAGAATGATAAGCCTGATAACTGTAATAACAGCAATAATAACACCAGTCATCATGTACTTATGATGTTCCATACTCCAATGTGCTAAGCTCATGATATTTATTTTTCTTTTTAATTTTCACTCCAGCTCTATGAGATAGATGCTAATAATTATATCCATTTTGCAGATAAGGAAACTGAGGCTCAGGGAAGCCAGATAACACAGCCAATAAGTGGGTGGCGGTGGGACTTAATCGGAGGCGTATCCACCATCAAGGCACACATTTTGGTCCATGCTCCCCACCAGTCACCCTTCTGCCTGCCCTCTACCAACTGCCTGGTGTTGCACTTTCCTTGCTCTTCATGGGAGTTAACGTACTCTAAAGCTAAGCTCAACTCATACAAATATTTACTTTTTAATTTTAAATGCTAGTTTATCCAAATGCATATGTAGTTGGTAGAGTAGAGGGTGCAGACGTGTGTGGTCAGTCACTTCAGTCATGTCGGACTCCTTATGACCCTGTAGCCTGCCAGGCTCTTCTGTCCATGGAACTCTCCAGGCAAGAATACTGGAGTGGGTTGCCATGCCCCTCTCCAGGGGATCTTCCCCACCTAGGGATTGAACCCATATCTCCTGCGTCTCCTGCATGGCAGGTGGATTCTTTATTGCTGAGCCACCAGGGAAGAAGCAACTTACAGAGTAGTAGTGACCAGACAAAAAGGCACCTTCCCTGTGTCAGTGCCCAGGGATGAGACTGGGGTGCAGAGGAAGACCTGCTGACTCCCCTTCCGTCTTACACAGGCTGTTGCCCTAGAGACAGTGAGAACATCACTTCCAGCTCTGCTAGGTTGTGAGTAAGCCCTTCCAAGCTCTTCCATGGAGACTGTTCCTCTCCAGCCCTAATGACCAGCCTGCTCTCTGCATTTCCAGGTCTTGTTTGGACTGGAACAATTTAAAATGCTCTCTCGTAATTACAGAGGTTTTGCAGGCGGGGGCTGAGCCTCCGGGAGGCCACTGGACCTGCACGTCTCCGCCACAGCCAGCAATTTCAGTAATGATAGTCATGCCTGCCGTTTATCTTTGGGGTTTCCAGAAATACAGGGACTTCTCCAGACACTTGTGACTGTCTGTGATATGAGTGATTCAGTCTGCGTCATCCTCTGAGGCCGTGAAGACCACCGTCTGGACAAGCCAGAGCACTTTCAGTGGCCGTTCAGGGAACATCAAACTTAGGTGAATTCAGACAATTGACAGGGTGAATAAGACTTCAAAGCTGCAGCCGGAGAAAGACAGTTTTTCCAGGATTCAGGGATTTCCTGGGATGTAGGACTTCCAGTTTTAAAACCAAGAAAGTCCTGGCCAAAGCAGAATGATTTTGTCACCCTATTCCTGGTGAACCCAGGGAATTGAACATACATTTTTCTTTGCTCCGTCCATAAACTGTGTTAAAAAGGTAAAAATAAGTTTTAAATAAAGATATGACTCAGATGGTAAAGAATCTGCTTGTAATGTAGGAGACCTGGGTTTGATCTCTGGGTTGGGAAGATCCCCTGGAGAAGGGAACGGCAACCCACTCCAGTTTTCTTGCCTGAGAATTCCATGGGCAGAGGAGCCTTGGCGGGCTACAGTCCATGGGGTCGCAAAGAGTCAGACACGACTGAGTGACTGACACTTTCATATATGAGAATAAAGAGCTGAAAGAGTGAAAAGAAAGAGTAGTTTCTTCTAGAAGGCACTAATGTCCAGATTTAAGGTGCCCATGTCCCCATAACAATAAAATTCAACGTGATGAGTATTCAATTCATCTGTATCCCCACTGCAGGTAAGAGCCAGTGCTGAAGAGGTGGGTAGGTCACAGCTGATCTTTATTATAAATCTGGTATTATAGTTTAGCTCTTTATTTACCTCTGCACTAACAGAAGCTAAATTTAATAAATAATAAAAGGAGAGTTTTCTATGGATAAGAAAAGGAAGAAAAGGAATTGATTTTGTATACATCTGCAAAACAGGGGGTGGTGGCGGGGTGGTCTACTTTCAAGCACAGCTGGATTCCGCAGCTCAAGTGATGTCACCAAAGGCTAGGATGGCTATGCAACCCAATTTGGGACGTTTGTAGTTTTAGCCCAGAAGTATCCACACTCCAGGGAAAGCTGTCTCTCCCAGGCACGCTGGGCTGGTTGGTCACCCCTGCAAGAGCCCAGGTTTTCTGTCTCTCTGCCCTGCCCTCCTTGGGGTCGGCATCTATCAGATCCCACAAGGCGGCCCCTCAAACGTTTGTGTCAGCCCATGCCGGGTGTCTGCCTCTGTTAATGTCACTACCTTTTTTTTTAATATTAAAAAAACCTTCTTACTCCAATTTTATTTTAAATCTTCCTATTTTTCGTGCATGTAAGTTTTTTGTTAAGCTTCCCAGCAAACCTTTTTTTGGGAAGCAGTCCATCTATAAATCCTAAGTCAATAAATACATCACTCTCCTTCCCACAGCTGTCCTGGTGGAACCAGTGTTCACAACAGACCCGCCAGGCTTCCCAATGGGATGGATGGGACCCACTGAGCAAAGTGAACTCTAGCCTGAATGATTGCATTTGCTCCTTTAGAGCAGTCAGTGAGCAGGACATTAGATACTTTTGTGTGATTGTGAATCCCTCTCAAAAAATTAATTAAAATTAATTTTGAATTAAATATTAGTTCAAATTAATTTTAAATCCATTCAAAATTAATTCAAAATACCAAATTCAAAATTCAATAGAATAGCTCATCAGCATACGTAAAAGGAAAAAAAAAGATATATCAAATATTGGTGAGAGTGTCCAAAAAATGGGATTCTTACCCATTGGTGGGGAGAACGTAGCTTCAGTCACCTGGCAGAATCAGCCAGAGCAGAGGATTCACAGATCCTGTGACCCAGCTCTGCTAGTCTGTTCCTAGTGGGAGACCCCCAGAGTTAAGAGCGTTCACAGCAGCATTTTCTAATTAAACAGAAACTGGAAACTACCAAATTCCCATCAACAGCAGGATGGCTGGTCACACAATTCAATATTATATAGCCACGAAAATGAAACAAACTGCTACTAAGCACAGCAAGATGGGTCATAATGTTGAGAAAAAGAGGCCAGTGTTGTGGAACAAGTATTATACTATTTTGTTTGAATAACTTTCCAAAACTGGCAAAACCAACCCATGGAGTGAGCGTTTCAGGCAATGATTACTCTGCGAGGTGGGGTGATGATGTGAAGGGCACCTCTAAGGATCATGATCCTATGGCTTGATTGATTTTGGGTGCAGAGACTCACTTTTGGTTCATATTGTGACTATCCTGCATAGCTATCATACTTCAGTAGAAAACTGAAAATAACTACATGAGCGTAATCTTGATCATGTTCCCCTTGTCCAAGGGTTGTGGGGACCAGGCTGAGAGTGACCCCCCCCCCAATTATCCCATCTCAACTGAAATGTCACCATCACAGCCCCATGAATTCTCTATGGACCCTGTCATTATCTCTCTGGGGGGTGTTTTCTCTGGCTGGTGGGTTGTCACTCGCTTGTCTGTTTCCATTGGTTGATTGTGTTGTCTCTGCTTTGCCTCCTCGCCTATTGAGCGCGGGAGAAGAGGAGGCTGTCTGTCTTCCTCCTGCTCTGTGCTCTGTTTCCAGAACAGTGTCTGGTGCAGAGGCAGAGCTGAAGCTGAAGCAGTCCTTGTAAGGGCTGGATGTTGAAAGAACTGGTCAGGCATCTGTCCACAGAACAGAGGCACGGAAGTGTGTGCAGTGTTTATATCCAGGGAGAGGAGAGCATGGAATAGGTGGGTGATGTTTCATCTTTTCCCGTACGCAGTTCTTTATTTTCAAATCTGGGATCAGGAATAATCACTGTTAACCAAAGGAGCATTCTGAGGATGAGTCATAGGCAGCCAGAGAAAGGCTTAAGGAATGACATTGATGGTGAGCACCCCACAACCAATAGTAGGGACGGGAGGTCACAGCTGAGCAAAGGCTGGGAAGAAATGCCACCTGGGTGAGTCCATCCTGTGTCCCTGGCACTCACAGGCCCTGTCTGGTTGAGGATATCTGGGCAGGAGCTGTGGCAGGTCTCTATACACACGTGACTTTCTGTGGGTGTCACAGACCAGGCACGACAGACTCTGCCAATGTCATGCCTGCACACGCAGGCCTCCAGCCCGCCAGACTATTTATACCCCTGGAATGTCACTGGGCCCCCAGGAAGCAAAGACCCCATCAAGGTCACGGCCGCTACCCTGTCTCGGCCCTGGGCATCTGAGAAGCCCCACTCAGGGTTATCACCAGGCCCCTCAAGATAAGGAGCCTCCGCTTGGCCCCACTAATGGTATTATTTTAGGGACCACTCAGAAGGACAGGCTGGGATGGAGGCCCGGGTCATCTGTCATCCTTGCCTTCATTAACACGCAGAACAAGAATGGAACAAAGACCAGTGCTTGTGTGAAGGGCTGGAGAGGCTCCGCTGAGCTGGAAAGTCATTCTACCCAAAGACACTTGGGAAAGACATTTGCTTAGAGCAACTCTCCATCTGCCCCTGGATGGCCCCACCCCCTACCCACAGGCCAAGTGGGTTGCCAGGTGGAGGGGCAAAGTCATTGCTTCCAAACTCAGGGCTGGACAAAAGGCCTAAGATGATTTCTGCTAAAACATCCTAAAGTTGATCAGATCTGGATTCAGTTAGAAGGGTCAGAGCTCAGATATGTAGTTTCTCTGTTGGCTTTAGCTATCCAAACCATTTTTATTCAGCATTTCTATAACTTCAATAAGTTGGACATGCACACGCAAGCGTCAAGGACAAGGACATGGGCCTCTGAGCAAGTTGTGACAACATCTCAACCCCACCTTCACCCCCCACTGTCCCTCACTCCCACCCCACACACAGGCACAAGCTTTTCTTGGAAATTATTTAGTCTGTTAGTCAGCTCATGGCATTAAATAATGACGTGAGTTTGGAAGAAGACGGATCTGAGGTCAGAGTCATCCTTCTTAATCTCCCCCAGTCCCTTCCTTTCCCAGAGCAGGAAGAGAGGAAGAAACTTGAAAATCAGAGAGTCACTTTCAATGCTCCATTAACACATGCTCCTGGGCACTCCTGAGAAAACATCTCACAGATGATCCCAAATTGTGACCCAAATGCCAAAGAGGACGATCAGGTGGAGCTGACAGACAGCCCCCAATCTAATCTTGATCTGAACTGCCAGGCCCCAGGGGCTAGGGTTAAAGCCCTCTCCTACCAGGAACAGAACCCAAGTCTCCTGATTCGCAGCCTGTTAACAACATTAAAGACATTTATTCACCAAACCACGTCAAGGAAGCTCTGCTGTGTGTCAAACCTTGGGTTGGGCATGCAGGACACCGCAGCAACCTAGAGACCAAGATGGACAACAGCCACATAAATAAGGGAAGCATTCAGTTCGTCAGGTGGTGATGAGCTTTACAGAGAGAAAGCAAGCAGGAAAAAAGACAGGGAGGGCCAGGGCAGAGACTGTAAGTCACCCACAGGCATCAGAGGAGGCTAGCAGGCAAGCTGATTTGGGACAAAGACCTGAAGGAGCTTAGGCAACTGCCTGCAGCTGTCTGGAGGAACAGCTTTCATGGCTGGGTGGCAGGGTGGGGTCGGGGGTGGGTGGTGGGGAGCAGGCACAGCCAGTGCAAAGACCCCGAGGCAGGAGTGCACACTTGGCATGTGGAGACTGGCAAGTGGTGTGGGGCACCTGAAGTGGAGTGTGTGAGGGGAGGGGCAGTTAGCAGGGGTTACAGGAGGCTGATGATACCCCCCCAAAGATGGCCAGGCCCTAAGCCCTGGAAGACGCAAATGTATCACCTTGTAGAAGGTGTGACATAAGTTGGTTTGTATCAACTACTTTCCCTCACAATACTTCTGACACCAAATGTATGGAGGGCTGGAGCGGTTTCTCTCCACATCAACCAGTTCTCCAAACCTCTTGTTGTTCAGTCACTGTTGTGTCCAACTTTTTGTGACTCCATGGACTGCAGCATGCCAGGCTTCCCTGTCCTTCAGCATCTCCCGGAGTTTGCTCAAACTCATGTCCATTGAGCCAGTGATGCCATCCAACCATCTCATCCTCTATTATCTCCCTCTCCTCCTGCCCTCAATCTTTCCCAGCATCAGTCTTTTCCAATGAGCTGGCTCTTCGCATCAGGTGGCCAAAGTATTGGAGCTTCAGTTTCAGCATCAGTCCTTCCAATGAATATTCAGGGTTGATTTCCTTTAGGATTGACTGATTTGATCTTCTTGCTGTCCAATTGTCTCTCGAGTCTTCTCCAGCACCACAATTCAAAAGCATCAATTCTTCAGCGCTCAGGCTTCTTTATTGTCCAAATCTCTGGATATCAACAATTCAATTCAATTCCAACACTATCTCCCCAGAGAGAGCACAGACCCCAGAGTTTAAAGATTCAGGCACCAATCGGAAACCCCAGGTTGTCACCTGCACTTCTATAAATCAGGGGTTCCCACAGCCCCTCTTTGGGTTCAATAATTTGCTGGAATAGCTTTTGCAGGGGTCCCCAGTCTCCGGCCCACAGACTGGTACCTCCTGTCAGGTCAATGGCAGCATTAGATTAGAAATAAAGTCACAATAAATGTAAGGTGGTTGAATCATCCTGAAACCATAACACACCTCAGTCCATGGAAAACCTGTCTTCCACAAAGCTGGCCCCTAGCGCCAAAAAGTTTCGGGACCACTGGGCTACAGAACTCAGCAAGGTGCTTTACTTACTATTACCAATTTATTATAAAGGATACAGCTCAGGGTCAACCATGGGAAAGAGATGCTCAGGACAAGGAGATGGCGGGGAAGGAGCACGCGGCCCCCAGGCCTCCTGAGTTGCCACCTTTCCAGCACCCCCATGCACTCACTCACCTGAAAGCTCTCCAGCCCCTCCTCCAGGTCAGGGCCGGGGCTGAGAGTTCCAACCCCCCAATCACAGGGTCCTTTCCTCTGCTCAGTCTAACTAGCTCATTTGCATAAACTCAGGTAGGGCTGAAAGGAGCCAGTTATGAAAAACCTAAACTTCCTATTCTTCCCATCACTCAGGAAATTCCAAGCCTCTTACAAGCTGTGTGCCAGGAACCAGAGACCAAATCCAAATATTTATCTTTTATTATGTCCCTCCTTGCAAAGGATAGAGGATGTTGAGATGGGGAGATTTCCTAGGTTGTGTGGGTGAGCCCCAACGTAACCACAGGGTCCCTGGAAGAGGGGAGGAGGAGGGCTGGAGAGAGTTGTCAACAGATGCACAGATGTCCCAAACGTCTTCGTTGAACAATGACAGTGGCAGAGGGTGAATCAGACCCTGGGCAGTACTCCTAAGTTCTCGTTCTGTCCACTGGACATGGGGCCAGCTACGGAAGCCTGGGGACCCTGAGCAACATGGAAGCACTCAGAGCCCCGGGCTGCCACCCAGGACACATGCCCTCCCTGGGGGCAGCTGATACAGTCTTACAGCACTGGCCACCGCTGCTAGGACATGACTGTGGCCACGCTGCCATTCTCGCAGCCCTGAGGCAGGACCAGCCCCGGGCCTGCATTCCATGGAGTGGGGGGCTTGAGATCTGGCTCCACTCAGCTACCTCCTCTGCCACCAGAGAGCCGTGGCCAAGATGGGGCGGGTTGGAAGGACCCAGCGCCAGGGAATAAGGCACTGCCCGCCTGGCCCAGGTGCACTTCGCCTCTGTCCAAACAGCTGTCATGACTCCAGAGACTTTGGAGAGCTCTGTGTTTTTCCCCTTCTATTTTTATTTCCTCAAATCTAAGCCCAAGAGAGGCCGGTGCCAGAATCCTGGAGGGACGTGAGCCAGGAGGACCCGATCCACAGGCAGAGGACACCGTGTCTGGAAGAGGTCACTGTGAACATCCCTGGAAAAGATGGATGGCCTCCAACCTGGGGCTCCGAGAAGGCCTGGGTCCTGGGAGAGGGCAGGGGAGGTTGCCCGAGGGGGAAGACCCTGCAGCTGATTAAATAAGGGAGCTGGACTTTGAGCTGGTGCTGACTCCAGGCCCCTCTGCCCAGAACACACGCCCTCTGTGTAATGAGAATTCACCCCTTCTCAAATAAACATTGGTAAGAAGGCAGCCAAGGTCTTCTCCCAGGGGTGGTGAGAGAGCCTGTTCTCAGCTGCCTCTGTGTGTCACCTTGACCAGATGCTACTTCCATCTCAAAAGTAAGATAGAGAGGTCTGAGTGCTCACCCCACTTCCACCTCTGCATATGAGGAGCAGAAGAGGATCACCTGGGGCAGGAAAGATTAAAATGCCACTTTCTCTTGGAAGCCCTCCCGTATTGCTTCATCCAAGCCCCTGTCCTGGTCTTCCTATCGCGTCCTCTCTTGCTCTCAGCATGTTCCATGACCCTGTCGCAAGGCCCGTTTGCGGTTTTCAAAGCCTTTATCTTGCTGCCTTCATTGCTGCCTGACTCACTCTGCTCTGGCTTCCTGGCTGTTCCTCTAGCCTGGCAAACAAGTCCTTCCTCAGGACATTTGCACACGCTAATTCTTCAGGCAAAAATGCTCTTTCCCCTGGTGACCCCATCGCCTTTCCCTGACCACCCTTTCTGAGAGCCTGGCCGCCGACACCACCCTCCCTTCCCTTGCTCATCATTGTTGTTTTTAGTTGCTGAGTCCTGTCTGACTCTTTGTCACCCCAGGGACTGTAGTCCACCAGGCTCCTCTGTCCATAGGATTTCCCAGGCAAGAATACTGCAGTGGTTTGCCATTTCCTTCTCCAGGGGATCTTCCCGACTCAGGGATCGAACATGCATCTCCTGCATTGCAGGCGGACTCTTTACCACTGAGCAACCAGGAAGCCGCTGCTCATTATTGCCACTGAATGGGAGGCACACCAGACACTATGCTCGCTACCCACAGTACTCTTAGGTGCCTACAAAAAATACTTTAATATTTTTTAAGGAGAAGATAAAAATATGATGCAGCCTGATTTATATTCATCTTGATACCAACACAGTCATAATGGAAAACCTGTGTTATTTTGTTTGGAGGAAGAAGCCCAGGTGGCCACGCTGTGGTGCCAGACACTATTGGTTTCCTGTGGCCCCGGAGGACACATGCTTCCCTAAGCAGAGGCTGTGCTTTGCTCCTGTAACTCCAGAGGACACACAAGGAACTAGTGAGTGAGCAAATGAAGGCTTCTGGCCAAAAAGGATGCCTGTGCTGCCCTCAGAGACACCTTTGTGCCTGCAAAGGGAACTGTGGTGTGGACATTTTTGTTTATAGTCTTCCCTCCACTCCACAGCTGACCAGCCTTTCCCCTGTGCTGCATCTGGGTCCAGCATGCCTGGGTGAAGGCTTGGAATGGGTGGGGGAAGCTGGGCTGGGCTCCGACAACACCCTTCCAGTCGTGGGGCAAGGAAGGAGCTGCAGGGCTCGCACAGCAGCACTCACGGCAGCTGGGGGCACAGTGAGGACCACGGAGGTCGGCCAGGATGCCCAAATTCTGCAGCAGGAAAGCAGGTCAAGGTCTCAGGAGAGGGACAGGCAGCTTCATGATGAGGGCTGAATGGTGGTCCCCTCAAAAGACACATCCGCATCCCAATCCCTAGGATATTGGAATGTGACCTGACTTGGAAGAAAGGTCTTTGCAGACGTAACTAAGGATCTCAAGGTGAGATCATCCTGGATTATGTGGGTGAATCCTAAACCCAGTGACAAGTGTCCTTCTAAGAGACACACAAAGGAAGGAAGGACGCAGAAACTTGGAGAAGCCATGTGAAGACAGTGGCAGAGACTGGAGAGGTGCAGCCACGAGCCAAGGATGTCAGCAGCCACCGAAGTGGCAAGAAACACAGCAGGTGCCTTCCCTGAAGCATCTCAGGGAGTGCGGCCCTGCTGACACCTGGCTGACACTTACAACCTTTCAGAACAGTGAGAACACATTTCACAACGGTGAGGACACATCTCTATCATCCTTTGTGATGGCAGCCTTGGGAAACGGATACATTCAACTTCTCCAAAAGACATGAAGAGAGGGAAGGACTCAACATGTACAAGTGAGAATTTTCTGAGCACATGGCCCCATAACCACTGCTAACCCTCCCAGCCTCCCAGCGAGGTCCACATATTGTCATCATTAGGTAACAAAGCAGAAATCAGGTCAGGTAAGCTATACTGTATAGCAGGTGGGGCTATTGGGCCCAGCCAGCAGGGAAGCTAAAGGTTCATCATCATATTCACAGATGAAGTCCCTCAAGCCACTTGGAAGTGGAAAGGAGACCCAAAACCTGAGCTTGTGGTCCAGGAACTCAGCGTGCATTCAGGGACAGATGCAGGGAACTGGGGAAGGTCATTTGGAGAGTTAGGGCTGGGGGCCAGGCTTCCCCACATTTCACAAACAGACCTAGGAGGCTGTAAGATAAACATAGGGTCAAGCCTAGGTGTTGGGTCCAAGCAATTATTATCTGGTGACGTTGAGTAAACACCTTCACCTCTTTGTGCCCTCTTAGAATGGACACTGACAATATCACGCCAAGTGGTGGGAGCCATGGTCCCTGACACAGGTGCTCAGTGAGTGGCACGAGGAGATGAGGCTTCAAGGTGACAAAGAGCAAGAGAGGTGGGAACCAGGAGGGAGTAAGGTGCAAGCCAAAGATGATGTCACCTGCGGCACTTCAGCCAGACACACCTGCCTGTAGGGATCCAACTGGCAGTCTATGGGGAAAGTGAGCCAGAGAGGAGCAAAGGCTTGTCCTCTTCCCCGTGAAGTGTGGCTCATTCAGTCCAGCTTTTTAAAAAATTACTTATTTATTTAATTTTGGCTCCACTGAGTCTTACTTGCTGCATGGGCTTTCTCTAGTTGCAGCAAGTGACAGCTACTCTCCAGTTGCAGTGCAAGGGCTTCTCACTGAGGTGGCTTCATTTGCAAAGCAGGGGCTCCAGGGTGCACGGGCTTCAGTAGTTGTGGCCCAAAGTCTCAGTAGTTGCAGTTCCTGGGTTGTGGGGCACGGGCTTAGTTGCCCCATGACATATGGAATCTTCTTGGACCGGGGATCAAATCGATGTCCTCAGCATTGGCAGGCGGATTCTTAACCACTGGACCATCAGAGAAGCCCTCAGTCCAGCTTTTACTTTCCTACTCTTAATAGAGACATGGGCACACATCAACAGATAACCTACACTTTTAAAAACAGCAGCTGATGTTTGCACCTTCCTGAGCTAGACAACAGGGAGCAGTGAAGACTGCGGCTATACTGCGCTTGGGCTCCAGCCGGAGCCGCCACGCAAGAACAGGGCCTGGGAGAGGCCAGATCTGCCAACTGCTCAGAAGCCAGAATTTGAGATTTTTTTTCACCCCAGCCTTCTGATTTTCAAAAACGTGTTGGCAACGAATTCACTTTTTAAAAATGTATAAACACCATGCACGCAGGAGGAATAAGACACGTCTGCAGGCTGCATCTGGCCCTCTGGTGTGCGGCTCTGGTCTCCAGCCTGGAAGCAGAACAAAAGCTGGATCACGCATCGGGACAATGACAAGAAGGTTTGGAAACCAGGGGCTGGAACTTGTTAGGAGCGGCTGCTTCATTTGAGGCAACAGGGAAAGAGCAGGCAGCCGGGCCAGGGAATGGGCCCAGATTCTAACATCCATCAGGTGACCTCAGCATGCACTTCAAAGCGGAAAGGGACCCGAGCGGCTGCTCCACACCGCATGGCTGCGGGCTGCTGCGTGCTCAGCAGGCCCCTGGCTGCCTTCGCCAGGCCCGCTGGGGGCCATCCATGGCTCAAGCCGGGAGCCAACAGCAGCCCCCAAACCGCTGAAATAATTTGCACTGGACAGTGCTGGGCTCTGGGGCCTGCGCCGCTTTAAAGTTTTGGGTGTACACTCCCCCACCCCCATTACTATTTCTTTTTCTTTCTTTGCCTCTGTTTTATTGGGATGACTAAATCTTTCAACTATGTTAGCAGTAAACACAGCTAATTTACCCCCTGCCTCTTTGAAACAGCTGCTGACAGCTGCACTGTAATTCAATCAAGGATCTTTGTAGTCAAGCCTACCAAATTCACATTTGTTGTTTGGTTCCATCTCTCCTGCCCGGAGCCCCGCACAGCTGTACCGAATACTGATGAGCGTCCCTTTCTCCCCCAGGCCTGGATGATAAACAGCGTGTTAATGGTGGAGGCTAAGGCAAAGAGTTCTCAGCAGACCAAGAGAACTCCAATATCCAGGCATCGAGAGAAAAAACAACACAGACATACACAGGCCCAAAACCAGAACCAAATGTCTCCTTTTATTGCAAAGTCAAAACCCTTTTTATTTTGTCTATATACAGCATTTTCTCTGAGGACTGCTCTATGCAATGGCTGAAGGTACATCAGTCTGACCATTTAATAAATAGTCTTAAATAAGAAAATAAACAGGTTGGAGGAAAGCAAGCTTGTTGTCCTGAACAAGGGATTGGAGAGGGTCTAAAATGAGCTTCAGATGACATAAATAATTTCTTTGTTTTGTAACAGCTATTTACAGGTTTCAGTGTACAAATGATGCTAGGGGTGTACGTGGTGTGAAAGCTTGCAGCAAGAGGGAATCTCGCCAAATCCCCAGATCTGTCAACAGACAAAACAAAATGTAACAAAAACAGCGACTCTTCCCCACTGACCAGGCAGAGTGAAGGCTGCAGCCCAAGCTACTGAAGAAGAAAAAATAAAAGAAAATTAAAACAGGGCCCCGTGTTTCCAGGAACTAACTTAATCAACATGGAGAGACAGTTCTTCACTAGACCAGATCCAAGGGGCTGCAGGCGTCACCTGGATAACCCTGTTTTTTGTTCACAGACAGCCTGGTGGTCTCCAGGGCCCATGGTGCAGCTGGAGGCTGGGGACCTTCTGGCTAAGGTGAGAGAGGCATGTGCCGAGGGCCATGTCAGAAACGGTACCTTCCAGTCAGGACACTCTCAAGACAGCTTCCTCAGCCTTCCATTTGAGATGCATATCTGCACATCCTGCTCCCAGCAGACCTCCCACTGTGTCACCTTTCCCTTGCTTCCAGGGGCTGATTCTTTTGCAGGGTCCTCCCGTAGGGGTCTGTGAATGAAAATCGGTGACTACAGAGGCCCTCATCAGAGCCCAGACTCTAGGATGCTGCTATCAACGGCCAATAGAGGAGTCTGCTTGGGGGATGGATGACCCTCCTGCCCATCCACCCGTTAAGAGCTAGTGTGCTTCTTAAAATAGAGCTATGGTGGCCCTAACTCAGGATTGAGCTGCAAGTTTTGTCCTGACTGCTTTTTTCCTCCAACTGCCACCTCTCACTGACTTCCTACTGGGGGGAGAGTTGGAAAACCAATTCCAAGTGTCTGCCAGTACTTCACACACTTATCTTAATTTCTGCCACCAGGCACCTGGCTGAACGATGGAACCTATTTATCCTTCAAGGTCAACACACTCCCAACTCCAAGGATAAATTTTCCCTCTCCTTCACTGGACAAATCTTGGCATTGGGGTGAGCCTACATAAACAGTGGGCCTGGGCAAGCCTCAGAATGAAACTGGAATGGCACAGAAAGGGGGCCTCCACTCCCTCTGCCAGCTACAGCTTCTGTTTATGAAATCAGAGTAAACCAAGAAATGGGGATAAATTGTTTAGGAAAATATATCTGTACCATCCTAACCATTTTCATTCATTCGTTTTATTGTGACATTTATTACAGGGACTTCTGCATTCATCTTCCTCTCACACAAACAAGAGCATGCCCACCCCTGGCCACACCCCCTTCCTCCCACTGCTGGTGGCCGGGCTGAAGGGTGTCGTAATTACCCCTGGGAACGAGTTGGTGCACGGCTGAGACTTCACAGCCAGTGATCGGGGCCCAGCAATTTTTCTTGATATATATATATTTTTCCTGTTAGGTTTTGCCTGCAGCAGCTTGTAGGATCTTGTCCGTAGGATGCTGATGAAAATCGGATCAAAAGCCATCTGCCTCTCAAATTCCTTAACACTCCTACAGCATTATAGTTGGGGAGAGGGAATGGGAAGGCCTCACAAAATGCAGGTGGTCTGCTGGCTCCTCGCCCAAGAGGTGGGAGGTGCTGGACGGTGAGAGACCCAGGATCCAGAAAAACGTGACTCGAAAGCGTGTGACTTCCAGGAAGAGCTAGTGGCAGCCACAAGCCCGGACAACCATGTTTCGGTACTTCTTCAGGATGACGTTGGAGCTGTCATCGAAGTAGAGCACAGAGATGGCATTGAGCTGAGTCGGAGCACAGCAAGGCTTGGGCACCGTTTCCGGGTTGATGAAGTGCACCTGAAACACACCCGAAAACGGTGGTGGTGGTGAGACCTGGAGAGTCACTCCTCCCTGGCCTCCGTATTCCTGTACGGAACAGGTACTGCTTGGACAGAATCCCCACTGGTCACACTCACTGGGCACTCCCAGTTCTAAGCACTTGATGGCTAACTAACTCAGTTCCAGGGTTATCCTGGATTTACAGATGAGAGAACCAGAGCATACAGGGTCACATGGCATACAGCTAGGAAGATACTGGGGGCCGGGTCATTCTCCCTCATGAGGCTGTCCTCTTTGACATTCCAGGATGTTTGACAGCATCCCTGGGCTCCACTTCTAGAAGTCAGAGGCATTCCACCCCCACCCCTCAACTGTGACAACTAAAAATGTCTCTGGACGTGCATGTCAAGTCGCTTCAGTCGCCTCTGACTCTTTGCGACCCTTGGACTGTAGTCCACCAGGCTCTTCTGTCCATGGGATTCTCCAGGCATGAATACTGGAGTGGGTTGCTGTGCCCTCCTGCAGGGGATTTTCCTGACCCAAGGATCAAACCCATGTCTTCTGCAGCTCTTGCGTTGCAGGTGGATTATTTACCGCTGAGCCACCGAGGAAGCCAGACATTGTCAAATATTCCCTGGGAGGCAAAACTGCCCCAAGTTGAGAACCCCTGGGCCAGACAAGGGTCGGCCTGCAGGTCAAACCCTGCTCTGCCACATGTTTTTATAAATAAAGTTTTGTTGGCACACAGCCACACCCATTCATCACACAGCGTTTGTGGCTGCTTCTGCATTATAACAGAAGAGGTGAATAGCTGCAACAGAAACTTATGACTCTTAAAGTTAAAAATATTTACTATCTGGCTGTTTTCAGAAAAAGATTGCTGGCCTCTGGACCAGGCCTGTCCTGTCCAAGAAAAACAAATGCAAATCACAAGTGTAATTTAAAATGTTCTAGTAGCTATACGCTACAAAATGAAAAAGAAACAGGTGAAATAAATTTAAATAATATAATTTAACCCTGCATTTCAAAGCTATTATCACTTCAATATATACTTAACATAAGTCATGAATGAGATATTTTATATTTTTTTATACTAAGGCTTCAAAACTCAGTGTGTATTTTATAGTTGCAAAACATCTCAGTTGAGATTGGCCACATTCAAGTATTCAAGAGCCACATATAAAAGTGGGTACCATATCGGATGGTCCAAGTCTAGGCTATATTAGATGATTCTGCCTCAATAAACACCCTTGAATGGCTGAGCCATGAAATCAAGGCTAGGAGGCAAAGATGTGAACTCTAGGAGGGGACCAACTCTCAAGGCTGCCTCACCTGTAGGAAGCCCAGACATTGTGGAGCAGGGGATGGGGGAAGCCTAAAGAGGTAGATGCTGACTACCAGGAACAACCCAGACTGAGGCAAGGCCAGGGCAACTGCCCTTAGGCACAGTGTTGTTTATTTATGATACTTTTAGGAACTATTCTATCTGCTTTTAAAACTAGGAGAAATAAATGCACTTCAGGGTTGAAGATCATACACAATGATTATACTTATATCCTGTTAAACATACTTTTTATGGAGGAAGGGCCCAGGAAAGCAATAGGGCCCAGGGCTCCAGAAACTCATAACATGTTAGAGACCTGCTGTGGCCCCAGCTTGGAGGGACATGAGGCCGGATCTGGTGGCCCTGCTGCAGCGGCGGGCCACACCCCGGACGGCACGCAGGCCACACTCACCAGCGTCTGCACGATGGCATGGTTGGTGGCGTTCATGTAGGAATTCAGAGGGAAGGCGCACTCCCCCTCACAGTAGTAGGCGGCATAGCCTTCGGGTGCGATGATCCAGTCCTGCGGGGAGAGATCAGAGAGCATGAGGAGGCATGGTCAGGTGAGGGGCGTGGTCAGAACAAAGTAGGAATGGCAGGGTCCCACCCTCCAGGCCGAAACCCTCCTCCTGTGGGCCAGATTCCGAAGCTCCCAGAGGTCAAAGGCATAGCCCACCTCCTTCTGGGCGGCTGGGGCTTCTGCAGAGGCAGAAGAAACAGGAGGCAGCCTTTCTTGGTCTAGTGCGTGAGTGCTCAATCGCTTCAGACTCTGAGACACTATGGACTGTAGCCCTACAGGCTCCTCTGTCTGTGGGACTCTCCAGACAAGAATACTGGAGTAGGTTTCCATGCCCTCCTCTAGGGGACCTTCCCAACCTGGGGATCGAACCCGCGTCTCCTGCATCTCCTGCACTGCAGGCAGATTCTTTACCTACCCATTGAGCCAGCTGTGAAGCCCTTGTCCCAACAGACAGTAAAAATGAGGGAAAAACCAGGGGGCTGGGCTGAGCCCAGAATGGACACTGGCTCTTCACTGGAAGGTGGCACAGACAGAGGTGACCGAGGGTATCAGTCTTAGCCCTGCTATGTGGTAGCATGGGCCGTCTGTTAACAAAGCCTTCAGACCTCGCTTCACGCAGCACAGTGCCTGATACACTGTGTGACTCAACAAAGGATGCTTTGTGGTCAGGTCAGCACAGAGATGGCGCTCTAGCAATGACTACACCCCTCAGGGACTCAGTGCACCTGGGGGCTCCATTCCACACTAGGACGTGAGCAACCCCTTAGACTGTGGATGGTATCCTAAGAGTGAGGACAGAATCCCAGGAGGGCTCCAAGCTGTCTGTGTGCACAAGAGCCCTGAGGGCGTATCTGGGAACACTGTACTATCCTCTGGGAAGAATCTGGACCCTCCCACGGAAATACAAGCTCTGTGAGGGGAGAACAAAACCATGGCCCTGGTAATTTCATGACAACACCCTTTCCAGGGATATTTGGGCTTCATGAAGGCAGGCACCTTGCTATGCCCAAAGCTGCATCTCCAATGCCTAGAAAAGGCCCAGGAGGTCATAGAAACTCATCAACAGTTGAGATACTGTTTTTCTAGGATTCATCCCTTGCCCTTTGCCCTGCTTCAGCTAAATGGTTCCAGAGGGGGCCAGCCATGGTCCTAGGACATGATCCCAGCCCTACAATACCTGATTGGTTCAGGAACAAGCACCTAGCCTAAGCTGGGCCAATCAGCCCCTTCCCTGGGAATCTGAAGCACAGATGGGGGAAGGAGGGGCAGAAGGCAGACAGACACCACAGAGGGTGGGGGCCCGCCCTCCAGGTGGCTGGATTCCAGCACATGGACTTGTCCATATCTGAGGGAAGCAGCCAGTGCAGGGTGCCAATGGGGTTCACGCGGAGAATGAGGTTCACAGTCCACAGTGTTTGGGCTTCTGGTTCTAGCCTGAGTCTCTAGCAGAAACCAGGTTTCTGCTCCTGGGTTTCATGAGGCATCCCTGCAGCCTCTAGTTAGAACATGAGGCTTCCCAGGTGGCTCAGTGGTAAAGAATCAACCTGTCAATGCAGGAGACGTAGGTTCGATCCCTGGTCAGGAAGATCCCCTGGAGGAGGAAATGGCAACCCACTCCAGTATTCTTGCATGGGAAATCCCATGGACAGAGGAGCCTGAAGGGCTACAATTCCATGGGGTTCAAAAGAGTTGGACACGACTTAACGATTAAACAGCTGGAATCTCAAGAGATGAGAACCACGGCTCACTGCACATAGGGGACCCAGTCCCACCGCCATGGTGGGGAGCACAGGGAAGCCCATACCAGAGGTTCCCAACACCGGGGCAGACCCAGCCACCCTCCCCCTTACCTGCCAGCCCAGGTCCCGGAAGCTGACGTATAGCTCATGCTTCTTACATGCCTGCCTCTGGTCGCTGCTGCTGTTTTCTGCAGTGATGGGGAGCAGAGGTGAAGTACCATGGGGAGGAAGAGGAAACACACGCATTAATGCTTCCTCAGTCTAAGGCAATGGCACCCACTCCAGTACTCTTGCCTGGAAAATCTCACAGACGGAGGAGCCTGGTAGGCTGCGGTCCATGGGGTTGCTAAGAGTCAGACATGACTGAGTGACTTCACTTTCACTTTTCACTTTCATGCATTGGAGAAGGAAATGGCAACCCACTCCAGTGTTCTTGCCTGGAGAATCCCAAGGACAGGGGAACCTGATGGGCTGCTGTCTATGGGGTCGCACAGAGTCGGACACTACTGAAGCGACTTAGCAGCAGCAGCAGCAGCAGTCTAAGGCAGTGGCGTGACCCCAAGCAAACTTTGGGAGCTGGACACAAAGGTCATTCAGGCATCTGTAGCCTCAAAACTCATTTCTGCCCCCTGAAAATGGCCTCTATAGGGGTGGTACCAAAGCCCCCATCTCTCACACAGTCTTAGTTCACAGCTATCCCTGGATCCTCCTGTGCACGCTGTTTTCTCTGGTTTGGTTGCTGATGTCTGCCCAGATTCCACGTGGGAATCCATGTCCATCTGCATCCCGTCATGCCTGAATGGGGGTGGGGTAGGGGGGTGTGCTGCTTCCACTCAGGCTCACACCTCGAGATGCTCAGCCCCATGGAGGGAGGCAGGAGAAGGCACAGACAGGGCCTGGGACAAAGCTCCCACCACCGAGAAGACACGAGAGGGCAAAAAGTCAAGTCCCATTGACCTTTCAGAAAAACACAACACTGAGGTTCCTCTGCGGAACGAAAATTATGCGCTGGGGTTTTCCAGAAGTATGTAGAGTTGGTAGGAATTTGGGGTTTGTAACTGAGTGCTTGTAAACATGCAGGAGTATCTGTTTCTCTGTCTCTCTCCTTGTGTCTATCTCTTTCTCTGTCTCCCTTTCTCTCTGACACAAACACATACTCTGCTGCCACTGCACAATCTTCCCTGTACCCAGGAGCAAGAGGGATTCATTTTTTTTTTTTCTTAACCACAATCTCTCTCTCTTCCATCTAAAATTTCCCATGGGCTTTCTATTGGCTTTTGTGAACATTCCTAATTTTACACACATCTTTATATCTAGGGTTGAGAGAAGACATTTTCAAAAATGTACAAACCAGTGAGGAAATGACAATTGATTATGACAGAATGGCCTGTAAGTTTCTAGGAGGGAGGGATCCTGGCCCCTAGGAAACACTCAGAACCAGTGAGATGATCCCAATGAGGGCGGCAGGGAGCACCGGGCTTTGGGTGTCTCAGGCCCTCATTACCTTGGTGCCCAGTATGTCATTCATTCATTCATTCATTCGTTTGTTCATTCCCACAAACTGTTACAGAGCATCTATGGGTTTGCAGATACTGGTTTGGGCACTGGAGCTACAAGTGTGAATGAAGCATCGAGGGGCTTATCTTCCAGCAAGGGAGGCAGACGATGACCAAATGAGTAAACACCAATTACGTTCCATCTAGACGAGCATCGAGGAGGAACTAAGGGAGGAGAGGAGGACAGGAACAATGTGCTGGGGGCTCTGTGCTGTCTAACCAAGAGCCTTCAGAGGAAGTGGTGCTTGTGTAAGAACCAAAGGAAGTGAGATGGTGGGCCAGGTAGGAGATTCCAGGATAAGGACAGGGTGGGATGGAGAGGAGGGTTAGAAGTCAGCAATAACCAGGACAGGAGTGGTGGTGGGCAGAAGGATGGGAATGAGGCGGCGATGCTGGGGTCGGCGGTTGGCAGCGAGGAGGGGAAAGGTCTGCACTGAGCTCCACTGCTGGGGGTGAGGGAGGTTAGGGAGGATGGAGCAGGAATGGGAGTCCTGGGCCCCTCTTCCTCACCTCAGGACCTAACCTGAGGGCTGAAAGAGAGCGAGAACGCCAGCTATGAGGGTAGCAGGGCTGCTGAGGGCCCGGTGGTCATTCATATGCAAAGATCAAGGCCAAGGGACCCCTCAGAGGGGAACCGAGCAACCTCCTGGATCATTCACACTGTGCCATCTGGAAGGCACAGACACAGCGGAAGTCCAGGAAAGCCTCCATCGCTGTGACCACGCCTGTAACCCCAGGCAGCAACTCCACAAGGCTTCTTCCCCTCCTTCCCTGTAGACAGGCGGAAGGGAGATGGGAGAGACAGGAGCAACCTCAGCTGTGATGCTGTGTGAAGGAGCCTGAACAAGACAAAGGTCTGAGCACTTTAGCCTGGGCCAGGGGTGTGGCAAAGAAGCTGTGTGTTGAGAACTAACATTGCTGGCTGTTTGGTGCCCTGAGTAAAGAAGAATCTGAAGGTACGTGCAGGCTCACTGAGAAGAAAGTGCCTTAATTGATTAGCAATGTCTAATCAATTACGAGTAGGGGCCTCAGTGCAGTTTCCCCAACCCTGAAAACAAGGCAATGATATTTGGCTTAATGTTGAAGCCCAAGGCCCCACAGGCCAAGGCCAAGAGCAGCTCCTGAAGCTAGCTGTGGGCACGCCAGTATGGGCTGGGCCCTGACTCTGCCCTCAGGGACCTCAGACACCTGGCTCCTCCAGCCTCCCCTGGAACACAGCTGCTCTGGGAGGAAGTGGTCAGAACTATTTCACTCTGACCTCTTCTTAACAGAAAGACAAGGAAAAGGAAGAAGAGATGCTCAAAAAGTGGACTCCCAGCTGGCCTGCCCTCCTGCCCTGCCCCACCCGCCCCCCCCGAAGCGGGCAGGCAAGCAGGAGCTGCTTCATCCACCTCCACAAGCCCCGCCTGAGCAGCTGCCTGGACTCAGCTCCCACCCCCACGGGTCATCTGGTGAAGATGGCTAATGACCAGGGGAGTTGGGTCCAAATGGGGGTGGGAGAAGGAAGTGGAAGGGAAGTGAGGATCCCAGCTTCTCACCCCAAACCACACAGTCTGAAGAGCAGTTGAAGGCCTTTGGGGGGCAAGGCATGTCGGCAGAATATGTCCAGTCCCTCCAGCACACACAGGGCTCCCATGGGGGAGAGGCTTCTACTCGTGTGCCCCTGCAGCAGGGTTCTTAGCCCATCACGGGAGGTGTGTGTGTGCTCAGGCGCTCAGTCGTGTCTGACTCTTTGTGATCCCATGGACGCAAGCCCACCATGCTCCTCTGTCCATGGGAATTTTCCAGGCAAGAATACTGGAAGGGGTTGTCATTGCCTCCTCCAGGGGATCTTCCCGACCCAGGGATTGAACCCATGTCTCCTGCATTGGCAGGCAGATTCCTTACCACTGTACCATCTGGGAAGCTGTTATGGGAGGAGGTAAAGCACTTTCAATGGGAATGTGCAGGCAAACACACCCTCCGAGATTCTGGTTTTTTAAGACTGTGGTGGGGCCCAGGCTTTGGTATTTTTTTTTTTTTTAATTAAACTTCCAGGCAGGATTTAAGTGAACTTCAAACAGGACCAGGAAGTAGAAATCTAGAGTAAGAAAGCAGATCCTAGCCAAGGTAGAAGAGCTGTCATGTGCGGTAGTGAGGGCCCCGTCCTGGGGGTTATGTAAGTGGGGACGATGGCGGTTTGGTAAGGATGTGGTGGGGAAGCTGGGTGTGCAATTCTAAGACTTTAAGGGCAGTCCCTCCCCTTTCATTGCGTTGGTCAGACCATTACACCTGACAGACCTCTGACACATGGGAGATTTTGCACGGCTGACATTTGCCAGCACTTCCTGCCTGCCTGACATGGAAAAGCCTCTAACAAGTCTCCCTACGCTGACCCTCCCCAAGCGCCCCACCCTGCTCCCCACCATTCTCAGAGCAGCCAGAATGAGCTGCTTATCAACCCCACCCCACATCACAGCTTGAAACCCTGCAAAGGCCTCCAAATTTGCTTTGGATGAAATTCAAACTCACGATGTGGCTCCCAAGAGGACACTTGACTCTGCTCACTCCCCAGCCGCACCCTCCCTGTCCCAGCCACGTGGCTTGCCCTCCACTGCCCGCCAAAGCTGCCATGAAAACTCCCTCCACTTGTGCGTCCCACTGTCTGGAGTGCTGGTCTCCAGCCCACCCAGCCTCACCTTGGGGGCACCAGCTTGCCCCTGAAGAAGTCTCCTCTGAACCATCCCCTAAAGGGTCCCTCATCACCATCTCCTGGCTCCCAGGGCTGTGATCAGCGTGCCTGTGAGTGACAGCCCCCTTCTGCCCACCTTGCATGAACTGTGGGCCATGGCTGGGCTTTCGCTGTTGAACCCCAACCCCCGAGAACCCGGCATAGAGCATGCTTAAAATACAAATGAAGAGATTTTGTTGCTTTTTTAATTTGGGGGATCAGATTTCACTTGAGCAGCCTAAAAAAGAGTGGATGCACCTGCCAGAAAAGAATTCTTACAAAATCTCTGCACACAAACTCTGGAACCACACAGACTCACTGGAGTCCATCTGGCAGGGTGCCCTGCTCTTAAAAAACATCACCAATCACAGTAACTGTATTTTTGCTTTTCCCTGAAAAGGAAAATGAACAGCAATTTCAAAATTCTGGAAATGACCTTCCAGGTAAGGCAGAAGAAGCTATTGACAATATATGTGGATCTGAGAGTGGGGGCTGCTCTGCCACACCCCCTCACCCTTCTAAACACCCCCACGCTCCTTTCCACACTTGCTCCCACCAACCCCAGGCCTTTTCCAGCTCATGATGAACCCAGAGCTGGGAAGGCTCTATAAGAAAATCTTACCACCCATGTTCAACAAGTGTTAAAGTTTGCCATGAGTTTCAAATGCATTTCACTTGAAATAAAATGAAAGATACAGCAACTGCCCTTCGCTTTTTCTCCCTGCCTTCCTCAGGACAATGGGGTGAAGTCTTCCCTCTATGTATGTTTTCAAAGTTCTCCTTTATTTATTTGTAGCTCTTGTTTTGTTTGTTTAGAAATTTCACATGATTTGGCATCCTGTGATACTCATGTTCCGCTACTTGCATTTCGAAATGAATTTATAAGACAATTTACACAATGAAGATGGGGAGCTCTGGGCAGGAAGGGATTCTGTGGGTGGTGCTTCCTGCTGCATGGGTTCCAGAACCATCTGTGGAGCACATGCATGGATGTTGAGCCACCCCCGGCTGGAGTCCTGCAGGGGGCTCCCTGTGGGCTCCTGGGGGTCCGTGGAGTAAACCCCCCACCCCGGTGTACCTGCGACGTTGGCCACCCGCAGGGCTTCCTGGTTCTTGGGCGTCTTGGAGCGATTCTGGCTGCGCTGCTTGCCCCCCGTGGAGCGGGTGCTGCGGAGGTGGACTTCGGTGGCCTTGAAGAAGGCCACCATGAAGGGCTGCTTGTTCTGGGGCCCCTGCCGCCCGATCAGGCCCGCCAACTTGGGGTTGATGCTCTGTCCTATACGGGAAGCAGTCAAATGCACAGAACAGGTGGTTAGTGGGAAGGGCTGAACAGATGTCACGTTAGCGAACCTCACAATGTCCATCCGTGTACTTGCCACTCCTCCATCACCAGCATGGCCTCAGCTCTGACTCTACACCGGGTTGTCCTAGGAACTTGGAACACAGTGGGAGTCACAGAGAGAACTCCCTGGCCTCTGGGCGTGCACACTGGTGGGGAAGGCAGGCAGGAATCATGCAGGGCAGGGAGCCCGTGGTGATGTGTGCGCGGAGACAAACGGAGCCAGGAGGGGTGTGACACAGTGTGACTCAGCGGCTCCCAACTGAAACCCCCACCTGACGCCCAAGGGAAGAGGGAGGGGGAGGTGGGCAGGCAGTGGAACCTCTGAGTCCTAGTCTGACTCCCCATCCCTCTTCACCTGGGCCCAGCCACATCTGGAATCAACTTCACCAGCAGGAGAGACAGCCTTGGAGGCAGGACAGGCTCTGGCCCTGGGCCTACCTTCCTGGGTTCACATTCAGCCTCTGACATTCGACACACAGATGCTCCCAGCAGACCTCTGCACACCGGAAGTGCTCATTAGATTAGATGCTAGCTCAGGACAGTGGTCCAGATCAGACAAGCGACGTGAGGGCTGAGCCCAGGGGCCCTGTCTCCATCTGAGAGGTCTGGGGAATGCAACAGAGGCTGTGCACAAGCACTGCTCGCTGGCAAAGGATCTGAAGGAAGCCAGAACAAGAGGAAGAGGGATGCCAAGAGAATTGGCAACCCCGGATACTGGGTGAGAAGGCGGCTGAGGCAGTCAGGGTGTTCTGTGCTCTGAGGGTGGGTCCGGTGTGATGGAGGCTAAGAACAGGCTACCAGCTGCAGCAACAATGAAGACATTGGTCAATACATACTTAACTCATTATTGAGACGTATTAAAACGTGTTGTTACTCCAATGTTAACTGATCAGAGACATCTCAGTATTCACTTACATAACAAATTGCCAGTCACAAGTGTTAATTTCTGCAGAAGTTTCCCCTGGTCAATAACCACTACCATGCCCAGTGGTGATAAGTATTCCAAAGGAAGATAAAGCAAGAAGACAAAACAGCTCAGAGAGGCTGAAAACTTGCCCAAGGACAACGAGCTTGGAAGTGAGGGAGCTGAATTTGAAACCAGGGCAGGCTGCTTAATCATGACAGATATGGTCCCTGCACGTTTGGTGAAAGGGGTTGGAGGCCAGCGAAGGCACTGGGCCCAGTCACTCTGGAATCAACTTTCCCTGGAGCTCTCCAGACAGGCCAGATGTCCACAAACCCAGATGCCCAAGGACCAGCTCAGCATCAGGGGCATTTGCTTTAGCTGTATTACAGCAAATGTTCAAAACAGCTCCCCCACCCACCACTACTTCACCTTAGTCCCTCTTAACGCCAGCTTTCCTGCATTCTTTAGCAGGGTTTCCTCGAGTTCACTCATCTATAATTTGAATGATTCTATAAAAGAAACCATTAAAGTCGAGCCCCTAGGAACTGTGCACCACCCTCCTCCCCCTGGAAGGCTGTTAGGGCAAAATAAAAATGCCTCCCTGAAAACCTGATGCTGTTTCAGATCCACTAAATGCAGTCACTGCACCTCTGAGGGAGGGTGTCTGGCTCGCTTTGGCCACTGGCAGTACAGCCAGGTCCAGGGTCCCACAGCCTCAGCTGAGAAATAGGAAGACAGAGGAAAGAGGGTCTCCAGGTGGCTGAAACCTACATCTGCTGGTGACCAGCCCATGAGGAAGCTGCATGCTGGGGCCTCTATTTCCTCATCTGTGAAACAGGGGCAATGCCAATTGTCTCATCCATGCCCTCTCCCCCGCACCCCATTTCTTGCTACTCAACTCAATTTTTATTTAGGCAGCTGTGCCTTAAACTGACTCCAGCCCGGCCATAGCGGGCGGGGCCTGTATTCTAATACTCAGCAACCAACCCTCCAACTATAGTGATTGGTTCAAGTGACTCAATTGAGCCAATGAATGGAAGTTTCCAAGTGTAGGGTTCAGAGCAACCTTCTCTTTCCCTGGACAGCATTGAGGGAGGAAGGAGAGCCCAGAAACAGCCACCATCTGGCCACCATAGGTGGACTGCATCATCAAATGGGGCTGAGCTGGTGGAAGGAAGAGCAGACAGAACAACAGACACGTGATTTCTCGTATATCACTGGATCAAACCAGTTCTAAAGCTGGCCGGATTCTTGCCCCAATCACCCAAATGAATAAACCTCTTTGTTTAGTCCGAGTTGCCATCTTAGGGTTTTTCTTACCCCCTTCACTTAGAGGCTTGGGAACTAGAGAATGGGGTAGCAAGTTATCTTGGGCCTGGTGGAGCACAGGCACTGAGGGTGGCTATGGATTATTCCCCTTCTGTCACCAAATATGAGAAAAGATTAAGGCTTAAAAGGTAAAAGCTGTGTCACCACAAAAGACATTCAGCTTCAAAAGCAGGAGTATGGAAAACTACAGTGAAATGTCACTTTGCTCCCACTAAGATGGCTAAAATAAAGGCAGACAAAAAACGAATATTGGTGAGGATGTGGAGAGAGTAGAACCTTCCTATGCTGCTGTTGGGGTTATAAAAATGTTGCAGGTATTTTGAAAAATAGTTTGGCAGTTCCTCAAAAAGTTATACACAGAGTTCTCATACAACCCAGCAATTCCACCCCTAAGTATACGCCCAAGAGAACTAAAGACATAGGTTCACAAGGGTTCACAGCAGCATTATTCATAACAGCCAGAATGTGGAAACAACCCAAATGTCCATTAGCTAATGAATGGATAAATAAAATGTGGTGTATCCATACAAAGGAATAGTATTCTCCATTAAAAAAAAAAAAAGAAGTACGGATCCATGTTACAGCATGGATGAACTTTGAAAACGTTATGCTACATGAAAGAAACCAGTCACTAAACATCACGTATTATATGGTTTCATTCATATGAAATGTCCAGAAGAGGTAAATCCATAGAAACAGAAAGTAAATTTATGGTTTCCAGGAGCCTGGGGAAGGAAGGGCATGGGGTGAGTGCTAATGGACAGGAAGTCACTTCTGGGGAAGACCACCAGACAGCGGATGACTGTACGAGAAGGTGAGTGTACTAAAAACCACTAGATGGTGAATTCCACGTTTTGTGAGTTATACGTTAGTTTTTTAAAGTACAAAAAAAGAAAAAAAAAAGTGGTAAAGAACCCGCCTGCCAATGCAGGGGAAACTGGTTTGATCCTTGGTTCGGGAATATCTCACACCCCTCAGAGCAACTAAGCCCACGTCACAACTACCGAAGCCACCTTGCTGTATAGCCCGTGCTCTGCAACAAGAAAAGCCACTGCAGTGAGAAGCCCCAGCACCAAAACGAACAGTAGCCCCCACCTGCCACAACTAGAGAAAGCCTGCACGCAGCTGGTCAAAAATAAATAATACATAAATTAATTCATTAATAAAAAAAAAACAGGGGTAGGAATGATCCATCCACTGAATGCTGGGAGACAGTTTTTGTTAATAAATAGTATAAGGATGTCTATCACAGTGCCTGGCACTCATGGATTTAATGACCATTTATTAAATGAACACATAAATGCCTTCCATGCCAACAGCGGATGGAGCACTCAGTCCATCCAACCCTCTACATGGTCCCACAGAACAGATATCATGATGTCACTTTATAAAGAGAAGAAAGGTTACACTATGAAGGCCTTGCGACAGGTCAGTGGTGGAGCCAGGATTTGAACCCTGTTCCGTTGGAGCCAAAGGTCAAGTTCTCAGCTGTGACATCAGCATGTCCGAGAGCTGCAAATACCCCAGTCTCCCTCCTGAGCTGCCCTGTGAGCTAAAAAGAGGTCAAGGTTCCCTAACACAGGGTGGAGGCTGACGTGAGCTTAGAGGCCCCCTTCACTCAGGGCCACACCTCAAAGAGCCACCCAGGGGTGGGGGAGGAGACAGCTCTCTCCCAGACTCGTCTTCTCCCTGGTGTTCCTTGAAACATCAACTATGTGACCCTGGCAATTGGGAAGAATGAGGAATGAAGGACTCCGAACTGGGTCCATCCCCTGGCTTCCTCTTGGGGTTGTTGTTGTTCAGTCGGTAAGTCAATGTCTGACTCTTTGTGACCCCATGGTCTGCAGCATGCCAGACTCCCCTGTCCTTCACTATCTTTTGGAGTTTGCTCAGATTCACATCTACTGAGTCAGTGATGCTGCCTAACCATCTTATTCTCTGTCACGCCTTTCTGGTTTTGCCTTCAATCTTTCCCAGCATCAGGGTCTTTTCCAATGAGTCAGCTCTTCACCTCAGGTAGCCAAAGTATTACAGCTTCAGTATCTGGCTTTCCAATGAATATTCAGGGTTGATTTCCTTTAGGAGTGACTGTTTTGATCTCTTTCTTGTTTAAGTGACTCTCAAGAGTCTTCTCCAGCACTGTGGTTCAAAAGCATCAATTCTTCAGCACTCAGCCTTCTTTATGGTCCAACTCTCATACTGGGACATGATTACTAGAAAAATGGAACATTTGACTATATGGATCTTTGTCGTTAAAGTGGTGTCTCTGCTTCTTAATATGCTGTCTAGGTTTGTCATAGCTTTTCTTCCTGTTAGGGTGGGAGGTTATGAAAACACTACCTAGTGATATGCTGTCCTTGCTATTTCACAAAAAAACTGGTTTGGGGGCAACGTACTGTGGACATCTTTCCTTGTCAATGAAACGCATGTTGATCTCATCTCTTGTGGCTGCTGAGGGGTCCTGCATCTGCAAATTCCTTTGCCTTGTCCCCTTCCGTCCAAGGTTTGAACAAACAACGTGCTTATTCATTTAGTGGTTCAATCAACAACGATTCATGGAGCCCCCACTGTGTGCCAGGCACTGTGCTGTGCTGATGCTGGGCATAGCACCAAGCAAGGTGGCAGCCCCCACAAGCTGAGCAGAGAGGGAGATGCGCTCAGGGACGAGCGGGCACTGGTCAGCGGTGAGTCACATGAGGTCTCAGTGGGGGCTTGGGATCATGTTCTAGGTGTAGGCTGTGTTAGCAGCCCCAGAGGATGTGGCAGGGCCAGAGTTCTGTGGCAAGAGGCCCACTAGGGCTGGTGTGTGGGGAGCAGATAGAGTGGGGAGAGGGGAAGCCAAGTGGGGGTCCAGAAACAAGCCCCCATCCACCATGCCCTCCCCTGGACCCCCATAGTGCTCAGGGCAGCCTCTCTGAGCCCTGAACACACATTGTCCTCCTACAAATAATCAACAACTCAGGGCAGGGATGGTCCTCTGCACCCACTGTTCCCACACAGGCTAGAGCTCTCAGACGGGACCCAAAGCACGTTTCACCAAAACTCTGGCCCACAGGCAGGAGAGATCAGAGGCAGGACTGGTCACCAGCCCTCAGACTGCCTGTCTGTGCAGGCAGCTAGATCCTGACCAGTATGCCACCTGTGGTGGTGTCATACTTAAGCACGTCGTACTGAGCCCACCCAGCATTTACACGTTGAAACTTTTACCTTTTTACTGCATTTTACAGTGTGTGAAAAAACCCTAGTCCAGTTAAACGGATTTTTCCAAAATTCATACTGCAAAGTTTGCTAAGTCCGTAATTCCGTAAATAGTTTGAGCTTTTCCTTCTAGTCTTTTCTCTTCTTACCCATGCACATATTTGATAAAGTTGGAATCATACTTTGGGGGAAAAAAGCATGTTCACAAAGAAGGTGATCACAAATACAGCCGCCTCTCTATCCAGCACTGGGCATTTGGACTGATGGTTCTCTGGGGCACTGTCGTGGGCATGGTAGGCTGTGTTAGCAGCATACTTGGCTGTTCCCAAAATGCATCCCCGACATGTTTGCAGACCTGGCCACATGAACCCTGGGAGGCAAAATGTCCCAGGTTGAGAGCCAGCAGTTATGTATACCCTCCCAAAAGTAAGTCAGGCAACACAGTCATGCCAGAGGGAAGTCACTGTGGTCAAGTTTTTTGATGTGAAACCCAGAGACGATGTGATGCTTTGTTAAAGCAGGACAATTGGATGAGGGGGCACAGCATGGAGTGCCAACCAGCCACCTAAACAATCCATTCATCTATTTACAAATATCCCTGGTGCCCACATGTCCCGAGCCCAGCACGGCTCTGTGCCTGGGGGTGGAGGGGTGTTCCGACAGGAACAAGACAGGTCTAGGCTCTCATGAGGCCGACAGAAGGAAGGGCTGCCAAGTGACAGGCAGAACATGATACGGTGTGATTCCACAAGGGAGTAAAGAAAGTTAAAGCATATACCAACATACGTGGATATGTACATACATTAAGTTTATTTTTGTTTTAATATCCCCACAAAGGGCAGAGAAAGGTTATATTGGGGGAGAGGACGCGTGGGTTGGCTGGGAGAGGAATTCCTTTTCATTTTATGATGTTACAATATATGGGCTTCACTTAGCACTTGCAAGGATTTGTTTTATTTGTCTCTAAATGTCCAGGGCAAACCACACTGAATAGAGAGCCAAGCCAAACGTATCAGGCAGAGGGATTGAGCTGGGTGACATTCATCTAGGCAAAAGAGACACGTCTGATTTTAACATAGGTCTGTATCTTTGGGAAAGATGAAAAGAATTTATATTCTAGACAAGTGTTAGTGCTCGTGCTCAGTCACACAGGGGTGCCCAACTCTTTGGACCCCAGAGACTGTAGCCTGCCAGGCTCTTCTGCCCATGGGATTTTTCAGGCAAGAATACTGGACTGGGTTGCCACTTCCTCCTCCAGAGGATCTTCCCGACCCAGGGATCAAATCTATGTTTGTTGCATCGACAGGTGAATTCTTTACTACTGAGCCACCTAGGAAGCCTTAGACAAGAGTTAATAGGTTTAAAAAAAAAAAAAAAAACCTGAAGATTTGCCCAAGGATGGGGGTTATCACATTTTGCAAATAAAAATACAAGATGCTCAGTTAAATTTGAATTTCAGATAAATGAATAATGTTTGCAATACATGGGACATACTTATATTATGTAGTGATTTGCTGTTTATCTGAAATTCACATTAAACCAGGCCATTCACATTGAACAACCATCTGTGTTTTATCTGCCAAGACATGCTCCTTTAGTCAAGATAGAAAGCCTTTCCCGGCATGTGATGGTGACTGACCCCGCCACAGACTATAACAACCACAGTGGGGAGGCCTCCCACCCACCCAACAGGTAGGTAACAACTCTGCCAATTGCTGATTTCTTCATCCTTAGAAGAATTCATGGCTTGCCTGTCTATGGGGTATTCTGTTTCTCCCTTTTGACCTTCCTTAAATTTTTGTTTTCAAATTAATGTATAGGCTCCAACATTTTGGCCACCTGATGTGAAGAGCCAACTCATTGGAAAAGACCCTGATGCTGGGAAAGGTTGAGGGCAGGAGGAGAAGGGGGCAACAGAGGGTGAGATAGTTGGATGGCATCACCGACTCAATGGACATGAGTTTGAGCAAATGCTGGGAGATCCTAAAGGACAGGGAAGGCTGATGTACTACAGTCCATGGGGTTGCAAAGAGTCGGACGTGACTGAGTGACTGAACAACAAAAATCGACCTTCTTTTGGTAAACAGATCTGTTTTAATGTGTGTATGGGTTCATCTCAGCATCACTTCTATCAGGATACAGGGCACTGCCCACACCCCAAAGAATCCCCTTGTGCTGCTTAATCTCAGGGCGTCCAACCAGGGTTGAGCCTGCCCCGTCCAGGGGACAGTGGCAGTTCTTACAATTTGGGGCAAAGGATGCTGCTGGCATGGAGTGGGTGGAGGCCAGAGATGCTGCTAAACATCCAACAGCACAGAGGATATCCCCACCCCAAAAAGCACACAGAAAATGCCAACAGTGCCAAGGAGGAGAAAGCCTGCTTTCTCGTCACTCCCTTCCCCGACTCCCAGACTCTAGCGATGACTGACCTTTTTGCATCCTTACAGGTTTGCACTTTCTAGACATTTCATACACAGGCACGCCTAGTTTCTGTGTCAGCTTGTTTCAACCCACGTGTCTCTGAGATGCTCTCACGGTGCCATGAGCTTCACGGTCCACAGTGTGGATGCACGAAGGCTGGTGACGCATCAGCAGCTGAAGGACACGTAGGCTGTGTCCAGCATGGGCGAGCACAAGCGTCATGAGATGTTTCCGGACAGGTTTTGTGTGGACCTACATTTTCATTTCTGTGATGTGAAGCAGAGGTGCAATCCTTCATGTTGCCCATTCCCCACACTCTTTGCACACTCTCAGAGTCCATCAGAGCTGGTATCATCCCGCCTGCCATCTGGAGAGGCCAGGGAGGCTACAGAGCGGCTCTGCTTCCCTGGCAGGGCTGGGTCCACTGCTAACACTAACCAGGGATGGCCAACTAAAGTCCATGGGCCAAATCCAGCCCTCTGCATCTTTTTGCAAATACAGTTTTGTTGGAACAAAGCCTTGCACATCCATGCACACATTTACCATCTGCTTTAGTGCATATATTTACTGCCACTCTAATGACCAAGTTGAGGAACCTCACAGAGAGTGTCTGACCCACAAAACCAAAACATTTATCATCTGGCACTTTACAGAAAGAGTTTGCTGATCTCTGGACTAAATGACCCAGATCCATATAATTCTAGACTTGTAAAGAAAACCATAAAATGTCCCCATGAGATAAGATGCCTTTACTGTCTATTATCTGCCAAGGAAAGGGTTCCTGGAAGAGTGGGCTCTACCCATTGCTGGTTCACAGCAGATTATTGAGTATGTGCTTCATGCCAGGCACCGTGTGGAGCCCATTCTGTGTACGGCTCCTGAGGCAGGACTACTGACTACTGTGCCATGCGCTGTGCTCAGTCGCTCAGTTGTGTCCGACTCTTTTCAATCTCATGGACCGTAGCCTGCCAGGCTCCTCTGTCCATGGGGATTCTCCAGGCAAGAATACTGGAGTGGGTTGCCATACCAGGGGATCTTACCAATCCAGGGATTGAACCTGGGTCTCCCGCATTGCAGGCTGATTCTTTACTGTCTGAGCCAACAGGGAAGCTCACTGACTACTAGCTATTCCATTTACAGATGGAGAAAGATGACTGGAGGCTACAAACTTGACCACTGAGCCTTTGCCGAGCGCAAGTGGCTGGAAAAGCAGAAAGGAGAGGTTGCCCAGGCACGGACACAGACCACTTCTGGGGCCTCCAGAAGTTGGAGGGATCCATGGAGGCTCGAAGGGGAGATCCTTACAAGAGGCGGGCCAGGTGGGCAAGGGTGTGGATGTTGGACTCTGGGAAGTGATTTGAGGACCAGGGATGAGCCAGTGCATCAGGCCATGGCTGGCAGGTCCCAGTGGCCTGAGCAGAAATGGCACGCCCAGCCCAGAAGAGCCCAGGAGCAGACAAGAAGCACAAGATGGGCCTCCCAGGAGAGGAGGGAGCACAGCTCAACTGCAGAGAGTAGTGGCATTTTGGTTTTCTTGTGGCTTCTTTGTTTTCCAGGCCTACAGCTATTGGGTGCCCTTCAGAGTCCCAGAGCATTAAGAATGCTCCTCCTTCATTGTGCAAAACACATTAATTTCAGCCACTCCTCTTGATGGACCAAGGCCTAAGTGACCAGTGAGAACACAGTTAATGTTTGTGACATCTCCTTACCCCAATTTCCCAAGGCCACCCCAGCTGCCATTGTCCACCAGCCCTGGAAGGACCCACCCCAGCCTCTCAGTCATCAAGGCCTCTTCCTTGGTTCTCTCACTCTGGCTTCTGAACAAACAGGATGTGAAGCAATCGCAAGGACAAAGGCACCTGGGAGCCAGCTGTGCCTCGGGTGGACTGCTCGCCAACCTCAGCTTGACGGGGCTTAGTCTCCTCGGCCTCCGTGGGCGATTGGCTCACTCCTGGGGCTGTCCCCAGCTGCTGCGGCCGGCGCCACACTTGCACAGCATATGCCCTCAATCCTTTAAGTGCCTCGCAATCCCATTTGATCCCATCTGGGATGATCAAGAATAGGGATATGTACTCTTGCGGCCCTGGAGAGAAACCCGAGGCCCTCTATGTACATAGAAGTCCAGCACGAGCCCGAGTCTGCCTCCAGAAGGCAGAGGTGGGTGGGTGGGAGAAGAAGGGGCCCTTCTGTTCTTGGAGCTCTGGGGCAGTCAGGAAGCTGGAGGTCCCCTACGAGAGAGTATGAGAGGGGAACTGAGACCCTCAGATTATATTCTTGGGTCAGGGAGCCAGGGCCGAACAGTGCTGCCCTCCCGAGCCATCAGTGATTTCTTAAGCAGACAAGGGAAAGAAGGAGGATCCTGTAAGTTAGGACAAGAGGTTGGAACAGATGTCTTGGGAACAAAAAAGTAGGTGCTTCTGTGTCTGCAAAGATGTAAAAGTCTCCAGCCCAAATCAGTATTCACTTCGCCGTTGCTTGGCGATGGGAGGCAGTATCAGGAATGCCATGTGCAGGAACCCCCCCGAGCTGTCCTCAGGATGGAAGAAGCCTTGTCTTGTTCAAGCTGGAGCAGAGTCTGCAATAGCCCCCTGGCCCATCAGAGCTCTACACAGATGTTTGTTGAGTGAATAAATGTGCTTTCAACATAGGCCAAAAGGCCCTTGATGGTAGGAAGCTGGTTCTGACCACCAGGTGCTGGGGCTCAGAGGGTTCATCATCACTCCCAGGCTGGCATGCAGGCCCCGGGCTGACTTGACCATCAGGCCCTGTGGTCAGGCCCACGGTATTTTTAGGGGCCCAGGAAAACATCCTAACGTCTCTTAAAATCAGAACACAAAACATGGGGTTTTTAGGGCTGGACACAGTGTTTTCATTTTTAATCCAGCTAGGATTATATTCATCGTTATACCCAGATGGTTATAAACATAATTTTTAATATTTTTGCATGGAGGGAGGACCCCTGGCCACTTCAGTGACACTGGCTCCTCTAGTTAGTCCTGTGGGAAACCCACTGTCTTCTGAGTCCTTTTTCAAACTCTCTTCTCAGGAAAGGGGATTTGGAGAGAACAGCCAGGCAGAAACCAAGACGCTTTAGGGTCCTGGGTTCTGTCTGGATGGCCGGCTGTGCACCCAGCAGGAGCTTGTTAATGACACACTGCCCCCAGGTGTGGCTGCTGGTGACGTCACTCCGCGGACAGGGTGCTGGCCCAGGGCTCAGCATTTTACATGAATTCACTCTTTTCTTCCTCCTAGCCATAATCATGCCCAAGGAACAAGGGACATGGATGGATGGCATCAGGAGGTTGGACTGAATCCCAAAATCACATGAGGCCTCCCTGTGGAGCACCAGGCTCCTGGGCCCTGGAGTGAATGTAGTAGCCGCAGGCCTAAACCCCCTCTGTTCCTGCATGAGACTCCCTGGTCCAGGCAGGCTGTGAGGGTTCAGCTCTCAGCAGCACCTCCGGATAGCCCCCTTGCCAGCTGGCAGGCCCTCCACACTAGTGTCAGGGTCTCCTCTGCTCAGGGGGCCTCTTCTCCCCTCTCTCACCACCCCTGGAGGGTGGGGGACCTGCCCAGCCTTTGTGGCTGGGGCGGGGGAGGGGCTTCCTGTCCTCATCTGTGCAAGGAGGGACAGCAGACACCAGCCCTCCTTCCTGCAGCATCCCATCCTCGGAGACGAGATGAGGCTCCCCACTTGGTTCCTGATGAGCCCCAGGTGCCCGAGGGGTTTATGGGCTTCTCCCACAGGGGCTTGCTGGCTGGCGGAGGCCCCAGCTGTGCACACTCTCCGACAGGAGGGCTGCAGCTGGACGAAGAGGAAACAGATACACGCTTCCTGGGTGGTCTCAGGCGGCATTTGGAGACCCGGGCTCACCTCACCTCGCACCAAACATCAGGAAAGGAGGTCTGTAACCCCTGTACTTCACAAGGATGAAAGTGAGCTCACCGTAAGACGCTGCACGCCTAGCCCAGGGCCCCATCCCCTCTCCTCCCAGATGGGGCACTGGGAGTTGGGCACGGGTGCCACGCCCTGGAACTCGTCCCCTCCAGGTGCTGTCCAAGGCAGCGACCCTCACTGAGTTCATATTACAGCTAGTGGTCCCAGGGCAGGGACCAGGCTGTTTCCACAGGCCATGCAGGGCTGGCACACAGTATCTGCCCACTAATCTGCCCATCACATGGCATCATCCCAGCATTCATGGACTCCCCAGCAGGCCCCGCTGATCTTTCACCTGTGTAGGCATCCAACATGAAAAGGTTGGAACTCACGTTTAGATGTGGCCAGCCTGAGCACCATCTTATAAACAGCGTACCCCAAAACACGGGGCATGACTTCACCAGAATCTTATCACTGGGCCAGATTCCAAGTTACTGAGGAGCTTGTGAGAAAAGGCAGATTCCTGGGCCCATCTTCGGGGACTCGCCATCAGAGGGTCTGGAGGTGGAGCCTGGGAATCTGTATGTTCAATGTGCCTGCCACCCTGAGGATTCTGATGCAGAAGGAACCCCGTGGAGGAAAAGTTTCCCAGCCAGGAGCCTGTGGTCTCAGAAATGCTGGGCCCTCTCGCTTCGTATCTCATCCCCCCGTCAAAGATCCAAAAACTCACATGCCCAGCTGCCCACTGAATATTCTGCCCCTCCCAGATGGTGTGGGTGGGTGGGCCTTCCCTGACTCGGGCAACCAGACCAAACTTGCTGCCTCAGCGTGCACAGCACCTGGACAAGTCAGGTCCCAGGGCGGCAGCATCCATGCCCGGCCCCAGGGCCCCATTAGGAGGGGAGGAGGTGAGGCACCAAGTCAGGGGCCCAGCATCGGACCCTTACCCTAACTCTAGACAGCATCCTGCGGCCACTAGGCTATACTCCTCCTGCATGGAGGCAGCCGATGGAATATAGAGACTCAACACCCCTCAGGGGCCTCAGTTCCCTCGCCTGTCCCATGGAGATGTTAATAATAGCATCCACCCAAGTGGTAATGGTGAGGATTATAGGAGACAATGGCAGAAAGCACTTACTTTGTGCTTAGCAGCTACCACATGTTAAGCAATTAAGCTTTTCACTGGCATGAGCTCATCTAATCCTTCACAACCACCCTGAGAGGTGGAAGCTATTATTAACCCCATTTTCCAGATTAGGGACATTAAGTGACTCACCCTGGGTCATGTGGCTAGAAACAGCAGAGCTGGGACTCAAACCTGGGGAGTTAGCCAGCTCCTGAGCCCAGGCTCTAACCATCGGGCTACGACACCTCAATAAATGCCAAGCCTCAGCAAAAGGTGGGGGACAAAGACCCTGGGTGTGGGGGAGAAAGAGGTTGGCAGGCTTGACACTGGGTTGAGTGTCACTTAAGAGAAAAACAAACCTAAGCCATCCTGAGCCAGAAGGGTAGGCAGGACAGAGGAGCACCAGACCCACTGAGGTCAAGTTAGCAGGTCAAACCCATATCCACAAGTTCAGGGAAAAGGTCACTCTGAAGAAAGCAATCAAGTCTCCCTCAGCCTCATTTGTGCCCCATACCCAATATGTTCCACAGGGACTTTTAAGAACAAAGAAGAACTGAATGAACCTATTGCCAAATAAGTTTGGAATTCGGCTATGCAGTTGACCCTATCAGGAGATTCACAATGGACATTGGCAAAATAAAGGCTCTGATAAGTCCTGCAGTGAAACCTGCTTAGTTCATCCAGCCTAGCCTTTCTTGCACATAACTGATCATGATTCCTCACAGAACACAGTTTGAGAAATTCTGGTAGTGGCAAACTCCTTCTATAAACAGCATTTCTGCAAATAATATTTCCAGATTTCTGGGCCATAGCGTCACTGTCACAACTACTCAACTCTGTTGTTACAGCACAAAAGCAGGCTCGGGTGATGGCATAAACCAGTTAGTATGACTGTGGAATACGAAAACTTTATTTATGGACACCAAAATGTAGATCCCATATAATTTTATGTCACAAAATAGTCTTTTAAAAATTTTTCTCAGCCATTTAAAAATTTGAAAACTATTCTTAGCTCACAGGCACCCCAAAACAGCTTGGAGGCTGAATTTGGTCCACCATGCATAGCTTGAAAATCAGGTATAGAACAACAGGAAACTACAGTACCTCCTAGGACCCCACTATAAAGTGTTAGGGGCACGGAAAGGGGAAGGAAAGTTTGGGGTGGGAGGAAGCTTGGGGAAACCGTCAGTAGGAAGAAGACTAGACTGGAAAGAAGAAAAATGTGGCCCTAAACTCTGTGACCATTCTCATATAGCATGTGGCCATAGACAGATAAGTCTGGAGAAAAAATTATAAAATGTATCTATGCTGTCTAAATCTACTTGGCAAAACCCAGCATTAACCACAGTAAAAGGAAAAACTAAAAACTGGAACAATATTTACAGCTCAATCACAAAGGACCAAATGTCCCTAAAATGTAAAGCAGAAAAAGCCCAACACCCTCTGCAAGCAATGGACAGAGGAGACAGACAAGGAGGAAATGGCAAATTCAGAGGAAGGGCTCAGCCTCGCTCAGAGGAGAGAAGAGCAAGGCAAAACTATGAGATCCCACGTGTCATCTATCGGATTAGCCAAGACAGGTAAGTTTGAAAGCTGATGAAGAATACGCCTGCCACTGCGGGAGATGCATGTTTGATCCCTGGGTCAGGAAGATCCCCTGGAGGAGGAAACACCACACCAGTATTCTTGCCTGGAAAATTCCAAGGGCAGAGGAGCCTGGCAGGCTACAGTCCATGGGGCCACACCGAGTTGGATACGACTGAACGACTGAGCATCTTCCTTCCAACAAAGAAGGGGCACCGGTGCCCTCGTACAAATGGAATGACCTCTCAGGAGGGCAAACTGACAATACTGATCAAAACTACAAACAGACAATGTCACTTTTGGGAACTGTGCCTAGAGTCACACTCACTCAAGGGTCCAAGGACGTACGCACTGCAGCCCTGTTGGTAAGAGTGAAAGACGGGAAACTCTAGACATTCATCACAGGGGGACTGGATGAGTCACTTTTGGTGGTAGTAACAATTTCTAGGACATGTGTATTACGAGCCGAGTCCTCTTCTCAGCCCTTGCTACTCAAAGCACAGTCTGGGGACCAGCAGCTTCTGCATCACTTGGGGGGGTGTTTGGACCACAGCCTCCTCTTTGCCCCAGACCTGCTGAATCAGAATCTGCATTTTCACAAGAAGCCCAGGGGATTCCTGTGTGCCTCAGGATATGACTTTTATTTTTTAATTTTTTCTGGTATTTTCTTTTTTTAATATAAATTTATTTATTTTAATTGGAGGTTAATTACTTTACAATATTGTATTGGTTTTGCCATACATCAACATGAATCTGCCACGGATGTACATGTGTTCCCCATCCTGAACCCTCCTCCCTCCTCCCTCCCCGTACATCCCTCTGGGTCGTCCCAGTGCACCAGCCCCAAGCATCCAGTATCGTGCATCAAACCTGGACGGGTGATTTGTTTTATATATGATATTATACATGTTTCAATGCCATTCTCCCAAATCTCCCCACCCTCTCCCTCTCCCACAGAGTCCAAAAGACTGTTCTATACATCTGTGTCTCTTTTCCTGTCTCACATACAAGGTTATCATTACCATCTTTCTAAATTCCATATATCAGCATTATTATACTGTATTGGTGTTTTTCTTTCTGGCTTACTTCACTCTGTATAATAGGCTCCAGTTTCATCCACCTCATTAGAACTGATTCAAATGTTTTCTTTTTAATGGCTGAGTAATACTCCATTGTGTATATGTACCACTGCTTTCTTATCCATTCATCTGCTGATGGACATCTAGGTTGCTTCCATGTCCTGGCTATTATAAACAGTGCTGCGATGAACATTGGGCTACACGTGTCTCTTTCAATTCTGGTTTCCTTGGTATGTATGCCCAGCAGTGGGATTTCTGGGTCATAAGGCAGTTCTATTTCCAGTTTTTTAAGGAATATCTACACTGTTCTCCATAGTGGCTGTACTAGTTTGCATGGGACCTAATTAAAATTAAAAGCTTCTGCACAACAAAGGAAACTATAAGCAAGGTGAAAAGACAGCCTTCAGAATGGGAGAAAATAATAGCAAATGAAGCAATTTACAAACAACTAATCTCAAAAATGTACAAGCAACTCCTGCAGCTCAATTCCAGAAAAATAAATGACCCAATCAAAAAATGGGCCAAAGAACTAAATATACATTTCTCCAAAGAAGACATACAGATGGCTAACAAACACATGAAAAGATGCTCAACATCACTCATTATCAGAGAAATGCAAATCAAAACCACAATGAGGTACCATTTCATGCCAGTCAGAATGGCTGCGATCCAAAAGTCTACAAGCAGTAAATGCTGGAGAGGGTGTGGAGAAAAGGGAACCCTCTTACACTGTTGGTGGGAATGCAAACTAGTACCGGACATGATTTTTTAAAGTCTTCTGTATTAACTCACTCAACCTCAGAACAACCCAATGGCTCAGGCCCTCTCATTACCTGAGTGTTGGAGATGAGGAACGGAGGCTCTGGGACATGAGGGAAATTGTCCAGTCACACAGTGAGAGAGCAGTAGGGCTGCATTCACTCCACATGCACACATACACACAAGAGCCTTTACAGAACGGGAAGCACTTTAACGGCGGAAAAAGACCAGCCTCCGAGATACATTGTCAGGTGAAAAAAGCAAGGTGAAGGACACTGTGTAGACTATGCCAGTATTTGTGGGGGGAGGAAAAAGCAGACTCTATACATTTAATAGCTTAGATGCCCAGAAGGCATCCTTGAAGAGAAAGTAACTCAGTCGTGTCCAACTCCTTGCGACCCCATGGACTATACAGTCCACGGAATTCTCCAGGCCAGAATACTGGAGTGGGTAGCCTTTCCCTTCTCCAGGGGATCTTCCCAACCCAGGGATCGAACCCAGGTCTCCCGCATTGCAGCTGAGTCACAAGGGAAGTACCCAATAACTCAGACGTAGCTGCCTCTGGGGCGTGGAACGCAGCAGCTGGAGGAAGGACGTCAGAGGGAAACTATTCAGTGTTGCACACATCTGGAACTTAAATTTGGAGCCTAGAACATGTATTGTTAATACCTATACTACAATATGGGCTTCCCTAGTGTCTCAGACAGTAAAGAATCCGCTGCAATGCAGGAGACCCAGGTTCGATTCCTGGGTTGGGAAGATCCTCTGGAGAAGGAAATGGCAACCCACTCCAGCATTCTTGCCTGGAGAATCCCATGGACAGAGGAGTCTGGTGGGCTACAGTCCATGGGGGTCACAAAAGAGTTGGACACAGCTGAGTTACTAACACAACATAACACGCTAAAATATAAATTTTTAAAAACTGGTATAAGAAAGATGTTGCACATCCTAAAACCACCCCCACTTCATAAGAAATAGACTTTGCGGAAGGAGAAACTGGCACAGCCAGGCCCACCCTACTGCTCCACTTGCCTTCTTGTCTGCCCTTCTCAGAAAACATGGCCGTGGCATGTGGGAGAGATGCTGGGGGTGGGGGGGTGGGGACAAACAGTAGCTTCTCCAAGTATTCGGGAGTCGACACTACATTCAGTCTCTTGGAAGGGGGTTCATGCCTCACACCAGTGCAATGTCCTTCACTGGGGTGATTTTGCCCTGCAGCGGACATCTGACAATGTCTAGAGACATTTTTGGTGTCACAAGTGGGAGAGGCGATTGGCTTCAAGTGGGGAGAGGCCAGGGAAACCATGAAACATCCTACAAAGCCCAAGACACCCCAGGATGTCCTGTGTCCTGAGTTTGAGGGGCCTGCGTCAGCACGGCTCAGATGTTGCATGTGCGAGCATCACTAGGGGCTCAGCTGAAGTGCAGGTTCAGATAGGGCAGGCCTGGGATGGGCCAGAGAGTCTGCATTTCTAACGGCGGGGGCCACCTGTGCTGCTTTGGAACCACACTTGGAGCAATGAGGCCTTACCCAACCCAGCTCTGGCCAACAGTATAAATGCCATATGAAAAAGGGGTAGAGACTGCTTTCATTTGGATTAGAATGCTCGATAGGAAGTGCTGATGGGGAAGGGAGCAGAGGAAACCTGGTCCTAATAGACATGAGTTGAGCTCCCCCCAGAGTCTACAGTTGCGGGCTGCATCAGCATGAGCTGGGGTGCTGGCTGGGGACTTACCGTCCAGAGTCTCCACCGACAACTGCAGGCCCAGGTTGTGCCGCGGGTTGACCACCCAGTGGTTGCTGGTGGCTGTGATATCAAAAACGAGCCAGCCCTCCTCTGAGGCCCAGAGGGTGCGGCTGTCGAGCAGGAACAGGTCGGACTCCCTGCAAGAGAGGAGAGAGACACAGGCTCCAGGTCAGCAGGTCGTGGCTCGGTCACCCCCGTCAGCCAGTCAGCCACTGGTGCATGGCAGAACTTTGTGAGTGGGGGAGCTGGCAGGAGGTCCGCCAGCCCGTCCCCCAACAAAGTGCGTTCATCAGACCAAGATCCAGCCATGGAGACCCCTGATGGGAGACAGAGTGCAGAACGGGGGTAAAGAGATACACACAGGAGACAAGGAGCTGCTACGAGACAGACGTGCCCTTCAGATTTGTTGGGGGTGACAAAGGATGAGATGGTTGGATGGCATCACTGACTCAATGGACATGGGTTTGAGCAAGCTCCGGGAGATGGTGAAAGACAGGGAAGCCTGGTATGCTGCAGTCCATGGGGTTGCAGAGAGTCAGACACGACTGACTGAATGAACAACAACAACAATGTTGAGGGGATACTAGTGGGACAGAGCACAGGAAGGCAGGAATCCCACCATCTCCATGAGGCTAGAAGTCTCAGGGAACAGAAGTTCACCCTTGTTCACTTATTCACCACTTGCCAGGCACTGTCCCAAGAGCTCTACACACATTGTCTCATTCAGTTCTTACAACACTAAATTGTGGGGGTATTACCATCTCTGATGGATCCACGATAAAACCATGACTTGCCCAAGGTCACTTAGCCAGGAAGATGCTAGACTGGGGCTTCAGCCTGGCATCTGAGCACCAGTGCAGAGATGCTCCTTATTTCCATACTATATAATTTCTTCATGAGGCCACCAAGCATTAGGAAGTGGACCCCCAGCAAACATCATTAGTAGAGGGAGTACTTTAATTCTCTTTCTCAGATTTGTAATAGAAAATGGTTAAAACCACAAATAACCTTGTAAGGATGGAGGGTGAATGGATGAAGATGGATGGATGGATGGATGGATGGATGGAAGATGGATGGAAGGATGGATGGACGGTGAATGATGGATGAATGGAAGAAAGATGGATGGATGGATGAATGGATTTTTACACTCCTAGATAGTAGAATTCTAGTATATGCTGCTGCTGCTAAGTCACTTCAGTCGTGTCCGACTCTGTGTGACCCTGTAGACGGCAGCCCACCAGACTCCTCCATCCCTGGGATTCTCCAGGCAAGAACACTGGAGTGGGTTGCCATTTCCTTCTCCAGTGCATGAAAGTGAAAAGTGAAAGTGAAAGTGAAGTTGTGTCCGACCCTCAGCGACCCCATGGACTGCAGCCTACCAGGCTCCTCCATCCATGGGATTCTCCAGGCAAGAGTACTGGAGTGGGTTGCCATTGCCTTCTCACAATTCTAGTATATAAGATATCATAATGTCTCTTTTGGAACTTTTAATGATAAGAATTCGAAACAAAAATTTTGAGTCCTTTGACAGCCAGTTAGTATATTTTAGCTCCTATACTGTACCAGGCAGTGGGTACAGTGATGAACAACATCCAACCAGTTCCTGCTCCAAGGTATTGACAATCTTTTTCATGCTGGGGGGAATCTAATTTTCCTGGGAAATTACATGGCTCAGTCGGTAAAGAATCTGCCTGCAATGGAGGAGACCCAGGTTCAATCCCTGGGTCAGGAAGATTCCCCGGAGAATGAAATGGCAACCCACTCCAGTATTCTTGCCTGGGAAATGCCATGGACACAGGAGCCTGGCAGGCTACCATCCACGGGGTCGCAAAGAGTCAGACATGACTGAGCAACTGAACCACCACCACCATGCATGTGATTGAGATAAGACTTCTGAGCTTACGGACAACAAGCGGAGCCACAATACAAGACGGTGCCTTGTCTCTTAGCCAACCAAACCACAGTCTCTTGTGACTGTAGGACACTCACTGCCTCTGTAATACAGAGAGATCAGAGGAGCAAGCAAGACCTTTTAGAGCCACAGAACATTTTGAGGATGCTGTTCAACTTTCACGGCCAAACTGAATTAAGATAAGGAGACAATCTTCCGTGACCCATTTACTTCTCTTTTTTCCCGGGGCCCTTTCAGATGTAGCTTCAAAAAACTGACTTGGAGAAGGATGTTCACACAGATCCCAAATGAGAATATCCACTCTCTTCATCTCCAATTTGCCTTGATGGCTTTCCTAGCTATGGAGAGTTACCAAGACTGTCAACGAACCAGTTTGCTGCTCTCAACAATTAACAGATGAGAGAAGAAACACACTCCGAAACAATCCCCTCACTCGCTCAGGCTCCCAGGGCCCCAGCAGGAAACCGCCACACTGCAGCACAGAAGTCATCAACCTGGGTGGCGACTCTGCCAGAAAATTGTTATTTGCAGGAAAATGTGACCAGATATCCGGATAGGCCCTGATGGACAGTAAAACAATGAATAGTAACTCAGGGAACAGAATCAGGCCTTTGGAGAGAGAACGCTTTGCCAAACGATACTAAACATTCTTTTATTACAGCCGGGACACCGAGGGCCAGATGTTACAGGCGAGCATTGACTCATTGTGAATCAACGTGCATGTGAGTGCAGTCTCCCTCCCCTGAGTCCTGGTTCGCAGTGTGTTCCAGCCTTGCTGAGAAGAGCCAAGCCTTCATGGAAGGCATTGGGACAGGACAGCCCTGTCGAGGTGGGGGAGTGGGATGCTCACACAGGCTCCGCTTTAAGACGTAGGGCTCAGCCCCAGGTTGGTCCCATGAACGGGACAGGCGGGAAATTACTCAGCAGCCATGTCCAGACAGACGGCTGGGAAAGTGCGAATTTCTCGACACCACCTGGAGCATCTCATTAGAAATCAATGGTTCTTACACCAGGAGGAACGAACAAGCCCTTTATGATATGTGTATTCACCACGAACACACCAACCTTCCTGACTCAGCCCAGGTGACAGCAGAAGCTGGACACGTCAGGGTGGGGACCCCGTGTGTGCCAAGTCACTTCAGTCATGTCCAACACTTTGCGACCCTGTAGATGGTAGCCCATCAGGCTCCTCTGTCCATGGAATTCTCCAAGCAAGAATACTGGAGTGGGTTGCCATGCCCTTCTCCAAGAGATCTTCCCAACACAAGGGCTGAATCCATGTCTTGCACAGCTCCTCAACTGGCAGATTCTTTGCCACTAATGCCACCTGGGCTTCAGGGAACCTAAATGCCCTCTCTCCCCTTTGCCACTGCTGAGAATCTAGGTGCTTTCTGTGTACCAGCTCCCTGATCTCCAACAATCAGGTTACTGTTCCCATTTTATACATAAGTAGAGTGAGGTTTCGGAGAAGGTAACGGCACCCCACTCCAGTACTCTTGCCTGGAAAATCCCATGGACAGAGGAGTCTGGTAGGCTGCAGTCCATGGGGTCGCTAAGAGTCGGACATGACTGAGCAACTTCCCTTTCACTTTTCACTTTCATGCATTGGAGCAGGAAATGGCAGCCCACTCCAGTGTTCTTGCCTGGAGAATCCCAGGGACAGGGAAGCCTGGTGGGCTTCCGTCTGTGAGGTCGCACAGAGTCAGACACGACTGAAGCGACTTAGCAGCAGCAGCAGAGTGAGGTTTAGAGAGGGGAGGACAAAAGTCCACATTGATAAACCTTGAAAGTGAGAGAACCAGGACACAGTGCTGGAAGCGTGACCTGAGGACTTGGGCACTTGAGCCCCATCACCTCCTTAACGCACCCTCTCACCAAGGGGCAAGAGATCAGAAGCGTGTTCAGTCCTGCACGATGCATGTTATTGTCACAACATTGTGGGGAGCAGAGAAAATATTAGAGAAGGGGCGTGGGATGAAGTCCAGGCAGCAGGGAAGGAAGAAAGCAAGTAGGGCAAGCCAGCTGATTGCACAGCCTCAGTTTCCTTCTCTGTAAAATGGCCAGAATGTCCTCTCCTGCAGCAGGTGAGGGAGCTGAGGGAAGACTACTCTAAGGATAAACTCCCAAGGCTCTTGGAGCATTTCTATAGTTACTCCAAGTCATGCCAGTGTTGGTGCACAGTCCCTGCTAGACAGCAAGAAATTCTAGGATGGGGACTTTATCCTGGTCCCAGTCCTTATGTGATTTCCTAAGATCCCCAGAACAATAGACCACATGTCCACTCAAACAACGATCACCTTTGACACCAACATTCATCAAAGTGTATCAGGATGTTCACAGTCATGCATTGTCTGCAAACATGACATCAACAATTCCTCCTCCCCCTCCCCACAAGCAGCGCTCTCATAAATCAGGAAGTCTGCTCGCACCTCTCACATCTGCAGTGACCATCTGACTCACTGCGGACCAGTGGGAAGGAGGCCCTGCCATGTCCAGGGCAAGAATGCAACAGGCTTCTTGGATCTGCTCTGCTGCCCCACTGGACTGGCAACCCTGACTCCTCTACTGCAGAGAAGGCACGGAAGGGGAACAGGGCAGCAGCTGTGGAGGAGGAGGGTCTATGAGGGGAGAAAGAGACAGAAACCAAATCAGCCCTCATGGGAGGTGCATCTAGGGTGTTCCGGCCCCAGCCGAGCTCCCAGCTTCACTGGGGACTACAACAGACGCTACCAATAGTAGAAAAACTGCCCGGCTGAGCCCTGCCCAAATTCCTGGGCAATTAAACATTGTTGTTCTAGCCACCGCGTTGTGGGTGGCTTGTTCACCACAGAGGTAGAACCCAAACAACAGTCACACTGTTCAGAACAGAAAAATGGACAACTAACCTTAATCTACTGAGAGGGACAGACGAGTGAAAACAGAGAGCACACCCCACTGCTTCACAGCTCCATCAAAGCATGTACTTGTTGACAACGGGGATATATGGTATTAAGTAAGAAGGTGTCATAAACAGGATGTGTAATTTGCAAATTTCTGGGAAAATACAATATGCTAACATTGGTTAAGAAAAAAGAAATAGAAAATTTGAGTCAAGTTACTAAATATGTACTAGTGAATTGAGATAGGAGTAAAACACCTTCCCCAATCCACACCCAGATGCTTTGATACTGTATTTTTACCAAATTCACCAAATTATTAAGAGAAAATTGCTTCTTATAAAAACTGGTCAAGAAAACACAAGAGGCAAATTGAGAAGCTATATTGTAAAGCTAGCATGATTCCAAAGGTGGAGAAGGCCAATTTGAATAGACATTTCTTTAAAGATACACAAATGGCCAGGGAACACACAGACAGAGGGTCAACATCATTAGCCACTGCTGTTGTTGTTTAGTCACTAAGTCCTGTCCAGCTCTTTGCAACCTCATGGGCTGTAGCCCCCCAGGTTCCTCTGTCCAAGAATTCTCCAGGCAAGAACACTGGAGTGGGTTGCCATTTCCTACTCCAGGGAATCTTCCTGACCCAGGGATCGAACTAGCATCACCTGTGTCTCCTGCATTGGCAGGCGAATTCTTTACTACTGAACCACCAGGGAAGCCCCTTAAACAGCACAACTCTGAATATACTAAAAACTAATGAATAATACGTTTTACGAGGTTGACTGGATGATGGTATGTGAATTATATCTCAGTGAAGCCATATTTTAAAAAGTGAATAAAGCCAACCTAAGTTCAAAATATAGAGCACAGTGTCATGATGCTAACAAGTTTTTCTAAGCTGGCACACCTACACGTGGGGAACCTAAACACAAATACTCCGGAGCTGCAGCAACAGTTCCTTCTGAAGGGTGTTTCTCTCCGCTACACACACATCAACGTTGGCTCAAGTCACCAAGCACCATCTGTTTCTTAAAGAAGTGAGACAGTACAAGTTTGCGTATTTCCATGTTTTACTGGGTCAGTGGAGCAAACCCCGGCATGGTGGCTGGCCTGGCTTCACCTCCTCTTTGGTGTGGGGACAGTTCTGCCCACTCCTCCAGGCTCATAGGGGCAGCCGGGCTGGTGAACTAATTTAACCTTCCAATGAAAGAAACACCAGAAGACCCCAAAAGCAATTTCTCCCCTCCCGAAACCCAGGCTCCCCCAAATCCTTGCTCTGTGTGAGACACAAACCACCAGTGATCCCAACTCTGTGGCGGGGAGGGGTGTCAATATTTAACCACCGGCCTGGGGACAGAGTGGGCTTCCCTGATGGCTCAGATGGCAAAGAGTCTGATTGTCATACAGGAGATCTGAGTTCGATTCCCGGGTCAGGAAGATCCCCTGGAGAAGAGAATGGCAATCCACTCCAGTATTCTTGCCTGGAGAATTCCATGGACAGAGGAGCCTCGTGGGCTATGGTCCCTGGGGTGGTAAAGAGTCTGAAACAACTGCGTACCTAACACTTTCACTTTTCACTGGGGTCAGAGTACTGCTGTGGCTTGCAGGCTCCCCCTCCCAGGGACACCCAGGAGAGTACCTGAAATCTAACCCACAGCGGGAAGCAGGAGGAAGCCCATGCCATCACCTGACCCAGTTTCCAGCATCTCAACCCACCTCCCTCTGGAAAGTCCTACTATGACAGAAAAGTGGATATTTTAAAATCTCCAGCGTGGGAAGGTGGAAAGTCCTTTTCTTTCCGCCCCTTCCCTGCCTTTTTTTTTTTTTCCTGCCCTGTGGTTCCTTAGAGACTATTTAGAGACTGTGATCTCAAGGAGGGCCTTTGCCCACAACCCATTCCTGGAGCAGTAGAGCCCCACGCAGGATGCAAGATGCCAACCACTCCACCCAGGGCCTCGGAGAAATCATTAACACTTTGCACACACTTAGCTCCTGGGAACACAAGCCTGAAACTGGCAGGATGGGAAGCCTGAGGATTCCTCTGGCCCCTGGGCTCTGCAGGGAGGAGCGAGAGCTATGGTCCAGGGGCTGTGAGTGCATCTCACCTGAGGACAAGTAAACCCTGAGGAAGGACCCTCAGGGTGAGCAAGACAAAGGAAAGCATCAGATTCGAGGGGTGAGGCTGTCCAGGGAGGTCATTCCTTGAAAAGTGTCTCCTGAGGGAGGCCAGAAAGGTGAGCAGGGCTGATGAAGCTCAGGGAAGGAAGCGTGTTCCAACAGAGGGAACAGAATGTGCAAAATCTCATGAGAGAGGCAACCGTGGAGGGGCTGTGGGAGCTCGGTGAGCACAGGGGCAGGTGGTGGCACGAACCTGCAGGGCAGCCTCCAGCCACGGGAAGGTTCCGATGCTGGGAGAGCTGGGCGGCTGGCAAGTTTTAAGCAGGGAATGGAAATAATTGGCTTTGGGTAGACTCTCCATAGGGCTTCCCAGGTGGCTCAGTGGTAAAGAATCCACCTGCCGATGCAGGAAACTCAGCTTTGATCCTTGGGTTGGGAAGATCCCCACTCCAGTATTCTTGTCTGGAGAACCCCAAGGACAGAGGAGCCTGGCAGGCTACAGTCCATAGGGTTCACAAAGAGTCAGACATGGCTGAGCACTAAGCACAGCACACAGACTCTCCCTCAGCCCTGCTCTGACCCTCACCCTCACCCTATGGCTCTTTGGGAAACTGCAGGGCTGGACATTTTACTTTTAAAACCCTACATGTTGTAAACGGTTTCTGGGCCTCGTGAACACTCCTCAGAAGGCAGTAAGCGATGGAGAGGCCAGAGCTTTCCCAGACTAATTCGATGTCACAGAGGGGGAGCAGGCGATGGCGCTGCTAAGGATGAGTCAGGCTGGGAAGGCAGCAGCCCCGCCACCATGCACCTGGAGTCTGCCGGCAAACATCAGCCCTGCAGGGAAGCGCGGAAAGGAGATCAAAGGAGCCCACAGAGGAAGTGGGGCGTGGCTGCCCTGAGGCTCTCGGTCCTGGGAGTGCCCCTCTGGGCAGGGGAGGACCCAGCCCAGATCCCAGCACCCCACTGGGCTTCAGGGAATGCCCCATCTCTCTTCCAAGTCACCCAGACAGTCCCTGGTGACCCCAGGATGGGAAGATGAAGTCAGGGAGGTCTAAGGCTTTTTTTAAACATTTTTTTTTCTTAAGGCTGCGCCTATCCAGGAAGCCTAAAATTAAGTCATCTGGGGGAGAAAGGTGGAAAAATACACACACTAAAGCACAATATCCTCCCACAGCCAGAGCACGAGTCACCAGCCCACAGCTTCGCCACCCCCAGGACTGTCTGTCTATCTGTCTCTGTCTCCCTCCTCTCTTCCCTTCCCCATCCACCTACCAGGGCATTCACAGGAGGGTCAAGGACACTCCTTCCCAGAGCCCAAGAGGCCTATGTTATCAAAGTCAGGACACAGATCAGCAGCCATTAAGGTCTGGGTCTCCGTTGCCCCGTGTGCAAGAGGAAGGGTTGCAGTTTGCCAAACTCTCAGAAACAGTCTCTCACAAATAAAGTATTAAGAGAGGAAAATGAACAGGTTGAAGACCACAAAGTTCTGTATTCAAATAAGACCAGAAAGCACCAAGAACAAGCACCAGAAGGCACTAAGAGATTTCACGATGCACATCAGCTCTTGAGAGGTTCTGAGAGATCCTGGACTATAAAGAAACTATATATAGTTCTTTGGACTACAAAGAAACTATATATAGTTCTTTGGACTATAAAGAAAGCTGAGCACTGAAGAATTGATGGTTTTGAACTGTGGTGTTGGAGGAGACTCTTGAGAGTCCCTTGGACTGCAAGGAGATCAAACCAGTCCATCCTTAAGGAAACCAGTCCTGAACATTCATTGGAAGGACTGATGCTGAAGCTGAAACTCCAATACTTTGGCGACCTGATGGGAAGAACTGAGTCATTGGAAAAGACCCTGATGCTGGGAAAGATTGAAGGTGGGAGGAGAAGGGGATGACAGAGGATGAGATGGTTGGATGGCATCATCAACTCAATGAACATGAGTTTGAAAAAGCTCTGGGATTTGGTGATGGACAGGGAAGCCTGGCACACTACAGTCCATGGGGTGGCAAAGAGTTGGACATGACTGAGTGACTGAACTGAGAGATCCTGCTGCAAAGCACTGTCTCCTCTGGCCATGAAGAGTGATTACAGAGGCTCTGAACTTATGTACACATGCAGATCATGGGGGCCGGCAGTGGAGAGCGATGAGGACTGGAACTAAAAATGGGATGCAGCTACCAGCTGGAGAAAACAGCCAGGAGGTCTAAGTGGAGCTCAAGATTCTCCCCAGGGTAGATCATACTCTGAGGAGGTCAGGGATGTAGAATTGTGAAGTAAGACTTTGGGTCCTAGGAAAGTTGAAATCAAATCACAGCAGAGTGATCTTGGGAAGGCTCTTCTGTTTGTAAAGTGGAGATAGCAATGAGCACTATTCTAAGGATGCATTAACTGAGTTCAGTTGAGATGCCTGCATGGAGCTGAAGGCTCAAGGCTCCAGGATACAGCAGGGCTCACTCACAACCACATCGTTCTGCCCCTCTGAGAGGCAGCAGTCTTAGAACAGGCCTGGCACGGAAATGGCCCATTGAACCCCATGATACCTAAGAGGCAAGTCCTGTTGTCCCTTTCACAGGAAGGAGAGTGAGGTTCAGGGCAGCTCACAGAGCTCCTGGGGTGGAGGGAGAGCAGCCACCTAGAGGAAGCTCAGCATCTTCTTTCCACCCTTCTGGCCCCTCCCTGCTTCCGTCCCCAGCAGCCCTGCTGGGCCTTCAGAACCTCCATTCTGAACAGATCACCGCCCTGCTCTAAGCCCTTTATTAGCTCTTAGAATAAGAAAGCCAAATTCCCCAGTGTTTCATAAAAAAAGGAGAGGCTGTAACTGCTGGTCCAAACTGGGAAACACTGGGGAGAAAAAGGAGGCACTGTTAACTCCAGGTGGGCACAGGGGGGCATTTTATCACCCTTCCTATAGGCTCTGGGGGGGTCTGGTCCCCCTCCCTCTCCAACACCTCTTGCCACCCCACTGTTCTTCTGTCTGCCCCCCAGGGCTCCAGCCACCCCAGCCTCCTTTCAAGCTTTCATCTGGGCCAGATTCCGCCCACTCCAGGCCATGGTCCATGCTGTTCCCACTGCCTGGAACACTGTTCCCTGTCCTTTTTCCCCTGTCACACCTGGACACCCTGCAACCCCCCAGGGAAGCCCCTGCCTGATGGGCGCACCCTCTTCCAGCCTCACGGCCTCTCCTTTGCGGCACTCAGGTTGGAGCTGAAATGTGCTTGTATGGTTCTCAGGTTTTCCTCTCACCCCAACACACTGTAAGCTCCTCAGCGGCAGGAACCAGTCCTGCTTTGCTTACCTCTGTTGGAGTCCCAGGATCTAGCAACCAACACAGCACACAGTAGGTTTCAAAGACCTTTGAATGAAGGTGCTGCTAACTGGAGTTTCGTTTCAGGCAAGGAGGTTTTCTGGTGTCACTTTCTGTAGTTTTATGTTACTCAAAAAAAGGAAGAGTGAGTGTTCTTTCTAACGATTCAAGTGCCTCTGGGCTTCTCTGGTGGCAAAGCCGTAAAGAATCTGCCTGCAGTGAAGGAGACATGGGTTTGATTCCTGGGTCGGGAAGATCCCCTGAAGGAGGAAATGGCAACTCACTCCAGTATTCTTGTGTTGGAAATTCCATGGACAGAGGAGCCTGGTGGGTTACAGTCCGTGGGGTCGCAAAGAGTCAGACACGACTGAGCAACTGAGCACACACCCACACAGGTGCCTCCAGAGACGGATTTACCTCCACCTCCCTGGGCCTCGGGCCACCATCCACTCCATACCCACTGGGAGTCTTCTTCCAGCTCAGGGGCACCAGGCTGCCTGGTAACACAGGCTGGTCCGTGCCCAGGCACCTCCACGTCCTCCACCTTGCACAGGGCCTGCCTGGGTAGTCACAGGGTGGCCAAATCACCCCCAGCCCATCCCAGCTGGAGGCTGCCTGGCCGCCTAGGCCTCACCTCCTCCACTTCTGTGTCCTCAGCCCTCGGTCAAGATTAGCTCCTTGATCTGCATGTTGTCAGGAGAAACCCAGAGGACATAGACGGGCAGGGGACCTCGACTAGGAAGAAAGTCAACCTCCAGTTTACTTTGGGACCCAACTCTTGTTCCTGCTTACTTAAGATTCCAGGGTTTGGGCCACAGAATTCCCAGAAAACTGGTGGTCTGGAATTCTGTTCACCCTGGGTATGGTCCCTACAGAAACCAAACACTGAGAAGTGAGCCATGCTGGGTATTTCAGAGCTCAGAGGTGAGACATAAAGGCCCCTGGGTGCTCCCAGAACAACCAGGCCTTGTGGGGCACGTTGTGGAGCTCTGAGATGGGAAATCCCACGCGCCAGGCAGCTGCCTGCGTCTGGCATCCCGGGGGCGGGTGGGCGAGACGCCGAGCATGGGAGACTCATCTTTCGAGACTTTCCCCAGTTGCTCCATTTCCTCCAGCCTCCAGCTCCAGCCCGAAATAGCACAAGGTAAATTCAGCCTCCTTCACGCACACACTCAAGGAATAAACAAACACACTCATGTTGGGTCATCTTTCCTACCTATTTTTCCCCCCCCAAAAAAAGAACCACAGGCTGTTTTAAGATTCCAAACCCAGACGCAAAAAAAATTAAGTGAAGCTGGGAAAAAGGAAATGAACTCAGCAATGGAGTTTGCAGACAGAGCAAGTGTTGTGAGGACCACAGTCCAGGTTTTCAAAAACAAAGACCAGATCGCGATGCAGAGCAGGGAGGGGTGCTGAGAGATGACAGGGAGCGGGCAGGCTGAGGACACACCCCTGTGCCAAGCATCACATGTGCCTTATGCCACTGTACCCCTGCCAGCCCTACCAGGTGGGCACACTTGTCCTCTGTTATATTTTGTCCCTCCCCTAGGAGAAGATAAATGGTAAAGTGTCTGCCTGCAATGGGGGAGATCCGGGTTCGATCCCTGGGTCAGGAAGATCCCCTGGAGAAGGAAATGGCAACCCACTCCAGTATGCTTGTCTGGAAAATCCCATGGACAGAGGAGCCTGGTAGGCTATAATCTGTGGGGTCACAAAGAGTCAGACACGACTGAGTGACTTCACTTTCTTCTTTCAGGAGAAGATCCTGAGTCAAAGGCTTGAATGCAAGTGGTTTGTCTGAGAAGTGACCCCAGGAACCACCAGGAAGGGGGTGGGAAGTAAGGCAGGGATGGAAAGAGGTCAAAACATGAAGCTGTGGGCATCTGGGGCTCACATCCGCCAGGCGCCCCCGGACGCTGTCTGAACACAGCTCTGCGTGGTACTTCCTGGGGCATGAGGAGGCTGGAGTCAACATCCACTTGCCGTTGCCCACCTGCGATGGAAGGATGCTCCGGGGGCTTGACTCTGCAGTGGGTTGCCTGCATCAGGGGGTCAGAGAAAGCCCCGGGGCAGGAGAGGGCGGTGCCGAGCAGAAGCATCTAGACTGTGGCTCCAGCCAGCCATCACAGGGAGGAGGCCTTGTCCCAGGTCACCGCTGGCGAGGTCAACACAGCAGGAGTGCCCATCCTGGGCAGCCAGGGACTCCATTCCCATGATGATCTATAGGGGGCGCCTGTGGGCGTGGGACCTTGGAGAGAAGACCCAGGGATGAAGGGGAAGCTGGTGGGTGGTCCCTCTTACAGGAATCAAGACTACAGACCTCATGGATTCTTCTCCTAGGAAGAAGGAGGGATGTGCTGCGAGCCCTGCACGTGTGAAAGTCACTCAGTCATGTCCGACTCTTTGTGACCCCATGGACTGTACAGTCCATGAAATTCTCCAGGCCAGAATACTGCAGTGGGTAGCCTTTCCCTTCTCCAGGGTATCTTCCCAACCCAGGGATCGAACCCAGGTCTCCCACATTGCAGACAGATTCTTTACCAGCTGAGCTACAAGGGGAAGCCCAAGAATACTGGAGTGGGTAGCCTTTCCCTTCTCCAGGAGATCTTCCCAACCCAGGAATTGCACCGGGGTCTCCTGCATGGCAGGTAGATTCTTTACCAGCTGAGCTGTGAGGGAAGCCCACCCTGCATGTGTAATGCTGGGAGACGTTCTCCAGGGGCTCTGCTGGAAGACGCTCTCCAAGGAGACACTCCAATCTTCTTCCTTCGACAAGGACTGGCTTCTCTGGGAGCTGCTCCTTCGAATGCTTGTCCCACCTGAAAACCTGACTCACAAACCACCCCGCACCCCTATTCCCCTGGCCTGTGGACCCAACCCTGGAGCCAAAGGTTGAGCCCAAATCCCTCACCCACAGCGTTAAGGGGAAATGAAACATCTGCTTTCGGACCCAAGTGTCATCTTTAAAAGTCCCTAACTAGGCTCTGAGGAAGAGCCCCCAAAATTTAAAGTCCTACCCCCTTAAAGGCTCTCACCATCTAGTTTTCACTCAAGAAGAGGAACCACAGGATGTGTGTCAGGCACCAGGGGTGCAATGGTCGAAGGCCCCAGAGGCCACAGGCTGAGGACCTGGCGATCTTGACCACCTGAGTGCAGATTTGGAGGATGTGGGTGTCGAGTTGGATTTTGAAAGAGGTCAGGTTGAGACAGATCAGCAACAGTAGCAGAGGATTATGACTAAGTGCTCTGTCTAAAGCTGGTTGATTGTCATTGTCACCAGGAAAAAGCAAGGTATAAGAAACCCACAGGCAAGAGGTGCCCAAGGAGACGTGACGACCAAATGTCATGTGATGTCGTAGAGCGGAAGAAGGACACTGAGGAAAAAACAAGAAAACCTGGGTCAATTATTGACTTCAGTTCATAATAATAATGCGTCAACATTGGTTCCTTAAATATAGCAAATGCACCAAACTCATGAATGTCATTGGGCTTCCCAGGTGGCTCAATGGTAAAGAATCCATCTGCCAGTGCAGGAGAGACAAGAAGACACAGGATCAGTCCTTGGATGGGGAAGATCCCCTGAAGGAGGACATGGCAACCCACTCCAGTATTCTTGACTGGGAAATTCAGGACAAAGGAGCCTGTCAGGCTACAGTCCCCCGGGTCACAAAGAGTCACACATGACTGAAGCAACTTAGCACACATGCGTACATATGGGGGATCTTAGCTCCCTGACCAGGGATCGAACCATACCCCTGCAGTGGAGGGCAAAGTCTTAACCACTGGACCACCAGGGAAGATCCACTCCTCCAATTGCCCCCAAATGCCCAAAGACCTGGGCACTATCGAGGGAAAAGAAGAAAATGGTGCTGTTGCAGGCTGGCAATTGGAAGACAAAGGAGGAGCCAATGTTTGGAAGCATGCTGAGCATTTACCCAAGTGCCAACTTCCACCCTGAACTTGAAATAACCAAGGGCTTCCTTAGTCATGGTTGACTCCTTTAAAACATCCCCTTCCTGGTGAGCCTGCATTTCCCATCCTTACTGAGTTCACATCTGAACAGGCACTTTTCTTCCCAGCTACAGATGACTGCTCATGACCAAATTGAAAAATATTAATTCTCTCTGTCTCCTGCCAAAAAGGCTAAAGCAATTACAGGCCCTGATATGAAACACAGATGTTAATACATTTGGAAAAACAGACTCCTATGGACGAGCAGAGGTCCAAGTATGAAGTGCTTTTGGAATTAAAGCACCGGGATCAAGTTATACAGCCAGCCCCCAATACTGAAGCCCATTCTTCCAAAATTCATTCCAGCATAGGGAACCCGGGGCCAGGGCATACAGGCTGACATGTCCCCTACTTGCAAACAAGAACCAACCCACCCTTGGGTACCCACTGGCACACAAACTCAAAATAATATAATTATAATCATCAGAGGGAAACTTCCCTGGGATCGAAAAGTATTATAATTATGGGCAATTTTCACTTTTTGGAAATTGGGCTCAGATGCTGAAGAAAGATTGCAAGAGAGGTGTTCTCGGGTTTCAGTTCTGGAAGAGAGAACACATTGGAAGGTTTGCGAGGATGGACGGGCCCAAGGCTGGATGCTCGGGAAGTGAGAGAGGGGCACCAGCAGGTACCTGTTTCACATAGCCTTGTGCCAGCCGCTATGTCTGGTGCTAAGACTCCTCGTGAAAGACGCTGCTACCGTCAGTCCATTCAGGAAGCCCACGGCTAGGAGGCTAGATCCCTCTAGCTCCATTCATGCTTATGTGTCTCGCTGAGCACCTACTGTATGCCAGGTTCCAGGCACACAAGATGGAACAGTGAGCAAAGCGCACCAGACGCCTGTCCTCATGGAGAGTTCGTCCCTGGCTCTGCTTCTGGGTCACCATGATGGTCTCCACACTCCCACTCAGATCTTCGCTGATGAGGCTCATGGGGGCTCACGAGCCACTCGAGTCCATGTGGATCCCAAGCCCTTGGTCTTTACTGACTGTCCACACAGCATTTCTGAGACAAGCAGGGCAGCTCTTCTGTCTTCTCAACCTCAGTTCCCTTGTGCAGAAAATGTTTCCCTCCCATTACCCAATTCCTAGGATTGCCATGAAGAGAAAGGGGATGTGTGTATCCACCAGCCAAGGAGGAAAAACAGATATGATTGGGGACAGATACAAACGTCCTTTCCTTAACCCCTAACCCGCTACTGTGCCTCAGTTCCCTTGCCTGCAAAATGGGGTGAATGGTGGTACCCCCCTCGGGGGCTTGGGAAGGACAGTGACAGCACACTGCGTGCCCTGAGCAGTCAGCTTTGTCATCGTCACCATTGGGCAAAGACAGACAACTCTTCCCTCAGTTCGCAGAGGTGTTACCCAAACCGGAGCGTGCAGATTACATCGCGAATTCGGAAGACATCAGCCAAACGAACAAGATGTAAGGAAGTGGCCCTTTCTATGAGGTGGGTCTGCAAGGGGCTGCCTCATGGGACACTTGATCACCTTGACCTTTGCATTCATTAAGCATTCAATCCATGCAGTGACAGGAACAGGGCAGAGAAGCAACTCCTTATAAAGGCTCCTCAGCATCTCTATTTAGAATCTTCTCTCCCAGAAAGGTGTCTCAGCTGCCACCTGCTCATTCTGGGGAATCCGACACCAGTAAAGCATTGTCCTGGGAGAGGAGGCAGGGCAGGAGTCTCCACCTGCACTGAATGGATGATAGGACTCCCACAAGGTCCCTCAGATCCTCAAAGAAGCAGGAAAGAACAAGGAACAAGTCCACTCTGGGCATACTCAGACTTGTTACATCAGAATTCTGAGGGGGGGTGGAGGGGGTTGGGGGACGGGGGTGGACCCAGCATTTGAAATTTTACTTGATGCCTGGTTTTGAATTCCACCTTTAGTGTGTGGCCTCGGGAAGGTCATCTGACCTCTCTGTGCCCCAGTGACCCCATCCACAAAATGGGAAAATAAGACATCCTGAGGATGTCGTGAAGACTTAGAGAGGGCAACTTGGAAGCACTCGACGCAGAGAATTTGCCACCACTGACTTGTGTCTTGCCCTGTGAAGCCAGTTTGGGGATGAGTTACAAAAGGAAATGGAAGGCACAAAGGCTTTAAAAGGCACCAAGGCCCACACTGGCCCTGGTCCACAGGACAGCGGGCCAACAGACAAGTGGTCCCGGGCTGCAGAGCAAGGCAGGCCAGCTGCGACTTGACCAGCACAGCTTGAGCCCGACACAGCTTGTTCCACTCAGTGGGGGAACTGCTGGATGCAGGGTTTTTTTCCAGTGCAATCCCTCTGGGCACGTGAGTAGACCCCAAGGGCCCCTGAGTCCTGCTGAAGCTGCTCTGAGCTGGGATTCGGAGGAGGCCCTAGAGGAAGGTGGCCAGGAGTGCCTGGGTGCCCTGGACCAGGCTGCTGTCCCCTGACTTTCTAGGACATTTCAGCCATGCCTGGACAGCCAGTGCTCCCTCTTTGCCCTCTGGGAAGCTGAACCAGCAACTCCCAAGAAAACAGCTCAAAACCAGAGCTCACACCCTGGGGCGGAGGTACTGTGGTGCGAGGTGAAAGCCAGGAGACGCAGAACCAGGCACGTAGGCCCTCTGTGGGAGCAAGAATACTTCAGGAGCTCCCGGAAACCTCTACAAGCAGCGCCCAGCAGGACCTCTCCATTCAGCCTGCCCCTGCCCCTGTGCCACGGAGCAGTCAGTCAGTCAGGGCCTGGTCCACACTCGGGCTCAGTCCTCTGGGAAGGAGACAGTCTTCTCTGAGAGACCGAGCCAAGAGGAGTCCAGGGGCCTGGGCTAGAGGAAATCTCTCCCCCTTGCTCTCCTGGGCATGTGTGATGGCCCACAGAGGAGGGAGAAGAGAGAGCTCAGACAACTGTTCTCAGTTTGGGCTACACAGTGAATCACCTGGGAGTTTAAAAAATCCTGATGCCCAGCCGTACCCCAAACCTCAGTCGTGTACTAAGTATGTACATACTTTGCGACCCCTTGGACAGGGCTCCTCTGTTCATGGAATTTTCCAGGCAAAAATACTGGATTGAGTTGCCATTTCCTCCTCCAGGGGATCTTCCTCACCCAGGGATTGAACCTGCGTCTCCTGCATTGGCAGGCGGATTCTTTACCATTGAGCCGCCTGGGAGGCCTGGTTATGCAGGTGATTCTAATGAACAGCCAAGGGTCAGGACCACAGCCGGGAACTGGGAGTCACCCTGTTTGAGCCTCTTTCCTCCAAGGTGCTGCTGTGACCAAGAACTCAAGCCCTGGAATCCAAGAGACCTGAGGCTGAGTCCCAGCTCTGCCCTGTTGGAACTGTGGGGTCTCAGGTAAATAACCTCCCCTCTCTAAGCCAGTCGCTACACCTGGGAAATGGGGATATCAAGTCTCTGCAGGGTCATCTCCAAGGTCCTCAATGAACGTGAAGTGCCCTGCAACGCGACCATGTCCCTCTGTCCACTGCTCACAGTGACTGAAGTCAGATAAGAAGATAACGAGCAGTCTCATTACCAAGTCCTGACACGACAGACTTGGGAAGGGTCTGATGACCCACTGCCCTAGGGCTGCCCCAGGGCATGGAGACTGCAGTGCTGTGCCCACAACACCCCCTGCCCCCTGCTCCCCATAGTGGGACGTCCTCTCCCCCAGCAGTTCCCCTCCCAGTTCTGTGCATCGCTTCCCCGGGAGCTTGTCAGACACACAGAAGCTCAGGCTGCACTCCAGCCATCTGACTTGGAACCTGCATTTTCACTGTGTCCCTCTGAGGTCACCCTCCCGGCAGCCAAAGTCCCTGAGACACACAGAGGGACATTTTTTATCCTGCTGCCAGCTTCATCTTGACTTTGGCAGTGACGGAGTCCCCACGAGGGGGTTCTGCTGGCCGGCTGCCGCCAGGGTGTCTCACTGACCAGCTGCATCTCCTACAGGTGGGGCAGATCTGCAGGGACAAAGCGTGGACCCACAAGGAGAGGGGAGGGGAAGGGGGAGGCTGGAAAATGTCCAAGTTCCACAAATGAAACCCATGAGCTTTCGGGACCAACACCTTCACCCTGGGTTGGAACCAAAGCTAGAGCCAAAAGGGACAAAAGTGGCACCAGCTCCTGAAAGCCGAGCCCCACTGCCCAGCCCCTGGTCCAGCGTTCAGAGAAGGCGGGCAAGACTCTAATCCCTTAGCACCTCCCGCCACACCTCTTCCCCAGCAAGGCCACTGAAGCCAAGGCCACCTTCCCCAGACCTGCTTCTCAGCCCCCACTTCCCCCACAGCAGGCCAAGGGCGGCCCCAACACGCTTCTCCAGCTGCAAGCTGAGCCCGAGGGCCATGGAAGGCCTCCAGCTCGGCTCATTATCGGAATTTAATCTGGATTCCAAGAGATCAAGAGGACTCTGTGGAAAGTGGCTGCCACAGGGGGAGAGACGCTGAGGCCGACCCAAAGCCGGCTAATCCCCAGCACCCCGAGGGCTTTCCTGGAGCTCAGGCAGAGCCTCGCCAGATGTCCCAGCTCCAAGCTCCGCACAGCTGGGCGGTCGGTGTCGGGGAGGCCACAACTCCCTTAGCAGAGGGAGCAGACAGCTACACGGCGAGGCGGCGGGGGTGGGAACAGGGCTTCTCTCAGGGTCAGATCAGCCAAAGGCCTTCAGCTTGAAGAGGATGCATGACCCAGGTTGGGGAAATGCAAACTAGGGCTCCACTTCCAAGCAAGCTCAGGCCTATATCCCCATCAGATACTGCAGAATTAAGGGATTTAGCATAGATGGTAAAGGCAGTCCCACCCCCAAAACCCAGAGTCCTTCATTTTCCGAAGCAGGTCTCTGCATTCCCAGCGATGAAGGTGAGGATGGTAGTGGTGATGGTGGTGAGGATGGTGATGGTGGTGAGGATGGTGATGGTGGTGAGGATGGTGACGATGCTGAGAGTCATGGTGATGCTTCTAATATCTGCCAAACCTTCACTGAGCACTTACTATGTTCAAAGTAAATTTGTCAACTCCCTTTATCCTCACCACAAGCCTGGGAGGTAGGTTCAGTTATTATCCCCACTGTACAGAGGAGGAGGCTGAGCCTCTGAGGGGTTACTACTTCCCAAGGCCACACTGGTACAGAGTGTCGGGATTTGAATCTATACTCTGGTTGTTTTTCTTTTTTGTTTGGCCATGCCTTGCAGCATGCAGGATCTTAGTTCCCCAATCAGGGCTGGAACCCACGCTGCACAGTGGGTGTGGAAGCACAGACTGTGTGGAAGCACAGTCTTAACCACTGGACTGCCAGGGAAGTCCCCAAATCTACACTTTAAAGAGCTGGACTGTCCTAGCTGAGGAATTTATGTCATAGGATCGTTTTGATTCTGGATTCAAAAACAAAACCCACCCAGAAAAAAAGAATAATTTTTTGAAAAAATTGTTTAACCTTTTAACTTTTGGAGAATGAAGGCCTTGCTTCTTTCTTTCAAGTACTATGGATAAGAAGTTTGGAAGTCTAAGGCAAGTAGCCTCTCCTGCCCACTGGCTGCCTCTGTCCACTCCCTGCTCTACATTATGCTTTGCACCTGCCGTATCATCCTATGTCACCTCCTCTGTCTGAATGTCACCTCCTCGAGGGGCAGGGACTGGGGTCCGGTCACATCCACCACTACCCAACACACAGCAGGTGCTCAAACGCCTGTTGATGGGGAACTCGGTTTCCCAGCAAAGCCCAAAGGCCCCTGAGGCAGGAACGCAGAGCTGGGCTGAGCACCCCCAGAGATGGCCTATGGCTAAGCTGCTCATCAAGACAACCTGCCACGCTAGCCACAGAGCCACTGACAGCTGTCCTGCCCATTCCTCTTCCAACCACAGTGACTCAGGCCTTCTCTCTTTCCTGGGCCTCTGGATTCACCCCACGGATCTCAGGCAGGGGTGAGGAGGTGGCCACTTCAAACTACGACGGAACCAGGTGCCCACGAAGACCGCAGGCTGACACAGGCAGAAAGATGAGGAGCTGCTGGCAACCACTGCGGAAGCCAGAGGCTGGTGTTTCATCTAAGCGAGGACCTGGCGGCCCGCCCCACCCTGGCATCACTGCCTCCCTTGTGTCCTTCCAACAACCCACGCTTGCTTGTCTCTACCTCAAGACAGTGGCCCCTACAGTTCCCTGAGACACCGTCTCCTCACCCCATTTCAGATCCTTCTAGTCATTCAAACATCCCCAGCTCAACAAGCCGTCTAGGAACACCAATCGCCTTATCAGGCCAGTGGGTCTACTTATTTGCTAAGTTGTTGATTGCCCATCTTCTTCACCCTATTATGGATGGAACTGCATCTCCTACAAACATACACTCCAGTCCTACCGCGGGGACCTCTGATTGGGACCTTCTTTGGAATTAGGGTCTTTACAAATGTAATTAGGTAAGTAATGAAGTCGTGCTGGAGCAGGGCAGCCCCTAAGCCAAGATGACTGGTCTCTTTATCAGAGGAGGAGAGGCATGCAGAGAGCACGCACAGCCATGTGACAACAGAGGCAGAGACCAGAGCAGTGCAGCTGAGAGCCAGGGATGCAGTCAAGGGCCAGTCTCTTCCAGAAGCTGGAAGAGAAAGGAAGGATCCGTTCCTGCAGATGTTAGAGGGAGCACAGCCCTGCTGCCACCCGGATTTCAGACTTCCAGCCCCCAGCTCTGTGAGAGAGCACATTTCTATTGTTCCCAGCCACCCCATGTGTGGCGCTTTGGGAGGGCATTTAAAAATGCCCGATGGGAACTTCCCTGGTGGTCCAGTGGCTAAGACTTCGCCTTACAACGCAGAGGGTGACAGTTCAGTCCCTGCTCTGGGAGTTAAGATCCCACATGACTCATAGCCAAAACAAAACAAAGCATAAAACAGAAGCAATATTGTAACAAGTTCAATAAAGACTTAAAAAAAAATCACCCACATCAAAAAAAAAAATTGAAAATAAAAAATTGCCCAGCTTTGAGACAAGGTCCCTGCCCCCATGAGCTGGGCTGGTTTATCCCAGTGGTTTAACAGAGGTGGTTGAATAAGTGAATGGCTGGACTCCCATGGATCTCTCCAAATGCAGTGGCCTCTGTGTCCTGTGGGGGAAGCTCGTGCCCACCAGCCCCCTCTTGCCATCACTGAGTCTCTGCTGCTCTTCCCAGCACATGGACGGGAGGGAGAAAGCCCCGCAGGTGCTTGGGGTGCTAGTTGGGGTGCTCCTCACATCAGGGGCAGTGCCTGAGGACGCTCCAGTCCTGAAACGAGCTCCACCCACATCAGCAGCATCCCAGCTGACCCCAACGACCCGGCCAGGGAGGGGGAGCACATTCCTGCCTGGAGATCTTGGAGGAAGAGCCACCCAGGCAACACCAATCAACCATCTCTGTCCTGCTCAGCCAAACCCAGTTGGGGCAGCCACATTCCTGAGGTTAAACCTCTTGATGGAGGTTTCTGAGGCAGGTTTGGGGAGCCTGCCAGAAAGCCCAGAGCGTGAGCTGGGCTCGAAGTTTGTACAAGTGGACTGATCAAGTGCCATTAACCAATAGCCTCTGGGTACCTGCCTGGCCCCCAGTACATCAGCCTTCACTAAAAAAAACAGTCAAACATATGCTCTTGTTCAAGAGCCCCAGGAGCTTTGTGAGAGCATAGAGCAGACATATGTCACCCTTGGGGAAAGAACTCAATGCTTCTTGTTGTAATTGGGTCTGGGAGTCAGGGTCCAGCCTTCCAGGGTTAACTGGGGCTTCTGAGGGCCTTCAGCAAGATTTCGAGGTGAATGACAAGGCTATCGCTGCCTGCCCAGAACCATACCCACAGTCTCTCCCCGCCGGAAGGGTCTGTCATCCTCTCCAGCAGGGGGACGGTATAGGAAAGTGCAGACAAGTGGGGACCCTAAAATGCAGATATAGTCCACACTGAGCTGCCATTTGTCACCCATCAGACAGAGTAACAAAGATCAGAACGGTTTGATAAGACCATGTTCGGGAGCCCATAAGGGCCACAGGCTTCCTCTATGTGGCTGGTGGGAGTATAAACTGACAGAACCTCCAAAGAGAACAGTTCAGCCAAATCTATCAGAGTTACTGACGTGTGGGCCCTTGACCCCACAATTCTGTTTCTAGAACTGTATCTGACTGATAGACAAGTGTTGGCCACACAGCCCATGCTGTTTATAATTCATAAAAATTGAGAGCTCAGCGTGTGCACACAGACAATTGGCTAAATACCCTCCAGCACAGCCCGCACGATGGGAGATGCATGGTGATGAGAAGAACAAGGATACCCCTGGGTAGCAATGTGAAAGGATCGACAAGTTTCACTGTCAAGATCATCAAGGTTTAGCAACAGATGTAGGTGCAGGAGACACTGCATGATGAGACACCATTTGTAAAAATATTTAAATGCACAAATATACTTGCTGATTTGAAAGAACTCAAGAAACTGCGGGCAGAGACAGTTAACTAAGGCAAAACACTGGAAACACTCAAGAAAAACTTGGTTTTCTAGTATTTAAGATGACCCCCCAAGTGACAGGGCTTGCCAAGCCAAATGTGCTAACAGGTTTCCTTTCCCACTGAAGAGGCCAGGACAGTCCAGCAGAAAGGAGGCACCCACACTGTCTTCCTTCCATTAATTACGATGAGTGGTAGGGAGGGGAAGGTCTGACATCCCAAGATGTCCGAACACTCAGCCACTGGGTAGCACGACCTAGGTCGCGTCCACCTCCGGACTTCAGAATGTCCCTGTTAGGGAAATGTTCCAGCTCATTCTCTTAACCTTCTCACCCCTTGGAGGACTTTGAAACAAAACTAAAAGGTCTCAAGAAATTAAAGTCTTTCAACAGAAGCTTCCGGTTCCTGACCTCAAGATTCTTGGAAGGCTAAGAGTTCTCTGCCTGTTTATTTTTCATTTGTGGATTTTTATCCCCTAAACATTTCATTACAAACAGCCACTTTCATTGGTGGCCTTACATCACGTGTTGGGTTTCAGTGATGCGTGGGAGATAGGCAGACTGTCAAAAATGCTTCTTCCTCTTCTTCATCCCCCTAAAGACACACTGACCCAGACAGACGACCCATAAATATCCATAGGGGGCCACACAACCACAGGCTCCCCTGGCTGTCCCTATTCCTAACCCAACCTGCTGATGGTGATAGTTTTAAGAAATGGTGACATACACCATTGTTGTTGTTTAGGCACTAAGTTGTGTCTGATTCTTTGTAATCCCATGGACTCTAGCCCACCAGACTCCCCTGTCCATGGGATTTCCCAGGTAAGAACACGGGAGTGGGTTGCCATTTCCTTCTCCAGGGGATCTTCCTGACCCAGGGACTGAACCCACTACTCCTGCATTGGCAGGTGGATTCTTTACCACTGAGCCACCAGGGATGCCCAACCTACACCATACACTTTCTCTAAAAAAGATAAACAGCCTGGCATGTGGTTGGTGCTCCCTCAGTCAATCCAAAAGGAAATCAATCCTGAATATCCCTTGGAAGAACTGATGCTGAAGCTCTAATACTTTGGCCACCTGATGTGAAGAGTTGAAGCATTAGAAAAGACCTTGATGGTGGGAAAGATCAAGGGCAGGAGGAGAAGGGGGCAAGAGAGGACAAGATGGTTGGATGGCATCATGGACTCAACGGATATGAGTCTGAGCAATCTCCAAGAGATAGTAAAGGACAGAGAAGCCTGACGTGCTGCAGGCCATGGAGTCGCAAAGAGTCAGACACGACTGAGTGACTGAATAACAATAACATGGGAAGTAGCCACGACAGACCGTGCCTCATCCTCTGCCGCTGCCTCCTCTCAGGAGGAGCTCAGGACCCCGCCCAGGCCCCGGGATGGTACCCACCTGCCCAGGTGCTCTTGCAACACCTGGTAGACACTGATCCGGAATGTCTCATTGTGGAAGTGTTCCCGGATGTAGTCCTTGTAAATGCGGAACTCAGCTGCAGTCACGGCCTCCCCTTCTGGGATCTTGGAGAGATCAAACCGGAACTCCCGGTGGTGGTAGCGCGGGTGGAAGAACTCTTTGTCATGTTCCACTGGGAAGGGAAGGAAACACACATGGGTACCAAGAGCTCATTAGTGACTGGGTTTCACTCTCCAGCTCAGAGTCCAAGCATCATGCCTATGCTTGCTAGAGACCTGCCCATAACTGGCAACCCCTGGTGATGACTGCCTGTTCCGGGCCAGGCCAAGCCGAGAGTGGGGGTGTGGACCCCCAGTTTACAAATGAAGACAGCTAAGGAACCCAGAAGTACAAAAATGTATGTTTGCCCATTGTGTGCTCTGTGATGGGTCTCACACTGAGCACTCTTGGCCATCACGTGATAGAACATGGAGGCAGGATCTAGCCCCATTTTACAGGTGAGGAAACTGAGGCTCAAGGAGGCCAGGTAACTTGCCCAAGATCACAAGTTAGGTGAGTGGCTGAACTCTGAAACCCACACTCTTAACCTTTATACTTCCAGGAGCCAGGCGGCCTGAGACTAAGTAAGTTGTGCCAGTTGAGGTCTTAGCCAAGTTACTTGACCAGTGTGTGTGCCCCTTCCTCCAGGGTTAACACTGGCCTTTTCTCATAGGGAAGATCACAGGAGGTGGCGTTTAGGGCAGAGCCAGCCAAATGGAAAATAACTGCATTTGTCATAGTTACAGAGCCTCTCAAGAGAAACAATCACATAAGAGAAATAAACTGTGCATGCAAGTATTTACATAGTTCAGCTACGATAGCATTATTTGAAAAAAATTACAATAGATCAAATGGAAAAGAAATGTTTGAATAAGCATGATATTAACACAGGTACAATCACTTAAATCACAGGCAATGAAGAAAGAAAACTTAGACATATAATCACAAATACGGTTTGCTGCAGCAGGTGTATATACAACTTTTTTTATGTGCAAAATAAAACGTATTTTAACTGCTAAGACAGTTAAGATATCAGGGTTATAAGACTTCTTTTGAATAAATTGTCCAACTAAACTTCTTTAGGATCCTTGGAATGACTTTCGAAGTGAATTTCTTTCATTAATTATTTTAAGACAATGAGAGGCATGAACCATGACATTATTCTGTTCTTCCTGAAACCCAGAGAATCTGGTGATGTATCAAAGTCAGAATAGTCATTTCTTAAAAGAAGAGCAGTGACTAATTCAAAGTTCAAACCAAATCCCAAATCTTACCTTCTCAAGCTTTCCATTTTATATAGAAACCACTCCACAGTGTGAAATCTACACAATTTCAACCTCAGGGATCAAGACAGTTTAACAGTCACCACTAAACTATTAGGGAGGGAGAAACTTTTAGGGAGAAAATTGTGTCTTTACACTCTGTTGTTAAATCACTGTAGTTGATGACCCAAGACTTGAGTTAAAATAAATGTCCAGAGTTGATATGTCCCTGAGTTCATTAAGAAAAGCTACCTAAGGAGACCCAGAACCTAGGAATCCAGTTTTTTCCCTCCCACAGCCCCTTGTATTCCAAAACACCACTGACTGAGAGAGCTCACACCCATGAACATAAAACTTTCACCTTCAAAGGATTAAAAGGATCCAAATCCCTGAGAAAGATAAGTCCAAAGAAAGTGGATTATGGAAAAACCATCCTGACAGTAACCAGCCTCATGACGGTCCCCAAAGCCAATTAATTCTACTGTCCTTCTTTGATAAAAGCCTGAAATAATTACCCCAAAATTGGCCCTGGGAGGGGAAATTCTGAGCTGGAGGGTGTCAATAAAGGGTAGAACAACAGGAGGCCCCTCAGCTGGGTGTCTCCTCTCTTGACCGTCTGCCACGTCAGCCAAGACCTCTGCCCCACATTCAGGTCAAACCTGATCCCCAAGCATCAGTCAGGAGTGTCTTGCCTCCTCTCCACGTCTGGGGTTCCTCCTCTCAGCACCTGGGGTGCCACCTCTCAGCATCTGGGGTGCCTCCTCTCAGCATCTGGGGTGCCTCCTCTCAGCATCTGGGGTGTCACCTCTCAGCATCTGGGGTTCCTCCTCTCAGCATCTGGGGTTCCTCCTCTCAGTATCTGGGGTGCCACCTCTCAGCATCTGGGGTTCCTCCTCTCAGTACCTGGGGTGCCACCTCTCAGCATCTGGGGTGCCTCCTCTCAGCACCTGGGGTTCCTCCTCTTAGTACCTGGGGTGCCACCTCTCAGCATCTGGGGTGCCTCCTCTCAGCATCCTCCCATTATATAGTCACACAAAACATACAAGTGTGCCCCTTGCTAAATTAGTGTCCTCTGCACACGTGGATTACGATAAACAAATGCAGTTCACATTGCTGACTTGCAGAGGGCAGCAACATTTACAGGGTTCCTAAGTGGAAGTATTCAGAATAGAATAGACCTGGGTTTGATCCCTGGGTCGGGAAGATCCCCTGGAGGAGAAAATGGCAACCTGCTCCAGTACTCTTGCCTGAAGAATCCCATGGACAGAGGAGCCTGGCAGGCTACAGTCCCTGGGGTCACAAAGAGTCAGACACAACTGAGCGACCAAGCACACCACGCATCATCAATACATAATAATACACAAAGATAAACAGATACTATACATCCTTATGGGGCTTCCCTCATAGTTCAGTAGGTAAAGAATCCACCTGCAATGCAGGAAACCCTGGTTTGATTCCTGGGTCAGGAAGATCTGCTGAAGAAGGGATAGAATGTGTAGACGTCCTTATACATATGAGAAAAAATATAGAAGATACAGTATTTCTCCTGCTCCCTAGAGGATCATTTCGTGCCAGGACACAGCTCACTGTGATGTCACCGGAAGGTGCCACATCCATACCATCTCTTTCTCTTGGAGAGCCTCTTCATGGTTCTTCCAATCAAGCCACATGGTCCCAAGGGAGCCGCCATCTTGTCCCATGACCCCCTTCTCCAGAGTTGGGGGATGGGAGAGAATGAGCCCTTCACTGGGCCAAACACAGGATTTCTTTTATTTACTGGTACCTGGTGGGAAAGAGTCCTGTTTGTTTTCTCTGCCTTGAACCCTAAGGATGCAATGTCCTGGGCAGACACTCATTGACACTGCCTCACAGAGAAAGCTGATTTGTGAGAAAGAAGATTCTGGATGGGGAGGACAGAGCTCAGAATTGAGGGGTATGCCTTCCAGGTTCAATCCCCTGGCCTAGTGGTCCCCACACTTCCTGAAGTTCAAGGTTTCAGTCCTTCTAATTTGTGAGTCCCATGGAGATCCTTCCAATAAGACTCTGGTAAATTAATTAGAGTCAGGTGGCTGTCCTTTGCAACCAAGGCAGTTCTGAGCAAAACAACCGAGCCCAATTATATACAGTATAGCGTTAGCCACTCAGTCATGTCCGACTCTTCGCGACCGCATGGGCTATAGCCTCCAGACTCCTCTGTCCATGGGATTCTCCAGGCAAGAATACTGGAGTGGGTTGCCATTTTCTCCTCCAGAGGATCTTCCTGACCCAGGGATCTAACCAGGGTCTCCTGCATTGCAGGCAGATTCTTTACCATCTGAGCCACCCGCAGATCAGATCAGATCAGATCAGTCGCTCAGTCGTGTCCGACTCTTTGCGACCCCATGAATTGCAGCACGCCAGGCCTCCCTGTCCATCACCAACTCCCGAAGTTCACTCAGACTCATGTCCATCGAGTCAGTGATGCCATCCAGCCATCTCATCCTCTGTCGTCCCCTTCTCCTCCTGCCCCCAATCCCTCCCAGCATCAGAGTCTTTTCCAATGAGTCAACTCTTCACACGAGGTGGCCAAAGTACTGGAGTTTCAGCTTTAGCATCATTCCTTCCAAAGAAATCCCAGGGCTGATCTCCTTCAGAATGGACTGGTTGGATCTCCTTGCCTGCAAAACCTGACCAATTATATACACAGCTGGAAATGGATGGGCAAGAAACATGTCCAGGTAACAGTGGGGGTGTCCAGGTGGCCATCCACTGTGAAAGCTGCTTTCTTCAGACGCAGATAATGTACAAGTACAAGCTGACCCCCTGACCAGCTCTGGGGCCAAGGGCAGTGACTGTCTCGATCCTGAACCTCCACTGTCCCGCACAGCCTGATGCCTAGTAGGGCTCCATTAGTCTACTGGATTCAATATATTAATCTTCATGTAATTCTCGGCTAGTCTTAGTCAACAATTTTTTAAAATAGCATACATGCAGTAAAGCACACAGACCCTAAGTGTTCATGAAGTTCTTTGAATTTTCTCAACGCAAACGCCCCCAGAGCACAACACAGCACATTCATGACTAGCGCCAAAGACACCCTTGCAGGGCCCCTCCCTAATACCAGACCCTCACTTGTCCCCAAAGGTGACCGCCATGCAAACACCCGACAACACAGACTCACTTTTCCCACTTGGGGTTTCCCCACCAGAGTCCACGTCCTTCGATCAACCATGTGTGCCCCCCCACCCTCTTTGTGGCTACGTGGAGCAGCAAGTCACTCATTCAGCTGCTGTACTGGATGTCACTGAATGGACAGGCCACAGCTGACTTTTCGATAGGCATCTGGGTAGTTTCCACCTTGGGACCATCACAACCGGGGCCATGATGGACATTCTTGCTTTTTGGTGAACACAGTTCTATGGGGTAAACACCTTGAAGCAGGGCTGGGAATGCACAGAAATCAAAGATTGGTCAAAGGTAAGCATTTTGAAGAAAGGGGCATGGAGAAGGGTCCCCGCGTGTTAGCCTGGACTGCCTGGAGTGCAGTGATGCCAGCAGTGGATGTAACCGGGAGGAAGAACCCCACAGATGAAGCAGGAAGGAAGAAAGCACATGTGGAGGCAGACAGGTTAAACTCGAGGTGACCTGCAGGAAATCCAAGCGGGAAAGTTGACTGGAGTTTTGAGAGTTCAACTGGGGACTATTGAATTGCATTTATGGATCACATTTTGTGGGAGAAAGGCACACACAAGAGAAAGATGTAGTGGCCTCGGACCACTACGGCATGAGAGATGGAGAACACGGCTATGAGAAGAACTCAATCCAGGGGAAGAAGCAAGACTAGAGACAGGCAAGATAAGACAACCAGCCTGTGGCCAGACTCAGATAACAGGGGCAGGGTGACCATTCACAGGATTTGGTCATCAGCTGCTCAGAGACACCAGGCAATGGTCATGGTCAAGACAGCCATGCAGAAAAGGCAAAAAGAGCAAGACTGTGGCCAGCTGCACACGAGAGACATTTGCATCGTGGAGCGGGGAGGGGGGACGGTCCGCCCATACAAGGCTGTCTCCACTCCCTCCTCGAGCAGCTCTCCTGGCCAGGGCTAGGAAAACTTGATAAACAGTAGTAATCATGTTAATGGCCCAGCTGCTCCTTCCAAAAACTTTATGGTTTTTAGAAAAAGCTTAGTTAACTTTCCAGACTATGCGATCCTTTCACTGTTCCCTAAGATGCTGCTAATCTATGAGAGGGGACCCAGAACTGTACAAGCAAAGGAACACTTTCCAAGTAAAAACTGTAAGTCCAGCATCAGAAGTCTGTTCCTCGCTCAGGAGCTCAGTCTGGACCACACAGCTCCAGTTACGGGCCAGGGGCAGACCCTTGAATCCCTTTCAAGAGGCTCTGAGAACCAGCAGAACCAACCAAAGTCCACAATATAACCAGAAACTAGAGCTGAGTTTTCAAAGACCCCTGACTGCTGAGGATCCCCTGGCCCAGTATCCCCACCCGCCAAGCCGATTTCACTCTGGAGCTTTCAACCCCATCTCCTTCCTGTCCTAGGGGGATATGATCCATTCGGAAGATTCTGGCACACGCCAGAATTCACTGGAGCTGATGTTACCAAGGCTGCTGTCACCTAGTGATCTACGGCCCTGCAGCTTCAAGGATGTGAAATTCGATGATGGCTCTTCATTCATTCCAAGATTTACATGGCAAGATTAAGGAGCTTGAAAAAGCTGCCAGAGGCATACCATAAATCGGGAGTTCTAGAGAAGTGAACAGGCATAGCAACGACATTACAGGAAAATGCTCTCTTAATAACATGAGCGTTAATACACTCTGCTGCTCTTACAGAAGAAGAGAGGAGACGGTCCTAAACATAGTGAAAAGCAATATCGTGTAAAAGTCTAAAATGATAAACCCTGCCACGAAAATATTTCAATGTCTCCTTACCCCCCAGTGTACTCATTCTACAAGAACTTCTTGACTGCCCAATATGAGGGAGAGAGCCCTGTTGAGAGAGAGGAGAGAGACTAGAGGAGAGAGCTAGAGGAGAGAAACTGATAAAAGCTCACTTGGATTGTAACTCTGACACCCACTCAAACCCCAACCTAGGTAAGAGCCATCATTTTTTAATTTTTATTTTTAATTGTGGTAAAAATGCAGGGCTTCCCCCGTGGCTCAGCAGTAAAGAATCCATCTGCAACACGGGAGATGTAGGAGACATCGGTTCCATCCATGGGTCAGGAAGATTCCCCCCAGAGGAGGAAATGGCAACCCACTCCAGTATTCTTGCCTGAGGAATCCCATGGATGGAGCAGCCTAGTGGGCTACAGTCTACACGTCACAGAGTAGGACACGACTCAGTGATTGAGCACTCTCGCAGGCACCAACAGCACGCAAGTGTCCTAATTTTTCCACGTTCTCTCACCAACACTTATTTTCTAATGATCTGTTCTGATAGTAGCCATCTTAATGATGGGAGGTAGATGGTCACCAGTCTCAAAGCCCTCCCATTGGCCTGAATGCAACATCACATGTTACACATACACATTTCCTCAAATTCTTATAAAACCCCTGCTCAGAAGTAAGCACATGCATTGTGTCCATTTTACAGATGAGGTCACTGAGGCTCAGAGTGGTAAAGTTGCTTGTCTATAGCCACACAGCTGGTCTGAATACTTCGCCACTCAGCCACACTCTCTTCCCTCATGCCAGGAACCACTGCCAACCTCTTAGCCGGGGAGACGATAAAAAAAAAAAAGACACCCCTAGGACTCCCCTGGCAGTCCAGTGGTTAAGAATCCATGCTTCCATTGCAGGGGGCGCAGGTTCGATCTTTGGTTGGGGAACTGAGATCCTTCATGCTGCACAGTATGACCAAAAAATTAAAATTAAGAAAAAAGACCTCCCTAAAGTATACTTCAAGCTCTCAACACACATGACATGATCACAACAGTGATCTCCTTAAAAGCTAAATTCAGAGTGAAGACTGCATCCTGCTCAGGTCCCTCTTTGTAAATTTCGCTCGTGCCAGAGTCACCCCAAGGGAGGCTGACAGCTTGAAGGTAGGGTAGCATTTCCTCGTCTCCCCATCATCCTTCCCCAGCCCCCCAAATCAGGGGGTGGGCCCCGCCTGGCAGAGGGCACACAAGCAGCATTGTCTCCCCTGAACCGCCTCTTCAACTCTCGAACTTTCCACCAAATGCTTTGGCTGCCAATAGGACCACCTGGAGCCCCAGCGCCGGGCGCTCCGAGAGGGTCTTCAGAGACACTGCCTCCTTGTTAGATGTCAGGGGCTGCATCCCAGGACGGGGGGCGCGGAGGCGAGCCCACTGGCGGCCAGGCTTTTTGTCATAAGCGTGGCAGCCGCACAGATGTGGGGTGGGGGTGGGGCAGGGAATTACTGTACCGCAAGATTAAACACTCCGGTGTCAACATGTGTGCAGTGTTGCTCGAACAATGTTATCATTGTGAATTGAATGGACCAAAGGGTTTAGGGGATGGGGTGGGGAGAAGGAGAAAAGATGGGTTTAATTATCTCTAGGGCTGAAGCCAGTTGTTTGCCTAAAAAGCCCCAGACGCTGCTAGAGCTGCAGAGAAAAAAAGGGCTATAAGCTTCTATCAACTTTTCTACCATAAACTAAGGCAGACAGCCTTCCCCCATGAGTACCCCATCTCCCCAGGGGGGAACCCACCCCCAGGGATCTCTAGGTCCCCACTCCCTCTCCATCCTTGGCTAATGAAAATGAAGGGAAAGAATGGAAACTAGTTACTATTTCGACTAAACTAGAGATTCTCAGCCTGGGGCAATTTTGTCCTGCCCTTACCCTCCTTGAGGGCTATTGGGCAATGAATGCCTGCATTCTTCCCCCTACTCATCCCCTGTAACAATTTAGGGAGTGTGTGCTACTGGCATCTGGTAGGTAGTGGCCAGGGACAGGTAGTGGCCAGGGACATTGCTAAACATCCTCTGAACTACAGGGGATGGTCCAGCCCCGACTGTCAACCAGATAGAGTTGAGAATCCTGGAGCTAACAGACACATAAGCCTCATGAAATCTTGGTTTCAGTCCCAACTGGGCTCTCATCTGTCTAGGTGGAACCTCAGGCTCAGTGGGCCTCAGTTCTTCCCTCTGTAACAAAGGAATGGATTTAATTGTTCTGAAGTCCCATTTCACTTCTGTTGTGTGTATGTATGTGTCAATCACTCAGTCATGTCCACCTCTTTGCAACCCCATGGACTGTAGCCCGCCAGGCTCCTCTGTCCATGGAATTCTCCAGGCAAGAATACTGGAGTGAGTTGCCATTTCCTTCTCCAGGGGATCTTCCTAACCAGGGGACTGAACCCAGGTCTCCCCCACTGCAGGCAGTCTTTACCCTCTGAGCCACCAGGGAAATCTTCACTTCTATTAGGTTATACCATAAAGAGTTGGGAACTTTCTATCGATTTTGACCTATATGTGGTTCAACCGAAACTTTAATTTTACACCTTCACTGTCCAGTATGGTAGCCACCAACTACATGTATATACTGGGCGCTTGCAATGTGGCTGGTGTGGCAGTGTTTATATTTCTTTCAGAGTAATTGGTTTAAATTGAAACAGCCCCATGTGCCCAGGGGCACCCATACTGGACAGCAGATACAGAAAAGCTCAATGATGGTGGAACTTACAGAAAAATTCAACCATGGTGGAACTTTCAATTGGACAGCATGGCTCTGCAGCATCAGTGGGCTGGCTTCTGATGGTGACATGATGATATAGAGCTTATCGCTAATAAGGGTCAAATACATGTTCTCAGAGATACACCAGAGGTTGCTCCTCAGAAAGTTTCCAGGGTGAGAAATTGCATGGATGGGGTCGCAAAGGGTCGGCAGGACTAAGCGACTGAACTGAACTGAACTGAGGGAGGGCTTGGCTTCCCCTGTGGCTCAGCAGTAAAGAATCCGCCTGCAATGCAGAAGATGCAAGAGATGAGGGTTCCATTACTGGGTCAGGAAGATCCCCTGGAGAAGGGCACGGCAACCCACTCCAGTATTCTTGCCTGGAGAATCCCATAGACACACTCTTCATTTTCATGCATTGGAGAAGGAAATGGCAACCCACTCCAGTGTTCTTGCCTGGAGAATCCCAGGGACAGGGGAGCCTGGTGGGCTGCCATCTATGAGGTCGCACAGAGTCAGACATGACTAAAGTGACTTAGCAGCAGTAGCAGCACAGGGGAACTTAATTCCAGAGCTGTGGGAGAGGCCTGGAGTGCACACAGATGGGTCCCAGGCTCTCAGTTCTGTCTATAAAAACTGGCACGATGACGCCTGCCCCAGTCACAGGGCCACCTGGGAGCTTGTCCCTTGGTGAGTGACTTCAGGCTGGATAATCATCAGACCCACCAAGTTCAGGGCGCGGGGGCAGGGGCACGGCACCAAGATCCCCTCCCCTCCACTGTGTGGGCCATTTACCCTCCCTGAACACCTCCTCCCCTCCCATCCTGTTCATTTCCTTCCTAGGAATTCATGCTCTGCATTCGTGATTGATTGGCCTGTTGACCTGTTTGTTAACTGTCTTCTAGCTTTTAATTTCTAGAGTAAGACCTGGGAGAGGGCACAGGGCATATGAGGCTTGAACATGGAGCCAGGATGGGGTTTGAATTCAGGCTCCGTCACCCATGGGGCCCTTGGGCAAGTTACTCTTTGTCTGTCAAATGCGAGGATGAGGAGACAAACCCTGACTTCACTAGGTTGGCATAGGATTAAAACAGACCACGGATCCTCAAGCTTCAGTGTGTTCCAGAATCGCCGGGGAGCTTGTTAAAACACAGACCACTGGACCGACTCCCAGTCTTTCTAAGATGGGAGATCTGGGGTGGGACCCAAGAACCTGCATTTCTAACAGGCTCTCAGGAGACACTCATGCTGCCAATCCTCTGTCTATGCGATTTTCCAGACAAGAATAGTGGAGTGGGTTACTGTTTCCTTCTCCAGGGTATCTTTCCGACCCAGGGATCGAACCCGTGTCTCCTGCGTCTCCTGCACTGCCAGGCAGACTCTTTACCACTAAGCCATCAGGGAAGCTGGGCTCCCTTAGTGGGGTAGAAAAGCCCCTCGCGGCCTTGCTCAGCTGGAGAAGCAGCAGAGTTTGGGCTGAGATGGGGCCTGACAGCTTGGGTTGACTTGGGTTCTGCCAGCAGTGACTTGGGACCTGCGAACCCATCTTCGTGAGGCTTAGCTTCCCCTTCGATAAGATGGGGACACAAAGAGGCCCCCAGTTATGGGGCCGTAGTGAGAATTCGAGGAGACAGAGGCCAGCAATCATGGGACATAGCAGGGACACATGCCAGACTAGAGCAGGCCCCAGGAGTGGCTGGGGCGGGAGAGGCACCACGGGAGCCCGCGCCCCCCCTCCCCCAGGACAGGAGGGTGCCTGCCCAGACCTTCCCCCAAAGCAGGCAGAGACTCCTGGGTCAGCTGGGCAGGCACAGCTGGTTTAAGGTATTTTAGAGGCAAATCAAATCAAATGAGAATTTATAATCCTTCCTGAGGTCTGGGTTCCATCAACCTAAACTCATTAGGCCCGAGCAGCGCAGGTGCAGCTAAGGAAGAGATTGTTCCGCGTTTCCTTCATGCTGAGCGCCCATCTCCCTTTCAAAATAAGAGTCTTCTCTAAAACCCCACATACTTGGAGCAAAACTCTCATTACAGAGGCATCAGCTTCCATTTCTGCAAATAGGATAATCAAGAGACGCGCAGAAGCCAGTCCAGGGCCCGGCAGGTGGAGTCTGGCAGAAACCAGCAAACCAAAACCCTCATTCAGAGGACTTCCCTGGTGATCCAGTGGTTAAGACTTCGCCTTCCCGTGTAAGGATTATGGGTTCAATCCCTGGTTAGGGAGCTAAGCTCCCACATGCATCATGGCCAGAAAACCAAAACATAAAAAACAGAAATGATATTGTAACAAATTCAATAACGACTTTAAAAATGGTTCACATTTTTAAAAAATCTTAAAAAAAAAAAAAAGACCCTCATTCATTTCATGCTCACATTTTAACAAACTGAACTTGCCTTCCCAAGCTGAACTATCAAAACATCCTGAAAACTGCATTGCTGTCCCTTGAAACTATTTCTGGTAAGGGAGGGAGAATCAGAGATCAAACCAAACAATGGTTCTGAAATTACAGTGTAAGTCCTCTGGTGACTGTAACTGCAAACAGATTTCCAATGTGAGTGTCCAGTTTACATGAATCAGGTCTGAATAGGGGTCATCTTTCCAACTCATTGGAAATGATTAGTAGGATTTAAGAAGTACGAAAGGGCTTCCCTGGTGGCTCAGAGGGTAAAGAATCTGCCTGCAATGCAGGAGATATGGGTTCGATCCCTGGGTCAGGAAGATCCCCCTGGAGAAGGGAATGGCAACCCACTCCAGTCCCATGGACACGGGAGCCTGGCGGGCTACAGTCTATGGGATCACAAAAAGTCAGACAAGACTGATTGACTACTGTGCAATCAAATGGATAAAGATTTAAAACAGGCAAAACTGGTCTATGGCATTAGAGGATGGGACAGCCAGCTGCCCGTGAGTGAGGGTGCCACAGGGCTCCTGGCAGCTAGTCACGTTCTGTTTCTTGCATCTGGGCACTAGTACTCAGATACCTGAGTGTCTGAAAGTGTCTCACTTTGTGAAAATTCCTAACTCCTCTAGATTTGTGCACTTCTGTACACGTTACACTTCAACAAAATTTTGTTAATAATATCTATCAGCTGGCTATATCCATCTCCAGTTCTACTCAAGAAGTATTTGTCACCATAGTTCCCCTATTTTAGGAGGTGTGATTAATTTAATACCAACTCTTTGGGGAAAAGATACTAACATTTTTATTGTTTTTTTTTATTTGGCTATGCCAGGTCTCAGTTGCAGCTTAGAATCTTTAGTTACGGCATTTGAACTCTTAGTTCCAGCATGTGGAATCTAGTTTCCTGACCAGGGATTGAATCTAGGTTCCTAACCCTGCATTGGAAGCATGGAGTCTCAGCCACTGGACCACCATGGAAGCCCCCACCTTTATCAGTTTTAAGACTTCTTGGTTTCAGAAGCATCAATAATCAAAGAAATGGAAGATTTTACCTAAAGTAAACAATTGGGAAAAGCTTGTGTGGCATCTACTGCCCTGACCTATGACCCTATGACAGCAAAGCTTTATTCACTTGTTCTAAACCCATCCTTGAAGCCTGAGGTGCAGCTCGGGATCAAAATTAAGTAACTGGATTCCCAAATTCAAATACACTTTCTGGGCCAGCTGATGCTTCTCTGTGCTCAGTTTTCTAGTCTCCAACATAGGGGGGACCACCTGAAATGGCTCATATGGGAATTAAATAAGCAATAAAGGCCAAGAGGATAACGGGTGCTTAGCACCCTTGACAAATGTTACCTACTAAGATTATTACTATTATTATGACTAACTTAGCAATAATTGGATAGTATACAGGCCTCCAACTCCCCAGTCTAGCCACAAAGGATAACTCTCAGAAACCTTATTTATGTAGCATGGTCTACCTCCTAGACCCGACTGATTCATGAGTGAACATGTAATTCAAGCTGTCTAAGAGTCCCTAACCAGGAACTTTAGTTGGGTGCAGTAGCTCAATTGAGTCCTCAGGAACTCAAGTTTCTTCTGTCTTTTTGCCCTGCCATTGTCTGCATGTTGACATTTAGTCCTTAGGCTTGTTGCCTAAGGGTCACAAGATGGCTGCCACGGCTCCAAACATCCCATCTTCACAGGACCACATTCAAGGTAAGAAAAGGATAGAGTGTTCTCTTTGTTTATCTGTCATTCACCAGGAAGCAAAATATTTTTCAAAACCACCTCCCACCCCTTTCTACTCCCAGCAGATTTCCTCTTATATCTCACTGGTTAGACCAGCATCTCATGGCCATTCCAACCCACTAGGGAAGCTGGTAAGGCAAATATGTGACTAGCCAGAGAGCCATAAATACAAGTTGGTGTGGGTGGCATCTTTCTCCCAATAGGCAGGGTGCCAGAGGAATATAGTGAGGCAGAGATGATAGACATAGAGTGAATAACCCTTGGGCTCTCTAAGGACCTGTTGCTGTTATGTCCTTTCCAAAGTCTTGTTGTTCAGCCATGAAGTCTGACTCTTTGCAGCCCCATGGACTGCAGCACACCAGGCTTCCCTGGTGTGCTTCCCATGGGACTGGAGTGGGTTGCCGTGTCCTTCACTGTCTCCTGGAGCTTGATCAAACTCATGTTCATTGCCTCAGTGATGTTATCCAACCATCTCATCCTCTGTCTCCCCCTTCTCGTCCTGCCCTCAATCTTTTCCAGCATCAAGGTCTTTTCTAGTGAGTCAGCTTTTTGCATCAGATTGTCAAAGTATTGGTGCTTCACCTTCAGCATCAGTCATCCCAAGTCTTAGGCATGCATTGATTTTCTTTTTACTCTCCTTAAACTAGTTTGAAGATACATTTTTTGTCTGCAACCAAAGAATTCTGTTACATATAATGTTATTCACAGCAAACACATACTCTGCCCAGAAACAATTTCTGAAAATACCTCTACATCCTTTCCCCTGATCATCTCTTCCAACCAGAAGCCTCTCGTGTCCATCTCTCTTGGAAACAAGCAGAAGTAACCCATGTGCCTGGAACCCACTTATGGGAAAAAGTTCTTACAGGCTTTCAGGATACAAACAGGGTTTCGACCAGGATGGGCAGGCCTTGGGTCCGAGCAGCTCTCTACCCTCGGCTCATAAACAATGACACAGATTCTTAAAGTGTCTTAAGTCTCTTGATCTGCTCATCCTCTTCCCAGAGGGAGATAGGAGCCTCCTATCCCACAAGCAGAACTCAGTCCAAACCCTACCTGGCCTCTGCTTCCTTCAAGGGGACATGATGCTGACCATCTCAGATCACTTTTAAGACCTTTGCTACAAGTCTAAGGAGATGGTGATAAAGTAGTTTTCAGCAAACAACTGACTGTTGGCCAGAATCCCACGGAGTCTTCAAAATCAGGGTGAGATGTGCACCTACTTACAGGTTTGAGTTTAAAGAGAAACTGAAGTCTCTCCAGAGGCTACAGAGGGTCTGGTTGAATTAATGCCAACATGCAATCCACTTTCTGTATATATTCACTGTGGCACAGTATTATATGGAGACTTTGCAACTAATTTGTTAAATATGGAAACAATATATTGAGCATGTGCTCAGTCGTGTCTGACTCTTTGCGACCCTCTGGACTGTAGCCTGCCAGGTTCCTCTGTCCATGGAATTTTTGAGGCAAAAATACTGGAGTGGCTGCCATTTCTTTCTCCAGGGGATCTTCCTGACCCAGGGACTGAATCCCTATCTCTTGAGTCTCCTGCATTGGCAGGCAGATTTCTGACCACTGCGCCACTTGGGAAGCAACCAGTTTAGGGTTCCAATTTTTGGGGGCATAGTGCAGAGTTGAGTCAAATCATGTGCAAATAACCTGTGTAAATCTAACTATACATCACATAGAAAAAACAAAGAGGGAGAGACAAACAACTTAGATTATTAATATTTGAATGTGGTTACCCAATGACCACTTCCAACACACTTTCCATCCCCACACTTTCCCTCTTACTGTATGGGCCAGAAGCCACTTTCATACCTTTCCATCCTTCCTTGCAGCAAGATCAGGCCTTGTGAACCAGTTTGGGCCAGGGGACTTAAAGAGACACCTTCTAGGGAAAGCCAGGAGACAGGCAAGCAAGGAGAGCTCTTTGGGCCCTTCCCCTTTCTCTTGCCTTGAATGTGGGAGTATATGAAGATGTGATGTCTGGGGCTGCAGCAGCCATCTTGTAACTGTGAGGTTAGCCATAAGGTATCTGAGGATGGTGAAGGCAAGGAGGAAAGTTTATGGATTCCTGGATGATATCACTGAGCTGCTACCCCAAACTTGGAATCATGTCACTGAAGACTTGCTGTTATGGGAGATACTAATATGCTTTTGGAGCCGAAGCCACTGTTAGGCAGGTGTATTGTGACTTAGAACAAGTCCTAAAAGAGACATCATTCCTGTCCACAGAAGCAAGGAGTAGCGTTTGGGAGGCATATATCTTGCAGTACTTCCTATTCATGAAAGTGGTGCGAGTGGTGCTAGTGTTTACAAATAAGTGTGTTGGTACAATACGGCACTACACTAAAGCTACTTGTGTCATCGCATGTGTCATGGAAGAAGCACAATCTATCCCAATGCTGGAAGAAAATCCAGCAGTAGGGACTTAACATACAGAGTGTGTCTGTCTCCAAAGTGGCATCTTCCTAAGGAATTCCAAGGGTAATTTTCACTCTGCCCAATTTCTGTCTGACCCACTACCTTTAGCCTAGCCCATACAAAAGGGCAAATGCAGCATCACACTTCCAAAACATCTAGGCCTCGTCAAAATCTATAATGGGAGATGAATAAATAATATAAATATAGTTTTTCAAGTGTAAAACTACTTAGGTGAATGTACTCAGTCGCTCAGTCCTGTCCAACTCTTTGGGATCCATGGACTGTAGCCCACCAGGCTCCTAAGTCCATGGGAGTTTTCAAGCAAGAATACTAGAGTGGGTTGCCACTTCCTCCTCCAGGGGATCTTCCCAACCCAGGGACTGAACCCACATCTCCTGCACTGGTAGGCGGATTCTTTATCACAGAGCCACCAGGGAAGCCCACTTAGGAAAATGCAGAGTCTTCAGTGTGAGGACTAAGTTGGACCTGGAGAGGAACTGAGAGGCATCCGCAATGAGGACAAATCAGGACAACAGGCCATCACAGAAGGACCATGAAGAGACTCTGCAGCCAGTCTGGGCTCTAAAGGCAGTCCCAGGAGCAGCCCCCATTTACTGAGAGATCATTGCTTTCATCCCATTTAATCCTGGCTGCCCTGGGCCCTAAGCCACCCATGTACGAGATAAACTGCTATGAACTAAATTGGGTTGCGTGCATACATGTTCAGTTGTGTCCAACTCTTTGTGACCCTATGGACTGTATGTAGCTCACCAGGGCTCCTCTGTCCATGGAATCTTCCAGGCAAGAATACTGGAGTGGGTTGCTGTTTCCTCCTCCAGAGGATCTTCCCAACCCAGGGATTGAACCTGGGTCTCCTGTATTTCCTGCATTGGCGGGAAGATTCTTTACCACTAGCACCATACAGGAAGCTCTGGGCCCCCCTAAATTCATATGTGGAGCCCCAACTTCAACAGAAGAGTATTAGGAGGTGGGGTCTTTGGGACATGATGAGGTTTAGCCGAGGTCATGAAGGGCTGGGAAGACAGGCAAGTGGCATCACTACCAGCTGCTAATGTTATGTGTGGGGCACCTACTGCCATGTGGGCACCGTGCTCAGCTCTCTTCCCAGATCCTCACAACAGCCCTTATAGAAAAAGGAAGAGGCCTGAGCTCTCTCTCCATCTTGGGAGGATACAGCCAGAGGGCAGCCGTCTATAAGCCAGAGACAGAAGAGAACCCAGCCAAGCAGGCACCCTGATCTTGGACCTCCAAAACTGTGAGAAATAAGAATGTGATGCTTCAGCTCCCCAGGCAGCGCTGTTCTGTTCTGGGAGCCCAAGGCAACTAAGACAGAAGCTGGGGCCTGGAGCATCTGAGTGCTTCAGTCAATCGCATGAGGTCACACACCTTTCCCTGGGACTCCAAGCCAGGGAGACCTGCTGTCCCCAAAGCTGAGCAAGTGACTTGTCACCCCCAAGCTCCGGTTTCCTCACACATAAGAATAAATGTGGAAATCGTGCTATTTGATGAGTGACCGGTATATGGGTAGGTCCTCACTTCAGGTGGAGAAATGTCAATCACCTCCAAAAACGAGGTGAGACAAGGAAATGCTGGGCTTCCCAGGTGGAGCTAGTAGTAAAGAACTCGCCTGCCAGTGTAGGACGCATAAGAGATGTGGGTTTGATCACTGGGTTGGGAAGATCCCCTGGAGGAGAAAACGGGAACCCACTCCAGTATTCCTGCCTGGAGAATTCCATGGACAAAGGAGCCTGGCGGGCTACAATCCATGGGGTTACAAAGAGTCAAACACGACTAAAGCAACTTAGCACACACACACAGGAAATGCCACTAAGTCCGACATGGACAGAGTTCAGAAAAAAAGGTATAATTTTACTATAAAAGCCTTATTATTCATTTTTAAAAATAGGCCAGTCCATAGTCATGTTTGTGTCGTAAGCTGGAGGGCTTACCATCCAGCTAGTCCTGACCATCGGGTGTTTCCTTCAAACTCCGCATCGATAAACACAGATTACCATCAGCAAGAAGCAACTTTCTAGTGTAACAGGATCCGTAATAAGAAGGGCAGATTCCTGGTTTGCCTCGTGCTCAGTCAACAGAGACCAGCTTTGCACTTCACCACAGGGCATCCAGCCAAGGGGAGGACCACCTGACCCTGGGTCCCACAGCGCTCAGCAGGTGGGATATGTATCTACACAGCTCCCACCCTCAGAAGGAGGCAGCGGTGCATCCCACCGCCCCACATGCCAGGCAGAGGAGCAGGAGGACCTGCATGGGCCGGCCAGCTCCAGAGCGGTCCAAGTTTTGGCCGGGCAAGTAACAGCATCACTACCAGCTGCTAATGTTACATATGGGGCGCCTGCTGCCCTGTGGGCACTGTGCTCAGCTGTCCACCGCCACCGCCCCCCCAACCTTGGAGGGGACAGATCCTCCCAGCAGCCCAGGAGGCAGGCGCCAACACGAATTCAGAGGAGGAAATGGGGACCTAGAGTCTAGTAACCTGCCCAAGGTCACAGAGCTAACAAGTAGCAGAGGTGGGATTTAACTCATGTCCGACCCCAGAGCCAGTCTTAGCTACCACCTGAGATGTTTTAGGAGATTAAAAAAAAAAAAAAAAAGAGGATGGGGAGGGGGCTGCTGGGATAAAGTAAATTTAGGAAAAGCTGTGCAGTCTACTTGATCTCCTTGATGGGAATTCATGATGCCTGCCCCACACGAGGGGCTTCCCAGGTGGCGCTAGTGGTAAAGAACCTGCCTGCCAGCACAGGAGATGTAAGAGATAAGAGTTCAATTCCTCGGTCAGGAAGATTCCCCTGGGGGAGGGCATGGCAACCCACTCCAGTATTATTGCCTGGAGAATCCCATGGACAGAGGAGCCTGGCAAGCTACAGTCTATAGGGTTGCAAAGAGTCGGACACGACTGAAGCATATATGCATGCACACCCCACATGAGAGATGCCAGAAAGTGCTCAAATCTGTTTAACTAAGAGTTTGTTCAAACTCAGAGGAGCCCCTCCAACATCCTGGAAGAGAAAGCGTATCTGTGCGTCACTGGATGTCCACAGAAAACAAAGGAGGCAGATAAAACTCGGTTTTTCCTTTTTTACTATTTACCTTTCCCCAGGAAGAGGGTTATTGATGTTCTAAAGCAGGAGTCAGTAAACTTCTATAACGGGCCAGATAAAAAATATTCTAGGCTTTGGAGACCATGCCATCTCTGTAGCAACTCCGTGGATGGAGTATGAAAACAGCCACAGACAAGACACAAACAAAAAGAGTCCCAATTAAGCTTTATAGATACTGGAGCCTGAATTTCATCTCATTTCCACATCATGGAATATTCTTCTTTTACCACTCTTTTTTAAAAAATGAGCAAGTCATTTTTGCTCACAGCCTGCACAAAAATTAGCGGGTTTCCCTGCTTTATTTACTACAGCTCTGAGCTGCCTTGAGAAATAGAAACTGCTGCTTCTGTGCTCCAGCACCCCCTTGCTCCTGGCAAGTTACCTGCTGGAGGGAAACAAGAGAGAGTAGTGAATAGTGAAAGTCACTCAGTCGTGTCTGACTCTCTGCGACCCCAGGGACTGTAGTCTGTCAGGCTCCTCTGTCCATGGGATTCTCCAGGCAATAATACTGGAGTGGGTTGCCATGCCCTCCTGCAGGGGATCTTCCCAACCCAGGGATGGAACCCAGGTCTCTGGTTCCATCTGGTAAGGCAGATTCCTTACCCATCTGAGCCACCAGGGAAGCTTCAAGAGAGTTTTTCCCTGTTTCCTCCAGAGCAAAGTTTGGGGAAGGAAACAAAGAGACCAGTTCTAAGTGTGTATTCAATCATTTTTTAGTATCACTGGGCAGAAGGTGCTGTAAAAATATTTTGGCTCCCAGGAGACTTTAGAGATCTGACCTCCTTTTCGTCTCCAGGGTGTTTCAAATCCAGGCAGAGCTGGGATCCCAGGACAGGGCTCACATTTTGATTGCAATCTGTCTTCCTTTCAACTGGAAAATGATCCATCAGTCTTGCCCCAACTCGTCACCATGGGCAGATGGGTTTGAAGCAAAAGTTCTCAAGTCAATTTCCAAGTTTGAGGAAAGGTACCCTTAACCAGGGCTTCCCTGGTTGGTTCAGTGGTAAAGAATCTGCCTGCCAATGCAGGAGACAAAGGTTCGATCCCTGGGTCAGGAAGATCTCCTGGAGGAGGAAATGGCAACCCACTCCAGTATACTTGCCTGGGAAATCCCAAGGACAGAGGAGCCTGGTGGGCTATAGTCCAGAGGGTCGCAAAAGAGCCGGACACGACTTAGCGACTGAAACAACGACATCAAGCCTAAACCAGTGGTTCTCAATCGGAGGCCATTCCCTGCAGGGCACCTCTGATAGATGTCTGGAAACATGCTGTTTGTCACAACTTCTGACAGCTCGCGTGTAGGGCTCAGCGATGCTTCTCAACATTCTACTATAGCACACAGGACGCTCTCCCCCACAACAGAGAAGAGTGAGCTGAAAACATCAGCAGTGCCGAGGCTGGAAACTCAGCTCTAAAGCTACCTGAAAAGGCTGCTTCCAAGTTCCTAGGGTGTTTGGGGCACATGAGACCCAGAGATTTCTGGATCCCCTTTCCCCATCCCCCAACCAGTATATTAGGACAATTAAGAGCTCAGGGGTAAGTAGGTATAAGGCAAGTAGCTTCATTTATTGTTTCCTCCTAAAGGAAATGACCAACCAGTGCCTCCACCCTATAAACATTTACTAGCCCTGGAAGGTTCTGAGGCCCCCACTGCCATTTTTAAGGGCTTCTCCCTCGTCAAATGTTAGGTCAAGTCAGTCAGAAAAAGGAACCTGAGAAGGGAAGATGCGGGGGGAGCGCGGGGGGCACATTTCACAAAGTTCAGGACCAAGAAGAAAATTGAAAGACCTGATACGACCCACCCACCCGCTCCCTTTCTTGCTTATAAACAGAGGACTGCTTTACACAGGGCATCTCTTGAAGGGAGGCAGAGAGAGTTTTAGAGGTCTCAGGACACTGCCACGTGGGGCTTTCATTTGCTGGCTGAGGCCCCGTTGAGTTAATGGCTCTGTGGATTGATGAGTTGTTGGTCTTCTGGGCGTGATATCCTGAGCACACTCTAAGACAGCTCCCCAGGTCCACACCGCCAAGAGCCACCTCAGGGCTGAGCTGCCAGCGAGGACTTTTCTGTATCCAGTGGGAGAGCTTTCTGGTTCACTGGGGCTTGGAGAAATGTAATCACAGAGAAGAATGCAGAGGGTGGTGGTGGTTTAGTCACTAAGTTGTGCCTGACTCTGCGAAACCATGGACTGTAGCCCGCCAAGCTCCTCTGTCCATGGAATTATCCAGGCAAGAATACTGGAGTGGGTTGTCAGTATCCCCTTCTCCAGGGGATTTTCCTGATCCATGGATCGAACCCATGTCTCCTGTATTGCAGGCAGATTCTTTACCGTCTGAACCACCAAGGAAGCCCCGAATGCAGAGGAAAACGTAACTAATATCTAGGTACCCACAACTAAAAACTTGCTGTTCAGTCGCTAAGCTGTCTCCAACTCTTTGCAACCCCATGGACTGCAGCACACCAGGCTTCCCTGTCCTTCCCCGAAACTCCACTTTCTCCCGGAGTTTGCTCAAATTCATGTCACTGAGTCTGTGATGCCATCCAACCATCTCATCCTCTGTTGCCCCCTTCTCCTCCTGCCTTCAAACAACTAAGAATTAGCAGGAGTCAATATCACGGTTGCTTCCTCCCCCCCCCCCCGCCCCCCGTAAAGTTCTTGTTTTAGAAAAACTTTAGATTTATAGAAAACTTGCAAAGACAGTATAAAGTTCTCGTGTATACTCAATCAGCTTCCCTCAAGATTCACATCTTCCATAACTGTGGGACACTTGTCAAACCTAAGAATTTAACATGGACGGATTACTATTAACTAGATTCCCAATTTTTTTCAGATTGCATCAGTTTTTCCATTATTGTCCTTGTTCTGTTCCAAGATCCAACCCAGAATACCACACTGCACTTCCCAATGGTTTCTTATTATTAAAACACATTAAAAAAAATTTGCTTCTAAAAATTATTCATTTACTTATTTTTGGCCATATTGGGTCTTTGTGGCTGGGCACAGTCTTTCTCTAGTTGTGGGGAGCAGGGGTTACTCTCTAGCTGAGGTGTATGGGCTTCTCATGGTGGCAGCTTCTCCTGCTGCAGAGCACAGACTCTACAGTGTGAAGGCATGGTTGTGGCTTGTGGGCTCAGTAGTTATGGCACGCGGGCCCTGGAGTGCTGGCTCAGTAGTTGTGGAGCATGGGCTTAGTTGCCCTGCAGCATATAGAATCTTCCCAGACCTGGGATCGAACCCATGTCCCCTGCATTGGCAGGTGGATTCTTAACCACTGGACACCAGGGAAGTCCAATATTACTTTTCTTTTTTTTTGGCAGGGGGAGTCCAGTCTTATTATTAAAATAATGGAAACAACCAGAATAGTTGAAGTTTATTTGAAATTTCTCCCCAATCCCATCCCTTTCCTGCCTCCCTAAAGGCAGCTGGTGTGAGTTCTGTGGCCATGTTTCCATAATATGTGTTCGCCCAACGATAGACGGTATTATCTGGTGATCTTGTGTGTGTCTATTGTGACACCATGAGGAATGCTTACACCCTAAACATCCTCCTATACAACTGGTCTTCTTTCTCTTGACACTCTGTTTTGAGTCTAAGTTGATACATAAAAAAAGAAGTTCTTGCATTTCCCTTCTGTTTCATTACACACGTATAAATAAATTTATCACAAATTTATTTCTCCAGTCCCCCACTCATGGATATTTAGACTGATGGTGATTTGATGTTATTACAATCAGTATGCAATATTTATTTCCATACATGTGGTAAAAACTACTCCTCCTTTCCATACAGTGTCTTGAGGTATTGCTATTAAAATATCAGTCCCTAGCTGCCTCTGGAATTTTCCCATCAGTGGGGTGTGGGGTGTACATAGGAACCCCAGTACATAGGCACTCAGGGCCCTGGACCCTGTCAATAATTCTTAATGCACAGAGACAGAACAGAGGGGAGTTTCCACAGCAGGGTGGAGAGTGAAGGGGAAGGTGTGAGTTGCTTATCTTTATCTTCCTCTTCAGAGCACAGAGCCACAAAGGCAAGGTCAAGGGCTGAGAGGCTGTTCTGGTGGTCTCATCACCACTGCCCTTGTGCTCCATCTCCACCCTTCACACACCTCCACTGGGCCCCCGGAGGAAAGCGTGAATAGGTTTACATTCAGCAAGAGCTGGATTCAAAGGCCAACCTCACCACTTCCTAGCTCTGTAAATTCGGGGCCCTTTAGCCTCTTCCTCCTTAAAATGGGAATGATACGACTTGTTATGCAGAACCAGAGAGAGTGGAACCAGATAAGGGAGGCTGTTATAAATCCATTAGTGCTACAGAAAGATCTCAACCCTCCCACGTTATCACTATGATTTATTTCAGCGATGCATTTAGATAATGAAGGAGTCTCTGACATTTAGTTTCTAGATTCAGCTTTGCAAGACCCTGCCTGGAGACCCTGCCTGGACAAGGAGGTGCCTCTGAAGGAAAAGCTGGACCTCATGATAAGGCAGTCACCTGCATAGCTGGGACAAACACCAGCCAGGAGGGCAAGAACCTCTTGAGCCAAGATGAGCGTCAGGCTCCTTGATTCTCTGGCTAGTGAACCCAAGGGCAGCTGAAGCGTGCTTTTGCTGAAAGACAGGTCCTAAAGAGGCGAGTCATTTTACAAGGGAAGGGAGAGAAGCGGTTATTCTTGTCCAACCACGTGAATACTTCAGTGATTGGGACACTTCCAGAAACACTGTTCTCCAAAATGGGGTGCAAGGATTTAGGGTAGGCAAGAGGGATGCAGTGGGACACAGGGCAGGAAACAGCATACTCTCAACTAAGTTTCAAGAACTGATGAACGTCAGGGAAGATGGGGATTCAAAATATCTCTGCATAACTAAGTGGATGAGATTGAAAAATACAGACTTTATTACAGTAAGGCGGCCAACAGTTCACCTGCTCCGTTCCCATAATTTCATCTGGTGAGAGCACCTTCGCTTACAACAGTGTGCTCATCATGAGTGCCATTTCCCAGTTGTCTCTTTCCAAGCTTGGGGTGAGACTGTCATCTCCTGCCACTTTGGGTCAGGTCTGGCCATGTGACAGGCTCTGACCAATGAAAAGTGGGCAGAAGCACCCATGTTGCTTCCAGCTGGAATGAGGAAAAGCCCATGGACAAGCCATGCTGTCTTTCCCTTTGGTACTGTAACTGGTGACATTCAAGAGGGTGGCATTCAAGAGGGTGGCAGCTCTATCAACCTGGAGTCCTGAGCACCCTCCCTCCTGGCCGAAGTGCAGAGCACCCTGCCAACCCACAACGCACCCATAACAAGAGAATAACAAGGCCCTGTGATTTCAAACTACCAAGATTTGTGGGGTTCTTTGTGAACTCTTGATGCTGACTAGACCAAGGATCAAAATAATCAAAATTTAGGACCAGACCTTTAGCTCGCTGCCTCCAAACTGCTGAACTGCAAGTTTTGAAAGACCAAACTCCATCATGTTGAAAATTTTAATGGTAGCAAAAATTACATTTGTCTGGCTAATGAATTAAACTTGCAATCTTTGCACTAATTACTAATGATGCATTAGTTAAAATGTGTATTAGTGAACATCAGAATTTTGTATTTTTTTATCTTTAGTGCCTCCTACTTAGATTTCTCTTTTAGTCTTTGTTTTATAAAGTACAAACCTAAAACAGGAGTAATTATATGATCTATTTCTTCTTTGGGTGAGTACTCAAAGATTTATTAGTAGGGATTCAGTATTAAAAAACACTCAGGGGGACTTCCCTGGTGGTCCAGTGGGTAAGACTCTGCACTCACAATGCAGGAGGCCTGGATTTGATCCCTGGTCAGAGAATTAGATCCCACATGCTGCACTAAGACCCAGCACAGCCAAATAAATAAATATGAAAAAACACACACACACTCAGAAGACACTGCCTTAGAACAGCTCTACGTCTTTCATGCACACAAACTGCCAATGTCTGAACGCTTTCTGTGCCGTAAGAATTCTGCAGGGCAGGGCAAGAGTAGGCTAGAAGAATGCCTGAGAAAGCAGCCAAGAGGAGACTCCTTTATTGAAGGCCAGAACACAAGTCATCGAAACTACAGAATAACCTGCCTGCCTTTGAGTGCGTGGTTAAACCACTGGGCAGACGAGCGCAGGGACCATTCTAGGTGGATGGCCATGCTAAGTGCTTGGGTTCTTTTTTTCCTCCAAACTACGTGAAAGCAGGAGAGAGGCTGGCATTACAAGATGGTACAGGCCTAACTTCAATGTTTAAAAACGTGCAAGTCTGCAATTTTGGAAACACTGCAAGTTTTTATTCACAGCCAAATTTAATTAAGCCAGACAACAGAAGATTGAAACTTGAAAGCTACTCTGGGGAAGTAAAGAAGTGAAAGAATAACACGTGACCTCAAAGATGTGGGGAACCTTAATACTCGCTAAGTCAAGAGTTTTCAAGTGGTGTAAAAGGAGCTGAAGAGAATTTATGGGAAAACTTGGGTGAGAAAACCCACCCTGCATCTCAGGCCCTGGAGACCCTTGCCGTCCACTGATCTCCAGAGGCTTCCAAACACACTGAATCCACTCAGGGATTTGTTATCCCAACCCTAGCTGGGGGAATGCAGCGGGGCGGGGGTGGGGGGCAGCCTTGCACCTGCTCCCATAAAAAGTGGGGAAGTTGTACCGGTCTGTTAATGAATGCTCTGGGCTTGTCACTCCCTCTAAGGAAAAGACAATTTGTACTTTGACCGCTTTCCAGGAAGGGATGGGAAGAAATATGTCAGTAATGTGAGTTTTTGAAATAAAAAAGTTTTTATTTTGGAATAATTTTCGATTTACAGGAACGTCGCGAGGACAGTACAGACAGTTCCTGTGCAGCCCTCATTCAAGTTTCAGGTGCCCGAGGAAGAAAATTTTTAAATAGCCATCGATGCTAAAATCGAGAGCAAGTCAGCATTAGGCTCTGCGTGTGTGCTCAGTCACTCAGTCGTGTCCGGCTCTTTGTAACCTCATGGACTGTAGCCCGCCAGGTTCCTCTGTCCATGGGATTTCACAGGCAAGAATACTGGAGTGAGTTGCCATTTCCTTCTCCCAGGGATCTTTCCAACCCAGGGATCAAACCAGGGTCTCCTGCATTGGCAGGTGGATTCTTTACCACTGAGCCACCTGGGAAGCCCCAGCATTAGACTCCACCTATCCTCAGATAAGTTTGGTGTGCTCAAATTTCACTGATCTCTAAAGAAGAAAATGAATGTGTGAGGGGTATATGGGTGTACACAAAGATGTACATCTTTAGGGCCATTTTCTTCATATCCCTAAAACAACATGGGTGGTTTAATCTTGGTATTTTAAGATCAAGTACTTAAAAACTGAAATATGGACTATTATACCAACGTGAATGGTGATCTGGCCACCAAAACAGAAACAAGGTTCACCATTTATTGTGCACCTACTGTGTACCAGACTCTACCCACACGAGATTTGATTTTGTCTTTATGAGGGTCTGTGGAGGAGGAGATGCCTATCCAGCTTTCTAAAATGAAGAAACAAACGCAGAGACATTAAGTAACTTGCTCAAGGTCACACAGCTAAAATGCAACCATAGTGGAAACAGACACAGGGGTTTAAGCCGTGTCTAAAGAGAATCAGTGTGGATGCCGAGCCGTTCTCTCCCGCCAAGTCACACCCTCTGCTGTCACCAGGAACTTCCGCTACACGGCAGTGAAGCCCCCCAACCCCCCACTCCATATATCACCCAGAATTAGCTGCAAAGTGTCAGGAAACTTGGCCAGGCAGCCCCAAGCATCAGTGAGGGCTGGAAGCCTTCACCGTGAAGCCCTTTATAGAAAGCCGCAGTTGGCAGCCCCTGCTCCTGCATGGGAACAAATTAACATTGGCATTCCAAACACAGGAAAGGAAGGAAATTGGAAACACAGTTTATACTTGGCCAGCTCTTTGAAATACTGTACCATGCTACCGACATCAATTAATGAAAAGCAGGGTTGTGCTGAGAGGCTCTGGTTTGCAAATGCATTAACACACGTTAAACATGTTTGTACAGGAACCATATTATAAGCACCCTGGCTCCAAAACAATAAAGCAATTACCCTAAAACTGGTGCTCTCAGAGTTGTCATTAATTCAATCCACTCCACTCGGATCAGCTAAGGCTTTTCTCGGCTCCCAGCAATGCCTCCCGACACAAATGTTGAAAGGACAGCATCGCACATGCTACTCTGAGTTTCACATAAGTAAGTGTCAAGCTTCATGCACTGCTAATATCCCCCCAAATCATAAACACTCCACTTTGGGGGGGGGGTAAAACACAGAGGCAGCCCTGGTATTCATCCACATTGCATTTCACGTCAGGTTTGGGCAACTTTTCCCCACAGAAGGTTAACTGGGAAGTATCTGTTCCACATTAAGAAATATCGAGTCACATTTTTTGTCAAATAATATTTGTCAAATGCCATTTGCTGCAAAACCCAGAACTCAACTGCAGCTGAACACACAACTAATACTGAATGGTTCACATAATAGCTGTGGTTGTACATGGGATCATTTGCAGCGAAAGCACCCCCCTTCCTCTATAAACTGTTTCAGGAATTGGAAAGAAAAGCCTCTGAAGCTCTGGAATAAATAAAGTACTGTGCCTTGAGCCGCCCGGTACAAAGGACCCAGCAGGCTGGGAGAACAGACTCAAAACAACCAGGAAGGCAGAGAAAAGATTTTAGATGACGGGGGCGGGGATGAATCGCGGCAGGTCTGGCTTGCAGAGTCAGCCTCGGCTAGTTTCTTGAAAGACTTGCACCTTCACACACTGCGCTTGTGGGTCCAGGCACCTGTGAGCACATCCTGGAGCCAGGCAGCAAACATCCCTAATGTGGCGGTGCCTCACTCAGGTGACATCGCCGCTCACCGCCATGCCGATCTGGTATCCTTCACATTGTCGGAGCAATTTGGGTGTGCAAAGCTAAATGCATTCTCCTTTGCACCACAAATTAACAGTTTCTATGTAAATATTGGTATTTCCTCACCCCAGGAAGGCGAGAGGAGGCAAAATGACACCGGCGCATTTGATTGAAACTAATTAAAAGCAGAGGGTCAAGCAATTCAAGATATTGATTTTACCAGTGGGACTTAAATCTTCTATAATAAGTGTACACAGCTGCAGTGTTCTCCCACCGCCACGTTTTAAAGGCTAATCCTCGCATTCCTTCTGACAATAACATGACAGGTCCCACACATCCCTGCCTGTGCCCTAACCCCGGTGACACTGCCAGAGCGAATTAAAGCAAAGCACTCCAGCATCCCCCGCCACAAACCAGCCATGCCGACAGCCCCCAGCAAGGTATGAAGAGGTAGTCACCAAAAAATGAACGGGGTCAGCCGCCTGGTCCAGAGGGCTCTCCATTCAAAATGTGCAGCTGGTTAAATGGGCGGGCAGGCTGGGGAAGGGTGGAGACGGGGAGAGTGTTAGGACACTCTGATTCTCGCAATGGGCCAAATATGACCTTACCCAATGGGGGGGGGATGATATTAAAGCGATACGGGTGATCAATCAATTTAGATGAGGCTCTCCCTGGAATGAAGTCATCACTCTCTCCAAGTTCAGCAGACATGTGATATTCGCTCACATCGCAGGCACGCCGGTGGTCAAGGGATCGCGGGCCAGCTGTGTTTATCTCGGCAGAGGCTTGACAGGCAGCGACGCGATGGAAGGCCCCGACCCAGAGCTCACAGGAGCTGCATCTCAGAAGCTGTTTCCTCTCTCTGTGCACGCAGAGAACCCCTCTCTGCTTCTCCAGGTCTCCTCTCTCACCCCCTTCAAGGGCCACCCTGCAACCGAGTGACAACTCTGGAATCAACCACTCTGGAATCAAACCCACAAACAGCCATGCGAGCTGGCATCCAGGGCTTGGCCTTAACCTGCTCTGATTCCAGAGGGGAACTACAAAGACGATCCAAAAAGTTCAAATCTGGGTCACATATATCCTTGGGAGGAGGGTGGGGGAGAAGATCTTTGATTTATATAAGCAGGAAAATGAGGTTTAAAAGAACTGATGTTGAAAGGGTTACTGAAAACACAGCTGTTGGTGCGCTCCTATAGCGAAGGCGCTCTGCAGAAAAGAGAGAAAGAAAGAGAGAAGGAGGGAAGGCTGGGTGACATCTATATTAACCTCTGGCTGCTCACCAGTGAAGGCCGGCGCTTGAGCGCTGGAATGCGGGACAGCCCTTTCCAAATTTTAACACAAGCCAGGTTACAGCTGCGAGTGCCTGCAGCCCGTGCTCCCTCGGCAAGCACTCCCTGAAGGAAATTTTTAAACTGTAACTGAATCTTTTTCTAATACTCTACAGTGGTAGGGCCTGTTCTGAAGGGGCAAAAGGAGAGATCTTAATGCCAAACACTTGTCAACAAAAAGGATCACCAGATGGTATAAAATAAAAGTAAAACGGAACGGCCTTCTCCCTGTGCCTCCTCCCTGTGCCTCGGCTACATTAACAAAAGCCACTTCTAGACCCTGAGCCCAACAAGGACAGGTTTCCAACTTCCTTTTTTTTTTTTTAACCTTAACTTCAAAGATGAAACAAATTTTGTTCCTTCATAACCTGGACCAGACACAGACATGTACCACACACCCCCAGTGCCACGGGTTTCTTTAGAAGATTCCAGAAAGAGCTGCTGAATTTCTCCAAAGAAAGAGGGTGGGGGGCAGCTATAGCCAGATTCGGTTTGCAGAACTCACATTGCCTGGGGACAATTTAAGAGCGGGTAGCCTGTTTTGAATTCCAAAATTAAGTCTACACAGAGGAGTTGGGGGCTTGTTAATCCAAACCAGTTTACAAATCTCGCCATTGAACTTAAGAGGCCCAGGCTGGGAAGATGCGAGTCTCCGCCTGGCAGTTTAGCTAGCGTTACATGGGCTTTATTGTACAGGCTGGTCTTTGTCACAAGGTGCGGTCTGAGGTCCTCATTCTCAGCACCTGGTTTTGTCATAAATCCTCCTCTAGTTCCCTCTCTAGTTTAGATCCCACTCCAGCCTGGCAAAAAGCTTGAATTCTGAGGAGAATGACTTGCAGGAACAAAAACCAGTCTGGCTGCAGACAGAGGGAAGAAGAAATGTACCAGGTCTGCAAAAGCCTTCAGAATTCAGGCTGAAGTCCCCCAAGCACTTCAGGACAGCAGGGGTATGTAGTGATGGAGAAGAGGGTGGTGGAAGGAGGAGGGGGCTTTGGGGCAAGGATCGGGTGGTGGAGGTCAGTCTGCCTTCAAGGTCTCTGTCGACAATCCCCAACGGACCCCTTGGGTCCCCTGCATGATAACAAGAGGTAGCTGCATATGAATAAATGACATTTTCTCACTTTTAGGTAAAGTGTGAGACTAAACACACTCCTTTAGAAAACTTTGTATGTTACAAGTCAATATGAACTGCAATCCAAGGAAAAACCGTGTGTTTTCTCTCAGCCTCCAAGCAAGTCTCCTACATGCCTCCCTCCAACCCCACTGCTACCCCCAGCCCCTCCTGAGCAAAATCTCGGAACCCCTACAGAACAGAAGAGATCGGAGGTTAGTTCCCATACGCTGCGGAGCAGAAATTAAAGGGCAACCATAGAAACATCTACAGGAAGCGTCTTGCCCAAATGCGGTCCAGGTCTTCACCCAACTAATTACCTCGAGTTTTAGGGGCCGAGAAAGAAAGAAAACAAGGTCAGGGCACTCTGTTAAAAGCCACTCTGCCATCTAATTTGGAGTGATGTTCCAGAAAGCAAGACCTGAGAAAGTCAGGACTGTCCCACAAAGCCCAAAGCCAGCCCGACTGATTAAGAGGCTCAGACAAGCCGGTCTTTGTCCTTTCAAGATGAAAGAAATGTGGCTAACGGGTTGAAAGGTGTGTGTACAGCCAGAGAAGGAAAACCACCCAGCTGTGGCCTTCCCAAACAAGTTCCAGCTTGCTCCCCACTGCCATGGGGGAGCAAACAACCCTGCCCCAAGTTTCCCAGAGGTGCCCAGTTGGCAACCTGGTCCTTTTTTGGCATGCCGGGAGCCCGGGTCTGGCCAGGCTGCTGGTCCGTAAATCGTAGGGTCCTTTCCAAAGCTCTGGGTTTGCAGAGCCCTCCACAGAAGCCAGGGCTTACAAATACCTTTCGAATGACCTCAGCCAGGCTCTGAAGGCCACCACCGGGACCTGCTGCCTTCACTGAGAGTCGCTGGTACCCAACAGAACAGAAAAGATACCACAAATCCCCAGCCTGAGAAAGGGCCCTGGTTAAGCCCTGGCTTCAGGATGGCTGCAGAACTCTGCTTTAACTGATGTATTTATATGTACATATTTGGGATTTTTCTTTAGTTTCTGGTATAGGTCACAAATACACGTTGAGGGGGGGAAAAGTCACACAGACAGAAGTGCAGACAATGAAAAAATCTGGCCTTAACTCCCAATCCCTAAGGCCCCAACCCAGTTCTGCCCTGCCGCACCCGCCCCCCCACCCCAAACCCCAGTGAAATCTATTTCCAGTCCATGGTGTCTTTCCCAGTGGGAAAGGATGACATACCACATGTATGTAACCTCACTGATCTGCACCTTTCTTTTTTCCACCTCATACATCTTGGAGATTGTTCTAAATCAGGACATATGGGGTTGCCTCATTCTAACAAGCTGCCTAGTATAATTTAAACTTTCTTGAAGTCATTTTGGCATCTAAACCTCCCACCCCTTGCTCTCGTTGAAACTCGTTTCACTATTTGATTTGGGGCTATTATTAAGGACAGACAATGGCGTCCGGGGAACTCCAGGGACCTTATCTGGTGCAAGAAGCGCTAAGGTTGATCCGCGCTTCCCGCCGCCCTCCATCCACGCCCCGGGTGCCCCGCGAGGGGCTTTAGGACAATTATTTCCCTGTTGACACAGCGCCGGTGGGCGTGAGTTTGCTGTCTTGACTTCGTACGTATTTTCGCAGCAAGTTACACATGTAGAATGAAAGCGGCTCAGGAAACAGCGCTATCGGGGCGTGTTATCTCAGAAACCAAATATTTGATCATCAGCCCTACAGCGCACAGTCGGGGGTTAGTTTGAGCAAGCCTGGTGAGTGTGCGTGCACAGATGGAAGGGGAGCACCGCGCCCCCGCCGCAGCGCCAGCCTCGGGGTCCCCGGGGTCGTCGGGGCTCTGGTCAGAACCCGGGTCCCCTAGCCTACCCCGGTGGCGTCTGCTGGGAGATCCCTTGCCACCCATTAGCCGAAAGCCATGGTTTGCGCGCCACACGTGATAAACGCTGAAAACGGATTCTGCTGGTCCGGGACCTATCATTAAATATTTAAAATAGAAAGCTCGCAATGGCCATGTTTCTTCCCCAGCTCCAGCCAGGAGAGCTGAGAGCGAGGGGGGCGCCCAGCGGTCAGGAACGGGGCCCCCGCGGCGCCCGGGGCGCGCTGCACGCTATGGCGGGCGCACCGGGAGGAGACAGGTAGGGCTAGCCAGGGCCGGGATGGGAGGCAACGCCCGAGATGCCAGGGACGGGCAGAGCAGAGAGGGGCTCAGAAAGGGCGGGAAGGCAGCTTCGCGGAGCAGGGCCCTTTAAATCCAGGTAGCGCGGGCCGAGCCGGCCGGGCACAGCTCACATGACCGAGCCCCGCGCTTTGAACTGAGCCGCGGCCCGCCCGGCGCCTCCTGCCCCAGAGGTGCGGCCACCGATTTAACCCGGAGAGGGCTTCAGACCGGTCCTCACTCCCCCCAAACTCCCACAGGCCAGTTGAGCCCGGCTCGCCCTACCTGCGGGGCGCGCGGCTAGGGGTCCACTAAGGCAGGGGGTGGGAGACCCTTGGCCAAGCGCTGCAGTTTTGCTAACGACCAAGAGTGGAGAGATGGGCGGGCTGGATGTTAAGAAGCGGCCCCCTCCCTGTCCCAAAGCGACTCCTGACCCAGAGGCGCACCGCCCCCCCTCCCGCCTCCACTCACCGAGATTGACGAAGCTCATGACCATGTCGGCGTCGGTGAGGAAGTGGCTATCTTGCAGGCTGGCCAGAGGGGGGCCTTGGGTACTGAAGACGGCCTTGTAGGGGTAGGAAAAGCCCTGGCCGTCGGGCCCGCCGCCCTCCTCCACCGCCATGGCATTGTACAGGTCCAGCATGAACATGGGCGCCGAGTTGTGCTTGCCCTGGAGGTGGGGGCGCGGGCGATGGGGCAAGCCCAAGATGGAGAGGATCTCGCGCTGCATCTCTCGGCGCTCCTGACTGCGGAGGCGCCGGTGGATGAAGCTCGAGTGCACCTCGTTGTCCAGGCTGAAGTCGGCCAGGGCGGAGCGCAGCAGGAACAGCGGCGCCCAGAGCGCCACGAAGCTGTGCGGCGCCGCGGCGCGCAGCGAGCGCATGTGCATCGCGCCGGCTCTACGCGCGACCCGGGCTCCGGGCACCCGGCACCGGGGCCCCGCGCCGCCCCAGGTGGCAGAGGGGGGCAGGCGGCCGTCCACGCCGCTCGGTCACTTGCTGCAGATGGGTCCCGCTGCGCCCGCGCCGGACATGGCCCCTCCCCGACCCGCTGCGCTCTGCCTGGACCCCCGCCCCCGGCTCGGCGCTGGCCCCGGGGCCCCTCGCCCCGCACTCGCCCGGGCGCACCGCGGGGCTGGAAAGCCGGCTCGAGCGAGCGAGAGAGCGAGCGAGGAGGCGGGCGCGGGTGGGAGGAGCAGCCAGCAAACCCAGGAGCCGGGAGAGCGAGTGCCGGGGAGGCGGCGAGGCGGCTGGCGAGCGGGCGCTCCTTCCTCTGGCTCCTCTCGCGCTCTTGCTCTCGAGCGGCAGGGACCCACCCTCTTCCTAACTCCGGCGCTCAGAGCAGGGGCCTCAGGTCGCTCACCCAGCCCCGCGCGCCCTTGATCGCACGAGAGGCCGCCTCAGGAGCCTTAGAGTGGTACGCGCTGGGGCCTGGGAGGAGGAGGAGGAGGAGGGGGAGGAGGACGGGCTTCCAAGGGCCCCTCCCGCGCCCGCGGCCTCCCACCTGCCCTCGGCCCCGCCCTCCCCCCAGCGGCGCCCAATGGGTTCATTCATTCCTTCTAGTGCGCTCTACAAATATTTACTGAGTGCGCGCTGGGTGCCCAGCGCCCGACTGGGCGCCGCGGGGATGCGGAGAGGGGAATACGAGCCGGCCCTGCCTTCTCCGGACTCGCTGTCCGGACAGGGTAGGAGGCCTGAGCGGGACCCGTGGGATTCGCGCTGCGGTGGAACAAGCTGGAGGAGATCGGAGGAAGCTCGGGGATACGGAAGGCTTCCTGGAGGAGGTGGCACTCGAGCCCTTCACCCTACTTGCCCCTTCCATTTACTCCAGACACGCACATCCCTCCCTGAACTTGTTGCCAGTTTGCCTTTGTACTTGCCAGTCTTTCTGCCTGAACTCTCTTCCTTACTTGTCTCTGTCCCCACCCCAGCCATCTGGCCAGCCCTCCATCTCCAGGTGCCACTCAGGTGCCACTTCCTCCCAGACCAGCGCAGATAAGGTTCCTTCCCCTCCTCATCCCCACACACCTGTTTTCTTTAACTCCTCCTCCCTCCCCTGTCTGGAATGACTGTTCGAGTTATTTGTCCTGTTTTTATTGTCCTGTCTCCCCTCTAGCCAGGGAGCTTCCTGGGGGCCCAGGCCCGTGCTCTCTCAGATGCCCTTGAATCCAGGGCCTGGAAGCCACTGTTGCTACACAGTCATGATTGTTGAGTGACTGAAATTTTGTGGGCTAGAGAATTCCTCCCCACCTCTGAGACTAGATAGCCTGGCCCGCTGGCCTTGCATGCAGTTCACCTCTGAGCCATAGACCTTGTCACACGCTCCTGGCCTTCTTTCTTCTCTCCCCTCATTCATTCATTCCACAGATGACACTGAGTTGCCCACTTGGGGCCCAGCTCACACTGAGCATGGCATACTGGCACCCCACACAAGTCAGAACTGTGGTGGGACCTTGAGTGAACTACTGCTCTTTGGAGCCTCAGTTTCTTCACCTGTAAAACCAGGAGCAAAATCACACTTGACCCAGAATGGCAGCACCATGGGTCAAGTTCAATCTCACCTCCTTCCTTTCCTGCCCCAAAGAGTGTGTCAGTCTCTGAGTTGTGTCGGAATCTTTGTGACCCCGTGGACTGTAGCCCACCAGGCTTCTCTGTCCATGGGATTCTCCAGGCAAGAATACTGGAGTGGGTAGCCATTCCCTTCTCCAGGGGATCTTCCCAACCCAGGGATCGAACCTGGGTCTCCCGCATTGCAGTTAGATTCTTTACCATCTGAGTGACCAGGGCAAACCCACAAATCAGTGGTTCCCAGATGGTGGGCTAGGTGAAGGGTGACCACAGGGAGTCTGGGATGAAAAGCAAAGGGCTAAGTTTGGGGACAATGGTTTCCTTTGAGGGGAGGGGTCTGGCTAAGCCTCACTTCAGAGAGGCAGAAAGCTCCAGGGCTGATCAAAAGGAACCTGATCTTCTGAGTTTTCTGAAGGAGAGGTGGTTCTGCCATGCAGCCCCCTTTGGGGGCTTTTGGACAAGATGGCAGTGTGAGGGGCCACATGGGTGGAGGTAGGCAAGGCAGAGTCCAGGTAAGGAGAAGAGAAACACAAGGCTGCAGGTCCTAGCCATTCAAGGGGCATCCTGGCCTTGTTACGCAGGCCCCAGGCTGCGAGATGGAATAGGTCCTGGGCCCCCTGGCCCAGGGCTGTGCTTCTGTCCTGTCAGTAAGGTGCTATGAAAACCCCCTCCACCTGCTTTTGTCCATCAACTTGTTTTTTCAACAAATGTTTGTTGAGTACTTCCTGGGAGTCAGGCAGGGTGGGCTTCATGGGCATGTGACCTGGTAGGAAGGGTCTCACACTTGGCTTAAAGCTCTCCCGTTGCCATATTGCAGCTCTTCATGATACATGAACAAAGGGGCCCTGATTCATTTCGTGCCGGGCCCTGTGAGTTATGAGGCCCATCCCAGTGCCAGCACAGTGCTGGGCTGGTGGGGACAGGAGACAGCGAGCTCACACGGTGGCCTCCACCACCTTCCAGGCCAGGGGAGACAAAGCAGGAACCTTACATGTGGTTTGGGGGTGGGAGAGGAAGCAGTGCTCGGCCATGGATTCTCTCAGGCAGGACACAGCATGCTCCCACAGGGCATGTGGGAGGGTCTGGGGGAGTGTCCTAGATGGGCACAGTGGAGGGTGAGAAACAACACAGGGACCAGCCAATACAGTTGGAGCAACACTGGCTGGTCCAGTGTCCACTTGGAGCATGTGCGGCCCAGCTCACAGTGGCCTGTGATAAGTGGCAGGAGTGAACAAGTAGGGAGAGGTGGAGGCAGGTGGGAAGGGGATCTCCCAGGGGAGATGCCTTTGACCTGAGTCCTGGAAAGATGAGAAAGAGAGGGCTTTCCCCGGGAGGAGCAGGAAGCACAGCACAGACCCTGCAGAGAGAGGAGCGGCCAGCAGTCTCTGTCTCCCCAGGGCTGCCTGTCCCCCCTGCTTAACCTGGAGCTGGCCTTCCAGGGACAAAGACACTGCAGCGGCTGTGCCACCTCCAATACCAGCTGAGATAAAGGAGGTTGTTTTCTTCTAAAAGCTGAAATACTAGTCCTTTGCAGCAGCTCTCTCTGCTTTAAATCTGCTGACAAATCTTTTTGGGGTGAGGGATTCTAACAAGCAAGTGAGGCTAGGGGTGGGGACCCCAGGTATTGGTGCCAAGAGTCTAAATCTGAAAACAACTGATTGGGCAGCATCTACCCTGTCCCCCAAGGAAAGGCCCTGAGGCCCTGAAGCAAGGCAAATAGATGGGGGAAAAGTGGAAGCAGTGACAGATTTTGCTTTCTTGGACTCCAAAATCTCTGCAGACGGTGACTGCAACCATTAAATTAAAAGACGCTTGCCCCTTGAAAGCTATGACAAACCTAGACAGCATATTAAAAAGCAGAGACATCACTGGGTCAACAAAAGTCCATCTAGTCAAAGCTATGGTTTTTCCAGTAGTCATGTACGGATGTGAGAGTTTGACCATAAAAAAGGCTGAGCACCGAAGAATTGGTGCTTTTGAACTGTGGTGCTGGAGAAGACTCTTGAGAGTCTTTTGGACTGCAAGGAGATCAAACAAGTCAATCCTAAAGGAGATCAGTCCTGAATATTCATTGGAAGGACTGATGCTGAAGCCAAAGCTCTGATTCTTTGGCCACCTGATGCGAAGGGCCGACTTATTGGAAACAACCCTGATGCTGGGAAAGACTGAAGGCAGGAGGAGAAGAGGGAGGCAGAGATGGTTAGATAGCGTCACCCATTCAATGGACATCAATCTGAGCAAACTCCAGGAGTTAGTGAAGGACAGGGAATCCTGGTGTGCAGCAGTCCATGGGGTCACAGAGTCACATACGACTTAGCTTCTGAACAACAACAACGACAATCCCACTGAGCCTGGCACACGGCAAGCGCTCAGTAAGTATCTGTTGAATGAACAGCAGTAGGCATCACCATTACCTAAAGGGTAACGGTGGACCCAGGGCTGAGTGTGCAGGCACCAGGCTGTGACATCTCACAGAGCCCTCACCCCGCCCTTGCTCTGGATGCCATCTCTTCTCATCCAAAACAGAGACAATATGCTTTTCATACCTGAGACCCAGAAAAGACCAGATTTCCTCTGAATTCCCCCCACCTCCTATTTAGCCATCTATTTCCAGTGATCCATGCTGGGAGTAGTGGGAGGTGGCTCTTTATCTTTCCTGCTTCCTCCCTTAAAGGAGTCCTTAAGACTGCACCAGGCCCCCAGTGAATGCCTGCTGGATTGCTCAATGAATGAACGAATGCACGCCACGCAAACAAGAATATCTGACTAGGAGTACATGAGATGCCAGTTTGAAAGCCGAGGCAACCAGCAAAGGCTTCAGGATTGTTTGGAGAAAGTCTTGGGTAGGGGAGCTGGCAGTCTGGTTTCACACCTCCACCCTGCCACTTGCAGCCCCATACCAGGGATTTGCCATCTCTGTGCCTTAGTCCCCACATCTATATAAGGGGGGAGAACTAAGACCGCCTGTCTTCTAGGGTTACTGGGAGGATTCAGAAGTTAATTCAATTCATGTAGCTGACTTCACAAGGTGGCTGGGGCACAGAGAAAGCATTTGATAGATGTTAGTTACCATCTGGATGAAAAGGAAACTATGTTAACAGGAAAGCCTCCTAAGCTTAAAAATAACAACACAACTTTTCAGGAGGGTCTGCTTTTTGGCGAAGCACTGAAAGCAAATGTATCCTGACTAGGAGCGGATCCAGAGCAGGGGTGAGAACAAGCCGAGAGGACGAGCCGAGAGAACAGGGCAGAAGGGGAGAGTGGAGCAGAGATGAAAGGGTAATTCGTGCATTCCAATCCTCTCATTGTCCTCCAGCCGCTTCCCCCATGCCATCCAGGGCCCAGGAACTTCCCTGGGGCCTATCTCATTTCCCCAGCAGACAGCCCCCAGCCACCCACCCCCAGTTGAGGTTCCCCCAAGCCGGGGCACCCAGCTCGGGGCTCCTGGGCCTGTAACCTGATCTCCCCGGTCTGCTCCACATGGGATGAAAGATGGCCTGGAAATCTGAGGGGTGTTATTGTGTCTGGCCAGCCCCGGCTGAGTGTCCACACACTCGCTCACCGGCCGCCCGGCTCTGGGTAAGGAGTTTTCATTTCATACATCATCAGTCACATCTTGCAGAAGTGATTTTGACCAAGTCAGCATATGTCTCTAAAGCAATAAAAAGAAGAAAAGAATCCCGCTGACACACACATTCAGTGGGAGGTCGGGACCTCATCCTCAAGGGCAGGACTCTGCTACCATCTGCCCTGGAGGAAGCACAGCAGGCCTGGGGGCTCCCTGGGGCCCCAGAACAGCCAATGGAACCTGGGGCCGCCCCCTCTGTCCACCCACCTGGCCAAGGCCTGGTAACCTGGGCCTCAGAGCCCAGTAGGGAATAGGGGGCCAAAGCCTCCTCATACATGGGCTTTAAAATCCTTGTGTGCAAAGAGATCTACGTTAGAGAGGAAATGATTTTAGCACACCTGTAATTCAATGTTGCTTTCCATGCACGGCTCTCATTGCGCTGGAGATGGAGACACATGCCTGCTCACGCTGGGACTTTTCTCTGCGCAATTTTTTAAACAGAGAAGTAAGATACTAAACAGTTTCTATCAGTGTTAAATACATGTGGCAGTAGCCACCGCTCCAAATGGAAAACATGAACATCAGAAAGATACACACACACATACCCCTCCAGAAAAAGCTGATGCCCAAGGTGAGATTTCCAGCGTCTCCCAAACAACTAATGGCAAGATGTGGTTTTATCACTAGCTTGACTGTGATTTCTTCCTTGATTGGGAGGCGATCTGAATGGGTTTTGAGAACTAACTAGTCTCAGTTCAGCTTTAGAGGGAGCCCTTTCTCCCTCCCAGACATGACTAAGAGCTCCGACTAGTCCAGAGCTTTCTATTCCACTGGGCACCTGCTAAGCCCTGCACTGCCTTAGCCCATGTCACCCTCTGACACAGAGGGGTTATATTCTACTTCTCAGACTACAGGAAGGAGACCGGGACTCTGAGAGTGCCTTGCCCAAAGTCACTCAGCTCACTCAAAACCACATCCATCTACACAGCCCAGGCTCCTCACCTTCTAGTGGTTTAATGGTCTGGGAGGAGATCTTTTCTCCTCTGCTTGATTCTAAAGTGACACTTCTCCATTGCCACTGTGCACACATCCCTGGGGAGCTGTCAAAATGCAGATTCCCACACAGCTGGTCTCACTGGGGCCTGAGATTCTGCACTTTGACCCAGTACCCAGAGGGGTGCGATGCTGCTGGTTCAAGGACCCCGAATGTCTGAAGTTACAACTAGCTTTCCCCTTAATTCCACTAAAGGGGACCATGAACATAGACATGATGACAGCTAGTAAGGAACCCCAGACCCAGATACAACAGGGGAGGGGTGGGAACCAGAGTGAACCATGGCTAATACCTTCTGGGAATTTGATTCCAATTATACCAGGTAGTTCTAATTTTAAAGATAAGCTGGGAATTCAGGTTTGCATGTGACCACTCTGGATGAGCATCTGTTGGCAAAGACTTGCATTTGTTTTTGAATTGTGAGACCAAAGAAAACCCCCTCTACCAGTCAAATTCGGAAGGCTGCTTGCCTCTGGCCTTATAAAAGGCTCTGCTTGTTTGGGAGGACTAAAGCAGCCTTCCCCTAACCCCAAGCCAAAGGAGCACCATGGCTAGGGCATTTCTAAGCAGATTCCTTTAATCCACTGTTCCAGGAAGAGGCAGAAAAGATAGGACCTGCCACTTCCTCACTCCCAGGCAGAGTTCAGCTCCCTCTCCAACTGCTTTCCTGATAAATTCACCCTCCCCCTCACCCTGGGTCAAAAATCACCTAGAAACTTCAAAACCCAGAATTCTTTCTTTAGGAGCAAGGATATTGGTCTTCTAAGCATCACCCTCCTTCCAGCTCTATCTGAACCCTTTCTTAGGTTTGGAAATTTCCCATCTTGGGAAGCAGACCCTGCCCTCCATTCCCCCCACCCCCAAATAGGAGCTGAACATCCCGAGATGCACTGTCCCAGCCTGCTTTGCAGCCAGAGCATTGGCATGTGATCAAGTCTCAGCCAATCAGAGGCATCCACCCCAGAAGCTATTATTCTGCAGAGCAATTTGGGGCCATGTTCCCAGCTGCAGAGCCCCCAAGCCCTCAAGGTTCTCCGGCCTTCCTGGGAATTCTGCAAGCCTCCCAAGATCCTCTGATGGACACTTTTTCTGCACCAGTTATCCCCAGATGGTTTCTGTTGCCCACAGCTGTGAACCCTGCAGGATACAGCATCAGGGAGCTAAAAGGGGCCATGGCTATCACGTGATCTAAAGTTTACAGACCTCTCTTTTTTCAGCAGCTGAAAATTTTGGTCAAGAAGCTTTCCACAGATGGCCAACACAGAAAATAGAAGCACAGCTTCTCTGATTCAGTAGAGCAAGAAAGCAGGTAGGGTTGTTACACTTAGCAAATAAAAACATAGGATGCCCAGTTACATTTGAATTCCAGATAAACAAAGAATAATTTTTAGTATGTTGTTGTGTCCGACTCTTTGCGACACCATGGACTGCAGCACTCTAGGTTTCCCTGTCCTTCACTATCTCCTGGAGTTTGCTCAGACTCATGTCCATTGAGTCAGGGATGCCATTCAACCATCTCATCCTCTGTTTCCCCCTTCTCCTCCTGCCCTAAATCTTTCCCAGCATCAGGGTATTTTCCAATGAGTCAACTCTTCGAATCAGGCAGTCAAAGTATTAGAACTTCAGCTTCAGCATCAATCCTTCAATATCCAATGAACATTCAGAGTTGATTTCCTTTAGGATTGACTGATTTGATCTCCTTTCAGCCCAAGGGACTCTCAAGAGTCTTCTCTCCAGCATCACAACTTGAAAGCATCAGCTTTTAGTATAAGTATGTCCCATGTGTTACGTGGGACATATTTATGCTGAAAGTTTCTTTGTTTATGGAAAAACATGTTTGATGATTTAAACCCAGTTACAACCCAGAGGAAAACTGTGGAGCCCGATGTTGTACAGTGAGTCAGGGCAGAGCTTGGATTCCAATTCAGGCTCCTGGCTCCCAGAGTCCCAGGAGATCTTCAAAGCTCTGCACCATGCTTCTCTCTACCTCTCTTTCTTCTTCCTTCTCTTCCCTTCCTCCCTGTGTTTCTGACCTTTTTTTTTTTTTTAAGAAAAATTATTCTTTCCTCTACTTTGGGTTTTAACTTTACACAACAAGCATCATATGTGTCCTCTCTCCTGCAGGCATACCCTCACTCTAAGTAGGTTAGCCCTGACTCATGTGAAAAGATAAGTTGGAAAGATAAACAGATCTGAGCTCGTCTTTTGCATGATGTGAAGACTAATGAGAGTTAACATTAATGACACTGCTGCTTGGTGTTGAGCACATTACAGATTATCTTTTTTTTTTTTGACTGTGTCATGCAGCATGTGGGATCTTAGTTCCCCGAATGGTGGGATTGAACCTGTATCCCCTGCAGTGAGTGCCAGGTCTTAACCACTGGACCGCCAGGGAAGGCCTATTACAGATTATCTTGAATCTTCTAATAACCCTGAAATCAAGTGCTGTGTCTCCCATGACACAGATGAAGACATGGAGACACAGACATCAAAAAACTTGATCAAGACCAGTTGGCTAATGAAGGCCAAAGCCAGTATTCAAATCCTGGGCAACCGGACTCTGACTCCCTTATTCCCTCCAGCCACACCTCTGCATTAAATCCAGCTCACAACTTTTACTTCCATAGCTTACACGATGACTGACTGCTGAGTAAGGCTGCCAGATTTAGCAAATAAAAATTTAGGTCACCCAGTTAGATTTGAATTTTAGATATACATGATTAATTTTAAAATATTATGGCCCAAATGGTGTGGGACATATCCTAAAACTTAGTCATTGTGTATCTGAAATTCAAATTCAGTTTGAGTATCCCGTATTTTATATTTGGCAGTTCTACACTAAGGGGCTCTTCTGAGTAAAGCAAGAAGCATCAGTTGTGTCCTAGGTTCTGCCTTGTGGTAAAAAGTGTACCTCAGGACCTTTGCACCTGTTGCACCATCTGCCTGGAAGGCTCATCTGCCAATATTCTCATGGCTCCCTCCTTCACCTCCTTTAATCCTCTGCTCGAATGTCATTTAACCACTGAAGCCTTCCTCACCCACCCTACCAGAAATCACACTGTCTCCACATTCCTGTCTTCCTACCTTCCTCTCCATGTTTTTTTCTCTACAATACTTGCATACATTTGTACTCAGTCGTGTCCGACTCTTTGTGACCCCATGAATTGTAGCCCACCAGGCTCCTCTGTCCATGGGGTTCCCCAGGCAAGAATACTGGAGTGGGCTGCCATTGCCTTCTCCAGGGGATCTTCCTGACACAGGGATTAAACCTGCACCTTTTGCATCTCCTGCATTAGCAGGTGGAATCTTTACAATTGTGCCAGCTGGGAAGCCCTCTACAATACTTACTACCCCCTGAAATATCATACAGTTACATGTTTAATGTTTCCCACCCTGCACAGACTTGGGGCCTATTTGTTCACTAGAGCCCACAAGAGTGTCTCATGTACAGTTGATGCTCACGCATACTTGTTGAGTAAATGAATCCATTCCCTGAGCGCAAGTCTTGGTTTCTGTCTGGACACTGCCTGACTCAGAATCAGGAGCTGGCAGCCTGTCCCCAAGGCAACATCCCTAATGTCACCTTTTAGTCCAGCATCGTGGCTGACCAAACAACCTCCACGATGGCTGCAGATTAGAAAAGCCGTGTATTCAAGTGTTCAAGTGTGGTTTCCCCTTCTCATCCAAGGACTTATGCCCCCAGACAACTGAGTCCTGGGAATACAAACCCTAAAAGTCAACTTTTCCCATTTTTTAAAATGTTTTAATTAAAAAACCTTTTTTTTTAACTTTTTTTTTACCCAGTATTCAGAGTGTGTGCAGGCTGCCTGCCCCCAGGAACACTGTAGACAACAATGTAAAGCACTTCCATGTCAGATGGAAGGAAAACACTGACATACATTCTTATCAACAATAAGCTAAATAGTCTGGGTTTCCAGGCACATTACCTGCATGACTACATCTAATCATCAAAGCTCTTTTGAAATCAGTATTTCGAAACCAGCCTTTTTTACACATGAGGAAACTGAGGTTCAGAGAGAGTAAGCAATTTTCCCAGAAAGCAATGGAATCAAATATGAAATCAGAGAGCCTGATATCAGGCTCTGAGCCGATGTTCTTATCTGTAAAACAAATGTAATAACAGTTCTTCCCGGCTGGGATGTTGTGTGCAGTATCTGCATGGGTCTCAGTGCCCACCACAAGCAACTCTGCCCCTTTTCCAATCAGAGATGATTATGCTAGAGGTGGCCACCAAAGGGCCACCATTCCAGGCTGGCCAGAGTGATCAATGGCATGGCTTAGAGCAAGACTTATCAGACGAGAGCAAGGTTTATCAGATTCACTCTCTTTCGTATTCAAAGTAGAAAATTCCTGAAAAATGAGGCTTATCATGAGAAAACGGTAGTGAGTCCAGGCCAGGAGAGAGAAAGTGAAGAGAGCATAGCTATGATGGGCTGCGGGCAAGCCGGCATCACAAAGCTCAAGGCCACGGTGTCCAGAGGCACAGGTTATACGCTGCATTCCCCTGGATCCCCAACCCCATCCTTGTCTGAGAGTGCTGACCTCCAGTCTTCTGCAGTGCACACCCTGAGTAACTGTCTCTGGCAGCCCTGGGGTTTTATTTATTCATGATTTGTTCACAGTTATATACTGGCCAGTCTCTATACAAGCCCTGCAGTAGCAGCAGTGGAAAAACATTCAAAATTTCTTATATTCTAGTTGGAGGAGACAGACAAGAAATAAGAGTGAGTGACAAGTTCCAAAGAGGAAAATAGAATCAAGAGAGAGCTCAGAGCACCAGGAGGGGGAGGCCTCTCTGGAAAGGAGATGTCTAAGAACAAACCAGGCGTGTGACCAAGTGCTCCCGGTGGAGGAAACAGCAAGTGCAAAAGCCCCAAAGTGAGTCTCGAGAGCATCCTGGCGGCTTGACTCCAGAAATCATTTCTAACTCCACATTTTCCTGGGGTGTGATGGTTCCCTGTGCCCAGATCCCCAGACACTAGTGTCTTTAAGATCCCACGTATTCCTTGGGTTGGATTAAGCAAGTGCCTAGTTCTTAGAGCTGAAAGAACTCAGCCTGAATCAGCCTGGGTCCCTGTCCCCAAGCAGAGTTCAGACACTGTGTTGCTGGGTACTCATTCATCTCTCCTGGTCTGAAGCTTACCAACCTCATCAGCCAGAATCATCCCCAGCTGCCTGTACAGCCCGTGTTCCCAGTACACTATCTGCAGCTGGAAAACCAGGAAGCATGATGTTCCCGGACATCAAAGAGGTTACAAAGATTGCAGTCACCCCAGAACCAGACCTTTTCCTGCAGCTGCTGTTTAGATATTGAATCTGACATTTTTTCTCCAGGGCTCTAATGAAGGCTAGAAGCTACCAATGTCCCCAGCTGCCACTCCCACCCCCACCATAATCTGGGGCTCCCATGTCCCTCCACATCTCTGGCACTGTGGCCCTGCTTTTGGTTTTATGGGGGTAATATTCTTTGATTCCCAAATACCTTGTGGGAATTTGCTGGGGCTGGGAGGTGGGAACCTGAGAAACAAAAGGATGATTTACAGTCGTTCAAAGGCATCATTCTAACCAGAAAATTTAATTTACAGACTTTCGGTTCTTTCATTTCCATTTTTGAAAGAGAAAATAGAAAATCAATTGAGGCACACTGAGTCCCTCTTGCTTAGAGGTTAGTTCAAGGCATCTGCATCTTCAGAAAGCCTTCTTGGCATTAAGCAATAAACAGGCCAAGCAGATAAAACCACCCTGTGTTTAAAAAGCTGGTCTGTCTCCGAGGCAGAATTTTTATAGATAAAACAACGGAATGTGACTCAGAGAAGTCATCTTGTAAAAATGGTCCCACGTCGACACAGAGCTCCTCACTCAGGAAGTGAACCCTATAAGAGATAGGAAGGTTTGGGGGGATTTAGATAATTCTTGACTTTTGGCTTCAAAAGACTACCTTAAAGCCCTGTGTCGCCTAGATGCATTTTTATGTTGCAAATATTTCCTCCACACCTCTGCTGTCTCATCACTTGAAATGCCCCCTCTCTCTTTCAGATCATCAAAATGACCCAATGGATCCTGCAGAAAAAGGAATGTCTGGTAAGGAAGGTTTAAGAAACGATGAGTTCAGAAAGCATCAGCAGGCCTCTTCACTGCTGGTCCTTCACTGCTGGCTCCTCAGTCTTTAATTAGAGTGCATGGTTTCCCTGATCTGTGACGGCAAGTCAGGGGGCTGGCGGGGGCCAGTGCTATGAGTGCAAATCCAAGTGGTGCTGCTAAAAGGGAGCTCCATCCAGGACGTGCTGGGCCAGGGTCTCATGGTGCTTGCTTCTCTGTGCCTTTGTTTCTCTCTCTCTCTTCTGCTTCAGCATCTGTCTAAACGTCCATTATTTCCTACCACAGACAGGCTTCATTTGCATGGCAGGAGGTCTCAGCCACAGATGCCTCCAGTGCTGGCTGGTAATCCTGGGTAGGGTTGGGGTGGGAGTGGCATCCCACTTCAAGGAGAGGATATCCAGGTCTTGGTCACCTTGTGGACCAGGAAATGGTCACCTGACTGCCCCTGGGTCAGGGTAGGGGTCACGATAGGGGACCGTATGCTTACCAGACTTCAAAAAGTACGGCATAGGGACTTCCCTGGCGGTCCAGTGGTTAAGACTCCGTGCTTCCACTACAGGGGGCTCAGGTTCTATCTCTGGTCAGGGAACTAAGATCCCACATGTCCACGTGTGGCCAAAAATGAAGAAGAAGGGTTAGGGTTTGGACTAGAAGGTGATGTAAGTTGGGATGTGTTTGGCTGCAGGGAAACTCTGGCTGGTGTCTTAAATAATATGATCTTAAACATCATACTATTCAAATACTCAAATACTATCAGCTATTTCAAACCTAAAAGATGATGCTATGAAAGTGCTGCACTCAAATATGCCAGCAAATTCCAATATGCTGGAAAACTCAGCAGTGGCCATGGGACTGGAAAAGGTCAGTTTTCATTCCAATTCCAAAGAAAGGCAATGCCAAAGAATGCTCAAACTACTGTACAATTGCACTCATTTCACGTGCTAGTAAAGTAATGCTCAAAATTCTCCAAGCCAGGCTTCAATAGTATGTGAACAGTGAACTTCCAGATGTTCAAACTGGATTTAAAAAAGGCAGAGGAACCACAGATCAAATTGCCAACATCCGCTGGATCATAGAAAAAGAAAGAGTTCCAGAAAAACATCTATTTCTGTTTTATTGACTATGCCAAAGCCTTTGACTGTGTGGATCACCACAAACTGGAAAATTCTGAAAGAGATGGGAATACCAGACCACCTGACCTGCCTCTTGAGAAATCTGTATGCAGATCAGAAAGCAACAGTTAGAGCTGGATGTGGAACAACAGACTGGTTCCAAATAGGGAAAGGAGTACGTCAAGGCTATATATTGTCACCCTGCTTATTTAACTTATATGCAGAGTACATGGTGAGAAACGCTGGGCTGGATGAAGCACAAGCTGGAATCTAGATTGCCAGGAGAAATATTAATAACCTCAGATATGCAGATGACACCACCCTTATGGCAGAAAGCAAAGAGGAACTAAAGAACCTCTTGATGAAAGTGAAAGAAGAAAGTGAAAAAGTTGGCTTAAAACTCAACATGCAGAAAACTAATATCATGGCATCCAATCCCATCACTTCAGGGCAAATAGATGGGGAAACAGTGGAAACAGTGACAGACTTTATTTTGGGGGGCTCCAAAATCACTGCAAATGGTGACTGCAGCCATGAAAGTAAAAGACACTTACTCCTTGGAAGAAAAGTTATGACCAACCTAGATAGCATATAAAAAGCAGAGACATTACTCTGCCAACAAAGGTCCATCTAGTCAAAGCTGTGGTTTTTCCAGTAGTCATGTATGGATGTGAGAGTTAGACTATAAAGAAAGCTGAGCCCCAGAGAATTGATGCTTTTGAACTGTGGTGTTGGAGAAGATTCTTGAGAGTCCCTTGGACTGCAAGGAGATCCAAGCAGTGCATCCTAAAGGAAATCAGTCCTGAATATTCATTGGAAAGACTGATGCTGAAGCCAAAACTCCAATACTTTGGCCACCTGATGTGAAGAACTGACTCATTGGAAAAGACCCTGATGCTGGGAAAGATTGAAGGCAGGAGGAGAAGCGGATGACAGAGGATGAAATGGTTGGATGGCATCACCAACTCAGTGGACATGAGTTTGAGTAAACTCCGGGAGTTGGTGATGGACAGGGAGGCCTGGCGTGCTGCAGTCCATGGAGTCGCAAAGATTCAGACACAACTGAACAAATGAATTGAATTGAAACATCATACTATTGTATGTATATGTCTGCATGCTCAGTTGTGTCTGACTCTTCGCAATCCCTTGAACTGTAGCCCACCAGGCTCCTCTGTCCATGGGATTTCACAGGCGAGAATACCAGAGTGGGTTGTGATTCTTTTCTCCAGGAAATCTTCCTGGACCAGGGATCAAACCCCCATCTCTTGCATTGGCAGGAGGATTCTTTACCACTGAGCCACCTGTGAAGATCATACTATTACATGATCTCAAATATCAACAGGTAAAAAGGTAAATGGTTTTAGAATCGGCTCAGAAATTCAACAGAGTCACTAAAGACTCAGGCTGTCTCCATTTCCCTTCTCTGCCTTGCTCACTGGGTTGGCTTTTCTTTCTCTGCTTTGTTAACTTAAGGTCACAAAGGGCTGCCACAGCTCCAAGTACTATGCTGTCACACAACCTGCTCCAAAGATAGAAGGGAGTGGGCATGGAAACCACTCTTCTGCCTCTCTATCTTTTTATTGGGGATGAAAATTTTCCCAGAAGTCCCTAGTGAACTTCCCTTTTATCCCATTGGTCAGAGCAGATCACATTGCCATGCCTCGATGCAAAGGAGGCTGGGAAACTAAGTGCCCTGTTTATCTCCTCTGTTGTAAGAAGCAGGTAGAGAAGCCCTGCCAGATGGATAAACAACAGTGATGCCATGGGAATGTATTAGTCAGGGTTCTCCAAAGAAAAGGCACCAATATTTATTGAGATTTATTATAAGAATTGGCTCATGAGATGAGGTGGTACAATGGTAAAGAATTCATCTGCCAATGCAGGAGTCACGGGAGATGAGGGTTTGATATCTTGGGTAGGGAAGATTCTCTGGAGAAGGAAATGGCAACCCACTCCAGTATTCTTGCCTGGGAAAGTACATGGACACAGAAGCCTGGCGGGTTGCAGTCCATGGGGTCTCAGAGTCAGAGATGACTGAGCGACAAAGCACACACACATACATGATGCAGGTTAAAAGCCCCACAGCCTACCCTCTATAAGCTAGAGAAACAGAAACACTGGGGGTGTAATTCAGTCTGAGTCTGAAGGTCTGAGAACCAGGAGTGCGAATGTCCAAGAGAGCCAACGTTTTCCCCCAAGTTGAGTCCCAAACAGTAAGTCTTGTTCCTTTGGCTCTTTTTGTTCTGATCTACTCATGAGCTGGAAGGAACATGGTTCTGAGCTGCATCAAACTCCCCACAGCAAGAAGAGCCCACAGCCCCATGAGCTGCCCATCCAAGAAACACCCAAAGAGTCTTGAGGTCGAAAAAGATGAGCTTCTGAACCTAGCATCCCTAGAAATTTAATTTTTTCCAATACAGAAAAAAATAGAATTAAAAACTAATTTTGTTGTTAGTCAGCCTCCAAGTCATGTCCGACTCTCTGTGACTCAATGGACTGCAGCACACCAGACTTCCTTATCCTACTCTATCTCCCAGAGTTTGCTCAGCTTCATGTCCATTTATTCGATGATGCCATCCAACCATCTCACCCTCCATCACCCTCTTCTCCTCCTGCCTTCAATATTTCCCAGTATTAGGATCTTTCCTGATGAGTTGGCTCTTCACATCAGGTAGCCAAAGTATTGGAGCTTCAGCTTCAGCATCAGTCTTTCCAATGAATTGTTGTGTCCAGCTCTCTGTGACCCCATGGACTGCCGCATGCCAGACTTCCCTTTCCTTCACTATCTCCCTGAGTTTGCTCAAACTCATGTCCATTGAGTTGGTAATGCCATCCAACCATCTCATCCTCTGTCGCCCTTTCTCCTCTGCTGCTGCTGCTGCTAAGTCGCTTCAGTCGTGTCCGACTCTGTGCGACCCCATAGACGGAAGCCCATCAGGCTCCCTCGTCCCTGGGATTCTCCAGGCAAGAACACTGGAGTGGGTTGCCATTTCCTTCTCCAATGCATGAAAGTGAAAAGTGAAAGTGAAGTCGCTCAGTCGTGTCCAACTCTTTGCGACCCCATGGACTGCAGCCTACCAGGCTCCTCTGTCCATGGGATTTTCCAGGCAAGAGTACTAGAGTGGGGTGCCATTGCCAGAGTCTTTTTAGAAAACCCAAAATTTTAAAATAACCTCTTTCAGGTGGTCTGCTATAAAGGATAGGTGGCACTGAGCTCTTCTCATGTCCCAGAAAGCTGGCAACAAAAATGCCCATCCACCACGACACACAAGCAGCTCCATTTTGGGGCAATTCTCTCCACTTCTGGAAGGTTCTGGAGGCTTACCACAATTGCCCCTATCTGTTTGAATCTTCTTGGCGGCAGAAAATCACTGACCACAAAGCTTCCAGGGCAGGCATTTAAAATCAACCCAAAGACACTCCTTTTCACATGCTTCTGCCTCCGTGTACTTTTTTTCACAGTTGAGCTCCACACCTTTCCTTGCAGACAGGACTGGCATCCAAGCCAGGAATTCTTTCAAGGCACTCTGTATGCATGAATATGATCACCTTGAGCTTGGGCAGGAAAAGGAGCGCTCCAGTTACCAGGGGCTTGGGAAGGCTTTTAATAGGAAACATTTGTGCCAAATAAAAAGCCTTCTCCTCGTGTTTTGCTTTCGTGGTAAATTATCTGCTCCAAGGATCCATCCTGAAGTCCCTGTGGAGGGCAGACTCCGAGGCATGGCTGAGTCCAGATTTGTGGCTTCGTGCAGATAGATTTTCAGCTGTTGCGTCCAAACTGCAACCAGGGGACAATACGAACAGAACTGCTTTTGTTCTGATTAAACTGTTTTTAATGGTCCCTTCTCAGCCAGGCCTCAGTGGAAGTCTCAACAAGGCCACTCATTGAGCCGTCCTTGAAAGAGCCAAGTGGGGCAGAGCACGCGGGAACCGGCGGGAGGGGCTGGCGGCCCTTTACTCAGCCCTGGTGGTCCTGCCGCAGAGGAGGACTGGGCTGTTTTATTTGTCTAAAATGGAAAAGGGAAGGGGGCTGGTGTGAGGGGGACTGTCCCACAAATTTCCATAATTAGTGCCATACTCAAACACACACACACATGCACACGCATGCACACACACACACAAACAAACACAGTAACGTCAAATATCCCAGACGGACAACTGCTACATCTGCGTGCATGCTCCATCATGTCCAACTCTTTGCAAATCCATGGACTGTAGCCCACCATGCTCCTCTGTCCATGGGATTTTCCAGTCTAGAATACTGGAGTGGGTAGTCATTTCCTTCTCCAGGGGATCTTCCCAACTCAGGGGTCAAACTCTCATCTCCTGTGTCTCCTGCACTGCAGGTGGATGCTTTACCACTGAGCCACTGGGGAAACCCCTCCCAGAGGGACAGGGTTCCCAAAAGCTGAAAACCCAGGATTTGATAGAACCAATGCAGAACCGGAACATGTGTTTCCCTGGCCAAAGACCTCGAACTACGTCGGGGAGCCACATTCTAACCACTGTGTTTTCATCTGGAGGTCTCAGAAGTCCCTTTGGTTCCTGCAGGATCCAGAATGCAGAAGGGAAGAAACAGGCTGAAACGTAGTAGCTGCTCACAGGGCACAGCATGCTGCCTGCTCAACACCCCTATTAAAACCCAGGATCCATGGAAGGTTGTTGCTGTCTCCGTAACAACAAGGACCAGAGAGACAAGAAACAAAAGCTATGATTTCTCCCTCTGAGGAAGTTTCCCCCTTTTTAATTGTACATGTGCAAGTGAGATTTCAAATGTGCTTATTTGTTCTTTTCTAAGGAATACATGTTGGTTTCCCCCACATCAGTGAAGTCCAGATGAGTTGTTCTCAGCCTGGGGTGAATATTCTGCCCGTCAGTGTTTGGGGACTTTGTTAGTTATTCACAACTGCAGGGGGTGCTACTGACATCTGGTGGGTGAAGGTCATGGGTGCTGCTCACTCTCCCATAGGGCATGGAACAGCCCCGCAGCAGAGAAGCGTCTGATCCAAATGTCCACAGTGCCAAGGCTGAGGGACCCTGGGCTAGAATAAAGTGACCCAGACTCATGGCCAAGACTGAAAGGGCCCAGAGCCTTGCTTAGTTAAAAGTTAGGAAAGATGGAATTGCTGTCTGACGGGCGGGAGCACAATTCCTCCCTTCCAAATGTGTCAGAATAGCAAGGGAAGGGGACTGCTGCTCTTTGAAGCAAGGGCTTTGGGGTTAGCCTTTATTTGGCACTAAATCATCTTAAATTGCATGGGGAAATGGAATACAATTCAAGTTATATTACTAATCAATCTTTCAGTGGAATAAATCACGTGGGACGAGATTCTATTAAATCTGTAAGTAATTAAAGGTCACGGTGGACTTTGTGGGAGAAACTCTGGACTTTCATCAACCTTCGCTCATGCTCACCCCCACCCCAGAAAACACACCTGCTTCTATCACAGGGGACTGTCGGGAGGTAAACCGCGCTTCTTATGTGACATATTGATTTATTAATCACATCCCTTTTTCTCCAAGACGTAATGGGAAGGGGCTAATAGCAGAGAATTTTGAACAGAGAAGAGGGAGAAGCTTAGGATCAAATCCTGAGGTTTGAGTCTCGGCCCAACCAGCTGTGTAATCTTGAACTACCTGCCCACCCCTAACCCCACACAGGCCCCGAAACTTTGGGTTTTCTCATCTATAAAAAGGGAATAAAAATAATCCCTTTCTCCTAGGGTTCTTACCAAGATTAAAATGAGATCAGGGATTTAAACAGCTTAGCATACTCCCCAGCCCTGGGAAGAGTTCAGGAGATGCTGGTTATCTTTCTGGTCCGGCTTTGTCCTTCTGCAGATCCAACAAAGTCTGGAGTAATGAGGTCCCCTCTGTATTCCTGGGGCACCCTGCTTTTCTACATCCACTTAATTATATTGGTCCTGAGGACACGTGTGACTTGGAATCTCCTTTCTCCTCGAGAACGTAAGCTGTATGAGAGCAGACCAGGTCTGCTGTAGTGCTAAGCATAAGAACACAGTAAGCACTCAGTAAATGCTTGTGAAATGAATGAACAGTGAAGAGAATATCTGAGCAGTATCAAGAGCCTGGATCACAAGTCTTTTCTCTCCAAGTTACTAGCTGTGGACTTGGAATTTCAAAGACCACAGCCTTTTCTTTCTCTCTCGAATACTGAGTACATCAGGAGGTGTTGCCCCCTCTACCTTCAAGGTAGGTTCTGACTCTATCCACTTCTCCCACCGGCACCTGGACTCCGACCACCATCACCTCTGCCTGGACAGCCTCCTGCAGGAGCCCAGGTCACACTTCGAAGTTGCTCCACCCTTCTGGCTGCCCTTCTTTACTGCCCTTGCTCCATTCCAGATGTCCCAGCCATCCTGGCCTCCCCCAGTACCAGCACCCAGACCACCCATCAAACACAGCCTCTTCTACTCTGCAGTTTACACACTAATGGTACTGCCCCTGAGTTAGTCACTCTCAAATTTCCTTCTATTTAAGGTTCTTCAGGAATTGGATGACACTGATCCACAAGACAACTCCTTTCACGCTATCCCCCTTGTTTTCAAACTTTTCTTGGTTTTTCCCTCCCCTCATAATGGACTAGTGTCTTGGTGGCTAGAGGTCTTGAGGGGGTACTTTCTGTGGTGCTCACATAATTTTTCCTTTTATGGGTGGCTTTGAGGGTGGCAACCAAGGGCAGACTGACTGAAATCTGAGCTTTGTCTCGTGTCAAGGTCCAATGCAGTGTTCTAATTTCATTTTAGCTATTACAGACAACAAAAACCAAAGCATTATATATCTTGCTTTTTTTTTTTCTTGAAAGTGAAAGTGTTAGTTTCTCAATCATGTCCGATTCTTTGTGACCCCATGGACTGTAGTCTGCCAGGCTCTTCTGTCCATGGGATTCTCCAGGCAAGAACACTGGAATGGGTAGCCATTCCCTTCTCCAGGAGATCTTCCCAACCCAGGGATCAAACTCAGGTCTCCTGCACTGGCAGGTGGATTCTTTAACATTTGAGCCACCAGAAAACACAATTTCCTGATGCATACAGTAAGCTAACCTCCCAGGAGTTAGATCCAACTCTGAATTCCATTAGCAACCTTTATCTTGCTGCACTCTTGCTGTTCCACACCATAGGTGACCACGTGGTCATCCAGGAATCAAAATTTCCTCATCCCACACCCTTTCATCTTCTCTTCTCAAGCCACATGCTTCCATGAGCCAGTGCTGGGCTAATTAATACTGCTTCTGACACCAACTATATGCTCTGTTTGTACTCTCAGCACTTCTAACACCAAATGTGTGTGTGGGTTTTTTCCTACACCAACTAATTCTCCAACCCTCTGGATACCAATTGGGTATCCTACAGTTCAGTTCAATCCTGATACTAACACCTGGAATTAGACCCCATATATTAAGGGCTCAGTCCCAAAAGACTAACCTGACATTAGATGTCAATCACAAGTCCTGGACCTCCTGCACTTCTGACCAACCAGCTTTAAATTGGGGGTTCCCATGACCCCCAGGCTCAATAATTTGCTGTACCTGCTCACAGAACTCAGAAACACATTACTTACATTGACTGGTTTATTACAAAGAATAAAAATGAACACCCAGCTGATGAGGTGCACAGGGCAAGGTTGGGAATGGTCAAACTAGGAGCTTCTGTTCCTGTGGAGCTGGAGTGCTCCCCCATCCCAGCATGTGAATGCATTTGAGAACCTGGACATTTCCTGGACATCATCATTTAGGGTTTTTTTATGGAAATTCCAGTCTTCCCTGGTGGCTCAGTGGTAAAGAATCCACCTGCCAATGCAACAGACACAATTCGATCACTGGTCAGGGAAGATTCCCCTGAAGAAGGAAATGGCAACCCACTCCAGTATTTTTGTCCGGAAAATCCCATAGACAGAGGAGCCCGGTGGGTTACAGTCCATGGAGTCGTAAAGAGTCGGAAACGACACAGCAATTGAACAACAACAGCCATGGAAGTTTCATCACGTAAGCATGATCAGTTATTAACTCATTCCCCAGCCCCTCACCCTTCCCCTGAGATTGAGGGGTATGGCTAATAGCCCTAAGCTTCTAACCAAGATCAGGTTTTTCCAGTGACCAGCCCGCATCATGAAGCTACTTAGGAATCTACCAAGGGATGCCTCAACAGAGCAAAAGATGTTCCTATCACAAAATTCCGAAGGATTTAGGAGCTCTGTGTCAGGAACTGGAGTCAAAGGCCAGATAGTAGGAAAAAAAGATGCTCCTATCATCCCTATTACTCAGAAAATTCCAAAGGCTTTAAAAGTTTCCCGTTATATAGAAGCCTCTCCACTCCACTCCTTATCTTCCTTCCTGTTCCTACCAGTATCTGTAATGGTTTGTACTCATCTGCTGTATGTCATCTTTCTCCCTCATGGGAGCAGAGACTTTATCTTCCTTATCACTCTATTCCTAATGCCTAGACATTGGGACAATTTTTAAAAATCAAGAAATATTTATTGAATGAATACAAAGATTTTTAAAAAAAATAACTGATGATTGATTACTTAATGATGAAGAGCTTAATTTAGGTTTGGAAGCCAGACTGCTTGAGTTCAAATTCTGGCTACTCTACATCTCATTGAATGTCCCAGGGTATGTGATTCTAGCCACAAGAACCTTGGTCTCCTCAGCCATAAAATGAGGAACAATAGCATCCATCCCTGAGGTTGTTGCAAGGATTAAGCAGTGTCCCCAATACATGCTGACAATCTAGTACCAGCATGTTGGAGACATTCAGGGGATCCCTGTGGAATAAGTTAATGTCTGTGGTGCTGGAGAAGGCTCTTGAGAGTCCCTTAGGCAGCAAGAAGATCAAACCAGTCAGTCCTAAAGGAAATCAAACTGAATATTCACTGGAAGGACTGATGCTGAAGTTGAATCTCCAATACTTTGGCCACCTGATGTGAACAGCTGTTTTATTGGAAAAGACCCTGATGATGGGAAAGATGGAAGGCAAAAGGAGAAGGTGGCAGAGGATGAGATGGTTAGATGGTTATCACCAACTCAGTGGACGCAAGTCTGAGCAAACTCCGGGAGATAGTGAAGGACAAAGAAGCCTGACGTGCTACAGTCCGTGGGGTCACACAGAGTTGGACATGACTTAGCGACTGAAAAACAATAACAAAATCAGTACAACCCTTAACCACTTTCAAAATACTCCTGTTGCAAGAAGGGGGACCCCTTCCAGGGCCTGAAACTGGGCTCTTGTCTAACACTCAGAAGTGAATTTTCTGAGGAGACACATGTGCTGATAAAGCAAGAGATTTTATTGAGAAAGGGTGCCTGGGCAGAGAGCAGTAGGGTAAGGGAACCCAGGAGAACTGCTCTGCCATGTGGCTTGCAGTCTCAGGTTTTATGGTGATGGGATTAGTTTCCGGGTTGTCTTTAGCCAATCATTCCAACTCAAAGTCCTTTCTAGTGGTGCATGCCTTGTTCAGCCAAGATGGATGCCAGAGAGAAGGATTCTGGGAGGTGGTTGGACATGTGGTGTCTCCTTTTTACTTTTCCCGAACTCTTCCGGTTGGTGGTGGCTTATTAGTTCCGTGTTCCTTACCAGGACCTCCTGTCGTAAAACAGCTCATGCAAATAGTTACTATGGTGCCTGGCGAGGGTGGGTGGTTTCAGTCAGTGCGCTTCCCCTAACACTCTTCCCTTTTTAACTGATTCAGGTGTTAGTCGCTCAGTTGTGTCCGACTCTTTGCGACTCCATGGACTGCAGCCCAGCAGGCTCCTCTGTCCATGGAATTCTCCAGGTAAGAATACTGCAGTGGGTTGCCAGGGATCTTCCTGACCCTGGAACCTGGGTCGATAGAGAACCTGGGTCTCCTGCATTGCAGGAGGATTCTTTACTGTCTGAGCCACCAGTGAAGCCCCAGATTCAGGTAGAACCTTATGGAATTACTGATATTTGGCCATTTTTGACCTACACAGAGTTCAGCCTAAATATGTAGGCAGAATAAATACATTACTGATCCTGTTTTGCACATAAGTAAGCGTTCCTGGTGGCTCAGACAGTAAGGCGTCTGCCTGTAATGTAGGAGACCTGGGTTCGATTCTTGGGTCAGGAAGATCCCCTGGAGAAGGGAATGGCAAACCACTCCAGTATTCTTGCCTGGAGAATTCCATGGACAGAGGAGCCTGGCATGCAGTCCATGGAGACACAAAGAGTCGGACATGACTGAGTGACGAACACACACACAAAGTCACAGTCAAGCAAAAGCCAGGGACCTTTCCAGGCCATGCAACTGGGAAACACTGGAGTCAGTCTGAATCCAGAACTTCTGCTCTGTGTTCTTATTTGGACCTTTGTGCCTTTAGGAGAAACTGGCATAAGGTGCCAAGAGAACTTCAGAATCCCTTTGTTCCCTCCTGGGTGCAGGAAAGAGGCAACTGCCCAAACAGAAGTGCCAGCAAGGGGTGGGGGCAGCTGGAGGAGGGCCTGGCAGGGCCCTCCACTTTCCAGCTGAGTGGGAAATGAACTCATTCTGTGATAAGCAGAGATATCCCCCCAACCCCATTCCAGCCCCCAGGAGAACCCCAGCAGCGTCTAAGCACATCACAGGGCTTCCTTTCTTCCCTTCCCCTCCCTCCCCCATCTCTCCTTCCTCTCTCTTTCTTTCCTTCCTTCCTCCACTTCTTTCCTTCCTTCTTTCCCTTCTTCATTTTTTAATTAAACAATGACAGGATTCCTTTCTAGCGGTTTCACAAGAGGGGAAATCACTTAGCAACCTTCATTATTTTCAACTTAATAACTTCCTGGGGTGGTGGAGGGGGAGAGGCCAAGCCCCCGGTGGGTGAAATGCCTTGCTGGGTAAGCGGCTCAGGGGCCGGCTCTGCAGCAAATGAAGCATTTGACCAAATACTTCTCATATTTTCCCTCTCCCTGGTAAGCGGCTTTGTTTGGAGTGAACGTTTTTTTTCCCTCCGTGATAAACATGAGTGACTACAGTTGACTGCAATTTTTTTCAGCTGGCTGCAGCTTCAAAGGTTTTTGGGTTTTGAATTCCAGGCTTTTTAAAATTATTATTATTTTTTTTTTTGCTCTCAGACACACCTATAGTAGATAGTAGAAATATGAATTTCATCTTCAAATAAAAGAGAAATAGGGAGGTGTGTTTTGGGGAAGTTGTTATTGGTGAGGTCAGATTGGCATGAATAGTTTCTAGTGATGAAAACCCTGTAGATCATTATAACCCACTGAGCAATGGATGGTGCGGGGGGTGGGGGTAGGGGTATGCCAGAGTCTAGCCCAAGGCTGCCAAATAATAACAGAAAACAAGTACTGAGCCCCGACCATGAGCCCCTCATGGAGATATAAAGTCATGGATCCTCAGATCACTTAGGAGGTAGGTGCCAAGATTATCCATCAGGAGCTGAAGCACAGAGAAGTTAAGCAACTTATCCTGGGTCACACAGCTCCACAGTTGAAGCTGAAGCTGAAAGTGGTTTGCTCCAAAGCTGGGCTACCTCCCCAAAGTCACTCCTTGTACTGAAAGACTAACACTCTATGAGCAAGCAGCTATAAATCAAGACTATTAAAATACCTACTTTGAAGTGCTGCCATGGTGATTCAATGAGATAAAGGCATGAAAGATTCTGGTACGTGATTCCTTAAGAAACATTTGCCCATTTCCTGCCTCTCCCAGCTGGCAGGACAAATTTTTAAATACCAAAGATTCAGACAGATTAGGGTTCAAACTGGGCACTCATCCTTTCCTGGCCATGTGATCCTGGGTGAGTCACTTAACCCTTTCTGAGCCTCAATGATCCTCATCTGCAAAATGGAGCTAATGATGGTGCAGACCTCATGGGGCTGGGGTGAGAATCAAGGCAGAGAGATGAGATAAAGGTCATTGGTATTTTTTTTTAAAAATCATTAACAAGCTGGCAAAACTCCAGAATAGGGCTAAGAGCACAGGTGTCAGGTTTGATGAACCAGAAATCTCATAAAGCAGCCTGGAGACCCCCAAAGTTCCTATATTCAGCATCCACTTGTGCCAGCCACTGTGCTATGCTCTGATTCTCTCACTGAACCCTGGTAACAAGTCTGGAACCAGGTCCAGGTTTTAGCTCCGCATTACAGACAAGGAGACTGAGGCTCAGGGAGAAGTGAGTTCTGATCACACAGTGAGGGGGAGTGAAGTGAGAGTTTAAACCCAGGCCAGTCCACTGCCCACCCCCTAGCTTTTGGACACTCCACTATATCACTGTCTGCCACATTTCAGTTCATGAAAGGCTCAGTATCCACTGTTCTCTGTTGGTTGCTGAGTGACCAGACACCAGCGTCAGACAACACAGTCATGACATCCTTAGCTGATCCCTTTGCTATTTTCAATAAGGAGCAGATCTGAGGGAAGACCTCTGAGGTTTTTTTCATAGCTAAGTGAAGTGAGTCAAAGTCGCTCAGTTGTGTCTGACTCTTTGCGACCCCATGGACTACACAGTCCATGGAATTCTCCAGGCCAGAAAACTGGAGTGGGTAGCCTTTCCCTTCTCCAGGGTATCTTCCCAACCCAGAGATCGCACTCCCTTCCTAATACAGCTTGTAGCTGTCAGAGGTGAATGTGGGTCAGGATTCTTAAAAAAGACCTGAATCCCACAAAGCAGACTTGTGCAGATATGCCCTCACCCTCCACCCCAAGCAGAGTAGAAGCAAATCCCTGAATTCTTACAGTTCCCTACAACCTCCCCAAGAGCAGGTCTGGTGGGATCTTCCAACCTCCTTGCTGGCGTAGGGAGACCCGGCCGTTCTTTGTCATGTTAATGAATCATGTTAACAGGGTGTTTTAACAGAAACATTCATCACCTTTTGTGCAACAAGGCTTTCCCTTTTTGTTCGACTTAAATGGTTAAGTAGGTAATAAACGCCTATCAGCTCCACCACTACAGGCTGGTAATCCCTCCAAACCATAAATCTTCCCAAAGATTATTACTGTCCTGATAAATTAACACTTGGAGGAAACTGGTAAGCCAGGGTTTGGGGCTGCCTGTCCAAAGGAGCAAGGAAGAAAACCTGGGTTCTCTCTGAGAGGTAGATCTCCTGACCAGTGCGGGTCTGGGAAGAGAAGGTGCCCCTCCCGCCCACCTAGGGTGGGATGCCAGCCCAGCGGTGGTCACCACTCTCTCCCTGCAAACTCCGACCCCTTCTGTCAGTTACAAAAGGCCCTACAGTGTGCTGGGCACTTTGCTAGGCCTGAGACAACAGAGAGAAGGAACCAGATGGCACACTCCTCTGCCAGAGAGAATGGGTTCCAGGGGAGACTGGAAACGATGCCCAGTGACTCGAGGCTACTTAATCATGCATGGTTGACCCCAGGAAGGAGCTGGGCAAGGGGCCCACCTCCTTGAGGTGGTGACGGTTATCTAAGAGGCTGGGTGGCTCAGATCTGCTGGTGTGGCTAGGTCAGGACCTATCTCCTGGAACTCTCTTCTCTGCAGTGGCTGGATGGGAGGGGAGGTCGGGGTAGGGGGATACATTCATTTCCTGCAGCTGCTATAATAAAGCACCCAAAACGCAGATGGCCTACAATGACAGGAACTTATTCCCTTGCAGTCCTGGACACTAGACGTCCAAAATCAAGGTATTGGCAGGACCAGCACTCTTAAGGGAGGATCCTTCCTGGCCTCTCCCAGCCTCTGGTGGCTTGGGTATTCTTGGCTTACGGCTACATCTCTCTGATCTCTGCCTCCATCTTCACATCATCCTCCTTTACACATCTGTGTCCAACTGCCCCTCTCCTCTTAAAACACCAATTCTACTGGATTAGGAGCCCATTCTCCTCCAAATGTGACTTCATCTTATTACCACAATCTGCATCAACCCCCTCTCCAAATGAGGTCATGCACTGAGATCCTGGGGGTTAGAGCTTTAGCATACCTTTTGGGGGGACACAATTCAACCCATAATGAGAGGTTGCCATCAGCCCCCTTCTCCTGGCTCTTCCTTTAACTCCTCCAACTCCCAGACCAGGCATGGGTTCAGCTCCCTGGTGAAGGTCTCGGCTGTGGCAGGACCCCATCACCATGGTCAGAAGGGACAAGAACCAACACGACTTCCAATCTGTCCCTGTGGGTGCCAGCTTGTGCTGTGGGTTCTAGCATATTCCCCCCGCTTCCAGTGCAACATTCACTTTGCCTTCCTAACCATCCCTCCTGCAGACCCAAGTGCCAGCATCTGCCCAGGCCTCCTCAGATCCCCTTTTCAGCTCTGTGCTCTCCTCCTGTCTCCCCGAGGCCCCAGACCTGCCACTGTTTTCAGAGCAAGGCACCTGGGCTGCTGTTTCTGCGCTGCCGGCAGGCATAGTGAGCTGGAGACACCTGGTTTGTGCTGTCCCAGTGGCCCTGAACTAATGATCAAAAGTCCAGCTCCCTGCCTCCAGGCAGGCTGGGATCTGAGGGTCACTCACACTCCAGAGCTCCCTGTAGGCGGGGTCCTGAGCTTAGCGTGGTGTGTGCCTGAAACCACTTCATGCTTGATACCTTCCCACTCCTGTCCAGCTGCCCCTGGACATACATCCTCTGGAAATCATGGGCACATGAATCCATGTCTCAGGTTTTGCTTCAAGGGGACATGACCTAATGTAGTGACATTTAGCCAAGTGGTTTCAAGCTGCAGGTTACAGGTCAAACTGGTGGCGTTAAAGTTTTTTTCAATAATTTATTAACTTTTGGCTGTGCTGGGTCTTCATTGATGCATGGATTACTCTCTAATGGCAGCGCACATAGGGTTCTCGTTGTGGTGGCTTCTCTTCTTGCAGAGCATAGGTTCTAGGGCATGAGGGCTTCAGTAGTTGCTGCAAGTCCAGCTCAGGAGCTGCAGTTCCCAGGCTCTAGAGCACAGGCTCAGTAGTTGTGGTGCAGGGGCTTAGCTGCTCCACAGCATGTGAGATCTTCTTGGAGTAGAGATCAAATCTGTGTCCTCTGCATTCACAGGTGGATTCTTTACCACTGAGCCACTTGGGGAGTCCCTGGGGTTGGGGAGTAGGTATTCTGGGAAGATAGACCAACTTGTGCAAAGGTACAGAGGAGAACGCATAGAGTCAGCTGGGTGCAGCTGAAGGTTGTATTTATGAGGGGGAGGTTCAGAGATGCTCAAGGTGGGAAGGACTGTAGCCCCAAGTCCACTGTACTGAGCAGTCTGGACTTTATGGTAGACGGGGAACACCTGGCGGCCTCTCACACCCAGAGAGAGAGAGGAAAGAAAGTGGGCAGGTGAAGATGTGCCAAAGAGGAGACACAAAGAATCCACAGAGAAGCTGGGCCCACAGGACCCCCGCATGGGGTGGGGTCACATCCTAACTGGGGTGGCCAGGGGCCTTCCTGACCAGTGTGAGCAGTCACCTCGCCTCCCCGAGGGCTTTGCAGTCACCCGAGGGTCCAAGCCATCCCGAGGCCTCTGCCTTCTTGGGTAAACTCCACCCCAACCTTCTTCCAGAAGTGGTCAGAAAACAGCCCTGTCTCTTCCCTCCAAAACAGCCCTGCCTCTTTCCTCCTCCCTCCACTGTCCACCACTTGGTCTCCACTGCTTAGCCGTGGGCTATCTTCCCTCAGAAGTCAGTCTGTCTCCTCTCAGATAAGCCACTTGGGAGGCGTGGGCATCCAGGAGGCAAGGTGCTGATCTAATTAGCCAAGTAAGGCAATCGACACTCAGGTGTGAGCACCCGCAGGCCACAGAGGGCCATCCAGCGGAGAGGAGTCCAGACCAGTGTGTGTGCAGCAGAGGGACAGGGGAGGGGGCAGGGCACGGAGGTGGCTTTCCCAGAAATGCTGGAAACTCCCAGAAAAAACTCACCTGGTTGTTTTCCGGAAGTGAAAGGTCACTCCCCTCTATCACATTTGCAGGCGTTCTCTGCCCTGACCCCTTCCTCCTGAAGGATAGAAAGCCTTACCCTGGAAAGAGTCCTGCCCTTCCAATCTTGAAACTCTTCCCACCTCTGTGCCCAAGTCATTCCCAGCCACCCCTAAAGACCCCTCAAAGGCACTGTCACTGCCAGCCACCAACCACACACATCCCCATATTCAGGGAATGATTAGGGAGAGGGTCATCAGAGTGGCGGGGGAGGGGGGCGGGGGTGGGGCGTCCAGGAAATCCTTCGGTGGCCACAGACTTCTTAAGACATTTTCACAAAAATTTTCTTTAATTTGAAAATGAAACAGGTGTCATCATACCCAGTCCCTTTGTGCCAGCTGGGTGATTTCCAGCAACCACTTAACCTCTGGGCTTTGTTTCCCCCGTCATAAACTGGTATAACAACAGTTCCTGCTTCACGGGGTGGTTGTGAAGATTGCAACAGGATGATACATAGACAACTGATGAAGCTCTGGGTAAATATGATCTCTGGTCCTCAGTATGCCCTGATGGCAGGGCATACTTGGAAACAATCTTTCTGAAGATCAATATCAGAATATAGGTCAAAATATAAAACCCGCTTCTTACCAGCTGTGATCAAATACAGTAAAGCCCCATGCATATGAATGAATTCTGTTTCAAGAGTGCATTAAGTCCAAAAATGTTAGCCTACTAAGACAATCATCTATATAATACTGTAATAGATTTATAATACTTTTCACACAGATAATCATAAAAAACAAACACAAAATATAAAGAAAATATTTTTAATCTTATAGCCCAGTATCTTGAAAAATACAGTAGTACAGTTCCAACAGCTGGTATACAGGGGCTGGCATCAAGTGAATAGGCAAGAAGAGTTACTGGAGGTGGCAGAGGAGGTGGGCGATGGTAGAGCTGAAGGGTCATCAACAACAGGAGACGGAGGGCAAGCTGCAGTTTCACTCATGCCTGACGGTGATGGAATGCACATTCTCATCTTGGAAGTCTAAAACTTGAAGGTTTGTATGTAGGGGACTTACTGTCCTTTGGCCTCTCTGTGATTCAGTTTCCACACCTATAAACGGGACTAATAACGACTGTTTCAAAGATGGCTGTGTCTCCTGATTAATATTAGGACGGTTATTTGAGCCAATGATTTTCCTTTCCCAATTCCAGTATTCAATTTCACAATTGCTCAAGTGCTTCACAATAAATGCATAAGGCTGTTCGCTGCAGCAGTATTTGTAACAGCAGAGAATTAGCAACCACCTAAATAGCTACCCACAGGGGCGGGAATAATATAGGTCATCCATACAATAGATTCTTTGCAGCCGTTAAAAAAGAATGACTTTGATTTGGAATGACATCCAAGATGTCTCTAAATGAGGTGGATGAAACTGGAGCCTATTATACAGAGTGAAGTAAGCCAGAAGGAAAAACATAAATACAGTATACTAATGCATATATATGGAATTTAGAAAGATGGTAACAATAACCCTGTGTACGAGACAGCAAAAGAGACACTGATGTATAGAACAGTCTTATGGACTCTGTGGGAAAGGGAGAGGGTGGGAAGATTTGGGAGAATGACATTGAAACATGTAAAATATCATGTAAGAAACGAGTTGCCAGTCCAGGTTCGATGCACGATACTGGATGCTTGGGGCTAGTGCACTGGGACGACCCAGAGGGATGGTATGGGGAGGGAGGAGGGAGGAGGGAGGAGGGTTCAGGATGGGGAACACAGGTATACCTGTGGCGGATTCATTTTGATATTTGGCAAAACTAATACAATTATGTAAAGTTTAAAAATAAAATTAAAAAAAAATATGTACCTGGCAAAATGCCTAGCAATAAAAGGAGCTCCATAATTGTTAAAAAAAAAAAAAAAAGGAAGTGACTAATCTGTAGAGTGTTATCCCACTGTTGTTTAAAAAAAATCATTAGAATACGCAAAAAAATTTCTAAGAGAATTTTCACAAACTGATTTCTGAGGAAAGGGATTTGCTGTGACATTCATGTTTCAGTATTTTTGCAGTGAGACCACATGGCTTTTGTAATCTAAACATAGTCATATAATAAAGAGACATTGAAATGAAAATGGCTGTAACTGCCCTCCTCAGAGGAGGCAGAAGCTGAGCTTCTGGGAGTTGGTGGGAACCCATAGGCAAGAGGCTGACTCTGGAAAGGGGGAGAGCTGGGCTCCAGGGGTCAAATTCCACTGCACTGACCTGGAAAGGGCTGTCGCATACTTTGCAAAAGGAACCTCCAGTGCATCAAGTGTGACTTTGCCCTCAGAGATCCTCGGGCCAGGCCAGGAGACATTTCGATATTTAGAGGTGCAGGAATGGGGCGTGCAGTGCCCGGTGTCAGTCGCTCCGGCCGCCTAGAGAGGCCTCTAGGCTGCTCAGACCAGAGAGACCTCAGGCTCAGAACTGGCAAACCAGCTTCCTCCACCTTGGCATGTGGCTGTTTCAAACTGGGAGCAGAGAAAGCAGACAGCCGGACAGGGGGCCAAGGAGGTCACAATCTTCCTCTCCTTTCCACATCCCTCAGACTCTCCTTTCCAACCCCAACCACTCAGAATCTGCGAGACGGCACAGAGCTGTCTAGGTCACAATCATAACCAGAGCGAGGGTTCCTGTGGGCTTTCTTCAGACACGGTGTGCTCAGCAATTTTTATGGCTCATTTTATTTCATCTCCTGAATGAGGAGATTGGGGTTTGTTTATTATCTCCTTTACATAGTCAAGAACCTGAGGCTCAGAGATTTAAATACTTCATCTCAAACCACACACACTGCAATTGTGGGAATTTACAAATTTGTAATGTGTACATGTTTTTGTACATATTATCATTTTTACTACTTGTAAAAGCTAGAATTTAAACTCATCATATGTTGAAACCGTCTCACATACACAAAAAAACTAATACATATTAATAAACCAACCAACATCCAAGAATGTCATTGCTAGAAAGTTCTTTAGAGAGTCACATCATCGTTTGACAAATATTGATGGAGCGTCTTCTACGTACAATACACTGCCACCTGTCCTAATCTGGAGATGCCTGATAGTACTTTAAACAGTGTCTGACTCCTAAAAGGACTTCAACAAGTGTTTCTGAATGAGTGAGTGAACGAATAAATGTGAATGAAAATTTTTACATATACTTTTTTTTCAATATGGAAGAACCTTTCTTTCTTTCTTTTTTTTTTTTTCACCAAATAGCACTTTATTCTGTTCAGTAGTTTGGTTTTTTTTTTTTAAATTATTTATTTGGCTATGCTGGGTCTTCATTCCTGAACGGGCTTTTCTCTAGCTGTGGCGAGCAGGGGCTATCCTTTGGTTGTGGTGCCTAGGCTTTTCACTGCTGTGGCTTTGCTTGCTGTGGAGCACTGGTTCCAGGTGTGCAAGCTCCAGTAGCTGCAGCACGTGGGCTCAGTAGTTGTGGCATAGTTGCTCCTCGGCACGTGGGATCTTCCCAAACCAGGAATTGAACCCGTGTCTCCTGCATTAGCACGCAGATTCTTTACCACTGAGCCACCAGGGAGGCCTGATTTTTACATACACTTTTTACACTGAAAATCTACCCTAAAATTCCTGTGTCAAAAATCTGGTAGATATGCCCTTTGGGTGGGAAAGAGATAGACTTGTCCTAGGAGACTGTGACAGCACATAGTTCAAAAATTTAAATGAGTGGATAAAATAACTCTCCACTCTAGTCCTATAAACCTCAATCTATCAAACTTAGCATTTATCTAAACTTTTCACAATAACTTCTGAAACTGGGCTTCCTGGGAATTCCCTCAAGGACCAGTGGTTAGGATGCTGGGCATTCACTGCCGTGGCCCCAGATTCAATCTCTGGTAGGAAAACAGAACCCACAAGTTGCCAAAAAATAAAATAAAACTGGGCTTCCTTACACTAGTGTCTGCAAGCTGGACAGTTAATGAGGAAAAGTAAGTTTCAATTCAGTTCAGTTCAGTTGCTCAGTCGTGTCTGACTCTTTGCGACCCCATGAATCGCAGCACGCCAGGACCCCTGTCCATCACCAACTCCCGGAGTTCACTCAGACTCACGTCCGTCGAGTAAGTGATGCCGTCCAGCCATCTCATCCTCTGTCGTCCTCTTCTCCTCCTGCCCCCAATTCCTCCCAGCATCCGAGTCTTTTCCAGTGAGTCAACTCTTCGCATGAGGTAGCCAAAGTACTGGAGTTTCAGCTTTAGCATCATTCCTTCCAAAGGAATCCCAGGGCTGATGTCCTTCAGAATGGACTGGTTGTATCTCTTTGCAGTCCAAGGGACTCTCAAGAGTCTTCTCCAACACCACAGTTCAAAAGCATCAATTCTTTGGCGCTCAGCCTTCTTCACAGTCCAACTCTCACATCCATACATGACCACAGGAAAAACCACAGCCTTGACTAGATGGACCTTTGTTGGCAAAGTAATGTCTCTGCTTTTGAATATGCTATCTAGGTTGGTCATAACTTTCCTTCCAAGGAGTAAGCGTCTTTTAATTTCATGGCTGCAATCACCATCTGCAGTGAATTTGGAGCCCAAAAAGATAAAGTCTGTCACTGTTTCCACTGTTTCCCCATCTATTTCCCATGAAGTGATGGGACCAGATGCCATGATCTTTGTTTTCTGAATGTTGAGCTTTAAGCCAACTTTTTCACTCTCTACTTTCACTTTCATCAAGAGGCTTTGTAGTTCCTCCTCACTTTCTGCCATAAGGGTGGTGTCATCTGCATATCTGAGGTGATTGATATTTCTTCTGGCAATCTGGATTCCAGCTTGTGTTTCTTCCAGTCCAGCATTTCTCATGATGTACTCTGCATATAAGTTAAATAAGCAGGGTGACAATATACAGCCTTGACGTACTCCTTTTCCTATTTGGAACCAATCTGTTGTTCCATGTCCAGTTCTAACTGTTGCTTCCTGACCTGCATACAGACTTTTCCACAGTTTATTGTGATCCACATAGTCAAAGGCTTTGGCATAGTCAATAAAGCAGAAATAGATGTTTTTCTGGAACTCTCTTGCTTTTTCCATGATCCAGCGAATGTGGGCAATTTGATCTCTGGTTCCTCTGCCTTTTCTGAAACCAGCTTGAACATCTGGAAGTTCACGGTTCACATATTGCTGAAGCCTGGCTTGGAGAATTTTGAGCAGTACTTTACTAGCATGTGAGATGAGAGCAATTGTGCGGTAGTTTGAGCATTTTTTGGCATTGTCTTTCTTTGGGATTGGAATGCAAACTGACCTTTTCCAGTCCTGTGGCCACTGCTGAGTTTTCCAAATTTGCTGGCGTATTGAGTGCAGCACTTTCACAGCATCATCTTTCAGGATTTGAAAGAGCTCAACTGGAATTCCATCATCTCCACTAGCTTTGTTCGTAGTGATGCTTTCTAAGGCCCACTTGACTTCACATTCCAGGATATCTGGCTCTAAGTCAGTGATCACACCATTGTGATTATCTGGGTTGTGAAGATCTTTTTTGTACAGTTCTTCGGTGTATTCTTGTCACCTTTTCTTACACCTGGAGTAACAGGCAAGTTTGGTCTTGGAATATGGAATGAAGCAGGGCAAAGACTAATAGAGTTTTGCCAAGAAAATGCACTAGTCATAGCAAACACCCTCTTCCAACAACACAAGAGAAGACTCTACACATGGACATCACCAGATGGTCAACACCGAAATCAGATTGATTATATTCTTTGCAGCCAAAGATGGAGAAGCTCTATACAGTCAACAAAAACAAGACCAGGAGCTGACTGTAGCTCAGATCATGAACTCCTTATTACCAAATTCAGACTTAAATTGAAGAAAGTAGGAAAACCACTAGACCATTCAGGTATGACCTAAATCAAATCCCTTATGATTATACAGTGGAAGTGAGAAATAGATTTAAGGGCCTAGATCTGATAGATAGAGTGCCTGATGAACTATGGACTGAGGTTCGTGACATTGTGCAGGAGACAGGGATCAAGACCATCACCATGGAAAAGAAATGCAAAAAAAAGTAAGTTTAGTAAATGTTAATTATGAAACTTAGGCCACGGCACGTGTGTGCATGCTGAGACGCTTCAGTCATGTCTGACCCTTTGTGACCCCATGAACTGTAGCCCACAAGGCTCCTCTTCCATGGTATTCTCCAGGCAAGAATACTGGAGTGGGTTGCCAGGCTCTCCTCTCAGGGATCGAACCTGTGTGTCTTATGTCTCCTGCGTTGACAGGCAGGTTCTTTACCACTAGCGCCGCCTGGGACATTGGCCACAGAGATATGGGCAATTGCTATGTGATTTATCCCCCCGCTTTTCTATATAATCTACCAGATGTCAGTGGAAGCTGCTGGGCTGGGTGTCAGGAGAAAACCTTTGAAGAGGATTGGCTCCCTGGATACTACCCTTCTGCCCCAGCCCCACTCTTCCTCGAGAAGGAGACTAAGGCTAAAACAGTACACCAAGCTGGGGAGGCTGTCACACGTTGCCAGTGGTACAGTTCCTCTGGAGGGTAATTTGGGAACATCTATCAAAATTTCAAGTTCACATGCCCAGCCATGCCACTTCTAGGAACTAATCCTAGAGATCTCCTCTCACATGGCAGCAAGATCACTTCTGCACAAGCTTATTAAATGTAGTTCTCTTGGGAACAGCAAAAGAGCAACCACAATCTAAATATATCTAACAAAGGGGGCTGGTTATATGACACATCCACACAGTCAATTTCTTCATGCATTAAGATGAAGAGATCCACACAGAGAGAAGCCTCGGTGAACACCTGGACGCAGCCTTGCCTGAAGGCACTGGCTCTGCACTTTTAAGTTCTGTGAGCCCATATTTATTTTTCTGTTAAGCTGGTTTGATTAGGTTTTCTGTCACTAGCAACCTATAGAGTCCTGGCCATCCTGAGGCAGAACGCACAGGATGGCTTTTGATGTTGCTTTAGTGCCGCACCTCCGTGATCTGCATTGGGAGTTCCGTAGCCAGCTGCCAGCTCACGCTCCTGCCCGACAGGCTCGGGCTTCTCTGGAAGCCTTGGGGCAAACCATCAGGGCCACCCAACCTGGCTCCCTAACACCTGAAACCCTTTCTTCCTTTGATCCTCTTGTCCCCCACCGCATTTCTTCTCCCTCTTCCCTTTTTCAGAGGCTGTCTTCTTCCTGCTTTCCTAAGAGGAAGAATTAAGGACGAATGAAGGCTGAGTGTGGAATCCGGAATCATATACGTGAGATATCAAGCATCTCAGCTGTGTGACGTGGGCAGATTACTTAACCTCTCTGAGACTTGGTTTACTTTTCGGTAAAATGGGGATAATACTTCCTACTGTTGAGTCTTACAAATACGCTGTGTCACTGCATGGCCCATAGGAAGTACTCGTCCATGTTGACTACTATTATTAATCTTGATGGCCTCTCCCCAGTCCTTGGCCCACTAATGCCCATAGCCACCGGTGACCTTGAGGATTTATAAAGAGGAGATCAGCCCTTGGCCATCTCCCAGGCGGTCTCCATGAAGTCATCTGCAGACACTGTTAGTCAATGACCTAACTCTCCAAACGAGGCCCACCCCAATGAAATGCCTGCCTGCTCAGCCAGGTTTTAAGAATATAAATACCACCATCGGCAAGATTCAAAGGCCAGGGCCGGGTAATGACTACCCCTTATGGGCCCTTAGTCTAAGGCATGTTCCAGCTTGCTAGGCGGGGCCTGGAGCTTCTCTTAGGTGAGGCTGTAGCAGAGAGCCTCGCCTTGATGGAGCATTTCACCTCCACTTAAGGAATAAGAAGCGCGCGGGAACTCTGATGCCGGTTCTCTCGGCCCCCAGGCTCTGCAGAAGTGGAACAGTCAATGAATGGACATTGGCCAGAAATGCAAAGAAACCCATAACTGAATTTAGCTTATGAGAGAATTGGAACAGCACACCCACCCTAAACCATCACTGGGGCTGCTCCTTGGCTGTGAGCATCCTGGGCTGTGATATGTATTACTGGAGCTTTTTCCACTCACACTGCACTCTTCAAACATCCTGCTGCTTGTATGAGATGCTCACCACCACATGACACTGAGGTCACATCCAAATGTCCTTGCATAACTGAGATTCTCTTGAAATGACATGGATCAGTCCAAGGCGTACTAGAAGTCATGGAATACAGTTTCGTGAGCTGGGTGTAGGCTTTGGAGCCAGTCCCTCTGTAAGAATTGGGAAGCGAGTAGTAAAAATGAAGTATATTGTTTGCATTTGACCCTCCACTACACTGCAAATCCCTGAGGGGCAGGGTGGGTCTCATCTGACTCTGTCTGCTCAGGAGCATGCTTCGTTTCCCCATCTGCTACATGGGGATTCTGGGGGTTCCGGCTTCATATGACAGCGGTCTCTGCTGAGCATCTATCCTATGCAGGGCATCTTTCTAAGTGTGTTACATGTGTGGCCTCATCTAATCTGGGCCACATCCCAATGGGACAGGTACTAATGTTATCCCCAAGTGAGGGGGATTTACAGATGAGGAAACTGATGCAGAGGGGGCCTGAACAACCTGCCTGAGGTCACAGACCTAGCAAGTTCTGGGGCCAGAACTGAAAACCAGGCATTTGGACAGTGGAGCCCAGCTTTCTGACCACTGGCCCCACCGCTCCCGAGTTCAGTATGATGATGGATGTGAAACACATACCGCAGAGCATCTGCACCAGGCTGTCCATAAACCGTAGTGTTTGATAGGTGTTCCTATCCTCCACAGGACTCCACACACATTGTGGAGCATCCACTGGTCAATATTTAGTGGATGGATTAATGCAATCAGTCATGAAATACTGGTTGAGCCCATGGCATGCCCAGGGTACTATTCTATACCCCGAGAATGGAGCAACCAAAAGACTTGCAAGGTCTCTGACTTCCTGATGCTCCCATTCCAGTGGGAGGAGACAGACAGTGGCCTGAGAGTCACCTACATTACATTACAGTATAATGTCGGATGTGATGCCAAGAAAAATAAAGCTGTCCAGTGGGCTTCCCTGGTGGCTCAGACAGTAAAGAATCCACCTGCCAATGTGGGGGACCTGGGTTAGACCCCTGAATCAGGAAGATGCCCTGGAGAAAGGCATGGCAATCCACTCCAGTATTCTTGCCTAGAGAATCCCATGGACAGGAGTCTGGCGAGCTGCAGTCCATGGGGTGGCAAAAAGTCCAACATGACTGAGTGACTAACACTTTCACTTTCACAATGGGCAAGAGACAGGAGCTGAAAGGGAAACAATTTATAGTCTGCTTGAAAATGTGGGATTTTTAGAATGAGAGGGACACGGAGCAAAGTTCCAAAGGGGATATATTTGTGACTTTGTCACGCTTTGGTCAAATTAAATGCCAACATGTAGCAGTGAGAGTTGTAACGGGTATTGAAATGGCAACAGAGAGGGATGGTCGATGAGGTCAATTAGGGGTGGGCTCCTTAGATCCTACCCCTGCCCGCACAGACTTTCAGAGCCAACGACACAGGGCGAAAACAGGAACAGCTCCCAGCAGATGGCGTCCACGTGGCCACCCTGGCCCACTTAGCCAACTTGGGAAGGGGCCTCTGAATCCTATATCGCCTTCTTTTAGGTGAGTGGTCAAAAGCTCAGCATAATCTTGATTAGGACGCTCTTCACCTGTGACCAGCACACAAGCGCCAAGAACTCCAGGATGGAATTTCAACAGGATAAATAAAATGTAGACGCTAAACCCCGAGTTGCAGCAGCTGGATGAGTGAGAAGCCAGTGGACACAGGGATTCACAGGCAGAGGACAGTATGGCCAACTTTCCTGGTCACAAATCATGCCAAAGGGCATGGGTATTTTAGATCTGCAGGTTTCCCTGGTGGCTCAGACAGTAAAGAATCTAGCTGTGATGCGGGAGACCCAGGTTTGATCCCTGGATTGGGAAGATCCCCTGGAGGAGGGCATGGCAACCCACTCCAGTATTCTTGCCTGGAGAATCCCATGGACAGAGGACCCTGGAGGGCTACAGTCCATGGAGTTGCCAAGAGTCAGACATGACTGAGAGACTAACGCTTTCATTTTAGATTTGCAGGACACTGGACAAAGCAGAAAGAGAACTCAGGTCTGCATGCAATTGTCCCCCGACAACAAGTCTTGGGGCTCAAGAGCTGTGTCCCATGGAGGCCCTGGTCTGCAGCCTCTCAGCTGCTCTCCCCTGCAAAGCCTCCGGGAGTTCAGTGGTGACCTCACTAGCATTGCGTCCTGTGCTCCGGCAGGAGTCCGCCTTGCAGGGTCCATGCTGAAGCCAGCCAAGAAATTCTAGAAGAAAGCCAAGGACAGAATTGAAAGCCAACAGAAACAGCAATTTCTGACCCGGGGCTCCCCACGGTCTGTGGAATTCCAGGAAGCAGGTGATGTTAAGGTGGTCAAGGAAGACCAGCAGGGGCCCCTACTCCAGATCAGTACCTGCTGTCCCCGTCATGGGTTGATCAGACCCCCAAAGGGGTAGGGCCGCCACACAACATTATATCCCTGCAAATGGGGCGCTTGCAAGCTGACAGGGAGAGTGGCCTCAGAAGAAGGGGAGAAGTGACAGAAATGTGGGAGGAAAGCCCAAAGTTATCAAAAACTATCAAAACTTCCCCACCCCACTCCCCACCAGTGAAGCTGGATTTGGAGTGCAAATAACAGGCCCCTCTCTGCCCGCCCAGCCCTGCAGACAAAGTGTCAGCTATGATGACACAGCGTGTTTGTCCTCTGCCTCTGGTGGCTGAGTACGTGGCTTGCTTGGCCATCCCCAAAAGAACTCCATCTTGACAAGAACATTCTAATTCTATTAGAGAGGCATGTGAACCAGCGTTTTTGGCTCGTCCCTGCCTCTCTGGGGAGCACGTCAGGACCAGCCATAACTCAGGGAGGAGCAGAAACATGATCAGAGGCCCTGAGCTGAGATCTCCAGGGGCGGAGGGGCACTTGATTCTGCAGGGTTTACTAATCACACAAGTCCTTCCACTTGGGAGGGGAATCAGTAGGGCTCCTGTCCCAAGAAAACCAGCCCAGTGCTGCGGACAAGCTCAGCGTTAGGGACCGGCCAGGATTCAAGTCCCAGCCCCACCTCTTTCTTGCTGGGAGCCCTGGGGCAAGTTTTTTAACGTCTCTGAGCCTCAGGTTCCTGTTGTGTGAATAACACAATAATAGCACCAATCTCAAAGGACCTTTAGGAGGACTCACCAAGAGCTTTTAGTTGGAAACCCTTCCCCGTTCCTCCCTACCGAGAGTGCCTCTCAGTCCCCGTTAACTTTGACTTTTACTGTGGTTACAATACTGAAGGGGCTTCCCAGGTGGCACTAGTGGTAAAGAACCTGCCTGCCAATGTGGGAGACATGTGAGATGCGCATTTGATCCCTGGGTTGGGAAGATCCCCTGGAGGAGGGCAAGGCAACTCACTCCAGTATTCTTGCCTGGAGAATTCCATGGACAGAGGAGCCTGGAGGGCTACAGTTCATAGCGTCACACAGAGTTTGACACAACTGAAGCAACTTAGCACGCACAATGCTGAAGGGCTTCCGTGTTCTTTTGACTGTAAAGCTTGCCCTTTGTCCAACTCTCTCAGCCTCCAGGGATCGTGCTAAGCATTTTACAAATATCATTACCTAACTTAATTTTCCCAGCAAAGATACGACATTAGGATCACTGCAACACTTCTGACCGCGGGTCACAGGTCAACCAATTCAAATCAGATGGAATAAGAAGGAAACTGGACTTTGTCCCAGTACTTGATGTCTGCTGGCAGGCTGGTCCAGGCAGGATTAGCATCCCTGTGAACTCTTTAAGGGCCCAGGCTATCTTCATCTGCTTGCTCCCCCACTGACAGCAGACCTACTTCTTCCCTCATGGTGACGAAAGGCTGCTGCAGCTCCTGTAGATGTGGCAACATCCTGGTGAGAGATATTTGTCTTATCTATGTCTATTAGGGATGGAAGATTTTCCCCTAAACCTAAGGCACAAAGGCTCTTGGGTGTCATCTCCCAGGACTGGGGCACAGCCTTCCATTTAGTGCCGCTGTTCACTAGCAAGGAGTTAGCCTGAGTGTTCACCTTCCAGGGTGAGTGCCAGAAAGGAGGGGAACTGGGGGAGGGAGACAGTTGATGGTGTCTTTCCAGATGCTCACCCACCCTTTATGAGAAATGAGTTGAGGTGCAGAAAGATGAAGCTGGGTGTCTGACACTGCACTGCAGGCAGGTGCTGATTCTAGACCCACAGCCTGGCCACTAGTCGTCCTGAGCTTTCCCACCTACAGTGTTAAAGAAATTCATCCCTAACCAAAGTCATCTTCTCTTATGCTTTCCTTTCGAAGTTCTGTTTTTCATACATAGGTTTTTAACCCACCTTGAATTGAATTTTGAGTATGATACATAGTAGAAATTTAAAAAAAATTAACCTGGAAAAACAGTTGCTAAAGCACGATTTGTTTTTTAAGTAGTCCATCCTTTCCTTCTATCTTCAAGGTCGCCTGAGTCACAGAACAAGTTTCCACTGTTTTACTCACCTACGTATCCATCACTGTTTCAATATCAGTCTCTCTCAAAAACTCGAACTTTATAACAAATCTTGATGTCTTAAATTGCCCCATGATCTTCTTTCAATTTGTCTAAATTATTCTTGCCTCTGTTTCTCCATACAAACTTTAGAATCAATTTGCTAACCTCCACTGAGAATGCATATTCCAAAAATAATTATTGTAATTTCATTGGGCCTAAGTTTTTCTGGGCACACACTTGTTTTTATAATACTGAATCTCACATCCACTAATATGGTATATGTCTCCATTTACTCTGGCCTTCTTTCATGAGCTTAAATAATGTTTTATGATTTTTCCTGTAAAGATCTCATCAATATTCTCTTACTTATATTTCAAAAACCCACATTAGACTGAAAAGGATCTTAGAGATGATTGGATCCAATGTCCCACTTACAGATAAGAGACTGAGTAGGCAGGTGGGTCTCCAGAGAAGATTCTACGTGGGTGCTTCCAGAATTGGGGGCTGTAAGAACAAGAAGGAGTAAGAGGTGGAGTGGGCAGGGTTGTGAGGAAGACTTACAGGGAAGATTGTCCCCAAGAATGGCCAACACCAACCAGTGGAAGGAGGCGGCATTCTGTGTGAGGACACAACAGCATGGGGGAGATTGCAGGTGATGGCTGGAGCAAACTAAGTGAGATTCCCAAGTTCTAGGGGGCAAAGCTGACGCTACAGTTAACACACTCCAGCATCTTGCAGGGGGCCAGAACATATCCTTTAGCCAATAAAGCCAGACTTTCGATCAAATTGCTGAAAAGGGACACAGAAAAGATATGACCAGAGTTCTGAGCATGTGCTTATACTGACCAACATCTATATCACAACAGAAAGGTAATAATCATCATCATGATAATGGTGGTAATAATGATGGTTAATTTTTACTGAGCACTTACTATGTGATAGGCCCCTTTCTAAGCTCTTTACTTATGAATGTTTGTACTAATTAATTAAGGAAATGTATTAATTCATTTAATCCTCCTAACAACCTATGATGGATTCCCAGGTGGTGCCAGTGTTAAAGAATCCACCTGACAAAGCAGAAGATGCAACAGATGCGGGTTTGATCCCTGGGTGGGGAAGATCCCCTGGAGGAGGAAACGGCAACCCACTGCAGCATTCTTGCCTGGGAAATCCCATGGACAGAGGAACCTGGAGGGCTACAGTCCATGGGGTCATAAAGAGCTGGACACGACTGAGTGACTATGCACAGCACATAACACAGCTAATAATTGGCAGGACTCAAGTGTGAACCCAAGAATTCTGGCCACAGATAATGTGCTCTCAGCCACTATGAAAGCCAAAGTGAACTGTGCCTGCGGCTGGCAGGCTGGGCTACTCTCAGGGAGGTCCTTGTTCCTGGTCCTGACTGTGGAGGTTTGAACCAATCTTCTGAAAGAGACGCCAAACAAACTCCCCCATAGAATGCGGTAGAAACAGAAGCCATTGGTCATTGGATGCCCTGTGATTGGGGACAATCGCCTAAGAGGTTCCCCAACCCCAAATTTGGTGACTGCTCCTTTCTGCCTGCCTTACTGCTGTTTTCCTTCCAGAATTTACCTTGTCTAGACAACATGCTAATGAGTTACCTGAGAAGGTCTGAATGGCTGGTAGTACTTCTTAATGAAACCCACTTGTTCAATAGAATGGCTGGCGAATAAACCCAAGTGGCAGACAGGGCAGGGATGCTGAGCAGCCCTGGGATAGTTGAGTTCAAGGGCTGTCCAGGCACCAGCATCACCTCCACATGCAAGATGAATAAACAGCTCCAAACATGTGGGTATCGTTTTCAACACAGGTAGAAGAAAGAGGGCCTTGAGATAGAGTAATGCCTTATCTGCTGCTCCCTCTACAGTGGGAGTTCAGGTGACAACTCCCACTAAAGCTATAAAATAAGGCAATAACCCTAACCCAAGATTCTGATGGCTCAGCGGGTAAAGAATCTGCCTGCAAAGCAGGAGACACAGGAGATGTGGGTTCAATCCCTGGATTAGGCAGATCCCCTGGAGGAGGAAATGACAACCTACTCCAGTATTCGTGCCTGAAAAATCCCATGGACAGAGGAGCTGGGCAGACTACAGTCCATTGGGTTGCAAAGAGTTGGACATGACTGAGCACACACATCATCATCAACCCTAACTCACTGCCTGTTTGTATTGCTGCTGATCCACCTGAATAAAACTTATCTGAGTGGCTTTTGTATACCAGGCAGTACTCTAAGTGCTGCAGATACAGCAGTGAACAAAATCAGACAAAGCCTGACCTCATGGAGCTTAGATTCTAGTGGAAGAGGCAAAAAAACGAAATATAATGTAATGTCAGGCAGGGAGCAGGGCAGGGACATGCATTAAGCAGAGCGGAGTCCACAGATGCAGGGTGATTAAGAAAATGGGTGACACTGAGCTGTTCACCAAATGTTTTTGGTTCTCCTTCCAGATACCTATGACTGGCTTTGGCCACAAACGTGAATGAAAGTGACAGGTGTGACTACCTGGAGGACCTGCAGAGCCACCATGTGCTTCTCCACCCTCCCGTCCTGCGGCCACTGTAACCATGGAAACACAAGCCGAGATGGAGGGACTTCCCTGGTGGTCCAGTGGTTAAGACTCCAGGCATCCACTGTAGGAAGTGTAGATTCTATCCATTGTTGGGGAACTAAGATCCCACCCACTGCACTGCCGCAAAAAACAAGTAGAGATGGAGCCTTGGGTGATCATCAGAGCCCCCAGGTGATGACACTGGATATGCAGTGTGTATGAGAGGTGAGCACTGGCTGTGCCTGGACATGAGGAATTGGGGCTTGTTTGTTACTGCAGCAAACTGAGCCTGATGGAAAAGTCCTGTGTCATCAGGGGACATGCGAACAGAAGCCTAGGGGAGGTGAGCGAGTAAGCTGCCGGGCAAGTACTGGAGGTGGTGGGAACAGCAGGTGCAAAGGCCCTGAGACAGGGGTGTGCTGGTAGATTTCAGGAACAGGAGGAGGCTGGTGTGCTTGGAGCGGCCCCAGAAGTAAAGTGTGGCAGTGGGAGGTAGGGGGTGGGGAAGGAGGGGTACCCGATGATGTCCTTGTTGGCCACTGTGAAGCCAAGCACAACAATTACTGGTGTTTGGGGAGAGGAGGCGCTCCATCCAAGCTGAGCAGCACACCTGTCCTCCCAGATCTGTTTCCAATGCTGCCTCTAAAAAGCAACAAGGAGCAGATGCAGCCATTGGCACCCACCCCGACCCTCCACACAGACAATGAGCTGGAGCGTCCTGCTGGACCCTCCTCCAGCCAAGGGGCTCCCATCCTTCCTGGCTAGGGGCCTTCCAGCTGGCCTCACATTTGGCTGTGGGTCCCCATTTGTTTGGGACTTGGACAGACTTTCCAGGCTGCCCCTCTCAGCGCCTGTTTATGACGATGAGTCTCTGTGGCATGACTCTCCCAGGGCTGCTCTGCTGGTCCAAGCATCTGTTCAGTTGAGTTTCTTTATTTATTTCTTCAGTAAACAACAGGGCAGAGGCAGGGCTCTGTGGTATTTCCACAACCCCTGACGCCGGTGCCAAGGCCTAATAGGATGCAGAGATAACCAGGGGAGAAGCGAGGGCCCTGTGATCTGAGCAGGACCCAGCATGAGGCTCTGGAAGCCCCATGCAGAAGCTGTATCCTTGCCACAGGCACCCATGGTGCCCAGAGGTGTGGAAGGGGCTGGCTGCTCTAGTGGGCATCTGCTGGCTGTGCTGCCCAGCATCCAGACCTTCTTTGGCTGCTCCAGCACCCCAGTGACCACCTAGAGGATCCCCAAGGACCATCTCTCCCTTTCTCCGTTCAAGGGGTTTCCAGGTAGGCTTAAAGACCTCTGCTTCCCACAGTCCCCTGTGCTCCATGTCCTGGAACAGGTATACAGTGGTGGCCAGGCCACTGAAAGTCTTCTCCCTATCCTACCCCCAGCCTTTGTGACTGGCTCTGGTGTGGTCATGTGACCCAACCTGGGCTAGTGCCAGTTATCCCAGAACTCTTAGGGGAACCATGCAGGAGAGATGAGATGGCTCTGCTGGGATTGGTAACAGGGCAGGATGTGAGTTCACAGCTGCTGATAACCATTTCCACCACCAGAACGGGGAGACCCTGCCTGAGAATGAAGACAATGAAGAAAGCAAAGTAGAGAGTTGCAAAGGCACAGATTTCTAAAGGTAACTTAAACTCCTGGATCCGGCTAAGCCTGAAGTCCCTGGACTCGGGGGTTAAGTAGTTTGTATTGTTTTCCAGTCACTTCCCATCAATAGTGCCCCAACCAATTCACACGCACACATCGGTAGATGACACCAGGAAGTGGGGTGGGGTGGGGTGGGAGGAACACTGGGCAGGATGGAAAATTAGAGGAGGCAAGCTTGGGAACGGACAGCAAGGAGGGCTGAGCACGAGATGCTTGTGCTGGTTCTGTGTGTCCCTCAGCACAGATGCCAAAGTGCTCACCACTGCCTATGCAGTCCCACAGAGTCTGGCCCGACGTGACCTCTCAGGGCCCGTCTCCTCTCCATGCCACCATTCTCCCATCCTCCTTTCCAGCCACAGAACTCTGTATCAATTTTCTCTACTATACAACAAATTACCCCCCACGTCAACAGCTTAGAACAACACCTGATTATTAGCTCACAGTTCTGGAAGCTGGAAGTCCAGCAGGGTGAGCTGTACCCTTCACTCAAGTGGAAGTCAAGGTGTTAGCCAGCTGTGCCCTTGTCTGGAGCTGAGGATTCTCCTCCGAGCTCTTGCCTGTAACTGGCAGAACTCCATTCCTGTGGTTGTAGGACTGTAGTCCCCATTTCCTTCATGGTGTTCGGCCAGGGGCAGCTCTTAGGTCCTAGAGGCCACCTTGTCATGTGTCTTCCCCCACTTGCAGCCAGCAGTAGCACATGGAATCTTTCCTGTGCTTCAGTTCAGTTCAGTCACTCAGTCGTGTCCGACTCTTTGCGACCCCATGAATTGCAGCACGCTGTGCTTCAACCACTCTTAATTCCCCTGCCAGGTGCCAGAGAAAGCTCTCTGCTCTTAAAGAGCTCAACTGATTAGACCTAACTTATCTGGCTCATCTCCACACCTCAAGGTCAACAGACTTGGGACCTTAATTACAAACACAAAGTCCATTTACAGCACTAGCTGGATTCGTATTTGGTTGAATGACCAGAGACTGGGGGTCTGGCTTTAGAATTCCACCTACGACAGCTTCCTTGTTCCTCAAACATCCCAACCAAGCCCTGCCTCAAAGATTCATGCTTGCTGTCCCTCCTCCAAGAAATCTCTTGCTGCAGGTGGGCATGTGGCCCACCTTTCACTTCATTCAGGTCTTCATATAAAGGCCACCTCCTTCAGAAGCCTTCCCCAACCTCCCATCGGAACCATCGCCCCCATCGCTCTGCAGCCTCCTGATCCTGTTTTGTTTCTCTCCCTGGAGCTGAAGTACTCTTGCAGATTTATTTGATCTGTCTCCCCCACTGGACTCTTAAGCCCGGGGGACAGGGACTTGACTTTATTTGCAACGTCTGGCAAGGAGTAGATGCTCAATAAATACTTGTTGAATGAAAGGAAGAACATGTAAGTTTCTTAATGGTCTTAAGTAGTCACCCCGAGGTCACGCTCATGTGCATCTGCCAGCCCTGGCTCCGTGGGAAGCAGAGTGAAGCTATGGCTGAGAGCCCAGGCAGCAGAGCCAGACTGCCTGCCTTCATATCTTAAGGGCTGGCCCTTGACCTCAAAGCCTGTTTCTTCATCTGCAACACAGAAGAATTTCTGTATCTGCCTCACGGGGTGTTTGTAGGTGCTGAATGAAACAGTCCAGGTAAGGTGCCTGGTATCCACATCAAAACCATAAGGTGGCAAAAAGTAAAAAATGCTGAAACATGATCAAAGATTTGCAAGGATGTGAGTGAGTGAGGCTTCCACTGACACTGCACATCGATGCAATCACTTTAGAGATTCATTTGGCGGAATCAAGTGGAGGTGAGGATGAGCCTGTCCTTCTCCCTCCTGGGAGGCAAGGACAGGACTCCTGGTTATGACACTGTTTACAATCACATCTACCAACATATAATGCTTATACTGGTAAGATCTCACCAGTACATGTACAGATACTACTAACAAGAATAGAACTACCATTGATGGCCAGACACTAGTGTAAGAATGTTACATAAATAACCTCATTTCATCTTTATGTCCATTTTATAGGTGAGAAAATGGAGGTTCTGAGAAATGTAAATTTCACTTGCTCGAAACCACACACAGCTGGGAAGTGGCAAAGTTCTGACCTGCTCCCTAGATGGTGGGAAGGGTCGGGAGGGTGGCGATAGGGGGGAGGAAGAGGAAGGAAAACGACAGAGAAGACAAAACGACAATACCAACACACCAAAAAGAGTGCTCTTTTTTTGCCAAATGCTGCTGCTGCTGCTAAGTCGCTTTAGTCGTGTCCGACTCTGTGTGACCCCATAGACGGCAGCCCACCAGGCCCCACTGTTCCTGGGATTCTCCAGGCAAGAACACTGGAGTGGGTTGCCATTTCCTCCTCCAATGCACGAAAGTGAAAAGTGAAAGTGAAGTCGCTCAGTCAGAGCTAAAGAGCGGGCAGCTGCGCGCACTAAAGCATGGGCGAGAGGAGCTACCCCACGTCCGAGGTCAGGGGCAGAAGCCGGGAGGACCCTGTGCCCGAAGGGCAGTGGTCGAGAGGAGCTACGCAAGTCCAAGGTCAGGGGCGGCAGCCGAGAGGAGCTACCCAAGTCCGAGGTCAGGGGCGGCGGCCGGGAGGACCAACCACACATCCAAGGAGCGGTGGCTGCGCGGGCGCAGGAGGGCCTAGAAGAGCTATCCCATGTTGAAGGTCAGGAAGGGTGGCGGTGAGGAGATACCCCTCGTCCAAGGTAAGGAGCAACGCTGCGCTTTGCTGGAGTAGCCGTGAAGAGATACCCCAAGCCCAAGGTAAGAGAAACCCAAGTAAGACGGTAGGTGTTGCAAGAGGGCATCAGAGAGCAGACACACTGAAACCATACTCACAGGAAACTAGTCAATCTAATCACACTAGGACCACAGCCTTGTCTGACTCAATGAAACTAAGCCATGCCCGTGGGGCAACCCAAGACGGGCAGGTCACGGTGGAGAGATCTGACAGAATGTGGTCCACTGGAGAAGGGAATGGCAAACCACTTCAGTATTCTTTCCTTGAGAACCCCATGAAGAGTATGAAAAGGCAAAATGATAGGATACTTAAAGAGGAACTCCCCAGGGCGGTAGGTGCCCAATATGCTACAGGAGATCAGTGGAGAAATAACTCCAGAAAGAATGAAGGGATGGAGCCAAAGCAAAAAGAATACCCAGCTGTGGATGTGACTGGTGATAGAAGCAAGATCTGATGCTATAAAGAGCAATATTGCATAGGAACCTGGAATGTCAGGTCCATGAATCAAGGCAAATTGGAAGTGGTAAAACAAGAGATGGCAAGAGTGAATGTCAACATTCTAGGAATCAGCGAACTGAAATGGACTGGAATGGGTGAATTTAACTCAGATGACCATTATTTCTACTACTGCGGGCAGGAATCCCTCAGAAGAAATGGAGTAGCCATCATGGTCAACAAAAGAGTCCAAAATGCAGTACTTGGATGCAATCTCAAAAACGACAGAATGATCTCTGTTTGTTTCCAAGGCAAACGATTCAATATCACAGTAATCCAAGTCTATGCCCAAACCAGTAATGCTGAAGAAGCTGAAGTTGAACGGTTCTATGAAGACCTACAAAACCTTTTAAACTAACACCCAAAAAAGATGTCCTTTTCATTTTAGGGGACTGGAATGCAAAAGTAGGAAGTCAAGAAACACCTGGCAAATTTGGCCTTGGAATATGAAATGAAGCAGGGCAAAGACTAATAGAGTTTTGCCAAGAAAATGCACTGGTCATAGCAAACACCCTCTTCCAACAACACAAGAGAAGACTCTACACATGGACATCACCAGATGGTCAACACCGAAATCAGATTGATTATATTCTTTGCAGCCAAAGATGGAGAAGCTCTATACAGTCAACAAAAACAAGACCAGGAGCTGACTGTAGCTCAGATCATGAACTCCTTATTACCAAATTCAGACTTAAATTGAAGAAAGTAGGAAAACCACTAGACCATTCAGGTATGACCTAAATCAAATCCCTTATGATTATACAGTGGAAGTGAGAAATAGATTTAAGGGCCTAGATCTGATAGATAGAGTGCCTGATGAACTATGGACTGAGGTTCGTGACATTGTGCAGGAGACAGGGATCAAGACCATCCCCATGGAAAAGAAATGCAAAAAAGCATTTTTTGTCTGGGAGGCCTTACAAATATCTGTGAAAAGAAGAGAAGCGAAAAGCAAAGGAGAAAAGGAAAGATATAAGCATCTGAATGCAGAGTTCCAAAGAATAGCAAGGAGAGATAAGAAAGCCTTTCTCAGCGATCAATGCAAAGAAATAGAGGAAAACAATAGAATGGGAAAGACTAGAGATCTCTTCAAGAAAATTAGAGATACCAAGGGAACATTTCATGCAAAGATGGGCTCGATAAAGGACAGAAATGGTATGGACCTAACAGAAGCAGAAGGTATTAAGAAGAGGTGGCAGGAATACACAGAAGAACTGTATAAAAAAGATCTTCATGACCAAGATAATCATGATGATGTGATCACTGACTTAGAGCCAGACATCCTGGAATATGAAGTCAAGTGGGCCTTAGAAAGCATCACTATGAACAAAGCTAGTGGAGGTGATGGAATTCCAGTTGAGCTATTTCAAATCCTGAAAGATGATGCTGTGAAAGTGCTGCACTCAATATGCCAGCAAATTTGGAAAACTCAGCAGTGGCCACAGGACTGGAAAAGGTCAGTTTGCATTCCAATCCCAAAGAAAGGCAATGCCAAAGAATGTTCAAACTACCGCACAATTGCACTCATCTCACACGCTAGTAAAGTACTGCTCAAAATTCTCCAAGCCAGGCTTCAGCAATATGTGAACTGTGAACTTCCTGATGTTCAAGCTGGTTTTAGAAAAGGCAGAGGAACCAGAGACCAAATTGCCAACATCCGCTGGATCATGGAAAAAGCAAGAGAGTTCCAGAAAAACATCTATTTCTGCTTTATTGACTATGCCAAAGCCTTTGACTGTGTGGATCACAATAAACTGTGGAAAATTCTGAAAGAGATGGGAATACCAGACCACCTGATCTGCCTCTTGAGAAATCTGTATGCAGGTCAGGAAGCAACAGTTAGAACTGGACATGGAACAACAGACTGGTTCCAAATAGGAAAAGGAGTACGTCAAGGCTGTCTGTATATTGTCACCCTGCTTATTTAACTTCTATGCAGAGTACATCATGAGAAACGCTGGACTGGAAGAAACACAAGCTGGAATCCAGATTGCCAGGAGAAATATCATAACCTCAGATATGTAGATGACACCACCCTTATGGCAGAAAGTGAAGAGGAACGCAAAAGCCTCTTGATGAAAGTGAAAGTGGAGAGTGAAAAAGTTGGCTTAAAGCTCAACATTCAGAACACGAAGGTCATGGCATCTGGTCCCATCACTTCATGGGAAATAGATGGGGAAACAGTGGAAACAGTATCAGACTTTATTTTTTGGGCTCCAAAATCACTGCAGATGGTGACTGCAGCCATGAAATTAAAAGACGCTTACTCCTTGGAAGGAAAGTTACGACCAACCTAGATAGCATATTCAAAAGCAGAGACATTACTTTGCCAACAAAGGTCTGTCTAGTCAAGGCTATGGTTTTTTCCAGTGGTCAAGTATGGATGTGAGAGTTGGACTGTGAAGAAGGCTGAGCACCAAAGAATTGATGCTTTTGAACTGTGGTGTTGGAGAAGACTTCTGAGAGTCCCTTGGACTGCATTGGATCTCCTTGCAGTCCAAGGAGATCCAACCAGTCCATTCTAAGGGAGATCAGTCCTGGGTGTTCTTTGGAAAGAATGATGCTAAAGCTGAAACTCCAGTACTTTGGCCACCTCATGCGAAGAGTTGACTCATTGGAAAAGACTCTAATGCTGGGAGGGATTGGGGGCAGGAGGAGAAGGGGACGACAGAGGATGAGATGGCTGGATGGCATCACCAACTTGATGGACATGAGTTTGAGTGAACTCCAGGAGTTGGTGATGGACAGGGAGGCCTGGCGTGCTGTGATTCATGGGGTCGCAAAGAGTCGGACTAACTGAGTGATTGAACTGAACTGAACTGAAACAGAGCTATCTCATGACCAGTCATTTCACTCCCAGGTATACACCCCAAAGAAATGAAAACATACATCCACAAAATGTTCATCTGCAGCAATGTTCGCAGTGGCATTCTTCATAAAAGTGGAAACAATGGAAGTTCATCAACTAGTAAATGGATAAATAAAATGTGGTATGTCCATACAGTGAAATACCTTTTGGCCATAGAAAAGGATGAAACACAGATACATGCCATGATGTGAGTGGACCTGGAAAACATTCTGCTGAATGAAAGTAATGAGTCACAAAAGGACACATAATGTATGATTCCACTTATATGAATTGTGAAGAACAGGCAAATCTATAAAGACAGCAGCAGATTAGTGGTTATTTGGGCTGGGGAAAGAGAAAAATTAGAAATCACTACTAGTAGATGCAGGGTTTCTTTTGAGAGGGAGAAAAATGTTCTAAAGTTAGATTGTGATGATGGTTGCACATTCTGCAAATATGCAACAGAAACTATTGAATTGCACCCTTTAAATGGGCAAATTTTATATGTGAATTATAGCTCAATAAAGCTGTTTTTTTTATTTGTAAACTTTACAAATTGTATTAGTTTTGCCAAATATTAAAATGAATCTGCCACAGGTATACATGTGTTCCCCATCCTGAACCCTCCTCCCTCCTCCCTCCCCATACCATCCCTCCGGGTCGTCCCAGTGCACTAGCCCCAAGCATCCAGTATTGTGCATCGAACCTGGACTGGCAACTCGTTTCATACATGATATTATACATGTTTCAATGCCATTCTCCCAAATCTTCCCACCCTCTCCCTCTGCAACAGAGTCCATAAGACTGTTCTATACATCAGTGTCTCTTTTGCTGTCTCGTACACAGGGTTATTGTTACCATCTTTCTAAATTCCATATATATGCGTTAGTATATTGTATTGGTGTTTTTCTTTCTGGCTTACTTCACTCTGTATAATAGGCTCCAGTTTTATCCACCTCATTAGAACTGATTCAAATGTATTCTTTTTAATGGCTGAGTAATACTCCATTGTGTATATGTACCACAGCTTTCTTATCCATTTATCTGCTGATGGACATCTAGGTTGCTTCCATGTCCTGGCTATTATAAACAGTGCTGCGATGAACATTGGGGTACACGTGTCTCTTTCCCTTCTGGTTTCCTCGGTGTGTATGCCCAGAAGTGAGATTGCTGGATCATAAGGCAGTTCTATTTCCAGTTTTTTAAGGAATCTCCACACTGTTCTCCATAGTGGCTGTACTAGTTTGCATTCCCACCAACAGTGTAAGAGGGTTCCCTTTTCTCCACACCCTCTCCAGCATTTATTGCTTGTAGACTTTTGGATCGCAGCCATTCTGACTGGTGTGAAATAGTACCTCATAGTGGTTTTGATTTGCATTTCTCTGATAATGAGTGATGTTGAGCATCTTTTCATGTGTTTGTTAGCCATCTGTATGTCTTCTTTGGAGAAATGTCTATTTAGTTCTTTGGCCCATTTTTTGATTGGGTCATTTATTTTTCTGGAATTGAGCTGTAGGAGTTGCTTGTATATTTTTGAGATTAGTTGTTTGTCAGTTGCTTCATTTGCTATTATTTTCTCCCATTCTGAAGGCTGCCTTTTCACCTTGCTAATAGTTTCCTTTGATGTGCAGAAGCTTTTAAGTTTAATTAGGTCCCATTTGTTTATTTTTGCTTTTATTTCCAATATTCTGGGAGGTGGGTCATAGAGGATCCTGCTGTGATGTATGTCAGAGAGTGTTTTGCCTATGTTCTCCTCTAGGAGTTTTATAGTTTCTGGTCTTACGTTTAGATCAATAAAGCTGTTTTTAAAATGTGTTCTAAGGAGCTTTGGTTTCCTGAACATTCATGAGGGAATGTCATGAAAAAAGTAAGTTCAGCAAATGTAAGCCAAACAAGTTCAGTAAGGTTTTAATGCAGGACTTCTCAGAGCCTTCAATTTGTAGATATGCACAAGGACACTCCTAAGAGGAACATGTCTTAATAAGAGATGAAACTTATTGAGTTTTCACAATAGGCCAGACATACACTGACTCATTTATACACATTAACTAATTTACTTCTTATGCTAGCCCTAAAAGGTAGATATCATTAATACCCTCATTTCACAAAAGAAGACACTGAAACCCAGAGAGGTTGAGAATCTTGCTGGAGACCACACTGACACGAAGGGACAGTGCCAAGACCTGGACCCGACTTCCTCATTACTCAGGTTTTGTCTGTCCATCTTCTTTGCTGTGTTCCACCCAGTCACTCACTCCCGTAGCACCTGGATTAATTTTCCTTGTAGCACACCATTATTGAATTTATGACGTGTTCTTGGGTTTTCTTCCTTATAATCTGTCCTCCTCACTAAAACACCAGCAGTGTGTGTGTGGACATCTGGTGCTCTAGTTCGTTGAATCTCTGGTGCCAAGAAGAACCTGGGTGCCAGGCAGCAGCTTGTCTCTGAGTGCTGGATGAATCACAAACCCGTCCACAGGTACTGGGAAGCCCTCCTGGCGCGTGCCTGGGCTCGGTCGACACTGGCAGTGGAAGGGGAAAACACCCGAGGAGTTTTATCACCTTGGCTGCGGGCGTGGAGCATGCCTTCTGGTCTTTTGTAAAAGATCTCTTTCTCCTGAAACCAGTTGCCAAGAAGTCTTTAAGATGGAAAACAAACAATAAAAGAAGGAAAAGAAACAGCAGAAGAGGAAGATGAGAATTACTTTAAAATTTTTAAAGTCTTTTAAAATCAAAGCAAGTCTCTGTTAGGTGTCGGCTGATTTTTCAAATAAAGTGGGACTAGACCTTGGAGCAAGAGTGGAAAGTAGTCATGGTGGGGTGTCTCTAGGTCCCAGCTTCAGTAGTTCCGACGACAGGGGTGAGTGGAGGAGAGCGATGAGCATGGGGTATGAGGAAGAAAGAAATACATGGCAGAGAGGATGAGTCAGACTGAGGCTGTGGGCCACCCTGCGTGCTGGCAAGCAGAGAGGGAGCCAGCCTGAGGAACTTTCCTGCAGACCCACATGAAGTGGGATGGACCTGCAGCTTCTAAAGCTCTCCTGGGTCTCCTCCTCCCGGGTGGTCTTCCGCTAAGGGATTTTGAACTCTGCAGGGATTCTGCTGTGCACTACTAAACCTTCTAGGCTTGGCTTCTTCTGTTAATGAAAGGCTCAGGCTTGCTTGAAGCATCTTGAGCTGGAGGTCCCAGCCACAGAGACCCTGGAAGGTTAGACTGGAGGCCCTAAACATTTCCAACCACCTACTGAATATTTTTATCCCCCCCACCCCGCCAAAAAAAAAAAACCATCACAAAACCCAGAAACAGTCAAGTCCCTAAATGGCACTTTTACTTTTTACTGGTAGGAACTACCAGGGACAGAAAAACATGTTAAATGGTACCACAGGGATATAACCCACAAACTCTTAACTGCACAAAACTCTCTGGAACAAATGACTTGGTGTCTCCCACAAGTAAACTGCAAGGAAGGAAAAGAGAGAATCCTCTAGAATGAAAGAGTCTTAAGAGAAATATCACTCGTTTCACATGCCAGAAAGATTATGCTCAAAATCCTTCAAGTTAGGATTCAGTAGTACATGAATGGAGAACTTCCAGATGTACAAGCTGGATTTAGAAAAGGCAGAGGAACCAGAGATCAAATTGCCAACATACACTAGATCATAGAAAAAGCAAGGGAATTAAAAAAATAATCTACTTCTGTTTCATTGACTACACTAAAGTCTTTGACTGTATGGATCACGACAAACTGTGGAATATTCTTAAAAGGATGAGAATACCAGACCACATTACCTGCCTCCTGAGAAATCTGTATGCAGGTCTAGAAGCAACAGTTAGAACCAGACATGGAACAATGGACTGGTTCCAAATGGGGAAAGGAATATGTCAAGGCTGTATATTGTCACCCTGCTTATTTAGCTTCTACACAGAGTACATCATGGAAAATGCCAGGTTGGATGAATCACAAGCTGGAATCAAGATTGCTGGGAGAAATATCAATGACCTCAGACATGCAGATAATACCATTCTAATGGCAGAAAGTGAAGAGGAGCTAAAGAGTCTTTTGATTGAAGGTGACAGAAGAGAGTGAAAAAGCTTGCTTAATACTCAACATTCAAAAACTGAAGATCATGGCATCTGGTCCTATCAGTTCAGTTCAGTTCAGTTCAGTCACTCAGTTGTGTCCGACTCTTTGCAACCCAATGAATCGCATCACGCCAGGCCTCCTTGTCCATCACCAACTCCCGGAGTTCACTCAAACTCACATCCATCGAGTTGGTGATGCCATCCAGCCATTTCATCCTCTGTCATCCCCTTCTCCTCCTGCCCCCAATCCCTCCCAGCATCAGAGTCTTTTCCAATGAGTCAACTCTTCACATGAGGTGGCCAAAGTACTGGAGTTTCAGTTTTAGCATCATTCCTTCCAAAGAACACCCAGGGCTGATCTCCTTTAGAATGGACTGGTTGGATCACCTCATGGCAAATATTTTGGGAAAATACGGAAACAGGGTCATATTTCATTCTCTTGGTCTCTAAAATCAATGTGGATGGTTACTGCATCCATGAAATTAAAAGATGCTTGCTCCTTGGAAGATTGCTATGGCAAACCTAGACAGTGTATTAAAAAGCAGAGACATCACTTTGCCAACAAAGGTCCATACAGTCAAAGCTACAGTTTTTCCACTAGTCACGTATGGATGTGAGTGTTGGACCATGAAGAAGGCTGAGTGCCAAAGAATTGATGCTTTTGAACTGTGGTGTTGGAGAAGACTCTTGAGAGTCCCTTGGACTGCAAGGAGATCAAACCAGTCCATCCTAAAGGAGATCAACTCTGAATATTCACTGGATGGGCTGGTGCTGAACTGAAGTTAAAATACTCTGGCCACCTGATATGAAAAGCCAACTCACTGGTAAAGATCCTGATGTTGGGAAAGATTGAGAGCAAGAGTAGAAGTGGGTAACAGAGGATGAGATGGTTGGATGGCATCACTGACTCAATGGATATGAGTTTGAAGCAAACTCTGCAAGATAGTGAAGAACAGGGAAGCCTGGTGTGCTGCAGTCCATGGGGTCTCGAAGAGTTGGACATGACTTAGCAACAATAGCAATGAGAGAAATATCAATCCGCAGCCATGCACAGATGCACCTTGTTTGCATTTTGACAAGAACAAACTGAAAACAATTCATGAAATTGCTGGGAAATTTCAACAGTGATAGCATATTTGGTGATATGAAAGGATGATTGTGAAGTCAAGTTTTGATATGATAATGGATCATGGTTATTTTTTAAAGGATCCTTATGCTTTAGAGATATTTGTTCAAATACTGTGGATGAAGTAATACGATACCCAGGATTTGCTTCTAAATAATCTGGAATGAGGGTGGGGAAAGGGAGGATGTACTGGATTGGCCAAAATGTTTGTTTGGGGTTTTCCATTTTATGGGAAAATCCAAACAAACTCCTGGTTGACCAATCATGGCAGCTGGTGTTGGGTCTATGGGAGTGGATTACATAGCCCCTCCCTAAAAACAAGCATGACTTCATCAATCAAATGACCTACAGGATTACAAATATTTTGGGGCTCTTATTAAAATTCAATTTAACTTTGTTTCATTGCTCTGCCTTACAACCTACAATCCAGGTATACAATCACTGGCTATGAAAAATGTGTGAATTTATTCATCAGCCCTAAGTTACCTTGGCTTAGAGGCAATATCATATAGTGGCTGAGAGCCGAGAAACTATTCCTGTCTGTGTTTTGTCATCTGCATCTCTAGAAAACCCAGCAAATTCACTTATATTTCTCAGAGCCTCAACTTTCTCTCCTAAAATGGGAAGGAGTAAATAAGATTTTGCATGTTTGATGTTATGACCAGTGGCAGCAACACCAGAATAATTCACAGTAGAGGCTTATTCATATTAAAAAATTATGCTGGGCTTCCCTCATAACTCAGTTGGTAAAGAATCTGCCTGCTATGCAGGAGACCCCAGTTCAATATGCGGGTCGGGAAGATCCCCTGGAGAAGGGATAGGCTACCCACTCCAGTATTCTTGGGCTTCCCTTGTGGCTCAGCTGGTAAGGAATCTGCCTGCAATGTGGGAGACCTGGGTTTGATCCCTGGGTTGGGAAGATTCCCTGGAGAAGGGAAAGGCTACCCACTCCAGTATTCTGGTCTGGAGAATTCCATGGACTGTATGGTCCATGGGGTCTCAAAGAGTCCAACACGACTGAGTGACATTCACTTTCACTTTCCCTGGTGGCTCAGTGGTAAAGAATTCGATGGCCAATGCAGAAGACATGGGTTCGATCCCTGATCTGGGAAGATCCCTCATGCCTTGGACCAACTAAACCCGAGGGCCACAACTACTGAGCCTGTGCTCTAGAGCCCAGGAGTCGCAACTGCTGAAGCCCTTGAGCCCATGCTCCACAAGAGAAGCCACCACAATGAGAAGCCCATACAGCACAACTACAGAGTGGCCCCCGCTTGCCACAGTTAGAAAAAAAAGCCCACCCAATAACAAAGGCCCAGCACAGCCAAAAATAAAGAAATAAAATTACTTTTAAAAATTATGCTTCTTTGGGCATCTGTAGAAAGATGACTGGATGAAATACTAAAGAGAGATTACAGAGATAAATCCCTCAGGGTGTCATTCAACAAGCACAGCTGAGTATCTTCCCTGTGTCAGGCACAGAGGAACCGGGACCACTGGCTGAGCTCAGCGCCTGCTCCCCGGGGAAGAGAAAGGAAGGCATGTCAAGACAAGGAAAAAGCATGGGTCAAGACTTAGGGGCAGTGTGGAAAGAGGTCCAGACCAGATCTGAAGGACACAGGAAAATGAGCCAGGCTGGATTTAGGGAGGGAGGGCAGAAAGCACGGAGAGAAAAGAGGACAAAGCATTCCAGGCTGTTAAGGGAAGAGCAAGTGCAAAGGCCCTTGGGGCAAGAAGGACTAATTCCAGGGTCAGAAGGATCACAGAGTCCCGAGCAGGACAAAGGGCAATGGAGTTGCAGTTCGTTCATTTTAACTTCATATCTTCTGAATTACGTAAATATTTTATGGAAGCGTGTATCATTCTTACAATTTTTTAAAAGTTTAAAAATATACACACAAAAGTAAAACACTTTATAAAGCCCCAAGAAGTAAAGATATTATAGCATTTTCTCTACTCTTTTCCTCTCAAGAATTCGACAAGATGTTAAAATTCATTCACATTTGCTTCAAGGAAAAAAACCCTTTGTTTAAATATACCAAGCAAAGGATCCTCTCCTGTCTGGTTTGCTGAAAGGGCCTCCCCATCCTTCCCCACCTCTTGGTGCATTAGACACAGAAACGATCATTGCACCTAATTTAAATGATGCTCTTTCTAACCATCATGAAGCCGCTGGTCCTCAAACACATTTCTCAGTGACAGGCTGAGCTTGGAGGAAAGACCCGCAAGAAAGGTTTGGGGAAAAGCTCTTCACTGTTCCAAGTGTGTGCAGTTGGAATGCAGTTTGGGGAGCTCCCTGACCCTGGCCCTCATCCCTGTGCTGAGCGCAGTGGACCAGCAGGAGGAAAGAACTTGGTATTGGGACTGCCCTGCAAAGTGGCACCTGAGTTTCCTCTGCAATCTGTCGCTAGGGATAGAATCTGTTTTTTTGGTTTCCTCTCAGCCTAGGGCTGGGCCAATTCACTTTGATGTAAAGGAGGTGCATGCGGGTTACCTGAGTGGAAGTAGATAACTGAGGGCAGGGATGTGCTGCCTGGGAGGAGGGCTCAGGCCGCCCCTTCTGGTCCATGCAGGGAGAGTCCCAGAGAGGCCTGTCTGCACCTTGCAGTTTCTGCCTGTAGGAAGGCCAGCTTTATTATGGGTTTGTTCCCTTCACTGTTTAGATCCCCTGCCCCGGTCCCCACCCAGCTCAGGACCTTTCATTTCATGTCAGGTCTAGAGGGGCCATTCATTGGCTTCCGGCTGAGTGTTAGCGCTATGTGATACAGAAGGGTTTCTGCCCTCCTGAGGGACAGAGACCAGTGGTCAGATGGTCCCAGTCCTGGGAGAGAGGCACCCCACTCAGCCTCTCCGTTCAAAGACCTTTTATTTGTTTGTTTCTCATGGAGAACCCAGCTGCTGCAAAGCCTTCATCTGAAAGGTGAGAAACCTGAGGCCGGAAGGGCAATTCTACCCATCAAAGAAACCCCTGCAAAATTATGACCCATTTCCAGCCAGACCCTCAGTGGTGCCTCATAACCTAATGGTAAGAGCTCCACTTTGGAGTCGAGATTTACCTTTCATCGTGCTGATCACAATGCAGTCTTGTACAACCCACTCAGGCTCTCCAAGCCTTAGTTTCTTCATCTGTGAAATAGGGAGAATAATTTTTACTGCATAGGGTTGTTGATTCAAATGCACAGCTCGCCCTCAATTATTTTAGTGTTCACCTATTTCTCCTCAATTTCCCCCTTCCCTTAGACTGTGAGTCCCCTAAGGGCAAGGACTCTGTCTGCCTTGCTCACAGACGTGTCCTCAGTAACTACAATTGCCTAGGGCAGGCTACAATTGCCTAGTGTAGGGTAGGCAATGAGGAAGTATTAGTGTTGATAATAATAAAGGCCCTCAGCACAGGGCTTGGCACAGACAGTCATCATTATCAACACAGGGAGTTTGTTATTTATGGTGGGAAGCAGGTTTTGTTTCAACAGTATCAAATGACCAGAAACTGAGGGAACAAAACAGTTCTCTGGAGAGAGCCTGCTGTCAGGTGGCTCTTCTGGGGCCAAGACCCCAGGACACCATCCTGCCCCCTACTCCCTAGGAAGGTCTCAGTGCCACCTTGCTCCAAGGCCTCTCCCTGTTTCCTCTCCCTCAAGGAAACTGTCCCCCAGGGGCAGCACTCCTTCCCTGAGGCTTCAGAATTTCTGTCTTTTGCTCTAGAAGAGAGTAGAAGTGAAGGCTCAGTTCAAATCTGCAAGGGGAGGATTGCTAGGTTAAAAATACTGGATGAACAATTAAATAAGAATTTTGGGTGAACAATGAAATCATTTTTTAGTAAGAGTGTCCCACAGATTGCATGGGACCAAGTTATCCTTTAAAAAAGTATTCACTGTTTATCTGCAATTCAATTTTAACTGAGGGTCCTGTGTTATAATTTGCAAAATCTGGCAGCCCAACAAAGTGATGGAGCTGGGATATTAACCCAGGCTTGCCTGGGCTTGTGGACTGCTTTCTCCTCTCTTGCAAAATCCCCACTGGTGTGGTTATGAGAGTTTAAAGGGAGCGGCTGAATGAAATAGGTTTTTAAGCCCTAGGCTGCTACATAAATGCTAGCAAAGGCAGAAATTTCGTTTGCCTTGATCCTCATCTGCACCCAGTGCCTAGAACTGTGTCTGATACACAGTTGGATAGCCATAACTACTTGTTTTAGTGAAAAATCACTGATACGACTTTCCTAAATAGGAGATATTTGGGAGATATTCCCAAAAAAGGAGATATAAAACCATTTCAAGGTCTCAAATCTTGGTACCACACCCCAAATATATCCTGCTGGTCCCTGAGGCTTGTCAGAAGGTACCCAGGAAGGGGCCCAGGTGAGACTGCACCTGATAGAGCCCTGCGCACAGATGTCTCAGTCAGTGCAAGCGCTATGCACATCCGTTAGTCCAGCCCCACCTGGGGGTGAGGTGTGCGCATGCGCAGTCCGGCCCCCCCACTTCGGCAGAGGAGCTCTGTCCTTCCAGACCCCACCCTGGAAGTGCATTGTGGGTACAGAGAAGGGTGATCTCAGGCCAGGTGGAGCTCCTGTTGTTGGACGCTTCTGTTGCAGCGGCTCCTTATGGCCTTTACGCCCAGGGGCCCTGAGGCCTCGTTTTTCGAGGTTTTGGACCGGCACAGGGCTTCTCTCCTGGCCGCTTTGAGGAGAGGCGGCGAGGAGCCCGCGGGCGGGGGGATGCGCTTGGCTTCCAGGTATACGGGCTCTTTCTGGGGCACAGACGGCTGGGAGTTAGGGAGCAAGAAGGTTCTGCCCAGCCAGGCTTGAGGTGCTCTGTGGAGAAATGCTGGGCCCCCTTCCCGTCTCCCCAATCTGGAGAGCAAGGCTGCCTCAGAATGTTGAGGCCACAGAGGCCTGTTTGGCCCACCAGCCCTGAACCCCAAGAAAGGCCCTTGTTTAGTGCCCCCTATTTCTTCTGTTAATTTATTCTCAATTCAAAAAGCCAGGTGCCAGCCACACTTACACCCCACCCCCACAGTAACCCCTCCCACCCCGTGTCTTCTAGAATGTTCCAGGAGCATCCCCACAGCTGGGGTCACAGGTTTCCTGAGATCTGGACAGTTTGAGGAGTTTAAGGCACAGTTTGGCTTGGTGTTTATTTTTTTTAAGTTGTGGAAATTTAGAAGTTTTCAAGCATTTTTTTTTTACGAAAAGGTGGGGGGAAATCAGTGTTGTAAGTTCTTAATAAGTGTGTTTTATCAAAATGAATGAGGCAGTCAACACATTTTAAGTGGTTTATAGTAAGACAATGGGATTTATGGACCTGAAAGGGAAGAAAACACACATTTCTTTAAATCAGTTAAAGCAGTTAGAGTTTAGCTGAGTGTGGTGCTGATAAAATCAATTACAGAGGTTCTCCAGCTGCCCAACCTGGAGTTAACTGCAGGAAATATGTTTACATTATTCACCACTTTCACTTAAAATGCTCTGTTGTTCCGCTTACTTGATCTGCTTTTCTAGTTTATCAGCAAGGTTTTTCACTTAAACAAATTACTGTCATTTAAGCCCAAACCAACTACCAAAAAAACCTTCAAACAAATTTACAAAATGTTTTAGTTTAAGGGAGTACTAGAAGAGGGTAAAAGAAGGGGGTGGCAGTCCCTGTTTAGGTTTCAGATGTAAATCTGATTGTTTTAAAGTTGGTCATAATATTACTGCAGCTTTTTTTCCAAACTAGAAAAATGAATAAGATACTTGAATCAGTTTTTGCTCCCCAAATTAGAAAATATTGAATGTTTTAAAAGTTATTTTCTGATACATGCATTTTCAATGAAAGCTGTGAAGTTTCTATGGAAATTAGAACACTACATTTTGTGCATTTTCTAGATTTAATATGATTTTCCTTCCTAGGCAATATTTTTATGGTGTTTATAACAGAATAACATTTTTTGAAGCTGATGGCTTGTGAAATTAAGAGTCAGCTGACAGAAAACTGGGCTAAGTCTTAATAATTTTCTGTGGTGTAGTAGTTGCCAAGCCCTTTTATGGTAATGATTAAACTTTTTTCTTTTTGTATCACTAAAATTCAAAAGGGCTGATTTATGACATGACATCAATTAGGGTAACACACTACAGTAAGAACTGTTTTTTGGAAATATTTTCACATTGCATTTGGGGAAATAAATTCAAAGCCAGTATTACATCAGTTAAAAGATTTATCAGTAGTATTTCAAGGCAATGAGTGTGTATTTAAAGTAGGTTGATCTGAAGATCAATGTATTTATATCAATACATTGTATCAATACATTTATATTAATGTATTTATAAATTGGTCATTAAAAGGGAGATATTACTTAAGTTGGTAATTGTTTGAGAAGTAAAATTACAAGCAAATGAAATTTCTTTGAAATTCACCACTACCAATACAATTGTTGTAATGTATTACTCATGTTAAAAGTTAATGTATTACTCATGTGGGAGAGAGTATTATTGACATGTATCATCTAGTCTTAAAAAACAACCAGTGAAACAAAAAATTAATATTCTGGAGAAATGTTACCTATTGTAAAGGTCTAATTTAAAATTAAGATTGAATCATTGTGTGTTTATTGTTTCAGTTCTGAGGTTCTTTCATCTATAGAAAAAATTATCCAAGACATAGTCACAAGCTTGGCAAGAAATGAAGCGCCTGCATTCACAATAGACAACAGATCAAGCTGGGAAAATATAAAGTGGGCGTTTTGCATTTTTAAATTTTTAAGTGCATTATCTAAGTCATTATTAGAATTTATGTGAGTTAGCGTTCTAGTTGGATTTAATTCTATTTGTTGCCTTTACCCTGCCAAAAAGGATTTAAGGAAGTTTATAAAATACATACCATACAGGCAGGTTATATAAACTAGAAGTAGGTGTTAAAGATAAGGCAAAGGGAAAACAATGCTAGGAACAAAAAAATGGAGCACCAAAAGAAGTTAGAATTCAAAATGCATATGATAAAGTCTTACAGTCCTGCTAAAAATAGGCGCCAGCCTTGGATCTAAGCTTTCTAGCACTCAAAGGGGAGAATATCACCATCAGAATTCTTATCTGTACTGCAGAGGCAAACCACTTGCTCAGGGGAGCTATAACCAGCCCTGATATTGAGACCAAAATAAATGTATCCTGAGCACAGAACACATTGCAATGGCTCATTCTCTTAGCAGATTTCCTGTGGAGTCATGTCCCCAAGAGGGGAAAATCAGCAAACAGCTTTATCAGAATCTTGGAATCTAGTTACATAGTTGGATTCTTTCAGGTCCTCAACCTGTAGACCCTTTTCACTAAACAATGAAAAACACTGCAAAATTAGTCCTCAGTAAGAGTTACAGGAAAAGAATGAAAGAAATCTTAAGGCTCTTAGTCATTCATTATTCTTTTATGATCAATATAATTAGTGAAACTGTAAACTTTTGAATCATATTTTGCAAGGTGGATTTCACCAAACCTAGAAGCAGCTGTTACCTGGCCTGTTTGCCTGGTGCCTTCTGCCATCTTTAGGGCAGGCTTGGCAGTTCAATTTAACAACCTAGTATAAACTTATTTCATTACTGTAACTTTCGGGGTAAATTAAATGAAATATTTCAAAACTTATTATTAAATTGAATAAAAGTATTAAATCAATAAGCAAAATGCTAATAAAATTGTGAAATAATTTATAATAGTCACGTACCCTGTCTTCCCAGGAAAGAAATACACACACATGCACACACACTATAATCAAAGGTGTTTAATTCATGTATTTTAAACACTCTTTTAGTGCCTCTGTATGTTGCCAAGATAATTACCTAATTACCACTTGGAATTCTCTAAGCTTATAAACGAGGTTATCCTAAAACTTCAGTGCTTACATTGGGAAGAAATGTGGATTTAAATGATGTTCAGAAGAGGAAATTAATCATATGTTGTTTGGTGTTCAGAAGTTAACTCTTTTTTTATTCTATTCCCTTGCTTTAAACAAAATGACAGGTTTGAAGATTCTGTGGGTCTTCACATGGTATCTCATTGTACCACAAGAAAAATCAAAAGTGATTCACCAAAATCAGTTAAAAATTTTGGTAAATTCATCTTTCTTAGCTTTTAGTGGTAAAATAAATAATTTTGATTACTCTCTGGGTTATAGTTGTTCTGAGCTAAATAATTTTTACTTGTTCATTAATAGGCCATCCTGTACTTGAAATAAATTTGTAGAATTCTGCATTGTCAATAACTGTGGAAGTAAAGTATTATTCCAAAATGAATGTTCAAGTATATGATTCAGTGGGAAAATATTCTTTCAATTTTGCTGTACATAGAACACTTAATTTTATCTAACTTGTAGACAGTTATCATTCTGTACTTAACACTTCTCTTTTGAAAAGATAATTTTTATAATGTTGTGCAAAGTAACTAGAGAGAGTTAATCCTTGATCACAGAATGTTTTGATTTTTGTAAGTGATAAGTAACTCACTTATTGCATCTTATTTTCCAGCACTAATTCTTAAAATATTTTCCATGATTTATAAATTAGTACAGAGCAATACTTATGCAACCAAAAGGTAAGTACATTGTTCTAATAAATTATTCTTTGAAATGCGTTGTGAGGTTAAGTGGGACTGACTTTCATTATATGTGTGGGATTGACTTTCATTATATGTTTTGAAAAGTTACATAAAACTAGTCTGTGGGTGATAAATTGTTTACATCCACTCAAAGCTTTTTTCAGTTCATATTCCAATATTTATCATATTCAGAGAAAATATGATTAATTAAAAAATATATTTTTAATATTTTCACAGAGACATTTATTACACTGACAGCCAACTCTTTGGTAACCAGACTGTTGTGGACAATATTATTAATGATATTTCCTGTATGCTAAAAGTGCCAAGGAGGAGTCTGCATATTGTAAGTAGCATTTAATAAAAGATACTTTAAAACAAAAAGTATGAAAATTATAGTAGAAGAATAAATGTAATCTGTGCCTTCTTTTCATATTTTTGATATTATATTTTTCTCACTATGAATTTGAATAATCTAGTCTCAGTGTATCCCCTTGGCTAAAGGAAGCAAAACTGATGAATTGTCAAATACTTTTCATTCCTAAACACTTACGTATTTTCTCCTTTATTTCTTAAATTTCAGTCTGATCCAAAACCCCTATATAATTTAGCAGGTGAACATGAGAAGGGACTTAGAAGCATAAAATGCACTGGGGAAAAAGGTTTCATGTATGACTATTACTTTTTTCAGCTGTCTACATCAAAAGGTTTAATTGCTGGCGATTTAAAGTACCTGGAGGAAGACGGCACCAAGGTGAACTGCACGCGTGCAACAGTAAGCATCATAATGTGTTCATGTGCTTCCATGCCATATCAAACTCATTTGTGTTTGAAACGCACTTTATTGACTGGCTTTGTTATGTAGTTCAGAGCTTAAGACTTTAAAATAAAATGAAAGGATGAATAGGTATATGCTTTAGGGGTTGTATATTACCCAGTTTCCAAATATGCCAGTTGTCAGATGTCATATTGAAATAAACAAACATACACATTCCTTTTTTAAATGCACTGTTTTTTGTTTTCAGGTAGAGTGTGACTTGACCATTTTAGCATGGCTATTTATGTGATGTTCATAAAATTTTCTGGTTCTGAAATTTGTAAGTTTGAGACTAAAGTGTTTGCTAGGCTTTAGTACATAGAAAGTCACAGAACTAGCACAGAAGTTTGGAAATGGTTAACTCACCATTTTGGAAAGAGGAGAATGACACCTATGAGAAGGAAGTCTTTCCTTCATCAGTTTCTGCTTTTTAAGTCACATATCTATAAAGTTTCCAAGAAATTTTCACCTCCTGGGAAGTAGTTTGGGTCGTGTGTCTGTTTTCTTATTGAAAAGTAAATCTGTATCCTACTGTTTTCTTACTGAAGCATAGACTTCTGATGACAGTGTATTTTTAAAAATGAAAATTAAAAAAATATAGGGCTTCCCCAGTGGCTTAGTGGTAAAGAATCCACCTGCAATACAGGAGACTCAGAGACACGGGTTCAATCCCCGGCTTGGGAAGATCCCCTGGAGGAGGAAATGGCAACCTACTCCAATATTCTTGCCTGGGAAATCCCATGGACAGAGGAGCCTGGCGGGCTACAGTCCACAGGGGTTGCAACTGATGCAACTAAACAACAACAAAAAGTGTTCTTGATAAATTTTTAAATGTTATTGTGTTTGTTTGCTTAGTCGCTTAGTCATGTCTGACTCTTCGCGACCCCATGGACTGTAGCCCACCAGACTCTTCTGTCCATGGCGATTCTCCAGACAAGAATGCTGAAGTGGATTGCCATGCCCTCCTCCAAGAAATCTTCCCAACCCAGGGATCGAACCCAGGTCTCCCACATTGCAAGTGGATTCTTTACCATCTGAGCCACCAGAGAAGCCCAAATATTGTTATACTTGCTGTTTATTTAAAATAAAAACTGTCTCCTCTTGTTAACTTAGGCTGTTGCTGTGCCATCTAATATTCAAGGAATTCAGAGTATCCTTTGAGTGAGAAAGCTATTTAAATTTACAGAATGTTCATTCATTTTTACTTTAATAAATCAAGCCTTCATAATGTGTAACCAGTAAGCCATACCCTGTATTGGTCAAGATGAACACATCATGCTCCCTTTTCTAGGATATTTTTAGGAGCTCACTACCTAGTAAGAAAGATATGTAAATACGGTGTGTGAATAGGTGGCGCTAGTGGTAAAGAATCTGACTGCCAATGCAGGAGAGGCAAGAGAAGCAGGTTCGATCCCTGGCTTGGGAAGATGCCCTGGAAGAGAATAGGTATCTGAAGTATGAAGGTAAAAACAAAAATTCTGTATCTGTAGCTACTTTTGAATTGATCGATATGGCATTGTTACTTATAATTAGTGGTTCAGTTGAAACACACATGCCTTAAATTTATCAGCCTTAACTTCACAGATTTAATTACAGATGCGAAATTTCTACTAATTGTAGAAAAAGATGCAACATTTCAGCGCCTCCTGGATGACAACTTTTGCAACAAAATGTCTCCATGCATCATGGTTACGGTATATTATCTGCTTTTACCTCAATTACCAGACTAATGTACTACTTTGGTGATCAGTAAGAGGGGTTTATGGCTTCCCAGATGGCTCAGTGGTAAAGAGTCTGCCTGCCAGTGCTGGAGACATGGGTTCTATCCCTGGGTCAGGAAGATCCCTTGGAGTAGGAAATGGCAACCTGTTCTAGTATTCTTGCCTGAGAAATCCCAAGGACAGAGGAGCCTGGCGGGCTACAGTCCAAAGAATTGCAGGGTCAGACACAACTGAAGCACATATACACACAAGAGTGGCTTATAACTTCATCTATGAGTTTGAACAGCATTCTCTTGTCACTGTGAAGCATCCTTTGGGATTATAGAACAAGAATTTCCAAGGTGTTTATTTAACCATCCTCAAATCTGACTGAAATCAAGGTGATGGTCCCGATTCTTAAACACCAGAGATTTTCTAATAAAAATGTAAGTTTACACAGGCTCTCAGTATCACCCTCAACACCATTCCCACAGGGGCTACTTGTCTTGACTATAATATGGTAACATGGGAACTTTGACAGGGTTGAATGAACAAGAGCCACTCCTTGTTCTTCCTCACACAGTTAGTATGCTGTTGAAAGAACAGCAAAGAACACAGAAGCGTATGTTGAGGTAATACACAGGGAACTACAGGCAATAATTAGCAAAGGGTAATGCAGGAGGTGTTCATAGAACTGGGGAGACCAGTGACATCCGCTGGCCTGGGGAAGAAGGAGGTGGCAGTACAGGAAGCCAGGGGTGTGGGTCAGTGAGATGATGGGAGAGCAACAGACACATCAGGTTCCCCCTCCTGTACCAGCCTTCCTCCACTCTTACAGATCTGCATAAAGACCTAGTTCTCTGAAGAAAAAAAAAAAAGCTCATCTACTTACAGTTCTCTTGGCTTATTAATAGTAAGTATGATGTTTGTGAGGTATGTTTGTGGAAGCAGTAGGAGAGCTGACCTGCCAAGGGAGCAGGATGTTGGGCAGCTGTTGGCATCTTGGAAGGCCTGGCCACCCCCAGGAGGCATCCTGATTTAGTGCAAAAATATCAAGTGTTAACAAAAGTGAGGAGGATTGGTGAGAAAGGAAATGACAAGGATTCGTGTGGTAGCATCATTAGTTAGATGGATAGGGAGATAACTGGATTCAGGAAGCCTGTCTGGAGGCTCTCAGGTGGCAGGTTGCCAGGGAAATGGTTAAAGAGAAAGGACTTAAGCAAAGGACATTTCCAAGGCAAGTTTAAAAGGACGTGATGACCATGGGGTGAGAGGAATGAGTCAAAATGACTCTAGTGTGTGGAGCTTTACCACGATGTCCCCGTGGATGCTATAGAACAAGTGGCAGGGAGGCTTGGTTCTTCATAGAAAAAAGATGTTGAATGTAGTCTTAGAAATAAAAATTTGAGATGCTAACAGGAGATCCTAGTGGCATGTGCCCAGTTTGAAGAGAGGGGAGAACAGTTGTGACAGAAAATGTACACTGAGACCTCACCAGTAACAAAGGCCATACCTGAACCCCTGAAGTGATCGCTCAATGGCGTTGTCCTGTGGTTCACTTTTGGTGGAGTCCTCCTGCTCTTCCACACCTTCCTGGTGAGAGTGCATGCTTGCTGGACCGATCAGAAGACAAGCTGTTACAGACAAACCAGCAGTGGCCCAGGCCTCCGTTTCAGCCCTTGGAGTTTGAATCACAGCTGGTACTAGTGCACTGGAGATGCACATAAAGCTCAGCTCTTGGTCACATTTCTCTTTTTACCTTGTCTTTCCTCTTGAATGCTGCCTTCTAGTCTTTGTCTACCTACATGTTGGTGCTGTCATGGCAGCCGTTGATAATTGCTGTTGTTACTATGGTGAAACACCCACTAGTAGCTGGCCTGTAGTAGCTGCCCCTGCAGAGGGGAGCTTAGAGTCGAGGGCTGGGCTAGGAAGGAATATTTGGTACTGTCTGACTCCTCTACCACGTATATGGGTTATCTCTCCCAAAGGAAACAATTAAAATACACTACCATTCACTATGTATTCGTGATACACCAGGAACTCTGCTAGGCACTTTACGTAATAAGGGTTCACATTTACTGCTGTTTTCTACTTTGTTCAGTCACTCAGTTGTGTCTAACTCTTTCGGATCCCATGAACTGCAGCACACCAGCTCCCTCTCCTTCACCATCTCTTGGAGCTTATTCAAACTCATGTCCGTTGAGTCAGTGAAGCCATCCAACCATCTTATCCTCTGTTGCCCCCTTCTCTTCATGCCCTCATATCAACTTGTAAAGTCTCTCCAGCCTTATGAGATAGGTATTATTATCATCCCCATTTTAACAATAGAACACTGGGACTCAGGAAGGTATTTTACCACAATCTCAAGGCTGGTCAAAACTAGGACTTGGAGAGGGACTCCCCTGGTGGTCCAGTGGTTAAGAATCTGCAATGCAGGGGATGTGGGTTCAATCCCAGGTCGTGGAACTAAGATCCCACACTCCACAGGGCAACAAAGCCTAAGTGCCACAACAAAAGATCCTGTGTGCTGCAACTAAGACCAGACATAGCCAAATAAGTAAATTAAATAAATACATATTAAAAAAAAAAAAAACTTGAGCCACCAGGGAAGCCATAGTACTGGGATTAAGATAGTTCAACTCCACATTGCTACAGTGCCATAACTCTGTGTGGTAGGCATATTTAGCCCAGTTTTATAAATAAAGCCACAGCCTAAAGAGACTAGGAAACCCACTAGTGATTGGTGGAGAGGGAATTCAGACGCAGGGCTATCCCATCAAAAGCCCGTTCTCACCTCTACTTGCTTCCTCCCTGTTCCACATTTCATTTGGTTTCCTGTTCTCTCTTTTAACAGTATTGTAATGCTCTTCAAATTATTTTTCTACATAATTATTGTTTTAATCATGTCATAATACTATTCTACTGTTTGGTTTTATTAAATCCTGAGTTTAAACCAGATACTTTTAAATGCTTTATAATTATTAAATAACTTAGTTCCTGTAATAATAGCAGAAGGTGTTATTACAAAGCCCCAGACCTCAGAGAGTTTTCATGACTGTTAAGATCCATGCTGCTAAGAAGTGGCAGAGCCAGGCGCCTCTGCAGGCAGTCGGCTCTGAAGCCGATGCATGTCACCACTGTGCGATGCTGCCTATTGTTAGATCTTTTGGATATTTACTGTGGTTTCTGTCCTTTTAAGTAACACTGCAGTGGACATCTTTATGTATGTCACATTTTTTATTATTTTTGTTTCTGCTAAAATATTTTCCTAGGCCTGGGATAATTAAGTCAAAGTTATGAAGATATTTATGTCAATAATAAAATAAGGATACAGTGTCATCAGTTTCATTCTACTGAAATTAAAATGCATGATTTCAATCCTTGCTTTTAGGGAAAGGGGGTACCTGATGTGAACACAAGACTTCTAATCAAGAAGTTGTGGGATACATTTCACATTCCTGTTTTCACTCTGGTAGATGCTGATCCACATGGTAATTTATTGTTAGACTATTTGAAATAGTCATAATCAAATCATATTTATAGCTTGTGTTTTTCTGCTCATAGAACACTTTCATAAAATACTTTAAAAGAATATGATTATTAGATTTAAATGAATGACTAATCATTTGGGATATTTATTGTTTTTTACTGTATTAAACTGAACCATAAATTTTCCACTGGTATTGTTCACAAAAATAAAAACTGCAGATGTTAGATATAATTATCTAACTATAATATGCAAGGAGACAAATTTCAAAGTTAACTTTCTTTTAACAGGCATAGAGATAATGTGTATCTATAAGTATGGATCTATGGTAAGTATAGAAAAATATTTTTCCTTTTCCACTATTGAGATAGTTTATATTATTCACTGGAGTGATTTCTGCATTTACTTATCAGCCCCTAGTAAGCTGAGGGCCCCCAAAAGGTACCAGGGAAGCTACTGTCCTAGTCTAGGGCCGCTCTGTTTCGGAGTCTGTGATTCCAGCTTCCAGCATAACCAGTGTGACTCCAGATGACAGAGTGGGATTACCTTCGGGCAAGAGGCCTTAATTATCCTCCACTCTCCTGGCCTGCTGAAGTAATGGCAAGCCCTCCGCATAGCAACACTGATTACCAATTATACCCTGAAAAGCATATATAGTCTTGAATTCTGACTTTTCCAATTCCAACCATCAGGAGAAATAAAAAGACCACCAAACTTTACCACTAGGGACGGCAACTGCTACACATCAGTGGTTCTCAAAACGTGGTCCTGGGAAGCTGTTAGAAATGCAATTCTCAGTCCCCATGCAGACCTCCTGAGTCTGGAATTCTAAGGGTGGGCCCTCCAAGTGATCCTGACTCATGGTGAAGTTTGGGAATCACTGGTATACACTTTGTGTGTCCCTGGAAGAGTCGGACACGACTGAGCGACTTCACTTTTCACTTTTATGCATTGGAGAAGGAAATGGCAACCCACTCCAGTGTTCTTGCCTGGAGAACCCCAGGGACGGCGGAGCCTGGTGGGCAGTGACTTAGCAGTAGCAGATGTATATGTTTATAGCAGAAGAAAAGGATGGTGGAGCAAGGGATTAAGGTGTGGAATCACAAACGACAATAAATTTGGGTCAGAGAGGGTCATTTGTACTTTCACGTTATAGAAAATCAACACAGAAATAGTATAGAGCAGTTTTAAAACCTCCACTGAAAGTCCAGTTTAACTAAGCTCTTGGTGATTTTCTTACTTCTGTGGCCTCTGGGAGTGTGAAGTCTTCAGTAAGAGTCCTTAATAAGTTGAAAAAAAATTGCTGCAAAAACAAGTATGCTAGTTCTCTGCAAAAGGTTTAGCTAATATACTTCTGCTCTTTATTTTAGGCTATGTCTTTCGAAGCCCATAATCTCACAGTTCCAGCTATTAGATGGCTTGGTCTCCTCCCTTCTGATATCAAAAGGTTAGACAGTTAGCAGAATGAGGGTATTTAAAATGATGACTCACTGTAACATGTAGCACTCAGCCTGAAGAGTCACTACCAGGAGAAGTGCTTACTGTTTTTTACTTATGTTGTTCATGATAACTCAGAATTATATCATTATAAATTTATCGATGTTTCTGTTTCAACTACTAAAACACTTAAATATATTTGGTTAATTGAGCCTTTAGAAGACATTTTTTTGTTTTACCCTTATGGTTAAAGTCTTTAATAATTTCTTTATACTTAGAAAGTATTAAGACATTGAATCTAAATAGTAATCATTGACAACACCATTTGCCATCTGAATTGATTTTATCATAGGTTCTTAATTTCATTTAAAAATCTCATTTTAAGATTACTTAAAGTTGGGGGATCCACATTTTGTCAGTTTTAAGATATATGTGTTCGTTATAGAAAAAATATCATTAAGTAACAATATAAAAGTCACCTATAGATAAACAGTTCTGCCCTTGTAGATTATTTGCTGTGCGTTGCCATAATTTCTTCCAAAAGAATTTGGAAGAGCTTGATTTTGAAATCTTTTCTCCCACAACACAATGTAATTGCACTTCCTTATCAATAAATATATCCCTATGATTTTATTTGAATGTCTTTTTCCACTTGGTTTCAATTCTGAGTGTGTCTATTTGGTCAGTCCCTTGTAATTGGACATTTGGATGGGTTCCAAATCTCTGTTTTGAAAGATAGTCCTCTGACTGACCCTCTTGTGACTGAATCTTTGCCTGTATCCTTAATTAGTCCCATAGGCTGAATTCCCGGAATTGCTGGGTCAAAGGGTATGCACATTTTTAAGGCTTCAGCTGCCCTCTGGATAGGTTAATTATTTTGTCTTCCCTGGAGAGTAAGAGCCCACCTGCCCCTCAGCATAAGACATTATCACTTTATTCATCTCTGCTAATGTGATATTTTAAGATATTTTATTGTTTTAATTGGCTAGTGAGAGGTGAGAGTGAAATTAAACATATTTGGATTTCTTCAAGCAGTGAGCAAACCTTGGTTAAAGGCGCTTATTTTCTAAAAATGGAATGATCGCTGCTTCTTACAAAATGAGGGCACAAGAGAAAACATTCAGGTTTTGACTTTTGAATGTTTATGCTGTAGTGAATCAAAGTTTTGTTTAGTGTATACATCATGGTCAAAATCCGTCGGGGGTGATCTATTTGTATGAAGATCATTTCTAATGCAAGTTTAGGACAGAGAATCTGATTAAGGCGGAAAACGAAGAAACTCTAGGTGTATCTCATAAATTCCACCAGTGCACTCAAAATAAATGTACTCTAAATAAATGTACAATCAAAGAAAAAACAGCATGATAGCTACACAAACATGGCTTCAAGGGAAATCCTCTAGGTCTCTCTTTCAATCAAATTGTCACCCTATCCAGGAGCTGCCAGTGGCAAATAGTCATTATTGTGGGGACATTGAGAAAGACTGTTTGAAACTAGAGCTCTGCTGGGAAATCCAGGATTTGTGACTTCAAAAAGCAATTCACAGCATAAATCCTGGACCTCTCACGTTGTATTTTTAAAACACATACCAAGATAAAATTACAATCCACTTTTTAAAAATTTGAAACAAGATAGATGTGTATACGTATGTCTGTGTGCACGCATGAGTGCATAAGTGAAAACTGATAGACTAACTTCCTTGGCCCAGAAAATTCCCCTTGAATTACAAAGAATTAAGGATTCAGTGGGACCTGAAATCCCACAGTGGATCTTGCTGCTGGCCACACACACGCTGGCACTCACCGCTCTAAGACTGCGGCGCTCTGGGGGCAGCCTTGGTGTTGAGACACATGGTGTTAGTGCTCCCGGCGTTTGTTTTATAACCCATGTCTATCTTCCTGTCATCGTCCTGTGAGCGTGGCATGAAAGAAAACAACTTGAAACAGACTTCCACTATGATCTTAAATACTTGCTAGTCAAAGACAAACCAGATTCCCTCAAACTCCACATTTAAAAGTGAACCTGTACTGATTTTTTCATCTGTTATTTCTGAGTCTTTTGAAATAGCACGATAAATAAAAATGAAATGTATGTGACCTTAAAGTTACAGGAGCACTTTGTTTTTACTGATTGTTTTTTCACCTATTTTTTCCCCCCAGATTAAATATACCCAAAGGTACTTTAATTCCACTGACAAAACGGGACCAGATGAAACTTGACAGCATCCTAAAGAGACCTTATATTACTTGCCAGCCATTTTGGAGAAAAGAAGTATGTTTCTTTTTAAAATGCAAATGTCATGTTTTATTGCTTTCTACTTTTAGCAGTGGCTGCTGCTGCTGCTAAGTTGCTTTAGTCGTGTCCAACTCTATTCGACCCCATAGATGGCAGCCCACCAGGCGTCCCCGTCCCTGGGATTCTCCAGGCAAGAACACTGGAGTGGCTATTTGCATCATATTTTGAAGCTATTCTTCTTGAATTTTTATATAACTAGCAACTGCTATGTGCATTGTTTGGCAGTAAATTGTTGCTGAAACATTGAATTGTGAATGCTAATAGGTAAGATTAGCTGGGTGGAGTTGACCTAATTTATTCTCATCATAGTTAAATACCCATTGTCTACGGTTCTGTTGTAGTTTGTGAGGAAAAAAAGGAGAGAAGGAAATTATAAAGATGCCAGACCATTCCTAACTACTGAAGGAATCCATACTAATATTTTTAGCTGTAGCAGCTCTAGAATATTCTGGCTGACCTAAAGTTTATTGCCCGTGGTTTTGGAGCCTAAAACAAATCTAGATTTACCAGTTTGAGTTGACAGAACTGTAGCAAAGACTCTAGTATGACTGTAGTTTACTTTTATTGACAGATGGAAATAATGGCAGACTCTAAAATGAAGGCAGAAATTCAAGCTTTGACCTTCCTATCATCAGACTATCTTTCCAGAGTGTACTTACCTAACAAATTAAAATTTGGTGGGTGGATATAAAAATATGTCAGAATATATCTTCTGATCACAAAAGGCTTTTCATTAGTTTTGTTTTCAGCAGTAGATACTGTTATGCAAAGAACAAATGTTCTTCATTTTATAGAGGTAAAATATAATTTTTCGTAATTGTATTTTTTTGTCAAAAAATGCTATACTCTAATTTTCTTAAGAAGGCTTTATCATTCTCTTAAGAGATTAATTTCTATCCTATGTTCTAAATTAAATCATAGAAGAATGTATGTTATTTTGACTTTTAAATTTTGTTTAAAAAAATGTCTAACACCTGTCATCAAAGTCTGCAGAAATGCTTTATTTACTTTCTACAGTACAAGTAATGTTAAGGCATGAAGTATCCTATAGTAACAAAAGTGAAGAAGTGAAGTGAAAGTCATTCAGTCGTGTCTGAGTCTGCAACCCCATGGACTATGCAGAATACTGGAGTGGGTAGCCATTCCCTTCTTCACGGGATCTTCCCAACCCAGGGATCGGCCCCAGGTCTCTCGCATGGCAGGAGGTTTCCTTACCATCTGAGCCACCAGGGAAGCCCCAGTAACAAAAGTAATAGTAACCTAAATTTGAAAGGTTGCAAATTAATGAAAGTATCAAGCAATTTCTTCTTGGTTACATTTTCCTTTGCCTTCATAGTGTAGGGGTCATGCCTCAGTCATTCACTGTGAAAGTAGTGGTAATGTTCATTATGAATAAATACTGGGTTGATGTAGTCCTCAGTGCTTTGATTTGATTTTGAGCATACTTCTCATTAATAATATACTTATTTGAAATATTTCCCCAGGGTTTTATCAGTTCTCACCCAAATTCAAGTCACTTGAATTCTTCTCTAGCCTAGGTTTATAAACAAAGAACTTGTTCAGCTTTAAGATTTACAGAAGCCTCAAATTTAATAAGGCCTATCCATGAGAAACGCTGGACTGGAAGAAACACAAGCTAGAATCAAGATTGCTGGGAGAAATATCAATAACCTCAGATATGCAGATGACACCACCCTTATGGCAGAAAGTGAAGAGGAACTAAAAAGCCTCTTGATGAAAGTGAAAGTGGAGAGTGAAAAAGTTGGCTTAAAGCTCAACATTCAGAACACAAAGATCATGGCATCTGGTCCCATCACTTCATGGGAAATAGATGGGGAAACAGTGGAAACAGTATCAGACTTTATTTTTTGGGGCTCCAAAATCACTGCAGATGGTGACTGCAGCCATGAAGTTAAAAGATGCTTACTCCTTGGAAGGAAAGTTATGACCAACCTAGTTAGCATATTCAAAAGCAGAGACATTACTTTGCCAACAAAGGTCTGTCTAGTCAAGGCTATGGTTTTTCCAGTGGTCATGTATGGATGTGAGAATTGGACTGTGAAGAAGGCTGGGTGCCAAAGAATTGATGCTTTTGAACTGTGGTGTTGGAGAAGACTCTTGAGAGTCCCTTGGACTGCAAGGAGATCCAACCAGTCCATTCTGAAGGAGATCAGCCCTGGGATTTCTTTGGAAGGAATGATGCTAAAGCTGAAACTCCAGTACTTTGGCCACCTCATGTGAAGAGTTGACTCATTGGAAAAGACTCTGATGCTGGGAGGGATTGGGGGCAGGAGGAGAAGGGGATGACAGAGGATGAGATGGCTGGATGGCATCACTGACTCGATGGACGTGAGTCTGAGTGAACTCCGGGAGTTGGTGATGGACAGGGAGGCCTGGTGTGCTGCGATTAATGGGGTCACAAAGAGTCGGATACGACTGAGCGACTGAACTGAACTGGTAACAGTAAAGGTGTGATCTTTTCCTCTCGTAAACCTATCTTAATTTTCCAGAGATGAGTTTTATGATTTTATTCTGTATTTTCAACAAACTTAACTGCACTGAAAACTTTCTTGTAATTGTAGGCAAGAATATGTATTTACAGGAGAAGTAAAGAAAGTTGGGTTAATTTTTATCACGATAAATATGAACAGAATATACCTTTGAGAACTTACATGTGCCAATCACTGCTTACATATTATCTTACTTAACTCTCCCAAGAGCCTTGTCAGGGCAGTAGTTAGACTCACAGTTTACAGGTGAGAACACGGAGGCTGTTGCTTGTCTAAAGCCCCAGCCAGATGTAGCAGAAGGGGACAGTGACACCATCTACTTCCAGGGCAGGACCAGGTATCAAATATTTGGGGTCCAGTGAAGAAGGTAAGTGTAGGGTCCTTTGTTTCAGAGTTATTAAGAATTTCAAGATGATAGCAGCAGAGACTTAAACCAAGCACGGGGCCCTTCTCAGCATAAGACCCTGTGTGACTGCACCGGTGGCACAGCCATTAAGCCAACCCTACTCAAGATTGAGTAAATAAGGTCAAATACAATAATGAAAGAAAATACTTGTATAGCACTTATTATGTTGCCAGGTATTTTTCTAGGTGCTTTACCAGCATTAACTAATTTCATGTTCACAGAAACCCTATGGGCAAGTACCTTTCCTATCTCCATTTTCAGATGAGGCATCAAGTGTGCAGGGAGGTTAAGTAACTTTCCCAAGGTCACATAACTACAGAGCGGTGGAGCTGGGACTTACTCCCAGGGAGTCTGACTCCATAGTTCACGCTTTAATCATGGTGCTGGTGCTTGTTAAGTGTGTCATGTGTGGCCAGGCATGCACACTGCCCAGTAAGGGTCTCTGATATCAAGCCTGTTACGTTATGTTCTCTAGTCACATCAGAACCAGATATTTCCTCTTGAGTATATTTTGGTATATCGTTAATGTGACTTACTTGTGAGACTATTGCAAATTCTAAAAGACATGTTATAAATTGCAAGTTTTTCTTTGAATGTATACAACACTTCCTCCCTTAACATCTAATAATCATTGAATTTTGACAAGGTTTGTAAAAGAGAAAAATACCAACTTAGAAATATGTGGTTAAGCCACAGAAAGTCTGGATTAGGGTATACTGTCAAAATGAGGAGAAATAAAAAAAATCTACCATAGTCATTAAAATCTGAAAATAGATTTGAAAAAGGTTTGCAGATACATTCACTCTGGATAATTAAATTCCTTTCAAGTTTATGTTAGAAATTTATGTAAACTAATTTTCATTTATTTTGGGAAACGAAAATGGGAGGAGAGAAGAGAGCAAAATACACTGCAGTTGGGCTTAGCTCCCTGTCTTTATTAGATACAGATGAAAAGTTAACGTTAGTAGCTGTTTGGGACCCAGCTAGAATTCTAAGTCTTAAGATTTGTTTCTAAAAAGGATTACTGTAAAATAGGCAGCTGTTTAAAATGGCAACTGACAACAGACATCCTCTCTACATCTGTATTTATTTTTAATATTTTCATAATTTTAATCAAGAAACATTTGGGTTGGAATCTGTTTATAATTAAAGTGAATAAAAACTGGTGCAACAGAAAGATGTTCAGAGAATCTTGGTTTTTCCTTAAGGGCTCATAATCACCCTTGTAAAATAAAAGCTCTCATAATATCCCCAGGTTTCTGGGAAATTTAACTGTCATCATTGATGATGCTAATTGGTTTCAGAAGTCATGATTTCATGGGAAAATAAACCCATTTTGCACTTTCTACAAAACAGGCAAAAAAACACTCTGGGATTTCCATGACTTCCCTGAGTGTCTCATTTGGACTGTTTGATGTAAATACCTCTTCAGTGATGCTGAAAAGAAGAGATGCTATCAAAGCTAAGCCACAAGTACATAGATGTTAAAAAATATTTTCAGCGGGATGTTTTTGTAGTAAACTATTGAGAAACATTACTTCTGTTTGGACTTCAGTTCATCAAGAAAACAATCTTGTAAAAAGAAGTCAAGGTCTCCCTCTGCTGGCAGAAGCTCTATAGTTATCTCAAATTCTTCCACTATTTTGGGTGGATATTTCTTTGTAATATTTTCAAGCCATTGTTTTCAGGAATAGGGTCAAAGAGTCTGAGACACAAGAGGTTGTGAAAACCGTGAGGCTTTCTTTGTGAGATCGAGTACTTCTACACAGGAACCAATTTTGTATCATCAGCTTTCAGTTCAGTTCAGTCGCTCAGTCACGTCCGATTCTTTGTAACCCCATGAATCGCAGCACACCAGGCCTCCCTGTCCATCACCAACTCCCAGAGTTCACTCAAACTCATGTCCATCAGGTTGGTGATGCCATCCAGCCATCTCATCCTCTGTCGTTCCCTTCTCCTCCTGCCCCCAATCCCTCCCAGCATCAGAGTCTTTTCCAATGAGTCAACTCTTCACATGAGGTGGCCAAGTATTGGAGTTTCAGCTTCAGCATCAGCGCTTCCAGTGAACACCCAGGACTGATCTCCTTTAGGATGGACTGGTTGGATCTCCTTGCAGTCCAAGGGACTCTCAAGAGTCTTCTCCAACACCACAGTTCAAAAGCATCAATTCTTCGGCACTCAGCTTTCTTCACTGTCCAACTCTCACATCCATACATGACCACTGGAAAAACCATAGCCTTGACTAGACGGACCTTTGTTGGCAAAGTAATGTCTCTGCTTTTGAATATGCTAACTAGGTTGGTCATAACTTTTCTTCCAAGGAGTAAGCATCTTTTAATTTCATGGCTGCAGTCACCATCTGCAGTGATTTTGGAGCTCAAAAAAATAAAGTCAGCCACTGTTTCCCCATCTATTTCCCATGAAGTGATGGGACCAGATGCCATGATCTTCGTGTTCTGAATGTTGAGCTTCAAGCCAACTTTTTCACTCTCCACTTTCACTTTCATCAAGAGGCTTTTTAGTTCCTCTTCACTTTCTGCCATAAGGGTGGTGTCATCTGCATATCTGAGGTTATTGATATTTCTCCCGGCAGTCTTGATTCCAGCTTGTGCTTCTTCCAGCCCAGCGTTTCTCATGATGTACTCTGCGTAGAAGTTAAATAAGCAGGGTGACAATATACAGCCTTGACATACTCCTTTTCCTATTTGGAACCAGTCTGTTGTTCCATATACCATTCTAACCATTGCTTCCTGACCTGCATATAGGTTTCTCAAGAGGCAGGTCAGGTGGTCTGGTATTCCCATCTCTTTCAGAATTTTCCAGAGTTTATTGTGACACACACAAAGGCTTTGGCATAGTCAATAAAGCAGAAATAGATGTTTTTCTGGAACTCTCTTGCTTTTTAGATGCCCCAGTTCCTTGTAAAGCTATACTTAATGTGTGCTTCATTGCAACCAAGCTATTTACAAAAACCTAAGACAACATATTAGGACTTTTAAAATAGAAGAATTAAAGATCACTTCAAATGAAAAGAAATTGATACTAAAATTACAAATATATTCAGTCTCTACTCACCTAAAAACGGAATATAAACTGTATGTGTGTGTGTGCTAAGTTGCTTCAGTCATCTCCAACTCTTTGCAACCCCGTGGACTGTAGCCTGTTAGGCTCCTCTGACCATGGGATTCTCCAGGCAAGAATAATGAAGTGGGTTGTCATGCCCTCCTCCAGGGGGTCTTCTCAACCCAGGGACCGAACCCGCAACTCTCTATGTCACATTGGCAGGCAGGTTCTTTACCATTAGCACCACCTGGGAAGCTCTATAGTCATTCATAAATATCCCCTTGTGTTAAAACTGCAGAAGGACTTACTAATGTGAATAATAGCCATGACCAAAGCTGAATTTTAATTACTTTTTTTCATAATTTCACCTTTATTTTATGGCTCAATAATCATACCGCCTGATATAGATGGTTTTGATCCCTCTTCCTGTTTCTGAGGGGAAAAGTTAGGTGACACCACAGCCTGTCTTCCATCTGTAAAGTCATATTTTGAGGGCCAGGATGCTTGCATCCCAGTTCCACTTCTACTCACTGCCTTTGTAACTGGGAGAAGTTACAATCTGGCCTTTGTTTCATTGACTGTAAAATGGGGATAACAGTAATAATAGCTATTCTGTAGTGTAACTGTTAGGGCAAGTGTGGGTTTGAATAACACCCTTGGAATGTTATTGCTATATTTGGTACACAGGCTGCTACTATTGTTCCACTGATCAGATCAGATCAGATCAGTCGCTCAGTCATGTCCGACTCTTTGCGACCCCATGTATCGCAGCACGCCAGGCCTCCCTGTCCATCACCAACTCCTGGAGTTCACTGAGACTCACATCCATCAAGTCAGTAATGCCATCCAGCCATCTCATCCTCTGTCGTCCCCTTCTCCTCCTGCCCCCAATCCCTCCCAGCATCAGAGTCTTTTCCAATGAGTCAACTCTTCGCATGAGGTGGCCAAAGTACTGGAGTTTCAGCTTTAGCATCATTCCTTCCAAAGAAATCCCACGGATAGGGTATGCAAAAGCAGCTTGTCAATTACATATTCCTAAACAGCAGAAAGTTTTTTTTAAAGTATGCTGAATAACCAGTATTATACAAGAATCTGTATATAATAGAGGCTTCTGGAAGATTCCTTGGACGTGGAGAATATAATTCAACACACATTAAACCTCAAAATATGTAAGACTGTGCTCGGTGCTATATATGTGGGCGTAAAACACAAAGTTTAAAATCTAGGAAGCTAGACAAGGCAAATACACCCATGATCGTGTGAGACAGAATATGATAAGTACTGAGAGGACTTTGAAAGATGAAAGGAGAGATGGTATGAGATGATTCATGTAGGAAAGAATGAGGAAAGGTGTCACTGAGGAGGGAGTACTTGTCAGAGATGATTCTAAGGTTTTGCTGGTTGGGAGAGTTAGGTACAGGACCTACTTAAACTGGCTCTGTCGCTTAACTGCTGTTTGATGTCTGACTAGTCACATTACCTCTCTCAGCCTCCTTTTCTTTTTCTATAAAATGGAGACAGCTACCCTATAGGGCTGCTCTGGAAATTACAGGAGATGGAGCAGCCAGATAATAAACAGCAGCCAGACAATAAACGAGCTATTAGCATTTAGACTAGAGTTCTTTAACTCTGGCTGCATTTTAGAATCACTGAGAGCTTTTAAAAAATATTAATTCCCTCTGTTCCACCCCAAACCAACTAAATCAGAATCTTCAAGAGTGAGGCCCAGGCATCAGTTATTTTTTAAACAGTTTCCCCAAGTGATTTCTAAACATACAGATTCTTGGTGCTCAACTGTGGTCCGTTTGGCGACTTCAGCTGGGAGTTTGCTAAAACTCTAGGTTCTTAGACCGACACTGGACCTTCTGAATCTTCATGCTATAACTAGGTCCCCCAGATTCCCACCCCCCTGGAAAGTCTCCCCGCTTCAGACGTCAAGGTTTTTGGTACGCAGCCCACACTGAGTAGAAAAGGAGAAGGTTCAGTGTGTGTACCACAACCCCCCCTTTTTTTCCTTTAGATATTCATAAAGGGGGAGGGGGAAGGCAGCTGATATATTCAGAATTGGCATATGTGCGCCACAACAGTCCCTTAATATTACTATGGAACCTTACACTTAACAGAAGACCTTCACTCGTGTTACTTCTCTTGAGCCTAGCTAAGAATAGTCCTGGAAGTTAGGCATCATTGTCCTCATTTTACAGCTATAAACTGAGGTCATAGAGCCCAGATGGCTCAAGATACCATACTCGTAAATAGGGAGGCCACGGTAGGGACCCAGGCAGCAAACCACCAGCTATTCGAAGGATGGGCTTGAACGTGAATTGGCGGCAATCAGAATTTTGCTACAGTAAATTCACAAGAGAAGATTCTAACTACCTTTCTCCTGCCGGGACCGCGGAATTATTAGAGCGGTCGCTCGGCAACTGCGACGGACACCAACTTTCGACCAATCCGCAAACTGCTGGCGCAAGGACTTCTAGGACCGATAGTGCTTCTGCGCATGTGCCATTGCCTTGAGGGCGGAGAAGCCTTTTCTTTCCTTCCCTGACTTCCGGACGCCAAAGGAAGTGGCTCAGGGACGCATGCGTAATGTCTCCGCGGTAATTAAGGCAATTTCCTCGGCCGGCGTGAGGGGACCCCAGTCCCTCGGGGTTAGCGTTCCTGTCACCTGGCCTTTGTCTCCTCCGCGCCCGAGCGGGGTCGCAGGCTCTCGAGCTCCTCCCGCTTCCCATCGCCGGCTTCCCTCCGCTGCGCGACTCTCAGGTAGGCCCCGTGCGGATTCCCCTTGTTCCCCGCCGCCATGGCGCTGCTGAGGCCGGGTCCCCGGGGGAGTGCGTCCCGCCGCGAGATGCTGGAGCGCGAGCCGGACCGTTGGCGAGCTTCCTGAGTGGCCCCTGGGAGGGACGTCGGAGTTGCAAGGGTGCCTTAAGATCACCGCTAGTCTGACCCCCTCGTTTTTGTGGGGAAACTGAGGCACCGAGAAAGGGCAGAGTCGATGGCAGCCCCTATCGCCTCTGCCCTTCCTGGTTACACGTCTGGTTTCTCCTCAGACGCAAGCGGCCGCCTCGGAGACCTTCCCTGACCATTCTTGGTAGTCTCTCCCAGGGTAACGTGCTTGAGCTCCTTTGTTACACTTATCGCTGTCTGCAGTTAACTCTGTTTCTGCTTTCCTCCGCCAAGTGTTTTATTATATCCGTGTGCACACACTCCGCCCAGGCAAGCATCTGTGACACGCCAGGCGCTGTGCTGCGGGCCAGGTGTGTTTTAGGGGAGCTTCCAGACAGCTCTGGGCCGTTAGGAGCTGGCAGTCTCCTGGGGAGGGGGCTGGTTGCAGACAAGTCCCGGATGGGGATCGGTGCTGTGAAGAAAAGGGGCTAGTGATGGAGGATCAGGTGTTATACCTTCGGAAAGCAAGGAAGCCTCTGAGGAGAGGAGGTGACTTTAAAAAAAAGATGCTCCAAGAGTTTCACTGAACGTCACTTACACACTGTAACCTATTTAAAGTGCACATTTTGATGAGTTTGGAAAGTTTAATACAGTCGTGTAAGCATCATCACGGTGCAGTTTAGACCATTTCCATCACCCCCAAAAGTTCACAAGAGGAGCTGCCTTTTGAAGTGGGACCTGAAAATTGGCACTGAGAAAGCTGGGGATTTGGGAACGTATCTGAGTTTCCTGGGCTTCAAGAAAAATAATGAAATGTAGACATACTAGGTCTGAGCGCATTAATAATCTCAAAAAGCGACTCCCTCCATCGGGGGAGGCCTCGTCACCCCAGGTTACAGGAACAGCTGGTAGGAATGCTTCAAACTGGGAGGCGCTTGTTGTGTTCACAGGCAGAAAGGAAAACCTCAGAGCTGGGGTGCTCAAGGAGGGAGTGAGAGACTGGGTAGACTAGAGATGAACACCTGCCTTCTGAACTTGTTGTGGGTTCCCAGTGTCCTGCACAACATACGGTCCGCAGAGGCTGATTAATGCTCCATGGTTGAGGAGAAGGAAGGAACAGAGGTTTCGGGCACTATGTGTGCAGCTTCACTTCAAGTGGATCTTAGTGTCTATTTTTGTAGATGAGAAAGTGTTAGTTGCTCAGTCGTGTCCAACTCTTTGCAACCCCGTGGACTGTAGCCCCACAGGCTCTTTTGTCCGTGAGATATTCCAGGCAAGAATACTTCAATGGGTTGCCATGCCCTCCTCCAGGGTATCTTCCTGACCTGTGGATTGAACCCTGTCTCCTGCATTGCAGGCAGATTCTTTACTGTCTGAGCCAGTGGGGCTAAATAATTTGCCCGAAATCATATATTTAGTTCCTGGGCTTGATTGCAGAACCTTTGTCATTCCTTTGCTCATACAGTTAGCTGTTGTTCCAAATTCATCTCAATCATTTGAGTCAGATGGGGTCAGCAAGTGCCACATCCTTGCAGAGAGTCACTTTTTGAGATATTAATGTACTCATAGACCTAGTATGTGTACACTTATTTTTCTTGAAGCTCAGGAAACTCAGATATCTTCCAAAATTCCTCATATTCTTTGTTGTCATGATAAGAGATGCTACTCTTGTTATCTCATGTCACTCATGCAAGGCTCCTTTGAGTAGGCAGCTGGATGTAAGAATTTACTAACCAGTTACAGAATTGAAAATATGACATCAATGTAAGTGAATCATCAGAGAGAGAATATATATACTTTCTCCTTGTAAGGAAAAAAAGAAACTTGCTTATGACCCACTGTCCACTAGATACTACATTTTCTACATAGATAATCTGATTTGATACTCAGAGCAACCCTGGAGAAGGTGTTAATATTCTCTGTATTTGCAGAATAGGGAAAATGAGGCTTGGTCAGATTAGGATCCCAGTTCTGGGAAGTGGCAGAGGCATGGTTCTAACCTAGGTGGGCCTACTAGACTATGGCACCCCTAAAAAACTCAAAGTGGGGAATTCTTGCGGGCAAATGTCCAGCACAATGCCAAACCAGATAAAGGTCGATTACTCTAAAACTCCTGTGATTGCTGCCAAGATTGGTTGCTTTTCTTAGTAACTTCATCCAGAAATAGTGACCTAAACCAGAGTGCAGAAATTTGTACGAGGAAAGTGAGCTGTCACTAAGTGGGAACCTGGAAGAACACAGCCTTCTGCTGGTTTCCTATTGCATTCCTGCTGCTCAGCACTGTGTCTCAAACTGTGTAAAAATGAATTTATTTTCTAGCTGGTGACTAAAAAATACTCTGCTGTAATGTATCAATATTGGTTAATTAATTGTGATGAATGGAAGAAGGGAACTGGATGTGGGATATATGGGAACTCTCCTGTCTTTGTAATTTTCCATTAAAAACTTCTAAAAATAGAAAGCTTATTGTTAAAAGGCACTCTGCTTATTGCATATTTAAATCTCCTCAGAAGAGAGAAGCCTGACATCAAGTCATTTATTTATTTACTCTCTATATCCCTTCTATAACTTAACTGTATCTTTTTATTGCCTCTTAGGGATGTTTATTACTTAAGAGAGGACTTGTCCTTTACTTTTTCCATTATTTTTTAGGGCCAAAATGAGTCTGTTTGGAACAACCTCGGGTTTTGGATCTGGTGGGACCAGCATGTTTGGCAGCACAACCACAGATAATCACAACCCTATGAAGGTACCACATACAGCTTCACAGGGTTTTTAGAAACAGCACAGGCCAGAGAATCCCACATACGTGATAGCAAGAGAATCCCAGTTGGTGTGGGAGCCTCCTTTGAGGTGAACACGCTGAAATTTTGTTCAGCCTGCTTTCTCAAATACTGGAGCAGAGGAACTGTGTGTCCCCTGGACTGGTGTCCTATTTCCCCTAACATTCCTAGTCACCAAAATCACACGAGGTGCTTGTTAAGATTGCAGGTGCCCAGGGTCCAGCCCACAACTGTGGAATGAGAGTTTCTCTGGGAGAGGGAGGCAGGTGATGACGATGGTTGAGCACTGCGGGGCAGGAATGACCTGGGGCCGTTGTTGGGAAACGTGGCTGCAGGCCTGGCTTTGAGATGCTGCCTGGGTCCAACAGTGCCAGTACCTTCACTGGCTGGGTTACAGTCCGCCTTTTTATCCAAGTGAGTGAGGTCTGATTAACTTAGTTCTTGGGAACAGGGACGCTTGACCTTGATGTGTTGGTGAGAAAGGAAGCAATTTTGAATTAAATCGTGATGATGTATACATTTTAACATGGACTTTTTCCACCCCAGGATATTGAAGTAACATCCTCTCCTGATGATAGCATTGGTTGTCTATCATTTAGCCCCCCAACCTTGCCGGGAAACTTTCTTATTGCAGGATCGTGGGCTAATGATGTAAGTGCTTCTTAAATGCATGTTCTCTCTGTCATGTATCTCTCTGTATGAGCAGGGCTGGGTTTTTTGTTTGTTTTTGCTCCAAGTGAATAAAGCAAACTTACGGCTTATTCATTACCTTTTTTTAAAGAAATGAGTTTAAGAGTCTGAACCATTCTGAATGGCAGGCATTGATCACTTCTTGTGCCATTTTTTAAGAAAGCAAAATCATATGCATCATTCAAAAATTTATACTCTAGTTCAGTATCTTGAAGTATATTCCCTAATCATGTGTCATATTCATGGAAAATAAATGTTGTCCCTGATGCTCTGTGTGAATTTCCCTTCTAGGCATCCTGAAAATGTTCTTTAGGCTATGTTAAAGTTTTTCACCTTTAGCTATATTAACACTCCTGCATCAACACTATACTTACCAAACAAAAATTGTAGTATTCAAAAAGAAAGGTAAAAATTCTGGTAGAAAAAAAGGCAAAGGATGTTTAGAAGCACTTCACAAAAGAAGTGCAGGTGGCTTGTTGGAGCAAACTTGAACCAATTAACCATACTCATAATCAGATAGATGCATAGTGGTTTGCTGCTGACTTAAGTGAGGGACTTAGGCCAGTTATCTTCTGTAAGCTTCATATCCTGAAATAAGATGGAGATGACAGTAAGTACACAGAGGTTTAGCTGTTGTAGAGATGAATTCAGATAACACATACAAAGTACATCATGGGAAATCCTCAAGTCCCAGAAAGGGAGTATCTGAGACACAGGATACAGCTACCACTGGTTCAGATTTCAGCTTCTCCTTGCTGGTGCCAAGTATTATTCATTTTATTACGCCAGTTTGATAGGGGAAAGTGTCGTGTAAATTTGTGTTTATCTGATTATGGCTGGGAGCATAGGGGTTATCATTAATTGTTGTGTCTGCATTGTTTTATTACTGTAGGTTCGATGCTGGGAAGTTCAAGATAGCGGACAGACTATTCCAAAAGCCCAGCAGATGCACACGGGACCTGTCCTAGATGTCTGCTGGAGTGATGTAAGTTTCATTATGTTTTTATGTGACCTGAAATACAAATAGCATGTATGCATGCACATTTTCAGAGAAGGCAATGGCACCCCACTCCAGTACTCTTGCCTGGAAAATACCATGGATGGAGGAGCCTGGTAGGCTGCAGTCCATGGGATCGCTAAGAGTGGGACACGACTGACTTCACTTTCACTTTTCGCTTTCATGCATTGGAGAAGGAAATGGCAACCCACTCCAGTATTCTTGCCTGAAGAATCCGAGGGATGGGGGAGCCTGGTGGGCTGCCATCTATGGGGTCACACAGAGTCGGACACGACTGAAGTGACTTAGAAGCAGCAGCAGCATGCACATTTTAGAAATGCTGTTTCTGAATTTAAACATAGTCATTGATTGATATTCATAATATAGTCAGTTAACTTTTGTTATATTAGCTTTAGTTAGTCTCTCTGAAAGCTTCTTGCTTAAAAATTCCATGAATTTATTGACCTGTCTCCTTGAGCAAAGTGTTAGCTGCTCAATCATGTCTGACTCTTTGTGCACCCTGCACTCCCCATAGATTGTAGCCTGTCAGGCTCCTCTGTCCATGGAATTCTCCAGGCAAGAATACTGGAGCAGGTTGCCGTTTTTTGAGCAAGGGGTTAGACAATTAAAGCTTTTCCTATGTCTCTTGATGTGCCAGGAGCCTATGTTGTTTTAAAATTAGAAATTTACAGTCCCAGGAAGTAAGTCCTATGGGGAAAATTAATCCTTTACCATTATTAGACTTTTGAAATATTTCCTTTCTTTGAAATTCTTTTTCCTCCCAAATACTGAACGTTAGCATTATAAGTTAATGTGTTTGAGTTTATTCAATTCTGAGCTCTCTTTTTTTTTTGTTGGAGGGGAGAAGGTGGGTGATTGGGGAGTTTAATGAAGGTATACCATTTACAAAGAAGCCAACAGGGATGGTGAAGCCACGCTCAGCAGGAGCCTTGGCTGTGAAGGGCCCAGCCTCCCTCCCCTCCTTCTCCTGCTGGCAGCTGAAAACAAAAGCGCCTGACTCAGAGTCGGCAGATGTGCTGAGGAAGCTAAGTCTCAAGGTCCCTCCCTGGGCTCATAGAATTTTTTTTATTAGATGTAGTTTGCAGGCAGTAAAATTGAACCTTGTAAGTGTATGATTCTGTGAGTTTTGAGAAATGCATAGAGTTGTGATCAAAATATAGAAGAGATCCATCAGCCCAAAGATTTCCTCTTGCCCTTTGTAATCAGATCCCCCTCAGCCGCTCTCCCTGGAGACCACTGGTGTGTTTTCGGTCCCTGTGTTTCTGCCTTTACTAGAATGCCATCACCAGAATCCTCTTGAGTCTGGCTGCCTTCAGCTCAGTGCACTCGTGGCCCATCCAGCTTGTATCTGGCAGCAGTTAGTCCTCCTTGTTGCTGAGTAGTGGTGCGTTGTATGGGTGTTCACCGTCTGTTCACCGTCCACAAGCTGAAGGACATGTGGGTTGTTTTCCATTTTTGATTGTAGTGAATAAATGCTGCTATAAACATTTTGTATACTGGATTTTCCGTGAATATAAATTTTCTTTCCTCTTGAGTTTATATCTAATAGTGGGCTTGCCGAGTCATATGAAAAATTTATGTTAATTTTATGAGAAACACCAGACTACTCACACCATGCATTTATATGATTGTATTTAGCTTACACATAGCGTTTATATAATTTATATAAATTATAAATTTATAATTTATAAATATTCTGTTTATGAATATTTTGAGTTGCTCCCATTTTAATCATCTCTGAAAGTCTTCTCTAAGGCATTTTCTGTCATCTCTAAATGTATTGCTGATTCGTCTGATTAGGTTATTATGAGATTAATAATAGTTTTAAATTACACATAGAAAAGCAGCCATTTGAGTAGATTTTAAATACCACTGATTTATTTTACCTGTCTTTCTTTACTGATGAGAGAACAGATCAGAATTGTAAGTGTCTTATCAAGTATGGTAAGAAATAGAATTACCTGACACCAGAACTCTGTTGCTCAAGTGTTAGTGAGTCACCTTGTACAGAAATGTACACCGCCCATTTCCTTTCTCTGTCTCCATTAGAGCCGTGCGCCGTCAAGTGGAGGAGAAATATAGACATTAAGAGTTCCAATTCAGGGAGCTAAGTTCTTAGAGAGGCAGGATGCACTGTCCTGGGTGGACAGAACCCAGAAGGCAACTATGAAGTTTGGGAAGGGTGCACTGAAATCTTCACAGATGAGGCAAGAAAAAGCAAACCATTTGCTTATAGCTTTAGAGCTCTGTCATCCATTCCAAGTGTGGATTCAAATTTCAGCTCTATCTTCACTTTTTGGCTTTGCCAAGTTACGTAATCTCTCTGAGTCTGTTATCCAGTCACTCAAAGACTAGCATGGCGCCTTTGGGGAGTGGTTAAGAGACTTGCTTGAGGGAACAGAGAGAAAGGCTGAGCCCAGACCTGGACCTTCTGGCTCCAGAGCCCATGCACTGACAGCCTCTCTCACAGGGGCTTATAGGAAATAGGAGCTGGTTTCTGGAAGAGGAAGGCATGTATGGAAAGGCACAGAAGAGCCAGAGTTACCCTCGAGGTGTAAAAGCCCAGCTTGGTGAGGGTGATTCTCCAAGCAGTCCAAGGACGTGGCTTGCTGCGTGGACATAGCAGGTGGAGCTTAGAGGAGCTGATTTGGGAGCATTTAGGGATCTCATTCTTCTGCCTCAGCCTTTTGATAGACTGGGTCTGTCTTGGTGTGTCCACTGGGGCCTGGCATCCTGCCGCTGGTAGGGTCAGCATTTCATGAGATTGAGGGGCCAGTGTTTCACTCAGCCTCAGGACAGCCCGCATTAGCATCTTTCCAAGGATTTGTGGACTTACCCTTAGAGCCTCATTAATAGAGAAGAAGATTTTCTCTCTTCTTTCAGATGGAGAGCTTCAAATAAGTTTTTGCTAGGGAAGGATAATGGTAAATCTTTGAGCTGTGGAACCAGAAATGAAGTGGGAGGGGTCTGCAGATTATGGCCCATGGGCCCAATTTGGCCCATTGCTAACTTTTGTAAATAAAGTTTTCTTGAAACACAACCACACTCATTCATTTGACAGTGTGTATGGCTGCGTTCTAGCTACAACAGCAGAATTAGGAGTTGCAACAGAGACCACTTGACCTGCAAAGCTGAAATATTTACTATATCACCCTTTAGGAAAAAGAATTGTTGATGATTGGTCTAGATTTTCAGCTTGGTACTTACTGTTTTTAAATTGTCTTGTACTTCATAATTGACTGACGTACTTTATGAATTCTATATGTGAATATTTTAAAACCATAACACGGTGATTGCCAATTTTTTAAGCTGTTCTGTAGTTTATATTGGACCAGTGATCATTGTAAATTAGTGTAGTTTTATTGCATGCACTTCAGAATGCTATTAGATGTTGAACTGAACACAAGTAATAATGATTGAACATGTGTGGTATAGAGCAGAAATTGCGGGGAGAAAGATACAGTATATGTGGCAAAATGTTTAAATTGGGAACCTAGATGATGGGTTTGTGAGTATTCATTGTACTATTCTTGTACCTGTTGTGGAGGCTTGAAATTGATGAAAAGAAGAAAAAAAAAATGTAAGTGGTTCCTGGTAGGTAATACACATTGATACAGGATGTAAAAGGCTATTCCTAGAGATTGCCAGTGACCATGACTGCCTCTCAACAGTGAGCTGGGGTCGGGGAGGGACTCGGTTTTCATTACATAACTCTAAATGCTGTTTAAATTTTTTATTAACCTGTTTACACATTCTCTCTTAGAAAAAAATTGATGATTGGAAAGCGCTGGAAATGTGTTTTGTATATGACATTGTAGTTTGCAATACACAAGCCCCCAAATAATTGGAAAAATAAAACTTGCAAAATAAAACCTTCCTCAGTATGTTCAATCTAATATCTAAATGTACATATAGAATTTTTATTAGAATGTCGGAATTTTTTCTACTTTATTTTAGGATGGGAGCAAAGTATTTACAGCCTCATGTGATAAAACTGCTAAAATGTGGGACCTCAATAGTAACCAGGCGATACAGATTGCACAGGTAATAAATAATAAAATTTATCCTCTGCAGAGATGCTGGGCAAGGCAGGGTTGTAATGATTCTTATTCTTTGTTACAGGAAAGGTGCAGTTCAACTATACCAAATCAATTAGACTTAAATATACCAGAAACCTCTTAAGCACAAAATAACACCAGTTTTATGAGCAGTCTCGTTTTTACTGGTGTTTCACAAGTTCCATCAAGGGTCTTCTGCATTTGTGTGGTTGAAGGTTGCATCATAAGGAGCTAGTGATGTTCAGATCTATAAAAGGCAGTGTTAAAACTGATGCTCAGCATTCCAGCACCCATGTGTGGCTTGCCTTGTCCCAGGCTTCATTTGGTCACTTGTTCATTAGACAAATATGTATCAATTGCCAGTGATACCGCAGGCACTGTCCTTGGAGTAGAAACACAGCAGTGAGTGAGAGGCGCCCTTCCTATTTCAGGAGCTTTTACAGCCTGCTTGAGGATGGCAGGCAGGTTCTTGTGTGAAGACTGCTAAGAAAAGTAGAAACCATGAAGAGGAGAGAGCCTAGAACCAGAGGGTCAGGCCTGGTGGGAAAGAGCCTCTTGACACTGAGACATTTTCAGGAAGGTGTCACATACCCTGAGACGGCAGTACTGTGTGCTAGAGCACTTCTTCCATCTCTAATGTTTGTCTTCTCAGTGACACAGCTGTGGTGGAGTTCTCCCTGTGAGTTGTTTCTGAGTACCTCCCCCTTCACTCTCATACTAGTTAATTATGGTTCAAATCAAATTAAATTTTGTTGGTATGGAATGTTACACGGAATGTTTTGGTCATGGGGAAGGACGAAACTATCCTTTGGTTTTTGTTGAGTATGACCTCAATATTTAAGATTCCTTCTCTTTGAACTTCCAGAGCCAAAGCTGTGTGGCATGTTATATTACATTTACCTTGATCTGTCTTGGTTTTGTCTTGAAAGCACGATGCTCCTGTCAAAACAGTACATTGGATCAAAGCACCAAACTACAGCTGTGTGATGACTGGGAGCTGGGATAAGACCTTGAAGGTATGCTGTATAGTCAAGGGGCTTCCTGGCCTGACCAAGGTGGACATTATTCTTACACTATCTGGATGTTAGTTCTGAATGGTTGGTCACTTGTTCTTTTTTTTTTTTTGTCTTTCAGTTTTGGGATACACGATCATCAAATCCTATGATGGTGTTACAGCTCCCTGAAAGGTGTTACTGTGCTGACGTGGTACGGAATTTCTTCTTTTTTATGATATCTTAAATTAGAGGACAATGTAAAAGCCCTTCAGACTTTAATTATAGATGTGGGATGTAATTTGGATTGCCTCAGTTGTCGTAAACCTAGATTTTTGTACTGCATATGTTCCAGAACTACAGAAAACTGGATGTCACACTTTTTTAGTCACTTGTTGTGTGAACATATTCAGTCACAGGCCATGCCGGCACCGGTATGATGCGTACAGTACAAAAACTGGCAATAACTTTGTGATGTGGGACTAGATCCTTTGGTGTCTGTCTCAGTGGGATAGAAGCTGAGGAACTTTCTCTATTGGTGTAGCAATAAGTCTTAAGAGTGTACTAACTGCCCCGTAATTCCACTTTCAGGAGTTTATCATGAGAAAAGTAGAGATGCAAATGTTCTTTGTTCTGTATAATGGAGTGAAACATTGGAAATGACCCATTGGGCCAACTAGATAGACACAGTCATTTGATTTGAGGGAATGTTACTTAGATGGCCACCACTAGTGTTCTCGGGAAAATGTGTGGAGTGGTGCTCACTGAACACGCTTTAGTAAAGGATGTGAATTATATAGAAACATACGTATACACACGTGTATTAAAAAAACACTCAAAAAGACAAGAGAAAACATACCATAATGCTGACAACTGTTATCATTTGAAGGGCGTGGTAGAACAATGATTTTCATTTCTTCTCTATTCTTCAGTAAATGTTCTAAATAAATGTTTCATAATATTTCATAGTTTTGAAAACTGAGTCTTTTAAAAAGGTACGTGCTACTTTCCAATATGATTTATCTAGATTACCTTGAAACATGTAAATACCATTGGATTGTTAAATTTTAAAAAAGTTTATTTATTTTTGCAACTTTGAAAAAATTGATAGAATACTTTGGTATACAAAAGAGCACACCCCACTTTAAGTAGGTCTCTGCTTTCCTGTTTTTCCTAGATATATCCTATGGCTGTGGTGGCAACTGCAGAGAGGGGCCTGATTGTGTATCAGTTAGAGAATCAGCCTTCTGAATTCAGGAGGATAGAGTCTCCACTGAAGCATCAGGTGAGTCACGAATCAGATCAGGAAGCTTGTATTTAGCATCTATCTTAGGGAGTAAGTGCCTGCATGTGGAAATTGTTATACTGTCGGATATTAAAAGGAGGTGAATTTAAGGATATAAACACAGTATTAGTGGGTAAATACCGTCCTTGGCAGACATCCCCTGGGTAGCAGAATGCTGCTGAATGGGTACACACCACAGTGAATTGGTTCCATCATGAGTCCATAGCTTCTGCCTTCAGCTCGGTCTCCACCTGCCTGCCACACGTTCTTAGATCTTCTTCACTCTCTTCCTATCCATCACTCCTTTGGTCTTTGTCTCTGCAGATCTGATCTGCAGCCTCTAGTCCTAGAACACAGAAACTGATAATTGGAAGCTTCCTCATCTTACTCCTGCTGAACATAGAACTCTGGCTATACCTGCCTCTTCCCTGCCTTTCCCACCCCCCGTTGAGGGGTGGGCCACACTCTCCAGTGGCCAGTTTTGTTTGGGCTCTGTGCCGACCCACCTCTCAGGAGCCTCAGGCTATCAGCCACCCACCTCCCTCCTGTATCTCGTCTTACCCCCTCTCACCCCCGCAACTTTTGTTCATTGGCATAAGACAGACTCAAGTCTAATCCTGGGAAACAAACCTCTTCTGACCCCCACATCCTCAGCCAGCTAGGTACCTTTTCCTCTTGTAAGTCAAGTGTCTTAAATGAGCTTTCTTGGTTCCCCTACCTCCTACTCATTTCTCACCCACTCCTTTGAGACTTCTGCCCCTGTTTCTCCACCAAAACTGTTTCTGGCATGGCCATTGATGGCTTCCTAGTCAGTAACTCCAGTGGATACTTGTCACCCTCATCTTAACACAACCGTGGCACTCACCGATATTCTTACTATATATTCTTAAGACTTTGTGCTTGGGCTCTATAATGCCAGTCTCTTACCTCCTGCCTCTGCTTGCTGCTTTGTCTTCTTTGCTGTATCTTGAGGTTCCCCAGGCGTCTGCCCTGGGTCACTGCCTTCTGAACCTCAGCACGGTCCCATCTGCTGTTTATGACTGTTGGTTAGGCGTGTGTGGTGGGCTGGAGTCTTGGATCCCTAGCTACCTACCCTCTGTGCTCCTGACAAGGGCACTCGCAGTCTGACGGCTCCTATGCGTGTCCGCCTGTCCTCCTGCCCCCGCCAACGTATCTCAGCCCAGAAGCATCCCATACCAGGCCCAGGGCCTCCCCACTGCCCCCAGCCTGCTCCTACCCATATGCTCTGCATCTCACTAGGTGGGGCCTCCACCTTTTCTGGCTAGGCCAGAAATCAGGGGTTGTCCTTTACTCACTGCCCTTCCTTTTCTCCTCCCCCATCTCATTAACCACCACCCTCACTTGCACCCTGTGTATGGTTTCGAATCTGACCATTTCTCTCCTTCCAACTCGAACGCAGCTCTTGTTGAATGACAACAGGAGTGTGGACCCGTGCATCTCTGCCTCTGGAGACTGGGCCATGGGCTGTTTGTTTGGGATCTTCTGTGGGGTCCAGGAGACCCTCCTTTGGGCCCTTAGGCTCAGTGTTGGATCAAGTGCAGTGTCTAGCTTTTGCATAGCTTATTCATGGTTTAGAAAGTTCTGGCCACATCCACTGTATGCTTGACCCTTGTTCCCACATCCTCCCCCAGCCAACACTACTTCCCTTTTCCAGTTGGGGACGCAGAGACCCTGGGACACTGGGTGACTTCATAGAGGGCACTCGCTTAGTCAGTGGTATGCTGCAGATCAAAGTGATGTGTCCTCCCAACCCACCAGGGGGTCAGTGCCAGAATAGGAGCTGGTGGGGCTGAGGGGTGCGTGCCCTGCTGCAGTGACAGCGAGGCCTGCAGGGTGGCAGAGGAGCAGCAGCACCTGGACGGAAGCATGTGGTCTGCGGTTTATTCATAAAATCATGTGGCTAAATAAAAAAATAATGCCTACTGGAGGAATGGAAAAGTCTTCATCGTGTTTGAGAAATATGTTTCTGGTTCTTTCAAAACCCAAAAATGGAGTAAAAGTTGTTTACTTTCACGTTATTTATGGAATGTTACACTTCACATGATGATGGTATACTTTTTCTCCCCAACTATAGCATCGATGTGTGGCTATTTTTAAAGACAAACAGAACAAGCCGACAGGTTTTGCCCTGGGAAGCATCGAGGGGAGAGTTGCTATCCACTACATCAACCCCCCAAATCCGTAAGTGAGGCCTGGCCAGCTTGCAGGTGTTCGTGTGAGACATTTTGTTTTGAAGGAAAGCTAAGTTGGGCCTTTGCTTTTCAGTGCCAAGGATAACTTCACCTTTAAATGTCATCGATCTAACGGGACCAACACTTCTGCTCCTCAGGACATCTATGCGGTGCGTCTTTAGAAATGTTAATCCTGAGAATGTGTCTAGAAACTAGACTTGGCGGTGGATAGCTGAGTCATAATGGGATCAGAAAAGATCACTGTCATTGTGTGTGTTCATGTGCAGGGATAAATGGCTTACGTGGGAGGTTTCGGTTTTCTGTTTTTATGAACATGTTGACTCTCTTCATTCTCTCTGTTTCTGAAATGCAAGCTTAGGAGTTTTGGGGAGCAACTTCCACCTGTATGAGTGCTGGTAGACAGTTGGTACGCTTAGCTAAAACTGAGAAATTGCTATTTGCTGAAAAAGAAAAAGGCATTTTCCTGAGGTTGGCCCCTTGGTGCCACTAGCTTACATACATATTAACTTCTGCTGACTTGTGTTTTTAACAAGAGACAAGATTCAGTCCTGGGCTGTCAGTTGGTTCAGGAAGCGGGGCTGGTTTCTGATGTGATCAGCAGGCCATCAGCTCTAATGAAATTATGGTTGTTCATTTTATGTTCTCATTGAACCAGGAAGTCTGCATTGTCAAAAACCGGCTTTCTCCTCCCTTCTCTGCTCCTCATTGTATGTATCCGTCCTTCATAGGTTAATGGAATTGCGTTCCATCCTGTCCATGGCACCCTTGCCACTGTGGGATCTGATGGTAGATTCAGCTTTTGGGACAAGGATGCCAGAACAAAACTAAAGACTTCGGAACAGTTAGATCAGCCGATATCGGCCTGCTGCTTCAATCACAATGGAAACATATTTGCGTATGCTTCCAGCTACGACTGGTCAAAGGTGAGAGTCCTCAGGCCTGCACTGGCGCCGTCCGGCAGCAGAGCCAGGCTCTGGTGTACGAAGGCCTGAGCTTGGTCGTGAGGCCTCTCCAGCCATGCTGTGTGGCTTGCACGTGGCCTGTCACATCACCTCACCGCAGCAGGAAGCAGCAGGGCCTCCCTCTCGGCCTTTCCCTGAGAACATGCCCACGTGAGCTGCTTGGTCAGCGTAAACCCGGCAGCCGACACTCGGGGGCATCTGAGTCATTCAGGGATGTCGGGGGTTGTTGGGTGAGAGTGACGAGGGCTCGGCAAGGTGCCCAGCCTTCACCAGAGGCATAGGCTTTTTGTTTGTTCGCTGTTTGGGGAGGGAAGTTACAGACTGATGGGGTCCTGGTTGTGTTTGAGTCATCCCAGTGCCATAGTAAAAGAACTGACCCTCACACTCAGGTTTCAGCCACAGTCTCGCCTCCACACGTGTCTGTCTTCACTCATCCTGCCCCCCCTCCCCTCCCATCCCCAAAACACTTAACTCCATTCTTCTCTGCCTCTTGTTATTCCATCTTCTCTTCCTATCCCCTGTCTCCTTCTGCGGTCTGTAAGCACGCACTTCAGCTGTTCTGAAACAAGCGTTAAGAATCCCAGTGTCCCCTTCCTGGTAAACTCGCCCAGAGGGGTAACCGCCTGCCCTCTTGTTCCCCACCTCTGTCTCCTCCTCAGTTTCCTGGAGCTGTAGCTGGGATCTCGCTGCCTTTGTCCTGTCCGGTCCAGAAGCTGCTTATTGTCTGTGTTGGGCACTGTGGGCCACCCCTTCCTCTTCCGTTCACAAAGCCTTCTCCCTGGTCTCTGACATTTCTGTTGTCTGTTGTATTCCTGCTCTGGACTGCTCACCATCTCTGGTGGCTTCTGCTCTTCTTCCCAACTCTTGCATGCAGGCCTTTTTCTGTGGTTCTCCGTCAGGTTCCTCAAGGTGCATCTGCATTCATGAAGCACCTCCCTCATAAGCTAGTGGCTCTTGTGTCTAACCTGCCTCCTGACCTTGCACCCCAGTTCTCCCTGTGTCCCCATCCCAATGGGGTGTCTGCACCTGGGTACCCCCTGAGCACCTTAACCTAGGACATAAAAACCGGGTGGATTTTCCGACCCGTCTCCTTTCATCCTCCAGGCTTGCTGCTTCTCCTGTGTTCCTCTTTACTTAAACACCACCTGGCCAGTGGGGCAGAAGTCTTGGAATCGCCTTGGATTCTGTCTCTTTCTCTCAGAAGAGCTGGGCCCGTGCAGTACATCTTGCCCACTCAGCACACTGTTGACCTGTACTGCCGGCTCTGGCCTTGGGGAGGCTCAGCCTCTCGGAGCCTTTGCTTCTGTGAGCCATGCAGCTGCCCCTCCCCCGTCCCACCCCTTTTTTAAGCAACTTCACTGGGTTGTAATGGAAATGCAGTAAATTGCACATAACATATGTAAGAAGTATACTTTGATCAGTTTCAGTATCTTTATATACCCAGGAAACCATCACCACAGTCAAGATTAACAAACAGTTATCTCCCAAAAGGTTGTGTATTATTGTAATGCTTTCTTTCACACACACATTGATTTCCTTTCTGTTGTTACGGATAAATTTGTGTTTTCTAGAATACTATACAGATGGAGTCATACACTAGGTACGCTTTTTTGCTGTTGAGTATGTCACTAGTTTGTTCCTTTTTACGACTGAGTAGTATCCCGTGGTCTGGGATCACTGTTTATCCGTTCACCTGTGGAAGCCATACCCTCGGTTTTACAAAGAGTATGCTGTTTTCGATTCTGCCTGTCTGGGGTCGGGGCCAGCTTCTGACCTGAGGCCCCAGTGTCCCCGTGGGCCTGTGATGGAACTCCTCTTCTTCACCTGCTCGACCTGCAGCCACATCAAAAGTCCATGTTTTACTCACATGACACTCAGGGTTCTGTTTTCAAGCCTTGGAAAAATAGTTGTAGATTGAAAGAAGTGTACAAACAAAGCTTGTTGATTTGAATGCTGCTCAGAATCCCTTAATCTGAACAGTTAATGTCAATTTACAGTGAAATACTTAATTATAATCTTTTAATTTTAAAAAAAGTTGTTTTAGGAGTTTTCCATTGTTCTTAGTTGAAGGACAGTTATCTGTGGTATGGAGTCATGATGACGTGATTAATATTAGGTTGCTGCTTTAGCATAACCAATAAGAAAAGCTATATTTTGTATATTATGAGAATGATTGGTCATTGGTTGAGCAGAATTTCTAGAACCATCTCGGCATAACTGTCAAGGAATGAGAATAAAGTGTGCCATTGCAGAGCAGGTGGCAGGGTACACCCAGAGGCCCTGCCCACCTCTGTGTTCCAGGCCTTTTGGTTACCGTGGGTTTCCACTCCTCTGTCTTGTCCCCACTCTGCTCTCTTCCTGTCACTGTCATTGTCACTTACAGCCTTTGTGGCTGCCATTCCTTTCTCCCCTCGTCGTTCACAACCTGGCCTGAACTGGGTGTTTCCAGCTCCCCCAGTGTCATGTAGCCCCCTCCCTCCCCGGCAGATACACCAACACCTGTACTTCACCTCCCTTGGCGTCTGGGACGGCACGTCTGCTCCCTCTGACGTCACAGACCAGGCGTCTCCTATACTGAGAAGCCTGCAGCTCATCTTCCACCAGCCTCCCCTTTCCAGGCTGTGCTGTCTGGGGAGTTGTCTCAGCAGTAAAGCAGTGGGTGGAAGGTTGACAGGAGTCTCAGTGCTGAAGAGGCAAATATGTAAAAGATCATCCTTCCAAGGGGACATTGCAAGTCCCACATCCTTAACCTTTTCTCTGGGGACTGAAGTTTTTGTTTAAGATTTGACTTTTATTGCTCTCCATTTACCTCTTTCACTCCTAACAGATTATGCTTCACACACAGGGCATGGGACTTGGCATGTTAAAAGTGCCCACAAAATGCTAACCTGATTTTTCATCAGTTTTTAAGATACTGTTTTTTTTCCCCTTTAGGGACATGAATTTTATAATCCCCAAAAGAAAAATTACATTTTCCTGCGTAATGCAGCTGAAGAGCTAAAACCAAGGAATAAGAAGTAGTGGCTGGAGACCTGTGGGTTGTCCGGAGTTTTCTCTCCATTCTGCCTCTGTACGAATTTGGATCCCAGCTTTCAGTAGGTTGTCAGCCCTGGATGTGGATTTCAACCTCTGGAGAAAACGATGTCATTCTTCAGCAGGCAGGAGCCCGGCGGTTGCAGTGACTGTCCGTCTCCATTCCACTGCCGGCTACAGGTTTCGTCTGTACCTCCAAGGAGATTCAAATCATTATAGACGTCCCTAGATTCACGTGGGCGCCTGCCAGGTATTTGCAGTGCTTCATCCAGTGTATGTATCAGAGAACATTGGGAAACATTTGGCGAGCCTGTACTGTATTTTGTAATAAACATTTTGAAGATTGTCTCCTAAGCTCCCTTTGTCCGACTCTCCCCTCACCCACCTGTGAGCTCTGAAGTGGTTGTCCTGCTCAGCGTCCTCGTTGGGTTTTGGTTTGTGATTGCAGATGTCCTTTCGGAAATGAGACATCTTGTCCCCCAGGAGAGACAGTCCTGAGCTGGGGTTGTCTCTGCCTGGTGGCATGTCCAGCAGCAGCCTCTCCAAGCATTGCTGGACAGAGTTTGGATGTGCTTTTCTTTTGCTTCCCTCATTCCCATCTTTGACATTCTAGTGCTTTTCACCTCTGCTGGGTGTCCTGGTGACTGGAACATGGTTCTTCCTGTTTTGAAGGACAGCCCTTTGTGGGCGAAGCCCAAGTGGGTGATGCCTTTGTGGACTCCCCAGTTAGAACCCAAGTCCACTGCATGGGAAGTGCTCTGAGCTCGTGCCCCCAGTAGCCATAATTTTGGAGTGTTTTTTTAATTTCATGTAATAAAATTCCTGATTGGTAAGTATCAGAAATGAGAGTCTGTTGTGTTTTTACCCTGCAAACCCAAATGCTTCTGCTTTAGTCTTTGGGGCCGGTTGTAAATTAACTTGCTCAGTGTGGAAGTCAGGTATTGTAATATTGTAAGACATGTTTGCCTACTCCTAAAAGACAAAATAAAGTTTTCTACTAAAAGACATAACCTGCATCAGTGATTTAAATTCTTCGCTTATCAAATCATACATGAATTCAGACTATTAACTCTGATTCTTTTGGTCTGAAAAGTTTTGTTGTTGTTTTCTTTTGGCTTTTCTGATTTTTTTAAATTTTTTGAGAGAGAAAGGCAGGTGCACTAGAAAGTTCTTAGTTTTCAAGTTAAAAGTTTACAGCTCATTTTTTCCTTTCCTTTATGAATCAGCCCTGAGCCCTGTCATCTGTATGTATGTGCAGATGTGGCTCTGAAGAGAGCTGGGCTCTAGCCAAGCTTGATTGTCTCGGTAGTCCACGTTCGTTAGCAATGAGAAGAAATGTATCACTTTTAGTTCAGCCAGAGTTTCACTGTTCTTTTTTTTACAAGCTAGTGACTGGCTGTGGTTGAAAGTGACCATAGAATAGTGCATATTAAGTCATGGACCTTTTAGAGTGTTCTTTTCTAACTGTCAGATTTAAAATATTTAAGTCCCTGGTTGGACTTATGGCTGTAGAAACCAGTTGTAAGTAAGGGCCCCAGGATGTGAACCCTGGAGATGTGTTCAGTTCTGTGTTGGCCTAGAACCTGAAACATAAAAGTGAACCTGTAAATATTTGTTGAAATCATTAAACTTCGTAAGATACTTGTTTTCACATTTTGTAAAAGGTATGTGGGTTTCTTAGGAACTCTCCATCTTCGACATCCCTGTAGGCACCAGTACTGTGTGTTCCCTACAGCAGGTGCCCGGTTGCTCAGTTGAATGCAACTGTGACCCCAGGGACTAGAGCCCACCAGGCTCCTCTGTCCATGGAATTTCCCAGGCAAGAATACTGGAGTGGGTGGCTATTTCCTTCTCCAGGGGATCTTCCCAACCCAGAGGTTGAACCTGCATCGGCAGGTGGATTCTTTACCACTGAGCCACCTGGAAGCCACAGGTGCTCAATAGGTATTCATAAATTTGATGACATCTAGTTTGGGAAGACCCAAGTATAATCTTCACTCCACTTTAATTAGTGTCAAGTCATTCTGCCATTAAAAATTTATACCCAGTTTAAGATGGAGTTGCTTTCATTGAAGGTGGAGTATGTAAACCTCATGGAGAAGACAGGTTTTGTTGTTCATTTTTTTCCCCGAACACTTTTTAATGAAAAATTTCAAACGTGAAGCAGTTGGGAGTTTTATAGTGACCATTTATCTACACCCAGATGCTACAGTCAACACTTTGCTACCATTCCTTGTTTTTCTTTTAAATCAATTCACTTACAACATTTGCTCCTCAAAAATAAATGTCATTGACATAAATTTAGAGAAAAAAATTTCATTACTACATGGAAAACTAGTATGTCTTACCCAAACTAGAAAGTTACCATAAAAAATACAGTGAAAATTCCACAAAGGTGACTATTCCATGTGTTCTGGGCTACCTAGAGAGAGAGAGAGAGAGATTTTTTTTTTTAATTCAAAACTTTAGTTTCCTTTAAAGGAAAGGCTCAGTAAGAAATGAACGTTGAATGCATATAGGAACATCTAAGCCAGCATTTTCCAATTAAATCATGACCCCTCGTAGGTGGTACAATTAGAACGAATTGTGTCAAGTGAAGCCACAGACAACAGAATCTATTCCAGTACGTGGCTTAACAGTAATGGTAAATGTTGTTTTGCATGCTGTGCTACCATTACATGTTTAATAATATACTGGATTGGGGTTTCTTTTTCTGTCCCTCCTTTTACATGGTTTAGGGCAGTGGTCCCCAACTTTTTTGGCACGAGGGACCAGTTTTGTGGAAGAAGAATTTTCCACAGACCAGGAGGTGGAGGGCATGGTTTCAGGATGATTCAAACACATTACATTTCTTGAGCACTTTATTTCTATTATTATTACATCAGCTCCACCTCAGATTGTCAGGCATTAGAACCCAGGTGTTGGGGACTTTTGATTTGGGTGGATTCTTGAGGTTCAATAACCTCAAGTAGCATTTATTGCATGAAATGCCTGTATGATGTAGTTAAGAACATGCACTCAGAGTTGGACTGCCTGCCTCCACATCTCAGCTGTCAAGTGATGACCAACTCTGGGACCTTAAGCATGTGACTTAAACTGTGAGCTTCAGTGACTTCGTCTAAAATGGGAGACACTAAAAGTAGCTGCCACAAACAGTCGGTGTGAGTATTCAAAGAGCTAATGGGTGTGAAGGGCTTCAGTGGCTGGCGCATAATAAATGTCAGCTGCTATGCTCTAACTTCAGGGAGATGGCATCGAGGGAAGTTTCCTGTCCCAGGGAGCCTTTTGGGACCAAAACGCCCCTAAGAGGATTCTGCCTCAGGGAGGCTGTGTTTCAATGTGACCAGCAGATGGCGCCAAGGATGCCAGTGCCAGTGTTGGGGACCAGCTTCTGTATTCAATTTCACCGACTTCAGCTTATTAGAAGAAATGGTGTGGGTCACCGTTTGCTGTTGCTTGTAAAATAGTTGGGAAGTAGAGTCTAAGGATTATTGATGCTGCTAGAAGACTAGTCTTTAATACATTTTTATCTTAGAAGATTGATGTCCTGTGTGGGAAATTATGAAAGTCAAAGTGAAAGTGTTAGTCATGTCCGACTGTTTGCAACCCTATGGACTAGCCTGCCAGGTTCCTCTGTCCATGGGATTTCCCAGGTAAGACTGGAGTGGTTTCTGTTCCTTTCTCCAAGGAATCTTCTTGACCCAGGGATCAAACCTGGGTGTCCTGCATTGCAAGCAGATTCTTTATCGTCTGAGCCACAATGCTGAAGGGGACAGTTTTTCAGAGATCAGATTCCTGAATTTCTACTTAAGATTTAATGTCCCTGTTGGTTTCCTCCTGGGACATTGAGGCCTTCTTGTGTGGGGTCGGGGGCGGGGGGCTCTGAGCACTTGCTCACCCTTAGCATCCCTGCCCTGGTTTGGGAAAGTAAGATTCAGAAAATCTCCATCCCACATGGGTATTGGTGGCAAACAGCCCATTTTAAGATGCATTTTAGTAACTTTGGGTGCTCCAGGCCTCTGTGTGTCTAGTCAGAATGGAGATGTAAAATTTGGCACAGTAGATTTCAAAAACAGAATATAAATATCTTCTTTTTAATATCACATTGAAATAATATTCTGGATGATAAAATCAATTTCACCCTGTCATACTTTTGTAACTGCAGCTACTAGAAATGTAAATCCACCACAGTGTATTTCCCCAGGACACTGGGGCCCCAGGCCCTCTGACTTTTTGAAGATTTCCCCACTCATCACGTCATATGTTAAAATGTACCCACATCCCACCTTACATACATATTCCTGCTGCAAGTGTTTGGAAAAAAAAAATTTTTTTTTTTTTTATGCTTTACTTCTGAGATTATTTGGCAGTCTATAACTCACACTTGGCAATGATTTCTTAACGATCACCAAGAATACCAGGAAGTTTCTCAAAACATGTTTTCTGATGACTCTTTGGAACACCGAAGAGTTTGACAGTATTATATTTGTGGACACTTACATTAGTTTGGGGTTGTTTTTATATTTTGAAGCCAATTTTCATTCTCTCCTTCCTGCTACCGACCCCACCCCCAGACACATTTGCAGGCCCTTGAACAAGCTATATAAGCCCCAGTCCTGGGGTCCAGAGTGCCTGGTGGGAAGTCTCTTGGGGCTGTAGTGTTTCGCAAAGGCAGTTTCAACACTAGAGTCCTATTTCCTTGAAAGATGCTAGGTTGACACCCAGAGACCCAGCGTTTCATAGCTCTGCAGAATTTCCTGCTAAGTGAGGACTCCTGGGTTTCACAGATCTTGTTCATCAGAAGGCAGGAGAAGGCAGGAAAATCCTGTGGCTGCAGTTTTGAGAGGGTTTTTTTTGTTTGTTTTTTTGTTTTCTTAATCATGACAGGTGTTATGTCACCAAAGAGCAAACAGAAACAGAGTAAATAACTTGGAAGCCTGATGTAAGTCTGTTGTGAATTTTGCATTGATGTGTTGAGAAATATTCTTTAAGGTGAGGGCCATTTCCAAAGCAAATAAGAAAAACCAGTTACACACATGCTTAAACAGTCATTCAGCCCCTGAAAAGCAACTGGTATGCATTCTTTTGGGTTTTTTCCTCCCAGGTGTGGGGCAAGGGTGGTGATGGGGAGAGGCCATGGACACAGTACTAAGACATTGTCAATCCCCTGTCTCCCATGGACCAAACCAGCACTACCCTTTAGGTCATCAGGGCCCCTGGCAGTGCTGGGTCACCCCCAAGGCTTCAGCATCCCTTCCCCATCACCGGTCAGCAGTGGAGTCTCTTCCTTTTGAGTCTTGAATTTAGATGTGGCTGGTAGGCCCCCATACCACGTCAACACTGCCCCTGGTGAGCTTAGGGCCATTGATCACACACCAGATTTCACAAGGCTGCCTGGGGATGGGGAGGGGCCTATCCCTGGCCCTTCACTGGCTACTCATTGGCCAGGACTCACTGCCTGCAGTGGAGTCAAACCCCAGCCCCTGCTGACCCTGGGCACCTTATCAGGCACCGTGTGTGGGTTCTCAGTTGCTTCAGTCGTGTCTGACTCTTTGTGACCCCATGGACTGCAGTCCACCAGGCTCCTCTGTCCACGGGATTTTCCAGGCAAGAATACCTCGGGCACTGTGTTTATCATCATTTCCACTCCCTCATGGATCTTTCTGGCTCTGGGGTTTGCCCTTAAAGAAGTGTGGTGGAGGCTGACTTTTTCTGAGAGAGAATGCCTGGAAGCATTCAAGCAGGTTGCTTCCCACTGTCCTCAGATCAGTGCGTGTTTTCTGGTGCCAAGGCCCAGAGACTCCCTCAAGGCTCCTCAGCTTCTGGACTTCACCTGACATGAACCACTGCTCGGCTGCCTCTGTGGGCCTCTGCGGCCTCCACAGTGAGGGCCCTTGAGTAGCAGGGAAGGCCCTGAGCACGATTCTGAAGGCTAACAACTTAGTCGCCTGCAGATGCAAAGGAAGTATTTGTCATGGGCAGAATTGTCCCCCACTCCCCCAGTTGTATCTCGAAGTCCTAACCCCCAGTACCTCAATTATGACTGGATTGGTGAGAGGGTCTTCAAAGAGGGGATTAAATGAGGTCACTAGAATGGGCCCTAATCCAGTATGACTGGTGTCCTTAAAAGAAGAGATTAGGACTCAGACACCGCAGAGGAAAGACCATGTAACGACAAGGAGAAGACAGCCAGCCATCTGCAAGGAGAGAAGCCTCACAGAACCAACATTGCCCACACCTTGATCTTGGACTCCTGGCCTCCAAAAGTGTGAGGAACTAGATTTCTGTGGTGCTTTGTCCCAGCGCCCTCAGCTAAGTGTTGCCAGGTAGCCATGTGTCTTTCAGCCGTATGACCAGGTGTCCCCTCTGGAATACACCCCATGTTCATGCCACACCTACAAGAGCCTTCACACACATTCCCGGGCCCCCAGAGCAGGTGCAGAGTAGGGCTGCACTTGCCTGGGACAGGGTCTCACCCTGGCGCTCACTGAGAAGACCCCTGCTGGCAGGTGGGCACCCTCCCTCTAGCTGCAGAGTTAGTCTGGCCCCCATCCCTGCACTGATTCTCGCAGACCGCTCTCAGCTCGGGGATTAGCCACACCATCCTGGGAAAGGGGGCTCCCATTGGCAGGACAGGCTTCCCAGCACACCTGCTGGCCTGGGGGATGCAAAAAAACTAAGACTCCTGTAGCCTTCCCGGTGAGACTGGCTGTTTAATCCACATCCTCACCCCAGTGGCGGCTGCTCTTAGAAGGCTGACAGAGGCAGTGCCCCAAGGTATGCACTGACATACCATCATCAGTCCCCAAGGTTCCTACTGCTTTCCATGCCCATTCGCACAGCAAAGGGACTTTGCAGATGTGCCCGAGGTGCTGGGCTTTGAGATAGGGAGCTTATGGTGGATTTTCCGGGGGGCCAGTGGAGTCGCAAGGGTCTCTAACTGTGGAAGAGATGGGTAGAAGGGAGAGAGTATCAGGGAGATGCAGTGGGAGAAAGACTGGGAGGAAGCTGGCAGCTGGGAATGCTGGCAACCTCTAGAAGCTGGAAAAGGCAAGGAAACAGATTCCTTCCTGGAGTCGCCAGAAGGACTAGCTCTGCCTACACCTTGACTTAAACCCTGTGAGACATGTTTGGGCTCTGCCCTCCAGAACTCTAAGAGAGGAAATGTCTGCTGCTTTAAGTCAAAAAGTGTGGGCCCTCTGTGACAGCAGCAACTGGAACTAAAGCAAAGTGGTCTTTACCTGGGACCCACAGATCCCATGGGCTTCCCAAGTGGCGCTAGTGGTAAAGGACTCGCCAGCCAATGTAGGAGATATAAGAGATGCGGGTTCAAACCCTGGGATGGGAAGATCCCCTAGAGGAGGGCACGGCAACCCACTGCAGTAGTCTTGCCTGGACAGAGGAGCCTGGCGGGCTACAGTCCACGGGATCACAAGAGTTAGCACGACTGAAGTGACTTAGCACGCATTCACAGAACCCCCCCAGGTAGAATTCAGGGTCTGTGAACTGCAAGGGGAAAGTATTCATCTTTAGCAACCAGAGTCACATTGAGGCACAGATGAATCACAACCTGGGCCAGGGCCCCCCAGCAGCAGCTGTGACCCAACAATGGATGCCCTGTACCCCAGGGCACCACTGACATCTTGACACAGGGGACTTGCTCATTTGTCCTTCGAAACTGCTGACTCACCAGCGCCCCTGCTGTATATCGTTTCTTGGCGTAGTCAAGGAACACACACATTCCTTGCTTTTAACTATTTTTTTTTTTTACTTTGAAGATTTATTTTAGATAATTTTAATAATATTTCCGTGGAGGCTGATTTCCTTTGTTTTAGTCACTGAATGGTTTTTGTTATAGGAATACACTTGATGGAAAACATCCATATTTTGGTAAAATACTGGAAAAATAGAAAAAAACTTACTCCTATATCACAGCCACCATCCATATGTTTGGAAGTTCACAGGGTGATGCCTAATTTAGAGTTCAGTCTATAGGGCAAGGAAATACAGTGGCTGAAGCTTGCCTTCCATTCTGCTCCCTCTGTCTGAACAGGATATGGATGTTGGCAGATGGTCCTTCCCACAGGCCAAGTCATGGTCTTGGTATATTAAAACTCATCCCTACACCTCCCTTGAGGATGGTAGACTGCCATCAAATGCTGTGTGCTCCAGAACACAATATCATATGGTTGCCACCATAGCCAGATGTTTAGTAAGTGGTACTAAAATGCAGACAGTTGAAAGAGATGCCTCTGCTTGCTGCTGAGGGCTTCATCTTGTCAAAAATCACTGCTTGCCCTAGAAAACCCAGAGAAAGATGGCAAAGCCAGGGCAGGGACTAAGCATCTGACCTACTGATAGCAGAGGGAAGGGGTGAGCTGAGAAGCCATGAGTCACACTCTGCTTTTAACTATTTTAATAGCTGTGTTTTAGTATGATGGTTTTCCTTTGCCTTTCTAGGCATTTTATTAAGTGTCTAAGATCATCTGTCTGAGGAGGGTCCTTTGGGCTCAGCAGACCACCCAGGGGCACTGTGGCCCACACAGCTGCAGGCTCCTGGGAAGGGGACACAGCCTTCCTGGGAGGCTGGGCTCTTCGGCTCTGCTTTGGGAGGCAGGGAAGGCATCTTGAGCAAAGAGATCGGGGACTGTCCCTGGGCACTGAGGAGCCACAGAAGGAGCACACATGGGAGGATTGCCAGGTGCCCACCTCCTCACCTGGCGTGTGTAGCCTGGAAACTGAGGCATGCCCGGTGAAAAAGTCAAAATTGCAATTGTCGGTATGGGACATGAGTTTGAGCAAACTCCAGGAGATAGTGGGGGACAGGGGAGCCTGGCGCGCTGCTGTCCATGAGGTCACAAAGAGTCGGACACGACTGGGCGGCTTAACAACAACATTCAGTATGAGGACGAGCTCGGCACTCTGTGCATGATCCCAATTCAGCCTCGCTGAAGACTTAGGAGGATGTCACTGTCATCTGCCCATTCTAGAGCTGAGGAAACTAAGGCCCAGAGAGGTGGTGGCTATGCTCTGTGCAGTGCAGCCTGCCCTCTGCCCAAAAAGAAGCGAGAGGGACTTTCACTAATTGACAGGGACGACCAGAGGAGCCCAGGGGGCAGGTTACTCTCTGAAGTTGAAACAGCAGGGACCAATCCATGCCCGAATGACGTACAAACCTCTCTTGTGCTTCCTCTTTTGGTTCCCTGCCTCAGTTTTTTGTTTCAAGGTTCCTTGGGCCCCCAGTTTGGGTGGGGGAGGGGGTGCAGGTGGCTGCACCCTGCCCCTCAGCTGCAGCCCAGCTCTGAGATGGAGATGGGGCTGCCCAGGCTTGACTCCACAGGAACATCCTGTGGCTCACATCTCCGTTAAGATAAACAGGCTTTGGGGATCCCTTCACGCCCCCAATCTCAGTCCTCTGGAATGTGTTCAGTCACACAGTTGTTACTCCACTCAGCACATCTTTACCGAGTGCCTTCCACATGCCAGGCCCTGAATACATGGAACCGAACAAAGTAGCCAGTAGCCTGTCCTCCCAGAGCCACCCTCTGGTGGGGAGATGGTCCACACAGAAGCAAACAGATGTATAAAGTAGGGTTGGGAAGGGACCGGAGCTTTTGAGGGATGCTGGAGGAGAGGCCTGGAGGGAGTCTGAGTCCCAGGCCCTGGGAGCATCTAGTTCAGCGATAGCAGATCCAAACACCAGGCTGGCTGCCCTCTAGGACAGGCTGGGAACAGAGGGTCTGTGTGGATCCTGGGGCTGCAGCCAGATGCTGCCTCCAAGATGCAGGTGAGGATGGGAGGTGGGGTCCCAGCCTGACTGCTTGCTGAGTACAAGGGCCCAGACTCAGGAGACAGCCAGGAGTGGGCAGGGGAGGTGGGTGCTATCAGTTTCATTCCCAGAGTGGGTTGGGCAGGGAAGAACAGAACAGGATATAAACCAGCAATGTTCTAAGTAAAAGGATGCTTAGTTGGACTTTTCCCTAGCTGAGCAGCTGAAGCCCAGGGAGGTACAGGAGTGCTTCCCAGTCCTGGAATGACCCTAGGGAGCCCCAGTACCCTTGTGTGACTCAAGGTCGGTTATTCCAAACCACGAGTCCCACGGCCACGATTCCACCCACCCGGAGCTCTGGCTTTCTCTCCCCTCCAGCTGTGCTGGTCTCCCGGGGCTGCTGCAGCGTCTGACCTTGAACTGGACGGCTTAGAACAACAGAAATGTACTCTCATGGCTCTGGAGATCAGAAGTCCAAAGGTAAGGTGTCGGTAGGGCCGTGTTCCCTGTTAAGGCACTCAGAGAGAGAACTCTGTTCCCAGTATGCCTTTTTCAGAGCTGGCTTCTGGGGTTGCCACCAATCACCGTGTTCTCACCTTGCAGGCACATCACTCCAACCTCTCTGCCTCTGGTGTCACATGGCCTTCTCATTGTTTGTCTAAGTTTTCATATAGCCTTCTTATAAGGACAACAGTCATTGGATAAGTCCCCATACAACTCCAATATGACTTTGTCTTAAGTGGACGATAGTACAAAAATCCTATTTCCAAATAAGGGCACGTTCATGAGTACCAGGGACTTGAATGTATTCTTAGGGCACACAATCCAACCCACAGCAAATACCCACACCCAGGCATGGCCTCAGACAAGGGCCAACATTTCCAGAGGAAGGGCCTGAGTCTAGGACCACCACCTCAGCCCAGGTGGCCGCAATGAGAAGCCAGCACATCAGAACTAGAGAGTAGTTTCTGCTCGCCACAGCTAAAGAAAGCCTGTGCAGCAACGCAGACCAGCAAAGGCATAAATAAATAAACAAAAATGAAAGGCCTTCTCTAAAGGCTGTGAGAGGACAAAAATAGGATCATGGATTGGCCAGCCATTTGCTGCTCTGGGTGGTGTTGAGGAAGTCACTCAGTGCCTCAGTTCCCTCCCTGTGACAAAGGGTGTTTGGAGGTTAAATCACGGCAAAAACTCTGCCTGCAATGCAGGAGACCCTGTATTGGGTAGGGAAGATCCCCTGGAGAAGGCAATGGCAAGCCACTCCAGTATCCTCAAAATGCCTGGGAAATCCCATGGGCAGAGGAGCCTGGAGGGCTATGGTCCATGGAATTGCAAAGTCAGACATGATTGAGCAATTAACACGTTCACTTTCACACTTTCTAATATATAAATTACCCAGTTCAGGACCTAACCCCAACAGGCATTAAAACACTTGACCTTTATTTTTATTAGTGGTGTGGGAGGATTAGCCACATAAAAGTGCCCAGCACTCAGAGGTTACTGCATCAGTGATGGCGCCAGGATCTCCTCCTGTTCTGTTCTGACTTTTCACATTCGGTCACCTGTGCCCTGTGCGCCGATGGCTCTGGCTTTCATCAATCCCCTAGAGTCCTAACTTGCTTCTAGAGAACACCTGTGACTCTTCTTTGCCCTTGTCTCAGCACCTGCCTAGAAAAATTTACCTAAAAGTAAATATAGTATTCATTCATTCACTTTCTCTCTAAAACGTAAGCTTGGACTTGTGTGCGGGTGGAGGGAGTGGGGGACATTATTAGTTTCCTGCTTGCAGTCTTCCTGGGGTCTAGAACCCTGCCCGGCACCTAACAGATCAATAAGTACGTGTTGGGAGAAGGGGGTGACACATGGGGACATGGGGCCACTCGACGGGCGGAGAGATTGGTGACGCAGAAACCTAGGGACCGGAGGATAAACAACTGAATGAACCATGGCTGGGCATCCGAATTTTTTAAAAAAAGATGCCCCATGCCCTCTTCCGGGCAGGGCGGGAGCGCTAGGGGCCCGCAGCGATCCTGCCGGACACGGGCGGAAAACGTCGGGCACGGGTTCTGCGCGCTCTGCCTTTCTAACCCCGTGTTCCCGCCCAGGGAGGCCGACCACCCGGGGTCTGAACCCTCCTGATCCCGCGGCCTCAGCACGTGCTCAGCAGACGCCGGCCGCCCAGGGCGCAGCCTCACTCCCTGCGGCGCCCCTCCCCGCGCGGCCGCTCAATAGGGAGGGGCGCGGAGTGGGCGGGGCGGGCCAGCCCGGGCGGTGCTGGGACTTGTAGGACTTGTAGGCCTAGCCGCCCGCGCCCTGCCCCCGCCCCCTAGAGGCCCAATCACGGAAGGGGAAACTGAGGCCGGCTGAAGGTATCCAACGTGACGCGCGGCTGCAACATGGCCGCCTTCCCTGGCCCAACAAGTGTAGATGACACTTTAGCAAAGTTTTCCAAGGGAGCGCTGAGAATCCTTTCTCTGGTGGAGAGCTCTTCTCGGCTCTTTCCTTCCACCATGCATTCATTCACTCAACAAACTTTTCCTCGGCGGACTTCTGTTTGCCAGACCATACAGCTTGAGGAAAACATCCAAGACCCCACCTCGCAGGGGCGAGAGAGAACTTAAATCCGCGAATAGGGGACCAGGGTTTGGGGAGGTGAAAAGTGCAATGAAGGGATAAGAGCAGGCTAAAGGGCAAGTGGTGTGACACAGCCCTGAGGCAGGAGTGGGCCTGGGGAGCACCGAGGACAAGACGAGAAATCAGGGGAGTCAGAAAAGTGTGTCCCCAGGGGACTCCGTGAAGACTCGGGGCTCCATTCTCAGCCGTCAAGGGGCTGAGGTGGGCGTCTTGGGGGAAGCAAGGATCAGAACAGTGGGTGCCTGGGGGAGAGTGGGATTAAGGAGTGGGGGGTGCTTCAGGCACAGCTGGTCTGGGCCCGGGGTCAAATATAGCCTGACAGAGAATGTACTGGATAATCGCAAAGACTAGTAAACACCTCGCCTGCCTTCCTGTGCCCCTCAACCCCACTTTGAGCAGTGTCAACTTTTAAAAAGGTGCACGACTAGAAGCTGAGGATTGTATTTTATTCAGTGGGCTTTATGCAGACTCAAACCCTGGAAGCAGTTTCTAGGATAGCCCAGAGAGAGTGCTCCTAAGCGTGAGAGAGTGTTCCTAAGCGGTAAAGGAGGGGCCAGGATACAGGGAGTTTTATAACAAAAACCCGAAAGTCGAACATCAAAGGATTCTTGTGAATTAAAGAAAAACCAGACAAGTTAATGAATTTAGCACTTTCATATGCATGCAAAGATGCAAAAGTGTGGGCTTATGGAAATTATTCCTTTGATGTGCACCTTAACCATCTAGGATCAGTATCCTGTCCCAGCCCCCCGCCCCCTCCCCCAACCTGAATCGCCTCAGGGTGTAGTCAGGTGGCTACAGTGGCTGATGGCTTAATGTCCACTGCACAGGACACCCCAATGCTGGTGCTTGGACATGTGGAGGGTTTGAGACCCTCAGGGCCTGGCTCTGCATAGCCGTGTGACCCACTGGTGGGGGATGCTGGTGCGGGGGCCTTGGGTTCAGTGCTCTGGTCAGACAGGAAGTTCCTAGTAACTTTGAACAAGCAGCCTTGACAATTCTGAAGCAGGTCTTGCTACAGAGTCCCAGGGGTGGGCCTGTCCCTATGGTTGGGGAAGGGACAAAGAGAATAGCACTGCCCTTTATGTTTGCTTTCCCCTAGAGGTTGCCGACAGAGGGAGGAATCCCGAGCACCGAGATGGACTTTTGATGAGGCCAGAATTACTTCCCCTGCCTAGTCACCTTATCATAGGGGCTCTGGGGACCACTCTGGCCACTCCTGGATGGTAGCACCATGATTTATTTCCTAATGGGTAATATATCGTATAGTTAAAAAGCAGAGATATTACTTTGCCGACAAAGGCCCGTCTAGTCAAAGCTATAGTTTTTCCAGTAGTCACATATGGATGGGAGAGAGTTGGACTATAAAGAAAGCTGAGTGCCAAAGAATTGATGCTTTTGAACTGTGGTGTTGGAGAAGACTCTTGAGAGTCCCTTGGGCTGCAAGGAGATCGAACCAATCAAGCCTAAAGGAAATCAGTCCTGAATATTCCTTGGGAGGACTGATGCTGAAGCTGAAACTCCAATACTTTGGCTATCTGATGCAAAGAAGTGACTCATTGGAAAAGACCCTGATGCTTGGAAAAATTGAAGGCAGGAGGAGGAGGGGACAACAGAGGAGATGGTTGGAGGGCATCACTGACTCGAGGACATGAGTTTGAGCAAGCTCCAGGAGTTGGTGATGGACAGGGAGGCCTGGCATGCTGCAGTCGATGGGGTTGCAAAGAGTTGGACACGACTGAGCGGCTGAACTGAACTGAACCCGTTTATTTGTCTTGTTCATAGCGGCTTGGTGGGGCTAGAGTGTGTTCTGTGCATTTCTGCATTCCCCACACCCTAATAAATATTCCTCGAATGAATTATATTCGTGTATATAGATCACATACCACACTCTAAAATTCCTCAAACTAATTATTTTCATGTATATAGACCACACACACACGCATACCCACATACACTCTCGACAAACGGGGCTTCCCAGGTGGCTCTAGTGGTAAGGAACCTGCCTGCCAGTGCAGAAGACATAACAGATGAGGGTTCAGTCTGTGGATTGGCAAGATCTCCTGGAGGAGGGCATGGTCCAGTATTCTTGCCTAGAGAATTCCAAGGACAGAGGAACCTGGCAGGGCATAGTCCGTGGTGGTCACAAAGAGTGGGACACTACTGAAGCTACTTAGCACCTCTGCGTAAAGACAAAAATCATTTCACCTTCAATATGTGTTGTACTGGAGGTAGCACTGGGAGAAACGCCGACTCACTAAACACGATCTGAATCGTGTACATCTGATTCGCTAGACTGCTTTCCACGAGGAGAGGAGCCCGGAACCCAGCGAGCACGGAACAGGTGCCCTAGAAAACCCGGATGTGCCCCCGCCGCAAGTGCGCGCCTTGCTCCAAGAGCTTCCCCACCGCACGTGCGGCGCGGTGGGGTGGGGCCTGGACTACGCTTCCCGGCGCTCCTCGCGCGCCCGGGGCGGGGCGGGGCTGAGGCTGGAGGCGGGGTCGGTGTTGTAGGGCGGGGCCTGGGCGGGCCGGGGGCGGGGCCGACTACAAAGCCCGAGGGGCAGGCGCTGAGGCGCAGAGTGCTCGCAACGCCGGCTGGAGAGCAGCGCAACGCAGCGAGGAGCGTACGGCGGGAGCGGCCCGCGCGTGGACGGGCCCGGCGGCTAGACCGGCGCCCCTGCTGCCCCGCTCGCACCCCCACCGTCCCCAATGAGCGCAGCCCCACGCGGCCCGGGTCCGTAGGCGGCGGGGCGCCCCCCATGCTGCTGCAGCCCGCGCCGTGCGCCCCGAGCGCGGGCTTCTCGCGGCCCCCGGCCGCCCCCGGCGCCATGCACGGCTCGCAGAAGGACACCACGTTCACCAAGATTTTCGTGGGCGGCCTGCCCTACCATACCACCGACGCCTCGCTCAGGAAGTACTTCGAGGGCTTCGGGGACATCGAGGAGGCCGTGGTCATCACCGACCGCCAGACGGGCAAGTCTCGCGGATACGGCTTCGTAAGTGGCCCCGCGGCCGGGAGCGCCCGCCCCGCACTTATCTTGGCCGGGGCGCTGAGTCAAGCGGCGGGCGCACGCCAGTCCCGAGCGCCTCCCGCCGGCTCGGCACCTGCTGACCCTTCTCGGGCTGCAGCCGGTCCTGCCCCCGTCTCCCTGCCCCCACGCCACGCCGGCTTAAAAGGGAGAGCCGCTGTGTTCAATTAGGACTCTTCTAAGTTTGTGGAGAGGTTTTGGGGACAGCCGGCTACTTTTCGGCACTTCCTGGAGCAACAAGCGAGCGAGGAACAGGGCTTAACCCTGGGGCTAGGAGCCTTTGAACAACTCGTGTATTATTTTCCACCAACTCCCACAGACATCCCAAACAACCTAAGTCCGAGTTGGCCTGAAGACACTTCTCTTACTCCTTTTCTAACTAGGGTGTCCCCAAACCCCTCCCGTGAGGAAACTGGTGGTCCCCACGGGCCGGGTAGGCCAAGCCAGGACCCCTCCCTCCCTTCGGGTTTCGCTGTCGTCCCCGGGCATTGTTTTTGCCCTTCAAGGCCGCGTTTCTTAGCACTTGAACTCGGAAGGAGGAGCTGGGGTCCAGGGGCGGCTTTGGGGTTAGGGGGCTTAGGCTGGACGGGGCTGGGCGGATGCCTTGGGTAGCGGGCACCTGGGGTCAGGGGAAGTAAATGCCGGGGTGCCTGGGCTCTAGAGCCCACTCTGCTTCCCTCGCCTTCCGGTGAAGCCCCTGATGCCTCTGTGCTCCTCCAGGTGACCATGGCCGACCGGGCAGCCGCAGAGAGGGCTTGCAAAGACCCTAACCCCAACATCGATGGTCGCAAGGCAAACGTGAACTTGGCCTATCTGGGTGCCAAGCCGCGCAGCCTCCAGACGGGTGAGAGTGCGTGCTTTCCTTCGCTGTGCTTCTGGTTGCTATATTCAGCCTCGGTATCTGTGGGGTGGAGGAGGCCCCCCCCCGCCCTGCACCAGGAGTAGCAGTTGGCTGTCATGTGCTCCAAGAGAGCCGTCACAGGGCAGTCATCCCCCAGCTCGGAAGTTGAACCCCTTCCTCCGGCTGCGTGTGCCGGTGGGACAGGGCAAGGAGGGCAGGTCGGCAAGGAGGGCAGGTCACCCACTTGTCAGCTGTCCTCACCGGAGGGAGGAAGTGGGTCCCAGAGCTGGAGCTCCGGAGGGCGCAAGCCCAGTGGCTGCTGCCCCTCAGCTCCATGGGCCCCCTTTGGCTGGGAGTTCTGGGGTTCAGGTAGAGGTGCCCGGGAGGGGAGAGGAAGCTGTTTACCCTTTTGGATTAGAGGTGGAGGGCTGTGGGGGTCTTCCCTGGGTGAGGCTGGGCCCCTCCCTAACTGGTCTCTCATTTTAGGCTTTGCCATCGGCGTGCAACAGGTGCCCCCTACTTTGATCCAGCGGACTTACGGGTGAGTGGACGCGGCTGGCTGGGGCTGGGGGGCGCACAGCTCTTGGAGACTAGGCCAGGGCGCCGTGGGCTTCCTGGGTCTCCCCGTGCAGGTGGCCCTCGGTCTGAGGGAGCCTCTCACCCCAGGACCGCTGACCCCCCGGCACTGGTGGCACTGTCTGTAGCTCCCTTTCTCTGTCTGAGACCCGTCACTTGCTCCAGTCTTTCAGAAGCGTGATCGTGTTGTGGGAGTGGGAGGGATTCAGCTGGGAGAAGGGAGAGAAGGCAGATTGCATTTCTCTGCCCCGGCAAAGGCCACACTGAAGAGAGATGGGGAACATGCACTCTGGAGCCTGTGGGCTTGAATTCAGGTCCTGGCTTCCCCTTATTGGTTGTGTGCCTTGGGTTCCTCACCTGTAAAATGGGGTAGTGATAGCACCTCTGAGTTCTGTGGGTGGAGGCCAGGCAGGTAGGTGAGCATGCTGGAAGTGTTTGCCGACCAGGAACCGGGCCAGGCTCTTCTGAGGGCGCCTCTCTGACCTGCTCCAGTGCCCAACAGATGGTGGCAGCAGGTCACTGCCAACCGGTCTGGTGTTTGTGAAGCTGCAGCAGGTGAGCTGGGATTAGGGCCAGATGTCTCCGCCCAAGTGGGCCAGCCTGTGGGCCTTTTGTCTAAGGTGCTTTGGAGTAGCGTGTCCCACCCTCCTCCACCCGAAAAGGGCCTTTTTTTTTTTTTTAAAGCATCTAATAAGGCCTGGCAGCTGCTTGGGAAAGGACACAAACTTTAGATGCACAAAGGAGCCTGCCGTACTGGCCGACTTCTCAGCCCCATGATTGATGTCGGCTCTGTGCCCTGGTGTTGGGAATGTGCTGATTACGATGAGGGGTTTGTGTTGGGGGGCCATTTATAGAACAGGGAGCCCCTTTTAAGATGGTAGAACTTCTTAAGCTTATCAGTGATCAGATTCCAGGCCCTGTGTTTTGTGTTGAAAGTTGCAAATATGTGTGTGTGTATCTGCCCCAGAGGCTTGATTTGATTGCTCACCTGGCTCGCTGGGGTGGTGTGGACCAGGCTTTGGAGCAGGTTGGGAGCTGGACTCGGGCGGCCTGGGCAGGTTGGCCATGATTCGAGGCTCCCGGCCCTGACAGGCAGTCTCTGGCTGTCCAGGGCCCCCCCCGCTTGTGGGTCAGAGACCGTGTGTGAGCCCAGTGCCTTGTGTGTCCTCCTGGGAGGAAGCCTGGAGGGCCGCCGGGAGCAGGGGGCTCTGGTTTCCTTCCCACCCTGGGATCTGCTTCATCTGTGTCTGTAGGCGTCTTTGAAGGTGTTTGGGGACACCCCCATCTTCCTGCTGTCACCCAAGTTCTTCCTGTTTGGGTTCAGGCCACACGGGGAGGGCGTTCCTCACTTTTCACAGTCCTGGTTCTGTTTCCTGGGGCAGGGGCTGGGACAGGGGCTAGCACTGAGATCCAAGTGTGAGCCTTGAGCACACGCAGCTCTCCTCTGCTTAAAATGCCTCTGTGGCTTTTTGCTTGGGCCTGGGCTCTGTTGTGACCCATTACAGCTGCTTCTGGGACTGAGTCTCAGAGTCCTGATATTTGGGACTGGAGCCTGCGGACCTGGGTTCAGATCCTGGCTTTGTCACTTTACCAGTGGGGTCCTCCTTGATAAGTGATGTCACCTCTTCCTGAGCCTTCCGTTCCCTCATCTGGAAAATGGGAATAATAAGCACACAAGGCCGTGCTGGCTCAGGGGGCGAGGTGCCCCACACCCTCGTGGCACTTCTCTGAGGTTGGGACGGACATCATCCCTCCCTCATAGGTGGGGAAACAGGCAAAGAGAGGTTAAAAACAGCTAACGGGCTGAAGTGAGGGGACTTGAACCTCCACAAGCTGGCTCTGGCCCCGTGCTCTCAGCCCCTGCTCTCTGGGGTGGGAGGTGGGCAGGGTGCCCAGACGGTTTCCCCCATGGTCCTCAGAGCGCCGCCCACGGTAGGGTGGTCAGGGGTCACTCTGATTTCACTGCCACGTGCTCCTGAGTGCCGGCGACAATGTTTTGTAACTGAATCTGCTGGCCAGCCATTTAAGACCCATGACGACGCAGAGGCTCTATTTGTTGGTTGCTGAGGGGTGGAAGGACAGTCGACAAACAGGGACAAGGAGTCGGAGGGACAGTCCAGCTCTGCGTTTTCCAGCAGCTGGTGGATTGTCACCTCCCACCAGGCCGCGCTGAGACCCAGGGGCAGGGGGGCCTCGGCCAGGCTTTCAGAGTCAGCTGTCTCTTCCCAGCGCCTGCCCGCCTGGCTGGAGACTTAGGCCGTCAGCGTCCCTTTTGTCTTTACAAACAATCGGGCCTGGGAGCCCGGTCGGGCCTGACTCAGCGGTCAGTTGTGTCAGCTCCAGGCTGGCAGGGAGGCCTGGGCAGCCCAGGGTTTGCGAACCCGTTAACCCCTCTCCTGCCCAGCGGAACTTTCCCCAGGCTTTCCAGCCCCACTCCTGTGCCCGGGGCAGCTCCAAAGACCCCAGACCCCCACTCCCAGGCTCAGCCACTGCGGAATCCTCGCCTGGCCGGGTCATAAACGTCGATGTGGGAAGATTTGCCAAAGGACTTTGACATTCTGTTTTCTGCTTGGGTTCCTCCTCCCTGGTTTATCTTTTCTTCAAGAACAGGGTCTTTCAGGGTCTATCTTGAGTGGGACATTTCTGTCACATTCATGACGGCTGAGGCTTGGGTCTGGAGAAGACTTCTTTGGGAGGTGGCAAGTGGCCAGTCCCAGGGGGAGACAGCTACAGCCAGAGACCACCCTGCCGAGCGTCCCACTGGGTGGGACAGTCAGCAGCCTACAGGCACGGGTCTAGGCAGAGTGTTGGGTCTGGCTCGGAAGGGGCTTCTTGGCTGGTGTCAGGGCTGTCTGACAGCCAGCTGTCTGTTCAGGCTGGGCCTGAGGCCGGTAGGAGCTAAGGTGTGTCCTGGGCCCAACTACACTGGGAGCCTCTCCTTGGGGTATTTTTGAAGGGTTACCTGTTTGTCTAGGTTTATCTCCCCCCGCCCCAACTTCTTAAGGGGACCTCACTGTGGGCTTCATACCTGTCCGCCATGAGCCCCACTCAGTGCTGGGGGCAAGCCAAGCCCTCGGGCCCAGATGACAGGACAGGGTCTGGTGGCCATTGGGTGTCAGGCAGGCTTCGTGCCAGAGCGAGGCCCCGGGAGCCTGACCAGGCTCGGGGTCAGGCCCACCCCCTTCTCCCCTTCTGCAGGGTGGGGACTGTGTCAGTGCCACCTTGCAGGGCTGAGGGGAGATGGGCCCGTGCCTGTGTGCAGAGCCGCGCAGTGAGGGCCTGGCCCACGGAAAGACAGGCGCACAGTGACTCATCTCACAGCGGCTTGGCCACAGTCTGTTGCCCCTTCCACCTGTGCAGGTGCTGGGTGTGGGGAAACTTGCCAGAGCTGAACGTGCATGGCATAGGCACTGGAGCCTGAGTTGGGGGCTCCAACACCCTCTCTCCTTCCCCGAGGCCCCAGCACCGCTGTCTGGCCAGCTCTCAGACAAGTCAGAGCCAGAACCCCCAGAACTGACCAGGGCCCAGGATCTCCTCCCTCGGCACCTGCACACTCCATTTGGCTGAAGGTTTCCGGGCCCCTGCTCTGTCTCTGTGATGGTCCCCAGTGCCCAGGTTGAGACCCGCTGCCCTTGTTGTCATCAGGTCGTGGGTACCTGCCCAGCCAGGGGGTCTGAGTGGAGTGCCTGGGTCCCCAGAACGGGATGGGGGGCCACAGGGTGACAGGATGATGTCTGTTTCTCAAAAGCATGGAGCACGCGGGACTGGGCAGAAGGGAATGAGCTGTTCCCAGAATGCTTTGTTCGTTAAGTATTTATTAAACACCTGCTGGATACTTTGAAAGACGTGGTTGGTTCTCTGTCTCACTTTCTGGCAGGGATGCCAGACCATTAGAAATCCGTCTGCACATGTGATGGGTGCAGCTGGGCAGAGCAGCTGGCTGGCAGGGGGCCTCGTGGGGGCAGGACAGGCCTGTGTCGTGATGTAAGGGTAGGGAGGGTGATCTGCGAGTATGACAGTCATAGACTTGCACCCTGTGCCACCCCCAGATGGTGAAATCAGAGCAAGGCCTGGAGCCAGCTAAGAGCAGCATGCCTGCTATGGACTCCTGGGCTTGGTGGCATGTTGTGTTATGAAACATCACCACTGGGGACACTGCAGGGGGCCTCCTGTACTATACCTGCAGAGCCTTGTTATCTCATGATATGACATAAATAAAGCCAGGGGTAGTTGCAGTGCCTAGAATAGGGGTCAGCACCTGGGCGGGGGGCAGGGGGTGGGGGGCCAGCACCTTGGAGGTGTGGCAGGAAGTGAGGTCAGAATGGAGGCTTTGCAGGAGGGCAGAGAGGAAGCCTGTACCCTCCCCGTGTGGCATCACATGGCTTGTTTTTACTTTCAGGGTGTCTGGGGTGGTCCTCCCCCTCCCCACCCCGTTGCTTCCTGTTTGGCTCTCACTGGAGCGAGGCGTGGGCCGGCGCGTGGCCCTCCCCGCGGGCGCCCGTGCACACCTGTTGTTTGTCGCCGTCTGCTGTAACAGACACCGGCCTCCGGGTGGTTCTTGGGTTCTCGTCCAAGGGCGAGCTCCCCGCCAGCCGCGCTGGCCCTGGCAGGAGGGACCCTGTACTGAGGGCTGCAGGGCAGAGGCCTGACCACGCTCAGGCTGACACGGGCATCCTGGCCCCATGGGTGGGTAGGAGTGTGGGAAGGGGAACTCCCAGGTGGGCCAGGCCCTTCATGCTGCAGCTGGAGGAGGCCATGTGAGGAGCCTGGGAGCCCCATGACTTGCCTGGGTGACCCTTTGTTCTTGTGATGACCTTTTCCTCTTCAAGTCTCCATTTCCCCGGCTGCTGCGTGGATGTGACGAGCACTCTGCAGAGTGCTGGGGGGGCACCTGGATCATTCTCCTGACCCCTCTCACGTCGAGGGTGGGGAGGAAGCCCTGCTGTCATTCATTCAGTTTGTTCAAAGGACGTATGCCGGTTTGTGGCAGCTTGGGATGAAGGGAGCCCTGATCCTGCTTGTGATTACAGGACTTTCTTTGGCAGAGGTGGTGACTGGTGCTCCTGGGGGGAAGGGAGCAGCTGACGGGAGGCTGGTATGACCGGTGGGAGGAAGTGGGAGATTGAGGGGAGTCACGGACCCAGCAGGGTGGCCTCAGCTCACGTAGGGCCTTAGTGGTCCAGTGGGGGTGTTTGGATTTTACTCTGGGTCATGTGGGGCTACCGTGGGCCCTGAGCATGTAAGAGCCGAGTCACTTGCATCTTTAGAGCCTCTCTGGCTGCCGGGTGGGCATGAGCCACGGGGGGCATGGTGGCCGCCTGGAACAGCACAGGGGTGTGGAGTTGTAGGATTCTGTGTACATTTAAAGAAGTACATTTAAAGAACGTGCGAAAGAAGGGAGTCCCAAGAGGATTCCAGAACATTGGGCCTGAGCTCATGGTGGTTCAATTGGCCTTGGCAGTGAGGGGAGGCTGCAATCTAAGGGGAAGAGCCGGTGTTTGGGCTTGGACAGGTTCTGGTGATGAGGCCAAGCCAGGGCCTGGCACTGCCCCACAGGAGATGCATTGCACCTGCTCTGATCCAGTGGCGACAGAGAGCCTGGAGGCCCCGCTCTGGGAAGTCCTGGGGGCCCTCCCCGACCTAAGAATCCTGAATTGTACCCCAGCAGCTGCTGACTTCTCCAGCCCATCAGGCCAAACCTCCAGAGAACAGAAAAAGTGAAATGGGCTCATTTGCCTTTTTTATTTTTATTTTCGAGGGTGACCGTGCGTTCACAGAGTAAGCGCTTAGGACTGCAACCCATCCCTTTGCGCTGTGAGTTTCGCTCTGAGTGTGGGGTGTGAGGCCGTCTGTCTCCTGGCGCCAGCTCCCTCAGCTGCCCCCTCCACCCCTGCCCGCCCAGGAGTCCCCAGACCTTGCCGATCAGACCCCTAGACCTTGGCCCCCGGGGTCTAGGGGAGGCTCTGTTGTGCTCTGTGCCACCCTTGGTTTACAGACAGGGAAACAGGCCAGAGAGGGCCGAGGGGCTGGGGCAGCTGTGGCCGAAATCAGACTCGGGGTTCTCAGTCCTACACCCCTGTCTCCATCGGCCTGAGACAGCTGGGTCACTCCTGGCTGGGAACCGCTCACCCTGGGTGTGCGGGTCCAGGCAGATATCTCTGCCATTGCCCTTTCAGCAGGGGCTGCTCAACCTGAGTATGTGCCCCTCCAGGATGGTCTGGCCTTTTGAACTGGCCAGCTGTAGCCCCCTCTACTTCCCACAGTCTGGGGTTTTGTGAGTTTGTTTTGTCCAGGTCCTGGCCTAGGCGTTGGGTCACCTGATTTTGAGGTTCTGACCCACTAACTGTCCTGCTTGCTGGTTTGCTTTTCCCCCCAGGTCTCTGGTCTGCCCTCCATGGGGCTGGCTGGGAGGGCCTTCTGTCCGTCCTGGCTGGGTGGAATGTTCTTGCCCTTCCTCAGGCTCGAGGAGGAGGGGTCATTGGTGCTGCTGAGGTCCCTGGAGGTGCGGACAGGGGGCAGTCCCAGCCCCCAGCACAGTACTGAAGCTGACAGGTGCAGAGTCAGACTTGAACGGAGCCTGTGGTTCTTGCCTCCCCAGGGTTCATGGCTGTGAGTTGCTGAGCAAAGCTGTGCCGGCCCTAGTGGCCATTCCAGGTCAGGCTGCTGCTTCCGCTGCCTTCCAAGGGCCGAGACTCCCAGCCCAGAAAGCAGCGGGGCCCTGGAGGAAGCCCCTTTTCCACCCAGTGCCAACAAGGCCCTTGGCTCTCGGCTGGTGCTGGGGATCGAGCAGTCCAGGCCATGTCCCTGCCCTTAGGAAGACAGGTGGATGACAAAGTGGTTTGAGGCTGTAGGGAAGTATGGCCAGCGGTGGGCAGGAGGTGAGGGGGTGGTGGTCAGGGAAGGCCTCTTTGGAGGTGATTGAGCTGTGGGAAGGAGCCTGGCAGCAGTGGGAACAGCAGGTGCAAAGGCCCTGTGCACAGAGAAGCATGTCCAGTCTGGGGACAGAACGTGCCAAGCCTGTGCCCTCTTCAGAAGCCTGTAGATGGAGTGCGTGGAGGCCAGTGGTAGCTGACCTTTCTGAGGGGCAGGTGGAGTGCCGAGGAACCCACTGGGCACACGCACCCTGTGTCCTGGTGCGGTGTCCAAGACGCCCCCCTTTCGTGGTGTGTAGGCCTGGGAGGGATCCAGGGGGCTGTGCTCAGACGGGGCCAGCCGCTGGCTTGGCTGGGTTTTCCTTCTCACTGGAGATTCTGGTGGGTGCGTATATGTGTGTGTGTGTGTTCCTTCCTGAGTGTGTTCATGTGCCAGCTCGGCTCCTTGGTTCCCACCTGGCCTCCTCCCCAGCCCCCTGTGTGGGTTTCTGGTTGGGACAGTGGTTAGAACTCCTTGTATCAACCTTTTGCCTTTTAGTTTACATCAGGTCTTGACCCCAGCATGATGCTGGCGAATTCTTTGTAGGGGGACTGTCCTGTGTGCTGTGGAATGTTAGCAGTGTCCCCAGCCTCCACCTGTGGCACTCCGTACCCATCAGGTGACAACCAGAAATGTCACATTCATGCTGAGTGGCCCCTGGGGTTGAAGTCACTGTGGCTGAGAAATGCTGGTCTGGTAGAGGATCTCTGCTCTCAAGCCCTGAGGTCAGCTTCTGCCAGCCTGGGAAAACAGGCTCGTGGAAGCTCTGTAACTTGAATGCAGATCTGAAGGGCCCAGCCCCCTGTTGGGGGGAGCTCCATAGCTTCCTCCCCCTTGACTCTGCAGGGCTTGTGCAGCAGCAGAGCCCTGCTCTTGTCTCCTGGCTGTGTGACTGCCAGTCCCTTGGCCTCTTGGAGCCTAAGTTTTCCTGAGAAATGGGGCAACATCAGCACCTATTTTCTGGCTGTGAAATGCTTCATATGTTATCTTTGGCTTTTCACAGAGTGGAGAGTGGGACAGGGTGCTTGAGGGACACAGATGAACAGATGCAGACTCAGAATGTCCCTGCAGGCCAGGAAATGGGAACCCCCCTTCCTCCCAACCTGAAGCTTACTCACCCACCATGTCTGAGCATCCCCAGCAGGGCAGCTCCGTGGTCCCCACGGTGCGGACTGTCGGGAACCTGGTGCACATGCTGGCTTTCCTGGCTGGCACCCTTGCGGCAGGCATGGCCAGAATCCTGTCATTTCTGCGCCCTGTCATCTCCTGCACGGACAGCTTGTGCCTGGTCTGGGTGGTGCTTCTGCAGTGCGGTGTGTACCTGCATCCCCGGGGACCTGTCCAGTGCAGGTTCCCAGACCCCATCAGACTTGGCTTTCTGCTCTCTGAAACAGGGGTGTCCTTGCCTGTGTGTTCTGTGTTTGAGCCCAGAAGTTCTGTGCTCAAAACTTCCAGAACCTCACCCTCAGGAATGTGCTGGGGTTTCTGGAGCACTACACCAAGACCCGCTCTGTCGAGTTTCCACTGGCTTCTCTTTAGGGAGGGGTCTGGACAGCTGAGGCTCCTCCTTTTTTGTTGTTGTTTATAATTAGACTGAAAATAAAAGTGCTCCATGAGGGTGAAAACAAAGTGTCTGTCACATAGTGGATACCCAAGAAATAGACGCAGAATATTGATCAGGTATTAGTTCCTGTCCTGCTTTATTTTTTTCCTGCCTGGTTTTTTAAATATATGATAGCTTTTAAAATTGTCACAATCTTGTGAAATAGATGGCACTGTTTCCATTGTTACAAATTTATTAAATTATCAAATTGTTAAGTTATTAAGCTGAGACCCAAAAGGCAACTCATATGCTTCATATCACATATCCTTTTAAATAAGGGACGTGTTTTCTATGGATTCTCAAGTCCTCATATACTTCTGTGTAAATACTTAGGTAATTTCCTGTAGGCAGACTAGATATCAAGAAATGGAACTGTTGGTGTGGCCCCTCTTCTGTCTTGTTGTCAGCACCGAATGCCCAGCCCCTTCCCCATCCATGGGCCTGGGCAAGGTGCCGGTAGAGCCTCCACCCACTCATGTGAGGTCCAGTGGGGGAGATGGACCAGGAGCTCAGGCTCCGAGCAGCTGCCCCCTCCTCCAAGAAGCCTCCCCTGACCACTCCTGACTCTGGTTCGTGGGTTGGCATATGTGTTTGTCTCTCCTCCTCCTGGATTGCGAGCTCTGAGAGGCCAGGGGCTGTGTAGTCTTCTCGCTACTGTGTCCTTGCCCAGAGCACACCCACAGACAGGAGAGAAGCCTGGGGAGGCGGAGGTGGAATTCGAACCCAGGCCCAACTCCGTTCAGGGCTCTTGTTCCCACCAGAGAAGCAGGAGGGAGTGGACGGCAGAAACCCCTAATAAGGGAGAGAGGGCTTGGCCTAGGGCCGGTGTGCAGGTTCCTACAGGAAGCTGTCTGACCTCCTGACAAGCAGGAGTGGGTCGCCATGGCAACCATAGGAGTGCTGCCACCTAGGAGGGCAAATAGCAGGGATGAGGGGATCCACTGTGAGAACTTCCTGGCCCGGGGCAACTGGGGCTGCTCTGGGACTGGCCAGGTGTGCCCAGGCTCCTACCCCTAGGGCAGGGTTTGTTGCTGTGTCCACGAGGCTGTGGTACCTATCCTCACCTCAAGTCTGCCCTCACTGGGTTCACCCCTGGCTCAGGATTGCTTCTTACGTGTGTGTGCTTTTATTGTGGTAAGGTGTGAGGCAGTGCTTAGTCACTCAGTCCTGTCCAACTCTGCAGCCTTGTGGACTGGAGCCCACCAGACTCCTCTGTCCATGGGATTTTTCAGGCAAGAATACTGCAGTGGGTTGTCATACTCTCCTCAAGGGGAATCTTCTTGACCCAGGAATTGAACCCACATCTCCTGTGTCTCCTGCATTGGCAGACAGGTTCTTTACTGCTGAGTCACGAGGGAAGCCCTGTGGTAAAGTACACATAACCTAAAATCTGCCATTTTAGGGCATTAAGCATTTTCACAAAGTTGTGTATTCATCACCACCATCTGATTCAGAACTTCTGCGTCACCCAGGAGGACACCACTTAGCACCCCCTCCCCTCTCCTGCTTCCTGAAGCCCCTGCACCTATGACCACTTTCTCTCTGGACTCGCTTTTGTGGAGGTTTCCATGAGTGGAATTGTGCAGTCCAGAGCCTTTCACTTCTGGCTGCTTTCCCCAGCATCGTGTCCTCAATGGTCATCCGCGCAGTGGTGGTGTGTATCAGCGTGTTACTCCTTTTTATGGCAGAATAACATTCCTTGGCATGCATACACCGCAGTCTGGAAACCCATTCATCCTTGGACGGGAGCTTGGGTTGCTTCTCCTTTGTGGCTGGTGCGAATAGTGCTTATCATCTCTTAACTGTGCCCTTGAGTCCGTTTGCCTCACAGAGATACTCAGACCCCCATGCACCAACTGCTCGCCCCCCTACCCCCTCCACAGCCCCCTTCCCAGCCTTTTCTTTGCATTCAAAACATCGGGCCACATAAAGTTGCTGTCAGTCAACTTCTTGGACCCGTAAAAATGGAGTTTTATACGATTCCACCTCACCCATCCTTAGCACTGGTTTAAACACACATTTGATTTTTTTAGTGAACATTATCACCGTTCAGTATAAATGTAACAGTTTTGCATAAACAGCAGGTCTGTTCTGTGGCCTGGTTTTCTCTCCCAGCAATGTGGAGAGGGAGAGTGGCTTGAGATTGAGATTGGGCTTTGTCCCGCTGACCCGTTGGTCTGGGGGACCCCAGGCACTGCTTTGTTGACACTGGGGTTTCTCTGCTTTTTCTGTGTTCCCAAGGTGGCGGCCGGGACCCATTGAGCCCCGTCTTTTTTCAGGAGAAAGGGCTCCCGGATGCTGAGGGCCCGGCAGGGGAGGGAACCTGGCTTCCAGGGCCCTGCTTGCTGTCCCTTTGCTGTCCCCCAGCTGTCCCAGTTTCTGGCTCTGCCACACCTGCGGGATTCCCAGGAGGGAACATTTTCCCTTTTGCTTTCCAAGCAGCTTCTCTTTGAAATGGAAGGGCGGCGGGACAGGGTTTCCGGGCCTGTCTTACAGGTGTAGAGGCCCCGTCCTGCATATCTCTAGCAGGTCTGAGAGGAGGATGAGGAGCTGATGGCCGCCCTGGTGGCTCTGTGCCCACCCCTGCCGTGGGCGCTGCTGCACACTGGCCGTGGGGCTCGGCGCTGGCTGGCAGAGCAGGCACCTGCCGATACTGCCTTCCCGAGCCTCACTTTCCCCTTTGGCGATGTGCGGGATCACCCCTGTGGTGGAGGGCTGGGTGCACGGCATGCACAGCACCCACAGTGGGCAGCCTGCCAGGTGTGATGAGTGCCAGGTGCAGGTCACAGCTCTCAGACTGATGCCCAGGGGCCACATCCTGTTCCCTCCACGCTGGTACTGTGGGCGAGGTGCCTCTGAGCCCAGTGTTTCTGTTGTAAACTGAGATAATTATGAGAGCCACTCTAGGGGAAGGTTCACCAGTTGTCTTACGTGAGACGTGGTCACCGGGCTGCTGAGCCCTGTCCCTAAGGCTTGGCCATCACCTTTGCTCTTAGTACCACCATCTGGTTATACTTCTCTTCATCGTTTTCTTCGTTCACTCAGCAAGTGAGCCCGTGCTGGGGGCCAAGGTCTGTGTTGTCATTTCATAGGTGGCCGACGTTTTAGTTGGTGGGGAGACGGATGTGGGAGATAAGTAAATTGTGTAGGTGTCACTTGGGGGCGTGGCGAGGTAGGGAAGTGGGGGTGGGGACAGGGCTGGCTTCATGGACTGTGCCCTGGGTGATCACATGGGGACTTGGTGCTCAGAAGGGCCTGTGCTGGGTTTGATGCGCTGGTTCTGAAATTGCTAATCATTTTTAAACTCCCCCTGGCCCCCAAGTCATGTTGTTGCTCCTGTCAGGAATGGATGGTGTTTGGGGTGTAGGGTGGTTTGAGGGGGTTTCCTGGAGGGGTTCACTGAGGAGATATTTTGAGTGCAGACTTGAAGAGGGGCAGTAGGATCCCTGTGGGTCGCTGGGGAGAGTGCTGTGCCGGTTGTGGGCATGGCCAGTGCCACGGCCCTGCGGTGGGAGCAGCCTTATTGCTCAGGCTGCACCCGTTTTACACATGAGGAAGTGGAGACACGGGAGGGTGACACAGCATCGCCCAGCAGTCCCAGCTCCTCCACTCCACCCTGGAGCCAGCTGTGCTTCCCTGCTGTCACCCGACCCTGACCCTCTCTGCTTGGCCCCGCAGGCTGACCCCCCACTACATCTACCCACAAGCCATCGTCCAGCCCAGCGTGGTGATCCCAGCCGCCCCGGTTCCACCTCTGTCCTCGCCTTACATCGAGTACACGCCGGCCAGCCCGGCCTATGCCCAGTACCCACCGGCCACCTATGACCAGTACCCGTACGCCGCCTCGCCCGCCACAGCCGCCAGCTTCGTGGGCTACAGCTACCCGGCCGCCGTGCCCCAGGCCCTCTCGGCTGCGGCTCCCGCGGGCACCACCTTCCTGCAGTACCAGCCTCCACAGCTGCAGCCTGACCGGATGCAGTGAGGCTGCCCCCCGCCTGCGACTGCGGCCCCGTCACTGTGGGCTGGGTGGGCGCCAGCCAGGTCCAGGGGTGCACACCCACCCCTGGGCCTCGGAGGACCGTGCGGGACCCCACCAGCACCCTGGATGGCCCGGAGACCACTGCTCTTTACACCTGGGACGTCACGTCTTGAGGGAGTACTTGAATGACCGAAAGCTAATCGAAGATCAGCCTGATCAGTCGCACACGCACCGTCCCCACCCTCCCATACCCTAGGAGCCCGCAGGTGGTCCCCCCAGCACCCGGAAGGGTCTTCTGGACCCTCCGTAAACCCCAACCGCCCTCTGGGTCCTGTTCAGAGAAGCCTTATTACTCCAGGGAAGCCCAGGATTGCGAAGTGCATTGACTGTTGTCACTTCATCCGCATGACTGTGAACCGCAGGTAGGGGACTCTCCCACCCCCAGAAATTCCCATTATCTAAATGCTGGCCCGGGGGCATCCCCCCACCCAAGGCTCCCAGGTGCGGCAGGGCCTCCGGTGACTGGCGACTAGGGCAGCCAGCCATGGTCCGTTCCATCGAAGCACTGCGGCTCTTTTTCTTATCATTGTTCTTTTGCTACTAAGATGATTTCAGAGTTTCAGTCTATTTTTTCAATGGAGACTCCCATCGCCAAGAATCCGAAACCTGTTTTTTTGACTTTGAGACTTGCTTTGGTCGATGGCTCGTCTGCCTGAAGAGATGGTGGTGGTGGTCTTCTGATAAGTATCTACCAGCCCGAGCTCCTCAGAGGTGGGCATCTTGACAGTGAGTTGTCTTAAGCTTGGCTCGCTCCCCGAGGCCGTGAAGTGGGTGCTGGCTGAGGGGCTGGACCACCACATCCCGGCCAGCTGGCAGGATAGAGGCTCAGAGCACAGGGTGGTCCCCACCCCACCCCCCACCCACATAGTGTCGCCTGCTGTATACAACCTGCGGGTTTGAGCTGAGACACGTCTGCCTGCCTTGAGAGCTCAGGGAGAGGAGGCGGCGGTTCACACACACCACGATGGGGCCTCGCCCTGGAGGAGCAAGGGAAAGATGAGGGGCGGGCGGGCTGGAAGGTTGGGGGCACTGAGGTGCTCATTCAGACCTACCTCAGGGACACGGGAGGCCTCGGGGCTGACGTATGTGGGCTTTGCTGCACGCCTGGTGCAGAGTCAAAGCCCAGAAAGTTAAGGTAGCTAATATTATAATAATATTTTTATTAGAATGTTCTGATTATAAAAAATAAAACTTGTTTTCTTTAAAGAAAAAGTGGGTCTGTGGTTTTTTTCCCCTCAAAGGGGGCGCCTCTGACCCCCACAGCAACCAGGCTCAGCATTGTTGATGTGCTGGGAGCAGGGCCCTAGGGGCAGAGGTCAGGGGGTTGGGTAGGGTGTTGTCATTTACGGCACCACTGGATCCCCGTGGAAGAGAAAGCTGGGCGCTGCTGGCGGAACCTGGGCAGCGTCTGCTAAGAGAGCTGAGGAGCAGGTATCCAGGCCACCCACCCTTGGGGCACTGGCAGCCAGACACAAGTCAGGGTGGAAAAGAGATGTCTAGGGTGTGTGAGTAAGGGGGTCCCATCTTGGGGGAGTCCCAACGTCTTCCACCACCTACCTGGAGCTCCGTCAGTGGTGGGAGATCATGGAGGCCTTCTGGAAGGAGTGTGAAGGCTGGAGAGGGAGGTTCATTTGCTCATTCCCTCAATTGCTCCCTCATTCATTCATTCATTTCAAGAAATTGTTGTATGCCAGGTCACATGCAAAGCACCGGGAGTAGTCGTAAACAAAGCATACAGTTCTGCCCGGGGGGGTTATAGTCTAGTAGGGACACACAGCAGGCATGCAAAGCAGTGAGGGAGATGCAGGAAACATGCAAATACAGAGATTTCACATACCGGTCAGGATGTGTTACCAGGTAATGGAGGAGGAGGCCTGGGTTCCAGGTAGAGGAACAGCAGGCGTCAAGGCCCAGGACAAAGAGGCCCAGGTGGCTGGAGAGGTTCATGAGGGGAGGCAGGGTGGCAGGTGAGTGTAGGAGGTGGCGGGGCTGAGGGGGCAGCAGAGACCAGTGAGCATGCTGTGAGCAGTCTGGGTTGGGGGAGGGGGACAGTGCAGAGACGCCCGCTGCCTGGCGAGCTCGGCACAGTGCGGTCGATGCCCTGGGGGACGGGAGGAGAGGACTGCACAGGTAGGAGGAGGCACCAAGGGCAGTTGGACGGAGGGGTTCCTCCTGGTGATCTGGGGAAATGAGGTGGGTGCTCCTGGTGGGCAAGCCAGTCTGAGCAGAGCTCAGAGGTTGAGAGTTGGCCTACTTTGGGACAGTCGCTCTCCAGGCACCAGGCTGCTTGTCCTCCCGGACCTTGCAGAGCTTGTACGTCTGTGCCATCTCCCCCATTCACCTCCTGCACAGTAGGCGAGCCAGGCTCCCTCTGGTCACTCTGAACTCCTCCCTCACCCTCGTGTGCAACTCCTGCTAAGCCTGTCTCTTGCCTGCCCACTCCTTGCCCCCTCCTCTGTTTCCAGCCCTGGTGCAGCATCGCCTTCCTCTCTCCTGGACCCTTGCAGTGGCCCCTTCGCTGCTTCTGCTCCTGTCCTCTGGCAGTCTATGGGCTGCATCTTGCAGCCAGAGGGCCCTGTTTGACGTCAGTGGGGTTCCCCACTCCCCCAGCTCAGAACCCTCTGTGGCTCCCCATCATCCTTGAGGAAGAAGCCAAAGCTGTCACTGTGGTCTGGGAGGGCCCCCACACTAGAGCCCGCCACAGGACCTTTGCACTTGCTGTCAAATCCTCCAGCTTTCACCTGCTGGACTCCTCCAGCTCTCAGTGCATCTTTGTCCCAGCAGCCTCCTCTGGCCCCAGTCTCAGTCCAGACAGCTGGACTGTGTCCCCTGTCTGGTGTAACCTCACCTGACCCTGTCCCACCCCCATTGGAACACCGACACCAGGGGGGCATCTGCTTTGTGTCCTGTATGTCCCCCACATGTAGTGTTGTGCCAGGCACAGCAGGGAAACTGAGGCCCGCCGGCATTTGGAACTTGATTCTGGTGGAGGACACCAGCGGGAGTTTTGGAACCATCCATCCAGGCTGGAGTGTGCTGGGCAGATCTGAGATGAGAGGAGCTGGGGCCCTGGGAGGGGTGGGGCAGCCAGAGGCCAAAACTGCCACGGTGTCTGCAGGGAACAGGACAGATGATGCATGGGGAACGTAGCACCTGCCCAGAGCTGGGTGGCTGGGTCTGATCCCAGGTCCACCGACAACTCCACATGGTCAGCCTTTGGCTTTGAAGCGAAATGACTCACCCTGATTCAGGAAGGTGGCTTGAGGCAGACTGGGAGCCACCTTCCCTGTGCTGACCTGGGGTCCCCGTGGGATTACCCTGGGTCTGTTTCAGTCCCTTTGATTCTGAGATTTATGAATTTACCCCCTTTCTGTGGTCCAGGTCCCCAGCCTCTGCCCAGGGAAGGGTCAGGGTTCTCAGGGTCAAGTCAGGTGAGATCCTGCCAGGCAGGGTTTCCTTGTCTCACCAGGGACCCCTGATGCTCCCTCACACCTGCCCCTGCCCCCTACCTCTCTCCCTCTGGCTGTGTCTTAGTTTGCAAACACTGGCAAGGTGTCATGAAGGTCACCATGGGGCTCCCAGCTCCAAGAAGACATTTGCTGCTGTTGATAAGTGCTGGGGGTGGGCGGCGAGTGCTGCCAGGGTTATCTGGAGGGCCACTCACAGCCAGCCCATTTCCTGTCGCTATCGGCTGGTGGCAGCCTCTGGGACCGGCCTCGAGGCCTCATACACATCCTCCTGGGGTCTGGGACCGAGGGCTCTAGACAGTGGTAAACCGCGGAGAGTGAGCTTCCAGAGTCAGGGCATTTAGTGCAGGGCAGGAGCAAGCTGAGGACGGCAGGCGGTGGTCTGTGCATGTGGGATGCCCCGACGATGATTATAAACGAGGACAGTAAATAATGCTGCTGACATCCATGGGCTGTCCTGGCTCAGGCGCTGTGTGCAAGCACTTTTCCTGGATGGTCGGTTACCCACGAGGGGACACTCAGATGGCCCCTTTGCACAGATGCAGAAACTGAGACACAGAAGTGGAGTCACCACAGCCTGGGCCCCTGAGGCGTGGCGGTGGGAGGTGCTCTGCCATGGAGGTGAAGGGCCTGGGCCTGATCCAGGGCCTGGTACCCTCTGAGGCTGGCAGGGTGAGCTCAGCCAGGTTTCTGCCTCCCTGAGCCTCGCTGAGAAAGGAGCCACAACAGTCCCCCTGAGACCAGGGCTCTGTCCCTGCTCTGCTGCATCCCCAGCAGGCAGTGTAGTGAGAGGGGCCTCGGTGATTGGTTCAGCGTTAGGCATATGACCCAGTCTGGGTCAGTGGGAGTCAGTTCTGGATTCCTACTGGTCCTCTTGCGGGAAGGAAGCTGTCTGTCTGCTGGGGAGCCAATCTGGGAGCAGATAAGCCTGGAGCTGCTGGGGTTGGGGGAGGGGTGGGGTGGGGCGAAGGCACGGAGTGGAGAGGCAGGACTATGTGTGCCTTTGAAGAGACCACACTAGGGAAAGTAGAGCTGAGGAGTCAAAACAAGGTCTTAGTGACATCTATGGGGCCCCTCGATCCAGCTGTGCCTGCATTAGACCCTGGACTTCCCCATTATAAGGGCTAATACATTTCCTTTTTCACTTACCCCAGTTTAATTTTCTTTTTTTCTGTCCTTTGCAATCAAGACTCTGGATATATACAATCTCAAAGGGTCCGCATTACTTAAAATTAGGCTGAGTGATATACAATAAAAAAAATAGTAACAGTGGTTCTTAGCAAGTTACAAGTTCATTTTTTTGTTTTTCTAATATAAAAGAAATCTGAAGCAGACGGTCCAGTGTTTAAATGAGAGCTCCAGTCGTCAGAATCAGGCTCCTTCTAACTTCCAGTGGCACTGTTTTAGTGTATGGTTTACTTTCTCAAGACATCACATGAAACAAGGTGGCTGCCAGAGATCCAGCCATCACCTCAGAGTTCTAGACAGAAGAAAGAAGGAGGAGGAAAGTGAAAGGAATACCTCAAGCTGGGAATTCCCAAGGAGGTTTCACAGAAATTGCACGTTTCTCTTCCATCTCACTGACCAGAACTTGGTCACGTGGCCATACTCAACCATGAGGGGCGAGTGGGTAATACAGGTGTTTAGCTGGATTTTTACCTGGAATACAGAAAGCCTTTTGTTACTAAGGAGGAAGGTGGGACTGTCCATCATGCAGTTTCTGTCTCAGACTCTCCTGGCAGTTAACTGTGAGTCCAGGATACTAACACCCCATTCACAGGGGCTTTGTGCACATTGTTACTGACTCAATCCCTCTCTCGACCTTCACACCAGCCAGGTGAGCTGGGTCTGTCATCGTCATGCCCACTTCTCACATGGAGAAATTGGGGCTCAGAGTGTGCACAGAACTTGCCCAGGGTCACTCCCCAGGGGCAGTTCTGAGATGGTAGCTGAAGTTTCTGCCTCATCGTGTTGCTCAGGTTTGGTGAACAGTCATCATGGGGCGTCTGAACCTTATATAGGGCTTGCGGCCCGAGGTGCTTTCACATTTAGGGTCCTTGAGTGGGGTGCTGCCCTGGGCGGACCGTTTGATGTTCTCCCGTGTGCTGGCTCTGTTCCTCCTGGTCAGAACCCTCCCACAAGGTATGGCTTAATAGTCCCATTTTACAGAGGAGAAGACTGAGACTCAGAGGGGCTACGTGGTTGCTCCAGGCTTGGGTTTGTCTGTGATGTTGGCCTCTGGCTCTGTGGCCCCTGGGAGCTCGAGGTGGAACGTCTTGGCCGGGGCTCCCCCACCACCCTGCCCACAAGCCTCCTCCAGGCAGACAGACCCCATTAGGCCAACATGTTGCAGGGCAAAGGACCAGATACTTGGGGACCTCTGGCTCTGTCTCTTCTCGTCACTGCCTTTCCCTAGGCAGCAACTGGGTCATGATCACCTGCACACAGTGTGATCACCACAGTCCTCTCCCCAGACCACCACTAGGATGAAAGAGGGTGACTAGTGCTCAGTGCCGTGGGGCAGACACCCAGCTCCTGAAGCCTCAGCCCCGTGCCCGTGGGAAAGCTGAGCAAGCAGTGGAGGGTGGAGGTGAGAAAACCACCCAATTCCTGTGAAAGCCGCCCGCTGCCTCTAGGGGTCCCGCCTGTGGATGAAGGACCCCATGTTTCCATCAAATGAGGCACACCCTCCCCCTCATTACCCTCAGCTCTGGAACTTAAGGCTGTCCCCAGGGTCATGACAACCGACCATCAGTGAACACTTCCGATGGCTTTCCATAGTCTGTACCTACTCTCTCCCTGAATCCTTCCGGCAACCCACGGGTGGTTGACTGTGCCCAGCTTACAGGCAGGAAAACCAAGGCTGGGAGAGTCAGCTGCCTGCCTGTGGCTAGAGAACTGATGTGGCTGCCAGGATTTGGATAGGAGAATCCTGAATCTGGAGGACACATGCCACCCTGCCCCAAGGGCTGGGCTCTGGCCTCCCCAACCCCTGCCCCATTCTCTCCTTCCTCACCCTCTATCCTGCTCGTCCCTGCCTAGAGAGCTGAGTCACACTTGTGCTTGTCCCCAAGATGTAAACACCGAACCGGGAGCCCCCTGGGATTGGGGGCTGTCCAAACACAGGGCAGCTGCCCAGCGTGCCCTGGGGCTGGATGTCTGCACGGGGCATGGGCCACGGTGTGGGGTGGGTACCTGGCCCTCCAGATACCACCTGGGCCTCCTGCTGGGGCCGATAAGTGCCCAGCTGTGCTTATCAGCCCTGCTCCACTGTCTGCTCACCTCAAGCCTTGTGTACACAGCAGCCTGGAGATCAAGGATGGGGCAACTCCACCCCCCAGCCCCAAGCCCGGAACACCAGCAACTAAGCTGGCTACATTAGAGACAGCTCTAGAGTTCAAGGTGCCTCCTGCTGGCTTCTCTGGGCCCCATGATGGAGACACTTGTACATGAATTAAAAATGAAGGTCTTTTATTTCTAAATTATAACATTAGCAAGGTTGGGGGAAAATTCCAAAATAAAGGGAATTTATTCAAATAATTTACATATGTGTATAATAAACAAGAGGAAGGAACTAGTGTGTAAGTGTTATAGTTACTCAGTCATGTCGACTCTTTTCGACCCCATGGACTGTAGCCTGCCAGGCTCCTCTGTCCATGGAATTCTCCAGGCAAAAATACCTGAGTGGGTAGCCTTTCCTTTTTCCAGGGGATCTTCCCAACCCAGGGATTGAACCTGGGTCTCTTGAATTGCAGGCAGATTCTTCACCATTTGAACCACCAGAGATGTTAATAATACCAGGACTACAGGGAAGTTTTACTTTTTTCTTAACACAATTCTGTACAATTTGGAACTGAGCAAGAAAAATTGGAGACCGAAGTTTGGCGTCTGGTTGATACTACATTTCTGTGCACATACTCCAAATACTACCAGGGTGGGGTCATTTCAGTGCCTGTCGGCTTGCTTATACTGGTCTTCTGGGTGTCTCTGATGAGCCAGAGCTGGGTGGGGTCCCAGCTGTCCTTGCCTCCTCCTACCTCTTATCTAGGGTGACCCACTCAATCTTCTAAAAAGGTAACACAGAACATGCTGTTCCCTGGCATAGGAGCCTCTGTGGCTCCCCATTGCCCTGGAATAAAATCTCAGTTCTGTGCCATGGCTGAACTGGCCCTACCACCTCGCAGATGCCTTTCTCACAAGCCACTCTCCCCACAGGTGTTCTGTCCCTCAGCCTTAGTTCAAAAGTCACCAGTCTCAGCTCAGATGTCTCCCCTGCTCCCCACCCGAAAGATGCCTTCCTAGACCTCCTTGTCGAAGCTGCTTCCCCACCCCACCCCCATCTTTGTTCACTCTGACTTTTCTTCCCTTTCGGGGCAGCTGTCTCTCCTTGTGTTGCCATCACCCAGAACAAGAGCCTGGGTGTGGCCTCAGAGCATCTTAGGTAGGAACAAGTCCAGGCTGCCTCTTGCATCCTCCTTGGAGCTGACTGGGTCCTTTGGGCTGTGTTCTCCTGGTATCCTGCTCCTGCCTGACCCAAGGCCTCACATCATCCCTGCTCACCAGCCTTCAGCACATCCAGGACACCTGCCCCTGTTTGCTGCAGATCCGGCCTCTGCCTGGTTGGTCTGCATGAGCTCACCTGGCCCAGGTGAAGAGTCTGCTTGGCTCCCATGGGTGGAGGATGAGGGAGGGACTTGCAAAAAAGGCCACAATCCTGAGCCTGGAGCTGAGGTTTAAATAGGAGCCTCCAAGGTCACAGGGGATGGGGGGCAGGGGTGAGTGAGGCTGCCGTGTTCCTCCTTGTGGGGCAGGCCAGACAGAGAATCCCGTACTTACTGAGCACCTAGCTTCTGCCAGGCACTGTGCTGAGTGCTTGGCTGTGTCACTCACAAAGCCCATGCAGTGTGCATGTACATTGTCCCCATTTTACAGATGCAGAAACTGAGGCTCAAAGTAATTAGGAAGCTGGCAGAGCTGGGGTCCAAACCTCAGTGGGTCTGATGCCAAAGTCACTCCCTCAGCCTGTTGCTGGCTTTTCTACTGGAACGAATGGCGATGTGTAATTCGGTGCAGCCACGAAGAGCCATGAGGCAGAGGTACCTTTGTGACTTGGAGAGATGTTCATGGAGCACCGTGGGAAGGTGAGCACCCACAGGCAGAAGCTTCTCTGGCCCACAGTCCTACAGAGCAACGATAGAACACTCGCTCTTCCCCTTCGCCACAGTCCCCACCAGTCCTGATTGTGCTTCTCACTAAGCTCTGGTGGGTGTTTTAGTTTGCCAGCTAGGAGCCATGGGAGGCAGTCAGCTGGGGAGAAAGGTAGGGGCCACATCAGATACACGTCCATTTTATCCATGTCAGTGTCTAAGTGGAGGACGTTCATGCAGTTAAGCCTTGATGGATGGATGGATGGATGGAGGGAGGGATGAATGAAGGGAAGAAAGTATGGACAGAGAGAGAGAGGGAAGGGAGGACTGGTGGGTAGAGGGATGCTGGAAGGATGAATGGTAGGTTAGATAGACCGCCAGCCCCCATCGCCACTCCAGTGAAGTCAGTGCAAGGGTCCACTGCAAACGTTTGGAATTAGACAGACATGAGTCTGAATTTGAGTTTCTTTCCTTACAAGCCATGTGACCTTGGGTGAGTCACTCACCCTCTTTGATCCTCAGTTTCCTCATCTGTGCCTCCTGGGATAACTGTGGAAAAAGCAGCGAGGGCCAGGTTTGAGGGAGGAGCTTGAGGAGTGCCAGCCCTTCAGCACAGTCAGTGCTGTTGCCCTCGGTCCAAGGAAAACAGGTTAGTCCCTGGGGAAACCCAGCATTTTCTCCCCTTCCATTCTGAGGATCTCGGGATTTCGCTGGACCACTGCCAATACTGTTAGTACCCCTTGCTCTTTGGCTTTAACCAGACAGATATAACCCCCACAAAGGCACAAAAGTCTGCAGGGAACAGGTTCCTGGTGGCACCCACAGAACCTGGGTCCAGGGAACTTCCCCAAATCGCACTGCACGGGCCCCACCGGGACCAGCTGAAGCTTGGTCTCTTGAGAGAAGGGTCTGGGCATGGGTATTATTTAAAGAGCATCATGATGATTTTAAAGTGAAGCCTGGCCTAAGAACCACCACGTTTAGTTCTGTTTAATGTTTTGTATGTTTTCACCTGTCCATTTTTACCTGTGTATCCTCTCTCATTTCTTCAGAGGTCCAAAAAACTCTGTCCTCTTGTAGTTGGAGGAAGAATTCAAATTTGTCTCCTTTTTAGGGTTTTGATGGTTCAGTTTAAAAAATATCTTTTGTGAATCCCCTTGGAGTATAGCTGGTGAGAGCAGGGGAGCCCCCCCATCCACTTCCTTTATGTGGCTCTGAGACCCTCTGTGAATATAGCATGGGGTTTTTATTACAGTTTAGACTGGTTTAAAAGAATAACACTAAATGCAATCAAAGCAAAAGAGTGAGATGCCACTTCACAGCCCCTATGGTGGCTGGAAGGAAAAGTCAGGCAAGAACCCGTGTTGGTGGGGTGGGAGGAAATGAAACTCTCTGGGCTTCTCTTGTGGCTCAGCTGGTAAAGAATCTGCCTGTAATGCAGGTAGACCTGGGTACAATCCCTGGATTGGGAAGATCCCCTGGAGAAGGGAACGGCCACCCACTCCAGTATTTTTGGCCTGGAGAATTCCATGTACTGTATAGCCCATGGCGTCGCAAAGAGTCAGACACAACTAAAGGACTTTCACTTTCACCCTGCTGGCGGGAATATGAACGGAAGATTGTCCAGCAGTTTTCAAATGATTAAATGTAGAGTTACCATGGGGCTTCCCAGGCGGCTCAGTGGTAAAGAATCTGCCTACTAAGCAGGAGACCTGAGTTCAATCCCTGGGTCAGGAAGATCTCCTGGAGAAGGAAATGGCAACCCACTCCAGTATTCTTGCCTGGGAAACTGGAAAATCCCATGGACAGAGGAGCAGGCCGGGCTACAATCCATGGGGTCGCAAAGAGTGGGACATGACTTAGTGATGAAGCAGCAGCAGCAGCAGCAGCAATAACCATACAACCCATAAACTGCACGCCTGGGTATATACCAAGACAAATAAAAAACATACATGCATGCAAAACCTTGTCCATGAACATTCTAGCAGGCCTATTCACAATAGCCCCAAAGTGGAAATGAACTCACTGTCCACCATTGAAAAACAGATAAACAAAATATAGTATCCTATACAAAGAATATTATTTTCCATAAAAGGGAATGAAATTTCCTTTTTAAAATTTTTATTGGAGTATAGTTGATTTACAATGTTATGTCAGTTTCTGCTGTACAGCAGAAATCAATTACACATATACATATATCCCCTCTTTTTTAGATTCTATTCCCATATAGCTCATTACAGAGTACTGAGTAGCATTCCCCATGCTACGTAGTAGGTCTTCATTAGTTATCTCCTTGATATATAGTAGTGTGTATATGTAAATCCCAGCCTCCCAGTTAATCCCTCCCCCCTTTTCCCCTTTTGGTAATCACGTTTGTTTTCTACACATGAAATTCTGATATATGTTACAGCACAGGTGAACCTTGAAAACAGGATGATAGCTGGCAGAAACCAGTCGCGAAAGACCACGTCTCACATGATTCCATTCGTATGACATGTCCAGAACAGGCAAATCCATGGAGATAGTAGCTTAGTGGTTGCAGGGGCTGGGGGGCCAGGGGGTGGCCTGCCACATACCAGGCTCACCTCACCAGGCAGGTCTTACAAAATCAGCAAAGCAGTGGCTCTGAAAAAATGAGAAAAGACGATGAAAGAGTATTCCAGAAGAGCCACGGAAGTCACCATGGGAAAAAGCAGAGCTCTGGGCCCTTCTCACACTTACTTATCGCTGAACATCACTTCTGTTTTGGGTGACGCATGCGATGGGTTCCCAAGCTTCCTGATGTTTGTTCCCCAGGTGTCTGCTTGGCTAGAACCGTGCGGGTAGAGGCTGTGACCATGCGCTCAGTCCCTGCGCTGGGCTGTGTCTCCAGGTCACAAGGGGAGGGGAAGCTCTGGGCTTAGCCAAGATGGGGAGGGGACCCAGACCTCTCCAAGGCCTTCACCCACACTCGTCTGGTCCTGGGCCTCCATCACTTTAGTCTGTGGTGGACGTGGGGGCATCACGTGTAACCCGTGGGGTGGGGGGCTCCAATGAGAGGGGCATTCATGGAATTCACAGTTTGAGGAGTGCTCTCTGGCGAATACGGATTTGACTTTTTACTCTATACATATTTCTGTTTGAATGTGATGCTGCAGAGGTGTATTGCTTTTGTGATTAAAAAAAACAAAAAGAGTAGAGAGAAATACAACCTCAGAGTGAAACACTGGAAGGTTACAGAGTTCTGAAAAGTGCAAAAGGAGAGCCCCTCCAATTCCAGATAATATTTGTGCTGTTGCTCCAGATTTCTCAGCAACGAGGCAGTGACATAGCCATGACTATCAGCTTGTGTGCTCAGTCGTGTCTGACTCTTTGTGATCCCATGGACTGTAGAACTCTAGGCTTCCCTGTCCTTCACCATCTCCCAGAGTTTGCTCAAACTCATGTCCATGAGTCAGTGATGCCATTCAACCATTTCATCCCCTGTCATCCCCTTCTCCTTATGCCCTCAGTCTTTCCCAGCATCAGAGTCTTTCCCAATGGGTCGGCTCTTCACATCATGTGGCCAAAGTACTGGGGCTTCAGCTTCAGCATTGGTCCTTCCAGTGAATATTCAAGGTTGATTTCCTTTAGGATTGACTGGTTTCATCTTCTTGCTATTTAAGGAACTCTCAAGAGTCTTCTTCAGCACCACAGTTTGAAAGCATCAGTTCTTCAGCATTCAGTCTTCTTTATGGTCCAACTCTCACATCTGTATATAACAAATGGAAAAACCATAGTTTTGACTAAATGGACATTTTGTTGGCAAAATGATGTCTCTGCCTTTTAATATGTTGTCTAGGTTTGTCACAGCTTTTCTTCCAGGGAGCAAGCATCTTTTCATTTCATGACTGCAGTCACCATCTGCAGTGATAACTGGAGTGGGTTGCCATTTCCTGGTCCAGGGATTGAATGCATGTCTCTTGCTTGGCAGGCGAATTCTTTACCACTGAGCCACCTGGGAACACCTTTAATTGATGCCTCACTCACTATTTTTAAATGTGCTTGTCCACTCGCCTTCATAGCTCGCAGCCCACTCATCGTTACTGCATTCAGTGAACTCTGCTAACATGTATTAGCACCTACTGTGTGCAGACTCGGTCCTAGGCCCTGCGGAGACAGCCCAGAACAAAGCAGAAAGATCCTGGTCGTCCTAGGGCTTTCAGTTTCCTGGGAGAGATGAACAAAACACAGGGAAACCATTAACTAAGATCATTACAGAATCAGCGGGAGCTGGGGAGGAAGTTATCAGGTGGTCCCAGGGCCTTTGCGCAAGCTGTTTGCACTACCTGAGTGCTGTTCCTGCAGATGCAGAGACCATCCTTGGCAGCTCCTGCCACCCTCCCTCACTCTGCACTCTGCTTGCCTGCCTCCTCAGGAGCACTTGTCAGGGTTTGCACTTCTCAGTACACTTTGTTTGCTCACTTAATATCTGTCTCCCATCCTGTACTATAAGCTGGGAGGGGCAGTAGCAGGCCAGAGCCTTCATGATGGTACCCAGCCCCAGCACCCAGTGCCAGGCACATAGAAGGGGCTTATAATACTTGCTGGACATATGAATTCTAAATAATTTAAGTGACCTTCCGAGTCAAGGAGAGGCCATCTGAGGCAGAGGCCATCTTTAGGAAAGGATGGATGGGGGGGCATGGGTACCCTGGCTGTGGGCTGCAGATCCAGCCAGGATCTGACCTGGGAAGGGCCAGCAGGGGTCCAGGTCCTAGGAGAGGAGGGGCCACCTGGTCTGGGTGCAGGGGAAAGGGGATGAGCAGGAGCGAGGGCCAGACCCCTCCCTCCTTGACCCGAGTCTTTGGGGAAGGAGCAGGGATTGCCCGTGGGAGTGTGGTATGTGGCTGCCTCCCGCGGGCTCCTCCTGGGACTGCCTCGGTCTCCTCCCAGGGCCGCACAATTCAGTTTTGACCATATTTGCCTCAGAGCCAAGTGGCCACCCTGTGGGGCTGGAGTATAAATATCAGTTTATTTACTCTGTGTCCCAGTCGAGCATGCTTCTGAGGAACGCAAGGCTTCCCTGCTGGCTAGCCTGAGAGTTTGGAAACAGCGCCCTCGGGGCAGGAGTCATCTGGAGGTTCTGAGTCACATTCACTGGGCCGGCTTGGAGCTCCTCTGCCCAGGCCACCCTGCACGGTGCCTGGTGCACTTTCCTCCAGAAAGTGAAACAGCAAATTCTCTGTGCACTCTGACCTCCTGCCGCCCCGTTGTGCAGGGGCTTCACTGTGGTCATTTACCCCCTCCCATGCCCAGATTTCCCCCTTGGGGAACCAGCCCTTCCCCACATCTGTCTTTCAGTCTCTGTGGCTCCAGATCCCAGCCCTGACCCTCTTAGGGTAGGTATGTGACCCAGACCTGGCCAAAAAGAACACCATACCACTAGCCTTAGAGACTAACTCAGGAGTGGGCACATGGTCTGCTCATGGGCAATGAGAGATGGTGAGAATTACAATGGGAGAGCTGGGAGAAGCAGGCCTCCTTTCCTGTAGATTTAACCTGGGGGTGGGAGCTGCCAGGGTGACCCATGTAGCATGAACCAGCATAGGAGGAAGCAGAGACATTGAATCTTGAGGACAGTATTTAAACTGCTGGATCCAGTCATTCCTGAAGTCAGGGTGAGAAAGCCTGTCAATTCTTTTTTTTCATTAAACCGGGGGTTAGTTTTCTATCAGGTCGTCACAAACTTATTGGCTTAAAACAACACTTAACAGATCATTATGTCCTACTTTTTGTGGTTCAGAGCTCCAGATACAGCATGATCCAGACAGGTCCTCAGCTTAGGATGACGAAGTCAAGGTTTCTGCAGAGCTGATCCTTATGGGAGGGTATGGGAAGAATCCTCTTCCAGCCTCATTCAAATAGCTGGCTAAACTCAGTTCCTTGTGTCTATGGGACTGTGGTCCTCATTTCCTGCTGGCAGACAGTGGGGGCGGGTTTTTTGTTAGAGGCTGCCCACATTCCTTCTCTTGTTTCCCACGTGGCTCCCTTTTGCAACAATGCAACCATGGATCAAGTCTCTTTGGTGTTCAAATCTCTTCAACTTCCTCTTCTGCTGCCCCTCTCTGCCTCCTGCTGGAGAAAGCTCTCTGCTTTTAAAGACTCATGTTAGACTGAACCCACCTGGATAATCTAGGGTACTCTCCCTCTTTGAAGATCCATAACCTTAATCACTGGAGAAGGCAATGGAAACCCACTCCAGTACTCTCGCCTGGAAAATCCCATGGGCGGAGGAGCCTGGTAGGCTACAGTCCATGGGTCACTAAGAGTCAGACATGACTGAGCGACTTCACTTTCACTTTTCACTTTCACGCATTGGAGAAGGAAATGGCAACTCACTCCAGTGTTTTTGCCTGGTGAATCCCAGGGACGGGGGAGCCTGGTGAGCTGCCGTCTATGGGGTCGCACAGAGTCGGACACGACTGAAGCAACTTAGCAGCAGCAGCAGCAGCAACCTTAATCACATCTGCAAAGTCCCTTTTGCCGTGTAACCAAATATATTCAAACTTCATATAGTCACAGGTTCCCAGGATCCAGACACACTGTCTAGGAGGGAGGGGCGTTATTCTGCCCACCCGCGAAATCTGACTTGGGTTTTCTGTCATTTGCAAAGGAAAGGATCTTGATTGATTTACCTACATTCTGGAGAATGATTGAAGTGAAGTGTAGTGAACTGAACTCGCTCAGTCGTGCCTGACTCTTTGCGACCCCATGGACAGTAGCCTGCACCAAGCTCCTCCGTCCATGGGATTTTCTAAGCAAGAGTACTGTAGTGGGTTGCTATTTCCTTCTCCAGGGAATCTTCCCGACCCAGGGATTGAACCCAGGTCTCCCGCATTGTACACAGACACTTTACCATCTGAGCCACCAGGGAAGTCCAAGAATACTGGAGTGGGTTGCCATTCCCTTCTCCGGGAGATCTTCCCGACCCAGGGCTTGAACCCGGGTATCCCACATTGTAGGCAGACGCTTTACCGTCTGAGCCACCAGTTGGACATGATTGACTCATGCAGCTGAATTTCTGGATTCAGGAATGGCTGGATCCAGCAGTTTAAGTATTATTATAGGGATCCAACTTTCTCTATTTCTCAGCCTATGTTGGTTTCATGCTCAGAATCCAATGCCCTTGGCTCCTAACCTCTGGGTTACTGCAAAGGAAAGAAAATGTGTCTCCTTCCTGCTGGGCCCTAACCTTAGCCCAGCCTATCACAAAGTCAACCTCCTTTATCTTGAAGGGGAGTCTAATTGTTTGCTCTGAAATTCCCCACCTTGGTTAGATTCAGGCTCTCTCTTTGATGAGCCTCATTTTCTCCCAAGTGACAGGCCCCAAAGAGTCTCCTTTTGTTCCTTCTGCAAATGCCCAACCTTCTCTCTGCAGCAGTAAAAACAGGTGGGTGTGGCTACTGCCCAGACAGGAGCATAATTAAAAAAAAAATCATGGGGTACAATTTTATGAAGGAAGCAAGGTGAGATACTGGAGAAGAACCAGGAGGACCCAGGTGAGAGGAGGGTGGAGCAAAAGCCGCTGGAGAAAGGTCATGGAAGGAGGCAAGCGACTCACAGCCTGTGAGAACAACCTGAGGTTGGATGCACCCAGCCAGGGTGAAGCACTGCGGCAGGTCAGGAGGGTGAGAGTGTGATTGGGAGGCGGTTGAGGTTGGCAGAGTAGATAGGAAAATGGAGGGGGATGAATGCATTAGCCTACCCCTACTTCCTGCAAAACAGAAACTGGCTTGGCTTTGGACTAGCAGCTTCCTGGAGGGTTGGGAGCATGAGGCCTGACTGGGAGCACCCTCTGGCATCTCCCTCCCCTCCCCGGGGTACCCCTCCCCCAGCACAAACACACTTGCAGTAACCGAGCCGGAGACCATCCCCGGCACGACTTCCGCCCCTGCTTCCGCCTGGCCTCTCAGAATAGCATTTGGCACCTCATTGAGGTTTCCACCTGCCACCTCTAGCCCTGCAGGCTGTCTTCCCCTGCCCTTTCTCTCCGAAGAGGAGGGGAAGCCCTATTGTTCCTCGGGTGGTTGGCTTTGTGAGAAAGGGGAACAGACAGGTCCCTGAGGGGTGTGCCCATCACCCCACCCTCTCTGCCCCCATCTGGTAGTTTCTCCCGCCTCCAGCTGTCAGCAGTCACCTTACTGCTCCTAACAGCGGTGGCATTTCTATGCAGGATAATTGCCCATCTTCAGTAAAGAAGGCAGAGCACTGAAGGATTGATGCTTTTGAACTGTGAGGCTGGGGAAGACTCTTGAGATTCCCTTGGACAACAAGGAGATCAAACCAGTCAATCCTAAAGGAAATCAACCCAGAATATTCACTGGAAGGACTGATGCTGAAGCTCCAATACTTTGGCTACCTGATACGAAGATCCAACTCATTGGAAAAGACTCTGATGCTGGGAAAGATTGAAGGCAGAAGGAGAAGGGGATGACAGAGAATGAGATGGCTAAGTGGCATCACCAGTTCAATGGACATGAACTTGGGCAAACTGTGAGACATGGTAAGAGACAGGGAGGCCTCTGTCTCTGGCACGCTGGCATGCTGCAGTCCAGGGGGTCGGAAAGAGTCGTACACAACTTGGCAGCTGAACAACAACAACAGTTTTTCACTAATGTATTGACTGGGCATTAGGGGAGGGTTGTGGGATGGGAAAGTCCCTCCCAGCCCATCTCCCACCTGGTTCTCTTCCCTCCAGGCATCCAGGGCCTTCAGCTTCAGAACACCACATCATGAGCTTCTATCTGTTCCCTTCAAATCAGCACATGCCATTCGCTCTGTCAGGCTCCTTTCCCTCCAAAACATCTTGAAGATTCCCCACTGATTTCACATGGAGCTTGTTCTCACCTGATTGTCAGCTGTGTAATACTCCAAGGAGTGGGGGTGGGTGTGCTCTATTGCTCCATTCCCCTGGAATGGGGACAAATGTCATGTCCAGCCATCTGCTAATTCAAGCAAAGGCAGAAGAATTGCTTTGAACAGAGTTGCTGCCACACCTGCCCTATCCAATCCGTGCTCACCAGCTGTGCGCCAGGATTTCACCTGCAGATTCTTTCTCAGCACTCGCACAGCCCTGCCCAGAGGTCACATAAGAGGAGGTAACTATATGGGGCCATGATTTTAAAGTTCACTTCCCAAATTCAGTGGCCCAGTTGGAACTTGGCCCCTGAAATGGTGTGACTGTTATTTCTGGGACATCTCCAGAGGACTCCATGTGCCCCAAACTGAGCTTGGAGATCATCTCAGGGTCTTCTCATTCTTCTTTTCCTGCTTTGTTCTTGCCATGCCTGCTGCCTGCCGCCCCCCGCCCCTCCACATCCCAGGAAAAGGCTGCCTGGTGCCCCCGTCCCCAGGCACTGCCCTTGTCCAATGGGCAGCATTGCCAGGCCCAGCACTCTGCCTGCAGAGCTCTGGTCTGTGCGCTGACCTAGTGCCCTAAGGTGGGAGCTCTGTTGAACTCCACCAGCACCAACCCCTTCTCCCAAAGAAATAAATACATTCTTTCTCCATTTACTTATTGAACAGTTACCAAATACAAGATCCGAGTGGGGAAGACAGAAAATTCATAAGTCATCACTGGCATGAATTATTGAATTTCAGTCTGATAAACAGTACTGGGAAATGCCAAGCCCTCTTAGGCATTTCTCTGCCACGGGGCCTTTGCACATGCTCTTCCCTTTACCTGGACCACTCATCTTCCAGGTATCAACACACTCACATTTTACCTTGCTGCATTCAAAGTCACAGCCCCGACCCCGACCATGCTTCCTCTATCTTTCCTGTCCATTTTTCTTTGTAGAACTTATTACACCTCAAACCTACAACCACCTTATGTACCTCTTATTATTACTTATTCATTTGTCTGTTGCTTATACCCCTGGTGGACTGTCAGTGCATAAAGGCAGGCGTTCTTATCTGCCTTGTTCACTGCTCTATCCCTGTGCCTATATGAGTGCCTGATACATTAAATGTTTAATCGTATGTGCTAAGTTGCTTCAGTTGTGTCCAACTCTTTGTGACCCTATGGACTGTAGCCCGCCAGGCTCCTCTGTCCATGGGATTCTCCAGGCAAGAATATTGGAGTGGGTTGCCATGCCCTCCTCTAGGGGATCTTCCCAACTCAGGGATCAAACCCCCATCTCTTATGTCTCCTGCATTGGCAGGCAGGTTCTTTACCACTAGCGCCACCTGGGAAGCCCTAAATGTTTAATGTTTCTCATTAAATGTTTGTTGAATGAATGAATGACCTAAAGGGGGATGTGACCTAATCATTTCTTCAGGGACCAGGAAGGATGGTGTCAGGGAACATTTTCCTGCCACTGGGAACATACCCAGTTTTCATGGGGCCTGAAGTTTATACAATTTGGGGGTACCGACTTTAAGTAAAAGAATATATGGTTACATGTACTGAGTAAGGACAAGAGAACTAACAAAGATTGGCATAGCCAAAGGAAAAGGCATTCCAGGCAGAAGGAATGGTTGTGAAAAAGCCCAGGCTGGCTAGGAGCCAGGGAAGAAGGTGAGAAGGTCTGTGTGGCCGCAGCTTTGCAGGGGACCCTGGAGGGGGCTGGAGATCCAGTGGGGGCAGCCAGCTAGGAAGTGATAGGGTGTAACATGCGAGGCCCTGATTTCTACGGGATCCCGGGAGAAAGCCCAGAGAGGATCTCTGGGTTCTGCAGGATGGAGCCCTGCCAGCAAGGCTTTTCTGCTCCCTCCACTGGCCAAGCCAGAGCTCTTCCCCCTACCCCACCCCCACCCCTCAACTCTGCCCTTGTAAGCCTCCAGGAATGCATCTTCTGGTGTTGAGGAGTCCCAACTCACCCCTAACCCACCCAGAGAGGTCCCTCGAGGCTGTCTGGGGCTGGCCACTCCCCACCCCCCAACTTCCCCCCAGGCTCCTCTGCTCCAAATAAAGGCTCCGGGGCCCTGGCCCATAGCCACGGCCAACCATTTGCATCACAAATGAGGCTGGGTTAGGCTGTTGGCCCTGGCTAGCCTGCCTGGTGCTGCCCTCGGTGACTTAAGGACACAAGCCATCATCCAGCTGCTGCACACGCTGCCCCCTCTCTACCCTCCCACCCCACCCGACTGCCTAGACTGCATCCCTGGCGAAGGATGCCCAGGTCCCCATCCCCAGCAGGCCTGGGATCCTGACCCACTAGCCCACCCCACCAGCTCAGAAGGACAACGATTATGACTGATAAACTCAATTTGGATCCAGGAAGGCTCTCTGAATGTCCGGAGTGGGGGGCTCAGCATATGACATTCTACCCTGTAGCTCTCACAGCAGCCCACTCTACAGAGGAGGAAAGCGAGGCTCAGAGACTGAAAGTTAGTAGGTTAGTTACCTGCCCAAGGCCACTTAGCTGACAGCTGGCAGAGCTGGGACTTGAACCCATTCATTGCGCTTCAGAAAAAACTGTACTGTGAACATGGGCCACCCCTTGAGGGTCGTCTGTGTTTGTTCACTACACAGTGAGAGCCCATAGGCACTGGATGAATAAGTTACCATCTGAGCTTCACCCTTTCTCCCCAGCATGGGAGTAGGTGGGCTAGAATCTGAGTCCGTGAGGTCGGGGCACTGCCCACGCCCATTTATGGATCTGGTATACAGCAGGTGCTTAATCAGTGTTTTGGGAGTAAATAATGGAATAAATCAACACACAGACTCTCTTTGAGCCTGGGTTGTGCCCTTCTGCTGCAGATTCCTTCCATGGAAGGCGGGGGTTGTGTCCAGCTCAGGTTCCCCAGGAAGGAGCACATGGCCTGGCCCCCAGTGGGGGTCCTAGCAAGTTCTCAGAGGTTCAGCCGTGACTTATTCTCCACAGGCCTCACCCTGGGCTGGCTGGGGTTCCCAGGCAGGGGGCCCAGTGCTGAGGGCCTGACCTGGGGAGGGATTCTAAGCAAGCCTGGGCACAGGGAGGCCCCTGACTGCCTTCCCCGCCTCTCCTTGGCTCAGTCTGGAGTTCGCTCCTGCCCCAGGGCCTTTGCTTGTGCTGCCCTCTGCCTGGCTGTCTCCCTGCAGCTCCTCCAGGGCTGCTGCATCGTCACTTCCTCAGAGAGGTCCCCGCCTAGCTGGAGCCCTCACATATCCCTCACCCTGTCTGTCTCCAGAGCTCTGCAGATGCCTCATCATTCCTTTTTGTTTTCTTGGGTTTTGCCTATGTCTCCTTTAGAACTCCAGGAGATGGTGAAGGACAAGGAAGTCTGGTGTGCTGCAGTCCATGGGGTCACAAATAGTCAGACACGACTGAGCGACTGAACACCAACGACCTTTGGAATGAAAGAGAGAGAGCTGCACACACTACATAGAGCAAAATAGAATGAAAAAGGATAAAATAGAGGGACAGGGAGAGACTGGCAGAGAGAGAGAGAGAGAGATGCAGAAATAGAAGCAAATCTGAGAGACAAAGCAACTCAGAGGCAGAGCCACAAACAGAAACTGAAAGAAAACAGGACTAGGGTCCTGCAGAGAAATGGAGACGAAGCAAGAGGGAGGGGACAATAGAAAGTGCCACGCACGGTGGACAAAAAGCAAGTGGGGGCCCAGGGCCTCCTTTCGGGGTGATGGGAAGATTCTGGAATTAGATCCTTTTGATGGTTGCACAACTGTGTATATGAAAAGCTGCAGGACTGTACGCTTTTACAAGGTTGCATTTTCTGGAACATGGAATTATATCTCATTTGAAAACATGAGATGACATGAGAGAAACCCAAATTGAAGGACAGTCTACAAAACATCTGACTGATGCTCTGCAAGTCCGGCGAGATCAGGAAGGACAAGGAAAGAATGAGGACCATACCCGAGGCTGCAGGAGAAGGAGACGAGATGAGCAAATTTCACGTGGGGTCCGGAACAGAGAAAGGACACTGGGGGAAAATCTGAATAAATTCTGTAGTTAGTTAATGGTGTTGGATCAAAGTGAATTTCTCAGTTTGGATTGTTGCACTGTTACGAAAGAGAGTAATAGAGGAAGCTGGGGGAAGGGGATGTGGGAACTGTCTTTGCACCTTTTCTCTGTCTAAAATTATTTCAAAATTAAAAAGCTAGAACAGATAAACCAAGGAGACAAAAATGACCAGAGAGCAGCCCTGGGACAGAGGAGTTGCCTGCGTTCCTGGCCTCGTAGGGACCATCGGCCAAGACCCCTTCGGGAGAAAGCCCTAGGCTGGGTGAGCCCGGTGTCTAGATGTCTAGTCCTCTGCCCATGACTGGCAAAGAGGCTGCTAATGCCCGGGGGGAGGGCTCTAGTTCCAGCCAAGTGAGGTACTTCCATGCCCGAGCTTGCAGACCCCAAGTTCTGCCAGCAGAGGAGGCTGACAATTCAGGGCGACATCCCCTGGCATTCATCTAAGTGTCTCAGCAGTGGTTGCAGCAGCCCCGGGGGCTCCCTTGCACCTGTGACCGTGCCTGTTGATGACTCTGTCCCACATTCTCACCTTGGCGTGCCCCCTATCACCCCAACAGGCAGCCCTCGGTGCCTGCCAGCTGACCCCCTCTCCCCCTCTAGGCTCTGAGCATCCTTCAGCAAGAGGGGAAAAATACCCAAGATTCAGCTTTCCTGTGAAAATAGCCAAGTGGCAGCCCCATGCTGAGGCTGGGGTCACTTCATGTCAGTCCCCGCAAAGGATGGGCATGCAGGCCTGCTTTCTGCTTCTGTGCTGGTCTCTGGGCTCCTGGAGGGACATCCCCCGACCTCCAGCCTGAGACCCCAGCCTTGGGCCAGGCATGTAGTAGGTTCTCAATTAACACTCGTGTGGCTCCCAGGCACCTTGCTCTCAGGAGCCTTAGTCAAAGGCTAGTTCTTTCCTCATTGAATGCTTTCAAGGTTTTTAAAGCAGTGACGCCTGCTTTTTAAAAATGAAAATATACAGAGAATAAGCTCCTACTAGGACTCCCCAGGATTAAACAGGACACACAGTGAGATGTGAAGATTTTATCACATTTGTCACTAATCCTTTTTATTTTGAAGAAATAAAATGTTACAGGTTACAGCTCAGTTCTGCTGTGACTCCCATGTTCCACCCACAGCCAACCTCAGTGGGAGTGGGGGCTGAAACTCCTGCCTAGGCTTTTACCTACATATTTATGCATGCGTGCTAAGTCGCTTCAGTCATGTGCGACTCCACGTGACCCCATGGACTGTGGCCTGCCAGGCTCCTCTGTCCATGCGGATTCTCCAGGCAAGATACTGGAATGGACTGCCGTGCCCTCCTCCAGGGGATCTTCCTGACCCAGGGATTGAAGCCACATCTCTTCTGTCTACCACACTGGCCAGTGGGTTCTTCCCTGCTTGCGCCACCTGGGAAGCCCCCATATTTATGGTGACAGTTAATCTGCAGTATTGCTTTGTGTGCACCATTTACATAGCTTGTATGTGAAGAGTCTCATACAGAAGGCAGCCCTCTGATTTTATGTGTTCCAGGTGAGGTCCTCTGATGACAGTCTTGGAGAGGGGTCCATCCTGGTCAGGAGCCTTTCCCCACCCTCAGCTCACTCCCATCCCCACAGCTGCCCCAGTTCACAGGCCTGTGGCCCAGGCAGCCATACAGGGCTCAGAGGGGCCCCACACCAGGCTTAACGCTCTGCTTTCTCTGTCTTGAAGTTCTTAGCAACTTTTGAACGAGGGGCCCACATTTTCATTTTGACTGGGCCCTACCGATCGTGTTGCTGTTCTGACGACATGGAACACCTGAGCCCCCATCCCATGCTGGGCTCTGGCTCAGGCCTGCCAGCAGCACGGACCAGCTCCATGCATCCTCCAAAGACTGTGAGAGACATGGTTCCCATTGACCCATTCTGCAGATGAGGACACTGAAGCTCAGTGAGCTCCTGACTCAGGAGCCCTTGCCCTGAAACGAGAGGCCCACCTCAAAAATCAAATCTGGCCAGCCCCTTTTCTTTTAAAACCAAGGTCTGGAGAGTTGAAGGCTTCTGCAACAGACTTGGCCCATGCGCTGCAGAGCCGCGTTCTGGCCTTCCCCGCCAGAGCCGCCTGGCTTGTTGGTGATGCCTGGGCCCCCGAGGCTGAATTCATTTCACCACACTTCCTCTCCCCACGGAGACTGTCTCAACTTGGGGTGAACCAACCCCAGGGTTAATCAGAGCGCCACTTCCTCTTCCCGAAGAAGACCTCTCACAACCTGCCTGCTATAATTAGCCCCTGGCCTACCCTCCCTGGCTGGGTGTGGCTGGGCCTGCGGCTGCTTCCCTTCTGGCCCTGCAGAGGGGTTTCCACGCTGCTTCTCAAGAACCCCAGGAGCCTGCAGGGCAGGGGTTGTGTATGGGGGAGGCTCAGGCTCTGAGGCCCAGGATGGGGATTCCTCTGGCTTCTGGATGGGCTCTCCCCTTCTCCCCCGACGGACCCCCTGCAGCACCCCCACCCCGGGGGATATCAGGCAATGTCTGGAGGTATCTTTGGTTGTCATCGCTGGGGAGGGGGTGCTCCTGGAATCTCAGAAGAGGCCAGGGGGCTGCCACACAGCCCTCAGTGCCTAGGCTGGTCTCACAACAGAGAATGTCTACGGGGCTGAGTCTGGGGGACAACATAGTAGTGAGTGGACGGGGGGACAGCGGAGGAGAAGAGGTGGCCGGGATCAGAGGGGTGTCCTGCAGAGTGGACAGGACAGATAATGACAAGGGCCTTGTTGAGGAGGAGCTTGATAGGGGCCCACTGAGCAGAGACTTGAGTGATGGGGAGATCTGGGGGGGATCTTTAGGGAGAGGGAGACAGGTGCAAAGGCAGGTGGGAAAGGATTTTTAATGTGTGTGAGGAAGTGAGATGAAGCCTGGGAGGAAGGCAGTGGTCACTTCCTGCAGAGTCTCACGGGCTGAGAAACAGGAGTTTCACTTTTTGTTGTTTAGTTGTTAAGTCGTGTCCAACTCTTCTGTGATCCCACTAACTGTAGCCTGCCAGGCTCCTCTGTCCATAAAATTTCCCAGGCAAGAATACTAGAGTGGGTTGCCATTCTTCTCTCCAGGGGATCTTCCTGACCTGGGATTGAGCCTGTCTCCTGCTTGGTAGGTAGATTCTTTACCACTGAGACACCTGGGAAACCCAGGAGTTTCACTGGCAGCCTCTAAAAACAAAAGTGCTGAGAGGACTGGAAGGGGAGTTCAGCTTGAATTGGAGTTTCAGCTTGAATTGGGTGCCCCCTGACCAAGTGATTTTGGAAAAATTACTCTTTGGGGCTCCAGTTCCCTCTCTGTCACCCTGGGGACAGTGCTACGATCCAGTCCTCCCAGGGGCCTCCTGTGTAGTGAGGGGCTGGGATCAGGACTCAGGTGGGGAGGTGACTTAACATTCTGTTCTGAGTGTTTAAGAGTGACCCACAAGAGCTATAAACTCGAGTCCCAAGTGTGGGTGACCTCCAAGACCCAGGCAAAGGTCCAACCAGCTCAGGCATCATTGCAAAGTGGACAAGTGTCCACAGGACTGTTGGAGAGCCCTCTTTAACAGCGACCCCATGTGGTAGTAAGAGGCCATGGCAGCAGTGAAGTTTAGGGGAAACAGGCCCCACCCCTACCTGTGGGTTGAAGATGACCTAGGGATCCTTGGACCATTCAAGGTGTGGGAGGACCCAAAAAGGAGATTCCGGGTATCTTGCTTACACAGCACCTGGGAGTTTGAGTGATTAAGGAACAAAGAGAGAAAATCATTGCAGTATCATAACTTGGCTGAATTCATTCTGATGTCATTAGTTTGGAAGGAAAGTTTCCTGATATTCAGGGGCTCTAGGAGAGTTAGGGGTGAGAAGCAGGTGGTCAATGGGGCAGGAATGGAGCCTGTTAGGTTTCTGGCTTGTTGCTCCGAGAATGCAATTAGTTCCTCTGGCCCTTCCTTGCTTCCTCCCAGCCAGGGTGCCTGCAACCCCATCCCAGAGAAGTATTTCCTCAGCTGGGAAAACTCCCGTGAAGTGAAGGCAGGAGATGGGGGTGGGTCGGGGCAGAGGCTCTCACCACGTTTCCATGCTACAACCCTTTCCCATCTCCCTTCCTGCTCAGAAGGTGCTTTCCATGTGGACCCATCAAAGGATGTCACAGAGGCCACTCAAGAAACACTGCTACCTGGAAGAATGCACAGCCTTGTAGGCAAAGAAAGAAATGCAAACAAAAGCCTTGCTACATGCTGATTCAATTAGGAAACAATTACGAAATGATAAAGCCCAGTGCTGGCAGGGATGTGGGGAAAGTGACACATCAGCTTTGCTATAAACAGATTCAGAGTTTTAAGATCAGTCTGTCTTCCTGAAATAAGCACGGAGAAACTGCATATACCCTCTGACCCAGCATTTTGGCTTTTGGCAAAATGTGGCCTTATTTAAAAGTGGAAAATAGAAAAAAACAAAAGCCAAAACCCCCAGATGCCCTGTGCTAGTTTCGGGAGAGTACTCAACTACTTGAAATGCTGAACATGTATTACCTCTTTAACCTTACAGCCGCTCTGCGAGGGGCAGAGCAGTTATTTCTGAGGCTTCTTTTCAGAGATGAGGACCTAGAGGGCCCTGGAGTCCGGCCCTCCCTCCATGGTCAATCAGATGGTGAGCAGCAGAGCTGAGGTTTGAACCCAAGCTGCCACACAGGAAACCTGGGGGTTCCTACTGCACATTATTGCTCTGTATCATGAAGGCAGAATTGTCCGCCAAAGAGGCAGTGACCTGATGCAGCTGCTGCTCTGTGTGTGTGCCCGCACGCACTGTCACCAGGATGCTACCAAAAGACAAAGGAGCTTCTTTCTGCTTCCTCTTGATGGTAAATGTGCGCCTGCTACCCAGCAGGCGTGCCCTGGCCTGTGGTTCTGGAATGTAGGTGAGCTGCCACCCCAGAGACCTGCCGTTGGTGGCCGGTGTTGGTGGGCCAGGCCCAGCCCACAGACCTGGCTGGTACACACGCTCTGTTTTTGTCCAAGGAATCAAGCCAACACTCTTCATACTGCCTCGATGGGAGCTGAGCGGTTGAACCGATGCCCAGAACCCTTGTATTTCCCTCGGAAGCGGAAATGCTGGTGGCCTCGTGGTGGGAAGGACAGTGACAGCTCTAGGCGCCTGTGGCTTCAAGGAGGATGTGACTGTTTGAAGTTGCTCTTGGCACAAGGCAGAGCTTGGATTCTCTGCCTCCCAGGAGGGGACACATCCCCATGGCCTGTCCGAGACTAGTGTGAGTGCTGACATACTGGGGACTCTCAGGGAGCAGTGGCTCCTGTTCTTGAGGTCCCCCATCTCCATCTCTAGAGAGCAGAGTTGGCCCACATGAATTTGTTGAAAATGTGGGGCCTAGGCTGCCATGGCTGAGGGGTGCTTGGTGTGTGGTAGGCGTGGGGCACAGGGGCAAAGGCCATCCCTTTTCAATGATTTTTCTGTTCCTTGGTTCAGCCTGGTGCTCGCGTATCTTGATGGCTGGTCATTCTCTGCTTGTCCCTCTTCTGAGCTAAGAGAGACCAAGCCCCAGGCTGAAAGCCATGGATAGGCAACATGATTTGCTTTCACCATGCTCACTTTCAGAGTTATCCTCTATTAGTGGCAAGTTTTCATGCTGGTTTTCCATTTACTTTTGATGATAGAGATTTTCCTTTTAAAATAAACTTACTTAAAAAAAAAGATGCTGTTGTTTAGTGGCTCAGCCATATCTGACTCTCTCTGACTCCATGGACTGTAGTGCGCCAGGTTCCTCTGTCCATGAGATTTTCCAGGCAAGATTACTGGAGTGGGTTGCCATAAGCTTACTTAAGTGAAAAAAAAAAGCAAAACAGGCTAGTCATTCTAAATAAAAATATGAAGCCAGTGATAGATGAGGTGGAGATGGTCAGACAGAGAGGTGGCCCCTGAGCTAGGGGCCCTCATTGGTCCCCAGTGAGATCATCCTGGATTGTGTGGGTCTTGCCCGCCCCTCCCCTTGGGTCTAGGTGACCAGTTCTTGAGTCTCTGGGAACTTTGGCCTCCTCGTCCCTTCCTCCTCTCTCTTTCTTCTTTTTCATTTTTCCCAAACTTTTTATTTTGTATTGGAGTATAGCCAATGAACAGTGCTGGGATAGTCTCAGGTGGACAGAAAAGGGACTCAGCCATACATATATGTGTATCCATTCTCCCTCAAACTCCCCTCCCATCCAGGCTGCCCCATAACATTGAGAAGAGTTCTCTGTGCTGTACAATAGATTCTTGTTGCTTATCCATTTTAAATATAGCTGTGTGTTCATGTCTGTCTCAAACTCCCTAACTATTCCTCCCGCCATTCTTCCCCGCTGGGAACCAAAAATTCATTCTCTAAGTCTTCCCTCCTCTCTCTTCTTACCTCCTCTCCCTCCTGCCAAGACAAGGTCAGGAAGCATCTTTAGGTCCAGTGCAGATGCCTGCTGTTGCCATGTTGGTTTGAGGGTTTCCTTATGGGGAAGGTGGCTGGGTTGCCCTGGCTGTGGGCTCTTGTTTTCCCAACTCTTCCTCTCCTACTTCATTAGGCCAATGCATCAGTTCTTAGCTGGCCGGTTCATTAGAGAGGTTTTCCAGGATGAAGTGCAGCTTAGGAGAGAAAGCGTCACATTTAATAATGACAAAAATGCATGGTCACTGAGTGGTTGCTGCAGACTGGGTTTTGTGCTAAGAGCTCCTGTGGCATTAACTCATTCACTCCTCCCCTTAATCCTGAGGTCACCTTTGATTCCCACACCCTCTTACTCCCCATCCCTTGTACCCTGTTGACTCTTTTTTTTAATTAATTTTTATTGGAGTATGGTTGCTTTATAATATTGTTAGCTTCTTCTGCACAGCAAAGTGAATCAGTATGTATATGAATATGCATATTCATATATCCCCTCTTTTTTTCGATTTACTTCACATTTATGTCACCACAGAGTGCTAGGTAAGGTTCCCTGAGCTATATATTAGGTTCTCATTAGTCATCTATTTTATACATAGTATCAGTGGGGCTTCCCTGGTGGCTCAGACAGTAAAGACTCTGACTGCAATGCAGGAGACCCAGGTTCAATTCCTGGGTTGGGAAGATCCCCTGGAGAAGGGAATGGCAACCCACTCCAGCATTCTTGCCTGGAGAATTTCATGGACAGAGGAGCCTGGTGGGCTATAGTCCACGGGGTCGCAAAGAGTCGGACCTGACTGAGCAACTAGAACACACATTAATAGTGTATGTATGTCCATCTCAATCTCCCAGTTCACTCTCCTCTCCCCCCTTGGCGTCCATAGATTTGTTCTCTGTGTCTGTGTCTCTATTCCTGCTTTGCAAGTAAGATCATTTATACCACTTTTCTAGATTCCACATAGATACGTTAATATACAATATTTGTTTTTCAAAAGCTGTTGACTCTTGAGAGTATCTCCAGAATGTCACCATCTCCCCACCTCGGCCTGTTCCTGTGCTGGGCCAAGCGCCATCACATTTTGCCTGGATTATTGCCTCCTCCTGATTGTCCACAGATCCTTAAAGAAAATTGTGTGATTCTGTCCTCACTCTGCTTGAACCACTCCAGCGGTTCCTCATCCCTGCACAACCAGAGTTCTGCTACCTCACCTTCAGCATCTCTTCTCCAGCCTCGCTCAGCTGCAGCCACTGCAGCCCTGAGCCTGCCTCAGGGCCTTTGCACTGGCTGCTCCTTCAGCCCCAGATGCCTTTCCCCCAGGATCTGCCCAATATTTGCACCGCCTGCTCCTTCCCTTCATTCAGGTTCTGCTCAAGTGCCACGGCCCTGAACAGCCCACCTAGCCCCCTCATCAAAGGGAGCCCCACCTTCACTCTATTCCCATCCCTGACATAGATGTATTTATATGTCCACAATTGTGTGTCCCCACACCCAGAATATAAACTCTAGGCAGGGGTTTTTGTTTGTTTTGTTCTCTGTTGTATCGTCAACATCTAGGATAGGGCCTGGCCCAGGGTAGAGGCCTAATACAAATTTCCTGGTATCAATGACCAGCCCTAGGAGGTGGGGACCCTTGTTATCCCTACTTTGTAGGTGGAAAACGGGCCCAGAGAGATGCAACCACTTGCCCAGGGTCACAGGATCAACAGGAAGGGGCTCCCCAGACCCCTTGCACTCCACCCCTTTGGTGTGCTGCCTACCTGCATCAGGTGAGGGCTCTGAAACAGACAGTTCACATCTGTGCTTTACTGTTACTAGCTCTGTGACCTGGGGTGGCTGTTTCACCCTCTCTGGGTTTTGTTCCTTGTCTACACAGAGTTAGCACACTTCCTTCCAAGGCTGCTCTAAGCCTTCCAGGAGGTGATAATTGGCACAGCTCTTAACACAGGGCCTGGCATCCAGCAGACCTCTGGCTATTGTCACTCTCCCATTTTACAGGAGAGGCAACTGAGGCCCACAAAATTCTTGAGGTCACAGAGTCTCTAGGGTCAAAGGCAGGCCTTGTGTGACCCTGAGTCTTTGCCTCGGGGATAAGCCCTTCCCACTCGGCCAGGCCTGCTCCTGATCCACTCTCCTGGTGGGCAGCCCCACCCTCACTTTGTTCTGCTGTGGCTGGCTGGCTGGCTGGGAGCCAGTTGGCTGCATTGCCCTGGTGCTGGGAGGAGGCTAAGGCAGCCATACACAGGTTGCTATTTGCTTTCCTCTCCACAGAGCTTCCTGGCCTGGACAGAGGTGGGCGTGGGGCCAGGTGTGCGGGTGGGGAGGATTTTTGGATCACTCCTCTCTCTCTGAGCTCCTGGTGGTGCCTAAAGGCCAGGGCTGAGCCACCTGCAGGGTGAATGACCGAGTGTACAGGTCTGCCCAGAACAGATGGGCTTCCCAGGGGGCTCAGTGGTAAAGAATCTGCCTGCCAATGCAGGAGACGTAGGTTTATCCCTGGGTCAGGAAGATCCCCTGGAGAAGGAAATGGCAATCCACTCCAGTATTCTTGCCTGGAGAATCCCATGGACAGAGGAGCCTGGTGGGCTATATAGTCTATGGGGTTCCAAAGAGCTGGACATGACTGAGCAACTGGTCATGCGTGCATGCCCAGGACAGAGGGGTTTCTGGGAAGCTGGACTTTCAGTGTTAAAACTGGGAAAGTCCTGGTGACTTACCCTGTGTGGTGGGGTGGTGGGCTGGATAGCAGAGGGGAACCAAACCAGGTCAGTCCCCCCACCCCCAAGCACACTGCTCTGTCCCCCTCAAGCCCTGCTGCCTGAGGGGGTCTGTACTGGGCCTGGCTTTGACATCAGGCAGAGTTCATTGAAGAATCCCTGTCTATCCCGTAATGATTACTTGATATGAGCCTGTCATTTCAACTCTTGGCTCCTCAATTGCCTCGTTTCTAAAACGGTAATAAGATTTTGGTCTCCTCACGGGCATGCACAGGAATCAAATGAGAAAACAGACATATAGCATTTAGCAGAGCCCAAATATATGATTCCCTTCATGGATCGTAGCTTCCCTGGTGGCTCAGACAGTAAAGAATCTGCCTGCAATGCGGGAAACCCAGGTTCAGTCCCTGGGTTGGGAAGATCCCCTGGAGAAGGAAATGGTAACCCACTCCAGTATTCTTTCCTGGAGAATTACGTGGACAGAGGAGCCTGGTGAGCTACAGGACATGGGGTCACAAAGAGTCAGACACAACTGAGCACCTAACACTTTCACTTTCACTTTCATTATGGATCACTGCCTTGTCGTGGCGAAGGGGCTTGCATTCTAAAATCACTGTGGACGGTGACTGCAGCCGTGAAATTACAAGATGCTTGCTTCTTGGAAGGAAAGCTATGACAAACCTAGACAGTGTATTAAAAAGCAAAGACATCACTTTGCCGACAAAGGTCCATTCAGTCAAAGCTATATTTTTTCCAATAGTCATGTATGGATGTGAGAGTTGGAGCATAAAGAAAGCTGAGTGCCAAAGAATTGATGCTTTTGAACTGTGGTGCTGGAGAAGACTCTTGAGAGTCCCTTAGACAGCAAGGAGATCAAACCAGTCCATCCTAAAGGAAATCAACCCTGAATACTCATTGGAAGCACTGATGCTGAAGCTGAAGCTCCAATACTTTAGCCACCTAACGTGAATAGCTGACTCATTGGAAGAGACCCTGATGCTGGGAAAGACTGAAGGCAGAAGGAGTAGGGGGCAGCAGAGGCTGAGATGGTTAGATAGCATCACTGACTTAATGGACATGAACTTGTGCAAACTCAGAGAGATAGTGAAGAAAAGGGAAGCCTGGCATGCTGCAGTCCATGGAGTCGCAAAGAGTCACACACGACTTAGTGACCGAGCAACAATGAAACATCTGATACAGCAGAGCACGTCTGATTATGTTGTCAGATGTCTGCTTAACAGCCAGCTTCCCATCATTCTTAGAATACAACCCAACCCCAGGGTCCTTGATCTGCCCTGAGCCGTCTGGCTGCATCTTCTGCTCTAAGTCCGCTCGTTCGGCTCTGTCAGCCTGGTCTCCTGCTGGCCTAGACCTGACCCGCCTCTACCGGCCTCAGGGCTTTTCCATGCGCTGCTTCCTTTGCCTGAAGAAACCAGCCCCCCTCTTCCCCCGGGACTGGCTTCTTCTCATCTTTGGCCCTTGATTTAAAAGTCATATGAACAGACAGACCTTCCCTTTCTACCTAATTTGAAGGGATGTTTATCTCCTTGGGAACAGAATGTTTCTTAGATGGGTCACCACTGCCGCCTCAGGCCCTACAATGACGCCTGGCCCACAGCAGAGCTCAGGATGTGTTCGTCAAGAGGATGGATGAATGAACATTGGCCTGCGAAGGTCCCCAGCGGGTTGGAGAAAGAGCCCAGGGTCTTAACTGTCTTTGAGCCTTGGTTTCTTCATCTGTCAGCAGGGGTATAGGGGCGGCCAGCTCCTTGGGTTTGCGAGGCATGGATGGGCTGACAGAGATGCACCAGTCTGTCCACTGAGGCTGCACGTCGTGGGACTCGGAGATGGGCAGCCCTGCCCACGGGGGCCCCATCTGCTCCTCCACTGCACCTTTCTCCCTGTGTCCACGGCGGCACCTCTGCACACACTACACATGGGTTGGGAAAACGAGACCCAGAAGGGGTCGCTCCTGTTTGGTTCCCCTGAGCTGGACAGCTCTGAGCCAGCCACCTCCTCCTGAACATGAACATGGTTGCCTGGCCTGGCCTCCCTCCTGCCAGGACCGGGCAGGCAGCTGACGCGTCACATGCCCTTGGCCCCCAGGGGCGGGCTCCCCGTGGAGACTCCAGCATACTGTCAGAGCTGTCAAACAATGTCCCTGCCAGGTTTTCATAAGAATCCGAAGCATCACTGCCCGATGCCAAACACCCTCTTAAGACAATACCTCCGGGGCCCAGGGGCCCATCCCAAGCGCGCCGCCTCTCCTCGGCCATATATAGGCAAAAGCTGGGGAATCCCTGTCCCATGGCTGGACGGGGATCCGAGGGAGGCGGCCCCAGCCTTGGCGTGACCCCCGGGATCTCGCACCTCCAACTCTGCCAGCCTCTGGCCCAGGGGCCGGGTGAGGAGGCCAGGTGGGCGGACCTGGGCTGCCAGGCCAGCGGGCATGGGGCCAGCTCAGAGACTCCTGTGTCCCATCAGCTCGCAGCCCGAGTGGCTGGCAGCACAGGCTCTTCTTACCAAATAAGGCCTGGGCCGTGGGGCCTGGACAGGCTCAAGCTCCGGCAGAGTGGCGGGCGGCTGCAGGCCTGCCGGGTCACCTCTTCCTCCTGCATGTGGAGCCAACTGGCCCCACAGAGCCTTGTCCCCAAGGTTCAGGAGTGCCCCCCACCACCAAGAAGCCCTGGAGGACTGTTCAGCATCCCTGGGAGAGGAGCCTCTATTTAGGGCCATAGGAATGTTCGCCTTGGAACATTCAGAAAGTTCCATTTAGAATCTGAGGTGCGTCAAGATGTAGAAAGGTCCCTGGAACTCCTGCTGTGGCCCCAGGGAGCCCTGAACTCGGCCAAAGGGATGACCCTGCCTGCCCCACCTCCAGTGCACACGCCCACATCTGCTCCTACACCCTCAGGGTGTCCTGGTGTTGCGTGTTATCTGTAGGTAATCAGCAGCTGTAGTCACTCCAGCAGCTCCTTCCCACTGCCTGGTCTGTGGTGTCAAAGGGTAAGGCTGGCCGAGGGGCTAGGGGAGGGGGACAGGGGCTTCAGAGAAAACTGAGGGCCCCTGGGCACTGACCTGTCCCCACCTGTGCCTGTGGTGACAAGAGGGGTGAGCACTGGCTAAACTGGGAGAACCCCCCTCCATGAACTAGGCTGAGCAGCCTTGGGGGGAGCACCCTGAAGGTGGGGGTGGGAGGGGCAAGTCTGCTGTGAGCTGGGGTTGGGGGCTTGTTGTGTCTCAGGAGTCACTGTCCGGCATGGAGTCCCCTAGTCTGCCTGCCGTTGTTCCAGTCAGCAGCTTCACTTCTTGTAGTCTCAGTTTTGCCATCCTTAAAATGGGTATAATGCAAATGCTACCACATGAGTGACTGTGGGAATTCAGGTGTGTGGAGGGCTCTGCATAGAGTTGTCTGGGGATTTAGTGGGATCCTGGGTGAGGGAGGAGATCTTGCCTTTCCTGGGGGTAGGGGCAGACATGGGCCTGCTCCCGATGGCCCCCCTCCCCGAGTTTTTCACTGCTTTCTCAGTGGCCTAGGGGAGTTGGAGTGGCATTTTGAGGTCTCCTGAGCCCCTTCCAGAGCAGAAAACATGTGGCTGGGGGTGACACTGATGTTCATGTGTGAACATGTATGAGTGTGTGTGAATGTGGGGGGCCCCATTGGACTCCCATGAACACAGCTGTGTGATTGTGAATGTATGCAGGCAAGTGGGCACTTGGAGCCCTGGTGTGGGCACGGGGATGTGGTTTGTGCTGATTTCCATTTCTGAAGCCTTTCATGAGATCTGGGAATCTCCAGGTGACGGAGATCCCCAGCTGGACCCTCAAAGCCCCTCTCCCAGGATGGGCTATGGAATTAGGGACCCAGTGCAAAAAAAAAAAAAATGTGCAACTCTTTGTTTGAAAAGTATCAAGACTTTCAAGATGGCAACAGCATAGCATTAAACCAAGTGTGGGGCCTTTCTGAACACTGATCCCCATGTATGTGAATGCCCTGGTCCTGTCCCCTCACTCTCCCTGGAAGTATGAGCATGTTTGACCCCAGCTGGACTGTGGTCTCTCCAGCCCAGCAGCAGTGGTGGTGATGGGATCAGCTGGAAGGGTCTTTAAAGTCTGTAAAAGTGACCCCCACTCCCGGGGCTCCCAGTCATGGAAACAGCCAGGAGCCCAGGTCAGGACGTAGAGCCCATGATAAACACGGTCTCCCAACTCTTCTACTGAAGGCCAAGGGAGCTTTGTTCCCCTGAACCAGAGGCCAGCAAGTTTGTGCAGCTACTGCTGTAGTCAGCCTGGCAGGATGCTGCGGGTGAGGCTGTCTGTGACAGGGACACCCCTCAGGTGGCTGGGATGGGCTCTGCTGCATGGGCCCCTGGGGTAGAGAAGGTGAGCTCTGGAGGTGAAGGCCAGGATGTGGGGATGGAGGTGGGAGAGCCCCCTGAGACCCCCAGAGCCCCTCAGCATGAAAACCAAAGGCTGCCATCTGGGGGCTCCTGCAAGGGGCTTGGGGCTTCCCTGACAGCTGCCGCTGGACACTGGCCCTAAGGTGACACTCTGCTGGCACAGTGTGTTTCCTCTCCTCTCTGGAAAGTTCTTTGTGATCTCCAGAAACCACCAGATGGTGCTTGAACGTGCCCACTGGGAACCTCAGGATTCTGCCCAGAACCTTCCAGGTCTCCTCCTGCTGAGCTCTGAGGTCCCTTGGGCTGGGGACTGGGTTGGGCTTGTTCACTGGGGTGTCCTGGAGCCTGGCACAACCTTCCAGTGTGAGGGGAGGAGAGAGGCTCCTTTGCAGCCCATGCCATCAGCACCAGGAGTGGGTGTTGGTCAGAACCCTCCTCTGAGGTTGGGGTTCCACCTCACCACCAGTATGATAGCTAGTCCTTTGACATTTTATTTTAATGGAAAGCCTGATGATTCACGTTCATTGGCTTATTTTCTGATGTAGGAGGTCTTTTCTCCAAAGGCCTGAGGGGTCTGCCAACGGCTTACGTCTTTCTCGCAAAAACCACACACCTAAACCATCGTCTGCTTTTTGCAGTTTTTCCTTCTTTAAAGTGAAGAGAGAAGGCATATGTTCTCGGAGACAACCAACCCAGAGACCTTCTGGGCAGGCTTCGATGCTCTAAAGTAAACTTGTCTCTTCAATTAATCAACAAAGATTTATTTGGCATGGACTGCATGTCTGAGCCAGCCACTAGAGGCTGAGACGCCAGAGGAAAAATTGAGCTGAGGGAGGTTCTGCCCGAGTGCAGGAGGTGGGTTTTCTGTTTTATAAATGCAGAAACAGGCTCAGAGAGGTTGTGTGAGTTACCTAAGACAACACAGCATGTGCATGGAAGGCCTGCAAGGAAGCTGAGTGCAGAAGTCGGCTAGAGGCCGTGGTAAATGGTATCATTTGGTGATGAAAACTCACGCTTTGGTGCCAGTGGAGTGGATTCACGTTCTGCTTCTGGGGACCTTGGACTGTACCTTTCCCCTCTAAGCCTGGGTTCCCTCAAACTCTGAGGGCTGCACTCTGCTACATGCTGGCTGACCTTTGGGAGCCTGTTTCTCACCTGTAAGACAGGGCAATAACAGTACCACATCAGCCAAGCAGCAGATATTTATTGAGCACCTACTATGTGCCACTCACCAATCTAGGTGTGGAGGCAACCGTGAACCAAGCGGCCCCTGTGAGTTACTGTGACAGTTGACGGGGAATGTGGGCCTCATGTCTGGCCCTGGTTCCCTCTTCAAGCCAGAGGTGGGGCGCATCTGGGCAACAGGCTGCCCTGAGGGTGGAATTTGGCCCAGCAGGCCCCCAGCTTCGAGATTCCATCATCTGTCTTCAGCCTGCCAGGGGCCAGGCCAGGAGCCCCAGGGGGAGCAGGGAGAGGACTAGGGGTGGGGGGAGGGGAGAAGGACTGGGGAAGAGGGGTTGTTACCGTTGTCACAGTCCTCTGGGGTAGCAGCCAGCTGTCAGGCACCTGCTGATGGGCTCATCTGTCAGCTCTTCACTGAACTGTCCTGTGGACCTTCAGGGCCACCTGGTGAAGCAGGGACTCCATCTGACAGATGAAGAAACTGAGACTCAGGGAGTGAAGTCACTTGCTTATGATCACACAGCCTGTGGGGGTGGAGGCTAGGTAATGTCTGTCCACAGCCCGATCTTTGAATTATTAGTTGATGAAAGAAGAGAGATGGGGGGAGGAGAGGAGAGAGAAAGACTTGACAAGGGTAAGATGATGCCCCACTTTGGGGGACTTTCTGGACCAACCCCCCCCCCACCCCCGGTTTCCTCTGCACCCGTGCCTCTCTGGGAAGTTCAGCTCACCCATCTCTCAGGTGATCTCTGGGCCTGGACGCATGGCAGCTGTTATTCTTCTCTGAAGATGGTGTCCCAACCTTGGGCCTGAATTTTCCTCCCTCAGCCAAGACCTGGCATCTCTGGAAGCCTGGGGAGGCTATTTTAAACCTCACAGCTGGTTTTCATCGAGGCTGCTGATATGTGTGTGTAGAAACCTTGGGTTCGTTGTGCCAACATAGAACGAACTTTGCAGATGAGCGAGGATGGTGCTGATCAGAGTGGAGGCTTGGGGGGTGTGTGACGCTGAGGCCTAAGCTCTGTCCCTACCTGGACACTGGGAAGAGGAAGGTCAGCCTCGGGGTCTCCGTGTGACCCTGAGCATGTCACTTCCCATCTCTGAGCCCCAGTCTCCCATCTATGATGATGGGGATAAATAACCAGGACTTGTCAAGCACTCCCAGCATGCTCTCATCCAACAGATCGAGAAGCAAGGCTCAGAGAGGGGCTGCGGGCTGCTCAGGTCACCCAGGGGTGACCAGAAGACTGGACTGAATCCAGCTCTGGTCTGACTGTAGGGCCCAGGCTGTCTGCTCTGTCACCGCAGGCTCCTAGGCCCTCTTCACCCTCAAACAAAGAAATGCTCTTACAGTCCCATTTCACAGAGGAGGAAACTGAGGCTCAGTGAGTGTGGTGATATCCCCAGGGGTCTGCCCTCTAGTCACTTGCACAAGGTTTCCTCCTGCCTAGGGGCCCTCATACCTTCTGTTCCCTCTGTCTCCCCTTTCCTCTCAAGAGCTGCTTCTTCAGGAAGCCTTCTCCCACCCTCAGGCTAGACTCCGCCCCCAGACTAGACTCCACCCCAGACTAGACTCCGCCCTCCTTTTGGGCACTGACCCACTGGCTTTTCTACTTGCTGCTGTACCCAATCCTCACAAATGGAGTGGATGTAAACAACAGCCTTTATGAGCTGAGTGTGCATGGGTCATAAGTGCAGGGGGCTCTACTTGCTTGTGGTTTTGGGGTCTCTCAAGGTGGTGGTTGGCTACACTCCTTCCTAGAGATCTGGGAAGCACCTGTTTCCTGCTTATTTGGTTTGTTGGCGGAATTCAGAGCCTTGGCTGGTGGCCCCTGCCTCCAGCAAGCTCAAGGCCAAGTCTTTCTCAGTCTGCCATCTCTCTGACTCTCTCCAGTTTTCTTCCACTTTTTTTTTTTTTTTTTGAGATGTCATTGCCATGTAACATTATATATATGTTATCTTCGGTTCTGAAGGATCTTTGTGATTACATTGGACCTGGATCATCCCGGATAATTGCTTCATCTCAAGGTCAGCTGTTTAGATACATAAATAATGGGGATGTAACGTATAGCATGGGGACAATAGTTCATAATACCAGATTGCATATTTAAAAGTTGCTAAGAGGGACTTCCCCAGAGGTCCAGTGGCTAAAAGTCCACGCTCCCAATGCAGTGTGCCCAGATTCAATCCCTGGTCATGGAGCTAGATCCCACACACAGCAACTAAGTTCACAGGCCACAACTAGAGATCCCTGGTTCGATCCCTGAGCTGGGAAGATCCCATGTGCCCTGGAGCAGCTAAGCCCCTGTGCCACAACTAAGACCCAGTGAAGCCAAATAAATAAACATAAGTTCCTGAGAGTAGATTAACTTGAAGTCCTCACCAGCAGAAAAAAAGAAAAATATTTTGTAACCATGTATGGGGATGGATGTTAGCTATTGTGGTGATCATTTCTCAGTGTACACAATTATTGAATCCTTATGTTGTACACCTGAAACAAATATAATGTTGTATGTCTATTGTACCTCAATAAAAATAATTAATAAAAATGTAACAAAGATTTTCTCAATATAACCTGAAATTTAAATAAAATGAGTAGAAATTAAAAAAAAAAACTTTACCTTGTTCACTTAAAAGTGGGTTGTTCTAATTTGTCTAGATGTTTTCATTCATCTTCTGATTTCTCATGTATTTCTTAATCCTGTTTCCTGCCTAAGTGATTCACAACTTTAAGACCTTCCAATCTATGCGTATGAAATTGTCACATATTTCAACTGTACCTAACGTTTAAAATTAAGAAAAAAAAATCTAGTGTCGCATGTTAAGCATAAAAATGACAGCTGTTTAGTAACCTCAGTTCTCTCTGCAGCCTTTACTCCTCTTTGTCATATAACCTAACATATTCATAGAGTCTGGAGACTGCGGCTTGGACATCTTTGCGGGACCATTATTTTGCCTCCTGCATTACCTGACTCGTCTTTTCTATCACACGTGTTTATCAAATCCGTCATTATATATTCATTTTTGAGATTCTTTGTTTTCTGTCTCCCTCTCCAGGCCACTAGAGGGTTGGAGGGAATCTGGAGTACAAATTCCCTGAACAAACAGCAGGGCCAGGGTTTGAACCATGTTGTTATATATCAACAAAGAGTGTTCAATGCTCAGTTTCTCCCCCGCCTCCAAAAGGGTTCTGTGTCCAGTTGCACAGGTTGTGGACTGCACAACTCTAAGGCTCAGCTTACATCTAAGACTCTGTGATCCTTGCAGTTGGGTAGGGTCCAGCCTTTTTTTCCATGGGCCATGGCTCTGCTCCTGAACCTGGAGCTGTGTTCTCAACCCTGTCTGCCTTTGGAGTCATCCAAAGGGCTTTTAAAATCCTGGTGTTCAGGCCATGCCCCAGACCAGTTGCTTTGAAATCTCTGCAGTGGACTCTGGCATCTGCATTTTCCAGGTAACTCTGAAATCAGGCTGAGACGGCCTCCTTCTGGCAGGTCAGAGAGAGAGTTATGTAACACAGAGGGAGGGATGCCCACTTAGCTAACTTCACATAAGTGAGGCTCAGCAGCTGCCTTCCCCTCCCATGGCCCCATTTCCTCACTCTGTGCGGCTGTGGCCTGGCTCTTGTGTCTCTTGCGGCCAATTAGCAGGCCTGCACAGGACACATGCCCTCATGGACTCAGGGCTGATTTCGAATCTGCCAACATCTGGCTGTCGGTGGACATGGGCTGCTCTTGTCTATCAGCCCTGCTCCACCAAGGGTGGTGAAGTGTCTCTTGGGTGACCAGCGGGCTGCAGAGAGGGGCAGGAGGCTCAAGGGTCGGGTGGAGGGAGAGTAGTTTCCTCAAGGAGCCTGTGAGGGTGTCTCTTGCTTGGGTGTCATGTGAAAGTTACTGGATGTTAAGTTTCACTTATCGACCCTGAATATTCATTAGAAGGACTGATGCTGAAGCTGAAGCTCCAATACTTTGGCCACCTAATGCAAAGAGCTGACTCATTGGAGACTACCCTGATGCTGGGAAAGACTGAAGGCAGGAGGAGAAGGGGACGACAGAGGATGAAATGGTTAGACAGTATCACTGACTCAGTGGACATGAATCTGAGCAAACTCCAAGAGACAGTGGAGGATGGGGGAGCCTGACATATTGCAGTCCATGGGGTCACAAAGAATTGGACACGACTTAGTGACTGAACAGGGACAACAAGTTTCACTTCACTTAGCAGCTGTCAATTTGCTAGCATGTTGAAAGTGAAAGTGTTTGTGTCTCAGTGTGCCCGACTCTGCAACTCCATGGACTGTAGCCCACCAGCTCCTCTGTCCATGAATTTCTCCAGGCAAGAATACTGGAGTGGGTAGCCATTCCCTTCACCAGAGGAGTTTCCCAACGCGGGGATCGAACCTGGGTCTCCCGCACTGTGGGCAGATTCTTTACCATCTGAGCCAGCAGGGGCATCCAGTCAGTTAGCATGCTGGCATGCTAGTCGGGGGCACTGAGCACAGCTTGTGAGTCTGGGTGGCTCACTTCTAGGGGCACGTGACGAAATGCACTGGCTGACGGGGTGAGATGGGGCATCGAGGGCTATTCGGGTAATGCTCTGTCAACACCCTGTTTCCAGAACACTTCTGCTCTACTGGGCACCTTGGCACTCAGTGGGAGGGAGGAAGGAGAGGGCAGCCTGGGGAAGCCCAGGGTGGGAGTCAGTAAGAGATGGGATTGTGGCTGGCACATCTCACCATGTGCTAGGAGTGCTCACGGCTCCCTCTTGGTCCCAGTGTGAATCTGGGACCTCTTGGTCGTGCCCTACCACTGGAGGTGTGGTCCCTGCTGGGACCCCAGCCCAGAGGTGGGCTTGGCAGTTCTTTGCTTTCTCCAGGGTCACCCACAGCTTCACAGCCCTGGGCCCGGTGGCCCTCTGCCCTTGGCATGCACCTCTTTGCCCTCCCCAAAGGCTTGCGTTTCTTTCTCCTGTTGGTTGCGGGCCCAGGCATTTCTGTTTCCTGCTCACTGAAGTTGGCAGTGGGGGTGGGAAGACTTGGGATCTGCTCAGGGCACGAAGAGGGAGGACCATGGCTTCTCTCTGGGAAACCCCCAAGCTAAGACATCAAGTGCTGAACTGACATCCTCAACTGCTCACACAGCCCCTCCACCCACAGCCCTGGGGTGTCACTATGCTAAGGGTCTGCTGTATCTCCTCCTCTGGTCTCATGGCCCAGATGGAGCCAGTCAGACACTGCAGCTTGCACCAAGAAAGTTGGGGGGGTGATTCTTGATGGAAACCACCCTTCTTGGTAGTGCTGCAAATACATTTCCATTATAATACTTGTTAAAGTGAACTGGGCCCCTTTTAGGGACAAATGAGTTGGGTACAACTGGGTACAAATGAGTTCATCTAATCCTCAAAAAGTCTTGGGAGCCAGTTAAACTCTTGTATCCATTTTTTTAAAAGATTTTTTTTTAATGGGCCATTTTCAAAGTCTTTATTAAATCTGCTACAACATTGTTTCTGTCTCATGTTTTGGTTTTTGGCCACGAAGCATGTGGTATCCTAGCTCCCCAACCAGGGATCAGACCTGTACCCCCTGCATTTGAAGGTGAAGTCTTAGCCACTGGAGCACCAGGGAAGTTCCTCTTGTACCCATTTTGTAGATAAGAAGACCAAGGCATGGAGAGCTCAGTTGACAGGGCCACAGGCTCCTGAGGAGCAGGGCCAGTGTGGGGATGCAGCCTGAGCACCCAGGCTCTGGGAAGAAGTTTGCTGACCCTGAGTATGCACGCGCCTTGGGAAGATATTCTCGGCCCAGCCAGCCGCAGAGATCATGGGGAGCACTTCAGCTGCTCTAGAGGAACCGGAACTTTGGAAACCACATGCTTATCTGCTCCCCGCAAGAGCTACAACTGGTCAGGGCTTCTGAGCAGCTGAAATTGGCTGGTTCTTCATTCAATTGCTTGTTCATTCATTCACTCACTGGTTCATTCAACCAGTGTTGATAGAAGCCTTCTCATTTGCAAAGTTTTTAGCCCAGGGCAGCAACGGCAGCCAGTCACAGTCAGGCCATGCCCCGCCTCCCCTCCCCACCCACCGCCTCCCCCAGAGTTCCATATCCACAGGGAGATGGGTAAAGAATCAGCAGGCTTGTGGTGTCCATGCTGTGGCAGGTAGAAGGGCTAGAAGGCCATTAAAGTGGGTAAGAGACTGGAGGCTGATGGGATGGGGTGGGGGTGGGGGTTCTGCCTACAGCAGGGGTCAGGAGGACCTATGAGGTGGGGACCTTTGAGGCCTGAACAAAGAGAAGATGAGCCAGGCGGAGGAGAGGTCTGTTCATCTTCAAAACTGTGTAAAAAAGAGCCATAAACTTAGTGGCTGAATAAGCACTCAGGGTGCCTATGGGTCAGAAGTTGGTAGCTAGCTCTCTGCTCAGAGTCTGACAAAGCTGCAGCCGTGGAGTGGGCTGAGCTGGGTTCTCATTGGGAGGCTTACCCACCGAAAGTCTATCTTCAGAATTGGTGCTTTTGAATTGTGGTGCTGGAGAAGACTCTCAAGAGTCTCTTGGACTGCAAGGAGATCAAACCAGTCAATCCTAAAGAAAATCAACACTGAATATTCATTGGAAGGACTGATGCTAAAGCTGAAGCACCAGTACTTTGGCCATGTGATACGAAGAGCCGACACATTGGAAAAGACCCTGGTACTGAGAAAGAGGGAAGGAGGAGAAGGGGGTGACAGAGGATGAGATGGTTGGATGGCATCACCGACTCAATGGACATGAGTCAGAGTAAACTCCAGGAGATAGTGAAGGACAGAGAAGCCTGGCATCCTGCAGTCCATGGGATTGCAGAGAGTCAGACACAGCTGAGCGACTGAGCAATAAGCTACCTCAAGTTGTCAAAGACTCAGAACTAAGATGCCTTTGTCCTGTAGCTGTTGGCTGGAAACTACTCTCAGCTTCTTCAGGCTACTTGAAGACCCTTACCATGTGACCCTCTCTCTCAGTCCTCACGGTTTCAAACTCTGATTTCAGGAGGGCCTTGTCTCTTTTAATACCTCACCTGATTAAACCAGGCCCATCCCAGGTAATCTCCCCTTGGAGAAACTCCAAGTCAACTGATTAGTGACTTCTTCTTAGGACTGATATTCCATCTTCTTCACAGTCCTGCCCAAATTCAAGGGAAAGATATTATGCCAGGTGTCTGCACCAGAAGACAGGGTTCTGCCTCCCACGAGGATTGGAGGCTCTCTGTGCTACATGAGGGGGACAAGAGCACTCTTGGGAAGAACTCCTGGTCAAATTGCCTTAGAAAGAAAAGTCAGTGAGAGGCACAGGCTCCATTCCAGAGCCTCCTTGGGCCAGCTTTGGGAATTTCTCCAAGTTCTGGGCACTGTGTTTGAGAGCCAAGTGTGGAATCTGCTCCTATGTGACTGTATCCTTCACAAAAGAAAGAGACAGAAAACTGCGCAGGGCTCTGTCATGAGTGACACCAACTCTGACAGAATAGACTTACGAAAAACGATTTTTATGTAACTGAAATGGTCTGGTTCTGGCTCCAGGAGATCAAATCCTGTCACCAGGACTTGATTTCTCTCCATCACTGGCTCTGTCTTCCTTTCGAGTGAACTCCTGGAAGGTCAAAATTTACATCCTCCCACCTCCTCTTCCAATAGAAACTCAGGTTATTTCTTTCCAACAGTTTCACAGAATTAACAGACTGGATTGATTTGGGTCATCTTCCTGCCTGTGAATCAATCTCTGAGGCCTGGAGGATGGAATAAGCTGATGGGCCAGGACTGAGTCACATGTCCACCCTTGGACCCTTGAAATGGGATTCCCCTCAGTTCAGTTCAGTTCAGTCGCTCAGTTGTGTCCGACTCTTTGCGACCCCATGAACCGCAGCACGTCAGGCCTCCCTGTCCATCACCAGCTCCTGGAATTTACCCAAACTCATGTCCATTGAGTCGGTAATGCCATCCAAACATCTTATCCTCTGTCATCTCCTTCTCCTCCTGCCCTCAATCTTTCCCAGCATCAGGATCTTTTCAAATGAGTCAGCTCTTCGCATCAGATGGCCAAAGTATTGGAGTTTCAGCTTCAAAATCAGTCCTTCCAAGGAACATCCAGGACTGATCTCATTTAGGATGGACTGGTTGGATATCCTTGCAAAGGGCTCTCGAGAGTCTTCAACAACGCAGTTCAAAAGCATCAATTCTTCGGCGCTCAGCTTTCTTCATAGTCCAACTCTCACATCCATATATGACCACTGGAAAAAACCATAGCCTTGACTAGACAGACCTTTGTTGACAAAGTAATGTCTCTGCTTTTTAATATGCTGTCTGAGTTGGTCATAACTTTCCTTCCAAGGAGTAAGCATCTTTTAATTTCATGGCTGCAGTCACCATCTGCAGTGATTTTGGAGCCCAGAAAAATAAAGTCAGCCACTGTTTCCACTGTTTCCCCATCTATTTGCCATGAAGTGATGGGACTGGATGCCATGATCTTAGTTTTCTGAATGTTGAGCTTTAAGCCAACTTTTTCACTACCCAAACAATAGGGAATTGACTTGAGGTAGAGAGTCCTGTAAGAAAATTCTAAGTGCTATTTCCAAAAGATATGGGAGTGGGAATGTAGTCATCTCTGCATTCCATGAGACAAAAACGTGTGTGTGTGTGTGTGTGTGTATGTGTGAATATCTCCCATCACACCACCCAGGGCAAGAAGCCAACTGAGGGGAAATTCTTGTTTTAATAAAGTATTTTTATTTTTAATATTTATTTATTTGGCTGCGTCAGGTCTTAGTTGAGGCATGCGGGATCTTTCACTGTGATTTGCAGGCTCAGTATTGTAGCACACAAGGTTAGTTACTCCAAGGCACGTGGGATCTTAGTTCCCTGATCAGGGATTGAACCCATGTCTCCTGCATTGGAAGGCAGATTCTTAACCATTGGACCACCAACAAAATCCCTTGTGGGGAAATTCTAAAGCCATTGTGTGTCTCTGTGTGTGTATCTGTATGTGTGTGTGTGTATGAGTCAGTGGGCCCTCCCCAAGGTGAGTGGTTGGAGGACAGAGTTCAGGGCTGGGTGGGCAAAGGGGATATAGCCATCCCTGGAGGAGAGGAGGACTTCCTAAGATTGGAAAGAAGCGTGCATGTGTGCTAAGTTGCCTCAGTAGTGTCTGATTCTTTGTGACCCCATGGACTATAGCCATGAGAGTCTCCAGACAAGAATACTGGAGTGGGTTGGTGTGACCTCCTCCATGGGATCTTTCTGACCCATGCATCGAATCTGCACCTCTTACGTCTCCTGCATTGGCAGTCGAGTTCTTTACTACTAGTGCCACCTGGGATGCCCTAGAAAACCCCGAAGGTGACTCAGATCTGGGTTAAATACTGCTTTTGCCGTTGATCAGTGGTGTGACCCCAGAGATGCAGTTCCTCCCTGACCCTCAGGCTCCTCCTCTGTAGGATGGAGGTTCTGATGGTGGCAGATTAGTCGAGGCCACACAGAGCAGCATTGGGGGAGACTGCATGGCTGGGTCCTCTAGTTTCTTCTTGTCTATTGGGAAAACTTTTGCACGGTGCGGGGCATATTTGTTGGGGGGTGGGGCGGGGAGTGCTGTCTGTCTGTAATTGCCCTAGAGCCTTGACTCCCTGAGAACGGGGCCTGGTCTCTGTCTGCGGCCACCTCTGCTGGCACTGCCTCAGGCGTGAGGTGAGGAGCTGACCCCCCACCCTGTACTCCCCTGTTTCTCCTGCCGCATGGCCTCCCCCAACTCCCCACGGCCCACAGGGCCCTGGCTGCTCTGCAGTGTCCCCAGTGCCAGAGTCCTTTTGTTTTGTTTTGAGGGGCCCAACTCCTTCCCCTCTGCTGTGCGCACCCATCAGAAGACCTCCAGAGAAACTGAGGTTCTCAAGCAGGTGCATCCCCCTGCCCCTGAATCTGCAGGCTCCCAGTGGCCAGAGGCACCTGGATGCTCTGGGAAGGTTGTTCGTCCCTGTGCTCCATGGTCCCGTCGACGGCTGGCTCCATCCTGCAGCGTGCTCTGCGGGCACTTGAAGGCTTTAAGCGCCTACCCACTGCCTGGACTGGGGCAGGGGTCCCTTGTGTGTGAGCTGACTTCCTTCCTAGATCACAGGAAGCAGACAAGTGCCATTTCTGGCATCATGGCAAATGCCTGGTGGCTGCTGGCTATCATCAGCTTATCTCCTGGAGCTGCGTGGTGACACTTTGACTTTTCCCAGGGTCACCTCCCCCTCTCCCACTTCCCCTCTTGTTAATGGTGTGGGCCACTCTGACCCTTAGATCGATTTGCACTTTGGGGAACTATTGGAGGAGAGGGACTGTGTGGCTAGACTGCTTGGGTAAAGGTATCTGCTAAGAGTGGTCTCCAGATTTCACTCTCTGAAGGCAGAGAGACCCCTGAGCAAGGCTGGCTTTCTGGGTGTGCGACTCGGGTGGTCACACAGGCCCTCTCTGAAGCACCTCACACCGACTTTAATGCTCTGCCGCCACTGTTTAGAAAGTCTCAATACTTTTTGAATAAAGGCCCCAAGTTTTCTTTCTCACTGGGCCCTGGCGTAGGATTATGGGTCTGGATGGGACCCTGAGGTTGCCTCCCCCCAACATGGGAAGAGCTCCTGTTTTCCACAAGCATTTTGGAATGTCTACTTCCTCCTGAGAGGTGTACCCACTGGGAACGGTTCATTCATCCCTGGTTCAGGGGCCCCATCAGAGCTGCCCTGCCATGCCCCATTTTTGATCCTCCACCTTTCTATTTGGGTCTCCCAGGCGGTGCTAGTGGTAAAGAGCCCACCTGTCAACGCAGGAGATGTAAGAGACACATCCTGCGTCAGGAAGATCCCCTGGAGGAGGCATGGCAACCCACTCCAACATTCTTGCCTGGGAAATCCCACGGACAGAGGAGCCTGGGGGGCTACAGTCCATAGGATCACAAAGAGTTGGACACGACTAAAGTGACTTAGCCCACACACAGTTTTTCCTTTAATTTCTGACCTTTCTCCTGTTATAGATTCACTGAGCCAGTGCCAGCCTGGCCTCCCTTGCTGCAGCATCTCGCTTAGTCCTCACGACACCCTCATGGGATGGAAACGATGGTCAGTCTATTCTACAGATGGGGAAGTCGAGGTTGGGAGTCAGGAGCAACAGGCCGAGACGGTGCTGAATCCAGGGTGCAGAGCAGGGAACTTGGACAGATGCTTCCTGCCTCAAAGGACAGAGTCTCTGCCTCAGGAATCGGAGGAGACAAGACAGAGTCCTGTGTCCACAAGTTCTCCCCCTTCACAGTATCCCTTCCCCAGGGCTTGCTCTGTGCAGGAGATGGTGTAAGACTTTGAGGTGCTCGGGGTCTGTGGCTGTATCATTAGGGTGGGGGTGAGCCACCCATGGGACCCACCAGAGTAGGCCCCTTGTGGTTAGTGCCAAGATCCAGCCCAGGCCTCTCCTGGGCTGGCAGAGTGGCCTCCCTGGGGACATGACGGATCAGCAGAGCCAGGGTTCCCAGGACTAGATTCTGCAGAGCTTTTTAAAGCCATTTCCTAGGCTAGAAAGAGGAATATGCCAGTTAAGTGCCTGGCTGAAGCGTGAGACCCAAGCATACTTGAATCTAGTCACGGAGCCTCCTGAAGTTTCCATCCCAGCCCAGCACGGCGTCTGGAGTCAGATGGGCCTGGAGGCTTTTCACTAGCATCCCTTATGAGGGGAGATGCTCTAAGAGGACCCCTTAGGATGGTACGTGCCCACCACTGCCCTGTGGGCTTCTGACAATGTGTGTTCTGGTGGTGCTGATGCTGCTGGTCTGGAGAGAGAGAGAAGGAAAGAAAGTAGGAAGGGAAAGAAAAAGAGAGAGGTGAAGAGGGAGGGAGGGACAGAGGAAGGAAGGAAGGGAGGAAAGAAGCAGGGGAGGAAGAACTGTGGGAGAGAAGCCCCAGGGAGTGGGGCTGACGCTGTGTGTTGCCATCAGAGGCTAGAACCGAATTCCACTCCCATTGCAAGTGGCTGTGACTCAGGCCTCAGTTTCCTCCTCTTGGAAATGGAGCTAAAGACAGTTTCTTTTTGGTGGGCTGGGGTGAGGAGGCAGAGGGCCTGGTGCCCGGAAGAAGTTCAGACTATGTGGGTTTTACGTTATTTGAAATATGACCAAGTGAGGGTCTTTTCAGAGACTTTCCTCTGACTTAGGACTCGTCTGCAAAGATGAGCTTGTCATCAGGCACTGGACGTTTCTTTTATAAAAGAACTCCCAAAGGTGGCAGAAAATCCATATCGTGTCCTAGCTACTGGGTAGTAAATTCGGGGTAGAAGATGCTGGAGGGGAAATTTGAATTTTGTACTTTGCATACTTTTGAATGTATCAGCTCCCTGGAGTCCCTTGTGAACTTCAAGGGGGTGCCCTTGAACTCTGCATGTGGGACATATGGGAACACTCTGTGCTACCTTTGCAACTAAAAGTACTAAAAGTTGCAAAGATAGTACAGAGTGTTTGCCCATGGCTCTCACTCGGTTTGAATTTCCCATCATGTCATTCTGCGTGACTGGGTCCTGCACCAATCCTGGTATCATTATTCACTCGATTCCAGATTTTATTTAGAGTCCACAGGTGCCTGCGCCAGCCCACAGCCAGGGTGCGCGTGACATTTAGTGCTCCTGTTACCTTGGTCCTCTGCTCAGTGACTGTTTCTCCATCATGCCTCGTTTTTGGTGGTCTCGGCTGTTTGGGGGAGTACAGCTCAAGTGTTTTGTGACACACCTTCCAATCTGGGTCTGCCTGATGTTTTCCTCAAAGTTAGACCAGGCTTGGGGTTTGGGGAAAGAAGACCACAGAGGTGAAATTCCCTTCTTGTCACATCCTACCACAGGCACATACAGTCCACGTGGTATTGTTTTTACTTTCTAGCCATCCTAGAAAATTAATGATGCCACATCTTCCCACCTACAGTGCGGAGCTGTGGAGGTCTCCACACCAAAGAGATCTCTTAAGGGTCACTCTGGGAGAGGCAACAGGGACCATAATGGGAGTGGTCAGTGGCAACTTGAACCCCATCTGTCGTATTTCATGTTTACAAGCTCTTTTCTTTTACTGTGAAATGGTAGATAAATGTGAGTAGCCCCACAAGCCTACTTACTGCACTGAACTAAACACGTGTATATACACTTAAATACACATGTATGCACATGTATACAAACACTCACAGGGACACAAATACACACATATACACATTCACAGGTACACACACATACACACACGAGTGAGCAAACTGGGGGAGACTGAATAAAATGGGTGGCTTGTGTCCATGTCAGTGTCCTGGTTGTGACCCTACAGTATAGTTTTGCAAGATATAATCATGGAGAGAGGAGCTTCCCTGGTGACTCAGCAGTAAAGAATCCGCCTGCCAATGCCGGAGACTCAAGTTCAATCCCTAGGTTGGGAAGATCCCCTGGAGAAGGGAAATGGCAACCCACTCCAGTATTCTTGCCTGGGAAATCCCATGGACAGAGGAGCCTGGTGGGCTATACAGTCTATGGGGTCACAAAAGAATCGGACACGATTTAGCGACTAAACAACAAAACAAACCACTGGGGGAAGCGAGGTGATGTTACATAGGATCTCTTTGCATTATTTCTTCCTCCTGCATGGAAATCTACAATTACCTACAAATTACAAGCTTAGTTGAAAATAAATGCTCCACAGGCTTCTTCTGATTGCCCACAGAATTAAATCCAAGCCCTTCTGTGCTTTGGCCACGCCCACCCCAGGGCACACCTGAGTTCTTACCTGGGGTTCCCACCTCCGCCTCCCCTGGCCTGCTTTCAGGCCCTCCCACCTTGGTGTCTTCCCACCACAGGGCCTTTCCACCTGCTGTTCCTCTGCTGGGATGACTCCCCTTCCCTAGGTCCACCTCCTCCAGGTCTGTCCTGGTTGTCCTTAAAGTTTCATTTCAAGCATCATTTCTCCTAGGGAGGGTCTTCCTTCCAACAGGATCCTTCAGCTCTACCTGACCCACCCTGTAGCACCCCACCTCCGACTCTAAACCCCCATGGCTTGATTATGTGGTTGTTGTGTTATTGGTTTCATGTCCACCTTCCCTCTAAAGGGTGAGGTCATGCAAGCCCCAGGGCTAAGCAGGCCCTCAAAAAATACTTGCTGGATGAATGGATGGATGAATGAATGAATGAATGAATGGATGAAAACAGCCTTTGCTTCTCAGTTAGTCTGAAACAGGGCCAGAATTTTAATCCTGGCAGTGGAGATGCCAAACTTCCTACCAGAAGAAAACTCATGTTTTCCTCCGGCCTGCTTCTGGTGTGCCCTGCCTCGGATGACACGGCTGCTTGATTTGGGGAGGGTATGGGCTCATAGGAAGGAATTTTGAAGGACTTGTCTCCCAGAGAGCTCCATGAGGCCAGCAAGGCATTAAGAACTATCTTTCATTGAACTTTAATTCAGCCCTGAGAGCGGATTTAATCTCTGCAAGGTAAGCTTATTCCAAACCGATGCTGCCTGCGGAGCACCTGTCCCAGCTCTGCTCTGAGAAGCAGGCCTGGATCTGTTCGGATGGCTAGGTGTGCGAGTGAAAAGGCTGCAGGCGCGGAGTTTCTCTTAGAAGCCTCTCAACCAAAGCTCTGGGAGGTGTTTGCGGATGTCCTTTTGAGGCCAGTCTCAAGATGGGTTGAAATGCACTCTCGAGGGTCAACCGACTCCACCTGGGCATGGAAGCCGTCACTCTGATCCTCTGACTTCCGATCATCCTCCCTCCAGTCATCCCAGCCTCGGATTCCCTATCTGTAAAATGACCAGATGCTTGGCTTTTGGAATTGTATGTGTGTAGGTGTGTGTGCATGTGTGTGACTATGCAACCATTAACTTCCCATATAGGACATCCCTAACAAGTAGTGGATGTGCTGTTTGCAAGCTCCCTCCCTCTTTCTCCCTTGTACCCGCGAGGGGGTGGCAGGGGAAGGAAATACCAGGCAATGACTTTGGCCGACAGGGGTGCAGCTTCACAGCCAACACACTGTTCCACGAGGAGCTCATATTTTTATGTACAAAACAGTGTGTGCAAATGAGATTGTGCTTGGAAAGCCCTCCCTTGCCCACTCAGCCTGTGGGATGTGGGAATGGCGCAGTCGTGGGTTGAGGGTGGCCCCTCCCCCTGCAAAAATTGTGTCCCCCTGGAGCCTGCTAATGTGGACCTTATTGGGAAAAGAGTCTTTACAGATGCAATCAAGTTAAGGATCTCAAAACGAAGCCATCCTGGATCCGGGTGGGCCCCAAGTCCAGTGACAAGTATCCTTAGAAGAGAAGAGAAGGAGACGCACAGGGTGGAGCCATGTGATGATGGAGGCAGAGACTGGAGTGATGTGGCCACAAGCCCAGGACACCTGGGGTCACCAGAAGAGCCCAGGAAAGGGTTGTCCCCCACAGCCTGCAGAGGAAGAGAGGCACAGCCAACAATTTGACTTTGGACTCTGACCTCTAGAACTGGGACAGAATCAATTTCTGTTGTCTTAAGCCACCTGGTTTGTAGTCCATCGTTGCATCAGACACGGAGAAATGAATACAGACGTCATAAATGGCTGTGATTATAATTAATCTTCCACCTTGTCATTCAAGCAAAGCTTACATCCCCACAAGTGTGTTGATTCCCGCTGCTGCAGATGTGCAAGGATGAACATCTTATGCTTATGGTGTCCCCTCCCCCATGCCTTCCCCCGGAGGGTGTGACGCCTGCCTCTCTACCTCTCTTGCTACATGATTTTTAGGAACCTTCTCGTACATCCTGCAATCTGACTTGGCCAATTTCCTTGATGAAATCAGACCTTGGCACAGCACTGAACCCCCCAACAGCCTGACTTCCGGGAGGCTGCCCCTCCCCCACAGGCCCAGGTGGATGGACAGAGAGCAGGCTCAGGTGTGTTGTCCTGGGAGGAAGTGGTTTCTTCCGATTCCAATAAACCCTAAGTCCCAGGGAACTTGCTTAAGGCTGGCCTCCAGCTCTCCTAGGCAAAGAAACCAGAGGGTGTGGGAGAATGCTTAGCATCATTTGAGTGGGTTTGGAGGAAAGTGAGTCCTCAGGGGAGAAGCCAGTGGGGTAGAAGTCATTTGTTCTGGAAAGGGACAGGAGCTGGCCGTGAATCCCTCTCCACCTGCGTTAGCTGTTGGCCAAAGTGCAAGTTACATCACCTCTCTGAGCCTTACTCTGTTCAGCAGCAGAAGGGGATAATAATGGTCCTGACAGCACAGATCAAGGAGATAAAGCTGATGTTCTACAGGTCACCCTGTGGCGGTGCCCCTGGGGTTGTGCAACCTCGCCCCGTGTACACAAAGCAAAGGCATCCCAAGATGGTGCCTCTTGAGACTCGCCAGCTCTGGGTGACTCAGGGAGGCCTCCTGGGGCCATCTCTGGGTAAGTTTAGGGGGAAATCACCCAGACCAGGCCCCCAGCTGGAATCTGCTGCTTTCTAACCCAGAGAGCAATTTATCAGAGCCTGTCTCCCTGCCACATGGTATCTTGAAACTCAGTGCATCTGAAGCTGATATGTCCGAGGTTGAGCGCCATTGGCTCTTTGTCTCCTCAGTCAAAAAAAGTGAAAGTGTTAGTTGCTCACTTGTCTCTGACTGTTTGCGATATCATGGGCTGTAGCCCACCAGCCTTCTCTGTCCATGGAATTCTCCAGGTAAGAATACTGAAGTGGGTTGCCATTTCCTTCTCCAGTGGATCTTCCTGACCCGGGGATCGAACCGGGTTTCCTGCATTGGCAGGTGGACTCTTTACTGTCTGAGCCACCAGGAAAGCCAAGTCTCCCTGGTGCCCAATGCCAAATCTTCTGCTTTGTATTTTCAGTTTCGTTTCCTGCATCCAGGCCACCCTGGTCTGACTCTCCCTCCCTCCAGGTCTGGACCATCAGAAGCCCGCATTCTCACTTCTGTAACCCCACATGGTGTCTGTGGCAAAGGAGGTTGTGCGGGGAAGTCCTTGGCTGCTTGCTGGGGCCCTGGCATGTGGATGGTTGCTGCTGGTATGGTGATTACCTTCCACGGTGATCCATGCCAGGCTGGGACTTCCCCTTCCTCCTGGCCACAGAGAGAAGTACCTCCACTGCCAATGAGTGGACATGCTGAGCTCTGACTTTCCCTCTGCATGTGGCCATCTGGGTCCCGCCATCCAGGAGAACCCCTTCCTCTAAGTCTTGCCCTCTGCAGATTCCTTCACCTCGATGTCTTTCTGGATTGTCTGAGCCCTTCCTTATTCCTCCAGACCCATTTCAAGAGTCACCTGTGATGACCCAGCTCAGCCCCTCGAAGGCTTCCCTGCTTCTTTTCGGCTTCCGTGAGGTAGGTTTGACTTGACTTTGCGTTCTAGCTGACAGTGAGTATACTTCAGGCCTCCCAAAAGCTTCTGCATATATTATCTCATTTAATTCTTTCTACATCCTTGCCAGGTAGGAGAGTTGGGCACTTCTGGCCCCATTTCACAGGAGGGAAATGGAGGCCCCAGAGCTCAGGCTGCTGCCCAAGGCCACACAGCCAGCTGGGGGCAGAGCAGGGTGCAGACACAGGAAAATGTCACATCTGAGCCCCTGCTGGTCCCATCTGGAGGCACAGAGCCCTTCTGGAACCCTTCCAGTAGGGCTGAGACTAGGATGAGGCAAGTGAGGCATGGCCCTGTGTACAGAAAATGCACAGAGATGACTGCAAAGCAAATTTTTCAAAGATCAAAATCAATGCTCAGGGCTTCCCTGGTGGTCTAGTAGTTAAGAATGTGCCTGCCAGTGCAGGAGACACGGGTTCGATCCCTGGTCCAAGAAGATCCCACATGCCACAGAGCACCTAAGCCCATGTGTTGCAGCTACTGAAGTCTGAGTGCCTAGAGCCTGTGCTCTGCAACAAGAGAAGCCACCGCAATGAGAAGCCCGAGCACCACAACTAGAGAGAAGCCCCTGCTCGCTGCAACTAGAGGAAGCCCGCAGATAGCAATGAAGACTCAGTGAAACCAATAAATAAATAATTTAAAAAAATCAATTGCTGAAAAAAGCCATGAGGTACAAAATACAGAAAAAGTTTAGCACAGACAAGTGGCAGCCCTGTGCTGGCACCATCCTGCCTCACTTGCCTCGCCCTAGACCCAGCCCCGATGCCAATGAACATTATTTACACAGACAGACAGCAGCCTATAGTGGCTATAGTTTACCGATCTGAATTTTGCAAACTGTACTGCTTCCCCACTGCCACCTAATTTTTATTATGTAAACCCCCACCTTCCTGTCATATGGCAGGTCCTGTGGTGTGTGTCCTTTTTTCTTCCCCTCTGGACTGGGCTTCCCTGGTGACTCAGATGGTAAAGAGTCTGCCTGCAGTGCAGGAGACCTCAGTTCAATCCCTGGGTTGGGAAGATCCCCTGGAGAAAGGAATGGCAACCCACTTCAGTATTCTTGCCTGGAGAATTCTATGGACAGAGGAGCCTGGCAGACTACAGTCCATGGGGTCACAAAGAGTCAGATACGACTGAGCGACTAACACTGGACCATAAGCACCTCAAGGCCATCGGCAGTGTCAAGGGCAAGGGTTCATGCACTTCATACAAAGGCTGCATCTTGGGCCCACCCTAGACCTGTCCCATCAGATCAGCACCCAACAAGATCCCTGGGGCATCCGTGGGCACAGTCAGGCCTTACGGTCAGACACATTGAGTTCAAGTCCTCATCCCGGCACTTTTAGGCTCCTCAACTTGACAGCGATCATCCCGTGCTGGGGTTTCTGCTAGGTCCTCTGCAGACATAATCTCATCAATCTTCATAACAACCCAGGGGCTCTCAGCCAGTGATCCTGTCTCCCAGAGGACACTTGGCGACCTCTGGAGACGTTTCGGTCATCACAGTCAGGAGCGGCTGCTATCTGCATCTTGTGAGTAGAGACCCTGATGTTGCTGAGCCCCTGGAAGTGCAGGACATAGCCCTGCACAGAATGGTCCAGGCCGAATGGTCGTGGTGCCGAGGCTGAGAAACCCTTCCAAGTGAGCCAGTGACTGTCATCATCTTTGTTTTGCAGAGAAGGAAACTGAGGCTTAAGGAGGAAAGGATTCCAAAGTCACCACACAGGTGGTAGGTGGGGGCTGTGATAGCAGTGGGAGAGCTCATTCATTCGATCAACCAACTTTCTATAAAGCATCTCCTCTCCGTTCAAGGCGGGAATTGCACACGCCTGTGTGCACACACAGTCAGCATTCAGTCAGTGCTGCCACTGATCACAGAGGCTCATAGCATTTGCTGAGCACTCAGGAACTATATCGTGGCCATTACGCATTAGACTCCAGAGGATCCAGCTCCAATGTTCCCACTTAGTATTTTCATCTGGACAGAGGGAAGGCCTTGAGGGGGACTTGCTGGTGTCTTCAACTTCCTGATTCCAAGTCTTGGTACAGAGCTGAGCTGCCCTGGGGGGTGCCCAGAGCCCTGGGTTCATGGCCTGGCAGCACCCCAAAGCAACCCATCTGGGGAGCAGATGAGCTGGAGACCAGGGAGATGAGCTGGAGACCAGGGAGTCTACCTGGAGACCATGAGAGGTGGTAGAGAGAGCCGAGGTCCTGGGACTGTGGTTCCCAGTAGCACGCTGGGCAGGTCCAGCGATATTCTGGACATACTTTCGCTAAAAAAAGTGATTCCTTGTTTAACTGAAATTCAAATTTAACTGGGTGTCCTGTGTTTTCTCTGCAGCCCTACTTCCTGGATGGCCCCACATCTCCCCTTCCCTCCTTTATTATTTTATGTAAACTTTTATCAAGACGTAAAATATATAAACAGAAAAGGGCACAGATGTTAACTGACCAGATGCACAAATCTTCACAAAGGGAGCACACATGGGTATCTAGCATCCAGATCCAGAAAGAGAACTTGACCCTCGAAGTTCTCCATGTGCCTCTCTGGGCCCCCTGTTCCACCCCAGGGTTACCACTGTCCTTATTTTCAGCTCCACACATAGACAGTTCCTGCCTTTGAATGATCTGTGCATTGAAGCACACAGAGTCTTCTCTTGGCCTGGCTTCCTTCTCATATCAGGATGCATCCCTGTGTCTGGTATCTCATCTTTCCTCAGTGATCAGGAATATTCCACAGCTGTATACATGGCCCTTTTTTTTCTCTATCCCATCGATGGGCATTTGAATTATTCCTAGTTTGGGGCTCTTATAAATAAAATTGCTAAGATCATTCTTGCACAATCCTGTTTTAAGTATTACCCATCCCCAGTTAGGGAAGATCCCTGGAGTTGGAAATGGCATCCTGCTCCAGTATTCTTGCCTGAAAAATTCCATGGACTGAGGAGCCTGGTGGGTTACAGTCCATGGGGTTGCAAAGAGTCGGACATGACTGAGTGACTGAGCATGTACGCATCCCCCCACCACACACACCCAGCTATCACCTTAGGCGTTTGAAGGATCTGTCTGGCTGTCTGCCCATTGACTGGAAGCCCCATGGGTGTGGGCTGGCTGCTCACTCTGGTACCCAGCTCCTAGCATGTTGCCTGTGCTAGGTGCACAGGCTAAGCACACAGTAGGTGCTTAGTATGTATTTGAGGGATGGAAGAATACCTGCTCCCTCTCTCCCTGGGCATCTCGGGTCCGGGCTCTACTGGGAACAGTGTTCCTCAAGAGATAAGTTTTGGGCACAGAGCTTGGATTTGCATGCACTTTGACTGGAGACCCAGGCAACCGTCATGCAAATGTTAGGGAAATGGGCGCCCGAGGCTCTGGCAGAGAAAGAGATGGAAGGGTTCAAGGAGCAGGAACCAGCTTCCCGCAGCCTGCCGGCTGGGCTCCACCTGCACAGATGTCCTATTTATAACTACCCCAGGCTGCCTGACTCTCCCCAGACATCGCCAGTGGGAACATTCCTGGGCTTCTCCAATGCCTCCAGGCACTCTGAGTCCAACAGCTCAGAGCTGGGTGATAAAGGCTGATAAAAGACTCCAAGCCCAGCACCGGCCTGGCCCCCCAGCTCCTCCGACCTGTGCTGTCAGAGTCCCATAAAAATGCCTGCTTCTAGCTATTTTGGGCCCCAGAAAGCCTCAGAGAGACACAGAGTTCTGAGGAGAACCAAGAGGGAACCCAGAGCAGCTGGGAGGGGCGATGAAAAGGGAAATCCAGCCGCAGATGGTTTTTTCCAACAAATGGGAATGTTTCTGAAAATTGCAAATTAGCACCCTTATGCCAAAGCCTTTGACTATGTGGATCACAATAAACTGTGGAAAATCCTGAAAGAGATGGGAATACCAGACCACCTGACCTGCCTCTTGAGAAACCTACATGCAGGTCAGGAAGCAACAGTTAGAACTAGACATGGAACAACAGACTGGTTCCAAATAGGAAAAGGAGTACGTCAAGGCTGTATATTGTCACCCTGCTTATTTAACTTCTATGCAGAGTACATCATGAGATATGCTGGGCTGGAGGAAGCACAAGCCAGAATCAAGACTGCTGGGAAAAATATCAATAACCTCAGATATACAGATGACACCACCCTTATGGCAGAAAGTGAAGAGGAACTAAAGAACGTCTTGATGAAAGTGAAAGAGGAGAGTGAAAAAATTGGTTTAAAGCTCAACATTCAGAAAACTAAGATCATGGCATCCGGTCCCATCACTTCATGGGAAATAGATGGGGAAACAGTGGAAACAGTAGCTGACTTTATTTTGGGGGGCTCCAAAATCACTGCAGATGGTGATTACAGCCATGAAATTAAAAGATGCTTGCTCCTTGGAAGGAAAGTTATGACCAACCCAGACAGCATATTAAAAAGCAGAGACATTATTTTGTCAACAAAGGTCCATCTAGTCAAGGCTATGGTTTTTCAGTAGTCATGTATGGATGTGAGAGTTGGACTATAAAGTAAGCTGAGCGCTGAAGAATTGATGCTTTTGAACTGTGGTGTTGGAGAAGACTCTTGAGAGTCTGTTGGACTGCAAGGAGATCCAACCAGTCCATTCTAAAGGAGATCAGTCCTGGGTGTTCATTGGAAGGACTGATTTTGAAGCTGAAACTCCAATACTTTGGCCACCTGATGTGAAGAGCTGACTCATTTGAAAAGACCCCTGATGCTGGGAAAGATTGAGGGCAGGAGGAGAAGGGGATGACAGAGGATAAGATGGTTGGATGGCATCACCGACTCAATGGACGTGGGTTTGGATGGAGTCTAGGAGTTGGTGATGGACAGGGAGGCCTAGCGTGCTGTGATTCATGGGGTTGCAAAGAGTCGGACATGACTGAGCGACTGAACTGAACTGATGTAAGAGGAATATTCACGTGAAAATGCAGTTTCTGACTCTCCTTACCTGCCCATTTTTCACCTGCCCACCCCAAGGGGCATTTGAATTGTGGCCCTGGGTTGACTTGGTCCTGTTGGGCTTGAGGGCAGGGGTGATTTCAGGCAAACCTCTCATTTATTTGTTTCATCTCATTCAACATTTTTTAAATTATTTTCAGTGGCGTATAGTTCCTTTATGGGACTTCCCAGGTGGCGCTAGTAGTAAAGAACTCGCCTGCTAATGCAGGAGACTTAACAGACAAATGTTCAATCCCTGGATAGGAAAAATCCCCTGGAGGAGGGCATGGCAACCCACTCCATTATTCTTGTCTGGAGAATCCCTCAGACAGTGGAGCCTGGTGGGCTATAATCCATGGGGTCACAAAGAGTCAGACACAACTGAAGTGACTGAGCACACAGATATAGTTCGTTTATAATATTGTGCTACTTTCTGCTGGACAACGAAGTGGACCGGTCATAAGCATACATATACCCCATCCCTTGTGGACATCCCTCCCTCCCACCCTGCATCCCACCCATTTTACACACGAGGGCTCTGGCTGCGTAGAAGTTCACAGCTCAGGTGTGAGGTCCTTTTGGAAATCCCATCGCATCCCAGCAGAAAAGTTCTCTCTTCTGTTTAAACAACTCTCCCTTCAAATTAACTCACTCTCTCAAAGTCTCTCTTTTTCTGTTAAAAAAATAGTAAAAGCAAATTTGAGAACATTTTTATGAAGAGGGGCTGCTGTAACTCCTCCTCCCCCACCCCAGCTGCCTCTGATGTGGCGTATTCCCTTTCCTGCGGTGCTAACAGAGTTCAACCTGCTGCTGCCAAGTGGCCTCAAAACACCAGGACGAATAGTTAGTCCTGTCAACACAGTTGATCGGCTGCTGTCACTGTCCTGAGATGCACACATGAGTGGTGGCTGCTTTCCAAGGGGTTCTCAGCATTGGTATCTGAGTCGTGGGTTCTCTATCTTCTTTCTCCCAGTGTAACCCTCAGTTTTCCCATCTGTGAAATGGGCATGGAGAGCTACCTCACAGGTGGTTGCATGGACCAGGGACATGCTGCCGTGGAGGGTTGAACACAGAGGGTTGAACACAGGGAGCCCCACCCCACTCAGGTGGACCCCTTAGCCCAGCATCCCTCCCACTCACTGCTCAGACTGTTGTGATGTTGCCTTGCTGTCCTGACATTGTAGTGGGGTCCTGCATCCACAACCTTCCTCCCCTTTCCATTCCTTCTTTCCCCTACTCTTGCCTTCTTTCCTCCTTCTCTCCTTCCGTGAAGTTCTTGGGAGAGACATAGTGTGACTGTTCGGGGCAGGCCTGGCTACAAGGTCAAGAGCCTCCTCAGGACCAGGCTGAGTGTGAGGACAAACAGCTCAGGGACAGCGAGCTCTGGAGGGGGTGTGGGGGCTGAAGATCCCTGAACCAGCCTCCCAACATCTGCCAGATCCTGGCCTGGCCTCTGCTTTGGACATGGAGGCTCTTTGCATATGCAAAGGAGCCTTCAGCCTCTCCAGGCTTTGGGCAGCATGATTCCGGCCACCTGCTTTGGACGTGGAGACTGGGGCCCCTGGGTCCTTCCAAGGGGCCGAGTTAGGGACTCCCTGTCAGGGGCAGGAGAGGAGCCAGAGTCCCCTCGGTGGTGGGGAGAGATGCTGTGGCTTTCCCTCCTGCTCTGTCTCTTTTCCTGTCTCTTCTCTTTGTCTCTTTCTCCTTCTCTTTCTCCCTCCCAGCCCTCCCCACCCTTTTTCTCACCCTAACCCCTTCTGATGGAGACCTGACAGTCCAGGCTATCCCTTCCAAAGGGTGCATCCAGGTGGAGAAATGCAGGATGTGACCAAAGATGTCCCCATTCTAATCCTTATAATTGGTGACACTCCCTTACGTGGCAGGGAAGTTAAAGTTGCAGAGGGAAGTGATGTTGCCAATCAGCTGACTTTAAAACAGGGAGATTGTCCTGGACTATCCAGGTGGACCCATGTCATCACTATGCATGTGCAAGTGTGTGTGCGTGCTAAGTGGCTTCAGTCGTGTCTGACTCTGTGTGACCCTATGAACTGCAGCCCATCAGGCTCCTCTGTCCATGGGATTCTCCAGGCAAGAATTCTGGAGTGGGTTGCTGTTCGCTTCTCCAGGGGATCTTCCAGACCTATGGATCGAACCTGGGTCTCCTGCATTGTCAGGCAGATTCTTTACAGTCTGAGCCACCAGGGAAGCCCCCCATCCCCCTGGCAATGCCATCACAAAATCCTTTAAATGGAGGCAGGAGAGTCCGTGTCAGAGGGAGAAAAATAAGCCAGCCTTTCCTGGCTTTGAAGGTGGAAGAGGCCATGAGCCACGGGATTTTGGCAGGCTCCAGGTGCTGGAAAAGGCAAGTATAAACGGATTCTCTCCTTGAGCCTTGGGCATCTCACTGCCCAGATTTGAATCCTGGCTCTGTCTATGAGCTGTTTGGCTTGGGTCGTGCTTCTTAACTTCACTGTGCCTTGCTTTCTGCTTTGTAAAAAGTAAATAATGATGGCATTTCTCCCAAGGGATGGCTGTGAAGATGTGAGATCATGAATGTAAACCCCTTGGACCAGGAGTAGCCCATGGCCCATGGGCTCCTGATAATGACTTCCAGATTTTTAATTTTCCCCCAAATACTACCTTCCTCACAGACAGTGGCTGAGCATGTTTGTAGGTGGGAGACATGAGGAAAAATTCAGCTCCTACTGGCTACTCTGATAGGTGTCCTTGCAAAACCATGCCTTTTCTATGAGAAACTTTGTCATGAAAGATGGCTGACCCACTGTCTAAGTCAGATTTAGGGAGCCCCGTGCTGTGAGCTGTGCTACTTAGAAATACTGTTCATTATGAGGTTGCTCATGTCATTTGGTAAGGAATTAAATCCCCTGTCAAGTAAATGTATTGCTATTAGTTTGAAAGGATAGTCTTGGATTTCCACTTCTTTCAAAATAAAGCCCAGGGAAGACAAAAAGGACAGGTGGAAGTTACAGGTTAAGTTTTCCGTATGTGCTTGTAAACTTGTCGGACATATGCAAATGAAGACAAACATGGTAATATGAATATTAGCTTAAACTCCCTGCAAGAGGGCCACTTTCCTTATTTTTTAAAAATTATGGTTGATTTACAAATTTGTGATAGTTTTAGGTGAAGCATGCCACTTTTAAATTCATTTTTTAAAAATAAAAAATACCTAAAAAGAACTTTACAGTACTGCTTTGGTGCATAGAAAACACAATCACTTGCCAGAAATAAGAATAATTATCATCATTATTATTAGCGACATTTTGAGCATTTATTCTGTGGCGAGAACTGCCAGAATGCTTCATAAACTGTGACACATCCATCCTCGTCACGGATGTTACTCTGTGATGCTGGTACCATTATTCCCATTTTCCAGATGAAGAAACTGAGGTTAACTTCTTCTTTCAATCCGCTCAAAATAGGGGTCTCCAGTGAGGACATGAAAATTACTTGAATTCACCTTTTTAATGCACCTGAATTGCCACGTTCTCCTCTGCGCTTCCTTTATTCCACTCAGCTCCTGTTCTTCCTGAAAAGGTTAGAAACGTGGCCCAGCATCACCCCCCACCCCCACGCCTAAGCCTAGGCTGGTGAATGCCTTCTCTTATCCCCAGCACTGCGGCTCTGAAGCACCCACCACATGCACCTTCCCTACCACCAGACAGAGCTCGTCAAGGGCAGACACAGAATCCCCCCACTGCCCCCTCCACTCCTCAGCCCTGGCCCACAGTAAGTGCTCAGCAAACACTTGTTAAAGAGATGAGTGAATGAGCAAATCAAAAGCCGGAAGTGAACTCAAAGTCCAGCACAGCTGAGGTTCCCCACCCATGGGCACCTTGGTGATCAAGACAGTTCCTGACTTTGTTTTGGTTGTGACCTGTCTACTTTAAGGTGGAGCTACCCTGAGCCTCATTTTCTTGTCTACACAATGGGGCGACAGTAGAATGGGGACTGTTATAAGGATCGAGTTCATATTTTAGATTAGAACACAGACTGGCACAGAGCAGGTGCTCAGAACTGTTAATAACAACATTATGTGTAATCACTGTGTATATGATCTACTTATCTATGTATCATAATTATTTATGGAAAGCGATACTGGTTTTCTATTTACTGTAGTGTTGTGAAGTTCTATTTAGAAATAAATGAATTTGATTTTTTTAAAGTGAGTTGAGGGCTTCCCTGGTGGCTCAGTGATAAAGAATCCGCCTTCCAATGCAGGAGACACGGATTTGATCACTGGTTTGGGAAGATCCCACATGCGGTGGAGCAACTAGGCCTGTGCATCACAACTATTGAAGCTGTGCTCTAGAGCCAGGGAGCCACAACTACTGAGCCCACGTGCTGCAGCTACTGAAACCCGTGCGCCCTAGAGCCCTTGCTCCACACCAAGAGAAGCCACCGCAATGAGAAACCTGAGCACTGCAGCGAAGAGCAGCCCCTGCTCTCCGCAACCAGAGAAAGCCCGTGTGAAAATGAAGACGCAGTACAGCCCAAAATAAAATAAATAAATGAAATTACATATTTAAAAAGTAAGTTGAAAATAAGTTTCTGTGCAGTGGTAGCCAGATAGGGTCCAAATCCTGAGGTGGTATCAAACAACAGGTTAACATGACCCAGAGGGTGATGGTGACTCAGTTGGAAGCAGATTTTAGAATCTGTACCCTGGTCATTTGGGTCTCCCAGGTGGCGCTAGTGGTAAAGAACCTACCTGTTAATGCAGGAGACATAAGAGACCTGGGTTCGATCCCTGGGCTGGGAAGATCCCCTGGAGGAGGACACAGCAACCTACTCCAGTATTCTTGCCTGGAGAATCCCATGGGCAGAGGAGCCTGGTGGGCTACAGTTCATAGGGTTGCACGGAGTTGGACGCGACTGAAAAGACTTAGCATGCAAATGCACCTTGGTCACGCGGACATGTGGCCGTGGGCGTGGGTGTCAGTGTAGAGGCTGAGGCTCTTTGGAAAAACCTGAAGATGCTTTGCCAAGGACCCCGATGCTCTGCCACCCTGGGCTTCCCTGTCTGCTCTGAATGAGTGGCCTCCACCCCAGACCCCGGCTGGTATTTTTAGCACACAGGCACCCTGCACTGTCTCCTGCACTCTGACCAAATTTAGAAATCACAAGAGGTCTTTGCACTTCCATGCCCTCGGTAGGAGGAATGGATGAAAAGGCCCCCATTCCCAGCCCCTGCCAGTCCAGCTACAGCAAACCCTATGCCAGGCTCTGTCTACCGACTGCTGAGACGCCCGAGATTTATCTCACGGTGAGAAACAGCAAGCTGCAGAGCCACAGGTGTGTCTGGGTCTACTTCTGCAAAACAAAACCCCCCTGTGTATGTGTGTCTGGGACTGCTCAGCCTGGGCGGGGCACGGGGCAGGCTGCTAACTAAGGGAATGGGGGAGCCAGGGGGAGGGTGGGTTAGGGGCTGAGGTTAGAGCCTGGGAGGTGAGTAACTCTGTCCTTATGCAAAGCTTTGTATTTATTGTTTAAAACAAGTATGGATTACTTCCGAAATTTGAGAACCTTGAACACCAAAAAGTTTGAATATATCCCAAGATTGAAAAATCTCAACCTGAATGTTTATATGGGATTTTACAGTTAGCAAAGGGCTTCTATGGTTTTGTGTGATGGACCCTCACTCTTTCGGACAACTGGACCTCCACTCTCCATCTCCTGATGCCTCTTAGATGTGCCTCTCAGATGTGTTAAGCTTGGAGAACCCAAGACACTCTGCTTAAGAGCTGCTACGGAACCTCTCACATGAACCAATTCATTTCTGTCGGCTGAGCTTGTCTGAGGCTTGTTTGAGTGGCAGTTGGGTCAGCACTCCAGTGAATCTACACAAAATGATTGCTGAATTGGCAGGAATTTTGCGTATTGTTTGTGAAACATGGGCAACATTAAAATTGAATTGTATGAACTTATCATTAAATGGGTTATATTAAAAACAAAGGTAATCTATTTTACTATCTTTTTAAGAATTCTGTTTTTTGATGTGGACCATTATAAAAAATGTATTTATTTATTGGCTGTGCTTGGCCCTCATTGCTGCATGGGCTTTTCTCTAGCTGTGGCGAGCAGAGGGTACTCTCTAGTCGCGGTACGCAGGCTTCTCATTGTAGTGGCTTCTCTTGCTGTGGATCATGGGCTGTAGGGTGCATGGGCTTCAGCTGTCTTGGTTCCCAGACTCTAGAGCACAGGCTCAATAGTTGTGGTGTGTGGGCTTAGTTGCTTTGTGTGGCATGTGGGATCTTCCCAGCCCAGGGATGGAACCTGTGTGTCCTGCATTGGCAGGCAGTTTCTTTACCACTGAGCCACCAGGGAAAGCCCTGGACCATTTTTAAAGTCTTTATTGAATTTGTTACAATATTGATTCTGTTTTATGTTTTGCTTTTTTGGCCCTGTGGCATGTGGGATCTTGTCTCCCCGAGTGGGGACTGAACCCACATCCTCTGTAGCCCTGCAGTGGAAAGTGAAGTCTTAGCAGCTGGGCCAGGAGGAAAGCCCCTCAGTACATTTTACCAATCCACGCCCTTGGGGCTATTTATCTCTGTTGTCTCTGTGCAGTGTCAGTGCTTTGGACTGTGCGGGCCTCTGCGTCTCCCTGCTCCACACATAGGGAGTCAGGCTGGTAGCTTGAAACCCATCATGGTTGGGAGTATTCACACCATGGACATTGCCAAGTGCTGCAAATAGGGCTACCCCACCCCAAACTGTGGTTGAACTTTTGCAGCATAGTGCTGAAAGGAGGCCTGATAACACATGTGGGGCCCCATCTGCTCTTCGGGGACCCCGAGTACCAGGAAGGAGAGGTTGTAGTCATCCTTGGAGCAAGATTCACACTTTGGTTTCACCAGCATCTAGTGCGGACAGCCAGTTTATGAGGATGGATTGACTAGAGGCAGTCGGGGTCCAAAGTCACCTGGTGCTGGGGTAGGATCCTGAGCACAGACTCTGTGCCCCACCCTGGCATCAGCCCTTCTTATCCAGTCATCTCTGACCCTTGGAGGACTGAGAGGCCCAGCTGGTAGCTGAGCTCAAATACTCTGCCTCAGGCAATGAAGAGGACTCTGCCTTCCCAGCGGCCCTAAAGTTCAAAGCCTTTGTTCAGAGCACCCATTTCTTAACACCTTGCAGCTTTGCAAAATGATTTTAGCAAGTAATGGGTGCAGCATTTAATCACATGAGGTCTCTAAAGATTGAGGACAGGAGGAGAAGGGGGTGACAGAGGATGAGATGGTTGGATGGCATCATCGACTTAATGGACATGAGTTTGAGCAAACTTCAGGACATGGTGAAGTTCAGGGAAGCCTGGCGTACTGTAGTCCATGGGGGTCGCCAAGAGTCAGACACGACTGAGCAACTGAACAACAATATGCCTTTTCAAAATGCACAAAGCAAAAACTGAAAGGATAGACAAATCCACAGGTCTGGTTGACCTCAAACTCTTCTCTGAGTTATTGACAAAACAAACAAGCAATCAGTGAGGATAGAAAAGACCTGGATGGCAGCGTCAGTGATGTGACCTAAGTGACGCATTAGAACAGGCCACTCAGTAACAGGATACACAGTTTTCTCAAGTGCCATGGAACTGTCGCCAAGACAGACTGTATTCTGGGCAACCAAACAAACCCTAACCAATTTAAGACAAATGGGAGCATACAGTGTTCATTCTCTGACCATACGGTAATAAATCTAGAGTTCACAAGCAGAAAGGTATCTGGAAAATTCCCAGATATTTAAAAATTAAATGCACTTCTAGGTCAAAGTGGAAATCTCAAGGGAAAGTAGAAAATATTCTGAACTGACTAAAAATAAGAATATATCAAGATTTGTAAACTGCAACTAAAGCAGAGCTGAGAGGGAGTTTCATAACGCCAAGCGCTTATGGTAGAAAATAAGAAACATGTCAAATGAATTATCCAAACTTCTACCTTAAGAAGCTAGAAAAAGAATGGCAACTTTAGGCTGAAGGAATGAAATTATAAAGATAAGCTCAGAAAGCAATGTAGTTAATATCAGAAAAAATGAAAGAGAAAAATTAATGAAACAGAAATCTGACTATTTGAAAAGGCCAACAAAATTTATAAACCTCTAGCCAGACAGATAATAACAAAAAGAGAGAAGATAAACATTAGCAGTATTAGAAATGAAAGAGAAAACATCGCTCAAGACTCTACAGGCATGAAAAAGATAGTAAGGGAAGGTAACAAACAATGTTATGTCCTAAAATTTGACAGCTTAGGTGAAATGGACTAATGCCTGAAATACCTAGAAAACCAGAACTCACTCAAGAAGGAATAGTTAACCATAGCTATTAAAGACATGGAATGCATAGTCAAAACTTTCTAACAAAGCAAGCTCCAGACCAGATGTCTTCATTGGTAAATATTACCATTCAAGGAAGAAATAATCCTAATTCTACACAAATTCTTCCAGAAAATTGAAGAAGAGGGAACACTTCCCAACTCATTTCTTGAGGCTGCTGCTGCTGCTAAGTCGCTTCAGTCATGTCCGACTCTGTGCAACCCCATAGACGGCAGCCCACCAGGCTTCCCCGTCCCTGGGATTCTCCAGGCAAGAGCACTGGAGTGGGTTGCCATTTCCTTCTCCAGTGCGTGAAAGTGAAAAGTGAAAGTGAAGTCGCTCAGTCGTGTCCGACTCTAGCAACCCCATGGACTACAGCCTACCAGGCTTCTCCATCCATGGGATTTTCCAGGCAAAAGTACTGGAGTGGTGTGCATATGCTAATACCAAACATATTAGAAGAAAAGGAAACTACAGACCAGTATTGCTAGTGTATATAAATAAAAGAATCCTCAGAAAAATATCATCAAGTCAAATCCAGCAAAATATAAAATGTATAATACATCATGACCAAGTGAAGTTTATCCTGGAATGCAAGGCTGTTCAACATTGGAAAATCTGCCAATGTAATCTAAAACATTGACAGATATAGACAAAGCATGTAGTCATCTTAATTGATATAGAAAAAGCATTTGACAGGATTCAGTATTCATTCATGATTAATTCTCAGCAAACTGATATTAGGAAGAAATGTCCTCGGTGCATTAAATGGCATCTACAGAACACCTACAGCTAACATCTTAATGGCAAAAGGCTTGATCCTCACCCCCTAAACTGGGAACTGGATAAAGATGTCCACTCTCACCACTCCTATTCAACATCATACTGGAGGCCCTCACAAGTGCAATGAGGCAAGAAAATAAAAACCTAGATTGGACAGGGGGGAAGAAATCATTCTATTTGCAGATGGCATGACTGTCTATTTAGAAAACACCAAGGAATCTACAAACAAATTGCCAGAATGAATAATAAGTGAGTTTAGTAAGGTTGCAGGATACAAGGTCAATATAAAACTCAACAGTATTTCTCTGTACTAGCAATGAACAGTAGGAAGTTGAAATTCTAAAAACAGCACAATTTACAATAGTACCAAAAAAAAAAAAGAAAAATCTCACCAAAAACTGAGTATAAATTCCAACATCTGTGCAAGATCTGTACACAGTCTATAAAACAATGATAAACGAAATTAAAAACCTAAACAAGTGGAGAGATATACTGTGTTCATGAATCAGTGTGTGCTCGCTTAGTTGCTCAGTTGTGTCTGACTCTTTGCAACCCTGGGGACTGTAGCCTGCCAGGCTCCTCTGTTCATGGGATTCAGAAGACTCAATATTGTTAAAATGATAGGTTCTTCCCAAACAAGTCTGTAAATTCTTCCCTTCCAAAATGTCGTTTTGTCCAACAAAATGTAGGAATTTGTACATCTTAGGTACAAATCAACAAGTTGGTTTGTAAATTTACATGGAGAGGCAGCAGATCTAGAATAACCAAAACAATTTGGGGAAAGAGGAACAGCTTTGGAAGACTCCCATTCTCTAATTTCGATGCTTACTATAAAGCTACAGTAATCAAGACAGTGTGGTACTGATGAAAGCCTGGATCAGTGCAACAGAGTGGAATCCAGAAATAGATCCCACATGTGTGGCCAATTTACTTTCAACACAGCTGCAAAGGGAATTCAATGGACAAAGGATAGGTTTTTCAACAAATGGTGCTGGAACAATTGGTTGGTCATCCACGTGTGAAAAAAGAAACTTGATCCACACCTTGTATCATAAACAAAATTTGACTCAAAATAGATCCATGACTCCCATGCAAAGCATAAAATTACAAAACTTCTGAACTAAACCTAGGGAAAAAAAAAATCTGTGTAACCCTGCATTATGCAAACATGTCTTAGCCAAGACACTAAAAGAATGATTCGTCCCAAGAAAAGGACAAATTAGACACCATCAAATTAAAAGAAAAACCTGCTCTTTGCAAAACACTGTTAAGAGAATGAAAAGAGAAGACAGAGAGAAAATACTTGCAAAGCATATGTCTGATAAAGAATCTGTGTTCAGAATCTATAAACTCTCAAACTGATTGAAAAGATGGTTAAAAGATTTGACCAGATATTTCATTAGAGAAGATGTGTAGATGGCAAATAAGTCTATGGAAAGGTTTTCAGACTCGTGAGTTATTAATAAAGTACAAACCAAAACCACAGTAGGATATCACTATACCTACTAGGACAGCTTAAAACAAAACCAAACAAACCCCGATAATACCAAGTGATGGCCAGGAAGTGGAGTGACTTGACTGCTTACTGGTGGGAATACAGGAGCATCCACTTTGAGAACTGGTTTGGTAGTTTCTTACCAGGGCAAACAAACATCTGTCTTATGACCCAGCGATCTCACCTCAGGAGACATGAGAATATAGATTTGCACAAAACCTGTACACAAATGTTTTATAATAGCTTTATTCATAATCTACCCGAAGTGGGAACAATTCAAATGTCCTTGACCTGGTGGATAGAGAAGCAAATTTTGGAATAGCCTTACACTGGAATATTACCCCATAATAAAGATAAATTAACAAATAACCTAGGAAACAGTAAGGCTAGCTCTCACAGTCGTTACCTTGAATGGAAGAAGCCAGACTCAAAAATGGAGTGTATTTGATTAGAAATATGTGATTCCATCTATAGGACGTTCTGGAAATGGTGATTTTCGGGGCAGAAAGAAACCGGTTTTTGCTGTGGGCAGGGCAGGAGCAGGGCAGCAACAAAGGAGCACTGTGGGGTTTGGGGTGTGTTTCCACGACCATCCTCTTGTCAAAACTGAGAATTGTGCGCTTAAAAGGAGAATTTTACTATTTGTAAGTTATACCTCAAAAATAAAAAAATATGTAAAAAAAATGTAGTGTTGGAAAATAGAACTGAGAATTCTACTATCATATCATGTAGATAAAAATTTGTGATTAGTAAACTAATTTCCATTTGGCCAACGTTTGAAGGCTCCATATTTCCATGACTAATTTCTGATTCTTCATGAAATTTTTTTTTTTTTTTTAAAGATGCTTACTTAAGTTTATTTTTACTTATTTATTTATTTTTGCCATACCATGAAGGGTGTGGCATCTTAGTTCCCTGACCAGAAATAGAACCCATGTCCCCTGCAGTGCAAGTGCAGAGTCTTAACCACTGGACCACTAAGGAGGTCCCTTCAAGAAATTTTTTAAGATCAAAATTTTAAAAGAATGTGAGCAACTATCTATCTGTTCCTACCCATCCATCCATCCATCCTGATGTTATCCTACCTGTTGCAATACATGGTAAGGATAATTTTTAAGAAGATCCAGCTCTTCTTATTCTGAAATGGGTCTGTTATTACCCCGACACAGGGCAAATGCAGTCAGACCAATGCATTTTCAAATGTCCATTCTCTACATGACACGTCTACCGTCAGCCTGGTAGAAACTCATGTGCGATTGGCAGACCCTGAATCTTACTTCTGTCTCTCTCCCTTTGTGCTCTGCCACCACGAAACAGATGTTCCAGGCCTCCTGAGTGTGGGATCTCAGTGCCAAACCATGGAGGAGGCCCAGCAGACTCCAGAACACAGGTCACCTGTCGCTTCCAGAGCTCTGTCTCCTTCCGTTCCCAGGGGGGGCAAAAGCCGTTGCCAGGCCACCAGAGGGCTGCCGAGGTGCCCTTTGGCGGGTAGAACCATGCAGAGCAAAACCCTCAGGTCCTGGCACTGAAAGCACCTTCAGTTTTTCCAACATCAGTGAAAGCATGGAAGCAGTGCAGCCTGAAGGGCAGGTGACGCTGAGCTGGCTCAGCCACAGCACTGCCAGTGGAAAATGCCAGTTCTCGGGTGTCATTCAGGGCCACTCACTTTGTGTGCTGGGGTGTCCCGTCTGGGAGTTTGTGATTTTCACAAGCCCCTGGACAGTCCCAGTGCCCAGAAAGATTTCTGAACTCTGTCACTGAGGGCCCTGAAGGAGCAGGAACACCACCCCCACCCCCAGGACAGGATCAAGTGACAGTGTGTTGTGCGGTGGCACTCGAGGAGGGGACCCACGCTGGCCAATGGGGGACCAGGTGACCAGAGCAGCGAGAAGCACACACCACTCCCCCCAAGTGACAGGTGACGCTGTTCCGAGCGGGACCCAGGCCCTCTGCACAGACAGGCTGCCTGCTGGGCAGAAGCACCCCCAGAGAACTGGGGTGTCACCTGCAGACACAGGCTCCAGTCCAGGCGGGACCGTCCAGCCGTCCTCACTGCCCGCCTGCAGCTCTGGCCACTCCATTTGTTCCCGAGGACACCTCGCTCTCCACCCCTCCACCTTTTCCAGCAGAGGCGCCAGGCTCCCCCTGCCGCTCGTGACCGCGTCTGCTCTTTCCAAGCCCCGAAAACAGGACTTTCATTTCGTGCTGGGACTTCTGAGGGAATTCAGTTGGGTTCACGGTATTATGAACAGCTTCGGGATTACATCCTAAAATCCAGGCACACAAAGTTGAAAAAAGAGCGCCAGCAACTGTGGCCATTTCTAGGGAGACCATCACGCCAGGTGACACTTTGGCCTCCAGGGCTTTTCCCAGTGAAAATCATTCCAGAGATTTCACTGCAAAGTTGGGCATGTCTGCTAACAAAACTCAACTTCCGCTCCTCTGAAAGACTCCTACTTTCAAATATTAGCTTCTTTATTTAGGGAGTTGGCAACACGCTTGATAACAACACTCTGCGGCCAGGATGGGAAAAGCCTAACTGTTCCTGTATTCCATTTAAAATTGATTTTTGATGCCTGGGGCAGCTGTATTTAAATCTTGCTACACCAGCAGCAAACTCGGGCATGTCTGTGTTGTGAAAGGTTTTTATTTTTTTCTGCTTAAGACAAATGATTTAACTGACAAAATACTCTTATGTCGTAGAAAAATCCTAGAATCCCTTTTAGAATTGTTTTGGCAGTGTTCAACAGATGATTCCAACGCCATCAACCAGCTACTCTCATTTTTAGGGGGTGAAGCGGTTCTTATGCTTTGAAATACTAGATGGGCTTTTCACTACAAACAGATTCGTGTTTAGTTTTCAGATGGCCATTAAGTGAAAGGACTACCCTCAGAAAAGGTTAAACACAGCTTTTCTGATCGAATTAGTGACCAAAGCTGATGGACTTAAAGTAATTCATTGTCTAGTGCACTGTTTTCTGTTATTACCTTCCTGATGTTGGTAGTTCAGGCACTGGGATGTAATTATAATAATTATCAGGATGAGTCTTTTAATCAGCGACCTCTGGACTCGTCTACAAACTGTCACCCTTCATTAACAGGAAATGACATCACGTTCCAGCTCAACCATTTGGCTGCTACGCGGGGCAGTATTCTACCATGACAGCTATTTGCAGCCCTCCTATCTCGTCTCCTGTGACTGGCTCCTAGCCACTGGGGTTCAATAGTTTTTTTTTTTTTTTTTTCCTTTACTGCATTTTTTGTCTCAACAAGCACGGTGAGCATCCCGTACAGCACTTAATCTGCAACTGCTCAGAAAAACAAGCACATGTGTCTTTTGACATCCTGAATTGCGCTTACTATAAAAGACAATGATTTATGGAAACAAGGCTTATAATCATAGCCATGCCTTGGAAATGATACAAAAGCTACTTAAGTCACACCCGGAACAAGGCTGCCTCTTAAGATCTGTTTTATCTGTTACACCCCATTAAAAGTAAAGTGCAAATAAAGATGGGGAAATGTAGAAACAGTTGGTTTGATAAGCCAAAGGTCCTAAGGCTTTTCATTGAACGTGGTTAAGTTCAATGCTGTTAAGTCCTTAACTGCCCGTTAAAAGGACTGATTGTTATAAAGGATACATTTCCAGGGACTATTCAGTGAGATTATCAAAGGTCAGCCGAAAGCATAACATTTATACAGTAAGTCCCCTACTGACGAACGAGTTTTATTCTAAGAGCATGTTCATAAGTCCAGCAAAGTTGGTTTAGATACCCAACTAATACAATCAGCTATATAGTACTGTACTATAATAGGTTTCTAATACTTACCACACAAATAATACATTAAAAAAAAAAACCACTTTAAATCTTACAGTACAGTACCTTAAAAAGTACAGTCATACCAGCTACATCACTACCCCTTTTACCCTTTCTTCCAGACATCCTGGGCTTCTCTGGTGGCTTAGACGGTAAAGAATCTGCCTGCAATGCAGGAGACCTGGGTTGGGAAGATCCCCTGGAGGAGGAAATGAACCCACTCCAGTATTCTTGCCTGGAGAATTCCATGGACAGAGGAGGCTGGCGGGCTACAGTCCATGGGGTCTCAAAGAGTCAGACACGACTGAGAGACTAACACTAACTGGATATCCTAGACTTGAAATAAAAGTACTAAACTGCTCTACTCTATACAGTACTGTGCAGCAATGCACACAAAACCCAGTCACGTGTAGAGGGTACATGGGGCACACGACAAAGTACCCCCAGACACGTGAGCTAACTTACATGATTGGACGTGTGAATCCAGGTTCACATCTTTGAAAGTTCCCAGGTTTGTATGTAGGGGACTTACTGTCCTGGAAATAATGCCTGGAAAATAAGAAATTCCTGACATTTTCACAAGGCTGTTGAACTTTCCAGTATAAACCGCTTGTGCTCCACCAGGGTTAACCCCCTTGTGGTACCGACTCTTTCGGTTGTTGCTGTTCGTTGTTTAGTCGCTCAGTTGTGTCTGACTCTTTGAGGCCTCACAGACTGTAGCCCACCGGGCTCTTCTGTTCATGGGATTCTCCAGGCAAGAATACTGGAGTGGGCTACCATTTCCTTCTCCAGGGGATCTTCCTGACCCAGGGATCGAACCCAAGTCTACTGTGTCTCCTGCATTGGCAGGCAGGTTCTTTACCACTGAGCCACCAGAGACTGACCTCAAACGACAGAGGCATCAGACAAGCCTCAGGTGTGTTTAAAAAGCATCATTTATACAATAAAACTGTTGTCAAACAGTGCTGCAGTTTGAACACCCTTGCCTCCAGACAGAGACATTAAATTGTGCAAGAGGTGTGTATTCCACAACAATTTCCTGCTGGATCTCACAACTATTTAAAGCAGAAGTGTGTTGAAGGCGGTTTCTCTCCAGGCATCCTGACTCCAAGCCCACGAGGTATCTTCACTTCCAGGTCTGGGAAAGGCCCCTGTCTCACTGAGCAATGGGCCAGAAACCCTCCTGTTACTATTAAAAGACATACAGATTTTTGTTCATCTTTCTGTGTGGTACGAAAGTGATCAAACAAATCACCAAGACTTTTTTGTAACTTGTGTTTGTTAACCATCTCCAAGGACTGGAGTCCAGCTCCATGTTTGAAAAGGAAGAAACTATCGCCCTCTTGTGGGCACTTGTGTCACTGCTCCTGCCACAGGCTTTGGGAATTTTTCCTTTTGGAAATTTCAAAGCTGGTGCGAGTCTGGGCACCAGTCAGGCATCTGAACTTAATTTTACCGAATAGTTTATCCAGGTGGTATGTGTTCAAAACTCTGCAAATAACCTACGAAAAAGACTGTTTCCAGGAAGTTTTTGATGGTGTCTACATACCAACTGGACTTAAATTTTTCAAACATGTTTCTTTTGAAACTCTTTTATTTTCTATTGGAGCATAGCCGATTAACAGTGCTGTGATAGTTTCAGGTGGATAGCAAAGGGACTCAGCCATACATACACGTGTATCTATTCTCCCCAAACTCCTCTCCTATCCAGGCTGCCACATAACTCTGAGCAGAGTTTCCTGTGCTACACGGTAGGCCCTTGTTGGTTATCCATTTTAAGCATAGCGGTGGGTACATGTCAATCCCAAACTCCCAACTATCTCTTCCTCCCATCCTTACCCCCAGCAACCATTATCAAACACGTTTCTTATCTGTTTTTCTTTAATTGAAAAAATATTTTAGTAAAATATATGAAATTTAGCATCTTAACCATTTTAAGTGTGGAGTTCAGTAGGGTTCATTACGTTCACTTTGCAACCAATCTCTAAAACCCATCTTGTCTTCCCAAACTGTCCCCGTTAGACAATAACTCCCCTGCCCCCTCCCCCTAGCCCCTGCAAACCACCGTCTTACTTTCTGTCTCTGTGAATTTTGACTCCTCTCCGTCTAGTCAAGGCTATGGTTTTTCCTGTGGTCATGTATGGATGTGAGAGTTGGACTGTGAAGAAAGCTGAGCGCCGAAGAATTAATGCTTTTGAACTGTGGTGTTGGAGAAGACTCTTGAGAGCCCTTTGGACTGCAAGGAGATCCAACCAGTCCATCCTAAAGGAGATCAGTCCTGGGTGTTCATTGGAGGGACTGATGCTGAAGCTGAAACTCCAATACTTTGGCCACCTCATGCGAAGAGTTGACTCATTGGAAAAGACTCTGATGCTGGGAGGGATTGGGGGCAGGAGGAAAAGGGGACGACACAGGATGAGATGGCTGGATGGCATCACCGACTTGATGGACGTGAGTTTGAATGAACTCCAGGAGTTGGTGATGGACAGGGAGGCCTGGCATGCTGCAATTCATGGGTTCACAAAGAGTTGGACACGACTGAGCGACTGAACTGAACTGAACTGAGGAACCTCACATGAGTGAAAACAAACAGTATTTGTCCTTTTATCACCGGCTTATATCACTATGAATAGTATCTTCAAGGTTCACCCACCTTCTAGCAGGTGTCAAATTTTCCTTCCTTTTTAAGGCTGAATGATATTCCACTGTATAGATAGACCACATCTGGCTTATCCATTCATCTATCCATGGACACCTGGGTTACTTCCACTTTCTGGCTATGGTGAATGGTGCTCCCATAAACACAGGTATACAAGTATCTCTTCAATCCCCTGCTTCAATTCTTTTGGGTCTATCCCCAAAACTGCTGAATCACGTGGTAATTCTAGTTTTAATTTTTTGAGGACCCACCATACTGTTTCCATAGCATCTGGCATCTGCACCATTTTACAAGCTCACCAACAATGCACAAGGGTTTCAGTTTCTCCACCTTCTCATCGGACAAAGAAAACATTTTTTAGAACCGTCACTCACACATAACAAAAGACAGCAAATTTAAGTCAATTCATTTTATTGAGTTTTGCAAAAAACATCTTTTAACAACAGTCAAAGAATAAGAAAGTATTACAGAAGTTCAAATAGATCCAATTGTAGCATACAGCAGAGCATGGGATTTAAGTCTTATTGTGTGATTTCCATTAATTCACTGTCATAAAATGAATATACGGCCTTTCCTGCTAGGAAATTGCTTCTATATGTTCACCTTACATGGGCCTTCTGAACTTGGTGTATTTTAACAGCAGATCAGCATTTTAAGAATTTGAATTTAGTTAATTAGATGGGAGAAATTCTTTTACAATGTGTATGTACATCAAATTATTTATCAAGTCACCAGAAGGTACACTTTAAAAACCTTACAATTTTATTTGTCAATTACATCTCAATAAAGCTAAAAAAAAGAACTTAGGGCCTATCAATGATTTTAAAATATGGGAGGGGAAGAGTTCACAGCAAAGGCAGTTGCTGTGCTAAGAAGAAAAATATGACTCAGTATAAAGACTGTTCTTGTTTAGTTGCTGTCATGTTTGACTCTTTTGCAATCCTAGGGACTGCAGCCCAATGGGCCCCTCTGTCCATGGGATTCTCTAGGCAAAAATACTGGAGTGGGTTGTCATTTGCTCCTCCAGGAGCTCTTTCCCACCCAGGGATCGAACCCGCGTCTCCTGCATTGGCAGGCGGGTTCTGTACCCTGAGCCACATGGGAAACCCTCACTATAAAGATAGGTATTAGTTAATTTTAAGTAAAAGAGGCATTTCATGTGCTACTCAAATGTGGGAAAATTCAATTGGCAAAAGAGAAATACTCATTATAGGGAGCTCTAAAAAAGTACACATTCTTTACAGGTACACATTCGCCTTATTGGATTTTTGTTTTTTCTCTGCCAATTATTTAAAAAATATAAACAAAGGTGTTTTAGCAAAACAAAAGGGTGACCAATTGATCTAGTAATTAATAAGCAATAATGGAATATAAAGGGGGTGGGGAGGGGTTTCATACTTGCCAAAGAATGACATGAAGAAAGAATACAAAATCTAAAATCGAGTCTTGCTCATCAACTAAAGTAAAAAAATTTACTCAACATTTTCCAGTTTAAAGTTTCTTATTTCTATTTAGTTCTTAAAATAACATTAAGATATTTCATGTTGAATTTAAAACTAACTAAAAGCATTACATTTTATTATATTACTTTAAATTTAGCCTTAAATTTTACAGAAAATTTATTTATATTAAAAAAATGGACATAAAAGTAGTCTTTAACGTTAAAACTCATAATATCGGAAATATCATGGGTGTGTACAAGGTAACCTACAGTTTCCCATGTTTGACACTATTTGCTGAAGCACTAAAATACTTCTATACTATGATGTCTATATAAGTCTATACTTCTATACTATGATGTCTAAATAAGTCTATACTATGATGGAAATAACAATTATCCAAAAATTATTGCTCGTTCATCATGGGCCACATTGCATCAAGCAAATGAATTCATAGGTTTGAGGTTTTATCCTCCAATTCAGGATTTGCGCCCTTTATCAAATACCTGCAATGTTTTGCAACATCCAGTTGAAAATAGGCAAACAATTCTAGGCACTACCACAAGCTCTAGAAAAAATTATGATAATTCCCTATGATGAATTCAATTGTTTCAAACACAGTGCTAAAACCTTGTAACTCTATGTAAGAATTCTGTGGCTATGAGACTGAATCCTGCCTCCTGTCACTTATTCATCAAGGCCAGGATCATGTCACAGGTCAGGTCCTGCTCCAGGTCCTGCTCCAGGTCCTCACCTCCGGTCTTGGCTTCTAAGAAGTCAATGGGCACCATCTCTCCTGGGTACAGCTCTCCACTCACCAGGGATACCTCCTTGGCTGCAGCTTCTTGGGGAAAAAGGCACAGGGTTGGTATATTTAAAATAAAGCCGAGAAATTAAAATTGATAGACGGTGCAACTGTATCTTGGAACTGACTGCTGAATTTTTAGCACAGCAGTAAGCGTTTTAGAAAGCAATCCTTCCGTTTATAGAACAGTACAAATGTGGTGCTGGAGAAGACTCCTGAGAGTCCTCTGAACAGCAAGGAAATCAAACCAGTCAATCCTAAAGGAAATCAACTGGGAATACTCATTGGAAGGAGTATACTTCAGCCACCTGATGCGAAGTGCTGGAAAAGACCCTGATGCTGGGAAAGATTCATGGTAAATGAAGGGGAAGGCAGAGGACAAGATGGTTGGATAGCATCACCGACTTAATGGACATGAATTTGAGCAAGCTCCAGGAGATGGTGAAGGACAGGGCAGTCTAGTGCTGCAGTCCAGGGTCACAGAAAGTAGAACACGACTGAGTGACTAAACAATGACAACAACACAGTCATTTGCTGTAGCAGCCCCAGGAGATGGACATGGTGGCCATCAGCTCCATCAGGCCCAGGGACAGCCCACCAGAGTGGCCAAGGACGTCACCGCCTGGCTCACAGGTCCAGCCAGGACCCCATGAGACGGGGGTGTGGATCCACCGGGCCCCCAGGCTCATTCCTCTCTGATTCCTCACTGCCATCATCGCCCCCACTTTACCAACCCACCCACTGCGGCGGCAGTAGCAGCACTGGTAGGACCAGGCGCCTGCCCGAGTCGGGCACTGAGGGTTCCCTTTCACAGTAACTCCCGGCACCCAGGGAAACATACGACCAGAAACCACTGTGGAATAAAACCCGACTGGTTTAAAAGGAGGTACCGTCTTCCTTGGCTGGCTCTCTTGGGCTGGCGGGCTTCCTCTTCGTTGCTCTTTCTTTTTCCACGGGGGTCGGCGTTTCCTGCCCAGAGTTACATTTTTTGGAGTGTCTGTGCATGTTGCCCTATAGAGGGGAGAGGGAAACGACACAGCAGGGGGCAAGTCATTGTTGCCAGGAATGGCCTGGAAAACCCACGGCTAAAGACACAGGACGCAGGGAAGATCGCGTGCCTCACACAGTTTGTACAAACAAGACAGCTTTTTAAAGAAGACTGCTTTCTGTTGTGTTTAGGTCTAGCCAAAATCCAGCTCGTCTTTAACTATTTTAAAAATCATAGGTGTCAGTGAGAAGACAACATTTATTTTTCTGGACTGTCTTTACTCTATGAAGCGAGGCTTGAAAATTTAAAGACTGGATTCCGGATTTTATAAAAATCAGTGATATTCCATGAATGTTTCACTGTGCTGTCAGCTTCCCCCCGGAAGGTATTAAGATTGTACAACATCTGGAGTTAAAAAGGCAGCTCAGAGCTTTCATATCAGACCTATTAACCATATATTTTTGTCAGCAAACACTCAGGATGATTTAAAATAAGTGAGAACACTTACACTATCTGACAAGTTCATAAACTAAAGTCAGATATTGGCAGCATGTCATTAAATACGTCCATTATATAAAACACGCCTCCTAATTTCCATTTTGACTTCAATGTGGTGCTAAGGGCCATCCTGGTGTGTGGGGAGAAGGAGGGAGGATTCACATGTCAGGGGAGGGGAAATATTATTTAAATTTCTTTCATTTTATGCTTAGACATAGGGGTTAGAACACTGCTTCAACAGCAGACTTGAGTAGCTGGGACAGAAACTGGTCTGTGAAGCTGAAAATATGTACATTCTGGCCCTTTACAGAAAAAAAGTGTACCAATCCTTGGTTAATAAAATGATAATGGATGTAAAACCAAGCCTTTTGGAGTCAAAGATTCTTCTGTGAATATGATAAAAAGCAATGGCTCCACCCCCAGCAAAGTTCATAAATCTCCATCTACGACTTCCCGACAACGTCATGAAGTTCATGGCTAAGGACCCCTGATACCAGTTTTGGATGAACAAACAAAACAAAAAACATCCAGCCTTTAAAAAGTAAGTGGGGTAAGATTTTAGTAAACATATCGATATTTGGGGCTTCCCAGACAGCACCAGTGGTAAGGAACTCGCCTTCAAATGCATGAGACAAGACATGAGTGTTCAATCCCTGAGTCAGGAAGGTCCCCTGGAGAAGAAAATGGCAACCCACTCCAGTATTCTTGCCTGGAGAGTTCCATGGACAGAGGAGCCTGGTAGGCTACAATCCACAGGCTCGCAGAGTCGGACACGACTGAGTGACTTAGCACACATCACACAGGGCCCAGAGAGCAAAGTGTAATAATACAACAGACATTTGTGTCAGGGAAATGATTCTCAAGAGAGGAGGCCCCTGGTACTCCGAATCCAGAGTGGGGGTCCTTTCTGGGGAGGAAGGGGGGTGGCATTCTGGCACCCACTCCAGTATTCCTCCCTTGAGGAGTACACAGGGTCCACTGTGTGTTAGAGACAGGCAGTCTGTGAATCACTCACTTTTGACTGGAGCGTGGACTGCTTTACAGTGTTGTCAGTTTCTGCTATGCAGCAAAGTGAATCAGCTGTGCATGCCCGCGTGCTCAGTCGTGTCCAGCTCTTTGTGACCCTGTGGACTGCAGCCTGCCAGGCTCCTCTGTCCATGGGATTCTCCAGGCAGGAATATTGGAGCGGGTTGCCATGCCCTCCTCCAGGGGATCTTCCCGACCCAGGGATTAAACCCGCGTCTCCTGCATCTTCTACATCACAGGTGGGTTCTTTACCGCTGAGCCACCGGGTAAGCCTGAATCAGCTACAGGTGTACATATATCCTCTCCCTTTTGGACCTCTCTACCACCTCCCACCCCACCCTTCTAGGTCATCACAGAGCACTGAGCTGAGCTCCCTGCACTACACAGCAGCTTCCCACTGTTAACCGGTTTACCCACGGTAGCGTATATACGTCAATTCCACGCTCTCCATCCATCCCACCCTCCCCTTCCCCTGCTGTGTCCACTGTCCTCTGCCACTTTAAAAAAAGTAAATTGGAGTATCCAGATATGCTTTCATTTATTTACACAGAGTTTTTTTTTTTTTTTGAGTAGTTTTACATTCTCAGCAAAATTGAGAGGGAGGTAGAGATTTTCTGTCCTAAAAATCCTGCTCTGCGCCTATTCATTCCTCCTTCAAGCCCAACCCTTGGAGGCCATTGATCTTTTTATTGTCTCCATAGTTTTGCCTTTTCCAGAGAGTTATGTAGTTGGAATCATATAATCTGTCGTCTTTTCAGACTGCTTCTTTCACCTAATGAGCATGTACAGTTCCTCCATGTCTTTTCATGGTTTGATGGCTCATTCATTTTTAGCACTGAATAATATCCCACTGTCTGGATGCACTGCAGTTTATGTATCCATCCACCTACTTGAGGAAGCCTTGGTTGCTTCTGAGTTGGGCTATTATGAGTAAAGCTTCTATGAACACCTGTGAGCAGGTTTGTATGTAAATATAAGCTTTCAGCTCTCTGGGGGTACATACCAAAGAACAGGGTTGCTGGATTATACTGTACGAGTACATTTAGTTTTGCAGGGAACTTCCGAGCTGTCTTCCAAAGTGGCTGCGCTGTTTCACACTTTCCCCAGCAACGCATGACAGTTCCTGTTGCTCCACATCCTTGCCAGCATCTGGTATTGTCAGTGCTCTGGATTTTGGCTGCTCCAACAGGTGTGTTGTGGCATCCCATTTTTTTTAAGAATTAAACAAAATGACTTTTATTCTAACAAGCTATTATACATGTTTTGGTAAAATAGCAATTGTTTGAATTTGCATTTCCTTGATGACATATGATGGGGAATAATTTTTCGTGGGCTTATTTGCCATCTGTATAGCCTTCTAAGAAGATCATGGCATCCGGTCCCATCACTTCACAGCAAATAGATGGGAGAAAAGTGGAAGCAGTGACAGATTTTATTTTCTTGGGCTCCATAATCACTGAGGATGGTGACTGCAGCTATGAAATTAAAAGACACTTGCTCCTTGGAAGAAAAACTGTGACAAACTTAGTGTATTAAAAAGCAGAGACATCACTTTGCTGACAAAGGTCCATCTAGTTAAAGCTATGGTTTTTCCAGTAGACATGTACAGATGTGAGAGGTGGACCATAAAGAAGGGTGAGTGCTGAAGAACTGATGCTTTCAAATTGTAGTGCTGGAGAAGACTCTAGAAACTCCCTTGGACTGCAAGGAGATCAAACCAGTCAGTTCAGTTCAGTTCAATCGCTCAGTCGTGTCCGACTCTTTGTGACCCCATGGACTGCAGCACGCCAGGCCTTCCTGTCCATCACCAACTCTAGGAGTTTACTCAAACGTATGTCCATTGAGTCGGTGATGCCATCCAACCATCTCATCCTCTGTCATCCCCTTTTCCTTCCACCTTCAATCTTTCCCAGCATCAGAGTCTCTTCAAATGAGTCAGTTCTTCACATCAGGTGGCCAAAGTATCGGAGTTTTAGCTTCAGCATCAGTCCTTCCAATGAACATTCAGGACTGATTTCCTTTAGGATGGACTGGTTGGACCTCCTTGCAGTCCAAGGGACTCTCAAGAAGTCTTCTCCAACACCACAGTTCAAAAGCATCAATTCTTCAGCGCTCAGCTTTCTTTATAGTTCAACTCTCATATACATACATGACCACTGGAAAAACCATAGCTTTGACCTTTAGATGGACCTTTGTCAATCCTAAAAGAAAGAAATTAACCCTGAATATTCATTGGAAGGACTGATGCTGGAGCTCCAGTACTTTGGCTATCTGGTGTGAAGAGCCGACTAGCTGGAATAGACCCTGATGCTGGGAAAAACTGAAAGCAAAAGAAGAGGGCAACAGAGGATGCGATGGTTGGATGCATCACTGACTCAATGGGCATGAATTTAAGCAAACTCTGGGAGACAGTGTAAGACAGAGGAGCCTGGAGTGTCACAGACCGTGGGGTTGCAAAGAGTCAGACTCAACTTAATGACTGAACAACAATGACAAATTTATTCTTCGGTGAGGTATCTGTTAAAATCCTTGGTCCATTTTTTAATTGGGTCGTTTTCTCATGGTTGAGTTTTAAGAGTTCTTTGTATTCTGGATAAATCTTTTATCACATGTGACATTTGCAAATATTTTCTCCTAGTTTGTACCTTATGTGTTCATTCTTTTGACATAGTCTTTCACAGAAGTTTTTAACTTTACTGAAACCCGTTGTATCAGTTATTTCTCTCATGGATCATGTCTTTGGTGTTTTTTCTGTAAAGACATCACCATACCAAGGTCATCTGGAACTTTTCCCCCTATGTTATACTCTAGGACTTTTACAGCTTTTTATTTTTTTTAACCTTTAAGTCTGTGATCCATTTTGAGCTAATTTTTGGAAGAGTGTAAGGCCTGGATCTTGATTTTTTTTTTTTGTATGTGGGTGTCCCATTGCTCCAGCATCATTTATTGAAAAGATTATCTTTTCTCCAAAATCTTGCTTTTGCTCCTTTTTCAAAGATCAGCTGATTGTGTTTTTGGAGGTCTATTTCTGGGGTCTCTATTCTGTTCCATTGATCTGTTGGGTCTGTTCTTGCACCAATATCACACTATCTGAAGTTTTACTTTTTAATAGTTTTTTTGTATTTAAAAATGTTTATTTAGTTGGCTGCATCGGGTCTTAGTTGCAGCAACCTGAGATCCCTTGTTGCGTCCTGGGAACTCTAGAGCACGCGGCTCAGTAGTTGCGACAACCAGGGCTGAGTTGCCCTGCAGCATGTGGGATCTTGGTTCACCGACCAGGGATTGAACCTGCGTCCCTAGCACTGGAAGGCAGATTCTTAACCCCTGGACTATCCGGGAAGTCCTTAAGGCTTTATACTAAGTCTTGAAGTCAGGGAGCATCAGTCTCCCAACTTCATTTTTCTCCTTCGATGTTACGGGTCTTCTGCTCTCTCTGTAAACCTTGGAATCAGTTTGTCAGTAACGACAAAGTAACTTGCCAAGACTTTGATGGGAATGGCACTGAGTCTATAGGTGACACCTTGATGATACTGAATTTTCTTATCCATAAACCTGGAATATTTCTCTACTCATTTTGTTATTCTTTGACTTCATTCATCAGAGAATTCTTCATTTCTGTTACAGTGTTATTGATCTCCAGCATTTCTTTTCAGTTCTTTCTTAGGATTTCCAGCTCAGCTTACATGGTGTGCCGTCTATTTTTTCTGTTAGAGCTCTTAGCATATGAATCATAGTTGTTTTAAACTCCTGGTCTGATAATTCCAAGGTCCCTGGCCCTCCTGATGCTCTCTCTCTTCAAATTTTTATTTATTTATTCTTGCTCTTTGGCATGCCCTGGAATTTTTTCTTGTTAGCTGGACATGATGTACTGTATAAAAGAAACTGCTCTAAATAGACCTGGGCTCCAAAATCACTGTGAACGGTGACTACAGCCATGAAATTAAAGGCTGCTTGCTCCTCGGAAGAAAAGCTATGACAAACCTAGACAGCATATTAAAAAACAGAGACATGACTCTGTGGACAAAGGTTCATATAGTCAAAGCTATGGTTTTTCCAGTAGTCATGTATGGATGTGAGAGTTGAATCATAAATGAGGCTGAGCACTGAAGAATAGATTCTTTTGAACTGTGGTGCTTGAGAAGAGTCTTGAGAGTCCCTTGGACTACAAGGAGATCAAACCAGTCCATCCTAAAGGAAATCAACTCTGAACATTCATTGGAAGGACTGTTGCTGAAGCTGAAGCTGAAGCTCCAATACTTTGGCTGCCTGATGCAGAGAGTCAACTCACTGGTAAAAGACCCTGATGCTGGGAAAGACAGGGCATGAGGAGAAGGGGGTGACAGAGAATGAGATGGTTGGATGGCATTACTGATTCAAAGGACATGAACTTGGGCAAACTCTGGGAGATGGTGAGGGACAGGGAAGCCTGGCGTGCTGCAGTCCACGGGGTCCCTAAGAGTTGGACACAACTTGGCAACTGAACAACAACAACAAATATTCTATCAAATGGACGGGCAGCATTTTATCTGTTAGTTGATAGACATTTGGGCAGTTTCCTGCTTAATGAACAGTGCTGCTGTGAACGGCTGTGTACACATTTTTGTGTAGTCATAAGCTTTCACTTCTTTGGGGTACATGACTAGGTGTGGAATCGCCAGGTTACATGGTAACTCTACGTTTAACTTTTTGAGGACCTGCAAGGCTATCTTATAAGGTGACTTCATCATTTAAAAATTTCACCAGTAGTGTATGAGGGGTCCAATCTCCACACATCTTTTGTTATCTGTCTTCTTTAATAACAGTTATCCTGATGGCTGTCCCATGGGGTAACTCACCGTCATCCTGCTTTGCATTTCCTTAGTGAGGAATCTTTTCACAAGCCTATAGTTTATCTGTATATCTTCTTTGGAGAAATGTCTACTTAGATCCTTTGCCTGTTTTTAATAGAATACTTATCTTTTTATTATTGAGCTGTAAAAGTTCTTTATATATTCCAGAGGCAAGCCCCAATGTGCTTGCTTGAATAGGAGAAAAAGTTTCAAAACTTCTGATTTTATGTTCTGAAGGAGTCTATGAGGCTGACTTATTCTTTCCTCTGTTTCCCTGTGGCTTCTTTACAATTTTAACTCAGCATGAATGACACTGTTTTTGGAGCACTGCCACTGCTTCTGTTTGAAATTCTGAAGTTTTAGCATTAACACTCTAAAACTGTCCCATGACACTACCCAAACACACAACGACCCTACCGTCGTCTCTTAAGAGGAAAGACAGTTTCCTCCATAAAAGTCAAATTCAGATCATTTTAAACTTTTATAAAGTTAGAGTGAAGCTTACATTATATCTAGGAATCTGGCTAATCATCTCTGGTGCTTTTAAAATGTCCATAAATTGACTTTTTTCTTTCAAAAGGGACTCATCCCCCATCCCTGGAATAGGGCCTGAATTATGTGATGCATTTGCAATGAATAGAAGTAGGGTCGTGTCACTTTTAAGACTAGGGGACAAAAGGCACCATGGCTTCCTCCTTGCTATGTCTCACTCGCTCTGGTTATGAGGATACTTGAGCAGCCCAATGGAGAGGTCCATGTGATCAGGAACTGTGGTCTCCAGCCAATATTGAGGGTGCCAGCTTGGAAGTGGTCCCTCCAGCCCTCATCAAGCCTTCAAATGACTGCAGCCCTGACAACATGCTGATTGCGACCCGTGAGAGACCCAGAGCCAGAGCCATGCCAATTTCCTGACCCACAGAAAATGAGACAGGACAAATGTGGGTTGTGTTAAGCCAGTACGTTGGGGGTAATTCGTTATGCCATAGATAACTAATATAACATCTAAAAAATGATAAACAGAAGAGGAAGTGTATTTCTCAGCATAGTACCAATGGCACGAGTCTAAGAATACCTACAAAACGTATGAAAAACAGCATTCTCTCTATGAAGTAGCCTAAATTGAATCCACAAGGACAATTCTTTAAAACGTTACCTGAGAAGCAGGGGTTCTTTAGTCTGAGGACTCCCTAAAGCCATTTGCAAGATTCTGTCTGCAGAATTGTCTTTTTCCACAGAAGGGAGACCACACATTTATATAAGATTTCCAAGACTTTCATGACTCCAAAAAACTAATAACCACTTTCCTAAGGCATGACAGATGCTATCTTAAATCGTAGCAAGTTTCTATAATCAGGTTTAAACTGCCTGGGTTGACACTGTGCCTGGGGGATCCCGGGATCTTTTCAAGGAGGATTTATTGTGACTTGAGTGAGCTTACCCAGCGGGAAAAACCTTTGCCACACTTGGGGCATTCGTAAACAGTCGGGACGAAATTGATATTGTGCTGTTTCTTGGAGTGCACATTTAGAAGCTGCTGCTGTCGGAAACATTTAGTGCAGGCGAGACAGATAAACGGCTTCTCTCCGGTATGGGTACGTATGTGAACTGTCATATGACGTTCCTAGAAGGCAAAGAAAACAAACAGGCTTAGCTACTAACAATTTTTTAGTATCAGGCATTATTTATTGTGTGTGTTTAGTCACTCAGTCGTGTCTGACTCTTTGTGATCTCATGGACTGCAGCCGGCAGAATACTGGAATGAGTTGCCATTTCCTCCTCCAGGGCATCTTCCTGACCTAGGGATTGAACCTGCATCTCTTGCATTGCAGCGGATTCTTTCCCGCTGAGCCACTGGGGAAGCCCCATTATTAACTGCATACCTCTCCCCCGCTCCTCCAAAGATGTGTGCATTTTTAAGAAAAAACAAAGCCAATGCATTCTCAACACAGCTCTACCATGGAAGCTGCACAGTATGGCCTCTAGGAAGCAAGGTCTTACCCAGTCCTTGCCCCTAGGTTACCAAGTTCTCACGATTAATCCCAGCCGGTCCTTCACTCCCGGGGGGATGAGGCAGACCACACTTGGAAGAGTGAAACCGAAATCAATTTCCTCTCCAGAAGAGCTCATGTAGCTGCAACCTCATTCCTATAATTATTTGCCATGATCCGAGTTTACAAAGAGCAGACAGATCCTGCAAACTTGAAAACCTGTTGTTAGAGTTTCAATTCAGCGGATATTTGGGGGTTGAAGGAAGTTAAGCATCTACACGTTTTCCTGGCTATTACCCGACGGTGTACAGCAAATCTCCCTATCGATTTAAAAGCACAGTGGTGAAAATCATTGTTCTCAGCAAAGAAATCACCAGAAATTTTAACTAAGATTTCTATGAGTAACTCATTTGGGGCATCAAGACAAAAATATAGATCCTACATGCGGTGGGACAACTGAGTTTTCGTGCCGCAACTACTGAGCCTGTGCACCTAGAGCCCGTGTGCTGCAACGAGAACCCACCGCGATGAGAACCCCACACGCTGCAACTAGAGTGTGGCTCCCAATGTCCACAACTTGAGAAAGGCCACAGGCATCAGCAAAGACCCGGCACAACCAAAAATTTGCAAATTAGTTAAAAAACAAGACACACAACAGTCCTGCTTGGTGTGGCTGCTCTGACTCATGTTCGGGCAGCCCCACTGCTTTTGCACCATCAATGCCAACGTCACATAGCGAAAGGGCAGAGAGTGTGTTGGCAGCATGACTACTTAATGACAGTGACTTTGACCTTATGCTTCTGATTGGCTTCAAGGACCTCAAGGGGTCTGTGAGCCACGCTTTTGAACCCACGCTGTAAAAACAACTCTTGGCTCACGCACAGCTGTCTTTTGGCTATTCTAAATAGTCTCTTTTATGGAAGGCATGATTTTCCAGAATATGTTCAAAGTGGAAGAGAATCCCACTCCAGCCCTTCCTTCTTCCATCTCCCCCTGCCCCCCAGCGCCTGCCCGGGGTCCCTGATACACAGTACCTGCTTGCAGACGTAGCTGCAGTATCCACACTTGAATTTCTTCTCATTTTTGTGAGTTTTCTGGTGCTGGATCAGAGTGTAGCGATCATGGAACACAGCAGGGCAGTAACGGCACTTCATCTCTGCAGCTTTGTATGTGTGCAGGTTGCGCAAATGGACACCTAAAAGCATCATGGAGCATCATGTACAAGAAATTATTTTCTGTGAGGTCGATTTTCCCCTACCCTTCAAGTAGAGTTTCTCAGCTTTGGAACTACCCTGAGATACTGCAGGTTCTCTTTCAGACCATTACGATAAACCAAATACAACAAATATTAATACGTGGATGTTTTTGCTTCCCAGTACCTATAAATCTTATGTTTATGCCAAACTATCGTCTATTAAGTGTGCAGTAGCATTGTGTCTAAAAAACTAGATATACGCTTTAATTTAAAACTACTGCTTTAAAAAATGCTAATTGTCATCTGAGCCTTCAGCAAGTCATAATCTTTTTGCTGGTGGAGGATTTGAAATATTGTGAGATTTATACCAAAATGTGATACAGTGACAAGAAGTGAACAGATGTAGTCAGAAAAAAATGGAACAAATAGACTTGCTCAATGCAGGGTTGCCACAAACGTTCAACGTGTAAAAAACACAGCATCTGAGGAGCGCAATAAAGCAAAGCGCAATAGAATGGGGTCTGCTGGTAGTAACACTTGAAGCTGGCTGATGTCTTCCTGGGCGGGGTGGGGGCACCCTGGGTGCTGCAGGATGTATGTTTAGCAGCATTGCTGGCCTCCCCCCTCTAGCACCAGTCACATCCCTTCCTCCCCAGGGTGATAGCCAAAGTGCCTTCAGATACTGCCAAATGCCCACCTCCCCAGCCATAAAGTCATTCTCGGCTGACAACTGATGCTTTAAATGCACAGTGTACTGACATCTCATGCTAATATTCTTTCTCATGGAGTTAAGCACATAAGGTAGGACATATCGGACCCAACATGTTCATTAAACAAAGCACTTGGAGAACCTTACTATGTGGGTGGATTTTTAGGATAATGTTAAGATGGTTTTATGTGCGTGTCTGTGCACATGCTGACTGTGTCCGACTCTTCGCAACCTTATGGACTGTAGCCCACCAGGCTCCTCAGGCAAGAATACTGAAATGGGTTGCTATTTCCTTCTCCGAGGGATCGTCCCAATTCCGGGATAGAACCCGTGTCTCGCGTCTCCTGCATCGGCAGGTGGGTTCTTTACCACTCTGTTGCCTAGGATGGTTTTACGTAACAAAGATATAACCTCTGCAATTTTTGCATAATTAAAAAAATATATTTATTTGGCTGTACCAGGTCTTAGTTGGGGCATGCAGGATCTAGTTCTCTGATCAAGGATCAAACCTGGACCCCTGCATTGGGATCTCTGAGTCTTAACCACTGGGCCACCAGAGGAGTCCCTAACCTCTGTATTCTGATGTAAAAGCCCAGATGTTCTGTTAGATGTCAAGCCTCTGATTTTCCTATGTCGTAATGGACAGACACACTCTGAGATAATTTCTTGTCAACTGAGTCTAGCGCGACTTGGCTTTGTGATCCTTTGTGTCAGAGGCTAAACTAAAGTCAGCAACTGCTGGGTGGAGGTACACATGCCAGGTTTGCCGCTCAGTCATTTAAAGAGCTTGGTATCTCCTATAGAGACAAGAAGGAGGGCTGAGCTTGGCTTGTTTACAGAACATCTCGTGACATGTATGGAGGGTGTCACTGACTCAGATGGGCCATAACCTGTATGTCTTGGCGGTGGTGTCGAAAACGTCCCTTCTTGGCAACTGGCTCATGATTCACGCCCTACAAGGTCCCGCTGGGCTGTGTTTTGAAACTGACAAAGATTTTGAAGAAAAATAAAAGCTAAGGCTTCACTAAACACCTTTACCCTTTCAGAAATGTTTTCAAAATAGCGTCTCTCATCTCTAGAATTTCTCCGGGCAAACTGGGGACTCTCTCTCTGCTGGCATATTCTGAGCATCACAGTGTTATGTGTTTTAGGAAGAGGACAGAGGCAGTGGAAACTGAGGGACCAGGAACCCTGGAACAAAGGAGAGAGGCTGGCTCACTCACTCTACCTGTCCCCCACCCGACACCAACTACAACCAGTTTTCCCTGAAGGTGGCATATGATCCCAGCTCTCAACCCGGCACTCAGACGTGCTCAAGGTGCCTCCTCTGTTATGATGGTTTACCTGGTCACAATGTGGATTTCATGTCACAGGAAGAGGACTGTTTCACTGAAGCAAGTTCCTTATGGAAAGAACCATGTCTCATTTCTTTCTTTTGTACCTTTAGTTCCCAGAACTTTTCAGGGTCACAGCAGGGGGTTAAGAAAAGCTTACTGAGTGTCACTGGACAGAACACTGATAAAAGATTCAGAACCTGCAACAAGGCCATGTCCTGGCATCCTGGTCACGGGACTCTGGGGTAAGTTCGCTTTCTGTCTCTGATCCCCTTCGTCATTTGTAAAAAAAAAACAGACCCAATACGGAGCCAAGTAACACCTGGAGGAAGCCCATTATGAGCTCAAATGCCTGTGAGAGCTCATTTTTGTACCTAGACTGGACCTGGACCAAACTCTGAAACTGCAATTATGCAACAGAGCCACAAGATGGCACTATAGGACCGCTGAAAAAAACAACAGCAACCAAAACAAACACACAAAAACCCCCAACCCAACCCCAGGAGCAGTTCTTGAATCCTACTGCCTCCCTGCCATCAGGCCCAGAACTCCTCAGGTTTCCCAGAGCTGCACACAGTGGGTGGGAGAGAGGCTCAAGAAGGAGGGGATATATGAATACATATAGCTAAGTCACATTGTACTGTAAAGCAGCTGTGAAAAATCAAAGTCTTTGCGGCTCTATCATATTCAAGTCTTGCAACCCCATGGATTGTAGCCTGCCAGGCTGCTCTGTCCATGGGATTCTCCACGCAAGAATACTGGAGTGGGTTTCCATTTCCTTCTCCAGAGGATCTTCCTGATCCCGGGATTGAACCCAGGGCTCCTGCACTGCAAGCAGATTCTTTACGGTCTGAGCCACCAGGAAAGCTCAAAGCAACTACACGCCAATGAAAAGAACAATAAAGGAAGTTCCGGCCGCCAGACACTCACGCAGGTCGCTCTTCCTGGCGATGACGGTGGCGCAGTGCGGGCACTGGTACTTGGGGACGTTCTCGCTGTGCTTCTGCAGGATGTGCATCTTCATGGTCCCGCTCTGGGTGAAGCGGGCACGGCAGATGTGGCACTCGTAGGGCTTCTCACCTGGGACATGGAAGACAGCAGTGACCCCTGCTGAGGCGCCCCACCCCGAAACCCTGGTGCTCCCCAAAGGAGAGCACCTCCCCAAAGGTGCTCCCCTGCGGCTGAAAGCCTTTCTTTCCCCCAATATTCCCTTTTCAGCTCCTTCATCCTACATTTGACTCTCCAGTGAGCGCGAGATTCCTGAATCAAGCCGGACAACATCATGTCCAGCTGTGTGGACAGTGGGCCAGAGGGAGCGACTCTCCTACCATCTGGTGGCTGCTCATGGTTCAAGACCCACGCGTGCCTGTGTGCTCAGTCGCCCAGTCATGTCCAACTCTTTGTGACCCTATGGACTATAGCCCGCCAGGCTCCTCTGTCCATGGGATTCTCCAGGCAAGATACTGGACTGGGTTGCCATGCCCTCTTCCAGGGGATCTTCCTGAACCAGGGATGGAACCCGCGTCTCTTGTGTCTCCTGAGCTGGCAGGTGGGTTCTGTACTGGGAAGCCCTTAGAGAAAGCAATGCTGTACCTATTTGGCCTTAAGCAGGAGAAAGTCCTACCTGAATGTGTTCTCATGTGCCGCTTCAGCTTGTAGGTGTCTTTGCTGGCATAGCTGCAGAGGGAACACTGAAAGGGGCGCTCACCCGTGTGTGAGCGGATGTGGCGCTTCAACTTGCTTGCCTGGTAAACAAATGAAAGATATTTATTGCAATGGAAACATCAAACCTGCGGACTCTTGAATAAAGTAGCATTATAAAAGATATGTAAATGAGTCCAACGTTAACATCAGAGCCCATTTCACACCCTGGAAAACACGCTAAGCCTTTCATTTTCCTTTCTGGGTTGGATGGTGTTCTTCATCTGAGTTGTGTGCACTGAGATCCTCGGGCAATAATGAGCAGGAGGATCAAGAGACTCTCATCTTCAGCTTCGCTTTGCAAGAGAAGATGGAAATCCAGACACTCAGTGCAAACACGATTTTATTTTCATTTCTAAAGCAACATCCTCTCAAAAGCGGCAAAGTTTAGATTATGCTGCAGAAGCATGGAGGCCACAAAACTATTGTTTGTGTAAATAGAGAAACTTGAAACATGAGCTCTTGAATGGACCTGCATCTGTTGGAGGCACTTCACAGCTCCAAGTCCTGTGGACCCTAAACAGCCCAGGGATGGAGGAAAGCCTTCTTGGTAATTAAGAAGAGGTTCCAAGGATTTCCCTGGTGATCCAGTGGCTAGGACTCTACGCTCCCAATGCAGGAAGCCCAGGTTCAATCCCTGGTCAGGGAACTGGATCCCACATGCCACAACCCACAGCGAAGAGTGAAATAACTATCTTTTAACAAAAGAATAGGTTCCACGCGGCAGTAGTTTCTCCATGAGAAGTAACTTTAAAAAAATTATTTATTTTATTTCTGAATGCATCGGGTCTTTCTTGCTGCACAGGCTTTTCTCTAGTTGCAGAGCGCGAGGGCCCCTCTCTGGTTGTGGGGCACGGGCTTCTCAGCCCAGTGGCTTCTCTTGCTGCGGAGCATGGGCTCTAGGTGCTCAGCCTTCAGTAGGTGTGGCCCAAGGGCTTGCTCCGTGGCATGTGGGCTCTTCCCAGATCAGGGATTGATCGAATCGTGTCCCCTGCACTGGCAGGCAGATTCTTGTCCTCTGTACCACCAGAGAAGTAACTTTTAAGTAGAAGAAAAGTAACATTTAAGTAGAAAAAAAATACACCACATTCTAATTTGATTAGAATGTATGTATCCTGCTTAGTTAAAAGGCAGACATGCCTCTCATTTGATCTTTTTTTTTTTTTGCCTATTTTATTACCTTCAAGAACTGTTCTTACTCTGTAATCACTTTTTTGGGGCCTTTATCTACCTTTAGTAGAACAGAAGGTAATCACCCATGCCTGGAATACAGATGTCAGAAAGCCCTGAGCAGCCTCTCTGTAATCTTAGGAGGGCTGCACTGGGTTGGGTTCCCTAATAAGCCTGAAGAACATTCTAGAACAGGGGAAGACTAGGAAAACAAGAGCCGAACCAAAGAAATTCGGCTTTTAGATTTTCATTTTTATTTATTTTTGGTCGGACTGGGTCTTCGCTGCTGCGGGCAGGCTTTCTCTAGCTGCAGTGAGGGGGGCGCTCTTGGTCGCAGTGTGATGGCCTCTCACTGCGGTGGCTTTTCTTGTTGCAGAGCACAGGTACTAGGCGCACGGGCTTTGGGAGTTGCAGCACGTGGGCTCAGTAGCTGTGGCCCACGGGCTTAGGAGCTCTGTGGCCTGTGGGATCTTCCCAGACCAGCGATCGGACCCCTGCACTGGCAGGCTGATTCTTTATCCACTGCGCCACCAGGGAAGTCCCAGCTTATATTTTTAGAAGAAAAAAAGAGATCTTTGAGTGTACCAGAAAGCAAAACAAAAAGAACTTTTAAAATCATAGCACAAAAGGTTTGATAAGTTGCACGGTGTGAATGATCAAAGAAAAGTGTTAGTCATATAGGCGTGTCCGACTCTGTGATCCCATCCATAGACTGTAGCCTGCAAGGCTCCTCTCTCCATGGAATTCTCCAGGCAAGAATACTGGAGTGGGTAGCCACTCCCTTTTCCAGGGGATCTTCCTGATGCAGGGATCGAACCCAGGTCTCCTGCATTGCAGGCAGATTCTTTACTGTCTGAGCCACCAGAGAAGCCCATCAAAGAAGCCTGTGTATAAACCTTCTCTGGACAGCCGTGAAAGCGAGGATGGGGAGAGAGGGGAGTTCAGAAGCTGCTATACCTACACCCCAGCCTTACTTACTCCTGCTGGCACTTGTGTATAGGGGTGATGTTAGGGAGGGGACCTGGGCTACTCCTCCTTAGAGCAGACCTTCATTCTGTGGCTTCATTCTGTGAAACCCCTCATTTGTGTTTTTGAAATGGAGCAGGAGCCTATACTTCTCTGGTGGCTCAGACAGTAAAGATTCTGCCTGCAATGCAGGAGACCCAAGTTTGATTCCTGGCTTTGGAAGATTCCTTGGAGAAGGGGAAGGCAACCCACTTCAATATTTTTGCCTGGAGAATTCCATGGACAGAGGACCCCGGGGGGCTACAGTCTATGGGGGTCACAAGGAGCCGGACACCTGAGCGACTCACACTTTCACTTTCAGGATCCTATGGTCCTTGTCCCCTCCCCTCCCCCCGAAATGTTCTCTGCCTGCCTTTTGTCTGTGGAAAACTTTAGTCGAAGAATAAGTTCAAAAAAAAAAAAAAAAAAAAGAATAAGTTCAACCAGAGAGCAAGAAATGCTGAAACAAAAGAAAAACAAAGTCAAAAGACACTAAATAACGATGTTTTCATTCAGCATAGTGAAGGACCTTTAGTTCTTTCTCAAGGGCTATAGACAATATTCTGGGCCATATCCTGTGAACTGTCTTATTGATACTAAAACACCAGGTGGAAAAGTTAACTACATGAAGACCAGATAGCACCGAGGACATGAGCTGCCACAATTCTGAGAAATGGCCTCAAAGAAATGGGAACAAAGGGATCCTGGAACTGAAGATTAACTGTACCTAAAACAACCAAGATGATGCTGGTCCAACCAGTGATGACCAATTTCAAGATGAGTGTTACAGATGACTGCTGTTTCTGCATGTAGCTCCCCACCCCCCAACTCTGTTTATAAAGGCTCTCACCCTCTGCTTGTCGGGGTTGGGGGAGTCGGCCTTTGGACAGACTTTCGCCACCCTCTCCCTCAAGTTGCTGGTGGTTTAGTCCCTAAGTGTGTCTGACTCCTGTGACCCCATGGACTGTAGCTCGCCAGGCTCCTCTGTCCATGGGATTCTCCAGGCAAGAATACTGGAGTGGGTTGCCATTTCCTTCTCCAGGGGATCTTCCCAACCCAGGAATCGAACCTGCATTGCAGGCAGATTCTTTACTGACTGGGCTATGCTGGCACCTGAAATAAAGCAAACTTTCCTTTCCACCAACCTGACCTGTTTATTGGCTTTTGAGTGGCGAGCAGCTGGACCCCACACACACTCTTTTGGTTACATTTTCATTATACAGTTACAACCTTTAACTCAGATGAGAAACAATTTTTAAAAATAGTAATAGCAAAAAAGAAAATTATTTTTGGAATCAAATCCTGACACTGTCTGTGAAATTTCCTAGTTGATGAAACACAGTTGCATCACTACTGCATTTAAACTTTCGCTGTCCCCTTCGGCTTAGTTGAGTTCGAGTGTCTTTTCCTTGCCCAATGGGCTCAGGACTCAGCATGTGCTGTACTGGACGGCAGAGTCCTTAAAACTTGCAGAAAAGTGACATTCGAAAGTAACTGCAGTCCAGTGGTTAAGAATCTGCCTTGCAGTACAGGGGACACTGGTTTGACCCCTGGTCGGGGAGGATCTCACATGCCGCGGAGCAGCTGGGTCTGTGAGTCACAACTGCTGGGCCTGTGCTCTAGAGCCCGGGAGCCGCAATTCCTGAAGCCCACACGCCCTAGAGACTATTGCTTCACAACTACAGCGTAGCCCCCACTTGCTGCAACTAGAGAAAACCTGCGTGCAGCAACGAAGACCCAGCACAGACAAAAATAAAAATAAATAAATATGAAATTTAAAAAGTGACTCTACCCTGCTGCTGTCATTTCACTCAGAATGAGCTCAGTTTTCTGGGATGTATAAGTAAACCAATCTAGTTGAAATGATCATGATAAAACCGAAGATTCAAAAAGGTGGTCTCTGTCCTTAAGAACAGAAATGGCCATGTTTAAATCTTCAAGCAAGTTGCTTTGCACGGAACCAGGTACCACTGAGGAAAGCTCAAAGATTTCAGCAAAAATTCAAACCGGATCTGTGCTCTGTGTTAGAGCAAATACATTTTGGTTTTGTGGAATGAGTGCTACATGGAATGCTGAGTAGAATGTTTACACAAATATGAGAATTATTTCTCAAGGACCATAGATTACTTGTAATCTGTACACCATTATATATTACTTTCACTAGTTTGTGTCAAAGAAAAAAAAAGAATCATGTTTTAAAAATTAAATTTAGAAACAAGAACGAGATATTGGAAGAGATTCTATTAGCAGTTTGATTTACAGAAACTTCTTAATAAGACACTAACTACAAAGAGTGAACTTACTTCTACACTAGCGTACTTGCACATGGAGCATTTAAAGGGTTTCTCGTGAGTGTGTTTGTAACGTCTATGCCGGACGAGTTCTCCACTGGTGACAAATGCCATGTCACAATCACCACACTTGTGGGGCCTGGTTCCTGTAAAAGCACACAGTTTATTCTTTCAAACAAGATTTAACAACAATTTTTCTAGGCAATTATAACGTATAAACGATACTCAGTCTCAAAATGATTTAAAAATTCAGAAGAGGCTCTTTAAACCAAATGCTCCAGAGAGATATAAGAAAAATCTTTGGACCATCCAATGTTTTTAACCAAAGTGGAAGAAAAAAAGACAAAACTAAAGTCTAAAAAAAGACACCATTTTAATTTAGAAACAGGTGGATGTGCCTTCTTACACAAGTCTCAACACGCATCCTGCAAGGGAAATGCCCCCCTCAGCTGTTTACCTGTATGGGTGTTGACGTGATTCCGAAGGAGGGTGACTGTACGGAAAGCTTTCAGGCACAGGTGACACACGTGGGGCTTTTCAGTGCTGTGAATTTTCATATGACGATTGACACTCGAAATTCTAGAAGACGTGAACTTGCAGAAGTTGCAGTGAAAGGTTTGTTTTACTTCTGCGGGAGGGAGAGACAACATTTATGTGTTTGTAAACATTTTCCTTTAGGTGCTCAGATTCCACTTAAATACATCAAAGTAACTTGGCACATCCTTTTTTTTTTTTTAAACCTAACGTGGTGACCCAACAAAAGACATTCCAGGCAAATGGTAACCAAAAGAAAGCTGGGTGGCTATACTAATAGACGAAATAGACTCTAACAAAAACTGTTACAAGAGACAGATAAGAACATAATGTAGGGCTTCCCGGGTGACTCAGTGGGAAAGAATTCACCTGCCAATGTAGCAGACATGGGGTTCAATCCCTGATCCAGGGAAGATCCCACCAGCTGCAGAGCAACTAAGCCCATGTACCACAACTACTAAAGCCCGCACGCCCTAGATGCTGTGCTCTACAACACAAGAGGCCACCACAATGAGACGCCTGCACATGGAAACCAGCAAGTAGTCCCTGCTCTGCTGCAGCGAGGGAAAAGCCCTCGCAGTCAAAAATAAACAAGAAAGCATTTAAAAAAAAGAACATAATAGTAAAAGAGTCAAATCATCACGAAGATATAACAATTATAAACACATGTGCACCAAAAATAGGTCTCCAAAATACTTGAAGCAAAAACTGAAAGAATTGAAAGTAGGAAGAGAGCCTTCAATAGCAGTTGGAGACTTCAACAACCCACTCTCAACAGTGAACAGCACATCTGGGCAAAATATCATCAAGGAAACAGAAGACTCAACACAAACCTATCTGACAGAATAGACTTCTATGAACACTCCACTCAACAAGAGCAAAATATACATTTTCCACAGGTGTATATGGAACCTTCTCCAGGAAAGACAATAGAATAAACCAGGAAACAAGTGTCAATTAATTTTAAAAGACAGAAACAATCTGCCCTTTGACCATCACAGACTGAAGTCAGTAATCAATAAAAGAAAGAAATTTGGAAAATTCACAAATATATAGATTTAAACAATACACTCCTAAAGGACCAATAGGTCAAAGAAGAAATTGCAAAATACTTTGAGATGATGCTAACCACAAGTAAGAAGGGACAGTGGTAGCAGTGTGGTTTTCTAAACTGAATCACTTTTTAGCCCTGACCAACTGTTGCTAGAAGGAGGAAACAACAAAGGGTGGCCAGATACAGCTTTTTATAAAAGAGCTAAAGATTGAAATTTCAAGGGTGAAATCTCTTGATTTAGATGAGAGAAACTAAACTTTTTAAAAACCTGAACAAATAAATTTTGAGGGTCAGGTTTATCCTCTTTTCTAGCCTCAACTAAACATCCCCTTCCCTTAGAAGATGTCTTGGCTGCCTTCTGGGTATCACTCTGTCCATCTCCCAGCACTGACACACTGGCTTTGGTCTCCATCAGACCTCCCAGCCCCCAGGGCTGCAAAGTAGGGAACAGATGGGGCCCAAGCTTCTATCTGTTGCTGTGGTTTAGTTGCTAAGTCGTTTCCGACTCTTTGCAACCCCATGGACTGTACCTGCCAGGCTCCTATGTTCAGGGGATTTCCTAAGCAAGAATACTGGAGTGGGTTGTCATTTCCTTCTCCAGGGCATCTTCCCAACCCAGGGATCAACTTCCCAACCCAAGTCGCATCTCCTGCACGAGCAGGTAAATTCTTTACCACTGAGCCACCTTGGAAATCCAAGCTTCTATTTAAGTGCACCTAAGTAGAAGTGAGTCTCTGTACTATGCTTTTAAAACATTTGGTCACAAAACGCAAAACTCTTTTGCATTTGATTCACAATACAGAGTTCAAAGTTTCCTGCCATTCTGAAAACGACTAAAGCAACCACTACAAACTCAAACTGCCCTCTCCCTACTAAAGAGAATCAGTTGCCCTGCTGTTTGCAGAGCTTTTTGCACCAAAGGAACTGGCCTACCCTTTGCCTTGTTTCGATTTTTCGTAGTGCTGGGTTTTTCAAGGTGTGCTTGACTCAGTTCAGGTTTCTCTTTTTGTTCTTCCATATTTAAGTTTGAAAATGTCAGAACAATTTCATCTCTTCCTTCATCTCCTGGCCTTGCTTCCACAAGAAAAAACTGCTCTTCTGCTTTTTCACTGAATCCACCTTCAGTCAGCAGCTGTTCCTCTTCCTGACCTTTCTGGAGCTAATACACAAAAACAAGTATTCAAACAAGCACAATACTGTTAATTACAGCCTGGTGTAACTCTTTGCCTTGATGAAACCATAAAATCCACAGAGGAAAACACAAAAAAGTACAGAAAATTGCCCGTTGTAACCAAAATGCTTAAACTGTAATTATTAAGCATCAAGGGTTTGAATGGAACATTAATACAGTTTAGAAACTCAATGGATCTTATCGTATTCTAATTAGTGTAACTTCTTAAACTCTAAAAAAACTGCACAAGTTCTTCCATGATTTTTCTGGGACATATTTTTATTGTAACAATTCAATCTTTTTTTTTTTTTTGGATGTGGACCATTTTTAAAGTCTTTATTAAATTTGTTAACATATTGCTTCTGTTTTATGTTTTGGTTTCTTGGCCATTAAGGCATATGGGATCTTAGCTTCCAGGGATCAAACCTGCACCCCCCTGCACTGAAATGAGAAGTCTTAACCACTGACCACCTGAGAAGTCCCTGTGTTTAAAATACAAAATTTAAACTGCTTGTCCACATGTAATAATGCACAAGTTAGTCGCTCAGTCATTTCCGACTCTTTGCGACTCCATGGACTATAGCCCGCCAGGCTCCTCTGTCCATGGGATTCTCCAGGCAAGAACACTGGAGTGGGTAGTCATGCCTTTCTGAGGGATCTCCCCAACCCAGGGAAGGAGAACTCTAAAAAATAGTTTTGTGGCTCCCCCTTCCTTTTCTTAAAACCAGGTGTACCTTTATGGATCCAGTGCTTTCTTCCAGGCTCACTGCCGACTTACAGTCTTCAACGGCCCCAGTCACATTCTCCTCCAGAAGCTGAAATTGCATCACCTCCATCTGCTGCAGCGAGTATACCTCCTCCTGGACATTGAGGACACACTGGTGCAGGCTCTGCTGGGCTGCCTCCTCGAGCCACACCAGCGACTGCACCCCACTACCGGCCTGGCGCACCCTCACCTGCATCTCGTCCTCCTGCTGGGGATCCAGCCAGCTGAGGTCCTGCAGTTCAGCCTCTTCCGAGGGGAAGTGCACGGTCTGCAGGGTCAGGAGGTGCCTCTCGATCTCCTCTGGGGCAGCCAGCACCAGCTCCGGCACCTCCTCCAGGATCGTGGTCTGGAAGGGTCCCTGAGCACTCTCCACCTCCAAACCCGCAGAGCCCGACTGTTCCTTTACTCGGCGCACCCCGTCATTGTCATTTTCCTCTTCTTTCTCCTCCTCCAGGGCCCTGTCTGGTATCAACTCTGGTTCTTTGATTTGGGTGAACTGCTCAGGGGGGACAGAGAGCTCAGCCCCTGCCATTATGACTCCGCCTCTGTCAGAGAAAGAAGCAAGCCTGTCCGGGTGGGCACAGTGGGGGGTTCAGCCTAGTAGGCTTTGGGGCTGATCAAGGCCTGATAAGGTTCCAGTCCCCAAAGACTTGGGGGCTCACATGGGTCAGGACTAAGTTAACTCAGCCTAGGCTGAGAAGGAGCTGAGGCTAAGCAGGATTTAGGCTAAAGTAGGTGTTTGTCTAGAAAATTCTAGAACCAAAAGATTTGAGCCTGGGCAAGCTTTCAGCAAATGCACATTCCAGGCCTGGAAGGCTTGAGACTGGCCAGGCTTTCAGCAAATGCACATTCCAGGTCCAGAAGGGTGGCTTGAACCAGCTTCCCACCAGGACACAATTACAGACTGTGCACCCTTTGAGCCATGGAGGCTTCAGGCCTAGGGCCTCCACCCACGCAGCCTTGGCCTTCAGGCCTCAGGCTCACCACATGTCCAGGCCTGGGGCATCGTTCCCTTCTTGGACCACCTCTCCCGGCTTGGTCCCTCCATGACTGGGCCCCTCCCCCACCTCTCTGGTGCAGCTCCCGGAACTTTTCCGCCATCCCGCCAACTCCCACACCCGCGTCCACGCGGAGCAGCTCCTCCTCCAGAGGAGGCTGGAGTCTGGCCCCCCTGGGGAGGGTCCTCACCCAAGAAGCGTGGCCTGGACGCGCCGCCCGCCAAGCCCACTGGAATCCGCCTCGTGCTGCATGCTGGCAGGCCACTGCCTGCTGCTGCCAGCCCGACTGGCTTCGAGGGTCAAAGACGGCAGTGCAGTGCGCAGGCGCAGAGTGGGAAAAAGGGGTGGGGGGGCATGCAAGGGGCGTGGCCTGGGGAGAGGGTGATGGAGGAGGCAGAAAGTGAGGAAGAGGAGGTGAGAGGTGCCCGGGGAGCGGCAGGTAGTGCTGAGACAATGGCCAGTGGGGATGGAGGGAGAGTGGAGGGGGACCTGCAAAGGGCCCTGAGACGGGGGAGCTGAGGGGGCGGCGTGGAGGGGGACCTGCAGGGGGCGCTGAGAGACCAAGAGAGGAGATGGATGAGGGAGTGAGGAGGGGAACCTACAGGGGGCGCTGAGAGACCACGAAGGGAGATGGATGGGGGAGTGGGGGAGGAACCTGCAGGGGGCGCTGAGAGACCATGAGGGGAGATGGATGGGGGAGTGGGGGGGAACCTGCAGGGGGCGCTGAGAGACCACGAGGGGAGATGGATGGGGGAGTGGGGGGGATCTGCAGGGGGCACTGAGAGACCATGAGGGGAGATGGATGGGGGAGTGGGGGGGAACCTGCAGGGGGCGCTGAGACTATGAGGGGAGATGGACGGGGGAGTGGGGGGATCTGCAGGGGGCGCTGAGAGACCATGAGAGGAGATGGATGGGGGAGTGGGGGCGGGAACCTGCAGAGGGCGCTGAGAGACCATGAGGGGAGATGGACGGGGGAGTCGGGGGGAACCTGCAGGGGGCGCTGAGAGACCATGAGGGGAGATGGACGGAGGAGTGGGGGAGGGATCTGCAGGGGGCGCTGAGAGACCACGAGGGGAGATGGATGGGGGAGTGGTGGGGATCTGCAGGGGGCGCTGAGAGACCATGAGAGGAGATGGATGGGGGAGTGAAGGGAGGAACCTGCAGGGGGCGCTGAGCGACCACGAGGGGAGATGCATGGGGGAAGGCGGCGGGGAACCTGCAGGGGGCGCTGAGAGATCACGAGGGGAGATGGATGGGGGAGCGGGGGGAACCTGCAGGGGGCTCTGAGAGACCATGAGGGGAGATGGATGGGGGAGTGGTGGGGATCTGCAGGGGGCGCTGAGAGACCATGAGAGGAGATGGATGGGGGAGTGAGGGGGGGAACCTACAGGGGGCGCTGAGAGACCACGAGGGGAGATGGATGGGGGAGTGGGGGAGGAACCTGCAGGGGGCGCTGAGAGACCATGAGAGGAGATGGATGGGGGAGTGAGGGGGGGAACCTACAGGGGGCGCTGAGAGACCAAGAGGGGAGATGGATGGGGGAGTGGGGGAGGAACCTGCAGGGGGCGCTGAGAGACCACGAGGGGAGATGGATGGGGGACTGGGGGGGGAACCTGCAGGGGACGCTGAGAGACCACGAGGGGAGATGGATGGGGGAGTGAAGGGAGGAACCTGCAGGGGGCGCTGAGAGACCACGAGGGGAGATGGATGGGGGAAGGCGGCGGGGAACCTGCAGGGGGCGCTGAGAGACCACGAGGGGAGATGGATGGGGGAGGGGGGGGGAAACCTGCAGGGGGCGCTGAGAGATCACGAGGGGAGATGGATGGGGGAGTGGTGGGGATCTGCAGGGGGCGCTGAGAGACCATGAGGGGAGATGGATGGGGGAGTGAAGGGGGAACCTACAGGGGGCGCTGAGAGACCATGAGGGGAGATGGATGGGGGAGTGAAGGGAGGAACCTGCAGGGGGCGCTGAGAGACCACGAGGGGAGATGGATGGGGGAAGGCGGCGGGGAACCTGCAGGGGGCGCTGAGAGATCACGAGGGGAGATGGATGGGGGAGGGGGGGAAACCTGCAGGGGGCGCTGAGAGATCACGAGGGGAGATGGATGGGGGAGTGGGGGGGCGGGAACCTGCAGGGGGCGCTGAGAGACCACGAGGGGAGATGGATGGGGGAAGGCGGCGGGGAACCTGCAGGGGGCGCTGAGAGATCACGAGGGGAGATGGATGGGGGAGGGGGGGGAAACCTGCAGGGGGCGCTGAGAGATCACGAGGGGAGATGGATGGGGGAGTGGTGGGGATCTGCAGGGGGCGCTGAGAGACCATGAGAGGAGATGGATGGGGGAGTGAAGGGGGAACCTACAGGGGGCGCTGAGAGACCATGAGGGGAGATGGATGGGGGAGTGAAGGGAGGAACCTGCAGGGGGCGCTGAGAGACCACGAGGGGAGATGGATGGGGGAAGGCGGCGGGGAACCTGCAGGGGGCGCTGAGAGATCACGAGGGGAGATGGATGGGGGAGTGGGGGGGCGGGAACCTGCAGGGGTGCTGAGAGACCACGAGGGGAGATGGATGGGGGAAGGCGGCGGGGAACCTGCAGGGGGCGCTGAGAGATCACGAGGGGAGATGGATGGGGGAGTGAAGGGGGAACCTACAGGGGGCGCTGAGAGACCATGAGGGGAGATGGATGGGGGAGTGAAGGGAGGAACCTGCAGGGGGCGCTGAGAGACCACGACGGGAGATGGATGGGGGAGTGGGGGAGGAACCTGCAGGGGGCGCTGAGAGACCACGAGGGGAGATGGATGGGGGAAGGCGGCGGGGAACCTGCAGGGGGCGCTGAGAGATCACGAGGGGAGATGGATGGGGGAGGGGGGGGAACCTGCAGGGGACGCTGAGAGACCACGAGGGGAGATGGATGGGGGAGTGGGGGGGCGGGAACCTGCAGGGGGCGCTGAGAGACCATGAGGGGAGATGGATCAGGGAGTAGAGGATGACCTGCTGGGGGCTGGGAGACCATGAAGGGAGATGGATGGGGGAGTGGTGGGGATCTGCAGGGGGCGCTGAGAGACCATGAGGGGAGATAGATGGGGGAGTGGGGGGCAATCTGCAGGGGGCGCTGAGAGACCAGGTGGGGAGATGGACGGGGAAGTGGGGGGCGACCTGCAGGGGGCGCTGAGACCACGTGGAGAGATGGACAGGGGAGTTGGGGAGCACCTGCAGGGGGAGCTGAGAGAACATGAGGGGAGATGGATGGGGCAGTAGAGGGTGACCTGCTGGGGGCTGGGAGACCACGAGGGGAGATGGATGGGGGAGGGGGGGGAACCTGCAGGGGACGCTGAGAGACCACGAGGGGAGATGGATGGGGGAGTGGGGGGGCGGGAACCTGCAGGGGGCGCTGAGAGACCATGAGGGGAGATGGATCAGGGAGTAGAGGATGACCTGCTGGGGGCTGGGAGACCATGAAGGGAGATGGATGGGGGAGTGGTGGGGATCTGCAGGGGGCGCTGAGAGACCATGAGGGGAGATAGATGGGGGAGTGGGGGGCAATCTGCAGGGGGCGCTGAGAGACCAGGTGGGGAGATGGACGGGGAAGTGGGGGGCGACCTGCAGGGGGCGCTGAGACCACGTGGAGAGATGGACAGGGGAGTTGGGGAGCACCTGCAGGGGGAGCTGAGAGAACATGAGGGGAGATGGATGGGGCAGTAGAGGGTGACCTGCTGGGGGCTGGGAGACCATGAGGGGAGATGGATGGGGGAGTGGAGGGGGACCTGCAGGGGGCGCTGGGACCTGGGGGACTATAGATGGATGAATGGGGCAATGGGAGAAAGTCAAGAATGAACTGAAGTGAGTTTTGACAGATGGAGTGGGTTGAAGAAAGAGGAGGGAACTCTTAGGAGGATCTTGAGGCCCGGGCTGGGGTCGGCAGTGGATTATGGAGGAGGGCAAGGGCGGGAGCAGAGGGGGAGAAATATGGTGGGTGTGATGGAGAACGGGAGGGAGCTCAGGACATGATGGTGGGGAGGTAAGAAATGGAAATCAATGGAGTAGATTACTGAGGAGGAGGGGCAGAAAGGGAGCGCTGTAGGGGAGATGGGAGGAAGAGAGTTTAAACTCAGAAGGAGCCATGGTGCACCAGCTATGTGTCCCTGAATTGTTTGCTTTAAAGGGGTTACTTTCTGTTGGAATTTCACCTCAGTAAGTTCTTTTTAATGGAGATGACTGATTGTTGATTTCTCCAGGATTCTGTCTCCACTAGATACAAATAAATACAAGTTTGGAGCCAACAGATGATTAAAATCATTTTCAGTTCACTCATTTTTTTTTTTTAAGTTATGGTTTACACGGTTCCAGGAAAATTTCATTCCGTGTTGTTTTTACTTTTCAAAATCTTGAAATTTAGTGCAATTGTCTTAGTTTCTGATTGTGAATAAATATACGTGGATGGGGCTTCCCAGGTGGCTCTAATGGTAAAAAACTTGCCTGCCAATGCAGAAGAGATAAGAAACGTGAGTCAGATCCCTGAATCTGGAGGAGGGCCTGGCAACCCACTCCAGTATTCTTCCCTGGAAAATCCCATGGACAGAGGAGCCTAGTGGGCTACAGTCCATGGTAACACAAAAGAGTCGGACATGACCACGTGACTTAGCACCCTCCCACACTAGAAGACAAACAAAATGCACCCTGGAAAACAAACAAAAACTAAAGAAGACAGCAGTCTTGAGGATGGGTTTGGGCGGGTGCCTCCCGAACCTCAGGGGAGCAATGGCCTTTGAGCACATCTTCCAACAAACTGGTGATGGGTTTTCCTCCCATACACAGCCAGAGAACTATGCCCATCAACGTGCCTTTTATGTGTCTGCCCATTCATTCTCCAAGCCTCTTCTCATTTTATTTCACATTATTGTGTATAGTACATACTCATTTTGGGGGGTTGTTTTTTGATAGTACAAAAGATAAAACTAAAGTTGCTTTTGAAAGAAACTCATCTGAAACTAACACAACATTGTAAATCAACTATACTCCAATAAAATTAAGAAAAAATCCCTTCACATACCAGCTGTAATAGGCTTGTTGGTTAAAACCTTGGATGGTTAATTTTAACACTATGTCTGGGTTTCTATGACAATTTATATGCTTTATGAGGAGAAGATAAATATTTGCAGGTTACTGGGAAAAGAGTGTGTTTCAATAACTTCTTTTAAATCATTGAAATGAGTTTTTCTCCTTGAACAATCACAACCTCTTTAGTGTCATCTTGGGTAATTTTGTGTTATTGCTCTAATGCTCATCTAGCTACAATGTTTTGCCAGTATTTATATCGCAAATTTGTGTTTAGAAATTTCAACTACTGATTAAAAGCACATTTTTTAAAGGAAAGGAGAGACGTAGAAAGGGGAAACAGAAATAGACTTGGAAGGAAAAGTAGGGGCTTTAAGGGGTGGAGGGCAAGCAGGAGAGAGCCTCCTTGAAAAGGAGAGAAGGGTGACGTGGATGAACTACTCAAAGGAGATAAAGCAGAGGAGACAGACCTGTGGTTTTCCAAACTGGTTCTCACGTAGGAAGTTCCAGCAAAGATTGTAAAGCATTTCCTTTACTCTTTTCAGATATCTCTGGGACTCACTGGAAGACCTCCCGCTGAAGGACATGTCACTTTGGAGCCTCCGAAAGGCCTTCGTTCAGAAGGCAGTGGTAAGAGGGACACCCCAGAAGGTTGTCTTCCTTCCAGGATGTCCAGGCAGCCCCACTGACCAGGGCATGGGGAGGAGCCCTCACATGTGATTCACGATGAAGTGAACCTGTCCCTTGCCATGAAGGGCTGGTGAGGCTGCTCCCCAGGCAGCGCCAGGGCTGGATTCCAAAAATGGACAGTATTTGGAGCCCACCTGTTGGCCAACCTCAATCCTAAGGCAGTGGGCATGGCTGGCAGCCTCTGGAAGGATCTGGAATGTGGAAGCTTGATTTTGGCAGGGCTTGCTTCTTCAATGAGGCAGGTGACTGTCATGTCCATTCCGGGTTCTCTGTGGAATCTGAACTGACCCTTCCCTTCCTGCTTCCTAAGCCTCCCTGCCATCTTGGATGATATAATATGAGGGGAGGTGGGATGTGTGTTGGGGAGTGGGCATCTTCAGAAGAAGATGCTGAACTTCTGCTAATAGGCTCTTGGAGCACAGGAGACTTGCAAAATGAGATGTGACCCTGTTTCACCCAGAGTGTGGGGGGCAGTTTCCACCAGTTAAACTCTTGATCCTTGTTTATCAGGAGTTAGAGAAGGAGGCAGGCCACTTGGATTTAGTTGAAAATGAAAAGAGCAATTAACTCCTGGGCCCACAACGGTTGAGTCTAAATGCCCCAGATTCGATTTAGTTGCCTCCTTGGTGGGTTTCCCGGTAGCTCAGATGGTAAAGTCTGCCTGCAATGCAGGAGACCCAGGTTTGATCTCTGGGTCAGGAAGATTCCCTGGGTCGAGAAGATTCCCTGGAGAAGGGAGTGGCTACCCCCTCCAGTATTCTTGCCTGGAGAATTCCATGGATGGAGGAGCCTGATGGGCTACAATTCATGGGATTGCAAAGAATCGGACATGACTGAGCAACTAACACTTTCACTTACCTCCGTACCTCTTCCCAGATGTTTTCTTCTGCAGTTCCTTATCCCTGCTCCATCCAGACCCATCTCCTAATTATCACAAGTGGCCACACAGGGTGTAAGCTGAGCTGTGTGTCTGTTCTAATATCCAGAGCTTTGCATCTGGCTGGGCTTTGCCGTCATCGGTGTCCTTGATGGCACTGATGGGTGTAATGTAGCCCTGCCAAGACCCGGGAGGTCTGCCTGCTCTTCCTAAGGCAAGTGCTATTTCATCTCCTAAACACGCCTGGGGTTGGGATGAGCCAGTCTCCGGTCCTTCCAGTACCCACGTTTAGTTGTTGGTCATTTGGCTCCTCCAGAAGACAAAGGTGCTCACCATGTCTCTTGCACAGGATGTCAGGGGACTTCTGTGTGGTTGACAGCTGCTTGCTGGATGGGTTCCTGGGAGACACTCAGGGGCCTGTAGCCTCTGGCCTTTTAGCATCTAGGGCAGCATTGTTCCTCTGCCCGCCCACAGTATCAGCTTTTGATCAGCCAGTGTGGCTCAGAGTAAAAAAGGGTCCTGCCAAGTGTATGGTGCTTACATAGAACAAGGGCAGGAAGCTACGTTAGTGCTTGGTGCAAGTGTCCGAGCACCTTCTACTTAGCTCTCTTGGCTACAGGCTTTACCTCTAGAGTCTGTTTTTGACCCAGGAGGCATGGATGCGTGGGACAGACACGATATATATTATTAATATTATTTGGAAATGTAACAGATTTACACAGAGATATATGTATGTGGTCAATGTAAAAATATTTTGAAACAACAAAAAATACTAAATGAATGTCTTGCAGGACAGCACTAAATGAGGCAGGCCAGGCTGTCATCGTCTTCTGAAATTATTCCGTCTGCTCAATGTGATGTCATGGACCTTACCTCTTAATGAGTCCCTGCCCCTCTAACTTGAGTGCAAAATCTTTACAAGCCACGTGGTAAACATTGAAGTATTTGAGCGTCCCAAGTGAAAAAGGAGTTTGATGATGCAATGCTGACTAAAGGTTGGAACTGCCAGAAAATCTGCGACAAGGGGTCTTTGTCAGTGGTTGTGTATCCAGTGTATCTGGGACAGAGGGGACCCTCCACAGCTCTTTGTGGAATCGCTGGATGTTGGCGCCTGTAACGCTTCACCATTCATTTTTCTGGCTTCTCCAGCGTCCATGAAGGGTGAGTGTGATTTTTATATCCTGAGTCTCACATAAGTAAATGTCAGGGTGGTTTTCTATTATCACCCTGCAGGGATAATCACCTGAACAATGGAAAGACATCTCTGAAACCCTTCATTTTAAGAAGCCTTCCTAGAACTCTTTACTGTTTTCAACAACTGTTCACTCCTGCAGTAGGTGTTGATAATAAACTCAGATAGCTCCATTGTGGGGAGATGGGGGCGCTAAGAATCTTTCAAAAGCAGATCTGATCCCAGAATTTCCAGACTCAACATCCATGGCCCATTTGCCTGAATGGATGGTGGGCCTGCTCTAAGGTAAAGAGAATTTAACACATAATAGGTTAGGAGGTAGCCCTGGTGCTAAGATCCTCAACTGCAGGTATTACTATAATCAACTCAATTCTAAGAAAAAGGAGAGTGAAAGTTAACTTTTACTTTGTTAAATATTAAGAATTGGAGAGCAGATACCAAGGTTTTCTTCTGCATAGTTGGTTGTTTCTGTATTTATTTACTTCTGTTGCACTGAAGCCTGACTAGCAACTGGTAGTAAATTATTTTTTAATCCACTTTTACAAGGACTGGATTGGCTCCTCTGCACGTCATAAAGATAACTCATCCCAAAAGAGTACCTAAACAGCCTCACTCTTTTGCCCGAGATGTGATTGCTGTTATTCTGGCTTCAACCAATGGGTTGCCAAGGAGTGTCCGTTTTCAAACATGCCAGTTAACCTGTTTGGCAAACACTGTTGTTGTTATACGGGTCTTTATACTTTGACCTTTGGTATGAACGCAGAGCAAATGTACTTTTATATAACGAGCCATTCAGCATTGCTGGTGGACGGAGGAAGAGTTTGGGGACAGAGAAGGTGTGGGAGAGAATTCTTAAAATTGTGTGGGATGTTTGTGAGAAGGGAAGTGGCAGGGTACAAGCATGGGAATAAAGCGAAAGTTGTTCAGTCATATCCAACTCTTTGCGATCCCGATGGACTATACAGTCCATGGAATTTTTCAGGCCAGAATACTGGAGTGGGTATCTGTTCCATTCTCGAGGGGATCTTCCCAACCCAGGGATCAAACCCAGGTCTCCCGCACTGCAGGCGGATTCTTTACCAGCCGCACCACCAGGGAAGCCCAGTTTTACTGTTAAGCACAAGTTCGGGAAGTGTTCTGAAATTGCCCAGAACTTTATCATTATGACCTCTACTTTGTCCTGCTTCTACATGAAGAAACATTGGGGAAATAAGTAGATAAATAAATAATTAATGCTTGATTACATTGTCTGATTAAATGGAGTGTGATAACAAGCGTATTTTGGGGGTAAAAATCTGGAAAGTGCAGCCCATGATTGGTAGTTAACTTACGGGCTGGTCTGCTGAAGAGGTGAAGAGGTCAATGGAAAGGATCTTTTTCTGTACATCATTTTTAAAAATAGTACAAGAAACTAATGCAGAAGAAAAGGTGGTTCACTTTTTTGTTGTTGGAAAAAAATTCTGTAGGTTCAAAAGTCTGAAATACATGCTGGGGGTTTATGGGCTGTTCCATTTGTCTCTACGTCCCAAGGAAGTGTCTCACTGCTATTCAACATCCAGAGGAAGCATAAAGTAGCAGTAAAAGTGGTACCCTGCTTCCCTGCTGTGTGGCCTTCAACTGTTTACTCACCCTCTCTGAGCTTCTATTTTTCCATCTCTAACTTGATCCTAAAAATAGTGCCTTCTTACTTTTATTATTATGGGGAATAAATGAAATAATCCATGCCAAGTGCTGAAAAAGAACACAGTGCTGGGGATATAGTAAATACAAAATAAATGTCAGGTATTAATATTTTTCACTGATTTGTGCAACGATTATTATTTATAATAAAATGAGTTGATGTCGTTGGAATCCTGTAAGTCTTTTAAGCTTCACTTTTTAGATTTCTTTTGCTAGTTCTAAAATTAAATCTGCCTTAAAAACAAAATGACATCCCTAAATCTTTTGGCACAGAACAGATAGAGAGGTATTATTTTACATTTTTATATTTCTCCTGTAGGTTCAGCGTTAAAAAAAGGTCTAAATTCAGCAACATGGTTGTTGTTGTTCAGTTGCTAAGTCGTGTCCGACTGTTTGTGACCCCATGAAGTGCAGAACACTAGACTTCCCTATCCTTCGCTATCTCGCTGATATTCTCCCTGGTAATCCTACTCTAAAGCCTAAGATGAGTAAGGTCCAACATTGCCTGGTCCTGAGGAGAGCTTGGGATGTCCTGGTCTTTGCAGAAGCTACTCCATTCTTGCTCTTGTCAAGGTCAATGGTAACCACACCGATGGGTCCCTGCTCGGTTCCCAGTGCTCTGACCACCCCTCCGACCCTCCCCTGCTCCCACTCAGCCCAGGTGACTAGAATCTCACCTCTGCTCGAAACACCACCCTGCCCCACACAGAGCCTCCCAGATGCCATGAGAGTTGGTGTCTCCCATCCACCCCCAGATGTCAAGTGACCACCTCTCTCCCACCTGCTCCTGCCACACAGCCCCTTATTGTCCCTCACACCCTAAGCAGGGTGTCCCTCGAGGACTTTGGAGTTTGAAAGATGGCAGAATGTGCCACCCCAAAGACCTTGCTTTGGCATAAGGATTATTTTGAGCTAAAGGCATGTGGAAAAGATCAGATGCAAGCAGGAGCCCCTAACTCCCTTCCCTTTTCTTTCTTCCTGAAAGCAGGAGATGAAACCCCCACCTGCTGCTTTCCTGATACTAGGAGGAGAGAAACAGTCTTGTCACAGAGATGGGGTGTGGAGGCAGAAAGAAATCTGAACAAGCAGACTTGTTCAAATACTTCCTATCTTCCTTTAGTCTCCCCAGGTTTTATTACTTTTCCATAGTTGCCTGTCTTTGCTCAATTGGTGGATAAACACCCAGACCTGGTCCCTTCACTGGGTCTTTGTTCCCTTGGGGGTACCCAAGTCCATGCAACAATCTGCGTTACTCCTGTTAACCTGTCTTGGGTGAGTGCTCAGTTGCTAAGTCGTGTCTGACTCTGCGACTCCGTGGACTGTAGCCCACCAGGATCCTCTGTCCATGGGATTCTCTAGGCAAGAGTACTGGAGTGGGTTGCCATTTCCTTCTCCAGAGAATCTTCCCAATCCAAGGATCGAATCTGCATCTCCTGCATTGGCAGATGGTTTCTTTACCACTGAACCACCTGGGAAGCCTGGTAATCTGTCTTAGATCATTTAATTCTCAGGCGCAGCTGGAGATCCTTTGAGGACAAAGGAAAAGTTTTGCCTCCCGTAAAATTTGATCTCAGTTCTTCTGATCCTTCTCTGACCTCCCTGTTTAAAACTGAAACCCCCGTCTGTTGTCAGCTCCACGTTCCCCAGCATTCCAGAGTGGCTGGCATCTCCTCTAAAACCTGAAGGCTCATGGTGTACTCACAACAAATATCACTAAAATGCATGCTCCCCGAGGGCCAAGGTCCCTCCTGTGTGTGTGTGCTTTTTAATCTGATGTTTGTTTCTTCCCGGTACTGGGTCAGGTCTGCCACGTGCAAGGCACTCAACAAATGTCTGTTGAATGAATGGACCTGAATGAATAGTTGTGCAATCATTTTATGCAATAAAGTTACCTGGTTTCAAGAGTCAAGTGTTCAGAATAAATATGTAGTGGGTTCCATTTACCTTTTAAGGTTAGCTGTCTATAACCTTGTAACATAACACGTGTCTAATATTTCTTTAACTTCTCAATCTGAAGGGTTTAGAAAGGCTACCTGCCATAAAACAGCAACAGGAAACAGAATCCCCAGATGGAAGCTGAGAGTCTTTTCATGGTTTCTGTCTTCTCCCCAAAGTCCTTCTGGGTTTTCATCAAGACGTGTTCCAAAATATATATTCTACAGAATTAAAATTCAGAATCATGACTCTGGAAAGGGGAAGGGATCATTTTCCTTTGGAACAAGGGCTGCATTGTGGCTGACAGGGACTCAGAGTCTCTGTGTGTAGGGCTTGCCTCCTGAGATGCAGAGCCAATGGGCTTCTCTTTAGTTTAGGGGTCCTCAGGGTTGTATTTCAGCCAAATATTTGTGAATGGATAGATGGAAGGAAGGAAGGGGGGAAAGAAAGAAGGAAGGAAGGGGCTTGGAAAGCAAACTAGAAGCCCAGATGAGCCAGTGGGAGGCTGGCAGATCAACCAGGTCTCCCAGAGGCTGCTTGGGGCAGGCCAGGAGCCCCTCTGGCAGCCACCCAAGGGGAGACCCATTGTCTAAAGCAGCTTGACTCATATCTCTGGAGAGCAGGACTGTCCTAACGTGGATAATCACCTTGATAAATTGCCTGAGGGTAGGAGAGTTTCCCAGCCAACACCCTAGGTGAGATAAGGAAACTACTCACGTTAGACTTGGGGAATTCACTTCTATTGCGTTTGCCTTTCCTTGTCTGATGTCGAAAGAGGAGGGCAGCAGGGAAAAGAGTAGAGAGAATGGGGGAGAGGGACGACCAGACAATACTGTGGACACTTGAGCAGCACAGGGATTGGGGCACTGACCCCCCCCATAGAGTTGAAAGCACTCATAACATGCAGCTCTCCCCGCCCATCAGGGGTCCCCTACATTCACATCCAGGGATCCAACAGAATTCACATCCAACAATCCAAGCAGAAAGTTTAAAAACAAAACCAACACTCTCATGGTGGCCTCTGTGTCCAAACCCCAGTTCTGGGTTAAATTTATATGTGGACCTTCCGCCAACCTACACTGCCCTGCACTGCACACCTGAAGACGTGGAAGCCAGCCCTTCCTACACATACACAAACATCCCATAGAACACACATCACCCCCAAACTGACAAACCTTGCCATATTTACTACTGAAAACACCCATTGTTAGGGGACCTACTGTGTAGTTCCAGCCAGTGTTGTCCAGGGGGTCAACTGTGCTGTGAAATGGCTGAGGTATTGCCTAGAAGTGAAAGTGTTAGACGCTCAGTTGTGTCTGACTCTTTGTGACCCCATGGACTGTAGCCCGTCAGGCTCCTCCATCCATGGAATTCTCTAGGCAAGAATACTGGAGTGGGTAGCCATTTCCTTCTCCAGGGGATCTTCCCAACCCTGGGATCGAACCTGGATCTTCCGCATTGCAGGCAGGTTCTTTTCCATCTGAGCCACCAGGGAAGGCTGAGGTTATCTCCTAAGCTGAGGTTATCTTATTAAGCTGCAGGTTGTGTGTCTCTCCTTCCAGCTGTCAGTGAGCTCTGCTGCACACACAGAATCCTCAGTTTGGGGGTGATGTGTGTGCTATGGGATGTTTGTGTATGTGTAGGAAGGGCTGGCTTCCACGTCTTCAGGTGTGCAGTGCAGGGCAGTGTGGGTTGGCGGAACGGTCCACACATAAATTTAACCCAGAACTGGGGTTTGGACACAGAGGCCACCATGAGAGTGTTGGTTTTGTTTTTAAACTTTCTGCTTTGAAAATCATTCTAGATTGACAAGTTGGTTGGTTTAGTCACTAAGTCGTATCTGACTCTTGTGACCCCACGGACTATAGCCTAACCAGTCTCCTCTGTCCATGGGATTCTCCAGGCAAGAATACTGGAGTGGGTTGCCATTTCCTGCTCCAGGAGATCTTCCCAACCCAAGAATCGAGCCCAGGTCTCCTGCATTGCAGGCAGATTCTTTACCGACTGAGCTATGAGGGATTGACAGGAAGTTGCCAAGAAAGAGTGTACGGCAATGGGTGGAAGGGGAGGGGCATGTACCCTTTGCCAAGTCCTCTGTGGTGGTTACATCTTACGTACCTGCAGAGCGATATCAAAACCAGGAAACAGACATGGGTACAGTCCACAGAGTTTACCTAAATTCTCCGTTTTACCTGCACTCCTCTGTGTGTGTGTGTGTGTAGTTCTTTCACACATGTAGATTTGTGCAGGCACCACCACCATCAAGATACCAAGTACCATCACCCCCCGGGATCCCTTGAAGGACCCCCTCCATGGCCACACCCCCTCTTTCCCATCCCATCCCTGTAACCATAAGGATTTAAGCCCCTTGCAAATTGACAGAAATCTTGGGAAGGATATTGTATTTTTCCATACGACTTGCATGGGAGTGTGTCTGTGTGTGTGCAACAGAACTCAAACATTCCCATGTCTCGCCTGTCTTATCTTGACATTGAGGGCCATGTTGGTCTTTGCAACACAGCCCTGGAACTACGCTGATGTGACAGAATGACTATGACTTCAGTGCTAAATAGCTCACACTCCAAAGTCCTCTCACCCACAAAGTCCACATGTAGACAGCTTCTGACGAGGGGTGGGGATAGCATCTGGGATCTAAGCCTTGTCAGCTGGGTCCCAGAGTGCCAGGGTGTCCGTGGAGATGGGAAGAGAGCCTCGTGGAGGTGGAAGCATTGGGGACTGTTTTACCAGAGTCATTTCCTCCACACCCTTGGAAACCTATGCCATGCCCTGTGACAGCAATTGTTTCCATGTAGCACCCCAGAGTGGTAACATTGTGGAGAAAGGATTGTTGTTGTTCAGTTGCTCAGTCATGTCCGACTCTTTGCAACCCCATGGACTACAGCATGCCATGCTTCCCTGGCCTTCACTATCTCTCAGAGTTTGCTCAAACTCATGTCCCATTGAGTTGATGATGCCATCCAACTAACTCATCCTCTGTTGCCCCCTTCTCCTGCCCTCAGTCTTTCCCAACATCAGGATCTTTTCCAATAAGTTGGCTCTTTGTATCAGGTGGCCAAATTTTGGAGCTTTAGCTTCAGTCCTTATGACAAATATTCAGGGTTGATTTCCTTTAGGATTGACTGATTTGATCTCCTTGTTGTCCAAGGATAAAGGATATGTTTTAAAATCTAGGACAAAGCAGCAAAGCCATGGCCTCTAGGGACCAGGCCCATGGGTGACTCTGGCTGCCAGAAGCAGGGGGATGTCCTCTCCTGAGGGGTCCCATGCTCCCAGCCCCACTCAGCCACAGCCACAGAGAGGCAATGCCTCGAGCCTTATTTTTCTAGACAAGTCAGGGCCTGAGCGTACAAGTAAACTCCTCTGAGTTTCAAACCATGGCAACTAATTGAAAGAAGTTTTAAGTCCTTTGTCAATCAAACAAAAGGATGCAGGAGGCAGATTGGCCCCAAGCCAAATGGGATATTTCCCATCACTTCCCACTACTTAGTCACAAAAGGAGGGGACTGGATGTTGGCACCATGGATCATTCCAAGAGTACTCGTAAGCGCTTTATGAACTTATAAAGTCATTGTTTTTGTCAAATGACAGCTCTGGAGTCATGATAATTAAACTTTGTATAGTGCTGACAGGTTCACCACATCGATGCTGGTGCAGGTGTCCCCCATTTCCTCCTGGAAATGTCCCCCATTTCTTACACACATACACACACACACACACACACACACACACACTTGCATCCTGCAGGTTTTCTCACTTGCCTGTCTCTTCACTAGTCCAACTCTGAAGCATTCCCTCAGGACTCCTTCACGTCTGCTTCTTCTGTGTCTGCTTGGGCCATACAGCCCCATCTAAGCCCCTACCCCTCGTTCCCTGCTCTCTGAGCTCCTGGGAGGTGGTGAAGTGCAGGGCTAGCTCCTACAGGGGCACAGATGGTCCCAGATCAGAAGTCGAACTCTCTTTGGGTTCCAGAGAAAGCCACTGGTGGGCTTTGCCTCAGGGAGTAATGCCACCCAAGTTATTTTATGAAGTTCTCTCCTTTCCTTATCTCTGCTCTCATGTCTCTTTGTACCCTTGGGTGCTTAGATTCATGCTTTTGACCAAGCAATGGTAACCATGATCTTTGCTGATGGGAATGCCTGCCTTATCCCCTCTGACTGCAGGAGAGAGATGACACAGGTGTCATTCTGTCGAGGGTGATGGATGAGATGACTGGGTGGCAAGGAGGCAAGCTGCTGGGTCATCTTAACTTCTTAAGGAGCAGGAATCATTTTCCTACAGCCATAAAGATCATAAACATGACCCAGCTCATCTCTCTCTCTCTCCCATGAAAGACACATCCATTATTACAGACAAAACATTTTTCTCATCAGGTTACCGTTCATGGAGATGCTCCCTGGGACCCATTTAGTCTTTATTGTTTTAAACGGCCTGGGCTGGAGCATGAGGAAATTAGTCTTCAGTTTGTTGACCTTGAAAGCTTGATCTAGAAGGAGGTGGCGATGCCCACCCTGTCCAGCACCTGCCAGAGGTCTCTGGGCTATCCCACCGCCTCCCTCTCTGCCCCACTGTTTCTTGGCCACAGACTCCCTGGCCTCAGCTTTCCTCATAAATACTAAATGCAGGCCCATCTTGCGGGGAGGGGGGGTCTCCTCCCTCTGATGTAAACATGGCAACTCCTGCTCAACAAAAGTGTGCTTTCCCTGGTAGAGCCATAGTCTAGAATGCTCCTCTCCCCAACACATGATTTCTATCACCACCCCGTGTGTTAGTTTCTCTTTCATCTGAATTCTTGTTCATATGTTTGCCTGATCATTGTTTGTTTCCGCTTAGAATGTGGCTCCAGGAAGGAAGGGCTCCCTTGATCCCCTCTGTCCCTCAGAGGTGTGAACAGCACCTGACATTCAACCGCTGAGTGAACTTGAAGAATCCAAATGTCGATGTCCTTTAAAAAAAACTTTATAAATCTATCAGTTACTTAAAAAAAAATTGAATTATAGTTGATATAATACACTTTTAAGTCTTGAGCTGTCCCTCAGAGGTGTGAACAGCACCTGACATTCAACCGCTGAGTGAACTTGAAGAATCCAAATGTCGATGTCCTTTAAAAAAAACTTTATAAATCTATCAGTTACTTAAAAAAAAATTGAATTATAGTTGATATAATACACTTTTAAGTCTTGAGTTCCTGCGGTAGACAGAGCAAGGCACTGCTGATGGTCTTTTTAAAAAATATTTTAATTAATTAATTTATTTGGCTATGCCAAGTCTTAGTTATGGCATACAGGAGCTTTAGTTACAGCATATGGGATCTAATTCTCTGACCAGAGTTTGAACAGGGGCCCCTTGCTTTGGGACTTCATGGCCTTAGCCACTGAACCACCAGGCATGTCCCAACTGCTGATGGTCTTGACCTTCCTTGACAACAGCAGACATAAGCATTTGTGATTCCTGAAACTCAGTCTTCTCATCAACCTGTGCAAGCATTTAGCTCTTGCAAACAGGCTCTCCAAGTCAAGGAACATTCCAGAGAAAGAAGGCGCTAGGCTCTGGAGTGGACGTGTACTGACACCCTTCATCTCGCTGTTTACTTTAGCACCATATGTTCACTTTCTTCCCGAGACTTTCATCTGGCTTCTTTCCAGTAGCCTGTCAGGAAGTTATAGACTAAGCACCCTTCAACGGTTAGCCCAGACTTTAGTTGTGTTTTGAAAGATGAATTTAGAGGTAATTTTCCAATTACCAGTGGTCGTCACATAAACAGACAAAAGACCGCTGAGTCTTTGCCTTGGCACAAATGGGCCTTCACTCCGGCAGGAACCGGTTGTGGTGTCTTAGTGATGAATGCAGGGAATCAACAGCTTAAAAGCCAATTAGCTTTCTGCTTCTTTTACTAATGAGGGGACAGTGCCGGGCAGAGTTTGGCTGCTTGAGAGTGGAGTTCAATAGGGCCAGCCGTGGAAGTTAACCTAGCAGAACTGATGAAGGGAACACACTTCAAGGACGTCTGTGTTCTTAGCAGTATCAGAATTCTCATCTTCATCTGATGGAACGATTCTGAGCCCGAATTATCAGTGCAAATGTTCAGGATGTAATAGCTATTGACGCTTATTCTAGATAATAATGCCTAAAGATATCGCTGGGACATTTTTCATGGGAGCTTGACTCTGCAAGTGGAAGTTTTTCTGCACTGTTGCTATCTGCAAAAATGTCAAACTTATACACGCTAATATTCATAAGGTGGCATTGGTATTTGTTTCTACAGTTGTTTCTGTGGCATTGTGCTTCATTATAATGAGTGCGGGTTGTGTCACGGGTTGATGGCACAGGGTGACCAATGGGATGGGGTGAGGGGGTGATTACCTTGAGGCTGTTGCTTGGGCTCAGGGTCTGATTTGCTGCCATGAAGGTCTAGGAACTTAATTCTGTCAGGAAGGCACTGATGTATCAGTTGGTGCCAATTTCTTAATTTACAGCAAAACACTCCCTTTCTAGAAAGATAGGCCCCAACTCTACCATCTAGGGTTTCTCATTTCTCACAGCTACTGTGATTAGTACTGTGGCTGGTGGACAGACAGACCAGGTGAGTCCTAGCTCCACTGGTTAGCTCCAGCAAGCTGCAACTTTTCTGAGACTCATTTTCTGCCTTTGTAAGACAGCCGTCCGGCCTCCTACTCATAGGATGACTGGGAAGATTAAAGGAAAATACTTATGTAAACTGCTGGGTCCAAAAAAGAAGCATTGCATGGTTTTAATGAGACAGCTAAATGCAGTGGTTTAAGAGTATAGACTTCAGGGTCAACGAGTGGCTTCCTGTTCCAGCAGTTGTCCCCTGAAATAAACTGGTTCATTTTTCTGAGATTCAGTCTTTTCATCTGCTAAATGGGATCACAGTAGCATTTACTGAACAGAATATTATTACTGCATAGATTTTCTTGCATAGATCTTCTTATGTTGAAGGACACATGGAGTGGTGATCGTGCTGCCTGGAAATAGCATGGGCTCTGGTGAACAGAATCTGCCCTGTCATGAGGAATCAGTAGTTTGGCTGGTGGAAACCACAGTAGCTACGGTGACACCACCAGCAACCAAGCAGAACAAGCAAGAGGTGAAGGCTGCCTGGTGAGCACAGAACTGAGTGAAGAGGTTGACTGTAGCCGGCAGAGCTTCTCCACCCATCATTTATTGGTATTTCCGGTGGACATGGGTTTGAACAAGCTCTGGGAGTTGGTGATGGACAGGGAAGCCTGGCATGCTGCAGTCCATGGGATCGCAAAGAGTTGGACACGACTGAGTGACTGAACTGAACTGAACAGGCGGAGGGATTCTCTGTGTGGGGCTGTTTGTGCCATTACCCAGGGCTGAGTTGCATCTCTGGTGTCTACCCCCAGATGCTAGTATCACCACCCCACTGTGACGACCAAAGATGTTGTTGTTCAGTCACTAAGTTGTGTCCAACTCTTTGTGACTGGTGGACTGTAGCATGCCAGGCTTCCCTGTCCTTCACTGTCTCCCAGAATTTGCTCAAGGTCATGTCCATTGAGTCGATGATACTATCTAACCATCTCATCCTCTGTCACCCTCTCCTCCTGCCCTCAATGTTTCCCAGCATTAGGGTCTTTTCCAGCACTTCACATCAGGTGGTCAAAGTGTTGGAGTCTCAGCTTCAGCTTCAGTCCTTCCAATGAATACTCAGGGTTTTGGACACTGACACATATCCCCAGAGTGAGGAGAGATTCACCCCACTGGAGGAGCTCTAGTCTAAGGGGCAGCCTCACCCAGAAGTCCACTGTCCTCTGTAACACACTTCAGTGTCCACACCTGTGCAGACTCCTCCCTGACTGAAAGTGTGCTCTGATCTTCCCTTTTCCAGACTAATCTCTGCTATCATTTGTCTGATGACAGATACCGAACGGCTACAGTGAACCAAGTACCTGGCGGGTAGTTTATCGGGGAGTGAGGCTCAGCCTCTGCCTCGGGGACACTCCCTCCAGACCTTCCACCTCACGCCCTCCGTCCACACTCTCCTGCTCGGGTCTCTGTCTTGACTCCAGCTTTTGGAATCTCCCTTCAGCCTGGACCAGGACACCCCTCGCCCCCTCGGAATCAAGACTTCTCTGCAGAGAATCGCTTCTCTGGAGAGCTCATCTTTTCCCCCGTGTGATTGCCCACGGCATCTTCTAGCATTGTGATCCTGGGGGATGCGAATAAGCCTCGCTGGACCACAGGTTCCTGTGTAAAACGAGAACAGTGATGTGTCCCCCAGGTGATGCTTGCATGCAGGTGGACCGAGATTCCAGGCCCTTTTACCTGTTCTCTCTCTTTTCTAAGGATAACCTTGTTCTCAATTGTACCTCCTCTGACCGCTTGATATTTACCACAAAGTGATTTTTAAAGACAGGGTTAAGTTATCGTGTCTAAACTTCAGTTTTTGGTTCTATACTCCTGATGCCTATATTTGTCTGCATTACTATCCAGTTTCAAAATGCTCCTTACCAGCAGAACTCAGTAGTCTGTAGATCTCTATATCATGGCCAGAATAACTTTGTTGTTGTTGCTGAGTCGCTAAGTCGTCTCTGACTCTTTGCAACCCCAAGGACTGTAGCCCACCAGGCTCCTCTGTCCATGGGATTTCCCAGGCAAGAATACTGAGTGGGTTGCCGTTTCCTTCTCTAGGGGATCTTCCCGGATCAGGGATAGAACTTGGGTCTCCCGTATTGGCAGGTGGATTCTTTACCACTGAACCACCAGGGAAGCCCCATCTAGAAGAGCTTGTCCCATTGTAATTTGGACTAATGTCAGAGAAGGCTTGGCTGAATTAGTAAAAGTGCAAATAATTTTCCAATTTATGAAATAAGGTATTTTATCACATTCAAAACAAGCAAGAACTGGGCTAGTTAACTATGGGTGAAGAAGACGGGGAACTTCATTTTGTAAGATCTGGATTGCCTGTGCATTTTTTGTCCCTGTGCAGTACCCACCAGTACATAAGTGTATCCATAATCTCTGCTCTGCTTAATGTGTTAGGGAACAGCTTGAACTCTTAAGGAGCTTCAACAGTCACCAGAAATGCTGTTGACACGGTTAATTTGCTTAGCAAAGGCTTTCTCAAAGGATCTTAAAAGGTAAACTTTAACTCGGCCTCTGTCAGGATTGCCGTTAGAGGTGCAGAACTGATGAAGTTAAGTTAGCTCGTTTCCACCTCTGCTGCACTTACCAGGGCAACAGTTCCATATTCCTGAAATACATAATGTTCATGTCATGACACCGTTTTTATAACTGCTTCACATAATTTAATTTGGGGCACCCAATTTAATTGTGTGTGTCCTGCTTTAACTATGGATTTTTCAAAGGTAAATGAATATTTTTAACAGGAAATCTTAATTCCTGCTCACCCACACCAGCTCCTTGTTCTTTGTCTTAGAACTTGAATCATTGCCATGAGGTCTCCCGGAAAGCTTGCTTGTCTAGACATGGGTCAGATTTGCGCTGGTCTCTAACAAACTGTGTTAATTTCTTCGATATTCAGTTTCAGTGTTTTGGAATTATCTTCCATTTTTCTCCCTTCTCAGAATCATAAAGATCAGATTTAAGAAGAGAAGGGGTCTAGAGGCAGAAAATAGGAAGTTTTCATATAAAATCCTGTCCACAGGATCTCTCAGATCTGCAAAATGAAAATGGATGGGTTAGCATGACAGAATTCTGAAAAGATCTTTAAGAGAGAGAGGGCAGAAGGGGAGCCATGGAAGAAGGCAGAAATGTCACAAAGGGTGTTTCATAAAACACATGAAATGGCTTTCTAAGCCATTTAGAGATAATGTGACGTTTAAGGCTGGAGAGGCAGTGCTGGCTGTGGAGGGGTGGGGCTGGCCCAGGAATATTGGGTCTTTAGTATATGCCCTGATGCAGGGCAAGATTAGGAGAAAGATGGGACACCAACCACAGTTACCAAGTAAATTCATACAAGGCCAGCAACATCGACCATTTGTTGTTGTTGTTCAGTCGCTAAGTAATGTCCCATTCTTTGTGACCTCATGGACTGTAGCACACCAGGCTCCTCTGTCCTCCACTGTGTCCCGGAGTTTGCTCAAATTCTTATCTATTGAGTCGACAATGCTATCTAACCATTTTATCCTCTGCCGCCCCCTTTTCCATTTGCCTTCAATCTTTCCCAGCATCAGGGTCTTTTCCAATGAGTTGGTCTTTTCCATCAGGTGGCCAAAGTATTGGAGCTTCAGTTTCAGCATCAGTCTTTAAAGCCCCCAAATGGAAACAACCCAAGTGTCCATCAATGGGTAAGCAAAATGCGATATAAACACACAGTGGAATACTATTCAGCCACGAAAAGGTATGAAGTATTGACATATCCTACAATGCGGATAAACCTTGAAAATATTATGCTAAATGAAGGAAGCTCCAAAAGGCCACATTTTGTATGATTCCATTTATAGAAAATTTGATTTCATTTACAGGCAAATCTATAGAGATGGAAAAGGGATTGGTGGTTGCTAAGGGGTTAGGAGATAGTAATGAGGAGTAGCTGGGAATGAGCGACTCATTTCCCTTTGAGGTTATGAAATGTTTTAAAAGTGAGTGGGGTGATGGTTGCTTACTTCTGTGAATATATTAAAAACCACTGAACTGTACACTGTACTTTTAAAGGATGAATTATTTTAGGGTGTCTGAATTATGTGTTATGGGGGGAGAGAATTAGGAGGTTATGGTCATAAAAACTTGAAATAGGATTTTTATAATCGTTATTTCTGTTAACAAAAGCAGTACTTCCAGTTGCTGAGTTGCTGGAAAGAGTTTGGGGTTTGGAATTCAGAGACCTGCCTCTAAGCTTCAGGCAAATCTCTTAAACTCCCAGGGCCTCAATTTCCTCATCTAAACCTTAGGGAGTTAGATAAAATGATCCATGTGTTCCTTTCCAACTCTAAATGTTCTGTGATTTCCAAGATTCTCCTCCTATCTTCTTTCTTCCTAAGCATCACCCCCAGAAAATTCCACCTGACACCTCCCTGCTATCACTGACATGAAGAGGGCTTATTTTGTTAAATAACTTTGAATGTTTTATATGCTGGGTTTCCTTTGCACAGGATATCCTTAAAGCCGGACATTCTTAACTCTTCTTAAACTGTCCCATACAATTCTAAAATTATTTAGAAACATCATGCATGGGTCATCAGAATTGTGACCATTGACCTATGTTTATGTAACCTTCTGGTTACACAATCAAGCCAGGTGAGGTTAGAAAAAGGAGTGTCTGGACTTTTGTCCAGTATCTGCCCGTGGGATCAATTTATCACCTTATTTTCTTTCTTGATTCCTGTTTATGTCTCCTGATCTTATTCAAAGTGACTTGAAAACATTAGGTACAGCTCTTGATTCTATTAAACTGATGGCTCTAAGTGAAAAAAACAAGACTGTCAACTTAGAGCTGCAGATAAGGCCAGTTTCTGGGGACATGAGGACAGCAAGCTTTACCTGAAACTGACATCTGAAAGTTAAAGGTGGAGGGGGCTGGTGGGGAGGAAAGAAAGTAAAGAAAAGGAGTTATGTTACAGTCGGTAAAGGTTAGAAATGAATCACCAGATCAGGGTAGGAAACCAAGTAATAAAATAAGTGCATAATAGTGGGTTGCCAGGCAGACAGTGGGCTAATACTAAAGTGACAATTGAATACAGAAGTGGGGGCTGAGCGAGGGAAGAGTGGGCGAGATGGAAAAACAAAGTAAGACATCATCAAAGCCAACACAGAGGGGAAGAGCAGTCTGTCACATTGTCTTTGGAGAAATTAAGAAGCCAGACAAATTATAAGTGTATCTTCCCTGGGAAACATGATCAGACAGTCTCAGGTTGGCACTCCTGGAGGGGTGGTGAGTGGCGCTGTGGGGTCCTATGGGTTGACGTCTCCGACTCCTTTGGGGACAGTCAGGACTTGACAGGGTTTGCAGGTGTCAGCGAAGTGCAAGAGTGAGAGCAGGGTGATGCTTGGGGGTTTTGCAGGACCTCTGGATTTTTCTGTTCAGAAAGAGAATAGCAGACAGAGGCAAAGACAAGTAATGTTACTGGGGAGGGGAGAGCTGTGTATTCAGCTGTGGGCTGCCAGGCCTTATCGCTCTGATTTTTCCCAAGGCCCCGTGCAATGGGGCTATTCTCATTGTGCTGTTCCATACGAGAACCCTGGGACAGCTTGCATGACCACACGCAGCAAGGATGCCCTGCTTCTAACCTCCCTGACACCTGTCTCCCTTCCTGGGTCTCCTTCTGGAGCCACTGCATGCATGGTTGAACATGCCTCTCCCAGCCAGGGCTGGAGGGAGGGGTTTTCAGGGACCACCTGGACTTGGATGACATGGATTTCGCTTGTCCTGACACCATAAAGGAAATGGACAGGGCCACTCTGAACACTTGATCTTTTTTTGCATTCAGTTGTCTTTTTCTTCTCTCCATTGGCAATGGCTTCAGAATAATGCCTTGCACAGAGTGTGTCTCATTGTATCTCAGGAACAAGCTGCACAGAAACCCCCCATCCCCCTCCCCCCAACAAACACCAGCCATGCCCAAGCAGCCTGCAGAGCTGGCCACAGCCTGGGGTTCAGGTGGGCCTCAGGTGATGCATGGGGCAGCTTAGCTCAGCGTCCAGGTGAAAGGAAGGGTCTTGGCAAGATGGGATTCCTCACTCCATCTCTCTCTAGCCCACAGAGTCAGGCAACCACACACAGCCACAGTGGCCTCTGCAGTCTAAGAAGGGTTTCAGTCTCCTTCTAGAAGTTTCTCTCCAGTTCTCAAATGTCATGACCAAAGGAAGGAAGAAAGTCTGACTTTGAAATTGATGCCTTGACACAGCAAGGCAAAGAAAGTTTCTAGCGGACGGCCCAGGCCTTGCTGTTTTGTGAAGATAACAGGAAGAGTAATTTGTTTTCAGAGTGTAATTTTATTGTATCTTAATGCAAAAGAAGGTGAGATAAATTCCTTATTATTTTATAATAACCCTATCATTTTTAGAATACCATACTGTTTTAATAACCATTTCACTGCAAGTGATGAATATGTAATTGCATTTCTTATATGTTAGCATATTATAAGTTAGCACCAAAAGCTTTCCTTTTTTCCTCCTTTAATTTTTATATTTTCACCATTGAAAATCTTTTAAACATTTCAAATGGCTCATTCAGGCTTATATTGTAGACTTTGCGCCACAAAACTTTTGCCATCATCTTTCTTTTTCAGATGGCAAATTACCATGAAAGGTTTAATGAATAAATAAATTAAAAATGACCAGAGAAAGGTCCCAGCAAAGCAGTATGTGTTTGGGGCATTTTGGCTGACATTTAGCAGATAGAGACGGTCTTATGATCTTATGATGAAAGATGAACTTAAGCCCCGCCACCACCCACGCTGACTCTCCTTCCTGACTCCTAAGAGTTTTCATGGCGTGGTTATGTAAATGCACAGAACATGAGGGAAATTATTGTTTAAAAAACAAATGAATCACCAATTTAAAGGCGTTTCTGCATTCTCGCTTTTATGTCTATGGTGACTCATGACGGTACTGCTTTTTCAGAGATGGAGTTTGGAACAAGTTTGCAGGCCTGTATTGATCCCTTTGTTAACTTACCATCGATCATCTAATTTAGTGCTGTTGTTATTTATTCCCAGCAAGACACTTGCTTGGGTTTTTTGGTACTTTGTTTACTCAAAGAAGAATTCTTGTACAAAGTCAGGAAACTAGAGAGGTAAAGTACTTAATACGGATAAAACCTGGAGCCTTCTTGATGTGCTTGGAAGTCCACACAAGACATAAGAGTGGCAAGGAATCTGGGGCCTGGGCAGGGCCCCCAGAGCTGTCCTCCTGTTATGTTAAGGGGAACATTTACTTCTGGCTGATTTTCCCATAGCCCAGTGTTAAGACTCAAAGCTCCCATCATTTTTTTTGGTGGCAGGGTCGGCAGGGGAGCACCATGCAGCATACTGGATCTTAGTTTTCCGACAAGGGATCAACCCATGCCCCCTGCAGTAGAAATGTGGAGTCTTAACCTCTAGGCTGCAAGGGAAGTCCCAAGCTCCCATCCTTAAACCCAATGTTGTGAGGAACCCAGGAGTAGATGACTCAGAGTTGGGCTCCTCTTAACCAAGCTCATGAGACTGATGTTTAGAACAAGAACCCCAACATGCTAACCTGCAATGAGACCAGAGCTGTGCTGGGACTGAGCTCCTGGCATCTACATCCTGCATGGCTTTCAGAAGCCAAATTATACTCTCAGCATGCCCAGGAGTGGAGAACTCAAGCAAAGGAGTTGGTTAGCATAAGCTGAATTTACTTATGCAGACAACAGCAGCCACTGGATATTTACCATGATCAGATCTGGGACATAATCATGACCAAGACTAACAAGGTGTTTGTCCAGCACAGAGCTCATCATGATTGAGTCAGGGATTCTGAATTTAACCTGTAACAATTGAAGACACTAATGTCAAGTAGTAGTAAAGGAAGTAAAGGAAAGAGACACATGAGGAGACAGTGTGCTGGGGGGTCCTGGGAAGGGCTGAGCCCCGAGTGGCAGGAGGAATGCTCCAGGCAGAGACAAGAGAAGGTGCAAAGGCCCTGAGGTAGAAACAAAGGTGGCTCAAGGATGTGACCAAGTTTAACTCACAAAAAGGAAGCTGGTTTTGGAGTTTTGAAGAGCTCCTTGTAGCTCCCAGGGGCTGATCACAGACTGATATGGAGGGTGAGGTAAGCAGATTTTAAAAAACCAATGGCGGTTTTTTTGATATTGATATTGATACCTGTGGCGGATTCATTTTGATATTTGGCAAAACTAATACAATTATGTAAAGTTTAAAAATAAAATAAAATTAGAAAAAAATAAATAAAAAAATTAAAAAACCAATGGACTGAAAATTTTCGGATTCTTCTTGTTGCTCTATGCACCATCCCACACCCATCTCATCCTTCACATCAGTTAGCACGGTATCTGGCCTCATGAATTGCATGAATATGGGCTTCCCTGGTGGCTCAGATGGTAAAGAATCTACCTGCAATACAGGAGAGTGGAGTTCAATCCCTGGGTCAGTAAGATCCCCTGGAGAAGGGAATGGCAACCCACTCCAGTATCCTTGACTGGAAAATTCCATGGACAGAGGAGCCTGGTGGGCCACAGTCCATGGGGTCGCAAAGAGTCAGACATGACTGAGTGATTAACACACTTTATGTATCAGTAAATGTCCCAGGCACTTGTAGAAAGGGAAGGAGCGGCATGGGCAAAAACTTATTTAGCAAAAGTAAATCCCCTTTTGTTAAAATGTGAGTGCCTGCAACTGGAGATAGTAAGGTCATCTCACAGAGATTACCCATCCAGGCCTCTATTTGCATGGAAAGTTAGATTTCATCTCTGACTTACACTTAAAAAAAAAAAGAACAACATGTGTCATATGAAACTTTTTTGACATGACAATACCTGGAATAATTAGATACATAAAGAACAATGAAACGCCAAGTGTTTCTAAGTATATTTGGAGCAGTTATTATCCACCATCAGTGCCTTTCAAATGTCACTTGTGGAGTGTTCCTCTGTTTGTCTCGAAGAAAACTTTTTCGCTGTTCTTCTTTAAAGTAGTTGAGAGTATTTTAAATCTCTGTGTTGAACTAAGGCAAGTCACTCCAAAATTAAAGTGCTCAAAACCTTTATTTTGAAAAGCCCAAGTGGTGCCCATCAAATCAGTGAGAAGAACATTCTCTTTTCAGAATTTAGCATGCTCTTCTGGAAATGTCAGATGTGCTCTCATTTAAATAATGTGACATCTCACAAGGAGACGTCTGATGAGCATCGCATTCAATTGTTAAAAGTACGACAAAAAAAGTCCAAGAAGTTCCCCCCACCCCAAAATCTATCATTAATAATTCACATGAGCTACTTTATAGGTGGACGCCTACTGAATGTGATTTAATTTCTCTCTCTTTCTTTCTCTCTGCAAATGGAGGCTCTGAAGACTCATTTTAACAGAAGCAACACCTGAAATTTTCACTTGAAAGGAAAAAACAAAGCATTACATTTGCTCAGCTGTGTTTTGCGTGTTCAAAATGTATGCAAAAATGTTCTAAACACAGAAGTGCTTGACGTGCATCTTTAAATACAGGTATTTTGCAAACATGACGTGCCCTCCAGCATGTGAAATTTTATTTATTTATTTATTTTTTAAATTTTATTTTATTTTTAAACTTTACATAATTGTATTCAGCATGTGAAATTTTAATTTACCACCACAGGCCAGCTCACAGAGAATCCAAGCTTGCTTGTTTGTGGCTCGTTGCATTTTTCACAGGTGCCCACAGCATTCAAAATGCTCATGAATCTTGAAACTTGGAACCCAGAAGTTATAATTTGCTGAATAGAAATAAACACAAGAAATAAACACGAGTCCCTGAAGGACTGGTTCATGGCTACCATTTTCCTGAAATGCCAGAGGACCAGGAAGACAAGTGTCTTCCCATCCTGAATACAGGATGGGTTGATGGAACAGGTCAGTGGGAAGGGTACTAAAGAGCTGTTCCTATGCCTGGGATTCAGCCTTTTCCTCTTTCTCTTCCTTTGCCCTGCGTGCATGCTCAGTCACTTTAGTCGTGTCCAATTCTGTGTGACCCCATGGACTATAGCCCACCAAGCTCCTCTGTTCGTGAGTTTCTCCAGGCAAGAATACTGACGTGGGTTGCCATGCCCTCCTCCAGGGGATTCTTCCCAACCCAGGGATCAAAACTGCGTCTCTTATGTCTTCTTTGCTTGCCACCCTTGGTCAAAATATGGAGGCCTGACTTTAGCCCAGGGAGAAAAAGGCTGACCTTGCTGTCAGGTGAATTCTTGGACAGGCGGCTCACCCTTACCTGTGGACCAGCCGTGGCACCCACAGTGTCAGGACCAATGGCTTCCCCAGTGCTGAATGAGGTCAGGGATGGAAAACCACTAAGAAATGCTGCTCGCACAGCCCCCCAGTCCAGGACATGGCTCTGTGAAGGAGAGACCGTCCTCTGTTGGAGAAAGTCAAGTCAGGAGGACCTGAGTCACCGTGGGCACTTGGGATGTGGCCCATGATGCAGAATCAAGCGGGGAGGGAAGCGTGGTGGGCTGCCATGCTCCCTCTTCCCGGGCTTAAATTAATTTCTTCAAATGTTCTCGTTAGTTAACGATGATTGATAGAGTGGAGATATTATTAATAAAAATTAGGTACCCAGCCTGGGAATGGACTTTGGTTCGTGCCTCGGCACTTAGCAAAGGTCAGGTGTGAAAAGGGTATTTTCAGCAGCTTGCGATTGGAATGCGTCTGGCCAGATGGAAAATGACTCCAGCCATTTATCAAAGCTGTCAAGACACCAGAATTGTTTACCAATATTCACAATGAGCTCTGCGGGCTGATAATAGGAGCCCGGTTGGCTGGAACTCTGGATTTTGGGAACGACTCGGGATATTTAGTGCACCTATTTGATTCAGTGTGGGTACTCCTGTGGTTGCTGATGGTCTTAATTATGAGAAGGCACTGTGGGACTTCTGGAAAAGTAAACAACACTGCTCAGAAAAACGCCTTCCCCGGCAGCTTCGAATAAGCCCAGGTAGACCGTGCTCCAGGGAGCTGATGCAACGAGGGGAATGGAGTGAAAAACGAGCCGCTCGCTCCACACATGATAACATGAGTCTGATTCCAGGAAATGAGAGGGTAGAAGAGTAGACAGGAAAGCATATGGAAAAAGTTAAATAAAAACCTGAGGTGCTGCTGCTGTTGCTCCACGGTTAGGGATTTAGTAGGGGTGGTGCATGGATTGGGCGTATTTATCGCCTGCACCCTGTGCTTGTCACTATGGCCGTGGGAAGTTCCACTCCTCCTTGTATAGAACTTGTCCTCCAGCTTGGTTTGTTTAGCGATCATTTGCTATACACCTACTATGTGCTGGGCTTGGTTTAAGGGGGGGAGTTTGATGAAAGGAGTGAGAACACAGACTCCTAGAAATCAGGGGTCTTGCCTTTGCCTTTCTGTCCCTGCAAAAAAAAAAACATACAGTGTGGAATCTAGAAAAGTGGTACAGATGAACCTATTTGCAGGCAGAAATAGAGATGCAGATGTAGAAAGCCAACTTGTAGACATAGTGGGGAGAAAGGGAGGGCGGGTCGGATTGGGAGAGTAGCATTGATGTATTTACATTGCCACGTGTAAAATAGATAGCTAGTGGGAAGCTGCTGTAAAGCACAGGGAGCTCAGCTAGGTGCTCTGTGATGACCTAGAGCGGTGGGATGGGAAGGGTGGGAGGGAGGGCTAAGAGGGAGGGAATATATATATCCATATAGCTGATTCACATTGTTGTAGAGTAGAAACTAGCACAACATCATAAAGCAATTATACTCCAATAAGAAGTAAAAACATAAAGGTGTTTATTTGGGCTACCAGGTATGATCTGGCTACCCTCTGATGTAAGTACTATAATTATCCTCACCTAAGGGGTGAGGAGACTGGAGAAGATACAAAGACTATGACTTGACTAGGCCACGTGGTCCAGGTAGCGATGGAAGTGTTAGACTCTGGCGTCCATGCTGCTGGCTACTATGCCTCCCTGAAGGACACTGGGGGTCCCATCTTCAGGTTGAAATACCCAGCCAATCTCTGTTTCTCATGACTGGAATGCTCAAAGAGGGTCCACTGCTCAGCGACGTTGACCCATCTCTGTATTAAAACTGGTGTCTGGGAGCCCAGACTTCCCACTGTGTTCCAGCCCCATAGCAGTTGGCCCTGCCACGTGGAGAGGGAGCCCACAGGGGCTTGTGGGCTGAGGTCAGCCCCTGAGACAGACGACTGTGCCCTAGACCCTGTGGTCCTGGCCAGGCACACCCGCAACAAGGCAGAGAAGGATTGAGAAAGAGGCCTCTTGCATCACAGCTTCCCTGAGCCAATACAGGGAAAGTAACCTGGCCTAACCTCGGCTTTTGGCAGAACTGCAGAATGGAATTTTAAGTTTTTTTTTTTTTTTTTGATGTGGACCATTTTAAAAGTCTTTACTGAACTTGTTACAACACTGCTTCTGTTTTATGTTTGGGATTTTTGGCTGTGAAGCATGTGGGATTCTAGCTCCCTGACCAGAGATCAAATCCTCACCCCCTGCATTGGAAGCTGAAGTCTTAACCACTGGATTGACCACCAGGGAAGTCCCTGGAATTCTGCCTGATCGAAAATTAAAGAATGACAGACACTAACACATATAAGGGGCAGAGGTCTCCCCAGCTCCTGCTTCCCATTTTCCCATCTGAAACACTGACTCACTGATGAGATGAATCTCTTCTATCTGTGTTGGCCTGATTCTAGGTACCTCCAGCAGATTTCTCACCCCTTTGACAATTTTACTTTTTCCTGAAATACCCAAAACACCAAAATGGAAGTTCCTTTCCACCTTTACCATTTATTTTACTTGGTTGCCTCTTCAAAGCAACACAGACTAGTTTAGTGAAGGGGGCTTATGGGCTGGCATCTTTCCCCATCAGACTCTGTGGTCATTGTTCAAACAGGGTTTTCTGTGTGTATGAAGTTGGACTCTGATGCAGTACCAGGATGTAAGAATAGCATCCTGACGGACTTCCATTTCCTCCATATTTCAACTTGAAAATACTTCAGGGTATCATGACTAACTTAGATGCTTCAGTCCCTGATGAAACGTGCTGGCTGGACCCCGACCCTGTGGCACGTGTCCCTGAGTCTCGATGTTGTGAATTCCCGCCCCCAACCCTTGGCTTCCACAGTGGCTCAGTGGTAAAGAACCCGTCTGCAATGCAGGAGACGTATGAGATGCAGGTTCAATCCCTGGGTTGAGAAGATGCCCTGGAGGAGGGCACGGCAACCCACTCCAGCATTCTTGCCTGGAGAATCCCATGGACAGAGGAGCCTGGCAGGCTACATTCCATGGGGTCACGAACGAGTTGGATACGAGTGAAGTGATTTAGCATGCACGCACCCTCAGGAGAGGAGCTGAGAGTGTTTGATGTACTGAGTTTGGAGAATTATCCCTAGCATACATCAGAAAAGACATTTTAGTTCTGAGCCGTAACATCGCGGGCGTGCGGAAGAATTTGCATAGTTACTGCGGAACGCTGGGGAAGAGGAGTGTTCAGTTCCCGAGCAATTGTCACTGTTTCGGAGACAGTTAACTGTGCTGCAAAGTGGATCTATTTTCTCGCTGCAAAATAAGTGCGTTGGATTGTTTTTGTGGTAACGATGCAATGAGTTCTCTTTGCTCCGTACCTCACCTGGTGGTGCTGTCTTTTCTCTGCTAGTGTGCTTGGAACAGTATTCTGTGTTCTCCCAGACACTGCGAAAATGGACTTAACTTCCTCTGTAGCACTTGAAATCTCAAGGGCACTGAGAGTCAGAAAGGCCATCTCATTTTAGAGATAAGGAAACTGAGACTGTAGGTGACCGATTCAGGGACACCTAGCACAGGGGGCACATGCATTTTCAAAGACCATGTGGAGCTGTTTTGCCCAGCTAGCACCCTCCACACTGAAAATCAGAGTAGAAAGTTGGAATATAGAAATAATAGAAGATTGGGGATTGGAGCCAAAATCTGGCTACACTCTGAATGCAGCATGAAACTGACGAAGAGAACTAAGGCAAGGTTGCAAAAAAAAAAAAAAAAAAAATTAGGGCAAACCCGAGTTTTTAATTTTCTTTTGTAGTTTTTTTTTTTTTTTTTTTTTGACCATTCTCCAGCCGATGTAGCTGTGCACCTAAGTTAGCCGGCATGTGACTCTGACTTCCCATTTTAATATGTACACATAGCATGGACACTAAGTCCTCCCCAGCCTCCAACAAGAAAGGAGACTTAGCAGACACAGAGTCACTGATTTTCCAAAGTAAGTGATAGGGGAAGAAGATGAAAACCAAAGCCACCGTGGACCTCAGAATACATGGCAGTGAACACGTGCAGTGTCTCATTCGCCTCCTCCCCACACAGGTGAATAGAGTGAGGCATGGGTGCCGGTCTCAGGTTTCCGGAGAAGCTGGGCCCAGAATCGACCTTGGTCTCCTGACTTGGGGTTCTGTGTAGGTTGGAATCTTGTCTTACAGAAGATGTTTTTGGCTGTAAACCATAAGCCACCTAATTCAAACAGCCATCTAGCAAAGGTGGCCCAGAGGAGTCGTGGACTTTTTCTGCTGATCCTGACTTGAAGGGTGATTTTCCTGTCCCCGCTTGGTGCCCCAGCCTTCACAGCTGTTAAGCGTCAGCATCCCACAGAGGTGACCCTGTGCTCTGAGGTCATTCACGGGGTGGATGTGGGGTGGGATGTTGAATTCCAACATGTGCATCCCTCTTGCACACCCAGATGGTCTTTACAGCTCTCCAAACACCTGGCAGAGAAATCTTCAAAGGAAATAAACAAGACTTTATAGAGTCGCTATTTCCATGGGTCACTAATGACTGAAAGGGGAGATAGCCAAGCCCCTAGATAGATTCTAACATTTGGTTATTAGCATTCATTTAACACATATTATGTGCATGTCTTTGGTGCAAAAATTTTGCTTTATTAACATGTGGGGGCAAAATGGGTTCCTTCTAGATCCATTTTTATTTCTTCATTAAGCTGGATGAGCATCATCTTTTAAGGACCTCAATTGTATGACTCTATGGCTTTAAAATAGGAACTCAACTCATTTAGCTCTGTAAAACAAAAGAGGATAAAACAAGACCCCTCCGAGCTGTAGAGATTTTAAGATTCCCCATAAAAGTAGAATATCTAAATATTTGTCTCTAACAACCATGGCCAGAGTGGCTGATGGCAATTTCCCAGGGCAGATGACTCCGCGCAGATCATTGCAGGACTGGCCAGTGTTTTCCTGCTGTTGGAAACTTCCACGGCTGGGCCAGTCTGTGCCCATGGAGCAGCATCCGTGACAATGGACACCCAGAGTTGATTTGAGCACAACCTTTGACACCAGGACAAGACATGGGATTTACACTGTTAGTTTCTTATCATCTCCTAGAAAACCACTGTCCCTTTGATCTTTACCAGAAAAGGGGCAGGCTGACACAGGAATTCAGATTCCTGAACTGAAGGACATTTTTGTGGTCACTCCCATCAGTTTTGCGGTAGAGTAGAGAGGTCAGGAAGCAACAGTTAGAACTGGACATGGAACAACAGACTGGTTCCAAATCAGGAAAGAAGTACGTCAAGGCTGTATATCGTCACCCTGCTTATTTAACTTATATGCAGAGTACATCATGAGAAACGCTGGGCTGGAAGAAGCACAAACTGGAATCAAGATTGCCGGGAGAAATATCAATAACCTCAGATATGCAGATGCCATTTCCTTCTCCAATGCATGAAAGTGAAAAGTGAAAGTGAAGTCGCTCAGTCGTGTCCGACTCTTAGCGACCACATGCACTGCAGCCTACCAGACTCCTCCATCCATGGGATTTTCCAGGCAAGACTCTTCACGACTGAGTGACTTCACTTTCACTTTTCACTTTCATGCACTGGAGAAGGAAATGGCAACCCACTCCAGTGTTCTTGCCTGGAGAATCCCAGGGACGGGGGAGCCTGGTGGGCTGCCATCTATGGGATCGCACAGAGTTGGACACGACTGAAGTGACTTAGCAGCAGCAGCAGCATGCAGATGACACCACCCTTATGGCAGAAAGTGAATAGAAACTAAAAAGCCTCTTGATGAAAGTGAAAGAGGAGAGTGAAAAAGTTGGCTTAAAGCTCAATGTTCAGAAAACGAAGATCATGGCATCTGGTCCCATCACTTCATGGGAAATAGATGGGGAAACAGTGGAAACAGTGGCTGACTTTATTTTGGGGGGCTCCAAAATCACTGCAGATGGTGACTGCAGCCATGAAATTAAAAGACGCTTACTCCTTGGAAGGAAAGTTATGACCAACCTAGATAGCATATTCAAAAGCAGAGACATTACTTTGCCAACAAAGGTCCATCCAGTCAAGGCTATGGTTTTTCCAGTGGTCATGTATGGATGTGAGAGTTGGACTGTGAAGAAAGCTGAGCGCCAAAGAATTGACGCTTTTGAACTGTGGTGTTGGAGAAGACTCTTGAGAGTCCCTTGGATTGCAAGGAGATCTAACCAGTCCATTCTAAAGGAGATCAGTCCTGGGTGTTCTTTGGAAGGACTGATGCTAAAGCTGAAACTCCAATACTTTGGCCATTCGAAGAGTTGACTCATGTAAAGAGTTGACTCATTGGAAAAGACCCTGATGCTGGGAGGGATTGAGGGCAGGAGGAGAAGGGGACGATAGAGGATGAGATGGCTGGATGGCATCACTGACTCGATGGACAAGAGTTTGGGTGAACTCCGGGAGTTGATGATGGACAGGGAGGCCTGGTGTGCTGCAATTCATGGGGTTGCAAAGAGTCGGACATGACTGAGCGAATGAACTGAACTGAACTGAACTGAAGAGAGGTCATGGGCTTGCAGTTGAGAGCCCTAGTTGGGAAAATGGTTTATTTGCTCTCTCTTGTTGGTGTTTAGTCACTGAGTCATGTAATTTGTCCTCTCTGAGTCTCAGCTATTCCATCCTTCCAATGAAAGAACTGATTGTAAGCGGTGGATTTCCAATGTTTTCTGAAATGCCTTGCTCAAACAGAGATCTAGTATGTCCCTCTAATACAATATGTGCCATGTGCGTGTGTGCTCAATTGTGTCCAGCTCTTTGCGACCCCATGGACTGTAGCCCTGCCAGGCTTCTCTGTCTGTGGGATTTCCCAAGCAAGAATACAGGAGTGGGTTGCCATTTCCTCCTTCAGGAGGTTTTCCCACCCCAGGGATCAAACCTGCATCTCCTGCATTGCAGGCAGATTCTTTGCCACTGAGCCATTTGGGAAGACCCAATATATAGCACAGGTGAGGTCAAAATGCTGTGGGTGAGGAGGGTTCTGACCACATCTCACTGGCCATTCACCCTTCCTCCTCCTTAGGAGGAAGTTCAATGAGGTGGCCAAAGTACTGGAGTTTCAGCTTTAGCATCAGTCCTTCCAAAGAACACCCAGGACTGATCTTTAGAATGGACTAGTTGGATCTCCTTGCAATCCAAGGGACTCTCAAGAGTCTTCTCCAACACCACAGTTCAAAAGCATCAATTCTTTGGCGCTCAGCTTTCTTCACAGTCCAACTCTCACATCCATACATGACCACTGGAAAAACCATAGCCTTGACTGGATGGACCTTTGTTGGCAAAGTAATGTCTCTGCTTTTGAATATGCTATCTAGGTTGGTCATAACTTTCCTTCCAAGGAGTAAGCGTCTTTTAATTTCATGGCTGCAGTCACCATCTGCAGTGATTTTGGAGCCCCCCAAAATAAAGTCAGCCACTGTTTCCACTGTTTCCCCATCTATTTCCCATGAAGTGATGGGACCAGATGCCATGATCTTCGTTTTCTGAACATTGAGCTTTAAGCCAACTTTTTCACTCTCCTCTTTCACTTTCATCAAGAAGCTTTTTAGTTCCTCTTCACTTTCTGCCATAAGGGTGGTGTCATCTGCATATCTGAGGTTATTGATATTTCTCCTGGCAATCTTGATTCCAGCTTGTGCTTCTTCCAGCCCAGCGTTTCTCATGATGTACTCTGCATATAAGTTAAATAAGCAGGGTGACAATATATAGCCTTGACGTACTTCTTTCCCGATTTGGAACCAGTCTGTTGTTCCATGTCTAGTTCTAACTGTTGCTTCCTGACCTGCATATAGGTTTCTCAAGAGGCAGGTCAGGTGGTCTGGTATTCCCATCTCTTTCAAAATTTTCCAGTTTATTGTGATCCACACAGTCAAAGACTTTGCTATTCTTTGGAACTCTGCATAGTCAGTAAAGCAGAAGTAGCTGATTTTCTGGAACTCTCTTGCTTTTTCCATGATCCAGCAGATGTTGGCAATTTGGTCTCTGGTTCCTCTGCCTTTTCTAAAACCAGCTTGAACATTTGGAAGTTCACAGTTTACGTATTCCTGAAGCCTGGCTTGGAGAATTTTGAGCATTACTTTACTAGCATGTGAGATGAGTGCAATTGTGTGGTAGTTTGAGCATTCTTTGGCATTGCCTTTCTTTGGGATTGGAATGAAAACTGACCTTTTCCAGTCCTGTGGCCACTGCTGAGTTTTCCAAATTTTCTGGCATATTGAGTGCAGCACTTTCACAGCACCATCTTCCCGGATTTGAAATAGCTAAACTGGAAGTCCATCACCTCCACTAGCTTTGTTCATAGTGATGCTTTCTAAGGCCCACTTGACTTCACATTCCAGGATGTCTGGCTCTAGGTCAGTGATCACACCATCATGATTATCTAGGTCTTTTTTGTACAGTTCTTCTGTGTATTCTTGCCACCTCTTCTTAATATCTTCTGCTTCCGTTAGGTCCATACCATTTCTGTCCTTTATCGAGCCCATCTTTGCATGAAATGTTCCCTTGGTATCTCTAATTTTCTTGAAGAGATCTCTAGTCTTTCCCATTCTGTTGTTTTCCTCTATTTCTTTGCATTGATCGCTGAGGAAGGCTTTCTTATCTCTCCTTGCTATTCTTTGGAACTCTGCATTCAGATGGGTATATCTTTCCTTTTCTCCTTTGCTTTTCGCTTCTCTTCTTTTCACAGCTATTTGTAAGGCCTCCTCAGACAGCCATTTTGCTTTTTTGCATTTCTTTTCCATGGGGATGGTCTTGATCCCTGTCTCCTGTACAATGTCACGAACCTCCGTCCACAGTTCATGAGGCACTCTATCTATCAGATCTAGTCCCTTAAATCTATCTCTCACTTCCACTGTATAATCACAAGGGATTTGATTTAGGTCATACCTTAATGGTCTAGTGGTTTTCCCTACTTTCTTCAATTTAAGTCTGAATTTGGCAATAAAGAGTTCATGATCTGAGCCACAGTTAGCTCCCAGTCTTGTTTTTGCTGACTGTATAGAGCTTCTCCAACTTTGTCTGCAAAGAATATAATCAATCTGATTTCAGTGTTGACCATCTGGTGATGTCCATGTGTAGAATCTTCTCTTGTGTTTTTGGAAGAGGGTGTTTGCTATGACCAGTGCATTCTCTTTGCAAAACTCTATTAGCCTTTGCCCTGCTTCATTCCATATTCCATGGCCAGATTTGCCTGTTACCTCAGGTGTTTCTTGGCTTCCTACTTTTGCATTCTATTCCTCTCTAATGAAAAGGACATCTTTTTTGGGTGTTAGTTCTAAAAGGTCTTGTAGGTTTTCATTGAACCATTCAACTTCAGCTTCTTCAGCATTACTGGTTCGGGAATAGACTTGGATTACTGTGATATTGAATGGTTTGCCTTGGAAATGAACAGAGATCATTCTGTCTTTTTTGAGATTGCATCCAAGTACTGGATTTCAGACTCTTTTGTTGACCATGATGGCTACTCCATTTCTTCTAAGGGATTCCTGCCCATTGCTGCTGCTGCTGCTAAGTCACTTCAGTCGTGTCCGACTCTGTGCGATCCCATAGATAGCAGCCCACCAGGCTCCCCCGTCCCTGGGATTCTCCAGGCAAGAACACTGGAGTGGGTTGCCATTTCCTTCTCCAGTGCATGAAAATGAAAAGTGAAAGTGAAGTCGCTCAGTTATGTCTGACTCTTAGCAACCCCATGGACTGCAGCCTACCAGGCTTCTCCATCCATGGGATTTTCCAGGCAAGTGTACTGTAGTGGGGTGCCATTGCCTTCTCCTTCCTGCCCACGGTAGTAGATATAATGCTCATCTGAGTTAAATTCACCCATTCCAGTCCATTTTAGTTCACTGATTCCTAGAATGTCGACATTCACTCTTGCCATCTCCTGTTTGACCACTTCCAATTTGCCTTGATCCATGGACCTAACATTGAGAAGACTCAGAAGAATGCCCCCTAAATCCCTCAGAACACAGGGTGGATACCACGGCTCCTGACTCTACAGGAACTCCAAGTTCTGGTTGGCTGGTCTTGGGAATTTCTGTTTTAATTTTATTGGCCTCAAGGTAACCAGGAAAACTCCAATATATGTCAATCAAACTGTTCTCAAAATCCTCTGGGAGATTCCGCCCAAGTTCATGGCTTTGCTTTTCATTGCTTATCTGGAATGCAGCCATTCCCCACCCCTCGCCTCACCTGCTCATACCTTTCATCCTGGTCCTGCCTCGGATTCCGAGTTGCCCTCCTGACGGCTCCATCCATACAGGCAGCTGAAATCTTTTCTTTTCTTTTTTAATTATAGGATAATTGCTTTACAATGTTGTGTTGGTTTCTGCTGTACAACAACATAAATCAGCCATAATTATATATATATCTCCTCCCTCTTGAGTCTCCCTCCTCATCCCATCCCACCCCTCCAGGTTGTCATAGAGTACCAGGCTCTATGACACACACATATATATATGTGTGTGTGTGTCTATACACACACACACACACACACACACACACACACACGTATAGGCTCCCTGTGTTATATAACAGCTTCCCACTACTTATCTGTTTTGCACATGATAAAGGTTTTTCACGATAAAGGCTTTTCAGTGGGCTTCCCAGGTGGCGCTAGTGGTAAAGATTCCGCCTGCCAGTGTAGGAGATGCAAGAAACTTGGGTTCCATCCCTGGGTCAGGAATATTCCCTGGAGAAGGAAATGGCAACTGACTCCAGTATTCTTGCCTAAGAAATCCCATGGACAGAGGAACTGGCAGGCTACAGTCTATGAGGCTGCAAACAGTCGGACACAGCACAAATTACACAAAGGCTTTTCAAAGTCTTGCTTCCTCACTCCTCAGAACCCTGGGGTCAGCCAGCTACAGCTTAGGACAACAAAAAAAAGTGTGTGTGACCTCAAGGAGATGTAGTGAAACTGGTTTTTTTTTTTTTTTTTTTTCAGTGTCTAATCTTTCTCCTTTCAACAAAGCAGTTTTGTGTCTGGGCTCAACTTTTCAGATGCTTTCTAAAAGAAGAGAAACTGTGTACCTTAGGATATGTTTAGACGGCCCCAGGAAAGCCGAGGGGTCTCTGTGGTGTTTGCAAATGTAGAAACGACAAATGCAGCTCACAGAGTGGGCTGGGCAGAGGTAGCCCCCACCTTCCCTGGCCACCTAGGAACGTATTGAAAAATCCGCAAGGCGGGTGTGACTGAGGGTCCTCAGGGAGTCCAGCAGCAGAGCGATAGCAGAGCTGCCACGGCAGGTCCCCATGGCTGGTACTCAGTTCTGAGACTGACTTACAACTCAGTGTTAGTCACTCAGTCGTGTCCAACACTTTGCGACCCCATGGATTATATATAGCCTGCCAGGCTCCTCTGTCTATGGAATTCTCCAGGTAAGAATACTGGTGTGAGTAGCCATTCCCTTCTCCATTGGATATTCCTGGACCAAGGACTGAACCCAGGTCTCCAGCACTGCAGGCAGATTCTTTCCCGTCTGAACTACCTGGGAAACCCATTTACAGTGAAGCCTGTGGGTAAATGGGGAAGACACAACGTCACCAGTCAGTCCTTTGAAAACATTGCTCAGTGAGTCCCTTCTGGGGCAGGGAGTCTCCGAGGACAGGGACAGACCCGGGTCCTGAGTCATCATCAACAGAGGGCATCAAGTGGGGCAGCGGGAGACAAGCCTCAGATCTGCTCCATCTTGGTCTCTGAGTTGGGGTGTTTTTAAAGAGGAAGAGCAAAGAAACAGGAATTGACCATTGTTTTGTGACATTTCTTAACCGTACTTTCAGGGGTCAGGATTCTCTGGTTTATGACTCTCTGGCCAGGTGATCTGTGGCCCAGGGGTCTGTGAGTTCACCTGGCCTTGGAGAAACAATCCGAGTTTGTACATTAATGATGAGACCTACAGGAGCAACCTCAGTGCGTTAATGAAGTTCTGACAACAATGGTCTTAGTTATCTAACTCGGGTTGATTAGTGCTCAGTTAGCACAGCATGGAGTTCTGAGGGGACAAGAACAGGATTGAGGTCAGAAGAGGCAGATAAGGGGACAGTTTGGGTAGAGAGATTAATCATAAACTCAGTAAGGGAACATGATTTTTGGGGGCTCGGTTTCACTATTACAGTTTTTAATCAGCAAACTGGGAATCTCTACTCACTTGGGGAGATCAGCCACCCGGGTGTGAATGTGTGTGCTTCGTATTCACTCAAAGGTTGTGCCTTTGAATGGCTAATTTCACTCATGTCAGATGCTCAGAAAGTGTCCCCAGCAATGGAGTGTTACGTTGTGGTAGAAATTAGACGGGATACGCTTCTGTTTGGTTGACAGCATTGTTATGAATGAATTTCAGTGACCATTTAGGCAAATGATTTTAAACTAAACAGAAACATCTCCCGTTGTACTTACACTGAAAGATTCAATTGGCTGAATTAAAAGTCTGAATAAATGAACTTGCTTGTATCCTTTAAAAAAATCTCTCCTTCTGCCCTCACAGCAACTATTGATTTGTACTTTCACAGTAAATTAGTTTGTTTTGTAGAATTTTATATGATGGGAATCATAAAAATGTTTACATTCTAAAAATTGTACTTTCCCTCAATGCTGCATTATTATTTCATAATTCATAGCTTCATTCTTTTTATAGTCATGTATTATCCTGTATAGGTGCCCCACAATTTCCTTACCCACTTAGTGGACATTCGGCTTGTTTTCAGCTTTGGCTTTTACAAACAAAGCCTTATGTTACACACACACACAAAATCTGAGTAAATGAAACATAGCAATGGGTTGATAGTTTTGGTGGAAGTTGGTGACGTGTGTACACTCAACACGGCGGTGGGAGTGAAGTCCCATAGGATGGTCCTCAAAGAACTTCTGGTCTGAGATTGTTGTTCCCAATGCCTTGTGATTGTCACAGCTCCTCACAGACACAGTCTTGGAGCTGTCTCGGCTCACACTCCACGGGGCACGAGGGCAGGTTTCCACTGACCTCCTCCAGTGAGAGGACGCCCACTGAGCTGTGGGGCTGGCTGCCGGTGGTTGGGGCCTGGCCCTGTTCTCCTGACTTCTCACCCAGTGTTCTCGAAAAGCTAGCCAGCAGTTCCATAGCTCATTAAATTGGACTGATGTTGTGATGGCTTGCAAAGCAAATTTTTTTACAGCTGTTATAAAGGTCTCATTGCTCAAGTGTAATCGAGCAAAACTGCCAAGCCCCCTCCACTCCCTGGATGCTAGGATTTGCAAGGGCAACAAAAAAGTGTACAGTTGACTCCAGAAATACTGCACCCAGCCCAGAACTCCTGGGATGATACGTGGAAGGTTCCAGGAAGGGCAAAGGTCCCTTACAAGAGGCAGTCCGGAGCTCGGCGGCTTGTGTTCCAGCCCCTCTCTGCAACTCTGTCTGAACCATCTTGGTCTTTCAGATGCTTTCTAAAAGAAGAGAAACTTTGTACCTTAGGATATGTTTAAACGGCCCCAGGAAAGCCGAGGGGTCTCTGTGGTGTTTGCAAATGTAGAAACGACAAATGCAGCTCACAGAGTGGGCTGGGCAGAGGTAGCCCCCACCTTCCCTGGCCACCTAGGAACATATTGAAAAATCCACAAGGCAGGTGTGACTGAGGGTCCTCAGGGAGTCCAGTCTGGGATTGGGGGGTAGTCGCCAGATCCCTGATGCCTCAGTGTCCTTGTCTGCACACAGTGGGGCTTGTGGACTCCACTTAGGGTGCAAGGAGTTAGTCAATGCAGAGCACTTACAACAACGCTCTGCATTTATTCATTCAGCACCTACTGTGTGCCAGAAACTGTGCATACAGAAAGGAACAAAATAGATAGAGATCCTTGCCCTTGTGGAATTTATACTTGGGGTAGGGGCAGGGGGCACACCATGGACACTATAAGGTTAATAGCCCTTAATTAAGTCAGACAGTTGCCAATAAGCCAGGCACCATCCCACATTTGGGGGTGTTCTTCCCATGGGCCTTTGCCTGTGGGGTGACACCTCACCACTGCTCTATTCTGGCAACCAGCAGCCATCTGTACACAAGACGCATGGCCAAAACCCCTGAGGCCCCCATGAGGCTCTGTGCCATCCCACCCTGCCCTTCAATGGGAGGGCCTGTGTTTCGCATCTTCAGGGGACTGGGGCAGAGCTCCAGCAATCAGAAGTTGTGTAAAGGCCTGCCATGGCTGGTCCAGGGGCCGCAGGCCACGTGGCACTCATTAACGACTGTCTGTTCAATGATTATCTGCCTGGGTTTATTGTGGTGAGCCAGTCCAAAGCATAACTGATCGTGGCCGTGATCCAAAGACCAGCCCCTGACGTCAGAGTCGAGCCTCTCTGGGTGTGGTTGGGGGCCGGGCCTCTCTCTTTCTTGGAATTTAAAGGCCAGGAAGTTCTGCCTCCAAACCCTAAACAGGGCCTTCCCATTGGGAACGCACACTCACCCGCGGGAAGAGCCTTGCAAGGGACCCTTTGGCCTCTGACCTGATCGTCCAAAGAGAAAGGTAGGCACAGCCTGTTCACATGCGTTTCTAACAGACTTCAGTGCTAACTGGAACTGCTTTTCTTTTTCCTCCCAGCCACATCGGTGACCCCGACCAAGTGTGCAGAGTTGAGGGTGTCCATGGTTGTCTTGTTCAGGAAGCCTGTGCTTTTTCTATTGCAGGGAACCTCGGCATCCGTGCCCCCCAGCCCAGCTCTGCAGAGATGCCTCCTCAGCTCTCAGACGGCCTCAACTACTCAGCCAAAATCGTCCGGGGCTCCCTGGACAGCCTGCCCCAGGCCGTGAGGGAGTTCGTGGAGAGCAGCGCCAAGCTGTGCCGGCCTGACCAAGTCCACATCTGCGATGGCTCCGAGGAGGAGAACCGGCAGCTGCTGAGCCACATGGAGGAGGAGGGTGTGATCAAGAGGCTGAAGAAGTATGACAACTGGTGAGCACGCCTCTGCCCCCTGGCATTCGGCTTTCCTCTCTACCCAGGGTGCAGGTGGAACAAGGGGGCGGAGGGCCTCAGCAGAGCTGGGGCGGGGCTGTGTGGTTTGCAGACTCTTGAAAAGCTTAGTAAAAGAGCCAGAACTGTGTAGACTTAATTTTACAATGTTTGCAGAGCAGCCCAAGTCATCAATGAAGGGGCACATGCAAACTGTCTTTGCAAACCAGGTCCCCGATTCAAGGGAAGGTCAGACACGCCCTGTCCTAAAACATGAACTCCTGGTCTAGTGAGTGTCCCTCCGACTATTCGCAGTGGACGTGGCTGTGTCCACATTGATGCAGCATCCTTAATGCCCTTGGTACCTGCCATGTGTGGGAAGAACATGATGATGAGAACACTGGTCCCTTCCTGAATGGTCCATGGCTGAGGGAACCTAGGGAGCAGATGCCATGCAGAATACCAGCACTTCTCTAATCCCCACCTGTGTATTTAAAAATTTTATTTACTTATTTATTTTTCGCTGTGCAGGTTCTTCATTGCTGCGATGGCTTTTCTTTGCTTGCAGAAAGCAGGGGCTACTCTCTGGTTGCAGTGCCAGGGCTTCTCATTGTGGTGGCTTCTCTTGTTGCAGAGCACGGGCTCTAGAGCGTGGGGGCGTCAGTAGTTGAGGCTCCCGGGATCTTACACACAGGCTCAGGCTCAACAGTTGTGGTGAAAGGGCTTAGTTGCTCCATGGCATGTAGGATCTTCCTGGATCAGAAATCGAACCTGTGTCCCTTGCATTGCAAGGTGGATTCTTTACCACTGCGCCACTAGGGAAGCCCCTAATCTGTGTATTTTAATTTTTTTTTCTTTGCAGCTGGTTGGCTCTCACTGACCCCAGGGATGTGGCCAGAATTGAAAGCAAGACGGTCATCATCACTCGAGAGCAAAGAGATACGGTGCCCATCCCCAAAAACGGCCTCAGCCAGCTGGGCCGCTGGATGTCCGAGGAGGATTTTGAAAAAGCATTCAACATCCGATTTCCGGGGTGCATGAAGGGTGAGTGAAACATTTATTTGACTGGGTACAATATCAGCAAACCTTTTATTATCATCTCTGTCCTACTGGTAATTGTCCCAGGAACTCCCATTGCTCAGAGAGTTATAAATTCCACATGAGAACTGGCCACATGTTGAAAACGTACATCTCAGTTCTTGTTTTATAGACTAATTTCTACGCTTGTGAATTTAAAATAGCTTGGTGGAACCCAGCTGCACATTTATGAAAACTCTTTAATTTTGCTGTTGTGTCCACCTTTTCATTTGGTGTTGTTGAGTTGCTAAGTTGTGTCCGACTTTTTTGTAACCCCATGGACTGCAGCATGCCAGGCTCTTCTGTCCGCCACTATCTCCTAGACTTTGCTCAAACTCTTGTCCATTGAGTTGGTGATGCCATCCAACCATCTCATCCTCTGCCACCTCTTTCTACTTTTGCCTTCAATCTTTCCCAGTGTCTTTTGCAATGAGTTGGTTCTTCGCATCAGGTGGCCAAAGTATTAGAGCTTCAGCATCAGTCCTTCCAATGAGTATTCAGGGTTGATTTCCTTTAGGATTGACTGGAGTAATCTCCTTGAAGTCCACAGGACTCTCAGTGGACTCTTCCAATCAAGGGGCTGGTGGCAAGCAAGACGTGATGCTGTCGGAGGGGGATCATGAGAAGGGTCACAGATGGTGGTTGTCTGTGAGTCTGGGGTTGTTTCTCACCAGCTCCCACCTCCCGGCCCCACAGGTCGCACCATGTATGTCATCCCGTTCAGCATGGGGCCCCTGGGCTCTCCTCTGTCCAAGATTGGCATCGAGCTGACAGACTCGCCCTACGTGGTGACCAGCATGCGCATCATGACGAGGATGGGCACCAGCGTCCTGGAAGCGCTGGGGGACGGCGAGTTCGTCAAGTGCCTCCACTCCGTGGGGTGCCCTTTGCCTTTAAAAAGTAAGCACATTATTTCAAAATCAAAAGCCAGAATTAAAAAAAGAAAAAGCCTGCCCTTAAACTCCGTTGGGGACCTGGCACACTCATGTGGGCGTGTCCTCCTGCACAGAGCCTTTGGTTAACAACTGGGCCTGTAACCCCGAGCTCACACTCATCGCCCACCTGCCCGACCGCCGAGAAATCATCTCCTTTGGGAGTGGGTACGGCGGGAACTCGCTCCTTGGGAAGAAGTGCTTTGCCCTCAGGATGGCCAGCCGGCTGGCCAAGGAGGAGGGGTGGCTGGCAGAGCACATGCTGGTAAGACGCAGGGAATTCTAAATGTGTGCAGCAGAGGGTCGGGCAGAGGAGGGGAAGTGGCAGACCCCTACTGCATTAGCATTCCTGGTATGCATCAGAGTTCCAGTGCTCCAAGGACACTGGGAATTCCATCAGTAACGATGAATGGCTTCCAGGCCCCCTCCTAGACTAGGGCATGGACCTCTGGGGCAAAAAGGAACCAAGTGCTTCAGGAGAAATCTTGTCTCCAACAGATTCTGGGCATCACCAACCCCAAGGGCCAGAAGAAGTACTTCGCGGCTGCGTTTCCCAGCGCCTGTGGGAAGACCAACCTGGCCATGATGAACCCTACTCTCCCGGGATGGAAAGTAGAGTGTGTGGGTGATGATATCGCCTGGATGAAATTTGACCAACAAGGTGACTCTTTTAGGCCCGGGTGTTGATGATAATCGTTGGACCTGAGTGAAGTTTTGGGGTTTAAACATGCCAAATCCTCCCAAGTCCACAGTGTCTGGATTTTTAAATTCAGTTAGTTCTTGCAAAAGCTCGGACATATGTATTCCATCAGCTTTCTTTAATCTCATATCCAATCTGGATTGAAATGGGACCTTCTATCACTGTTTGTTTATATTTTGTTTAGTTGCTAAGTCATGTCTGACTCTTTGCAACACCATGGACTGTAGCCCGCCAGGCTCCTCTGTCCATGGGATTTCCCAGGCAAGGATACTGGAGTGGGTTGCCATTTCCTTCTCCAGAGGATCTTCCTGACCCAGGGATCGAACCCACATCTCCTGCATTGACAGGCAGATTCTTTACCACTGAGATACCTGGGTTGGTTAAAATAGTTTGATGGGAAACTGGTAAGAAAGTCAAAGTTGATTAATAATGCTGGCATGAGGCAAGAGAAAGAGATTCTGGGGAGGAGGGAAAAAATAAAGACTTGAGAATTTGGTGCAGAAATTAACCTGGCAAGATATAAGATGGTACACTTCCCTTGGTACTCACTTCCACTCCTTGGTTTAAAACTTTCCAGGTAACTTGCGGGCCATCAATCCAGAGAATGGGTTTTTTGGCGTCGCTCCGGGAACCTCTGTGAGGACAAATCCCAACGCCATCAAGACCATCCAGAAGAATACCATCTTCACCAACGTGGCCGAGACCAGTGACGGGGGCGTTTACTGGGAAGGCATTGATCAGCCGCTGGCCTCAGGCATCAAGCTCATTTCCTGGAAGGGCAAGGAGTGGGACCCCAAGGATGGTAAGCCCCCCAGGAGGCCCGGCGCCCCGGCCCTTGGGTGTGTGTGCTTGGCCAGACGCTCAGGGCCTGTCTTCCCTTGCTGCTGTAGGGGAGCCTTGTGCCCACCCCAACTCACGGTTCTGCACTCCAGCCAGCCAGTGCCCCATCATTGACCCTGACTGGGAGTCTCCAGAGGGCGTGCCCATTGAGGGCATCATCTTCGGAGGGCGCCGGCCTGTTGGTGAGGCTCCTGGGCAATCAGACTGGGACACGGGTGTGTCACTATGGAGGGATGTGTCACTACAAGGGCTCACGTTCTGTGACCTGGTTGAAGGATGTCAGGGATATGGAGCTTCCTTTCACAAATGACAGGGTAATGAGCAAGCTCGGGCATAGAACTTAGTCTCTGGCCACTGAAACTCCGGGGTCCTTGTCCAGGGATGGGGCTCCTAGTTTGACTTTGGCCACGTGGCCTCCTGCCATGACTCTGACGTGGCAGCGTCCGCCCTTAGCTCTGGCGCTCCAGCATCAGCCCCTTTAGAAGAGAGACGACATGCAGCATGTCTTTCCACTTGGGAGATGGCGTCGTGGCTGAAGGGGGCTGGGGGTCAAGGCCTCTAAGGAGCATTTCTTTCTCCTGCTAAAGGTGTCCCTCTGGTCTACGAGGCTCTCAGCTGGCAGCACGGTGTGTTTGTGGGGGCGGCCATGAGATCTGAGGCCACGGCAGCGGCGGAGTACAAGGGTGAGTCTGGCCAAGATCTGGGGCCACCAAGAAGGGACAGTGACAGCTCTATCTCTGTGTTTCTCCGACTCTCTGTTTTTTCTGTTGCTCTGCTTCTCTGTCTCTCTCTGTCTCTGTTTCTATGTCTCTCTGTCTCTCTCTCTCTGTTTCTATATCTCTGTGTCTCTCTGTCTCTTTCTGTCTCTATATCTCTGTCTCTCAGTTGCCCCTCTGTCTCTTTATCTCTCTGTCTCCCCGTGTCTCTCTCTGTATATGCAGAGAGGTACAGAAAGCCAGGGGGCTGTGTCAACAGTAAGTGTGCCCATAGTCCTGTGAGGCCTCACTTACCCACAGAGTCCCCTGTTAACAGGCAAAGTCATCATGCACGACCCCTTCGCCATGCGCCCCTTCTTCGGCTACAACTTCGGCCAGTACCTGGCACACTGGCTCAGCATGGCCCAGCGCCCCGCAGCCAAGCTGCCCAAGATCTTCCATGTCAACTGGTTCCGAAAGGACAAGGCCGGCAGGTTCCTCTGGCCCGGCTTCGGCGAGAACTCCCGGGTGCTGGAGTGGATGTTCAACCGCGTGGTCGGGGAAGGCGGCGCCAAGCTCACGCCCATCGGCTACATCCCCGATGAGGATGCCCTGGACCTCCGGGGCCTGGGGGATGTCGACGTGAAGGAGCTCTTCCACATCTCCAAGGAGTTCTGGGAGGAGGAGGTGGAGGAAATACAGAAGTACCTTGAGGAGCAAGTGAACGTCGATCTACCCCCAGAGATCAAGAATCAGGTCCTGGCCCTGAAGCAGAGAATCAGCCAGATGTAATCAGGTTTGCCTGACTGTCCACCTCCAATCCATACAACGCACCAGGAGCAGGAGACACGGCGCTTCCCGAATTCTCACTGCCTGCAGCACCGCAATGAGCACACCCAGGGGCTGATCGAAACCCTTAATTTTTCAGATAAGACCGTATAGCAGACTGAAGCTAGTCACTAAAGAGGTTGGGGAGGGAAATAGCAGGCTCCAGGAAATAGCAAACATTCATGATACAATGCACCTTTGTTCAACTTAGGGACACTCAAGCAGTCTTCTTTGTCTTTCCCCCTTAGCTGTATCAGTTAGCCAGGATGCACAGAAAAAGGACACTTGAGCTGTATATATGTGTGTGTGCACATGCGTGTGTGTCTGTGTACTGTCGTCTAAAACGTATTTAATGACTTTGGAAAAATCTTGGGCAAGATTACCTCCTAGTTGTTGCTAGAATGCAATGTTGCTTTCTTATTAATATGTGTGTTTAAATTATTTTTATATACCATGGTTCCTTACCTTTACATAATTTCAACATTTTCCCCTAACACTTCTTGGGAAAAAAAATCACAAAATAAACTTTTATAGAAAAGATGAATTTGTTTGCCTGGTTTTTCTTATCTGAACAGCCAAGAAGAGGGGACTCTGATGAAACCTTCTGTGATAGAATCCCTTCCAAAGAACGTGGGACCACCTTGGTGGAGGGGGTGAGCTGGGGGGTGGAGGGGGCCAGATGGGGAGGTGTGAGCAGAGAGACTGTCACCCAGAGGTGACACAGCACCATGCTTTGGGTTTTCTGAATTAACTCGAAGCCATCCATTAGTGCCCTTGAACATCCACAAACCTTTAAATTGTGGGTCTTGGGTAAGGGGAACAGGAGAGTTTAAAGCATGCTTCTTGACAAAACCTTGGGTGTGGGGCTTAGGCCTTTCATAAGAATTATATTGTGTCCAATTTCACAGACTTTTGTCAATAAATGCTCTTTTCAGCAACTCTTTTCTTCACTGTCATCCACTGGGGAGGAGAGTGGAGACAGAAATATCCCTCAGAAGAAAACAGCAAAAGGCATTGATGGAGCACCTTCTGTATACAGGGCATCATGCCTTTGATGGGCTCAAGGTGGGCTGCCTTGCACCCTCCTCTGGTGCCTCTGTCCCCAGTGTTTATTGGGTCCTCCGGGCAGTTTGAACAGACCACATGCTGGACCGGGCACATGTGTTCAATAGATGCACCGGGCTTTCTCTGGCTGCTAGTCTCCTTTCTGGGCCAGCTCTCCTGCTCAGCACACACCAGGAAGTCAGTTCTTCTCAGCTCTGCTCGCTTCCACAGCTTATGGACTCACCGTCCCCTTAAAGTCCTCTGTTTCTTCTGGGATCCACGTGGATGGGCAAGCTGAGATCCACCCGATGTTATAGGTGGGGAAACCAAGGCCAGGTGGGTCCTTCAGGGCTGCCAAACCATAACCAGAGTTTTCTTCCCCTTTAAGGAGCTGAGAGCCGACGGGGCTCCACTGGCAAAGTGTCATGTTCTGATAGCAAAATCACTGACAGCAAAAAATCATTTAACTGAATTAAGTGCTATCTGCTGTATTAATTTAAATCAGCGGCTTTCAAACTTGTTTCTTCCTTTTCACTACAGAACCCGTGCTTGACAGCTACTCTGACTCAGAAACCCAGCTTCTAAGGGAGACAGAACGGGAGGCTGCCCACCTGAGGCTGGGCAGGTGTCGGGACCCAGGCCTCCCGTTTTCCTTTTTTCTACTCCCTGGGGGCCTCTGAGACAGTTCCTTGGACCCCTGAGAGGCACTTTCAGGATATAGCTGGGGCACCATTTTTAAAATGCAGGCCCCAGACTTTGGCATCCTGTTCTAGGCTCTCGGAGGCTTCATCTCTTTTCGAGCAAAGCCGTCCATCTCACAGTTCCCTGTGCACAGAATCACCCACCCAGCCAGCAGACTTACACAGGACTGTGTTGCCACCTGGCCTAGGAAGCCAGGGAGACAGCCTGGAGGAAGTGTCTTAAACAGAATAAGAATTTTCAGGGAACCAAAAGGACTCAGCTCTCGCCGTTGGTACCTAAGTTGGTTTCCCCAAACCGAGCCAGCTGTGCTCCACTCACCTCCAAGTCCTAGTTTCTGTGCTGAGCCCACAATAATAGGGATGCTAGGACCTTGATGGAGAAGGAAATGGCAACCCACTGCAGTGTTCTTGCCTGGAGAATCCCAGGGACGGGGTAGCCTGGTGGGCTGCCGTCTATGGGGTCTCACAGAGTCGGACACGACTGAAGCGACTTAGCAGCAGTAGCAGCAGGACCTTGATGGCTGAGGTTCTATTGTAGTAGGAAGTCAGCTAAGGCCAAGGCCATTTGCAGGTGATCAGACTGAGGCCTTGAGAGTGGCCCTTTGCTCAGGGTCAGGGTAAGAATGAGAAGTCAGGCTCCCAGTTCCTGATCAGCTCTCCCCACGGTACACGTGAATCCAAACCAACAGAGTTTGGTACTGACGTCCTCTACCGGAATCCAGGGTGGCAGCTGCCCCCTGACCTCCATGGGTTCCCGGAGCCCTGCTGGGGTCTGGGTTAAAGACCAGAATGCGGTGGGTACACAACACATATTGAACCAGGACAACAAACCTGTCCCTATGTTCACCTGGGCATCTGAGGGGAATCCAGGGCAGTGGGGGGTGGTGGTGAGGAGGGGGCTCTTGGGGGCCTTCTCGCTTCTCTCCTTCAGCCTGCCCTAACCCAGAGCCTCTGGTCTGCTGCCCCCCACCTCTGGGCCACACAACATGTACCTTCCAGGGCTCTAAGGCCACAGGCACGGGCTCTGGAGGCTCCTGGTGCTGTGCCCCGCCAGGGCGGTGACCCCTGCTTTGTCCTCACTGTCAGCGATTGCGGCAACAGGGACTGGGTTCCGTCATGTATGGGAAAGGGCCGGCTGCCTGCCCCCAGCCTCCTGCCCCCTTCCCTCCTTGAAGGTGGTAAATACTGGTGACCTTGGACACCTCCCAGCTCTGCCTTTGACCAGCAGTGTCACCTGAAGTGACACCCGGACCTGCAGCGTGACATAATAGTAATAATGCCCCTGCTAGAGTCCAAGGAGCATGAAATGAGCAGGCCAGCTCTGCACCGGTTCTGGGATTCAGAGGGTCTGGGTGTGAGTCACTACCCCCCTTCCCTGTAGCAGGGTATTCTCAGGTGATGACACACAACTCTGGAAACCTCAGTTTCCTCAACTGTATAATGGGCTCCACTCCACTCTGGGCTGACATTCAATACAATAGGACTGGAAGTGAGAAGCTGAAACCCAACCCCCACCCCCATATGGGCTGATGGGGAGCTCCCTCCCCAGCTCCCAGACTGGCCCCAAATCACCCATCCCAGGTCCTCCCCCAGGACCTCCAGACCTTCCCACACAGCTGGGGGGGGCTCCCAAATCTGACTTCTGGATTATCTCTGGGTGGTCATCATTCCCACTGGTTTTTAAGTATTTTGAATATAACTCCTGTCCTAGCCCCACCCCAATGTTCTAATGCTGCACAACCACCCCCCAACTTAGAATTCGGATGAAAACTGTAAACTCTGCAGGAGGAGAAGAAGCCCTTGAGAAAACCTTAAGTCCTCTGGCTTCATTGCAGTGCAATGAGATCCAGTTTCCTCCAAGGGGAAAACTGGGGGCTTGATAAGGAGACAAGGTTCAGAGGGAGTAAAATTTACAAAGTGGGTTTTTCTGCATTTTGGAAATTTTGCCTTGCATTTTCTTGCATGGGAAGCTGAACACAGTGGGACCCCTGGGAGATGCTCTACATGGGTTTTTGTTAAGTATCACCTCCCAGGATCACAGCACAGGGCAGCATGGCTATGGTTCTGATTATCACACAGCTGCTGTCAGGCTCTGTGTTCTCTCTGCCCCAGCCCAGAGGTTTCTTTGATGCTGCAGAGCTGGGATTCAGGGCTGCCATGGAGGAACAGCAGATGTCACTGACCCACAGTGACACCATGGTAAGGCCCAGAACATACAGGCCTGGCTGACACCTGCCACATTTTTCACTGACATATTTGTTCCTGGGGACCTGCTTGTCTGCCACCTGCTCATCACCATGTGGCCCCCTGGTAACAGGGTCTGTAAATGTGTGAATATTCGCACACCAGACCTGCCAGCCCAACAGCAGAACCTTTCTCCAGGCAAAGCCATTTTCAGCAAAATATGCTGTAAATATTTGTTCAGCTCAAGAAAATGACTTTAATTGCATAATTAAACTCGATGTATATGCTGATTCCAGACAGCATGGTTGGGAGAAGCCGAGGCCACATCTGTTCCTCTGTGTTTGTTGAATAGAGGGGCAAACGGTTTGTTTGTGGAGATATTGCTCTGGTCCCCGTCTTTCCTCTGTGCAATGAGGGTTTGGAGAAAAGTCAGAGAGGATGGAGGAAGGGGCTTAGTGGCTTCTGAAAAGAGGAGAAAGGGGAAAATTTCCCCAAATCAGAGAAACAAGAGCAATGGGACCCCACCTCTCAGACAGGATTTGCACTGTGTATTCCAAATGTTCTAAGCACATCCTACCTTCCTTGGGTAACTGGTAACTTAAGCAAATGATCAATACTTTAGAGTGAATGAAGAAGAAAATATTACATCCCAATGGTTAATTAAACCCAGAATTCCTCACTAAAGCAAGCATATAAACATAAAGCCTGAGTAGAAGGAGCGAGCCACAAAAGACACGTACGTTATGTGGTTCCATTGATATGAAATATCCAGAATAGGCAGATCCACAGAGATAGGAAGAACATTTGTGGTTTCCAGGGGTCAGGGGTCAGGGAGAGAGATTGGGGAGAAATCACTAATGGATGTAGGGTTTCTTTGGGGGCTGATGAAACTGTTCTAAAATTGGATTGTGGCGAAGGTTGCACAATCCTGTGAGTATATTATAATAAAAACCATTAAATTGTACATTGTAAGTGGGTAAATTTGATGGCATGTGAATTAAAGCTCCATAAAGTGATTAAAACAAAGAATAAATACAATAAAAACAAAAGTCAGGTCTTGTGTTAGAAACCAATTATCTGCCAAGGCTCTGAGATGAAGGCCTGGTTTGCCATGTCACAAAGAGAGATAATGGCGGGGGCGAAGGGGAATGTGGCCACCTTGGAGGCAGCCTCTTGAGCTTCTCTCCTGGAGAGCACCAGGAGGATTCAGAGAAATGGAAACAGGATGGGCTGATTCATTATGGGATTCAGTGCCATTTAATGCCTGGCCTGGTTTCAGATGATCATGAGCACCCTAAAAGTCATCACAGCAACTGGCAGAGGAGAAACATACCAGCAGCCTGCAGAACTCATGGAGGCCAGCAGGTGGCAGAGCTGAGACCTCAGATTCCAGGTGTCTAGGGGTCCTCAGCAAAGGGAAGGATTCCTGAGTCTGGGGGGTCACGGGCCCCAGCCCCCTCTGACAGTGGATTGGAAGCTCTCACAGTGGAAGAGGGGCTCATGTCACCCCACAGGGGAGGGCGAGACTCTGGTGCCCCGGACCCAGAGGCTCCAGCCCCGGCAGGAGAGCCCTCAGCCCTACCTGGGAGCAGAAGCCTGTAGAAGGGACTAACGGTAGGTGCTGGGTGCAGTGTAAATACTTCCTCTCCAAGCCTGGGTTTCCCCAGCTGTACAAGACTGCCCTGTCTTGCCCCCGGAAAGTCTCTCCCGCTCCAACCTGCCACCCCTGGGACGCCCCCTTGCTCCCTGTCTGTTCCACTGTCCCTCCTGTACTGCTGAGATCTTCCAATGCTAAGACCCAGGGAAGGACAGTGGGGAACAGGAAACTCATGAGCACACCCCCAAGGTCCCCTCGCCTCCACCCCCATCCTGACCCAAAGCCTGGCTCCCCCACGGAAGCTCACAACCTGCTGCTGGTTTTGTCTTTGGCACGAAGCTTACACAGTGGGGCCTTCACACCTCCCAGGGAGGGAGGGGACCCGCTCTGTGGCAGCTCTGGGGCCGGCCAGCCAGCATCTGGAAGACCTTGGCTGTCACTCAAGTGAAGATTTCTGGAGGGTTCACGGCTATATTTTGGGATCTGGGTGAAGATAGTCCTCAGTAGCCAGTGGGGAGCCCCAGCCTGTAGTGGACTCTGCCCGGGCTGAGGATCCTGAATCTCGGTTAGTGGGTTTCTTGGGAGACTAGTTCGGCTCATTTGGGGTCTCCTGGGCTGACCCCTGCGCTGTGGTTTTCCCTCCCACCCCCATTCCCCACCCCACCACACCCCCACCCCCTGGTAGTGGAACACTCTGCCCTCCGAAGTGAACTGTGGTCTGGCCTCAGTGGGCACAGAGGCAGCAGTGTCTGTCTGAAGCCTGGCCGAGGGCTTCATCACCACTAGGAGCAGGGTCCCGGGAGCCAGGGCCCCGGGAGCCAGGGCCCCGGGTGACTCATGCGGCAGCTGCTCCCGTCCTGTAGAGCTGAGTCAGAGCCATTAGGTGATAGGAGATGAATTTACATTTTGAATTAACTCGGATCATCAGAGTGCTTCCTCTCGACCTGGGGAAATTAAATATAAAGTCAGAGGGAGTTGTGGGCTGGGAGCAGGGGCTCAGCCAAGCGTGCTAGATCGGTGCTTCTTTTTATTTTTCCTTCAACAGGCTGCAGGCAAAAGGGGACGAGAGGACACTGCCTACCGCAGAGTCAGCTCAGGAAAGAGAAGATGGAAAGCTGAGATATTCTTTCTCTCTTCTTCCTTGGGCAGAAGCACAATAAATCCGCATGGCAGAATTAAATTCTGATCTGTCCGATTTCTTCCATCTCTTCCTCCTCTAATAATGGTTATTTATTGAGTTCTTATTATGTGCCCGGCAGTTAGCTAAACACTTTAGAGATAAGGCAGAAGTGAATTTGTACCTTCCCCCTCCCCTCACCCCTTTCTTTATTTCCTGGCAGGGAGGGAGTCTGAGGGAAGAAGAAAAGAGACAGTTTTATTAACAACACAAGGCTCAGTGACTTATGTTAGGAAGTTTTCTTTGTTTTTTTAGATGGATCACTGGGAGACCAGAGGCCCACAGACCCCCTCCCACAATGAAGTGCACTGAAACCCACCCTCCTTCCCCTGAGTCACTGTGAAGGGTGCCCCCTGGGGTTGTGCAGTGTAACCTTCTCTCAGGTGCCCGGACAAGAGTCTGTAAGACTGTCCAAGTCAGAACAGACCTCGGCGGGCAAGCTGAGGGGTCTGTACCTTCCTGGGACCTCTGAGCCTATCTCTGATCAGCATCTATGGTGGTTTATCCTCCTGGAAAGGAGAGCCTCATTTTGTGTGGAAGAGGCCTGTTGTCACTCAATGCCACGATCACTGCCCTTTATCTATGGGGTCTTCCAGGCTTCACAGGCAGATTGACTCCTGAGAACTAGTTTATAACTCAAGTTGCCTTGAATTGACTTGGCCCAACCTCAGGTCCTTCATGCCTGAACCCAGATGGTCAAAGGTTCAACCTCCTGGAACCATGGATGTTAGTTCTCTTTGGGAGGCATGTACCCCCTGGAGCCTCTGGGGTTACAGTCACTGCACAAACATGGGGCCAATAACTGAAGACTGGGGTCTGGGCTTGTTGCTGTGGGACAAGACTTTCCTGCCACTCAGAGTGAGGAAACGAGCTCCTATGGGCTGTTTCCAGCTGGCCGCCCCCCCTCGATGGCTGGTCTCCAAGATCAATTCGTCACTTTCCAATGAACAGTTACTGAACGCCCTCTGACTGCCTGGCACTTAGAGTCAACCCAAGTGCTTAGAGGAGCTGATCAGGACTGTCCTTCTTAATGAATTGGTCCCAAGGGAGGCCTTGTCCTTTCTCCAGGGTCACCAAAAAACTTCAAGCCTCAAGTTATCAGGAGCATTAGTCTCTGTGAAAAAGAATCCACAGGTTTGTTTTCTTCTCCGTTCAGAATTTCTGGGTAGTCAGCCTCCTGGGCCGTCCCTCAGACTCTGTAAATCTTCCTGGAAGCTGGACTCATCTTCGGCCCTCCTTCCCTCCCTCCCTTCCTTCCTTTCACCGATCCAGCCCTACCCTTCCACTTAATCACCCACTCTTGCGTCCTCCATCTATGCCCCCTTAGACCTTCCATCTGGACACCCATCCAATAGACCATCCAACTTCCACTCAGGGGCTCACCTAATCTCAGGGTCAATCAGCCGTAAACTCAACATCCATCCCTGAGCCACCCTTCCATCTTCTCACCAAGGCCATACAGCTATGATGCTATGAGAGCCAGGATTTGAATCAACTCAGCTTGATTTTTCTCTAGACAACATGCCTCCAGGCCAGAATAGCTGCTCAGCTGGATGGAGAGGAAGAGCTGGGTGCCCTCCAGGGTAAAGATAGGTTGCTATAAAGGTTCAGAGAAAGGGGAGGTGTGAAGAAGGAGGTCTAGAGGAAGCAGAATTTGAGCAGTGTTCCTAGATCAAACCAATCAACCCTAAAGGAAATCAACCCTGAATATTCATTGGAAGGACTGATGCTGAAGCTGAAGCTCCAATACTTTGGCCACCTGAAGCAAAGAGTTGATTCATTAGAAAAGACCCTGATGCTGGGCTAGATTGAGGGCAGGAGGAGAAGGGGACAACAGAGGATGGGTTGGTTGGATGGCGTCATCAACTCAATGCACATGAGTTTGAAAAAACTCTAGGAGATAGTAAAGGAGAGGGAAGCCTGTTGTGCTGCAGTTCATAGGGTCGCAAAGAGTAGGATATGACTGAGCGACTGAAGCTCTTTTTAGACTCCTGTCAGATTTGGAAAACCAAGATCTAAAGGGCAAAGTAGAGGAAATCCAGGTGGAGCGAGGGGTGTCAGCGAGTGTCAGGGTGGGTCAAGGGTGGAATATATTTGCTGATGGGTGGAGGGTGAAGAGAAGGTAGATACTGTGTGGGTGGTTAAAGGCGAAATGGATGGAGTGTGGCCTGGGCGGAGTGAAGGGTATGGATGGTGGAAGGAGGGAAAGGTAGAGTGGGTCCCAGGCTGGTGCAGACTACAGAAAGCCAGGCCGCGGAGTTGGCTGGGGTTCATTTGTTGACACAGGGAGGTAGGAAGCCTGCTGGTGATGGGGAACATCCAGTGAGATAAACCTGGGCCAAGAGGAGACCCTGAAATTGTGCGCTATCCCCTCTGGGGGGGTGGGTACCGGTGGCACTAGCCTTCTCAACCTGGGAAGATGGGCCCAGGTTGTCAGCGAGTACAGCCCGAGACCATTTGGCCATGCCTAAAGAGGGGCCGGGGGCGAGGGTCTCTCCATTCAGCCCTCACAGCAGAACTCAACAGGATTTGAAGCAACTTGAGCCAAAAAACAAGTTGCTGTTGGGAGCTTGGCTGCCTGCAGTTCAGAAAACGACATCTCTGTGGTCATTTCATAATGGCCTGGTTTTCCACCAAGAACAAAGTGGCAGAGGAAACCGAACAATTTGCCAGGGTCTTGCCTCTGGCAGGGGAGAAATCTATCTTTTGTGGTTTCTGACATAAGTGCTAGCCTGCTGTTATGCTAAAAATCTCAGCATCTGAAAAGTTTCAAGCTAATTTTGAGGGGGGAAATTAGATGCCAAGCGGCTTTTAAAACCCAGAGGATCTTGGGTTTAAAAACTTGGTTGCCAAGGAAACCCTTTCTCTGATACTTCCTTGCCACCCTGTTATAAATTAATCCCCCTAACTGAAGGGTGATTAAGGTGATTGGTGGCACAGCTCCAGATAGAGGAGATGGCAAGGGGGGGCCCAACATTTCAGGGGACCCCCCACCTTGGCCCTGGGGAAGCTGGACCTATTAGCACCCTGGGGGCTTGAAGGCACCTGTGGAGGAGAATGCAAGCCAGAGAACAGCTGCACAGCGCGTTCTGTGAAAGGCACACAAGTGATTGCTGAAAGGAAACCTTAAATGTCACGCTGCTACCCCGTTGGCTTGGAATAGGTGAAAAGCTTTGTGAGCCAATTAACGAGCAGATTGTTCAGGCTGCGGTGTTCCGGCCCCTGCGGCCTTGTTCATGGCTGTGGTGCCAGGCATTAGCTGAAGCAATTGTTATCTCCACCTTCCAGGGGGAGGCAATTTAGGTGTTTGCTTGTGGTCCCAGTCATCCAGCAAGTTATCTGCCCACTCATCTCTCTCTCCATCTGTTCATTCATCTAATTGTTCATTGGAATGTCCATCTACCCTTCCTCTATCCACCCACCAAACCAGATATCCACCCATGCATTTATTCATCTACCCATCCGTCTATCTGTCTACCTATCCATCCACTTTCTGCCCCTACAACCGAGAGTTGGATGGAAGAACGCATGGATGGATGGATGCAGGGATGGGTAGCGAATGAATGCATATCCACTCTCCCATCCATCTACCTCCACTTACTTATCTAGAGGTCTACTTGCTTATAAATTCATCCATCCATCCTCCGCCCATCCATCCATCCATCCTCCGCCCACCCACCCATCTAGTTAGTAAACATTTACTGAGCATTCATGGTCCAGCAACAGTAGCTTCTATAGCGTGCTCACAGCATGCCAAGCACTGCCTCTTTGGTTCCTTTGCTCAGTGCTGAGGCTGGGGAGTTAATATTGTCCCCATTATATAGATGAGGCACTAGAATGGCTAGCCAGGATGGGACTTGGATTTTAACTCTTCTCTCCATCATGGGGGCAAATCCCCAGAGAGGAGGGTGGTGAGTTTGGCGTCATCCATTCACCAGCATTTCAGCCCTAAGTGCAAGATGTGAAGGAGGAGGGGGCCACAGAGGGTTCCAGGGCCCAGAGGCTCTAAGGGGCCCGAGTCTGGCTGCCCTGGCTCTGATCTCCTGCCCCAGTGGGTGTGTGCGCGCTGACACACACACATACACATACACACACTCGCCCCCCGTATCTGGCCTTTCCCACAAGGTAAACACTGCCAGCGTGGTCAGGGAGCTGGTGCCAAGGTGAAAAGTCCACGGGTCAGAAACCTTAGAGGCTGAGGCCAAGCCCCCCGGGAAGTGTTCCCAGAAGCGGAGACCTTTCTCCCCATGAGCTCTGCCCTATTTCAGGGAAGCCCAGTAGAGAAACTGGTGCCCTTGGCTCTGGCCTCTGCCTCTCCCTCCCCTCCTTCCACGATACCCCATCCTTAGAACCAGTTTGGTGGTTGGTGGGCTCCTTGACCTCCTGACTCCTGACACATGGGGAAGGGGATTCTGGTCCACAGCAGAGGAAGGAGGAGGGACGGACATGCTGGTGCATGTCCTCCACAACCCAGGATTGTGCTGGGGGCTCCCATTGCCTCTTGGTTAACCTGTCAACACCCTGACTTGGGGCTGGCCTGAAGCGGCCCAGAAAGCCCGTGCCTCTGAGAGGCCTTGGCAGGGCACCGGCAGGGCTGGAGGTCCTCAGTCGGGCGACAGGTCACAGTCCCAGGAGAAGCAGCCTCGTTGCAGAGACTGCTGGGAGCATGCACTTGGGGAGGGGGGCCTCCCTCAGCCTGTCCTCAGGCACAGGTATTATGAGTTTTTTTGTGATCCAGAGGGATGCATGAGTATTTGTTGAGTGACCTGCAGTGGAACAGGGCCCCCACCTTGGCACCCAGCACAGCCCAGTGTCAGGAAGACAGTGAGCAGACATTCCTGAGGGCTCAGGTCGGGGGGGCGGTGGGGGCACTGACAACAGGCTGCCTTTCCGAGCCCCCCACCAACTCTCTGAGGAAACTGTGACCCATGTGTCTGGCTTTTGAGGCTGAGATGGGGGTCAGGCAGTGCCAGACCACTCGCCAAGGTCGCTGGATGCTGAGGAGCAGAGCAGCTTTGAACCCTGGTGTGTCTGGGTTCAGAGGGGCTCATCTACCACTCTGCTTCCCAGCCACCTGCGGATCAGGGAGGAGCCAGGCAGGGGCTGACCCGATGCTTTTGCATGGGTCACTAACATCTTGCTTGTTGGTGAAGGTTTGCTCAGCCATGGGACCACTTGCCGAATGTTGTCCCCATGGCAGGTGCTGGGGGTCCTGGGTGAGCCAGACTGGCTAAGGCATGGGTAGCAGCTTCAGGACCAGGGGTTCCTGCCCAGGAGTCAGCTCTGCAACCCTTGGGACTGCTTCCTGAAGCCCAGAGCTAAGTCTGTGAGATTTGTTCCTTCCTGGACAAACATCATCACGTTTATTCCCTATGGACGGGGGCCGGGGGGCGCACTTGGAGACCCCCAAAGTCCTGGAGGGAGATGCTCCCTTCGTTCCCACTCTTGATAAGAACGTCTAGGAGAGCTTGCTGCGAGGACCACCACCTCTCTCGTTCAGTGAGCATCTCCAAGTTGAATCGTAGCAAGCATCCTGCATTCGCCTGGGCTTGCCCACCCAACTGCCTCAGCCCCTCGCCCAGGTGAGCAGACAGAGGTGATGCTGAGCACTCCCTGCGTCTCTGCAGACAGGGAAACTGGGATTGGGAGCTGGGTAGGGGCTGCTCTGAGGGCCCCTGAGTTTCTCTTCCTGACTGCAGACAGGCTGAGGGAGTCATCCAAGGTCGCCTGAGCTGCAAGGCGAGGCAGCAGCAGTGTTTTGACTTCTGGTCAGGTCCTTCTCCATCACGACGCGCCGCGTGGGGGAGGGAGGTGTGGGGGCCGCCAGGGGCCTCTTTAATTCATGAGTTACTGGCAGCAGCACAGTCTCGGGGGAAGATTGATGACCGGCTGCAGGTACTGGTGGGCGGATTCATAAAGCTGTCGGCAGCGGGCAGTAAATCAGATGAATATTCAAGATTCCGTCTGGGGAGCAGTTCTCAGGCTCCGGCAATAACACGATGGATGTGGCGCAGGCAGGCAGGCGCGGTGGCCTCAGGAGCCCTCGGCCCTGGAGTGAGGCACTTTCCACCTGCTTAGAACTTCCGCCTTCTGTCTGGGAAACTTGGGCAGCTTGAGAGAGAGACAGAGGAGGGGCAGGTGTGGATCCCAAACCCACCTGCAGACCCCATTTCACGGATATTGTTTACTCAAGCATATTTTACCTGCAGCAAAACTCACAGGTGTTAAGTCGGAAGTGGGAGCAGTTTGGACCCCTGTGCGGACCCACCACCTGGATCCAGATCTGGAGCAAGATCCAGAACATTCCATCTTCACCCCTGAAAGTCCCCTTCTTTATTAACCCCCAGCTCCCCAAGCCCCAGGGAACCACTGATCCTTCTGTCACTAGAAACAAGGTTCTCCTTACCCATGGCAGACAAAGTCCCAGGTCGACTTGGGTTCACCCTCTGTGCGCAGTTTTGTTTTCTGCTTGTTTTGCCCTGAGTCCTCACCAGACTGCACTTCCAGAAGCCCTCCCTGGTGCTTGGTCTCAGGAGAGGCAACCTCACTGCAGAGACTGCTGGGAGTTGGCTGTGTGGTTCTCCACTGGAAGCAGTGAGCACAGTTGATTGAGCCATTCCCCTCTCTATGGCTGCCTTGTTTGTTTCCAGTGCTGCCTGTTTAGGATAAGGCTGCTGTGAATGCCTGTCCTGGTCTTTCCTTCCGGGCGTTTACTCTTGGGTAGGGCACATACAGAGTTAACTTTTTAAGGAACTGCCAGGCACGCTTCCAAGTGGACAAGAAGTTGGCACCCTGGCCAGCACTCAGTGTGGTCTGATGTCTGTCTCCTCCCCTAGCAGATGTGTGATGGTGGCATCTGCCATAGGATTCCCCTTTAATCCACAAAGTCTCTGCTGGTCTGCAGGAGGGTTGGCTTTCTGGGCTCCCTCTGCCCGCATCTCGGGCCACCATCCCACCTGTTAACCAGATCTGGTCCTAAGCCAGGGCCTTTGCACTGGCTGCTCCTCCTGCCCCGAGAGTGAGGGGCCTCCCTTGGAGATATCTGTGTTTTCTCCTCTCTCACCCCTGTGTCCTCTGTAGCTGCTCCATCCTGGGGTCCCACAGGCTCACTGGGGGTTAAACACAGTCTGCAGAGAAGCCTCTGCTGCCTTCCCATCCATTGGCTCCATCCGTCAGTGGACGCATGTCCAGGGGGTGTCACCACTGTCCTCTGCAGTGAGGGGCTTGCTTGCAGGATTAGGTGCCAGGCGAGGTCACTGCCAGTGGTCCCCTTGTGAACAAGCCCATCAGACAGACCAGGACACTGAAGTCTCCACCATGTCCACAACCCCCTCCATCTCTAGTCCGTGGAGTCTGGCTTCCCCCTCGGGGAGGAGGCCCTGAGCAGTCTGGGCTGGCTTTGGGCAGAGACTACACTTGAAGAAATGCCTCCCTCTTGGGATTCACTTCCTCCCAGTAGGTCAAAAGCAAAGTTCTCACCTTTTCTCTCCAGAGAGCATTTAGTATCTCCTGATTCTCGTGAGACAAACTTGTCTGCTAACTCCGGGCTCTGTTTCTTCGCTGCTGCCAGCCAGCCTGGTAGGTGAATGTTCTGTGGATTAAGAACATTTAGATGGTAGTACCTGCAAGACCTTCTCTACCCCTGGGTCACCCCTACCTGTCTAGTGTTCCCCTTGGCCATCCTGGTATAATGTCAGCCCCAGGACTCATCAGCATGCCAGGTCAGAGCCTCCAGAAACTAAGAGCAAACTTTGCCCCTGGGAACTGCACCCCTCTGTCTCCTTATTCCCTGCTGCAGGGGGAGGGGCTGTTGACAGAAGACACGTTCCCCTGCCTCCTCTGCCTCAGGTAGCTCTCTTATCTCCCCATAGCTGAGAGAACTAAAACAACCCCAGTCCTTAAAGAAAGAAAACTGTCCCCAGGTTATCTCTTGGGGGTCCTATAGCAGTTTTGATTTCTATTAATGAATATTGGTGCCAGACATCAGCCCCTCAAATCAACTCCCCAAAAGGCAGTCACTCCAGATGTCCCCCCACTGAGATAAGAGTCTTCTGTCTTAGACTCTCAAAGTCAGAGGAAGAGCCTTAGCAACACAATCACGCCTGCTGGCAGACACGTGTGTTATGGAAACCATAGAGGCAGCTGATTGGCCCGCCTCTGCTGCAGCGCGTCAAGTCCCCGAGCACTTGAAAAACAACCTAATGTATTCCTGTCTGTAGCTCTGAGCAAAAGCTCATTTCATGTCTTGTGTTTCCATTTCCTGAGGATTAATAAGTGTGGAAGGGGGACTCGGGCTTCGTGCCGAATATTTATTTAGTCAATATACACATCAATTTAGCAAATTAGAGATTGCAAGCCATTTCTAAGCGATGCTGTAAAAATAATAGCTGTACTTTAAACTCGTAACGGATTTTGGTGTGTGGATTTTGGTGTGTGGGGGGGCGAGGGTGGTGGTGGGGGAGCCGGGGGGAAGCGGCAAATACGTGCCTGGCACTTTATAAGCACAAAGTTTAGTTCTCCTTAAACTACAGTGAATGTCTGAGTCATCACTGAAGTGGTTGTTTGTTGAGAAAGCAGACACCTAAACCCCATTGTCTGGAGGACACAGAAGGGGTCTGGGGTAGGGATTCTGAAACTCACCCTGAAGACAGAGTGGACTTTGAATGAACTGTCCCTGCATTCAGACCCTGACTCTGCTCCTTCTGGCCAGGTGACTGCAGAGAGCGGGGTTTCTCAGACTCAGCACTGCTGACTTTTGGGGTTCATGATTCTCTCTGTAACCACCAGGAATGGCTCCAGACATTGACACATGTCCCCTAGGATACACCCCCCTCCAGTTGAGAATTACTGGTCTAGAACCAGGTTCTTTGGTCTCTGTAAGCTTCATTTCTTCATGGAGATCCAGTTATGTGAGCAAGATTCCACCCCACAACCCAGTGAGAGAGTGGCTGCTCTTCACTTCATAGAGGAGAAAAGATAGGCTCAGAGAGATATTGGGACATGCCCAGGGGTACACAGCAGGCACATGGCCCAGTGGAGGCATGCAAGCCATCTCCTGCTTCTTGGAATGGTCAGTAGCTCCATCCAAACGGCTCCTCTTCAGAAAGGCCGACTCTGTGTTCCTCGGCTTGGGTAGGTTTCCACCCCCTCACTCCCCACTGCTCCTTCTCATCACTGTTGTTCTCTTCAGAGGGCTTCACTGCCACCAGCTCATGTGTGTGTTGATCTGATTCTTGTCTGTCCCGTTCTCTGGAGTGTGGGTCCCATCAGTCAGCAAGCAGGGCTTTCTTCATCTTGCCCCCTGCTGTTTTATCAGTGTCCGATAAATGTTCAGTCACATGCTGGCCAATGAGTTATAAGCAGAAGTCTTATGTGTGGCATTCTGGGAGGTGTCCATATTGGGAGAGAGCAAGCTTTTCTTCACCTCTTTCTTTTAACTGATGGTTGGAATGCAGACATGATGGCTGGAGCACAAGCCACAATCTTGGACTATGAGGTAGAAGCTCTGTGTTGCAGATAGAGGGGCAACAAGGCAGAAAGCACTGGGCTTTGCTGACTTCTGCAAGGTGCCTTACTCACCCCAGACATCCTTCCTCTGAGCTTCTCCTACAGGAGGGTAAATAATCTGTTGCTACTCTTGAAGCTGCTTTTACCTTGGTTTCTCTGCTCTGACTTCTAACTCATACTCAACTAGGCTTTTGGGAGTGCCCAGGACAGAGGAGGAAGCACATGTTTTTGACCCTGTCCAAGTTGTCCTCAGATCTATGGGTCTCACCCTTGCAGGAGGAGTCCCCCCTACACAGTCATGGTCAATGCCTCCAGGTCCCACAGTGAGAGGGGTATTAGTGATCCCATGAGAAAAGCAATACACTGAGGGTCAGAGGGAGGACACAGGAGTGAGAAATGGGCTGAGATTCAAGCCTTACAATGCCAGCTCAGGACAGCAGTTTCCTTAGATGACACTGCTGATTCTCTGCCTCTCAGGCAAGTACTTCTAGTCATTTATTCATCTAGTAAAGGCCATTCTGTGCTTGCTAGAGTCTGAGGACAGAATGGTAAACACTGCTGTTTCTGGAATTCAGGGTGAGGTAGACAGTTGTCTCCAGTGGGAGACAGACTATGAACCAATAAACAAGGAAATGGATGTGGAGGTTCTAGAGTAGGTGGGTTAGGCTGGGAGTGAAAGGGGAATGGGAATTGAGAGGGATGTGTTGGTGGTGGTGGGCTTTACAAGAGCAGTAGGGAGGCACTCCCTGCGCAGGGGACGGTGTTGAAATGCAGGGAGGAGGGGAAGAGGGGCTGTGGGAGCTGGGAATGATGCTCTGGGCAGAGGTCGCAGCCAGGGCAAGGGCTCTCAGGCTGGGCATGTCAGGGGAGCAGGAAGCTGGCCAGGGAGGGGCAGCAAGCCTGGAAGGCGATTCGATTAGGGCTCAGTTCATGGGGGGTTACGAGGGGAGCTGAACTCCATGAGCTCTTCCCCATGCTCTGTCTGCCAAGGCTGGTATTTTCAGGATGTCCTCATGTGCCCCTATCTCTCTCCCAGTAGCAGCTGTGACTCTGAGTGCTGGGGGCTTTCTGAGGCCACTGGAACTGCTCTTCCCACTGTGGGGCAGGCTGGTTAAACTGCCCCGCATCCCGCTGGGGGCAGCCATCAACCCACAGCTCCTCCTGTTGTTGGGTAAACCCCAAGTCTCCCTCACCTCCTGCTGGGAATAAACTCCATCTCACAGTTACCAACAGTGTGTCCTGCATGGGGTCCTGGAGCCCCACTCCCCACCACAGGGCCAAGTCCAAGCTGCCCCTGAGGATGACCTACCTCGTCCAAGCCCCTGCACTGCCTGCCTCCTGCTTCCGGTCTCCCTTCCCTACTCTTCCCCTGGGGCTTCCAGAGTCACTCCCATCCTTGTCTCTAGTCTGCTCTCGGGAGAACCTGACCCAGACATAGTGCTAGCTCATTCAATCCTCACAAAACCCTGGGAAGGAGATGCTATTATTGCTCCCATTTTGAAGAGAAGGAAAACGAGCTGAAGCACGGAGATGTTAAGCCATTTGATTAAGGACACACAGAAAGTGGCAGAGCCAGGGCTTGAGTCCAGACAGTCTGGTTCCCGAGTCTGTGTGCTAACCCCTGCCCAGCGGGGTATTGGATGTATGGTTCTGCTTTTGGTTTGAAGTCAGCACAGGGCCCCATGCAGCAGCAGCAGCAGCAGCAGCAGGACTTGGGGACTCGTTACCAAGGCGGTCTTGGGAGCCCCACTCCTGACATGCTGAATCAGAGACTAGAGGTGGGGCCCAGGACCACTCCCCCCATTCAGACTCTGGCCCACACTCAAGTTTGAGAACCACTCCCAGGTGGCGCTAGTGGTAAAGAACCTGCCTGCCGATGCCAACCCAAAGGACTCTGGTTTAACAGAGCAGGGCCTCCCTGGTGGCTCAGAAGGTAAAGAATCTGTCTGCAATACAGGAGACCCGGGTTTGATCCTTGGGTCAGGAAGATGGCTGAAGACAGGAATACTGGGCAACCTAGTCCAGCATTCTTACTTGGAGAATTCCATGGGCAGAGGAGCCTGTGGGCTATAGCCCGTAGGGCCATAAAGCATCAGACATGCCTGAAGCGACTGAGCACACACAGTGCAGACAGTAGTGTAGACGGTTTTCAAATGTTCCTTCTGGCTGTCATGTGAGAGATGGGTGAGGGGGACAGAAAGGGTCTCCATCCTATGGAGGAGGGGCTTCAGCAGAGAGAGGAGGGTAGAAAGAATGTGTCAGATTCAGGCTACCTCTAGGGTTGGGCCACCAGCCTGGAGATGGATAGGCTGATGGTGGGACACCAAGAAGGACCGAGGATGCTCCCTAGATTTTTGGCTTCAGCCAGGCTGTGGTGTAAGTTCTAGAGTGGAGAACACTGCAGGTGAGGCTGGCTGTACCCCTGCTCAGGAAAAAAACTCAACAGCTATGTCCCACAGTTGCATTCCAAGCTTTAAAGTGATGGTTGTCCACCCAAACGTGGAGCCCTCCAAGGATGACCACATCCTGGCAGTTCCGAGGTACGAAGGGGGCTTTGTCTGGGACACCGGTGGGCTCACCACGGTGTCCATGTCGGAGAACAGAGTTATCCTGATGTCAGAGCCAACTTAAAAACCAGATGATAACTTTTAATAAGCGCTGAAAAATAATTCCATTATCTACATGCTTAGGAAAACAATGTCTGATGCCGCCCGAGGATGTTCATGCAGAATGGAGAGGAGGGGAGAAGTGAGCGTATTTGGGACTTGCAGAAATCTGGAATTAAGTGGAGAGCGGTGACAACAGGCAGATGCGGCAGGAAGGAGCAACGTGGGAAGGACCACATTTGGGGACCGACTGGCCTGGTGGCACCCTGAGCTCAGAAGATGCCTAGGGTTGAGCTGTGGAGTAGCCCATCAGGCTGGGCAGAGAAGTTCAGGTTCACTGAACATAGGAGCTCAGAAATGTCAGATAGAGGACGAAAACAAATGCTCATCTCTGGACAAGGCTTTGATTGTGTGTAACCTGATCCAGCACATATTAACTGAGTACCCACCAACTTTACACACGTGTAGATACAATGGGGGAGCAGACAGACACAGCCCTGTCCCCATAGAGCACACAGTCCAGTGGGGTGGCCTAGCTAGGGGTCATCATATGAGGTCATCCTTGAGAAATTACTCCCTGGGAGCAGGTTGAGGGCACCCCAGGGGCCTCCAGTGTCTGCTGGGATAGCTGGGAGGTATCTTAAGCAAAGAGGACTGAACAGTACACCCTGTGGATTCTTCCAGAAGAAGGAGAGACACATTTTTGCTGCCATAAGGGACCTATCTGTCTCCCTGCCTCTTTCTCCATCCAAAAAGGAGGCTTCTCAATTTGGGACTGACTCTTGAAGAGAGAGTACAGCGGGCCCAGAAAACTCCTCCTCCTTGGGTGTCCCTGTGCCTGTTTCCTATGTTAAGACTGAGAAGGTGATGGATAGGATTTAACCTTCTTTTTCATTGGAGCTATTCTGCTTCAGCTCCAAAGTGCAAGTGAAAGTGTTAGCCACTCAGTCATGTCTGACTCTTTATGCCCCCATAGCCCATACATAGGATTGTTTACATAGGACTGTAGCCCACCAGGCTCCTCTGTCCATAGATTATCCAGGCAAGAATATTGGAGAGGGTTGCCATTCCCTTCTCCAGGGGATTTTTCTGACCCAGGGATTGAACCTGGGTCTCCTGCATTACAGGCAGTTTTTTTACCTTCTGAGCCACCAGGGAAGCCTTGCTCTGTTAAACCAGTCCTTTGGAGCCATGGCTGCACCTCTTTAGAAGCAGCTGTAGGGGATGCTTTGATCATCTCAATACATCTTTGGAAAAGAGTCTCATCTTCAGACCAGTCAGTCTGTCCTGAGATTTCTTGCAATCACAAACACACTCTTCCTGAGAGGAGCCATAGTAAATATGAATTTCTCCAATTTGTCACATTCCCACCAAAGTTCTAGCACCTGGGGGTTGGAGCTCAGAGATGTGTCTCAACTCCCTCCTTAATTGGTTTCTGCTGCTGCTGCTGCTGCTGCTGCTGCTGCTAAGTCGCGTCAGTCATGTCCAACTCTGTGCGACCCCATAGACGGCAGCCCACAGGCTGCCCCGTCCCTGGGATTCTCCAGGCAAGAACACTGGAGTGGGTTGCCATTTCCTTCTCCAATGCATGAAAGTGAAAAGTGAAAGTGAAGTTGCTCAGTCATGTCTGACTCCTAGCAACCCCATGGACTGAAGCGCACCAGGCTCCTCCATCCATGGGATTTTCCAAGCAAGAGTACTGGAGTGGGGTGCCATTGCCTTCTCCCAATTGGTTTCTGACTTAAACCTAAATCCTTCAGCATTTTCTCACCTGGTGTCTCTTCACCATGCTATGCAATTGGTCATATGTATCAATACAAAGGGCTTCCTAGGTGGCTCAGTAGTAAAGAACCCACCTGCCAATGCAGGAGACATAAGAGACACAGGTTCGATCCCTGGGTTGGGAAGATCCCCTGGAGGAGGGCATGGCAACCCACTCCAGTATTCTTGCCTGGAGAATCCCCATGGACAGAGGAGCCTGGTGGGCTACAGTCCATAGGGTTGCAAAGAGTCGGACATGACTGAAGCTACTTAAAACACAGCACACATCAATGCAAAGTCACAGACTCATGCAATTCAGGCCAGGAAGGGACATTTATGGAAAAACCAGCACATTAGGGTGCTGTAAGCTTGACGCTATGGTAGACACTTGACCTGGACTAACTCATTTATCCACCCACTCCCACTGTCAAACTGCCACCTGAGGGAACCATCAGTTCACCTTCTTACCCAGGGCAAGCCACTGCGAGACCATAGACAATGGAGTGTACATTCCTTGCTTGATCTCATCCCGGGATGGGAAGCTCCCTCCCTCTTTCCCAAGTAGCTGCAGAATGGCTATATCCAAAGGAGTCAAGAGCCAGAAGCCCCTCCGTGTCCTCAAGGGCTTTGTGTCTATGTCCCAGAAAACATTGAGCCCTGCAATTCCTCCTTAGATCCTGCTGCCCTGGTGTGGGTGGCCCCTCCCTTGTTTACCTAACACAATGCCTGAAACAGACCTGGTCTTCCAAGGAGGCTTCTGGGGTTTAGCCTGCAGCATCCCCGTGTTGCTTCACATCAGTCTGGGAGTTGGAAGAGGCAAGAGGGGAAGAAAGGCATCTACGACAGTGAGCTTGGACCCTCAGGCTGACTCTGCGGACACTGGTATGTCCTGGGGTGGGGCGAGGACATAAGTAAAACCTACAGTCCCACCTTGGGAATAGTAACACGGGTGCCCATACAAGGCACTCTCTGTTGCCAGGAGTGTTTTAGCTTCTTAGAAGGACTAAGCCACATTCTCTTCTTAGCAGCCTGGGGAGGTGTGGCCCTCCCTCCCCACACCTGCACAGACTAGGCTGTGGTGAGAATTAAGTGAGATAAGACACTTTTGAGAGTCCCTTGGACTGCAAGGAGATCAAACCAGTCAATCTTAAAGGAAATCAACCTTGAATCTTCATTGGAAGGACTGATGCTGAAGCTCCAGCACTTTGACCACTTGATGCTAAGAGCCAACTCATTGGAAAAGACCCTGATGCTGGGAAAGACTGAGGGCAGAAGAAGGGGATGGCAGAGAAAGAGATGGTTGGATGGCATCACCGACTCAATGGACATGAACTCGGGCAAACTCTGGGAGATAGTGAGAGACAGGAGGCCTGGCGTGCTACAGTCCATGGGATGGAAAGGAGTCGGATGTGACTGAGTGACTGAACAACAACAAATATACATGAACAGCTTAGAGCAGGGCCTGGTAACTTCTAAGCACTCGAGGAGTGCAGACTGTTACTATTTCTGTCTAACAGAAGAGGAAACCAAGGCCAGAAAGCACAAGTGGCTTATGATCAATATTCCTGAGCCCTGGGCTGAACCCTGGATATTAACCCTGGGCACTAACCTAGACCTTCTAAGGAATCAAGTCAAGCACATGAATGGTGAAAACGAAGATGCTTCTGGCGACTGGCCCAGAGTCGCTTTCGGATCACCTCCCATAAGAGGAGCTGTCTTTGTCCTCATTACAAATGGGGACACTCTGACAAGGGAGACTAGACCTGCTTGAGGCCACATAGGGAGGCAGGATTTGAACTCAGGTCCCAGGAGGTGCTAGTGATAAAGATCTCGCCTGCCAATGCAGGAGACATAAGAGACATGACTTCAGTCCCTGGGTTGGGAAGATCCCCTGGAGCAGGCACGGCAAGCCATTCCAGTATTCTTGCCTGGAGAATCCCATGGACAGGGAAGCCTGGTAGGCTATAGTCCATAGGGCCTCAAACAGTCAGACAGGACTGAAGTGGCTTAGCACAAACATGCATTCCCAAATAGCGGAGCCCCTGTAATTAACAACCACACAGTGCTATCCTTACTACTTCCTCCTCATGGACAGAAAAAGCAGGCTCCACTCTGAGCCAGCATCCTTTACACTGACACCCAGGGTATGCCTGGAAGTGGCTGTAGTTCAGACAGCATCTGCAGGAGGGCAGAGATTCTGGTGATGGCTGGGGGAGTCATGGATAGATATGTGGACAGCATTCCTACAGGGCTGTTTCCCAGCTGTGTGATCCGTGGCCAGTGGTCTCCCCGCTTCGAGTGCAGCTCCCTGAGATGGATTATTGCCCATTTTTCAGAGAACATCATGACACATCTGGGGTTGGACTCAGCTGGGAAAGGCTCCCAGTCTGATTTGGCTCCTCCCTACCACCCTTCTCTACCCTTGGGGCTGTAGGGAGGAGGAATTGGGGCATATCCCAGCTGGGCACACAGCAGGCCTGGCCCAACCTGACCCTAAGGGGCTGCACTCTGAATCAGGACTGTGGCCCCAGGGGAGAGCTCGGAGGTGGGCTTATCAGTGCAGAGGGCTGAGCTGGGGGAGCCAGGAGCCCCAGTCTGCAAACAAGCTACCCGCTCCCCAGGAATGGCTTCAGGTTCAGAGCCAGTCAAAGAGCACAGTCAGGACTGAGGACAGTCTCCCTGCCCCATTGCCCCTTGGATGCCACCAGTTCTGGGGAATTCTCCTTTCCTGGCAGGTGGGGTGAGGTCCCCCCCCGACCCCGGTGTCCCCTGCACTGCCCCTGCCCTGCTAGGACAGGGTTTTGCATGCCTGATTTTGCTTTACCAAAGTCCTGGGCAGTGGGGTGCCGACCTGCTAGGGTAGGGGCGGGCTGCCACAGCTAATCCAAACCACTGTTTCAAAGAGCTTGGACGTTTCCAGCCAGAGATCCAGCCCTAGCCAGCTCCATTAATCATTCCCTGTCCATTGGAGTCCTGCCTGGAAGAACTTTCCAGGCCCCAGCTAGCCCAGGCCCCAGCATCATGCCTGGCTGTGATCAGTCCCGTGGGGTGTTTTGTGACCTGCCCGAGGAAGGGGGAACTTTGGGGTCTACAGGGAAGGCCTGAGTTCCTATGGCTGGGGTCACACTGTCTCACACTCCTTCCAGAGCCAACAGGCGGTGGGATGAGATTAGATGAGAAACAGGGGCTGGGGCACAGGAGCTGGGCAGCTCCAGAGACCCCCCACTTCCTGCCACAGCCTATAAAGAGGGCCAGGGTCTCCTTGGAGCCCAGGAACCGTTGTTTACTCACTAAACACCTGCAGAACACCTGGTGGTATGAGACACCAGGGGCAGACACAAATGTGAAAATGAAATCTTGGTAAAAGGATGTTGAAATTAACAAGGAAATGCTCACATTTTTTGAGCTTTTACTACATATCAGGCTTATTTCCAGGCTCTCAACAACTGCCCAGCTCACCCTGGCCCCCTGCGTGGGGAGATTACAATTAGCTCCACTCCAGGGCAGCCTGAAGCTCAGAGGGGTCAGCCCCCTGCCGGGAAACGGCAGAGCAGGTAAGCTCTGAGCCCCTTGTCACCTGTAAGCCAATTGTGGGCAGGCCTGGGATGGATAGCGACACGGACATGTTCCCTTGGCCAATGGCCAGCTCCCCAGCAGGTTATGTGGGGGTGGCTGAGGACTCGCTGACTCGCAGACCCAGAAGGGCCACCCGGGGCAGGGCTGAGACCTGCTACCATTAGCTGGAGTGAAGAGCTGGGTGGGGGAGGCTTCGCTGGGAGGGGACCTGAGCAGCAGATGGAATATGTCCCCACGAGCGCCTGGCAGGAACTGGGTCCACCCACTCTGCTCTGTCCCGGGGATACTCACAGTCTCTGGTCATCCCAGGCCCACTCAGTGCAACACAGCTGCCTCCAGTGGAGGCCAAGTGCCAGTCCCAGGGCCACATGCAGGGCCAAGACAGCACCTCGACGGGGAGAGTGACAGGAGCCTCCTGCCTGCAAAGAGATGTCTGAGCTGAGCCACATGAAGAAGTGGGAAGGGCATCCCATAAGAGGGAATAGCCTTGTGCAGAGGCTTGGAGGCCAGGGTGAGGCCGAGGCATGTGGGGAAGAGAAGTGGTAGTTAGGGGTGGTGGGCTGAGCTGGGGGTAAGCAGTGGGGAGAAGAGGCAGAGGGGCTGGAGGGCCGGTTCTGGCTGGCCTGAGGGCCGAGCTTGAGGGGGCAATGGGGAGCCACTGAGGGCTGCAGTGGAGGAGCAGCAGAACTGGAGTAGCATTTTCCAAGTCTCTTGGATGCCGGGTGGAGAAAGGGCAGAGAGGTGAGAGAGGGGCGGTCAGTGGGGAGGCTCCTGCAGTGTTTGTAGAAAGATGGTGGCGTCTGGGCCGGGTGGATTTGGAAGCAGGAGGATCTGGTGGGTTTGAGGGCTCTACTGGGTGAAGGTTGTCTCTCTCCCTGGGGAGACTGCTCAAGAGAGATCTGTAGGGTCCTGGGAAGAATGTGATGAGCAGGGGTTGGGGATGCCTGGAGCCGCCTGGCCAGGCCCTCCCCTACTTCCGGGGCACTGGGAGGGCGGAGACCCAGAGTGCCAGGCCTCACCCTTCAGGACTTCTGTCTCACCCAGGAGGAGCCGGGACCACCTCAGAGCAGTGGAAGGGGCAGGGAAGACTGGCTCAGCCCACCCCCCCCCCCATCCCTCACAGAGGAAGGGCAGGCTGGAAGAGGGGGTGGGGGATCAGCCTGGAGGAGAGAGACAGGGTCAAAGGAGTTGGGGCAAGAGGGAGGGCAGCTTGGCGCCAAGGGCAGAGAGGAGGTTTGGTCCGGGCTTTGAAAGCCAGAAATGGAGAAGCTGGGTCTGGGGTGGGAGGGCAGCCCCCACCTCAGGTGGAAAGACTCTGAATCGTTTCTGTCATGTCTGGCCCCAGCAGTTCCCTTAGGCGTCCCCTGTCCAAAGCCGGAATCAGCCAGGACCATCAATGCTTAACCCAACAGGGACATCAGCCACGGTGTCAGCACTTGGACCAGGCCCGGGGTCTCTGTAAACACCCCAGACCAGAGCGAAGTCCCAGACCAGGGCGAAGTCCCAGATCAAAGTCCTGGCCCGCCAGTGGGGTTCAAGTCCACCTGCTCGACTCTGTGGGGTGCTTAGCAGCCAGGGCCCCAAGAGTGGTGGGTGCAGAGACTGGGGTTCCTGGGGCACCTGACCTTCCTGCATTGTGACTGTGGTCCCCTGAGGAATCTAAGATGCAGTCCTGCTGGGACGGACTCCCCTTATAGGGCGAGGGGACAGGATCGTCTGGGACTGCACACAGGGACAGGGTCCCCAAATGATGGCACAGTTGCTGTCTTCAGATCTCACTTTCCAGTGGAGAGAACAGGCGCTGAGCTAAGTCCCTCCCTGCCGTCCAGGTGGGAGGTGGATGGATGAGGGTCCCTGTTATGACCTTGGAGGGTCCCCAGCACACCCGCCCTTCTGCCTTGTGTGTTGTACGGGGACTGGAAGAGTTGCCCATTCTTTGGACTGTTTCTTCTTCAGTAAACGGCTCTTGCCTCTCTGTGTCAGGCTGGTTCAAGCACGTCAGGTGTCTGGGCTTCCTGAACCACCACAGCAGCCTGTGAGCTCAGTGCAGGCGGGAAGCCAGGCAGAGAGAGGGTGTGCATTTGCCCCGGGCTGCACAGCCTGGGAGAGGGTTTGAACTGCTGAGGCTGCTCTGGGACAAAGCGCCTGCCCTTGGGACAAGGTGGGCAAGGAGGCCTCTATTTCCCCTGCTTGCCCTGGGTCCTGCAGAGGGCAAAGGGCAGAGAGCAGAGGGCAAGAGCTGCTCCTTCTGGGTTTGGGCTCCTGGCTTGGTAAGACATGAGTCACTGAGCTCAGCCAACCACCAGCCCACATAAGGTCCCGGAAAGCAGGCTGCTGATGCTGATTCCCGGGCTACACTCATCTTGCCCCTCTTCGTCAGGGGCCCCTGAGCCAGCATTTCTATGGAACCCACACTGGGGTCTGAGGATGATCAATACAGGCCAGGTGCCTGGGGGTGCTGCTCCTGGAGAAAACAGCAAATGCCCTGAGAAACCCATAAAGCATGGGGTGGAGTTTATGGGACAGAATGATAAATATTGACTCAAGGAACAGTCCAGGAAGGCTTCTTGGTAGAGTCCAAAGTTAGGTGGGGCCTTAACAGTGAGTTCTATGGCAGAGTTGAGAGAGCACCCAGGTGGAGGGCACTGCCTAAGCCAAGGCTCAGGGGCTGGAAAGGGTGACCCTGGACTGGAGTGATCAGGTCTGGGAAGCACCTGGGGGAAAATGCAGGGAGTGCAGCCCTGACCTTCAAAGGCCCTGAAGGGCGGGCTAACTGACCAGGTTCCAGCCCTCACTGGGCATCAGTCACCTGGGAGTGTTCACTCATTCATTTATGAATTACAAACATATTGTGTCATATATGAGAGCCAGATATAGTTCTTGACACTGAGAGGATCTCAGACAAACTGATGGACGAGATCTCTACCCTGGTAGAGCAGAGAATGTGGTCCAGGGAGAGACGGTAATGAAAGAAGCAGGGACACAAGGTATGGCAGATCACTCTGGATGCTTAGGTGGAAATAGCTCAGCGAGTGTGGCAAAGAGGGCCTGAGGTTGGGGGGAGACTCTCTAAGGAGGAGACACTTGAACTGAGACCTGGAAGGCGAGCCAGGAAGACACAGAGACAGGATACTGGAGGGAGTGTGTGTGCACAGGCCCTGGAGCAGGAGGCCTGGAGTAAATTCAAGGCTATGCAATTTGAGGCCAGGGAGGGAGACAGAGGGATGTCAGGAGAGGAAGGCGAGGGGCCGGCAGAGCCAGGTCAGACCCACAGCCTAGGCTGGCAGGGATCTTGAGCAGTGAGCTCACCACGGAGTGTTTGCAGCTGATGAGATTTGCATGAAATGCTGATTCCAGGGTCCACCCGGACCTACTCACCTGAATTCTCAAGGGTGGGGTCTGGTAGTCTGCCTGTGCAGACACCTGGACTTTGCTGGACAGTAAGATTTCATGTGGTAGGAGCGGATGCTGAGAGGCAGACAGAGGCAGAGAGAGGAAATCAGATAGAAATGCTGAGAGACAGGCAGCCGAATACAAGAGCTGATGGGGCTTCAGGCCTGCATGGGGTGTGACACTGACCAGAATGAGGGGGTCAGTGAGGGCTGGGAAGGGGCCAGGACAGGTGGGATCCCTGTGGGGACTGAACACAAGGTCACCTGAAGGTCACTTTGAGGACACACACACCTCTGGGCAGAGGGAAGAGATGTGCAGGGTGGTCGCCTTGCTCTATGGAAGAACCGCTGACTTGGGTGTGGCGAGTCCACAGAGACCTCCTACCCACGTCTTAGAGTCTGAAGCTCTGGATCTCAGGACCCAGTCCTGACCCTGGGTGTCCTGGGCTCACTAGAGGCAGAAAATTGGATCCCATGAGCACTTGCCCCACTGCCCCATTAATTCCAAACTTGGGCTTGATTTGCAAAAGAAGATCGGGGGCGCCACCTGGTGGTCAGAGCCCTGGCCATGGCCCACGTCAGGGCCCACAGGGTCGGGGGGCCCAGGAGGCCCTATGACAGATGTTTCCTGTCCTGTAAGACCCTCAGTCATGTCCAACTCTTTGCAACCCTATGGACTGTAGCTGGCCAGCCTCCTTTCTCCATGGATTCTCCAGGTAAGAATAATGGAGTGGGTTGCCACGCCCTCCTCCAGGGGATCTTTCCAACTCAGGGATTGAACCCGCGTTTCCTGTGTCTCCTGCATTGCAGGCAGAATCTCGACCACTGGTGCCACTTGGGAAGCCCATGTTTATAGTTACCCAATTAATGCACTTGCCCTGCAGGGAAAGCCGAAGACGCAGGTAAAGCAGAAAGAAACCAAGCACCTGGAGTTTCAGCCAAGGAGAGCCTTTCTTCACGTACACACATACACCGACTTTCTTCCGTCTCTTTCCCATGCATCCAGATACTTTTTATCCAAAAAGTGCATCACCCCCGACACGGAGCTCTGGGACCTGCCGGGATTGTCCCCACACACAAGATGCTGGGTCTCCTTCTGTGTCACTGAAGGTTCTTTCACAATATAATCTGAGCAGCTGCACATGCCCTCTGGGTGTGGCCAAAGGGTGATTCAGGCTGGCTGAGCACTGTAGGTTGGATTTATTAGGGCAAAGTGAGTTTTCCAGAGTTTCTCATCCCTTGAGGAAGATTGAAACTTCAAAGCCATTGGCTCTGTGATGAGATGGGAGTTTTGACAAATCCACATTTGGACACATACCTCATGGCTCTGGGGACCAGGCCCACCCAGCCTCCTAGCATCATCTATGAGTCACCCCACAACCTGCCCCAGGCTCTGCCTATAGTTGGAGGGTCCTGACCCACCAGGGGGCTGGTCAGACCGAGATATGATCTTTCCTGGGCCTCAGTTTCCTTATCTGTGAAGTGGGCAAAATCTCTTTGTGCATTTCTTAGGGCTGGTGTGAGGGCTGAACAGGTGACGTCTGTGTGGAGGGACAGCTCAGCATTCAAACGCAGAGTCACAGGCTATGGGATGAGGCCTGGCCTGCTCTCGTCCTCTGCAGACGGGGTCGGGATACCTCCTAGGAGGGGCCTGAGCAGCACATGGCATTAAGTCACAGCAGCTTAGGCTCGCTGTTTGCTGTCACTGTGGCCATGGCTGTGTGGGAAGCTGTGAGCACAGGATCACAGCAGCCACGTCCACAGATGTCCGCGGAATGCTCACTGCATACTGGACGCTGCCACGGAGCATGTGTTAACCTCTGCTTTGCAGATGGGGAATCCGAAGCTCAGAAAGACTGCACAGTGTTTCCAGGGCCAAGCCTCTGCTAAGAATATGAGCCCTGATGGTCCCAGGCCTGGCTACCCCTGGGTAGGCAGGAGGAGGTGATATTGCCCAGAAGCGTGTGTGTGTGTGTGTGTGTGCGCGTGCCGGTGGGAGGGGGCTTCCCTGTCAGGAGGGGCACCCCTTCTGTCCTGGGCCCTGAGCTGTGTGTGCACTGTGGAGTTGAGGTGCTGAGGCCCGAGGTGGCAGATCACTCAGGGTGAGTCGCAGCCCAGAGGGTGAAGTTCTGCCTACTGGGCCTGACGGGGCTTGCTAGGGGCAGTGCAGCTTCTGACCATCCTGTCCACACTGATGTTGGAGTAAAACCAGGGGCTATACCAGGATTTGGAGGAGGATGGGGGCCTGGGGGTGGGCAACATGGAAAGGGGCAGCCTTTGAGATGTGGGTCTCCTAGGGAGCCATATGGGAGGGCCACACTTATCAACAGCACTGACACAGGGGCTTCTGGTTCCTAAGAACCAGACACTGATTTCATCCTGCAAACCATCTTGTGAAGGAAGAGCCATGATCAGCCCATTTCACACATATGGAATCTGAGGCACAGACAGACATCTGTCCAAAATCACACAGCAGGAAAGGGAGCGGCTGAACTCAGAAACGGGGTGCCCCTGAGCTTGTTTCCTTCAGCCCTATACTGTTGCAGAGACATGGGGGCATTCACCTGCATGGTGGGCCTGCCTGAGGACAGGTGGCTGACTGCACTCAGGTGGGGGAAGGTGGGAGCCACCCCCACCTCCCAGACCAAGGCATTGCCCAAGCATGTGGGCCTGCCATGTACAGAGGTTTTCTTTTACACCCCGAGGGACTGTTTTCACCCACTTTGTCCCCTGGATTGGATGCTGGCTGTGTGATCATGGGCAAGCAGCTTAACCTGTCTGTGACTCAGTATTCCCACTGTGTGAAATGGGATGAGAATTCCCTCCTTCACAGGCTGGATGGAAGGATGAAGTGAGTTAGTGCAAGTAGGAGTTCCACAAATGTCAGGACTCAGAGCTGTGACGCTGTAGACCAGGTCCCTGGGATTCCCGCAGAAGTTGGGCTGGGATCTTCCAGGGGGTGGGGGTCGGTCTCCAAGCTTATAGGGGTATTCCTCTTGAGGAAAGAGAATCAGCTTTTGCGGGCACTGGGTTGTTGATTTTGGAGTGCTGGCAGCTGGGGGAAGGGAGGGCAGTGCAGGGACTTAATCTGGGGTCTGTGGACAAGTTTAGGTTGTGAGGCAGGGCCCCAGATGTAAGTCTGGCCACTTTAATGGGAGGGAATGGTCCCAGCCCACCCCACCCTAGACTGGGACTCTGGAAGTTCACAAGCCCAGCCTGGTGGGGGCTGCAGCCGGCCAGTGGCCAAGTTGTCTGTCGCCAGCAGGTGGCGCTCAAACCAAAGCAGTGAAAGGCTGAACCCGAATCCTCCACAGCCCAGACTGAGGGCCACCTGGGACCTGGGACCCTGAACCTGGCTGGGACGTGGCTCCCTCTAGACGCTCTCCCGCACCAGCCAGAAGGTGATGCTGGGTGAGGGATTTCTGCGGTCCTAACAGCTGTGGTCTGTTGGTGTCCTGGGTATGTCCAACTGGAGCCAGGCAGGGATATCTCAGCCCCCAAGGGGCTCCTTGGGATCACAGAGGAGCTTTAAAAAACATACCCCAGCCCAGGCCTCTCTCCCAAAGACTGTCATCAGTCGATTTGGGGTGGACTGGAACTCAGCATTTGTTAGATGTTCTGAGAGCTGAAAATCACTGTGCATGATACCCTTTCATCCTTGCAGGGTGTGGAGGTGATAAAGGACCTTGAGGGGACTTGATAAAGGACCATTATCCTGGATGGGCAGACAGTAATCACAAGGGTTCTTAGAAGAGGTGGAAAGAGGAGGGAGGGGAGAGAATTGAAGATGTGATGCTGCTCAATTTGGGGATAGAGGGAGGGGCCGTGAGCCAGGAGAGCAGGTGCCCCTGGAAGCTAGGAAAGGCAAGAGAACGGTTCTCTGCCAAATCTCCGGAGGAACTGGCTTTGCTCAAGCCATGACTTTCATCCAGTCTGCCTCCAGGACCAGATGCTGAGTTTGTGTTGTTTTAAACCCCTCACATGCGGCAATTTGTTACAGCAGCAAGGGGAATCTGCTCCCCCACGCCAACCACGGCACATACTGCTATTTCCTTTCAAAACTAAAACTAGAGCTACCTTTTGACCCCACGATCCCACTCCTGGGCATATATTTGGAGAAAAACAAGATCCGAAAGGATACATGCGCCCTAACGTTCATCGCAGCACTGTTTCCAGTAGCCAAGACCTGATGCCACGTAAACATCCACTGACACGGGAATGGATACAGGAGATGTGGTGCACAGGTACAACGGAACGTTACTTAGCCATGTGTGCAATGGGACATTACTCAGCAAAATAATGCCACGTGCAGTAACATGGACGGACCTACAGTGCGTCATACTGAGTGAAATAAGAAAGACAGAAAAAGACAAATACATAACATCGCTTATACTTGCGATCTAAAAGAAGGGAACAAATGAACTTATCCACAAAACAGAAATAGAGTTACAGATGTAGAAAACAAGCTAATGGTTACCAGGGAGTAAAGAGGGTGGGAAGAAATTAATTGGGAGGCTGAGATTTACAAATACACGTCACTATACATAAAATACATAACTAAAAAGGACCACTGTATAGCACAGAGGAACTCTACTCAGTATATTTTAATGGCCTATATGAGAAAATAATCTAAAAAAGAGTGGGTATTTGTTTATGTCTAACTAATTCACTGCTGTACAGCAAACTGACACGTTGTAAATCAACTATATTCTAATAAAATGTTTTTAAAAAGAAGGAAAATAGAATCGTGTTTGTGAGCAGGTCATGGTGATTTTGGAAAATTGCTTTTAACTCAAGTAGGAAATTCTTCCTTCCCCATCCCAACCCTCACCCTATCCCACTCCAGAGGCTTCAAGTTCTGTGTGCACAAGAATCATTGAAAAACCTGGGGCAATGGATGAGCTAGTGAGAGCAAAAGGCTGGGGATAGATGGACTTGATCATTCTTTGTATTAATGGTAGCTAGTTAATTTCATTCCTGAAGAGACCAGCTTTGACCTTCACCTCCAGCCCCCATTAACTGCTAACAATGCTTTGTCAGCGTGTTTACACCAAATTAATCACAAAGAGAGGTGAAATCTCACAGGAAAATTGAGTGCTCTGGCCTGGGCTGCAGGTGGGAGCTGAAGTTGAGCTCTGAGATGATTTTGATCACCCGCCGATACAGGCCTGGTTAACCACAGACGCCGGGCAAACTTTGAGGCAAGCACTTAGTTTTCAGCTCACTGCAGAGGGAAGACAATGCCAGAAGCAAGGAGCCAAACCTGATTTCATGCCCCTGACATCCTGGTGGCATGTTTGCAAACCGGTTATCCCAGGCAGGAATGATTTTGGAGCCCTAGATCACAGGGGTGGTCGAGATAACTTTGTCCTCTTGTAGACAGAGCCATTCCAGTCCACCAGACAAAAGCCTGCCTTCCTTGTAATGAAGCCAACTTCCTTGTTCTCCCTGAATATTTGTGCAGCTGGAGCGGTGCTTGTTCAGAGCTCAGCATCAAGTCCAGATTCCCCTCCAGCTGATCTTCCAGTTGTGTTTTTTTTGCACTGGGTTTTTCAGCAACACCTACACTGCGGTGCTGCTCTGAGTAAGTTGTCTTAAGTAAGTTGAGGAAGTTCTGAGCATTGTGTCTTTGCTCAGGCTGAGCCCTTGCCTAGAACATCATTCCCTTCCCAACCCCCTCCTTCTGTCAGGTGCTGCTTTCTAAGGCCCACTTGACTTCACATTCCAGGATGTCTGGCTCTAGGTCAGTGATCACACCATCGTGATAATCTTGGTCGTGAAGATCTTTTTTGTACAGTTCTTCTGTGTGTTCTTGCCACCTCTTCTTAATATCTTCTGCTTCTGTTAGGTCCATACCATTTCTGTCCTTTATTGAGCCCATCTTTGCATGAAATGTTCCCTTGGTATCTCTAATTTTCTTGAAGAGATTTCTAGTCCTTCCCATTCTGTTGTTTTCCTCTATTTCTTTGCATTGATCGCTGAGGAAGGCTTTCTTATCTCTTCTTGCTATTCTTCGGAACTCTGCATTCAGATGCTTATATCTTTCCTTTTCTCCTTTGCTTTTTTCACTTCTCTTCTTTTCACAACTATTTGTAAGGCCTCCCCAGACAGCCATTTTGCTTTCTTGCATTTCTTTTCCATGGGGATGGTCTTGATCCCTGTCTCCTGTACAGTGTAACAAACCTCAGTCCATAGTTCATCAGGCACTCTATCTGTCAGATCTAGTCCCTTAAATCTGTTTCTCACTTCCACTGTATAATCATAAGAGATTTGATTTAGGTCTTACCTGAATGGTCTAGTGATTTTCCCTACTTTTTTCAATTTAAGCCTGAATTTGGCAATAAGGAGTTCATGATCTGAGCCACAGTCAGCTCCTGGTCTTGTTTTTGTTGACTGTATAGAGCTTCTCCATCTTTGGGTGCAAAGAATATAATCAATCTGATTTCGGTGTTGACCATCTGGTGATGTCCATGTGTAGAGTCTTCTCTTGTGTTGTTGGAAGAGGGTATTTGCTATGACCAGTGTATTTTCTTGGCAAAACTCTATTAGTCTTTGCCCTGCTTCATTCCGTATTCCAAGGCCAAATTTGCCTGTTACTCCAGGTGTTTCTTGACTTCCTACTTTTGCATTCCAGTGCCCTCTAATGAAAAGGACATCTTTTTTGGGTGTTAGTTCTAAAAGGTCTTGTAGGTCTTCATAGAACCATTCAACTTCAGCTTCTTCAGCGTTACTGGTTGGGGCATAGACTTGGATTACTGTGATATTGAATGGTCTGCCCTGGAAACGAACAGAGATCATTCTGTTGTTTTTGAGATTGCATCCGAGTACTGCATTTCAAACTCTTTTGTTGACCATGATGGCTAGTCCGTTTCTTCTGAGGGATTCCTGCCCACAGTAGTAGATATAATGGTCATCTGAGTTAAATTCACCCATTGCAGTCCATTTTAGTTCGCTGATTCCTAGAATGTCAACGTTCACTCTTGCCATCTCTTGTTTGACCACTTCCAATTTGCCTTGATTCATGGACCTGACATTCCAGGTTCCTATGCAATATTGCTCTTTACAGCATTGGACCTTGCTTCTTAAAAATCGGCTATTAACCTGCAAAACCTGTCATCTCTCCCTGGCCTGTCGGGAGTTGTTGGCCCGCTGCACTTGCAGTGGTCACTTTATCTCTGCTCTTTGTTCTCAATGGATAATGCAATGGCAACCCACTCCAGTAGTCTTGCCTGGCAAATCCCATAGCAAATCCCTCCTACCAGGAGGAGTCTGGTAGGCTGCAGTCCATGGGGTCGCTAGGAGTCGTACACGACCGAGTGACTTCACTTTCACTTTTCACGTTCATGCATTGGAGAAGGAAATGGCAACCCACTCCAGTGTTCTTGCCTGGAGAATCCCAGAGACGGTGGAGCCTGGTGGGCTGCCATCTCTGGGGTCGCACAGAGTTGGACATGACTGAAGCGACTTAGCAGCAGCAGCAGCAGCAATGCAGGAAACCCCAGTTCAATTCCTGGGTTCTGGAAGATCCTCTGGAGAAAGGATACGCTACCCACTGCAATATTCTTCCTTTGTGGCTCAGCTGGTAAAGAATCCACCTGCAATGTGGGAAACCTGGATTTGATCCCTGGATTGGCAAGATCCCCTGGAGAAGGGAATGACTACCCTTCTCAGGAGCCGAAGGAGACCCCACAGGGTGGGAAACCAGCACCATCCAGGCAAGTCCTTTTTTTTTTCCCCACTGCTGCCACACGACTTTATTTGTGAAACCCCGGGCACAGCCCAGACACACACAGAGCACATGGGAAAAGCACAGTGTGTCACGGGGCGCTCCCAGCCCAGCCCAGCCCAGCCCACCCCCACCCCAGGTCCTCAGGCATGATAGGCCCTGTCCCTGCCCTCCTCGGCTGGAGATCCAGCTTGGGCCCACCCAGATGCCCCCTCCAGCATGGCTCGCAGACATCTCAGCAGCCAGAGGAGGCCCCACAGGGTGCAGGCCAGCACTGTCCAGACCAAGTCTAGTTTCCAGACCCCAGTGTCTGCCTCCTAGCTTCTCTTCCTGTCCACATGCTGTGGGTGCCAGTCTTGCCCTCTGCGCCCCCCCACCCCCACCCCATGGCCCCAACCAGAGCAGTCTCTGCCCATCAGGCTGAGGGGTCGCACAGCGGGGATGGATGTTAGGGGCAGGGGTGGCCGGAGGAACTGAGTCTGGTGACAGGAAGCAGAGCAGCCATCGAGCGAGCAGCCCCAGACAGGGCAGGACAAACCTGGCCACAACACAGGGAGGGGACAGCACTCGGACAGCAACTGCCCAGGCCTGTTGGGACTTGACGGCCCACTGTGACCGCAGTGCCCACATTATTTCTGGTCTTTGTTCTTAATAAACTCACTCCTTTCGGCAGTACTCTGGGTCTGGAAACTCTATTCCAAGCCGCACTCAGACTGCCTCGACATAGCCCTCACACCACGCCGGGTCCAGCCCAAATGCTGACCCACACTGGTCGTGTGTCCGGAGGCTAGAAGGTAAAAAATGACATTTATGGCAGCAGAGAGCTCACCCGCCCCCAGGCTCTTTCTGTGTGAGTCTGCCTCCAGGCTGTTTGCTCTGAGTCCCACCCCCCCAACCCTGGGGGAGACCAGCTCTTCGGGTCCATCACTCAGCAGGTGTCTTCTGTCCTTTCGGAGTCATGCCTCTCAAGGGTCATAGCTGTCAGCTTTTCTGAGATGAGCGTCTCAGCGCTGACGGGGTCGGCCTGACTGCCAACAGGAGGGACCTCGCTTCTGGATGGTGCATCTCGGTGGGGAGGCTCTGGGGAAGAGAGGGGACACCAGGAACATGTCAGCCGCCTCCCCATGAACAACTGAACAACCGAGGTGACTTGGTTCATGGTTGCTGAAGCCGCTGCCTGGGGTGCAGGCTTCATGCGTGGATGACCTCATGTCCCCATCTCCGAAGCCCCATCCTTTCTCCCCCAGACCACTGCTCCCACTTCTTCTGCCCCCTTTGATTTCAGATTATCTTTGGTCAGACTTTTAAATTGTGCCCCACATCATGTTGCCCCCTGCTCCAACCCCCCAGGCCACCCCAGCTTACTTCAGATAGGACCCAGACCTTTTTCTTGGGCTTCCCAGCAGGGAGAGACCCAGCCTTGCCCATTGGATCACATCCCTCTGCTCCCTGGGCTCATGTGTGTGGTTCTGGACCTTGTTCCCATCTCAGGGCCTTTGCGATTGCTGTTCCCTCTGCCTGCAGTGCTCTTCCCACATCTATGCTTGCCTGGTTCCTCCCTTCCTGCAGGCCTGGGCACAGATGCCACCTCATCCTGAGCTTCTCTGTCAGCCTGGCTAAGGCACGTCTACTAGGTCACACTGCTGCCTCCCGTTTTATAGTTCTTTTTAGTGCTGGTCTCAAAAGGCTAGTCTCTACTCGCTACTGGACTCTTATCTCATGAGTGGGGTGTATTGGTCTCTTTGTGCTCTTAGCTGTATCTCCAGGGATGGGGAGAATTTGCGTGCAGGAGTGGGGCCAAAGTGGGTGAATGAATGAATGAATGAATGACTTCTTCCTAACAATTGAAGACGTGGGAGAAGCGTAAGGTGGCTACAGTGTTATTTGTGGGGAAGAATTAGTGAGCTGGGTGACTAAGAATAGAGGAGGGATCGTGTTCCAGAAGGTTCCAAGGCAGCCCAGCCTCATGGCATGTGGCTTGGGTGGCCACACAGGCCTTCAGACGGGCCTGTGTTCGGCTTACCACTCTCGTGTCTTTGTCTTGAAATTCTTCCTAAGTTTTAAACAAGGGGCCTTGCTTTTTCTTGCCGCACCGGGCCCCACATACATGTCACTGGTCTGGTCCAGGTGCCGCAGCAGTGAGTGGAGTGCATCCAGTCCTCCCCACAGCCCAGGGGCCATGGGCTCTTCTAACCCTCAACTTATAGATGGGGAAGCAAAGGCTCCCAGCTGAGTGATGGGTTAGGTGGACTCCACTTCTGCCATGACTCTCCTGCCTCCCAGACTCTAGGAAACGGGAGATTCATGACTGTTGAGTGAATGAGAGAAAGAGCATGGGGGCCCCGCCCTGCCCCAGGCTCACCTGCGTCCCCTCCTGTTTCCCCAGGCCTTTTGACTCCCTTGACATCAGCTGCCCCTGGGTGGACCATCATCCTGTTGCTGTTGCCGACGGTGGTGTCCTCGAGGAAGCAGGAGCGAATGTGGACTCTCTGGGACGTGACCCCTTCGGACTGAGGTCCTGGTTCAGGGATTTGAATTTCGATGGAAGCGTCTGGGCTGGTGCCCAGGACAGAGGCTGCAGGTCAGTCATAGAAAGGGATTTGGGGAGGGGTTGTGAGCAGCTGGACAGCAGGCCTGACCTCCGACCTGGCTCCCAGGTCCTGCACAGCTGACCATCCTCCTGGAGCCTCCCTGCAGTGGTCCGTGCCGTGCTCTGTCATGGGCAGACACGTGGCCTCACGTGGTGCCTCTGTATGTTCCTTTCATGTGCCTGGGCTGCCAGTTCTCTCGGCCCCTGGGTCTGCCAGCTTGAGTTCCCCTCCTCCTGCTGCCCATCCCCACTGACCTGGTCCTCTGTGCCTCCCTGGGCACTCAACCACTGCCCCCGCGGATCCTTGTCCCTGTCTCTCTGCTGTCTGCCTTCTGGCAACTCTGGAACACCATCACCATCTTCAGTTAGAATCTTCACGTGGCCCCCCGCCCAGTCCCCAGCCCCTGCCATCTTGCTCCTGCCTCCCCTGCCAAACTTCAGAAGAGAGCTGGCCACGCTCTGTCTCACCTCCTTCCACTGCCCTCACTCCTTCTGGCCCCTCAGGTCACTGCAGACCCCTTGTTGCCAGATCCCGTGACCCTCCTTTGATCTCACAGCCTCTTCTCTTCTGGAAACTTGTGCCCTAGCATCCCCAGGGCTCCTCCTCTCCCAGGCCTCTCTGCTGCATCTCCCCCAGCCTGGATGCCCAGTGCCAGCGAGGACTTCGCCTCAGCCCTCTGGTCAACAGCACCTAGGTGGCTCCTTAGATGCCTTTCCAGCCCAGCCATCTCCTTTGTCTCTGCTTCATCTGGCCCAGGAAATGATCCCTGCCCATTGTAGAGATGAAGACATCGAGGTTTCCTAGGTGGGTAGCAGGAATGGGAACCCTAGTGTTAACTCTGCCAGACCCCCTTGCTCTACTCTGTGGACAGCCTCCTGGTGGGATGGAAAGAATTTCCCATCATGCCTCTCTCCCCACAAGGACTGGCTCAAGTCCCATGTATCGAGGAGGCCAGATGGGGTGGGGTGGGGGCAGGATGGCAGCCCACTGTCCTGTTACCTGGGGGGCTGTCACAGGCGCTGTGGGCAGAGCCCTTGGCTGGGTTGCTGTGAAGTCTCATCTCATTGCCATGTCCCATCTGAACTCGCCTGAGCACAGACTTCTCCATCTGGATGTCCTGGGGCCCCCAGGATCCAGCCTGGGAATCCAGAGTTGAGGGATCAGCAGAAGCCATTGGAGGGAGGTAGCAGGGAGCCGTGGAGCCTGGTAGAGGACACGGAAACATGACCCTTAACCCCCACCCTCTGATACCGCTCTTCCCACCCCCTCCCCACCATGCACACAGATAAATCCTAGTCAGACAGAGGAAACAAGACTCTGAATTCTTTCTGGACACCAGCAGACTGGAAGTGACTACTTTAGGCTCTGAATTGAAGAGCAGGTGGATCGGCAGAACAATTAGCATGGGTTTCCAGGGTTTTATAACTGGGATGCCTGGGGTGTCAATGGGGCATTGAAAACCCAAATACTGAGCTCGCCCTCTGTTCCTAGCCATTCTCACCCTCTGGCCTATTGGGAAAAAGTCTCCTTGGGGTGACCTTCGTGGTTTTCAAGGAAATGCTGTAAAAGTTTACTTTAAAATGAATTTGAGTAGAATAAAAGGTAAACCATTTAGCAACACCAAGTAAACAGTCAGCCAGGGACTCGGCCAAAATTACAGAAGGTGGAGCTCAGAGGACTGAAGGTGGGGGAAAGGTTGATTTAGAGTCTAGAACAAAGTCCTCATTTCACAGTTAGGGAAATTGTGGCCCAGAGTGGGGAAGGGCTTTCTCGAGGTCAAGGGGGTGTCCCAAATTTGGGGTCAATGCTTTCACTCATGTCCCATAGCTGGACTGAGAGGTGGCCCTGTCCCTTCTCCCCACAGTGCCTGGTACGGAGTAGGTACTCACTTGCTTACTGTTATTTCATCAAAGCCAGGATGCACCCAGTAAGAGGGATCCCAGTTTGTGAAATGTTAACATGAGGGAAGAAACAGTGTCTTGGAACACACACAATGTTACAATGATGCCTTGTGCCATCTTAGTGAGAGAGAATGAATGAAGTTGTTTCTTGTGGAAAATGTGGCAAAAGATGGCAGAGTAAAGGGAATGCAGGAAGGGTTTGATCCAGGCACAAGGAGAGACAGCCTGATTCTTGGGGAAGCCAGAAAGGACCTTGGAAATCTGATAGCTGCCCTTTCTCTCTGGAGACATGCACCCCCTGCTCCTCACCCCACCCAGATGGACAGGACCCCTCTCCCAGGCATCTCAGAGGACTCACCGTTTTCCGCAGAGCCCATTTGTCTCACTAGGAGATTCCCATGTCCAATCTGGATATCTTCACAGTTCTGGATGGAAATGTGGCTGTTTGGTCCCTTCTGACAGATCATGTTGATTGGATTTTGCTGGTAAATAACTGGGGTGGACTGATTTCTAGAACCTTCTGCAAAATAATATTCCACTCAATCCTTTTGTACCTCTCAAGGGGACGGAAGTTCCAAATACTAGTCTACAGCACCAGAATCTCCTGGGTGGGTGGGGCGGGGGTGGGGGGTGGGGCTGGTTAAAACACGAATTCCCAGGGGCCCACCCTGGGGTTCTGAGTCAGTGGACCCAAGTGGGCCCCAGGAGCCAGAGTGTTTACCAAACGCTGCAGGTAAACTTGTACTTTGTCCCACAGGCCACCCTACCCATGTGTCCTCTGCCACTGCCGCAGGGCAGCTGGTGCCTGCTTGCACCCTCTGCCCCCTCCCACTGCAAGGAAACCACAGCTCTAACCTCCGCTTTCCTATAGGGACCTTTCCTCTCGGGACCTTTCCTCTCTCCCTTTAGGGAGCTGTCCACGGGCTGCTTCTAACCATGGGAAAAGCTTTGTTTGGTTCACAAGGCATTTTTAATAATTTGGAGTAGTCACCACTGTTTAACATCTAGCATTTAAGATGCTAAGACCCTCCTTGGGTGCCATAAGCGGGGGTGTTAGCTCCACGTGGGCTCCACACAAAGGGCCACATTCCCACCTTCGTGGGCCCTTAGCTCTTGTGTCTTTGTGAGCCCTCAACTCCATAAAAAGTATTTAAAATTGCATTTAATGACTGTGTTTGGATAAAGGCAAATATAAATCAGCTGGAATTATTAGCTATTCATTCTTACTATGATATCCATTTTTTTCTTCCAATTTAAAGAGAAATTGGAGCATTTGGTGATCTCCTAAAAGTACTGGAGTCTCTAGGCCTTGGGCCTGCTGTTTGTAATGCCTAAGTCAGTTCTGGGACTCCACCTGTGGGAATGTAAGCCCAGCCTAGCCGACTCCTTCAACAACTTTAAAACTCCAAGTTGGGCAAAATGCTTACAGAAAACTGTTTGCAAACTCAAACTGAGACCTGTGTCCCAGGGTTGATACAGTCAGGGGTGGACCCCACCTCCAGGAAACCCTCCTTGGTTACTCCCACCAGCATTCCCCTCCCTCCTGGAATCCCCTGCCAGGGACAGGTCAGCAAGACTCCAGCTTCTGACAAGGTGGGGCAGCCAGAGTACTTAGCAGGAGCCCGGCAAGGACCAGGGCTTGAGTGTTACAATTTCTCTTCACAGCTCTGCCCTCTACCCTGTCCAGAGTAAGGGCCTACCTGATCGATAAATTGTCCAAGAGTTTGATTTCTGGTCAAAGTCCAGGAGGTGCTTGTCCCTCATTGCATACAAGTCTGGGTTGACTTCCTTCGCTGTCTTCATCCCCAGGGCCTTGGCGATCATCAGGGCTTTATGGGGCCCATGGGCTTCCAGAAACTGGTAGATCTCTTCCTCTGGGAGGTGGGAGGCCAGTGGTTAAAGAGGACCCTGGAGGCTGGATCTACTCCCCTGCTTACCAGCCCCTGTGCCCATTTTCCTCATCTGTGAAATGGACACAATAATAATACTGCACCACAGAGGTCGTTCTGGGGGTTGGGAATTCTCTTCAGGGGCTCCGAACAGTGCCCGCCCACGCTAGGTACACAGCAAACGCTAACCATTCATCAGACAAATGATTTCTCAGTCACTTAGCCTCTCCCCAAGAGACAGAGCCTTGCCTCTGAACACTGTGTGCAGTGGAGGGACCTTTCAGTGGGTGTGATGGTTGTCGCTGGACACGTGTAGCTTCCTGAATGACCGTGAGAGTCTGGGGGCAGAGGGAACTGGTGCTGAATGAAACCAGGATGCTTACCCTGTTTACTGAGCTGGGGGCCTGGCTTCTTTGGAATTGCAACTGTATCTTGCTGGGGCCTCTCTGCTGGAGAAAGAAAGACAGTCAGAGGGTGAAGGAACGGGAGAGGGGATGTGGATTCTGCCTAACAAAGGCAGGCTGCTCTGTAGAGGACCCAGCACACGGGTCTCCAAACTCAGATTCTAGAGTTAAAGGAACTTAGCTTCAAATCCTGCCCCATCCACTTCTGGGCTTCCCTGGTGGCTCAGACTGTAAATATGGGAGACCTGGTTTCAATCCCTAGGTTGGGAAGATCCCCTCGAGAAGGGAACAGCTACCCACTCCAGTATTCTTGCCTGAAGAATTCCATGGACAGAGGAGCCTGGTGGGCTACAGTCCATGGTGTCGCAAAGAGTTGGACATGACTGAGTGATTAACACTTTCACTTTCAGCCCCCCCTCCCCCAACCCTGGTCCTGCAACAGCTTTTTGTAAGTACTTGACACATGTCAGCTGTTTAGGTCCATGGGCTGCAGAACCAGAGAAGTAGATCTCATGCGATGCTAAGACTGTTCAATTATTATTGTGTCATTGGTAGTGTCATAACCATTATTATTAAAGTTTTGTTGAGCATCTACTATGTGCTGGCATGGGCTTAGCCCTTTGCATCAAATCCTCTCGCCTCCATTGGCCAGAGAAAGAAATCAGGATGCAGTGAGAAGACTGCATGCACCCTCAAGGGCAGAGCCCATACTTGAACCCAGGTCCAAATCTGGGCTTGGCCGATACCAGGACCGCTCATGCTGGGTCCCGCACCCCCACCTCCCCCGCCCGCGGTGACAGGTTACCCCGCTCTGTGGGAACCACTTCTTTGGTCCCGCCGTCGCCCAAGCACCACGTCGCAGGGCCTGTGAGCATAACTCCTTTTGACTCCTGCTTCATCTTGTGGAGGAGCTGGTTGAGCTTCTTCTTGGGCACTTGGAATTTCTTTAACAGTTGGGCGGTCTTCACAGGGGAGCCAGCATCCCTCAACACCTCCAGAATCCTCTGCTCAAGGTCTGGGAGAGCAAGACAGGGGCAGAGACAGAACTGAGGTCCCCACGACACAGCCTGGGCCGTCGGGAGCCCTCAGAGAGGGATCCAGGGCAGACGGAGGAACAGAGGTCAAAGTAGACATCCATCAGTATCTCTGTTCAGGGAGGGGTGCGTGGGCTGCTCAGAAATGACCTGGGCCGGACAGTCTGGTGGCCAGAGGAGCCGCCAGGCCTTCCGAGTGTCCCCCGCCTGTGTGAGCACTGGAGGACAGTTGGGAACGGTCAGCTCTCAGGTGTCCTCAGAGCAGAGGAGAGTGGAGGCCGCAGGATGCAGGAGGGTAAGGGCGGAGCAGAGGAGCGGGGGGAGTGAGGCCTGTCCCTGGTGCTCTCCATCCCCCATCCACCCTGCCTTGTGGAATCTACTCCTTGGGCTCACCATCCACAGGGGCGATGTCACTGTTCATCCCCATCAGAAACCCAGCAGGCGTTCAGAAACAGAGCTTTCACCCTGCTGCCCAATCATGGAGTCCTGGTGGTACTGCTCCAGACTCTCTCAACCCCTTCTTCTCCTTTTCTCTGCCTCCACTCCCCATTCCTTGTCAGCATCCCCTCAATGACAGCAGTTCCACCAACTCCAGGTTCCCTCCAGTCCACCCTCCTCTTGGCTGGCAGAACGGGTTCTGCCAGCCTCATCTTTACCCACCCTCAACTGCCCTTCAAGTGCCAACCTGTTTGAATTCCTTTCAGCCATACTCACCCCTGGGCCTTTGCACATGCCGTTCCCTTTGCCAGGCGTGCTCTTCCCCCCCTTTCCACCTGTCCACTGTGAGTTCTCACTCAGACTCCAATGCTGGAAGGCTGTCCTGAGTTCCCTGATCAGGTGGGATGCTGGTCCTGTGTGGGTCCCCTGCAGAGTGTCCCCAGGGATCTGCTGCTGTGATTGCCAGATTCACTGTAGTGGTTCTGTGTCTAGCCATGGGCCAGGCATGCAGTAGGGTCTCAGGAACTATTAACAGCATTTGAGTGGAGGAGGGACTGGATGAAAGAGTGAGTGTCCACTACTGGGTAGGTGTGTGCTCAGATGGCCTGGGCAGGGGATGGGCGCTCCTCCAAGGCCTCTGTTTCTGCCTCCCCTCTGCCAGAGTTAATGGTCCTAAGCAGGATGCCTCGAGGCTCAAAGAGGAACTTTCCAAATGGCCCCAGTCCTCGCAGGCAGGCTCCCATAAACCCAAGCCAGCTGCCCTGCGGGGAGTGAAAGAACTGGTGGACGCAGAGCCAGCAGTGCATGGAGCTGGGAGAGAAAGTGTCTGCCCCTGAGAACACCATGGGAATGCAAAGCAGGGCCTTTCTTGGGAAGACCAAGTTACCCTTCCAGGGCAGCAGCCCAACCCTTTGACCTCTGGGTTCTTGCTGGATTCTGAGTGGGCAGCACTAGGGGATGACCTGTTTACCAGCTCTGCGCTGGGCAGTGTGGCTTGCTCTTATGAATGGAATGTTTGCATCCTTCTCGGGGCAGGTGATGGGTATTACAACCCCTGGGGTCACCCAGCCTGAACTTCACTCACTAAACACTACCCCCGAGACTGTCATACCCATCCAACCCACTGATGCTTTGCCTAGCCTTGAAAAGAGTTTTGATTCCTGAAAAACCTGCTCCTGGGTGAGCCTCTCTCTTCCTCCTCCTGCAGTCCCCTGACCTCAAGGAGGAAATGGGGTCCATGCAGTGAAGGCTGGGCTTGCCTCCCCCACTGAGTCTTCTGGCTGCTGAACCAGAAATTGAAAAATGGGATGAGGGATCAGTTAAAAGGAAAACCTGCTGGGGAACAAGTTAAATTCAGTTACCCAGTGCCCCTGACATGTCTCCTTTGGAAAATATAACAGGAACCTGGGAACCAACCAGCCTGGGATCCTGGGCACTCCCAGTTAACCCCCCTCCCTGACACAGCATATTTTCCTGGGTTTGAGCCAAAACTCTGCCACCTACCAGCTGTGTGACCTCGGGTCTCCATTTCCCCTTCTTTGAAATGGTGAGATTCGTGACTACTTCAGATTGTGGTGAGGTTCAGATAGTTACTGATCACAGAACAAAGACAGACAAAAACCGCCTCAGCCCCCAGCCCACATGCTTTCAGTGGGGACCCTAGAAAACAGCTCTGTTCAGTGCCAGTTAAGTTGCATGTGTGCTGTTCAATGAAAGAACAGTAGCAGGGGGAAAGCCACGTATAAGCACTTGCCACTGTTAGCAAAGCAACTTCTCTCCTTCTTCAAAACGAAAGTGAAGACGGGTGTTCAGGCCCCAAGCTCAGCCGTGGTCCCCTGAGTCATTTCACCTGTGCCGCCTGTGATTTCAGGAGTGAGGTGGGAACCTCAGCGGGCTTCCCCTGAGGGTTCCTGCAAAACGCACACGGAGCGTGTTGCAAGATGCCTGGTGTAGAGCAAGGCTCTGAACCCGATGCAATGCTCTCTCCCTCTCTTTCTTACGGTTGTGCCTTCAGATATTAGCCTATCGTGGTTGTCATCTGAACCAAGAAAAGGAACCAGAAGAAAATTTAAGTCCCACCCGGGCACTCCCATGGGTCCTTAGAGGGAAAAAAGTACCTGTGTCTCCTGGGTCAGCAGGGACCTCGGCCATTCTGGCAGCAGCTGCGAGGGGCCTGGGAGACTTGGAGTCAGCAGCAGGCTCTGACCCTGGAGCCTGCAGAAGGTGGGTCCGGTCAAGGCTGGGTGTACTCTTGTGGGCCAGGCTGGTGCTTCTGGCAGCTGTGAAGACACTCCAGCTTCATCCGGACGGCTGTCGGCTGTCAGCTGTTCACACCCCGGAAATGGGGCCCTAGGCAGCCAACCTTATCAGTCTCTGGAGAAAATGAAAATGAAACTTCTATGTGTGGTTTTTCAGAGAAACAAAACCGAAAGCTGAATTGAGCAAGACACAGGCCTTCTACTAGATATTGGTAGGGAGCTGCTGAGATGGAGGAGACCAGAGCTTCTTCTGGGGATGAGGGGTTTCCCACTGCTGTCCACCTTGACTCCCCTAGCCACAGGCCAAGATACCTGGGTGGGTGGGTGGGTGGCTGAGCACCTGTGATCATCAAAACCACACAAGTGTGTGCATATCAAACCGACAACAGTGTTGATGTATGGCAGAGACCACAACTTTGAAAAGCAATTACCCTCTAGTTAAAAAAAAAAAGGAAGACTCTCTTTAATGAGTACCTATTATGTACTTTCCAACCTCATGTGCCCCTGACTTATCTACAGGTTAGGGTCTAGTTAGGGTCTCTTTTCTCAGGAAACTGAGGCTTGGGTCAATGAGGCCACTTGTCCAAGGTCACAGAGATGCTCAGGTTCTAACTCAGCCCCACCATTTACTGGCTGTGGGACCTTGGGCAGGTTATTTTACCTATTTATGTCTTAGTTTTCTCATCTATGAAATGGGCTAATAAAAGGAGTGACCTCAAGAGGTGGTGGCGAGGACTAAAAGGGTTAATTCAGGCACCTCTACAGCCATGAACACAGCTGGGCACCCACTGACCTGGTTCTAGAAAAAAGACCCATCGCTTCTGAAACTTCTTACAGGGGCCACTGATCTCCCCAAACAGTTCAGAGACACTGCTCAGTCCAGGTGACGGAAGGGGAAACTGAGGCCAACAGAGGTGAAGAGCTTTGTGCGAGGCAGCCCAGAGGGTCAAGGGCTCAGGGTCTCAGCTGAGGCCAAGGAGTGGGTGCCAGGGGGACACCATCCCCAGCATTTCTGCAAAGGGAGGCACTTGGGAACAAGTACAGCCATGGAAAGGGCCCCGAAGGCTTATCTCAAAGTTGTCTTTGTGTTCCCGAGTCCAAGTTCTCCCGGCTCACTGCACAACCGGCCAATGAATCAGAGATGAGGTGTTGAGGCAAGAAATACAACTTTATTTGGAGAGCCAGCTGACCGAAAAGACGGCATACAATTGTCTTAAAATAACCATCTTATGGGGTCTGGATGCTGGGTTCTTTCACAGATCAGAGGTGGAGGGAGATGAGGAAAAAAAGTAAAAAGGCCACTAATCTTGCAAACATCTCCTAGAATGGCAAGCCTCAGGCAGGGGATGTGTTTATTTCTTCCTTCCTGCCATCTACAGGTGGACAGGGTTCTGAACAAAGGCACTCTAGTTTAACAGTCAGGCAGAGGGGGCAGGATTCTGAGGCAGGCCAGTATGCGTGATTGTAACAACAAAAGCAACAGAGAGCAAATTAGAAACAGCTCCAACGTGGCGCCAGAAGTGGTTTATTCCTGCAACATTTGCAGAGCAAGCAAGAAAAATCCCGATGCCCTGTCCACTCTCAGACCAATTAAGTCCCCATCTTGGGAGGCAGGGCTGGAAGTCCTAGAGGACTTCACTTGAACCAGAGGTGAAGTGTTGGACAACTCAATAAAAATAGGAAGCCGCAATGATGTTTTTGCTCCTTTTTAATGTCAGGTGGAGAAGGGGACGACAGAGGATGAGATGGCTGGATGGCATCACCAACTCGATGGACGTGAGTCTGGGTGAACTCCAGGAGTTGGTGATGGACAGGGAGGCCTGGTGTGCTGCAATTCATGGGGTCGCAGAGAGTCGGACACGACTGAACGACTGAACTGAACTGAACGGAACTGAATGTAAAACAGAAGAAACGTGTGTCTCTATGTGCGTTGACAACGTTCATTTTAAATGAGGATTAATTGGGTGTTTTGGGAGAGATTGTCAGGTGTCTTCTGAACTCAGGCTCAGGCTGAGTCACTGTGGGCGGCTGGGAGGCGCCACGCCGGGACTGGCCACTAGGTGGCGCCCGTTCACTGAGTCCCGGCTCCCTTTGCCCAGTTCCTCTCATTTAGCGGGGGTGGCTCTCACCTGCCCCCATCCTAGGATAACCCCAACTCCCATCTGACCATATTCTGGCTTCTCAGCCATGTGGTCCTTAGTGTGGACACTCCGACTTGAGCCTATACCTGGGTGCCTGGGAGGTTTGCAGGTCACACTAGAGTCTGATCTGAGGGTCAGCTGCTTCTGGTGTGTGTCTGTATGCACATGTTCGGGTGGCCCTGTGTCCCCATCACCCACCTCTGAGCTGCAACCCTTCTTCTCCCTAACAGTGTGTCGCTTCCTCTCTGAGCCTTGGTTTAATTATAAAACAGAAATAACAGATAAGAAAAAGCATGTTTATCTGTCACTTAGTAGGTGTTTATAAAATTTGCATCATTTAGAAAGTGCCATGTGGTTGATAGATCTCCATAACATAACTTTAGACACTGTGCTGTGCTTAGTTGCTCAGTCGTGTTTGACTCTTTGCGACCCAATGGACTGTAGGCTGCCAGGCTCCTCTGTCCGTGGAATTCTCCAGGCAAGAATCCTGGAGTGAGTTGCCATGCCCTCCTTCAGGGGATCTTCCCAACCCAGGGATCAAACCCAGGTATCCTGAATTGCAGGTGGATTCTTTACTGTCTGAGCCACCAGGGAAGCCCAAGAATACTGGAGTGGGTGGCCTATCCCTCCTCCAGGGGATCTTTCTGACCCAGGAATTGAACCAGGGTCTCCTGCATTGTAGGCAGATTCTTTATAAGCTGAGATGCCAGGAGAGCCCAAGTTTAGACACTACGCAAAAAAAAAAAAAAAAAAAAAAGCAAGTGAGAAAGAGGAAGGAAAAAAAAAACAATTTAATATAGATGGGTCCTCCTTCCTTTGCGTTCCATGGTACACCTGGAATGGAAACCATGAACCTGCTGTGAACATCTTACCACATTGAATGGAGTTCTTACTTTTAAAGTTTTAATTAGGTTGCATTTCCTCTTCTCTACTTAAGAGAGTTTCAAGGTAATTTTGACTATAAGGATGGTCTTTCACTGAAATATCAGTGACTTACACTATACAGAAACTTCTTTCTTTCTCCTATAACAGTCTGGTAGGTAGCCCAGCACCACAGTGTTGAGACCCAGGCCCCTTCTATTTTGTTGCTCTGTCATTTGTGGGCTTTATGTTCTAAGATGGCTGCTCAAGCTCCAGCCATCACAACTCCATTCCTCACAGGAGGAAGGAAGCAAGGGAAGAAGAATAAATATCTCTCCTTTAAGAACACTCACGAATTGCACAGACATTTTCCTGACATCCCTCAGTCTCAGAGCCCAAGAGGGAGGCTGGGAAAGGTCTTTATTCTGGGCTACAATGTTACCTAGCTAACACTGGGGGATTGATTAACTTCCAAATAGGGGATAAGATATTGGAAGATACTTAGCTGTCCCTGCCATTTTGAAGCTGTTTTCACCCCAAGAAAGGAGCAGGGAAACCTCCTCTATGCTTTGAAGCATATCTGTTCAGCAGAGCTTCTGTATTGAGCAGGTCTGAGGCTGGCTGACAGGTAGTTCCTACACTCTCAGAGACTCCCATCCAGGGTGGAAGACAAAAGGGGAGAGGATGCTAGGGGCTCCCTGCTCTCCCTGGGAAGGACCTCAAAGGCCACAGGAATTTCAAAATGGCGCCACTGCCTGCTGGAGCCCAGGTCCCTTTTTGCCTTGAAAAGCACACTCCTTTTTCATTGCTTGTGTTTTTCTGGAAACTATTAGAATTCTCCGCCCCAACCAGATGATAATTACATGTTACTGATCTTGAGTCTTTAAATTTCTCTCTCTTTCTCCCTTTTAAAAGAGAGATATTTTTGCTGCACATTCTGTTGGCAAAACGCAGTCTCCTTTCTACCAGGCAGCCTGAATGTTATGATCATGGTTTCTCTGTGAATTCACCTCAGGGGGAGGGAGTGGAAAGGTCTGAAGGCACCAAGTGGGGACAAAAATTACTACCTTTGTCCAGGGGCAAAGGTCAGAGGACCAGAGGTGGCCAGAGGGAGACAGAGATTACGCAAGATCTCAAGAGTTATGGTAGAGGGCGAGGAACAAAGATCAGACCAGGGGCTACGGGAGGCAGCACGTTCTCTGTGCAGCTTCCGAAGGTTCTGCCCCTAAAGGCGTCTTCCCCAGGCTACATTCACTGCCCTTCAGGAACAGGTCAGGGAGGCTCCTTGGGCCATCACTGTCTCCTGGAGTTGGACAGACTTGGGATTCTGATCCGGGGTTCTGATCTCGTGGCTCTATGCCCTGAACCCCTCACTACTTTTTCTGGGCTTCAATTTCTCCCTTGGAGAAAGGGGATCGTAGCAGCTCTGCCAGGGGTCTTTCTTTGCAAGCTTCCCTAAGATCATCCCCCGGAAGGTCCCAGCAGAGCACTGGGAGCAAAGTGTGTGCTCCAAGAGCAGGCACTGTTGTGTCTTCATACTGTGACCCCCATCTGTCCCTCTCTGAATGACAAAGAAGTCCCATTCACTCATCTGGTTTTGCATCAAGTGATTCCGTGTGCCTCCTTTATCCCAGGCTATGTGCTGGGTGCTAGAGCCGGGAGGGAGTGGGGGTTGCTAGTCCTCTTGCTAGTTCCTGGTTCCACTTCTCATTTCAACTGCAGAAAAAGCCAATCTGCTCAATCGAGGTATTGATGGGTGACTAAGGCCAAGTCCTGAGTCCCCTACCACTCCTGGAAGTGTTGCCTGGTAAGAGGAGTTGAGCAGCTCAGTTCAGTTCAGTCGCTCAGTTGTGTCTGACTCTTTGCAACCCCATGGACTGGAGCATGCCAGGCCTCCCTGTCCACTCCTGTCCTAGAATTTACTCAAACTCATGTCCATTGAGTCGGCGATGCCATCCAACCATCTCATCCTCTGTCGTCCCCTTCTCCTCCAGCCTTTAATCTTTCCCAGCATCAGGGTCTTTTCAAATGAGTCAGTTTTTCACATCAGGTGGCCAAAGTATTGGAGTTTCAGCTACAGCATCAGTCCTTCCAATGAATATCCATCCTTTAGGATGGACTGGTTGGATCTCCTTGCTGTCCAGGGACCTGTCAAGAGCTCTTCTAACTAACACCACAGTTCAAAAGCATCAATTCTTCAGCACTCAGCTTTCTTTATAGGCCAACTCTCACATCCATTCATGACTACTGGAAAAACCATAGCTTCAACTAGATGGACCTTTGTTGGCAAAGTAATGTCTCTGCTTTTTAAGAAGTTGTCTAGGTTGGTCATAACTTTCTTCCAAGGAGCAAGCGTCTTTTAATTTCATGGCTGCAGTCACCATCTGCAGTGATTTTGGAGACCCCCAAAATAAAATCTGTCACTGTTTCCACTGTTTCCCTATTTGCCTTGAAGTGATGGGACCAGATTCCATGATCTCAGTTTTCTGAATGTTGAGTTTTAAGCCAACTTTTTCACTTTCCTCTTTCACTTTCATCAAGAGGCTCTTTAGTTCTTCTTCACTTGATATTTCTCCCGGCAATCTTGATTCCAGCTTGTGCTTCTTCAAGCCCAGCATTTCGCATGATGTACTCTGCATGTAAGTTAAATAAGCAGGGTGACAATATACAGCCTTGACGTACTCCTTTCCCGATTTGAAGCCAGTCTGTTGTTCCATGTCCAGTTCTAACTGTTGCTTCTTGACCTGCATACAGATTTATCAAGAGGCAGGTCAGGTGGTCTGGTATTCCCATCTCTTTCAGAATTTTCCACAGTTTATTGTGATCCACACAGTCAAAGGCTTTGGCATAGTCAACAAAGCAGAAATAGATGTTTTTCTGGAACTCTCTAGCTTTTTCGATGATCCAACAGCTGTTGGCAATTTGATTTCTGGTTCCTCTGCCTTTTCTAAAACCAGCTTGAACATCTGGAAGTTCATGGTTCGCATACTGTTGAAGCCTGACTTGGAGAATTTTGAGCATTACTTTGCTAGTGTGTTAGGTGAGTGTAATTGTGTGGTAGTTTTAGCATTCTTTGGCATTGCCTTTCTTTGGGATTGGAATGAAAACTGACCTTTTCCAGTCCTGTGGCCACTGCTGAGTTTTCCAAATTTGCCGGCATATTGAGTGCAGCACTTTCACAGCATCATCTTTCAGGATTTGAAATAGCTTGACTGGAATTCCATCACCTCCACTAGCTTTGTTCATAGTGATGTTTCCTAAGGCCCACTTGACTTCCCTCTTTTGCATTCCAGTCCCCTATAATGAAAAGAACATCTTTTTTGGGCGTTAGTTCTAGAAAGTCTTGTAGGTCTTCATAGAACCATTCAACTTCAGCTTCTTCAGCATTATTGCCCGGGGCATAGACTTGGATTACTGTGATATTGAATGGCTTGCCTTGGAAATGAACAGAGATCATTCTGTCATTTTTGAGATTGAATCCAAGTACTGCGTTTCGGACTCTTGAGCAGGAGAACACAAGTCACGGGGTGGGCAGGGATCAGGGCATTGAAGGCTATGATTTGCAACTTGTGATTTTCCCTGAGGGCAGAAGAAGCCCCACTGGAAGGTGTTCATCCAAGGTGAGCGGGGGATTTGGAGAGGTCGCCTGGGTGCTGGAGAGTGTTGGCAGGAGGTCAGCAGGGGAGGGGCTGCCACCTTGAGGAGGCTGTATGAGTCCAGGGGAGGGGGCTTAGCCAGCATCAGGCTCTTCTCCCCTTCTTCCCCCTGCCCTGACTCTTTTTAGAAAGTCCTTCCCCACATCCCCCCAAAATAGATTGAAATGAATTCACATCTAACTCATATATAATCATCTAACTTGTTTATAATCAAAAGATTTTTTTGATAATGCTGCTTCTAAAATGCTTTGCCTACAAGAAATTCATTTAATTATAATTGGCCACAACTCCTCCACCAAGGGGTCAGTATTCCTAGGCATTCTTGCACAATGAAGAGATCTCACCTATAAATTCGTTTCAGACATAATGAAGTATCCTGAAATTTTTATGGTGATTAAATGGAGCAATTCATGAACCTGACATAATGCTATGTCTTCTAGATGTTTAATTAAACATTTACTGAGTCTGATTTTGCAAGGTTTTCCCCCATATTTTGGAGCTCAAGCATTTTCATGGGCTCTTGAAGCTTCTATAGGTCTGAGGTACTAAGACTTCTATACCTAGAAGATAAAATGGGGAAACGCAGGGACTTCCCTGGTGGCCCAGTGGCTAAGATTCCATGCTCCCAATGTAGGTGGACCTGGGTTCAGTCCCTGTTGGGGCAAATAAGGTCCCACATGCCATAAGTAAGACCCGGCAGAGCCAAATAAATAAATATATTTTTTTAAAAGGCCTTCACCTTTAAAAAATAAAATAAAATGAAGAAATTCAGAGAGACAGACCATGAGGGCCAGGGTTCCTGGTCTTTGGGGGATCATGGCCCCAGGAGAGTTGTGCTCTGGGGTGTTGTCAAGCATGTGATGGAAGATGGGGCAACGGCAGAATCTTTTACATGTTAATTCATGACTTCTTTTCATTTTAAAAAAATGGGAGGAATATGTGGAAAATATGCAGGTAGAATATTGTTTTTTAAAAGAATGAGTAATTAAAAATGTGTTGTTTTAAAGGCGGCTTAGTTGAAATTTCCAGGTGGCTCAAGAATCCGCCCTGCGGTAAAGAATCCACCTGCCAATTCAGGAGCGGCACGTTCCATCCATGGGTTGGGAAGATCCCCTGGAGGAGGAAATGGCAAGCTACTCCAGTATTCTTGCCTGGAAAATCCCATAGACAAAGAATTCTTAACAGACTATAGTCCATAGGGTCATGAGTCAACACGACTTAGTGACTAAACCACACTCTACAATGTGACCCAAAGATGTTTCTTAAAAGACTTAGCAACTGGATAGCAACTGATTTATTAGTGCTTATTATGGACCTTATTTCCAGTGTTTTACATTATTTTTTTCAATTTTTCTAGCTATCTTATTGTTGTATTTGTTCAGGCACTAAGTCGCGTCCAACTCTGTGACCCCACGGTCTGCAGCATGCCAGGCCTCCCTGTCCTTCACTGTCTCCCTGAGTTTGCTTAAACTCATGGCCATTGAATCGGTGATGCCATCCAATCATCTCATCCTCTGTCGCCTCCTTCTCCTCCTACCTTTAGTCTTCCCCAGCATCCCATGAAACAGTGAAGTGAAGTGTTAGTCACTCAGTCATGTCTGACTCTTTGCAAGCCCATGGACTGTAGCCCACCAGGCTCCTCTGTCCGTGGGATTCTCCAGACAAGAATACTGGAGTGGGTTGTCATTTCCTCCTCCAGGGGATCTTCCCAAACCAGGAATTGAACCTGGGTCTCCTGAATTTCAGACAGATTCTTTACCATCTGAGCCACCAGGGAAGCCTGGTTCTTAGATGCTATCTTCTCAATATGCCTTCAGCAGGAGCGGGGGAGGTGGAGCAAGCTCTCTTGTGTTTCTATTATAAAGGCCCTAGTCTCAGGATTTCCCTGGTGGCCCAGTAGTTAAGATGCTGCCTTCCACTGTAGGGGCGGGGCATGGATTTGATCCCTTGTGAGGAGGTAACATCCTGCATGCCACACAGAGAAGTCAAAAAAATAAATGAAATGAATAGCTTTTTTTTAAGACATTAATCCTATCGTGGGAGCTACCCCCTCATGACCTCATTTAATCCTAATTACCTCTAAAAGTCTCCACCTGCTAACACCATCACGTTGTGGGGTAGGGCTCCAACAAATGAATTTATTGAGGGGAACCAAACATTTCACTTCCCACTTCAGTTCAGTTCAGTTCAGTCACTCAGTCGTATCTGACTCTTTGTGACCCCATGAATCACAGCACGCCAGGCCTCCCTGTCCATCACCAACTCCCGGAGTTCACTCAGACTCATGTTCGTTGAGTTGGTGATGCCATCCAGCCATCTCATCCTCTGTCTTCCCCTTCTCCTCCTGCCCCCAATCCCCCCCAGCATCAGGGTCTTTTCCAATAAGTCAACTCTTCACATGAGGTGGCCAAAGTATTGGAATTTCAGCTTTAGCATCAGTCCTTCCAATGAACACTCAGGACTGATCTCCTTTAGGATGAACTGGTTGGATCTCCTTGCAGTCCAAGGGACTCTCAAGAGTCTTCTCCAACACCACAGTCCAAAAGCATCAATTCTTCAGTGCTCAGCTTTCTTCACAGTCCAACTCTCACATCCATACATGACTACTGGAAAAACCATAGCCTTGACTAGACGGACCTTTGTTGGCAAAGTAATGTCTCTGCTTTTCAATATGCTATCTAGGTTGGTCATAACTTTCCTTCCAAGGAGTAAGCGTTTTTTAATTTCATGACTGCAATCACAATCTGCAGTGATTTTGGAGCCCCTCAAAATAAAGTCTGACACTGTTTCCACTATTTCCCCATCTATTTTCCATGAAGTGATGGGACCAGATGCCATGATCTTTGTGTTCTGAATGTTGAACTTTAAGCCAACATTTTCACTCTCCTCTTTCACTTTCATCAAGAGGCTTTTTTAGTTCCTCTTCACTTTCTGCCATAAGGGTGGTGTCATCTGTATATCTGAGGTTATTGATATTTCTCCCGGCAATCTTGATTCCAGCTTGTGCTTCTTCCAGCCCAGCATTTCTCATGATGTACTCTGCATATAAGTTAAATAAGCAGGGTGACAGTATACAGCCTTGACATACTCTTTTTCTTATTTGGAACCAGTCTGTTCCATGTCCAGTTCTAACTGTTGCTTCCTGACCTGCATACAGGTTTCTCAAGAGGTAGGTCAGATGGTATTCCCATCTCTTTCAGAATTTTCCACAGTTTATTGTGATCCACACAGTCAAAGGCTTTGGCATAGTCAATAAAGCAGAAATAGATGTTTTTCTGGAACTCTCTTGCTTTTTCGATGATCCAGAGGATATTGGCAATTTGATCTCTGGTTCCTCTGCCTTTTCTAAAACCAGCCCGAACATCAGGAAGTTCACGGTTCACATATTGCTGAAGCCTGGCTTGGAGAATTTTGAGCATCACTTTACTAGCGTGTGAGATGAGTGCAATTGTGTGATAGTTTGAGCATTCTTTGGCATTGCCTTTCTTTGGGATTGGAATGAAAACTGACTTTTTCCAGTCCTGTGGCCACTGCTGAGTTTTCCAAATTTGCTGGCATATTGAGTGCAGCACTTTCACAGCATTATCTTTCAGGATTTGAAATAGCTAAACTGGAATTCCATCACCTCCACTAGCTTTGTTCATAGTGATGTTTTCTAAGGCCCACTTGACTTCACATTCCAGGATGTCTGGCTCTAGGTCAGTGATCACACCATCGTGATTATCTTGGTCGTGAAGATCTTTTTTGTATAGTTCTTCTGTGTATTCTTGCCATCTCTTCTTAATATCTTCTGCTTCTCTTAGGTCCATACTATTTCTGTCCTTTATCGAACCCATCGTTGCATGAAATGTTTCCTTGGTATCTCTAATTTTCTTGAAGAGATCTCTAATCTTTCCCATTCTGTTCTTTTCCTCTATTTCTTTGCATTGATTGCTGAAGAAAGTTTTCTTATCTCTCCTTGCTATTCTTTGGAACTCTGCATTCAGATGGATATATCTTTCCTTTTCTCCTTTGCTTTTTGCTTCTCTTCTTTTCACAGCTATTTGTAAGGCCTCCCCAGACAGCCATTTTGCTTTTTTGCATTTCTTTTCCATGGGGATGGTCTTGATCCGTGTCTTCTGTACAACATCATGAACCTCCGTCCATGGTTCATCAGGCACTCTGTCTATCAGATCTAGTCCCTTAAATCTGTTTCTCATTTCCACTGTATAGTGTCCATATGAGCTGAGCACTGTCCTAAGTCCTTAGAGGGGCAGAACCCTGACACGTTAGTAGGCAAGAGTCTGATATTTAAGACTGGTGTTCTCATTAACAATTTTTACATTCTTTCCATGTTGAAATGGTATTTTGGATATATCTGGTTGAAAACAAAACTTGGTGACTGTATGTCCACACCTAGCAGACACACACAGCCCTGAACACAGACACACACACACACACACACACACACACACACACACACACAGGTCCGTCCATGCCTTCTTCACAGGGGACCCGTCTCGCCAAGGTGCTCTGACCTCACATTATAGTTTGGTGTCTTTTGCCAGCACTTTACAATTTGTTGTCTGAGCCTGGGAGCCCCAGAAGCACACCCTGAGGCACAGAGTTGAATGCAAGTAATTGTTTGGGAGGTGATGCCAAGAAACCCTGGGAGGGCAGTGGGAACCTGGGGCAGGGGAACAATGGACCAGTTGCCAACAAGCAAGCCACCTGGGTACACTTGGGGGCATTAGGAATACTGGGCACATGGGGAGCATCTTCTTGGGGTTCCCCACAGAGGGCGGGGAAGCTGACGTGCTTACCCTCCACTCCCATCCCTGGAGGAGGCTGCTCACAACCGTGTAAGTCCCCCAGGCTATCTGGCCTGCAGTATGGTGGGCAGAGAAGCTTCTGGACCACAGAAAGCCTCAGGCACCAGGGCCAAGGAGCACTGGCTGGAAGCTGGACCCACGTGGACAGACATGGAACTGGTGAAGCAGTTTTCCATACGATGGGGAAACCAGTGGCATTTGCTACAGTTCTCTGGACAAGTCACTTTTCTAGGGACTGAGGCCCCAGTGGGTTAACTACTGGAAAGGGACAAAGGGCAGATGAGATGATTATAGAGCCAGACCCTGACTCCATCCTTTGCAGCTTCCCCTGCATTTGCTCACGCCTGAAAAGAACAGGCAGGAGTCTAACTCCATGAATTTTAAAAATTCATTTTTGCATTTGCTCACTCGATCAAGTTAGATGCTTTTAAAGACAAATTTAATTATTTTGAGCTCAATAAAAGCCTTTTAATAAGCTGAACATCAGAGTTTCAGCCTTCTGCTTTCAGGGTTATCAGTCATGGCAAGGACGGGGCACGAAGGGGAGGGAGACAGGTGGTGGAGGGACGTGGAGAGGGAGAGGGGCATATCACACACATGGGCATGAACATACACACACACACCATTCACACATACACACACGGATGGATATTTATTTTAAAATTTTATTTGCACATTTAAACCTATAATCTGCTCTAAATCATTTGATTGTATAGCTTTTATAATATTTTGTTTTATTTTTAGAAAAAGTTCTTTTACTTCAGGACAACTGAACAAAGTGTTAAAGAAAATGCGATGCTGGTTTGGCACAGACTTCTTGTGTGTTCTGTCTCTCCCGTTGGCTCACACACTCTTCCTCACTCTGAACGTTCCGTCTATGCCTGCGACTGAGACAGGAAGCCAGACACACATGCTGAAATAATTTCAACAAATATCAACTCTAAACCAACTTCAAGCAGTCAAAATGGCAGGGCTGGTTCAGGCACTGCTGCCTTCCCCAGCTTGGTGCAAAGGACACAGCATGGACCACACAAGGCAAGAATGTTGCCATGTTCATAAAATGCTTTCTTTTTTCATTATTCATGCATTTACTTGTCCAGTGTAATGGCACCTACTGGTTTCGACTGTCCAGCACCCAGCCCCCTTCTTCTGACACAATCACTCCAGTTTTCCTTTGGTGAATTCCCTCACTCCCATCTCATCCACAAAAGATGGGAGTAAGTTGACCTCAGCTCCAGGGCCAGAGCAGGGCGTACAACTCAAACCAGGCCAATCAGAGCACTCTCTTCTTGTGACTGCAGTGATTGGCTGAGAGATCGGTGCATGACCTGAGCCAGCCAATAGGATTCTATTCTGGGACTTATGATGGAAGATTGGGAACAAATTTCTTCTCACTTGACTTAGAGCTGTAAGGAAATGAATCTGGAGAAAAGGCAGTGAGAGGATAATCTGCCTGAAAAAGAAATTGGGAGAGATGATGACCAGTTTGATGGAGACAGACACCTTCCTAACATCATGGTGTGTACATCTGGACCTGGTCTAAGCCCTGCTCCCAGCCAGTTACAAGAGTCAACAATTCCGTCTTCTGCTGAACACAGTGGCAGTTGGTTTGAGTCACTTGTTTTTGGCCACCTGCATGGCATGCAGGATCTCAGTTCACAGACCAGGGATTGAATCTATCTACCCTGTGTGGAAGGTCAGAGTTTTAATCACTGACCCACGAGGGAAGTCCCTGGGTCACTTATTATATAAAGAATTAATGAGAGCATACATTATTATCAGACAGAAAGCTAAAATACTGGAGGACCTGATTCAAGGCCACTTGGTGGGCATCTAGAGATGGAAAGCATTTTTGAAGGAGGAGAGAGAGGACAAGAACCCTTTTGCCACATGCTTGGTATGTGGCCTCAGCTTTTTCACCCTCAGTTTGGAACACTCTGTTCTGTAACAACATTAATATTAGGTGCTTCTTTCTTTTACCCTGATGAGATAATATTCCCTATTGTATGCATGAACTATTCATCACAATTTAGTTTATAAAGGTATTGTTGTTCAGTCGCTCAGTCGTGTCTGACTCTTTGCAACCCCATGGACTGTAGCACTCAAGGCTTCCCTGTCCTTCACCATCTCCCAGAGCTTGCTCAAACTCATGTCCATTGAGTTAGTGATGCCATCCAACCATCTCATCCTCTATTGCCCCTTTCTCTTCCTGCCCTCATCTTTCCCAGCATCAGGGTCTTTTCCAATGAGTCAGCTCTCTACACCAGGCGGCCGAAGTATTGGAGCTTCAGCTTCAGTCCTTGTAATGAATATTCAGGGTTGATTTCCTTTAGGGTTGACTGGTTTGATCTTCTTGCATATATATATATATGCAAGATATATATATATATATCTTTATATATATATAAAGGTGAAGGAATTATAAACCTAGATGTCCAACCAAAGGGGACCAGTTAATTTGGAAATCTGTGCAATAGAATGTTCTGGACATATGAAAAAATGTGATATATAGAACTGATTTATGGAGAAAAGTGTTCATATTATATTAAAGAAAGATGTTTATAAAACTAGAGTATGATTCCATTTTTAAATACATGTGATTACATATAACACAGAAAAGTGCCTAGAGAGTATGGATTATCTTTTAGCAAAACATAGATGATTTGTATTCCATATTTTCCAATATTTTTCTACAATACATGTGGATTGCTTTGTATGTCTTGTCCTCTGGGGCTGCCATAACAAAATATGCAAAAGAATGGTGGGGAGGAGGTGCTTAAAGAACTGAAATTTGTTTTCTCACAGTGCTGGAGGCTGGAAGTCTGAGATCAGTGTGCCGACCTGGTTGTGTTCTGGTGAAAACTCTCTCTTCTTGGCTGACACATGACTGCTTTCCACCTGTGTCCTCAGAAGATTGAGTGAGAGAGAAAGAGGTAGAGAGAACACAAGGTGGGAGTTTGGGGGAGTTCTCTGGTGTCTCTTCCTATAAGGACACTAATCTCATCCTGGGGGCTCCACAATCACTATTTCACCTAAACCTAATTGCATTTCAAAGGCCTCATCTCAGGGGTTGTTGTTCAGTCGCTCAGTCGTGTCCTGTTCTTTGTGACCCCGTGGACTGCAGCACATCAGGCTTCCCTGTCCCTCACCGTCTCCTCACCTTCTCCTCAAGTTCATGTCCATTGAGTTGGTGATGCCATCCAATCTTCTCATCCTCTGTCATCCCCTTCTCCTCCTGCCTCAGGCCTTCCCAACATCAGGGTCTTTTCCAGTGAGTCGGCTCTTCGCATCAGGTGGCCAAAGTATTGGAGCTTCAGCTTCAGCATCAGTCCTTCCAAGTTTTCAGGGTTAATTTCCTTTAGGTTTGACTGGTTTGATCTCCTGGCTGTCCAAGAGACTCTCAGGAGTCTTCTCTAGCACCACAGTTTGAAAACATCATTCTTTAGCACTCTGCCTTCTTTATGTGGGTTAGGGGCTCAATATTTGAATTTGGAGGTGGGGGACAAAATTTAGTCCATAGCTCTTTGTAATAAAAAATAACAAAACAGTCCTTTTTACTGAATGAGACTTTGCAACACAATGAACAATATACATGTAGTCACAACAATGTAAAGAGCATTTACTGAGTTTCAGTTTTAGGATCAACTCACAAATAAAGCACAGAGGACTGAATTAGGATACAGGGCAGAATAGGAATGTCACCTGTCTTGATAAGTTGGAAGTAAAAATGGAGAGAAGGCAGGTAGAAAGGAGGTGAAAGAAGATTGGGAGGAGGGGGTGAGCTAAAGACCAGGCCGGCGGCAGCACAGTCTCAACTTGCCAGGTGGGGAGTCCAGAGATCCTGTCCCCTTAGAGGGAACACAAAATAGTGTAGATAACAGTAGTTGAAGTCACAAAGACAATCATGAAAGGAACCCAAAATAAGAACATCTTTATGGGAAGTAGGGAGATGTGCCCATGTGTTAGATCCTCGTTTGTCAAAGCAAGAAGCCAGTAGGTAATGTCTAGACTTTGGAAAACCACAGACTTAGAGGCAGAAGATTATTGTTTTGATGACAAAGTGGTCATTCTCAGAAGGAAGAGGTCTAAGGACTGTCGTCACCTCCAAGAACTGGGCTGTGAGTTTGGGAAAGATGGAGCATGGGCCATTGCTTTGGGCTTGCTGTTTTACTTTGATTAAAAATGTAAAATATACACAATTTAAAAGAACTATAACTTCGCCTGTTACAGATGATAAGGGACAACATCCTGCTGATCTCAGGGGGGCTCTCAGTGAGGGGACAGGACTCACTGACTCACCGCCCAGGCCTGTTTCCGGGACGAAACTAGGATTCGGATTCATAAAACAACCCACGTCTGCAGGACCTTGGGGGGTGGGTGGTGGAACAGGTGAAAGAAGCCCAGGGGAGCTTCTCAATACAGTGAATCTCTTGTGTATGATACTGTACTGCTGGATACATGACACCATGCATGTGTCAAAGCTTGACAATATAAAGAATGAATCTTGAGGTATGTAAATTAAAAAAGCATTTAGGAGGTCAGAGGATCCCAGGATGGCAGAACATGGCAAGACAATGTAACTATCTGACAAATGTGTGTCAGGGCCTCAGGGAAACGGGTTGGGGGAAGTGGTGCTGACCTGAGTATCTTTGGAAATGTGTGACCAAGGGGTTGGGGGAAACGGTGCTGACCTAAGTACCGTTTCTTTGGAAATATGTGACCCTTGATAGGATGTGATGAGAAGGGCACTTTACCTCTGGAGTCTTCCTCCCCAAAAACCATCACCCCAGTCTAAACCATGAGAAAAACATCAGGCAAATTCTGATACATCAGACATCCTACAAAGTACCTGCCTAGCACTCCAAACTGTCAAGATCATCAAAAACAAGGACAGTCTGAGGCTCTGTCACAGTGAGAGGAGGAGCCTGAGACGTGATGAATAAAAGTCATGTGGTGTCCCGGGTGGCATCCTGGACCAGGAAAAGGATGGTATGGAAAAGCTAAGGAAATCTGAATAAAGTTTAGACTTTAGTTAATGATAGTATATCAACATTCATTAATTAACTGTAGCAAGTATACCATGCTGTACAAGATGTTAATAATAGGTGAAGCTGGATGTATGGAAACTCTACTATTTTATCAGCTTTTCCATAAACATAAAAGTGTTATAAAAATAAGGCTTATGTTTAGCTTTATGTTTTTTAATAAGATGCAAAGGAGAATGGGATTCTTTTTCACCTCTGAGTGTGATGCCTGGAGCTGCAGCCATGTGACGTTCTAAAGCAGAGACTGAAAACTTTCCTGTAATGGGCGAAATAGTAAATATTTTAGGCATTGTGGACCATTTAGTCTCTGTAGCAACTGGTCAATTTTTTCAATTGCACAAAAGCAGCCAAAGATGATGTGTAACTAGACTGATGTGGCTGTGTGCCAATAAAACTTTATTACAAAACCAGGCAGCTAGGGATTTGATCCCTGGATCATAGTAGTGTAGAAGGCACTGGCTTTGGATCATGAGGATGGTGGGTGATGAGGCGACCAGTTGACTTGATTTTTAGGTAACTGCTGAGGCTCCAGTCTCTAGGAGGGCCCATTGCCTGCCCCCGCCCCATCTCAAGTCCATGTGAGACCTGCTGGAGGCCAGGGAGGGGCTCTTCCTGTTTCCTGCAGCACACACCAGCCTTGGGGGTGCAGAGGGCAGGAGGTATCTTGTCACGTGTCCCTGGCACACGGAAGGTGTGAAATATCTGCTTATCAGATTGTCTCTAAATGAAACTTTCACTCCTCTCTTGGTCACGTGGTCCACCTGGTGTTCTAACCCTGCTGGATTTCTCTGTGCGCCGACGTCCACCTTGTCCGGTGCTCAGCCTCCCCCCTTCCAAGGCATCACATTGCCTGGTGAATCCCCTTGCTGCCTCTGCTCGTGCAGTCACCTGGTTTGGTCTCTACCATCCTGGTCTTCCTTTCTCATGTCCCTAAGCTCCAAATCCAGCCTTCATAAAACTCTTCTGGCTCCGGACAGTCCAGTCTTCTTGCCCTCACTGTCCTGGGCCATGATCCTAGGCTGTGACTCTGTCTCTAGAACCAGAAGGTGAGCTCACTGAGTTCAGGATTGGATCTGATGCACCAGCAGCCTCCAGCAGGGCTCAGAAAATGCTTTTTTTTTTTTTTTCTTTTTGCAGGGGCCGAAGGGCAGTGAGTGCAAGGTGAAGCTGCTCCCTTCATTCAGATCTTAGCATCATGCTTGGCAGCTTGTAGATGCTGTTGTTGTTTTTGTTTAGTATTGTTGCTGTTGTTTAGTCACTAAGTTGTGTCCGATTCTTTTGTAACACCATGGGCTATAGACCTATTCTTCTGTCCATGGGTCTCTCTAGGCAAGAATACTGGAGTGGATTGCCATTTCTTTCTCCAGGAGATCTTCCCGACCCAGGGATAGAATCCAGGTCCCCTGCATTGCGGGCAGATTCTTTACCACTGAGTCACCTGGGAAGCCCTTCAGTAAGTAACAGCTATAGAGGTTTCGGCCATTATTGGGCCAATACAACAATGTCTGCTTTAGCTAAACTCAAAGTGGGGAGGAGTGTCATCTTTTTGGTTAGAACTTGTGACTCCCCTCTCAGGTGGGGGACAAGCTCTACTCTGACACTATAGCTTGGGGAGGTGGTGTTGTCTGTGTGCTTGGGACCTGAAACCTAATCCAGAAGCTTCGAGGGATATTCAGTGATATGAAAACGGTCCCAGAGAGCCTGTTATTAATAAGTGGCTAATACTTACGTCTTCCAGGCGCCCTTTGGCATTATCCAATCAGACTCCACCTCACAAGCACTGCTGTTAACCCATTCTGCAGACCAGGTGAGCAAGGGTCAGCAAGGGGAGTGGCCACCAGAGAGAGGCACTTGGGTTCCAGAGCTGGGCTGGGCACAGCACCATGGTCCCTGCTCACACCAGCCGAGAGTAATGAGTTCTCTTGGTGTCTCCCCAGTTCTTTATAATCTGAGGCTTATCTTCACTAGATAAGAGGAACAGGTAAGGCAGAGGTGTGTTCTGGCTTGATCATAGGGCTCTATGGCCCAGAAGATTACAAAACCCTGGAATGAGGCCAAAGTGTTCATCCCTGGAGATCGACTCAGTTTTGGCAGATTAAAAAAAAAAAAAAAACTTTGACTAGACATGAAAAGTGTTAATCGCTCAGTTGTGTCTGACTCTTTGTGACCCCATGGGCTATAGCCCCCCAGGCTCCTCTGTCCATGGAGTTTTCCAGGCAAGAATACTGGAGCGGGTTGCCATTCCCTTCTCCAAGGGATTGAACCTGGGTCTACCCACATTGTGGGCAGATTCTTTACCATCTGCGCCACCAGGGAAGTAATAAGAAGTAGTAGTGGGCACTGCCTCAGCCAGACCCTCTGGCATCTTGTCCCTGGTTCCACGTGAGTGGCTGCTAAGGGCTTGCACCTGGCAACGTCTTCAGGGGGCCACCCTGGGACCTGGGGGACCCCTCTCTGCCCCACTCTTAGGCAGGAAGAACCGGGAGCATCTGAGAGCCTGCTTCTCTTGGGGGGAGGGGAGGTGGATCTGCAGAGCTTGCCACAGACCCCCTGGAGATCAGCCTGAGGCTGGGGCTTTGCCTAAAACAGTCCCCCTTGCACAACTTTTCCCTCTGCCCTTTTCCTGACTCCCTTCATTGTCTCACTTGGGAGCACAACCTGGATATGTGCCTTCACACAAGTATACGCCTCTGGGAAGAGCCCCACCTGAGACAGTTTCTTGCAGCCCTTATCAGAGCTTCATCATGTCCTGGCAGATGATATCCCAAGAGGAAATATACAATGTTTTGTAAACTCTTTACCCCCACGAGGCCCAATGTACTCCCTGCCTGTGCAAGTGCTTTCTCTGAGTGCCCTGAATGATGCCTGAACTAAAACAGAGAGGTCAATGGAATTGCTTAAGGCCACAGAGCAGCCCAGCAGAATTTGCTTCCTGCCCTCGAAAGCCATCCAGGGTTTGGTGCTGAGAGCGGCAGAAGGGACAGGGGAAAGCAATGCAGCTCAAGAAAGCGGAAGAGCCTGGCTCCAAAGAATTGTAAAATTTATTGTATAAGTATTGCAGCTTTTCAGAATGTCATCATTGCCACTAATGATTACTGATACACAACAAGCGATTTCATCAGGCCTGTGGATTGGCATCCAAATACAGAGTCTTACGCAGCAGCAACGTGGGCACTGCACCCAGCGTGCCACGGAGTTTACACACATGTAACTTGAACAGAACTTGGGAAACGGGGCTGCAAAAGAGAGCGGTTCCAACACCAAGGGAGCAACGTAAAAGCGTCGCCATCAGCACAACCACCGTGGAATCAGGCAGGCAAATGAGAGCGCAGCGGGTCCTTCTGAGCTCTATAGTACAGCAAAATGTGAAGCGCAGTTTCCGGAAAACCAAACTGAACATTTTTCTCTCCTTTATCACCAGGATGTTTTATGGATCTGGAAGCTTGGTGTTGCATGTAGAAAAAAAAAACAAATTCTCTGAAACGTACAATTCACAGAGCAGACAGACAAGGAGGGGAATGGGTTCGGTCCTTGGCCTGCCCCGGTGTTCGCTAGACGTGGAGGGGAGTCGCTTTCAGCTCCTGGCAAAAACGTGAGGACGCGGACGGCTCTGAGTGCACTCTGCTAAGGCCGTCTGTGTAGACCTGGGCTTTGCGGGGGAAACGTTTCCTCCAGAGGAAATGTGATGATGGAAATACAGGGAAATAACGTGAGTAGAAAAAGCTGAGCTCTGCCACCTTCTCTGAGCGCAGCCTGGTCCCCCTCCAACCAGCCACTGCCGAGGACCCCTCCTCTTCAACCTTCTCCTGGAAAAGTGGGCCCTCCCAAGGGATGCTCAAAGGCCTTTCAAGAATAAGAGCATGACAGCCAACACCCAGAGGAAGGCTGTATCCTCAGGGCTCTGGGTTCGGCAGGGAAACCAAGAGCTCTGCAGAAACGCACCCATGGTCTTCTTGGGAGGTGCCCTGGCCCTGACAAGTTGCTCCACCATGAACTTCTGCAACTGTCATTTGCTGGGCACGGAGCCCTGGCATGATACTGTGGCATCGAGGACTGGACTACAATACTGGGGCACAACAAGGAAAGGATGCTCTGCCCTCAAGCCAGCTGAGGTCAGTAACCCCCGCCCCTGCTTCCTTTTCTAATTCGTTGCCCATCTGGCAAATGCAGACCACACCTTCCCCCCTACAACCCCAGTAACAAGATGCAAGTTTTAGCTCAAGAGGAAGGACCTCGGGGACCCCTTGGTCTGGCCTTCATCTAACGCTGGAAACAAGGTCTGCATCTAGGTTCTGACCCAGATGGGAGTTAAGTACTGACAGGAGGCTGGAGGGGTGGCCTGACCAAGGGAGGCACAGCCAGGGTGGAGGGAGGGTGGGTGGGACACGGCACGAGGGTGATGGGGGCGTTTTTAAAGCAGTCACTTCTGTCGCCCACGAGTGGGAAAGGCAGGCCTGGGTGAGTTAGGGGCGCTGTCCTGGAACACTGCTGCCAGGGGACAGAAGGGGTCAACCGCTTCCTCAGTAAGGCACTAGGGAGACGCTTCACATAAAGGAAAGATACGTTTTTTTTAAAAAACTTTATAAATGTGTCCCTGTACCTTTCAGGACAAACTCTAGGGATGTCTCTGCATGAATGATCTTTACAAAGAATCTTCAAGAGAGAGGCAGAGGTTAGGCTGAAGACCCCACAGAGAGGCAGGTTTTATTGTCAAGGGACCAGAACTTTCTGCCAGGCTGGTGAGCGGGCACTCAGACACCTCAGTCACCTATTGGTCACCATGTTCTTACAAGGTATATAATAGAAATAGTTCAAATGGTCAGAACTTCAAAACTGTTCTCAAGTTTTTCAAGCAATAAAAAAGGTTGTTTAAAACAATAGTTATTGCCTCTTATCCTTTTCTTTTCTGTTAACCGGCTAGTTGGGATTCTGTCGAAAATGAAGAGACAGTTCTGCAGGATGGGCGGGGTGGGGGGGTGCTACTCTCTTGCCAGGGGTGTCACCCCATGGAATATTAGCCCGTCCTTGGTGGCAGGAAGGACTCTCATTTGCTCAACTCTCTCCCGGTCATCTCCATCTGCACACACGCACGCCACCAGCGAGGGGTCCCACCAATATCTAAGCAGTAAAATCCTGGTAAACAAGAGTTGTGTCTGACAAAGACGCTTGTGAAAACACAGACACACAAAGACACTAAAAACGATGGTTTCCACGGGGAAGGGAATGAAAATGCGAAAAGAGAGAAGGGGAAGAATTCTGCTTCTACGTCCTAAAGCTTGAGTTTGTGTTGGTTTGACAGTTTTTCTCATTTTCACCCTTTCGCAGTGTCCTGGGAGAAACCTGGGCATACCGCTCTTTCGTCTCTGGTCTTCTGGTTATGGGCCTGTTACGTGAGAACCGATATAAAGACAGGGGTGAGGTCATGCGGCTAGTCCTTTGGGCCTTTCCTACATGCCAGCAGGCTGCACCACTCAGCTGGTGCAGTGTGGAGCCGGCTGAACTGCCGAAGCATCCTGCAAGCCTGAGCCACCTAACTGCCTCTGGCAGGGCTCTGGCAATGCAGGCAGGGAGCACCTTGGCGAGCCCCTTCCTATGGGGACCTTCATGGTTCAAAAAAGAAGAGAAAAAAAAAAAAACACCCAAAAACTAAGATTCCTTCAGTAACAGTTAGTCTTCATTTCGGGAAGAGCAAAGCCCACCTTCCTGGAACTTGGGGCCTGGAGTTAACTTTTCCTATTTCATTTGCGATCCAAAGGCTGTCCTGGCCCAGAGGAGGGCTAAACAGGTCTCCTTCAGGAGGGAATGTAGACCGAGGTAATTACCTATCACTATATGAAGGCTTCCACTCTGCAGGAGGTCAGCCCTGGGGAGCCTCTCTCCAGCCCCAGCGTGGAGCCCACGCTCTGCCTGAAGTCGACCGGGATATTCCGACATTTCTCCCTTAAAAGTCTTGACACACGTGGATAGAAGTTTCCATCAAACAAGCACTGACATATTTATATTAAAAAATAGTGCAAAAGCTCAACATTTATATAAATAACTCTAAACCCCTGCTTTGTAGTTTTTTTTTCTTTACAAGGTAATACACACTTCCTCAGTTGGCACTCAAAAATTGCCATTTTTTTTTTCTCTTCTAGTTCAGAAAACAACTTTTTTTTTGTAATAGGCCTCTTCTAATACAAAAATACTCCTGCCCTCGCACATACAGTTTCTCTTATTTTATATATATTTATATATATAATATTGCAGATCTTTAAACAAAGGTTTTGTGCAAATATGTCTTTAAAGTTAAGTGAAATCATCATAAACAAACAAAAGAAAGTAAGCATTCACGCACGCAGCTCAACTAGAAACAGAAAAGACTAGTGTAGAATATTTTTTTTTCTCTTTTGCCTTCAAGACACAGCTCAACAAAGAAACGTGGGGTTGTTTTTTTTTTTTTGCTTTTTTTTTTTTTTGCAAGCTTTCTTAGCTTGTGCATTCAGACCAGACAGAACACGTAAATATTTATACACAGAGAGGTGGGGGACGGGGGGAGGAGGATGGTTACGCGTCGCATTTTCTGTGTGTCGCCCCGGCCTCCTCTCTCTTTTCTTTCAAGAAGTGCGGAGTGATTTACGGTTTTTACCTACTGCGGCCCCGGCCCGCCCTCGGGACTCCTAGAGGGGGTGTCCCTTCTGTTTATCCTTCTCTTTGCTCCAGGCCGCTGTGCTCTCCAGGGGGGCGATGTGTGCGGGGTGCAGCCGGGTGCCCTCCAGCAAGGAGGCCGGCCCGCTGCTCTGCTGGTGCTGGAAGGTGGAGGCGCCGGGGTAGTGGCCGATGACCTCGCTGTAGGTGGGGGGCGGCCCCTCCATGCGCCCGCCGCCCCCGTAGCACGTGGCGCTGATGCCCGAGTTACTGCTGGGGGGGCAGGGGCCGCCCAGCATGGCACTTTCCATCAGGTCGCTGTCGAAGATGGTTCTGTTCGGGGGTGCGCGCACTGACTCCCGGTTCAGCTCCAGCTGCTGCTCGGGGTCCCGCAGCTGGAGCGTGCAGGGGCCCTGGTAGGGTGGGGGCTCCTCCCCGTCCGACAGCGAGATGGTGGGTGGCAGATCGATCTCGTGCTGCAAGTACGGGTAGGTGGGCTGGAAGCGGTGGAAGCGGTCCCGCTGGGCGAAGGCGGGCACAGCCAGGCGGTCGGTGGGCCGGGGTGGGGCATACACCTGCGGCTGGAGGGCAAGAGCCAAGTGAGGGTCCTTCCCCCACGTGCAGCAGGGCCCAGCGTGGGGGTGGGGGTGTTGGGGAGTTGGTGGAGGGTGCTGCCTATGACTCTGCTCTCTGGGGAGTGAGAATGGGGGTAGGGAGCGGAGCCCGGAGTCCAGCGCCTGATGCCTGGAGAGTCACACAGTGGAAAGAGGGGCAGCCCGAGTCCTTCGGTGTCGCAGAGATTAAGGGCTGCTTGCTGGGTCTGGGGACCGCACAATGTCCTGGCGGGGACCATCCCGGCTGCCCAGGAGGGTTCTTCAGAGAAGAGTAGGTGTGGGCCTCGAGCAGCCACTCTACTAACAGGGGAGGTGCCTCCGGCCTGGGGAAGGGAAGCTACTGGGCAGAGGGGCGTCCACGACAGCGGCCTCGGGAGCAGGGGACGGAGGGAGTCCCCCTCCATCACTTGGGAGAGTGATGGAGGGTAGGCAGTGCTAGGACTCACCTCTGGAATTCCATTGCCTGACACCGTGCTCTCTGAAGGCCAGAGGCATCCTTCCTGTATGGGTAGAAGGCCACAATCAAGATAATGAACATATCCATCACCCCAGAGTTTCCCTGGGGACCTGTTTTCTTGAGGATCCCCAGATAAGGCGGTTATCACCTGCAGTCTTGGGGGGTGGAGGGCGGGGGGCGGGGCGGGGGGGGGGGCGGGCATCGCCTGGAAGATTGTAATTTCTGATATGGCCGTTAGGGGGCTCTGTGAGTCTCAACACCATCCCATCAGGAAAGCAGTTACCCCACACAGACTCACTGGGGTCTAGTTTATTCCCGGCGTGTGGATACAGAGAGCAGATACATACTGTTACTGTTAATATGGTCACCCAGGGCCCTTTCGGTACTGATGTTAGGAATGCCTTGGTGCCAGGCACTGAGCTCAGCTCTTTAAAGTACTAACTCAATTCTACCGACAAAACACCATGGAGCTGAACGGCATCTGCCCAGCTGCTAAGAGGCAGGGCTGGGATCCAAACCTTTTCTGCTGCCTCCAGACTCATTCCAACTCAAGCCGGCCCTGGCAGGCTCTGTGGCCCCCGGGTGGGACCCTGGCACAGCCCACATGGGCATCAGGAAGACAGATGAGGGCACACCTACCTGCTCCCCATTTAAGTTGGGAGCCCTGGAAAGAGGTGCAAGCAGCCAAGGTCAGCTTGGATCAATGTGAACTTGCCTAAAACCCCTCTGTGAACCCCTCCATCCAAGGTTCAAGCCATGTCTGCCCACCCACTAGCCCAGGGAGTCTCCACTAGGGAGCTTAGGAATACACCAGTCAATGCTGCGAGGCCCCACTGCAGACCCCAGGATCACCGCCATCCTTGTCACCTGACTAACCCCAACTTGTGCACCTGGAGGTCACCTCCTCCTCCAGGGAGGCCTCCAAGGACCACCCACCCAGCAGAGGCCCCTCCCCAGGCTCCCACAGCATCTCTGCTCCTGTGCCAGCCCCGCCCCGCTGTGAGTAACCCGGCATCAGCTTGCTGCCCTGCACCTGCCCCCGGCTGAGTCTTAACTTACCCGGTTCCCTGACTCAGTGAATGGCCCTGACACCTTTCCAGGTCCCAGTGCCAGGCCCACGCGCTGCTTCTGGCAGCTCCTTCTCTCACCCCCTCCACTCCCCAACACTTCCTTCTCTTCCTAAAAGCATCCCTTGAAAGCCTGTCCAGCCTGCTCATGGCTTCTCCATCTAGATCAGGGGTCTTAAAGCTGACTCCATCAAGGGCTGGGGGGTCTGTCACACCACTAACACGGCTGCTGCCGGTGAAAGCAGCCACGGTAAGAGTCCAAGGGAATGAGCCAGGAGAATCTGATGGAGCGGGCAATCGGCCCAGGTCTGTCTCTACCCAGGTGGCCTCCGACCTGCCCTCAGCTGCAGACTTCGAGCTGCGATCTGTCACTGCAGTGGCTGGCATCTCCGCTGTCATCATCATGCGGTATTTTCTAGCTTCTCTGGCGCAGCGCCAGCTGGGACGTGCGGTCTCAGGGCACAGGGCTTACCTGAACATGAACCCCACCCTCTGACAGATGAGGAAATGAACTCCCAGGGGTCGCCCTGAAAAGAGGCCACAGCAGGACAGCTATGGCAGGGGTGGCCCCTGTGCCAAGCAGACAACGGCTGTCTCTGGGTCTCTCTGGGAGGTCATGGGGCCCCAAGATTGTGCAGATGTGCCCTGTCTAGCAGGAGCCCCAGGGGACCGCTACACGTATTTCAGGTCTAACAAGCCTGTGTTTACCCAGCCGGGCATCCCCAGGGGCCCGTGCAGGTGGCTGGTAGATGTCGAGGGGTACTTTCTTTTAGCCTCAGATGTTCAGGAACCAGAACCTGGATCCTGGCCTCCATCTGGGCATGAAGTCCCAGTGCTGCCCACATGGCTGTCCCCTTTCCATGGTGACCAGGATCCCTCACATGGGAACCTCTGCCATCTCCCCAGCTCTCACCACTAACATCACCCTTCCTGTGACCATGCAGGGGGGGTGGGCAGGAGAGAGGCTCGCCCCTCCCATTTTACAGATGTGCACACTGAGGCTCAGAAGGGGTGAGATGCCCCGCCCTGGAGCACAGCTACCGGGCTGCAGTCTTCCCATTTGTCCAGAATACCCTCTTTTGCACCAGGATCTGAGAGGGGTAAAATAGGCCTCAAGCTGTTGCTTAGAAGCTGTGTGCTGGGGCTGCTGCTGCTAAGTCGCTTCAGTCGTGTCCAACTCTGTGCGACCCCATAGACGGCAGCCCACCAGGCTCCCCTGTCCCTGGGATTCTCCAGGCAAGAACACTGGAGTGGGTTGCCATTTCCTTCTCCATAGAAGCTGTGTAGCTTCAGGCAAATGTTCCCGCCTCTCTGAGCCCCAGTTTCTCCTAAGATGGGCAGATCACTAAGTGCAGATGTGGCAGTGCAGCTGCTGGCTCCGTCCCTTGGGCAACAGCACATAAACACACAGGTGAGCCTCAGATGCTTCTGAGCAGAAGCGCAGTGCCCTCGGGCACACTGGGCATGGGGGTTGGGGCGCCCCGTGTTTGCGGTTCAGGGACCTGAGCAGACGTGCTTCTTGCCCTGGCAGCCTGGCGACGTACACAAGCAGAGATGCCCGAACCCGCCAGGGATAGGCCTGCCAGCCCGACGTGACCAGAGACGTCCCTCAGAGCTGAGAGGCCACGCTGGCCGCCCCGGCCTGCTTCTGTCACTGCCCCCCCAACACAGGCTCAGGGACGTGCTCCCCGCAGAGCCCCAGGGCTGCCCTCTCTGTGATCTGCAGCCTGCCAGTCACGCACCTGCTCCTGTCCAGGTTGTTACACTCCACCTCACAGGTGTGGAGATGGAAACTGTTTAGAAATGGACTCTGCACCGCCTCCTGGTCCATCTGCTGAGCAACACCCACCGGCAGGCAGGGGTGGCCCGAAGGCGCAGGCGAATGAGGGGGGACGTGGGTGCTGAGATCTGGGGGAGGGCGAGGGCCCATCCTGCTGGGAGCCGCTCTGTCTGCCCCAATTGTGAGCACTCAACCCCAACACCACACGCACTTGATGGGGGCATCTAGGGCCCTGGAAGCTCAGGCACTCACCGAGGACAGGGCATCTTCCCTCCTCCTGCTCTGGCTGTGCCGGCCGATGAAGGAGCGAGCGGACAGCTTGTAGTGGCTCAGCAGACACGTGATCACCACCACCATCACCATGACCACCACCACGATGATGGTGATCTCAACGAACTCCAGCTCCGCTGCAAGACCAAGGGGACATGTGAGACGTTGGGGATCCCAGAGCAGGCAGGGGCTCGGGGCCAGCTTTCCTGAGCACCCATACACCCCAATACACACACACACACACCAGCACACACACCCCAACATCCCTATACGCCCCCAACACTCTGCCACACCCATACCCACAAACACAAACACAGATAACACACCCACGCACAGACATATTTATCACACACACGACGCACAGCGACACCACCCTCGACAGGATGGGAGGGTATGAGGGCCACCCCCACCTCAGACGGGAGGGTATGAGGGCCACCCCCACCTCCAGGAAGAGGCCTCAGAAAAACCACATTCCGGGAGGTTGCAAACACTGCAACTCTCATTTCTTTTTTTTTGGGTCGTTTTGTTTTTTTCCCCCAGAAAGCGGAAAAACCCTCAAGTGCTGGAAAAGGAAAGAGGTTATTTTGATCCTGCCAGAGTCGGGGCGGTTTCTGCTGACTCGAGCGGGTCTGTGTCGGGGCCGATCGGCAGCTGGCCACGCGCCCTGCCAGCAGAGCCCCCAGCAGTGGCAGGTGAGAGGCTGGGGGCCCGGGCAGTGACCTGGCTGCAGGGGGCTGGGGGGCACAGCCAGCCTCCCCTGGTCCGAGGCTGCCCACGGACAAGCCAGGAAATGTGTCTCCCCAGATCCCAGAGGGCAGGCAGGAAGACCCTCCCCGCCCCCCTGCCCCTTGGCACTGACAAGCAATTAGCTGAGGTCTCCCCAGGGGTACAGGTTCAAGCTCAGGGCCACTGATTCAGCGCTTCCTCTTTTCAGACAGACACAAGGAAGCTGGAGGAGTGGGGGCGGGCGAAGGGGGGCCTGGAAAGCAGGCAGTGAGGTGCGCTGTGTCCCGTGTGCCATGTGCCGCTCACTCGGGCCCTGGCCGGGGCCTGGGAGGGCAGCCCCTCCTGCCACCAGCCTCTGCTTCCAGCGGGAGATCGACGCATCCCGGGTGGACGTTCCTGCTGGTTCAGCAGAACCCCTCCGCACGCAGCCCGCCCACCGCCCTCTCTGGAGCCCTGGCCACCCCTTCTTCCTACCCAAGCTCTGCGGGACACCCACCTTCTCCCACCATGTTAAGCCTTTTTGCCCAGACGTGCCAAAGTCTGCCTGATGCTGTTAGTTGAGTGGGTCTGCCCCCTGGGGGACCCGTGGCAATGTCTGAGGACACTAGTGGCTCAGACTGGTGGCACTAGTGACACACTAGTGACACAACCGAAGGCGCTCCCAGAATCTAGAGGGTGAGAGCCAGGGTGTTGCTTAACAGCCTACAGTCCATAGACCACAGGGACAAAGAATGTGCCGGGGCTCAGCGTCTGTGCAGCGCTGAGCCTATATACGGTTGCCTTTTCATCATCCCGCCTCACAGGTGAGGGGACCCAGGTTCAGGTCACGTGACAGACTGCTCGCTGGTGACTCCCTCATTGGATATGGGGGTGGGAGCCACATCCTTATCTTGCCCTGGGAGGGACCAGGAGGGACGATGAAGTAGACAGGGACTTCGGTGAGTCCCTCCTGATGCCCTAGTAGGCTGGGCCCCGCCTGGCGGGAAATAGGACAAGCCTCAGACCCTCAGAGGGACTCGTTCCCTTTCCCGCCAGGAGGGTGTGGGGCCTGAGCTGGCAAAGGCCAGGACGTTGGCCTGGAACCCAGTGGCTGTGGCCACACCTCCTGCCTCCCCAGACAGGCTGGTCTGGGGCCTGTGCGCTAGGGCCTGGGATAAAGCTGCCCATTCAGGGGACACACAGGCTGGCTTTGTGCAACACCCACACCCCCTCCTCAGAGGGGCCTGCAACCCCTCCTCCAACATCGTGCACTCTTCACCCCAGCCTGGACTTGGGGGTAGGCACCCTTGCCCTCCTCCGCCCATCTCCAGGGGCCCTGCCCACGCCTGGCCTGAAGCAAGGGAGGTGTCTGCGTCTCCGTCCCAGGCCTGGTGGCCTGCAGGCTCCTGGCCAGGTCGCTGCCCTCCTCCAGGTAACATCCAGTGAGGAGGTAACAGGGCTGGAGGTGTCCTATTGGGGCAACAGATGAGGCCCCACGGGCTGAGTGGGCGTGAACAAAGCCCACAGCTCTCCCGACCCCCAAAGGGCGGGAGGACCTGATTTCTGGGGTGCAGTGTCAGAGTGAGAGAATCACCCCCAGAAAGGAGCCCAGGGTGCTGAAGACACTAACATGACCGCACTGGTTCCTGGGCCACAACCCCACACAAATCCACATGGGGGACGATGGGGCGAAATTCTCAGGAGACCACGAAGTGCTTCCAGGTTCTATTCTGGAAGCCAGAGGCCTGGGGTCGTGGCCAGAAGGGAAGGGAGACTCCTAAGGGTTGCAGAGTCCCTGAGGTGGCTCCAGGGCCGGCACAGCACTCCATGGGGACGCCCAGGCTGGCTCTGTGACCCTCACTCACTCTGAGTCCATCCCGCTTTCCCCACATGGAAGGGAGAGGCTGTGTGGGGCCCACATGGTCAGCACTCAGGGAACACTCCCTCAATGTGACCATGGTTAGTAGGGGCTCCCCAGCACACCAGCCAAAGCAAACAAAGACAGTCCAAACCCATATGTCTGAAGACAGAGGGTCAAGCAGGACCCAGCTGGATATTCCAGGGTGTGCAAAGACACGGGGTCTTCCTAGGTGGTGTTAGTGGTAAAGACTCCACCTGCCCATGCAGGAGACGTAAGTGATGGGTTCAATCCCTGGATCAGGAAGATCCACTGGAGGAAGGCATGGCAACACACTCCAGTATTCTTTCCTGGAGAATCCCATGGACAGAGGAGCCTGGCAGGCTACAGTCAATGGGGTCACACAGAGTCGGACACAATTGAGCGACTGAGCATGTGCAAAGACATGGAGACATGGGGACAGGGGGATTGAGGGGGTCAGGAGAGGCCCCCCAGCCAACAGGTGATACATCCCAACCCATAAGGCAAAAATAAGCCTAGGCTGGGTGTCTTGACCTTGGCCATGGGGTGAGGGGGCTCTGGTCCCCTGGATAGCACAGTGAACTTTCACACTCAGGGTGCTCCTTCCTAGAGACTCTGCCTTCAGGGGACATGAACTCACCTCTTTGGGACATGCATCAGAAAGCATCTGCTGGAATACGGGGCAAATGGGGGCCTGAGGGCATTTGCATCCACAGTCCCGTCCCCACCGAAGCAACAAACAGAGCTGTGGGTGGCCACCCTCTTAACACAGGCTGTGCTGTCCACTTGCCCCAAGCTCCACCTGGGCCCTAGTTCTGCTTGACCTCATCTGCCTGGCCCCTCTGGATCTTCGTGCTCAGCTCCTCACTCCTGCTCCCACTGCAGGAATACACTAATTGAGCAAGAGCTCCTCATCAGGTCCACAGGGTGCTCCAGACATGCACTGCTAGCTGAAACCCCAGCAGGCCAGACAGCTCCCAGGCAGGCTGGGTCAGTGCAGCCATAATTCCCCATCTCTCCAGAACCTAGAAACAGTTGGTGAAGCTGCCTGGCCTTTAACGCCGGCAGCATATTCAAAGAATTTTAAAAGCAACGAGAGGCCAAAGTCTGCAGGATGGGTGGCTTCTAGACTTCCAGCCAAGAGAGGAGTCCCCAAGACACAGAGCCACACTGATCCTGCCTCAGCGTCCTCAATCTCACAGGCTCCCTTTACCTGGACGTGGGACCAGGTGCCCAGCACACTGGCGGAAGGCATAGGTCCAACTGCTGCCCTCCACTCAGTTCAAGTCTCCTGTGACCACGGGGCTCACAGCAAAGCCTGGTCACAAACAAAGGGGAATCAGAGCAGGAGGGGGTGGCGGGCTGGTCCCCAGCCCAAACTCCCTGTTGTCATAGCAACCACTCACTGGGACTACAGTCAGGATGCTAACATGTACAACACGTGCACCACCCTGCGCTGAGCCCACCTCCCCCAGGTCTACGAGCGCCATCACCATGCTATTGTGTAGACAAGCCAACCAGGGGACAGACAGAAGTTCCTCCAGATCAAAGGGCAGGGCCGGTCCCAAATCCAGGAGTGAGAGGGGAAAGGGCCTTTATCTCCTGATAAATGCTCCCAGCTTTCCCAAAGTATCTGTCAGTTCTCCCGCCTATGTGGGAACACCTCAGAAGCTGCCTATCCCTCCATCTGCCAGCTGCTGGCCGTGTGACCCTGGGCATATGCATCCCTGAGAGCTCCAGGAAAGATGAAAAAGTACATGTCAAGGGCTCAGAACAGGGCAGGAGACAGTGGGTGATCCACTATCACCACCGTCACAACCCCTACATGCCTTTGGGACAGCAGGCTCCCCTCATCCAGGCTGATGCCCTGGAAACACTGAGCATGCTTTCATGGGCCTCTGTCCCAGGGTCAGTCAGAAAAGGTCACCCAGGGTGGTGGCTGGACTTAGGGGCACCAGTCCCGGCTTAGAGGACCTGTGCAGAGAACAGGAGTCTTTGGGGAGGAAGCATCACACTTCCCTCATTCTGATCTGGGCGTCAGGTCCGCTTCCCATGGGGCAGCGGTCCTGTCATTTTTCTTGGTAATTTCCCCTTTGGGGCGGGTGATGGATGCAGCAGGTTCTCTGGGGGTGGCCAAGCCCATCTTCCACATGCAAAGTAAGGTCACTCTTATTTAATTGAGGGTCTTCTTTCCTCATGAATAACTTCAAATTAACAGCTTCGTCCGCCTCATTGGAGCAGCCTGACTGCTTTTGTGTCTCCTCCTCCAGAGACGGATGCAGTCACTTTGAGGTGTGCATACGGGCGTCTCTGGTCCTTTTCCAGCTCGCCTGACACTAGTGAGGGGTAGCGTCTGGGAGCCCCCTCAGGGCCAGGTGTGGCCCGAATCTCTTTGGGTATCATCATATTGAATCCTCAGCTGCATTCTGTGAAATAGACACTAATATGACCCCCGCCGCCAACTTTACAGATGAGGAAACTTGAGGCTGCGAGACGGGAGATGACTGGCCAAAGGCCACACAGTTCAAGACCCCAGACCCCCAAGCCTGTGCTTTCAGGGATGGGTTAGGCCAACAGCCCCACACCCAATGGTCCTGGGTACCGTGGTCCCAGAATGTCAGGAACAGTGTTGGTTCAAGTCAGGCGCTTGTGTGGAATGGGACTGGTTTCCAGGGTAGATCGAGACTGCCTAGAGGATCACTTGCCATGTGGTCCACGAAGCCAGTATCTTGCCCAGTGGTCCCCACCTCCCCACCAGCACAGAGGAAAGCCACAGGATGGTTGTTAGAAAGGCCTCATGCCATGCATTCGGGGGAGCTCTGGGCACCTCCCACGAAACTGCATACAGACACAGCTGCCTTCTCCTCTGTCTCTATCTGAGTGCCAAGCGCCTGTCCAGGACAGGACATCCTTCCCCACTTAGTTCCCACAAACCCCCGAGGGGCAGTGTCGGTCCCGTCAGGCCAGGAGTCAGAGAGCAGTCCTGACCCCATGGCTTCCTTCCCTGGCAGCTGGGGGAGCCAGGATGAGCTCTCAGAATGCGTATTTTAAAATAAAATTAAACTGAATAAAAATTCATGTGAGGCTTTAAAAGGAACCCAACTCTATCAAAATGTAGTTCTCAAACTCTCAACCAGACTTTCGATAAAGAACATACAGGACCACACAAGTGACCTGGGATACTAGCACATTAAATGCGACCAGGCAGGTTTCCATGGATAGGAAGTCTGTGGTTTCTACTGGCGACCGGATTGCAAGTAGCTGCTGATGCCCTGTGGTTTGGTACCTGTGTTCCTGTTAGGGGTGGTTAAGGTGAAGATGCAATTCTTTTGCAACCAAGTTTATGGCTCCCTGTTCTGAGTGATGGAGCCAGACCAAAACCAAACGCAGGAGCCTCAGTTCAAACCCCTGTCTGGCTGCTTCCCGGCTGTAAATGGGGAGAGGGCTGGTGCAGAATTTGCCATGCAACGTGTGGGCACAACCGTCACTGGGTTTTCAGTTAATCATCGGAAAAGCAGCCGGATGTTGGAGATCTTTTCTCTTTCCTTGGCTAGAGAGCTGGGCCAGAGTCCACCCAGCTCCTGCCAGCCCACAGGAGGTTTCCAGACCAGACGACCCCCCCTACCGCCCCCCGCCCTGTGTCTGCTCGGGGCGGAGGGGCAGCCGGCGTGCTCCCTGGTTAACAAGCAGTCCGTGCAGGCGGCCCTGTCTGGCCTCCTGGCCGCACACTGAGGAATTAGGAATTGGCACTGTCTGAAATTTATGAAAATCTAATCTCGTTAGGCCTGCCTGGATGAGACTGGCCGGGGCAGGCCTCATTGTCATTCTGAGGAGCCCCAGCCAGCCTGGGGTTCCTGCCATTTCATTTACTGCCCCTCCCCCCCACCGCATTTGAATAAGAACCCAGCTCCTTTTCCCCCCTGGAATTTCAAATAAAATTGAGCCAGACGTCAAAGGAATAACTTTCTGATCACTCCTGGTGCCATTTCAAACACCCCTGACGGTACATTGATTTCTTAGGGTAAGACCGTTTGTGAGTAAAAGAACGGATCTTTCTCTTAAGGTTCGGGAGGTGGGCAGAAATCTAGGCCAGTTTTCTCATTTTTAAAGACAGACTGTACGCTTACCCAGCCCCTACTCTGTGCCAAGCATGCAGCTGGGCGCCAGGCGCCTGATAGCGGAGCACGTAACCATGAGTACTGTCCACGACGCTGTCCAGTGTTGGGTGCAGGGCGGCGGGGGAAAGCCTTGCACTGGGGCCTGGGGCTCCCCGCACTGCTGCTCACGGCAGAATTCGGAGCACTGATTCAGAACACGAAGTGTGCCCCCAAGATTCCTGGGTTCAAATCCCAACTTTGCCACTTTAACTATGACCTCAGGCACATCACTTAGTGTCCTCATTTGGGGGAGAAAACACAGAGGGCTGACCCAGTCCCCATCCCATCTGGCTGTGGTGAGAACTGTATGGGTCAGTTTGCAGCCACAGACTCAGGTTGGCAGCGCCTCTGCGAGGAAAACACCCGGGAAGCCTCATTATGTGGAATCCGGAACCCCACGCCCTGGGCCACACCTATCCTCTGCCCCACACAGACCTGAGCTGGGCGGTGGAATCACAGTGGCTGGAGAAGGCCCAGCAAGGTGGATCCCTCTGCCAGCACCGTAGCTGACAGATGGTGCAAGCTGGGAGCATCTCTGAAAAGCAAAGTAACAATCTCTAAAAACTTTCAAGCGAGAACTCCTGACCAGACAAATCACCTCCTGGGTATTTATCTCCACACGCAGGTTTCCTGGGATTCTCTGCCTTTAGCTCTCTGCTCTAGTGAGGGTTTTGTTCTGTGCTCTGTGAAAAAAAAAAAAAGTGAAAGTGTGAATCGCTTAGTCATGTCTGACTCTTTGCGACCCCATGTACTGTTGCCCACCAGGCTCCTCTGTCCATGGGATTCTCCAGGCAACAGTACTGGAGTGGGTTGCCATTCCCTTCCCCAGAGGATCTTTCTGACCAGAGCATCTCCTGCATTGCAGGCAGATTCCTCACCATCTGAGCCACCAGGCAGGGAAGCCCGTGTGCTCTGTAAGAGGACCAAATACAGCCCACTCCAGGGCCTTTGCATGAGCCCCTCCTTCTGTCTGGAATGATCTTACCCACGAGCCTGTGCTTGCTCCCCCCTCACCTCCTTCCTGGTCTCCATTCCAGTGTCACTTATACAGGAAGCATGCTGAGCATCCTGTCTGCATCAATGTCTGCCCTGGTCTCTGGGACCCATGTCCCAAGCCTGCTTCACGGTTCTCTGTAGCCCTCATCAGGGGCTTGTGCCTCTCCCTCCCAGAACGCCAGTGTCCATCGCTCATTCTCTGTGTCCCCAGCACCTTCCCTAGGGCAGGCACACAAGAAATGCATGGCATAAAGGATTACAGTGTTCTCAAGTATAAAGAGGAGCGCAGGAAGGCCCACTGCAGGTGAAAAGGCAAAATCCCTGGGAACCACTTGAAGTCCTGCCCCCTCCAAGGGGCTAACACAACCTAGGAAGGCGCTGCTAGCAGATTTGTGTACAGTGACAAATTACACGCAGATTTGTGCTTCTTCCTGAGCAAGAGAAGCTATCCAATGAGACGGGACCATCCTTGTTTAAAAAAGCACAGACGTGTATTTTTAAATAAAAGTGATTCGGGTGAGGCATATGAACTTCTGTGAGTGACTACATGCAGCTACATGGCCCAAGGGCCAGGCATGGTTACCCTGGGGGTGCCCGAGAGGGGATGGCTCCTTCCTTGTAATACACACTCCTGCACACTCACCTTCGAGCACGTGCAATTACATTCACAGTAAAACAGACAAAGCATCTGTCGATCTCCAAACCAGGTGGCTGGCCCCTGGAATGGGGCTTCCCAGAGGTCTCCTGGCAAAGATGCTCTCATCTTGGGTCTGGCAGCATTTCTCGGGGTTGGGGGAGGCTGGGTCAAGCCCCTCAGCCTGGGATTGAGGGCAGTGGAGCCCTGGCCTCGGGTGCCTCTGATGGGCCCTGGGAGTTTAGGTGCTGAACTAGGGTTGCTCTTCGTGGGGCAGGCGAGGTGCCCTGGCTGAGGAGCCCAAGGTGATAACCAGGTGCCAGGTGGTTGTCTAGTCCCCTCACCTGGAGAGGGGAGACAAGTGTGGCTGAACACAAAGCTGCCCTGTGAGACTGTGTCTCCCGACTCTCTCCAGCATCGGCTGAACTGACAGCCGCTCTAGGGATGAAAGTGTTGTATTGTAGAGCAAATGGGACGACAGAAGATGGGCCACACTCACACCTCTCCCTCCGTCCACCTGAGCCACCTCCAGCCTTTCCTCCCCTGGCTGACTCCTTCCCTCCCTTCCCTCTTCCCCCACTGGACTGGGCCTGCGTGCACAGGTATGTATGAACACACACACACTTTTCTGCTGGGCTTCCCCCTGACCCCTCCCTGAGCTCCCCAGCATGCGGGCATCACTCTCTCAACTCTTGTCTACTCTACTCTGCTCAAGAGCATCTCAGGATGGGAGGACCAGATGTCAGCTCTGTGGCCTGTCCAGTGGAGCCTAACAGAGAAGGCTCCACACTGGCCTGTCCCGGTGTCGGTGGAAGCATTCGGAAGCCCAGGGGACCATACAGTCAAGGTGCACTAAATAGCCAGCAGATACAGGGCCAGGTTTAAAGGATGTGAACGATAAGTCTTCAGTCCCACATACCCTTCTGTGCTGTGCATCTCCTTTAACTAGTAAGACACCTAGTCCTGCATGTAGGCGAACTGCCTTCTTGAACCCAAGTGGCAAAGTGTGCAGAGCTTCACTCATTTTGGGGCTTCAGCCCACACATCCCGAGGTCACCTTGCAGGAGGTCACCTGAGAGAGGGCTGCAGCTGGGTGATGGGTGAGCCCTGAGTCTCAAAGTGTGTGTGTGGGAATGGGGAGGTAAAATCAACTCCAGGGCGAGCAGAGGGCCTGTGTAATCATTTTAGAGCCTCGTGATTGAACGCTCCTTCAATAAGGAAAGACAAAGCCGTGCCTTTTATCTTTCTTGCTATTACCCAAATGGAAAGAACTAATGGGATTTTTTTTCCTATTGTCACCGACATTGAACATCTTTAAACACCCACTGTCAGCAAAATATCAATCACCGTTCGAGAGTTATTGGCGGAATGGAGTGAATTTGCGGTGAGAGAGAGCGGTTTCTGTCAATGGACACGGAGCTGCAATGGAAAGTTATTTAAAATAAATCAAATGTGCTTTGTTAATTGAGGAGAGGAGGAGTGGGTGAGTGAGCTGTCTGTGGTGGCAGCGTCAATGACCGTAATCAGCTTGGAGGGCGTCGTGGCAGGACCTATCAAAATCTAAAAGGCACGCTACCTTTCCAGCTTGCAATTTTAACTTCTAAGATTGTACCCAACAGAAAAATCCGCAGAAGGACCTGAGAGCATACACGTATAAGGACACTTCTGCAGGGTTTCTTGTGACGGTGACCAACCAGAGACCATCTAAATTCCACTACGCTAACCCTCGTATATATGTATCTCACTGTCTGGGCATTATATGACCCCCAAATCCCATTCCTGGGCATGTATCCAGAGAAAACCATAATTCAAAAGGATGTATGCACCCCAGTGTTCACTGCAGCACTATTTACAACAGCCAGGACATAGAAGCATGTCCATGGACAGAGAAATAGATAAAGGAGGCGTGCTACATACATACCATGGAATATTACTCAGCCATCAAAAAGGAACATACAGTGCCATTTGCAGAGACTTGGATGAAACTAGAGACTGTCATACAAAGTAAGTCAGAAAGAGAAAAAGAAATATCATTTATGCATGCATGCATGCTCAATCATGTATGACCCCAGGCTCCTCTGTCCAAGGAATTTTCCAGGCAAGAATACTGGAGTGGATTGCAATTTCTTCCTCCAGGGGATATTCCCAACCCAAGGATCAAACCCTGTCTCTTGCGTCTCCTGCATTGGCAGGTAGATTCTTTGCCACTCTGCCACCTGGGAAGCCCGTATCACTTATATGTCAAATATAGAAAAATGGTACAGATGAACGTACTGGCAAAGCAGAAACACAGTCACAGCTGTAGAGAACAAACTTATGTGTACCACTGTGGGAAGACGAGTGGGACGAATTGGGAGACCGGGATGGACATACACACACTATGCATAAAATAGATAACTAATGAGAACCTACGGTTTAGCACAGGGAACTCTACTCAGTGATCTGTGGCGACCTCCATGGGAAGGAAATCTAAAAAAGAGTGGATATGTGTAGTGGTATAACTGATTCCCTTTACTGTATAATAGGAACTAACAACACTGTAAAGCAACTAAACTCCAATAAAAATTACGCGCACACAAAAAGACAGGTAAATCCTACAGTGGGGTTTCCCAGCCTTGGTGCTACTGAGATTTGGGGGCTGGATAATTCTCTGCGGTGGGGCCTGTGCACTGCAGAATGTTTAGCAATATCCCTGGCCTCTGCCCACTAGAAACCAGTAGCACCATCACGGTCAAGTTGTGACAACCAAAAGCGTCTGCCGACACTGCCCAGTGTCTCCTGGGGAGCACAGAACCATGCCTGGCTGAGAACAGCTGACCTATATAGGTTTGAGGATGGATGGCTATTTTTGCAATTATTGCCGAGCAGAAATAATGAAACTGGAACAGTATCTATAATATGCACCCATTTTTATAGCAAAAACAAGGATAAAAATCAAATTGTTCATGATGACTACTATGAAAGAAGGCATCTATCCTTTATACTTTTTGTATTTCTATGTTGGTTGCATTTTTTATAACACACACGGACAGCTTTAGTTTCACCAATCCTAATTTACATACGAAAGAGACCGGGGAGCGTGCGCTTGTGTGTGTGTGAGTTTCCGAACATGGTGACAACGTGACTCTGGCTTGCCCTCGCCACTCGGGAGTCACCGTGTGCTCCTTGGAAACCAGCAGTGTTTCTCTCAATTACTGATTTTCAAGAGCCTGGTGTTTCCCAACATGAGCTCAGAGGGGCTTGGGGGCAGCGCCAGGAGAGGGGATGTGAAGGGGGCTTGGTCTCCAAGCCTCTCTGACAAAGAGCTCCGCTCTGAATTGGCCCACAATGCGGCCGGGATTGAGCCACTTCTCAATAACTCCTCCATCAAAACGGCGGCCGCGTGCTGGGGGCCTTCGGGGTCGGCGGGACCGGTTTGGTCAGGATGGGTCTCAGCGCCAGCTGGGGGTGCCCGTTTCCATTAGGACCACGAACAGCCCAGCTATTCTAGGTCTCATCCAGGGCAGAGGCAGGAGATGCAACGATGGTCAAGGTCACATGGCAGGAGAGGCCGGAGAAACTGCGAGGGCAGAATGGGTTCTCCTGCACCCCTGGGCTCTCTGGAACGGAATCGGATTCAGCAAACACCAGGAGCAGGGTGAGCAGAAGCCCTGGAGCTGGCTGCCTGGGCCCAAACCCCAGATCTACCCGTGGCCAGACGTGTGACCTAAGGACGTGGCTAAATTCCTTATCAAGTGCCCAGTACATGTCAAGTAGCCCATAAGCATCAGCTGTTATCCTCAAGGACTTGCATGACTCTCCTGGGACCCAGGCCTCCCACTTTTCACGACAATTGCCTCCTGACAGCCTGCACGGTCCTCTCGGCCCGGCAGCATCTCAGCTGCCCTCTGAGCAGAACCTCTGCTTCCGTCTGGCAGGGCCTTTGCCCAGGCTGATCCACCTGCCCGGGACACCTTCTCGCCTCCTGTTCCTCCTAATCCAGCTTCTGATCCCAGGTCCAACTGCCCCTGCGGCCACTTCCTTCTCTGGCTTTCTCTGGCAGTTGTAAGCTCTCCCATGTAACTGGAGGCTTCTTTTGTAAAGATCACCCAGCTTATCTGCTATGACTTCCAGGAAAATGCATGTCATGACTTAGCCATCCCTTGGTCTGCGTCTTACTGTCACTGTCCATCTGCCCATCAGCACGAGGTCTCCTTGTCCTACCGCCTCCCCACAGCCAGCATGAGACTGGCAAGCAGGAGCCTTTCTGCCCAGTCTTTGAAAGACTCCTCTTCAACCCTCAAAGCCCAGCTATGGTTACTCCAGAGCAACTTTTACATACTATTACAGTGCCGAACCCTGGCCATCACCATGTGGGACTCCCAGATCCAAGGAAGAAGGCCATCCCCTTTACTGGTCTCTCTCTGGTATCTGGCCTATCCTGGTGCTCAGGCAGCAAAGAAACTTGCATTGGTCAACACACAGTCAGGCAAGCAGCCAGAAGCCTGGAACATCCAGAGCAGTGCAGGGGCTCGAGATGTAGACCTACAGTGGGGGGCTGGTGCTAAGATCAGCCAACAAGGAGTGGCAGTTCTCACCTGCCTTCCCAAATCCTCTGCTTGGAGCAGAAGGGTACCTTGTATTACGCACTCAATCTGTCTCCCCACCCAATCCCATATAATACATTCAAGCCATAACTTCCAAATGTGGCTGTATTTGGAGATGGGGCCTCCAAGTAAGTGATTAAGGATAACTGGGGTCACAAGGGTGGAGCCCTGGTCCTATAGGATTAGTGTCCTTATGAAAAGAGACATCAAAGGGAATTCACTGGTGCTTCAGTGGTTAGGACTCGGAGCTTTCACTGCTGGGGCCTGGGTTTAATCCCCGAGTTTGAGCAAGCTCCGGGAATTAGTGATGAACAAGGAGGCCTGGTATACTGCAGTCCATGGGGTTGCAAAGAGTCAGACATGACTGAGTGACTGAACTGTGAACTGCACTGGGGAACTAAGATCCTGCAAGTTGCAGAATGTGGCCAACAGAAAAAAAAAAAAGGAAGAGAGACCACAGAGCTCACTTTCTCTGCACACATGCCAAGGAAAGCCCATCTGAGGACATAGCAAGAAGGCAGCCGTGTATGCCTGAGGAAGAGCCCTCACTGGCACCCTGAACTTAGACATGAGCTCACTAACTAATAGTAGGAGCTGATGTAGGGAGACTGGCTGGCTGCAAGCTGTGGAAGTGGCAAACCTGCCCTGCGTGGGGGGCAGATGGCTGGGGGGTAGGGGGTGGGTCTGTGGAGACACAAATGTACCTGTGGGGATAGCAGCAGCCTGCCCACAAGCCCATGCATGACGCCCAGGGCCTCTGTGATCTTATTTTCCACGAGGGATGTTCTCTTCTGTGGTCTACTTCCAACCTCAGGAACTCTGCTGTCCCACACGATCATTCTAGGAGCGCATTCACCAAGCATCTGCTATGTGCTGGGCCCAGACCCTGGGAGCTGAGGTTTCCCAGGGTGATAAATAAATCCTGCTCTCCACAGCAAAAGGGTTCAGACCTGTGCTGCCAGAAACCTGGCTAAATTTATTTCTGGTACAGATAACTGATGGTCTGGACTCTCCCAAGGCCATTCATTCTAACAACACACCTACAACAGGCATGGCCCCAGCTCCCAGGGCTTCCCAGGTCTGAGCTGTCATCTCACGGACCTTTCCCAGCAGCTCCAGGGTTGGGGGGCTTAGTCCTGTGGCACTCTTGTCACACGGACAGGGAACCTGAGATTTGGAATTCACACAGATCTCTTCGTGGGGCCTGGTATCCTAACTGCTGTCCTCTGGACCAGAAACTCAACACAAAGCCGCAGCACAAACCACCACCTCCCAGCAGCCCCAGCTGAAGTGGTCCCTCACTCTGGCTCACTTCCTCTGGTCTCGTAGCAAGAGCAGCAGCCGGCAAAGGCCGATCCACCAGGGGCCAGACTGGACCACAAAGTGACACACGCACCACATGCTGGTCAGGGAGGTAGGATGGCTCATCGCCTGGACGTGGGATGGAGGTCCAAGGGAGCGTCCGGACCCAGGGGGAGAGTTTATTTATAGGCTTGGGGGGTTGGGTGGGGGCTCTAGGAACCAAGGAGGGATATACTGACAGTTGGCCACTGCATGGACCCCCTGGCTGAGAGGAGCTCAGGTTGCGGGGGTGACTGCACCCCTGCAGAACCCCGCCCCCCACACTCCAGCAGGTGGAAGTATTAGCGTCTGTCTCTGCCTCTCTCCAAGGGCCCACAGGTCAGGGTTTGTCTGAGGGTGTCTGTGCATCTGTTTCCCACTGTTGACTTCCTGTGTCCATATGTCCTTCTCTTTGAGCTCTCTGTCTTTCTGAGGGTCTTCTGTGGGTGCATGTGTGCACGTGTGTTTCTGTGTGTGTTTAAGATTGTCTGGTGTCTAAATCTGTCCAGTCTTTCCCTGTGGTGCTCATGAATCCCTTCCTCTTTCCTTTTTGGATGATGAACGAAGCAAATCCCCAGAGGGCAGTGACAAGCCTCTCAGACGCCAGACGCCTCCCCAAAAGCGGTTTGCCGCTCCATGGTCTCCACCCCACGGGTGAGGCTACTCCAGCCCTTGTATCATTTCCTCTTGAACATCTTCCAGCAGCAGAGAAATCCCAAACAATGGGAAGAACAAGGTTCACTGAGGGACGCAGAGGCTCAAGGTAGGACTGAGATGTGGACCAGCAGGGCAGTGGGAGGCAAGCGGCCTGGTTTCAGACTTGAGTCCAGACGTCCCACCTCCTGTGTGTGTGACCTTGGCCCCCTGCTCTGCTTCCCTATCGTAAAGCACGGATCAGTAACAGCGTCACCTGCCAGGATGACTGAGGACTACCTGAGCCAGTGTTCATGGGGTTCTCAAGGCAAGCATACTGAAGCAGTTAGCCACTCCCTTCTCCAGTGGACCATGTTTTGTCAGCAAATTCTGAAATTTTGAGCAAACTCCAGGAGATGGTGAAGGACAGGGAAGTCTGGTGTGCTACAATCCATGGGGTCACAAAGAGTCAGACATGACTTAGCGACTGAACAACAACAACACTAGCACCTCAGAGAGGCCTCCCAGTGGCCCCACCCCAAACATACTCACCTCTCACCTCACTCTGCATCTCCCAATGGCCAGTCTTGGCCACGAGGGGCAATGCAGTGTATGTTAGGAGCCTGGATTGTCTGCTCTTTCCCACAGGGCTTCCCAGGTGGCTCAGTGGTAAAAAATCTGCCTGCCAATGCAGGAGACGCGGGTTAGACCCCTGGGTCAGGAGGATCCCCTGAAGAAGGGAATGGAAACCCACCCCAGTATTCTTGCCTGGAGAATCCCATGGACAGGGGAGTGTGGCGGGCTACAGTCCATCCAACTCTGCAACCCCATGGACTGTAGCCCGCCACACTTCCCTGTCCATGGGACTGCAGAGTCAGATATGACTGGGCACACACACATGCACCATGGCTCTAGGGGCAAAGGACAGTCCCTCCCTGGTCTGCTCGAGGACAGTAATGCAGCTGCAGAGTGCCCAGCGTGTAGGACAGTGCCTGATAAGAGTAACTGTCTTTATTGACGTGCCTGCCTGCTGACTGCTGATCTCACCTCAGCAGCAGGAAAGCTCCACGCAAAGACCCTTGTTTATCTTGTTCTCACTGAATCCCTGGAGGGCAACACCATGCTTGGCACAATATGCTGCCTTCAATTAATAATTGAAGGAGGAAGGAATTCACGTCCAAGGTCCACTCTCCAGGACTCACATCTCTCTCCCAGAGGCCAGGGGATAGACGGGTGTTGATGAAACGTGGAAGGTCTTTTCAGAAAACGAAATCTGCAACTACCATATGACCCAGCAATTACGCTCCCGGGCTTTTAGCCCAGAGAAACGGAAACTTATGTTCACACAAAAACCTGTGCGTGAATGTTCATGGGGTCTTTATTTGTCTCAGCCCCAACCTGGAAGCAGCCCAGATGCTCCTGGGCAGGTGAATGGTCAAACTTACCCTGGGTATCTCCGTGGCACAGAAACAACAGAAAGGAATGAACTATTGATACATTGAATGACCTGGGTAGATCTTTAGAGTCATGCCAAGTGGGAAAAAAACCCATCTCAAAAGGTTACATACGGTATGATTCCATTTATATAACAGTCTCAAAATGAAAAAATTATAGAGATGAACAGATTACTGGTTGCCAGTGGTTCATCTGATAAAATTGCATAGAACTGAGCATGCACACAGGCATCCACAAATGCACGCACACACATGCTCACTCACTCGGATGAATGAATGTGCACGGGGGGAACTGGAACAAGGTCAGTGCATGTCAATTCCTGGTTGGGATACTGAACTATCACTATGGAAGACGTCAGCACCGGGAGAAGCCGGACGATACATGTAAGAGTTCTCCCTGTATCATTACTCACAACTGCATGCGAATCTACAGTTATCTCAAAAAGTTTAAAAAGAAAAGTGAGGCCGTATTGGGGCCCCGTCCGGTAGAGGGCAACACCAGCTACTTCAAGCCACCCCTGGGGTGTGCACAGCCCAGGCCTGGTGCTGGGCGAGTGGTTTACTTGTGGATGGGGGGTTAGGAGCCGAAACAGAAGCCGCTCCCCCTACCCCGCCAGCCTCCCTCCGTCTCCCGCTCACAGCATCTGCCATCTGGCTGTTGCAGCCAGCCAAACGAAACCATCTCTCGGCTGTCATCTTTCAACTTGCAGGTCTGGCTCCCAGGTTTGAAGATTAAATTCTAAACATGCCATTTAAAATTTAGAAACGAAGAAAGATTTTAAGTAACCTCTAAGCCCTGTCTTCCCCCCAGCAAAGAGCAAAGCACCTCCTACTTCTTTCCCAAAGGGAGGGAGAGCAGCTGGAGTTCCCCCAAAGTATCACCACATCCCCAATACAACCCAGGACCCCAATTCTGCAGGTCAAAGTGTCACATGTCCCCAAAGTAAAGAAGCACCGCTAAGTGTCAATGTGTTGCTAATGACGAAGTACCTGCAAGCTCTGCTGCCAGTCACCACCTCAGGCACAGAGCAGTCAGGAACTACAGGGGTCTGTGAACAACAGACCAGGGCATCTTGGGAGACACCTGAGTGTCCTCTCAAATACTGTTCACCTGTCTTCTCTGGAAACTTGGACTGGATCTGGAGTTGACCTGTCATGAGCACTGGTCCCTCTTCACCTGGGGTTCAGTCCAGCCCTGTGGTAGTTCTGGAAAAGCTAGAACACTCCAGTATTCTCACCTGGAAATTTCCATGGACAGAGAATTCTGGCAGGCTATAGTCCATGGGTCTGAGTACACAATATTTAAACTAATTATGATGACAGGGAGAGGAAGGGGTGGACACCTAAGTGGTTCAGAGAACCTTGCAGCAATGGGGGTCATGAATGAGGCTGGCTGAAAACAAACCTACGAGATGCTGGGCCTCTGGGGGAGGCAGCAGCTTGGAAACCCCCAATATGGTCAGACACAGAAACGACAGACCACAGAGGGAGGAGGGTTACTCAGAGTCACATAGCTACCTGGGCAAAGCTGGGGGTGGGGCCAGCATAGGCTTACCAGTCCCTTAGATATCAGCTGCCCACACTGGCATACCTGGCTGGGGTCAGCACGATGCACCACTCCAGAGAATAAGGGACATGATCTTGCCTGTCTTTCCATGAGCCTGCCTCATACTCACTGAAAGCCCCAAGGAAGCCTGGTGTGATGAATAAATGGTAGGCATGACTTCTGCCCATCAGACACACCAGTGGGGAGCATTTTAGCTTCTATGACTTGGCGGGGCTGTGCTATAAGCTTTAAGTGCAAGCTATCTATCATTCACCTATCTACCTACCTATCAATTAATTATCTATACGTATCTATCATTCATCCATCATGTCTATGCCTTTCAGTCATCTATCATCTATCTCTATTATTCATCTATCATTTATCTGTCTGTCCATCTGCCAATCAAGGCTCCCAACCAGCCACATGTCCTCTGTCATCACCTACCTGGACAGATGCAGAGACCGCCAGCCTGCCCACAATCACACACTACCTTGAGGGCAGGCTCTGAGGGTAAAGGCAGTGGTTCTCACTGGGGATGATTCTGCCACCAAGGGACCTCTGACGATGCCTGCAGACACTCTGGTCTTCCCACCTGGAAGGGGTACTGCTAGCATCACGGGGGGGAAGGAGCCGGGGATGCTGCTGAGTACCCCATAGCACACAGGACAGCCCCTCAGAGAGGGATTATCCTGCCCAATGCTGCTAGTGCCGAGGTCCAGAGACTCTGGAGTCACAGTGCCTGGTACATAAAACCTGCTCCCTAAACAGCAGTCAGGCAGCACAAGAGTCCTCGTTTAGGCTCAGCATGAAGACAGTGGCAAGGACGCGAGTTACACGTGGCTGGTTTAAGGACTAACAACAGCTCAGTCTGTAAATCTGATGTGAAAATAGACAAATGATGGAAAAGCCCTTGCTCAATGAACACCCGGATTATACGTTTCTGAGGGTTAGAGATGGAGCAACTCCCTCTTGTCCTAGGCACACAGTAGGTGCTTCATAAACGCTTGTAAAAGATGCATGTGTGCTCAGGTGTGGCCGACTCTTTGTGATCCCATGGGGTTCTCCAGGCAAGAATACTGGAGCGGGTTGCCATGTTCTCCTCCAGGGATCGAACCCACATCACCTGCACTGGCAGGCAGATTCTTTACCACTGAGCCACCTGGGAAGCCCTGTGAAAGAGTACATGAGTGAGCATGAGAGAAAGCAGCCCATGTTGTTTCCAGGCTCTTCTCTGGAGGATGGAGAATGAACCAACTATATGTGGGGCCTGTATCAGTGATAAAAAGGATCTCTAGATGAGATGTCAACCCGTAGGAAAACCAGGGTTTCTGACAACGTCTGGCTTCTGCCTTTTACACAAACAGCAGTCACTATCTGAGAGCCCTTTTACCCAAACACAGAGAGACTGTAAGCCCCGGTGCCTCTAAGAAACCCAGTGTCTTCACTCAGTCTTGACAGAGAGCTGCAATGCCCCGGGTGGCCTGGGGTATAGCCTTCAGATGTAAAGCAGGGGCCCCTGATGGCTGGGGAACTCGGCATGGCCATCTTCCTGAGCCTTGAGTTCCTACTCATCCATCCCAGGTTCTACCACCAATGGGGTGAGGCTGTGTCCAGGCCTACAACAAAGTGTGCCGTGATCGATTAGTGATGTCTGCCCCTGGCAGGACACACAAGAGACGCTGGTTCCAACTTCTGGTGGTTATAAGAAACGCTGCCTCACTGGGATCTACTATGCCCTCCAAACCTGCTGCCTACCTGAGACCCAAAGGGCACCCTGACCCTGGCATGGGTCTCCTTCCTGCCAGGGCAGTAAGGGGCAGTGGGCAAGCTGCCCTGAGCCTCTAATTCTAGACTCTACAATTTGCAGGTGAACATAAGTTTTTTTTTCTTCTTCTTTTCTTCTTCATCCTATAGAACGGCATCATTTGTGGCTTTCCCAGGTGAATCAGAAACTTCCCTACCTTTTAGTCAATCCTTGTTTTACAGAGCAAGGACTAAACCCTGATTCCTCCCCGATCCAGGTTTCACAGCCAGAAGATCCCCATGCCCTCACCATCACCCTTTCCCTGAGATTCTCTGCTCCACGTCTTTCCATTGCTGGCTGGGTCCACCCTTCAAGTCCCAGCACACATGTCAGCCTCTCTGAGAGGCCTCTCAACTCCCGTCCAGCACAACCTCTGGCATGGTCATGTGACCCTGTTTTAGTTCCTTCCTGGCATTACCACTGTCTGAAATAACTACTTTCTGCTCTCCCACTAGAGCCTGAGCTCCGTTGAGCATTGGCACAGACGCTTTTCAGTCATCACTGTCCATCTATAGCTGCCTCAGGGGCACACACAGTAGGAGCTCAACCATCTGATGGATGAACGCACAGTGTTCAGTGCCCCAGACACTGGGGTTGCCCCCCACCTCCCTCCACAAGCCGCATGGACACAGGCACCAGGCTATGTTTGGCTGGGAGTAATGGTATGTGGAAGGCTGAAGTTGGGAATGAATGCTTGAGTAGAGTCTGAACAATCTGGGTCATTTCTGGAACCAGCCCCAGAGCCAGGGGACCAGCTCCACCATCAATTTACCACCTGACCTTGGGCAAGCTGCTTCTCTCTGAGCCTCAGTGTTCGCATCCATAAAATGGGGAACGGACACCCATGTTTCCTTACAAACCTAAGCACGAACTCCCCACTGGTACGAGGTCCAGATCCAAGGTCTTCATATTAATGCCAGTTGCTTGCCCAGATGGGTCCCCCAAGACCAGCCTCCAACTGCCCCTTCTGACAAAGAGCTGCAAACAGCAACAGCAAAATGGGGTTCCTTAGCAAACAGCCCACTCTGAGAAGACCCAATGATGGGGTGAAGTACAGCTGCTGTGCCACGCTGGCATCCCCCCATCCTGCATTAAAAAAAAAAAAAATTCCTTACAAAGTACCCACTGCCTACAAGAGTCAGTGTTGCCAGTCGCCAGGAGAAACCAACTTCTGGAGGAAGAAAAGTTCAATTGACGAGCTATAAATATTTCTGTTCAATTCTGCTGGGGAGCTGGGCTCTCTGGCTGAGCAGGCCCCACTGAAAAGAAAGGCGGCCCACCAGATTTGTTTCGAATTATGAAAATAGATGTTGTCTCCCAGCCACATCTGTTTTGCCTGACAAATGAGCAGCGATTCGCGTCCTAAATAAAGCCGCGCACCAAGGCAGTCTTGAAATTCCAGCTTCCCCAAGAAAAAGAAAAAAAAAAAAAAAAAAGGCCAGGCCTCCCAGATTTGAGACTCCGACACGAGACTTTTTTCAATCTCGTCTCTCAAGCTGCAGGCTCTTGGGGCGTCTGAGCCACGCGCACATCCTTAAACTCGGCTTTCAAAGCTCACATCTCCCAGTGTGAACAGAAGCTGCTTATATTAGAGGGAATGGGGTTCCCGCTGTTCTTTAAAAAGAAAAAGAAGACCAGGAGACATATGATCAAGTATAGAAATGCAACAAAAAAAGTCCCCCCAAACTCAAGCCAAGAGTGCATTTTTGATGTGCTGGAAAAGGCCAATTTTTGGAGCGTACATCAATAGCGGGGGCACTTGTTTCTCTATGCCACGCTGGCTTGGTGACTGGGTTAATATCATCATTTTCCTTTAATTACTCCAAGACAGACCCAATTAAGTGCAGACATGTCTGCCAGCCCAAGGATCCGATATTTAATAGCCCATCCTTCTTTAAGGACCATTCCTGCTCAGAAGCTTGGTAAGGGGAGTGGGGCCAGCAGTGTGCTCGCAGGCAGTACAGACTGGTGATACTGTTCTGGGCTCTCTCTCTCTTATTTTTAAGAGGCCCCTGACCTTCCTTTTGGATCGTTCTCCTTCAAGATGGATGTTATAGTAATGTGGGAGCAGGTAGAGACCCCAGTGACTGTATAACTAAAAATATTACAGTTCAGCCGCAAATCAGAACTTACAGATCGGGACTCAGAGACTTGCAGGGTGAGGTGACACACAGGACAGACGGCCCTCTTGTTCCCCTTCGGCACTCAGTTCACCTGCCCCCACAAGGCCGGTAATAAACCAGTGCCAGGCACAAAGGGAGATGCCGTGTCACGGGCCACTCCTGCCTGTGGGTTCTGTCTGTTTGGGGGAAGAAATAAAAGGATTGGGCCAAGAAGCCAGATCTCCCATCTCTTGCAGATGAAATGTCCAGGCCCACCCACCGCCCCCTCCCCAACCTGCCCAAAGAAGTAGATCGATGTGCTGGATCTGCTTGGCCTGGCAAAAATGAGATGCAGTTTAGGGATCCCAGGAGACATCTGGTCGGCTGGCCGGCCCCAGCCCCCTCCTTTTGTGCCCCCTACATGTAAACCCCAGAGGGCAGATTGATGAGTGCGGGGTGGAGAGTGAAAATTTACAGCTTGGCAGCCAGGTCAACAGTGATGACAATAGTTCTGGAGGTGGGGGGAGTTGGGTTTGGATGGGGGAGGGGCGGGAGGCAGGGCAGCGGGCTCTCCGTCCAGCAGCTCCCACTCTAGAGGGGAGCTCTGGAGTCTGCCTCCCTCCCAGCCTAACTTTCAGCTGGATGGCAGTTACACTCCATTTCCTAACTCCTGGGCCTTGTGGCTGCCCCAAAGGGGAGGAGCGCTTGAGAAGACTCCTCAAAACACACCCCAACTTGCACGGCAGGGTTAGGAAACCAGAGCGGCCACTTGCAAACCACTGGCAGGACAATGTCTGTTTGCAGGTTCAGGTCCTACAGGGCTGGCGATTGGCGTCTGGGGGCCCAAGACCCTCCGCTTCACAGGCTGCCCCCACTTCACTGAGGCAACAATCACCTAGTCACTATGGCAACGAGGTTAATGCATGCATCTATTTCGAATAACTAAAACCCGGGACCCCACTCAAGTTGCCCTGATATTAATGTTTTCATCCTCAAAAAGCTAACCTCTGGTGTTTCATTAGTCTGTATGTGCCACCAAAAAAAAAAAAAAGAATGCAAAAGAGTGATAAGAAGTGGGGGAAGTTGTAGGGAGGGGGTGGGAGGGGTCTCCGCTCACTCTTCAGAGAGGAGAAAACCTGGATGTCACTTTCTCTCTTTTTTTGGTGATGGTATAAAATTAGCACAGTCAAGTAAATGTGTTATAAACACAAAGACGCTGCCAGAAGGCGAAGTGCCTTAATTTAAGAGAGGGAAGATGGCGGAAGAAGAAGGTTCTGGGCAGAGGGGGGTGAGGAAGGGGGGTGGGGGGTAGGAGAGAGAAGGTCGGTCAGATGGTGGGAGGGGTGGCGTCTACAACCTTCCTACTCAGCGTCCCGTAACCAGAGGGAAAAGCCATTCCCCCCCGCCGCCCCCCCCCACCCCCCACCCCGGGAGCGCACATCTGCAGGGCGTCTAGACGGTCATAAAGAGGACAATTAAAGAAAGAAAAAAGCTGCAAGCCCCAGTCACCCCTCGCCTCCTCCTCTCCAGGGCACCCGACTGCAGCCCGCTCACTGCCCAAACAGGCGAAAAATTATAAAAACAAGAAGAGCCAGCGTGGGCGAGGGGGAGGCTAGGGCGAGTGGGGTGGGGGGAAAGGGGGGAGTCTGGGCCGAAAACAGTTTATGAGCAAGTGTTTTGAAATTCTGCTTTAAATAAGCCGGTAAATGAATTCAACCTTGTCAGATCTCTCTCCCTCACGCAGACCAAATATCCCGCTGGCGTGCTGTCTAGACACAGATAACAAAGGACTTTTTACGGCGCCCAGAGACGCGCTGACAAAGTCGCCATTTAAAGATGCAGTGTTGCTTTCTCCGTCGAAACCATTTGTCAGATGGACTTCAATGGAAATGCTAAGTTAACGGTCTGGTTCGGGGTCTGCGGGTGGACGGGGCGGGGAGCGGGGTCAGGCTGCCCCAGGAGAAATAGAAAACGCATCCTGTCTGATTGGGCCGTCCTCCAGGTTGCGCAGAAAAGAGGACTGTTTGACAGTCCGCGGCCCGCTGGCAAACGATTCTCGATCTTGTTTGAAGGAGCCGGCTGCTAAAATCTGTCTACACCCAGGCTGGGCAGATTCTGTGCGCTGGAAGGGTGGCAGAAACACGGGGTAACGTGGAAATGCCCAGGTGGGGCTGGGGGGCCGGAGGCGGTGGGATGAGAGCCTGTCTCCACCCGCCTCTGGGGGACACTGAGAAGAAGTAGGGGGAGCGGGGATCTGGAGCACTTCTGACTGCGCTGTGCAGGTGCGCCTTTGCCCCACCGCAGAGTCAGGCAAAGGCAAAACGTCCTCCCTTCCCATGCTGGGACGGGGATGGGGGTGGGGTAGCCACAGGGGCGCATGCCCGGCACACAGGGTACTCCAAACACCTCCAAAAGCCAGGGGACGTGTTTCTACTCGGCCAGCCTGCGTCAGAGAGAGGAGACACCGCACCTGAGGTCTTGGGCCCCCGCCCAGGGTGTGGGCAGGACCTGGGGGGGCCTGATGTGGGGTGGGGGGGTCCCCAACATGGGGTGTCTGGTCTCTTCCATTCAGATTTGCCAACTTCTAGAGGAAGGCCTGGCGCCTGCTGGGAGCCCAACAAAGAGTCATTCTTTCCATCAACCCTCACTGCCTTCTCTGCCAGGGTGCTGGGGTTCTGGTCTCTTTGAGCCTCAGTCTCCCCACCTCTGAAAGGGGGTCCTGGCCACCTGACCCGAAGGGCCGTCCTGAGTATTAAATGCCCCCACCACTGGCCCCACACCCCGCAGGCCCACTCCCTGGTCTGGGTCTCACTGCCCTCACCTGGGAAGTGGGTACAGCCTTACTCGTAGGCAGAGAGGGGGAGGCAGTGGGAACACACAGAATACCACCAGGATCGGGGGTCCCACAGTCTATACCATCCACTGGGGGGACAGTGTGCAGATGACATAAAGCCTCAGTGGCCTCCCCTGCTGGTACTTACAGGGACCCCAATCCACTCAAATAAAGGGGGGGGGTGTTGATTGTGGGCTACATGTCAGAGGACTCATGACAAGCACTTCCCCCTGTTCTGTTTTTGGTTTCCAGACTCATCTTTAATAACTGCTTTTAAGAGGCTGCTTCTAATCTCTGCTCTTCCCACAGCGAACAGCCCACGGGCTCCGCCGACTGTGGGCAGAACCCCTGGTTTCACCCAGACACACGGATGTGAAGGTTCTGGAAGACACCCACTGCTGTGGGGGATACGATGCTGGGGTTTAGAACAGTGTTCTCTCTGGTCAAGAGTTCAACCAGAGCAACAGGAAATGGGAGCCCATGGTCTCCTGTGCCCAGGGCAGGGCCAGCGCTTGGTCAGCACTGCTGTCTAACAGCTGGACTCCAAGGCTACTGACGATGTGACTTGGCCGGGTGACCTATGCAGGACTAGAGAGAACCCAGACGCTTCCTGCACTTGTGAGTTCCTCCTACACACACCTGCTGCCAGTCTCATCCCGCAACCACAGCAGACATTACTAATCAATGAGTGCGCTTCCCCCCCAACCCCTACCCCCAGCCCAGGCCTGGGGAGATTCCTGTCCCCAGAGTCCCAGGAAGTTAAGTGAAACATTTTTCTGCAAACTCTTCTCCAAACATAGATGTAGGGAGTCTTTGAAAGGAAATGATAAAACATGGGGAGTAACTAGAAGTCCTGAAGGACAAGGTCTAGGGAGCTGGGAGGACCACTGATGGACTGACCCCAGGGATTATCACAAACACCCAGACACATCTCTCCGAACCTTTGCCCACACAGGCTCCTGCTGTGTGGGCTCCTGCCTCTCCATCCCGTTCCACTTTCCCAGACACATCTCAGACCCTCAGGGCCTCCCAGATGGCTCCTGAGAAGGAGCAGCTCTTCCCATGAGTGGAGGAAAGTGTCCAAGGGAAAGAAGCCTAGTTCCCCTCACCACGGCCACTGACCCTGACCATCCCAGGTCCTCTGTCCTTCTGTCTTACTCTCAGCTGTGACCACCTCGAGGTCAAGCTGGTGGTCCAGGGCCTTCACCATAACCTTGACCCTGCCCTCCCTCCCCTTACACCAGGTCCAACTGCCGTCCCTGGTACCCTGGAACATGGCAGGACCACCTCTGCCCTGTCTCAACCCCATTCTCCACGCTGCAGCTGGAGATGGGTGTCCACTGGCCTCTGTTACCCCTCCCCCTCCAGCTCTAAACCCTTGCAGGCTCCCCATTACCCCAGCATCAATTCCAAACTCCCCTGAAACCTGGTGAGATCAGACCCCATCCTCCAAGCTCTAAGGGCCCCCGCTTCACCCCTCAGCTCCAGCCATCCTCGTGGCTTTGAAGGTCTCAAAGGCAACTCACAGGCTCTCTGACCTCTGCAGGAACTCTTCATCCCTGGGATGAAATCTTGCTTCTCCTTCTGCAAGGCTGTACCAACAGGTATTGTGGCTTGAATGGGTGATGGATACCGTGTGGCATCCCCATTCTAGGAGCTTCTCCCCAGCACAGCAGAGCTGGGAGGGGTCATTCAGAGCAAGCAACTGGCTGCATCACACAGCAAGTCCTTGGCAGGGCCCAGCCCCACTGGGGTGATTCTCATCCTGGGCACATCACCCCAAACCCAGCCCCTGGCTTCCCCAGCCACCCCCACCTCCCAATGCCATCCTGCACCCTAAGATGCTTCTCTTCATGACTGCCATGGCCTCTGCCCAGGTTGTCTACTGGCTCTGAATTCACCAGGGGGTTAGGAGGCTCTATCCCAAGATGAACAGCATCACAATTACCAAGGTCAAGAGGGATGGCACTCAGGGAGCTGAGTGGGTTAGCTGATGGGTTAGCTCATGTTTGCCCCAATTTACAGATGAGGCAGCTGAGGCTTTTAGTGCCTACAGACCTCACTAGTTAAGAACCAGGCCTAGAATTAGAGCTTCCAACTGTCTCTCTCCTTGGTCAGCGCCAGCTCCCAGGCAGAGACGCCCTGAGCTTCCTGTCACCAGTGGTCACAGACAAGGCGTCTTAGGGACATTTTGGTCTACTCCACCCCGGATGAAGCACCCAGACATGGGGAGAATACGGGGCGGACAGAGCCTGGAGGCTGGGGGATGTGGTAGGGACACATGTCTTCCCACGGGGTTTCTTGGGCTTGGGCTGGGCCAAGCGCTACCCTTGGGATCCGGCTGGCAGCCTGGCCCAGATCTCCTGGCACGGGCTGTGGGGTTTTATTTAGATGGTGTCCGCTGGGCAGCTCTGGGCACACAGGCCCAAGTGGGCGTAGCTCCATCAGGTTTCACGGCGCGTCTCCGCTGGGAGCAGCCTCCAGCATTACAAATCAGTGCGTGTTTTGCTGGGAGGCTGGTCACTGGCTGAGGAGGGGAGACAATGGGCTTCCTCCTCTGAAATGGGTGTCCCTTCACCCTTCCCCTCCCCTTTCTTCTCTGGGGGAAGATTCGGCCCAAGTCCCTTTCTCTGGGGCCTCTCTCCAACCCCTGACCCTCCAGAACAAAAGGGAGCGTGAGCGTCTAGACCGCCGGTCTGAACGTGAGAAGAGGGCATTGTATAACAGGGACGGAGGCCTGCCTCCCGGGTGGAAAGGTCGGGGCACAGCAGGGGCCGGGAGGGGTGTGTGAGGGCCCGACACCTCTGGGGTCCCCCTGCCTGCCCTCCTGGGGGACAGGGATGTGGCCAGAGCTCAGTCCCGAGGATCCGGTTTGGGTGGCTGCCAAGGCTGGATGTGCCATCTCCAAATGAAATGCAGGGAATCCCTCGGCCCATCGCTAAAAAACTAATTCACTCGAGGAACTAATTCACAGGAAGCCCTAGGAGCAGCGCCTGAATGCAGGCACGTACAGAAATGTCAGGGGCTTCCCAGGTGGTTCAGTGGGTAAAGAATCTGCCTGCCAATGCAGACACACAAGCAGACACAAGTTCGATCCCTGGGTCAGGAAGATCCTCTGGAGGAAGGCATGGCACCCACTGCAGTATTCTCACCTGGAAAATACCATGGACAGAGGAGCCCGGTGGGCTACAGCCTGCAGGGTTGCAAAGAGTTAGACATGACCAAAGTGACTGAGCCTGTAAACACACGCACATAAGTCAGCTGTTTATCATGACCAGTTTAGAAGCTTCAAGTGCGTTCCGGGCTGAGGTGACCAGGCTGGGTTAGCAGGGACCCTGGAGGTGAGGAGTGTCTTCCTGCATCTGGAAGGACTTGCTTCGAGTAGCGGAGGGGATGTGTTCTTGGACATCTGGGCGGCAAACACTGGCTGTGTGACTCTACCTTCCTACTCACCCTCTCTGGGCCTCTAGGACACCTTTGTAAAAAGAGGCTAGAGTAAGATCTGTGGTTTCTCAGACTATGTTTTACCAGGAAGACCTCTGCTTTAATAGAAGTCTGACTCAGGAGCTTTGATCTATCGAATGGATGCAGAGGCAGCACTGCTTGGCCAATGTGAGGCCTGGAGGTAAGAGACTGTACAACCACCCCCCATAGCAACTGGGGTCCATCAGACACCCTCTTCATTCTGGGCACCGGCCCAGCCTCTCCAATGGGCATCAGCCCGTTTGAGACGTAGAGGCACAGGCTGCTACCCAGGCAGCCAGGATGAGCAGGAGGCCCCACGGCAGTCTCAGACTCCACGTCTCAGGGAGGAGACAGGGCACCCAGAGGGGACGTCTCCCTCCCCCTCCCCAAAACTGCGGGGGCGTGGTGGGGGCCCTGCACCCATCTCTCCAGCCACTGCTATCCCCCCTTTATCAGCCTGCACTGCAGGTGCCTGGAGACAGGCCTGTGGAACAAACTAATCTCCATGTGACGAGGCTGTGAGCATTTAGACGTCTGTCTCTGTCATTTATCAAATTCTTTGAATTTTTCTCAAATAAGGAGCATGTATCACTTTTTTTCTATCAGAAGAATCAGGCTATTTTCACTGTGAAATTATCATTATCTCTTTAGGGCGGGTAAACATTGCTTTGGGCATTCCAAGAGGTCTTCATGGAAAGGCAGAAGCCTGAAAAGCAAGCACACGGCTGGGCTAGCCGGTAACTCCCCTGCTGGGCCTCTGTCCTAGGAAATGCTCAGAGAGGGCACAAGGGCTTCAAGGCCAGTCCTGACCCACCACAAACCCTGGGGGTGGGCCCTGGACGCCGGCATTGCTGGGGACCCTGCTCATCAGAATCCAAGACCGTGGGGTTTCGAATCTGTATCTCCTACAAGAAAACATAAAAATTCTGACTCCGGGCACACCCCCAGTTTCCAGATCAGCGCCCCAGTGGGCAAGTCCAGAAGTTTCTGTTTTTCAGTTCCATGTCTGAGTTAAGAACCCATGCATCTGATAAAACGGGCTGCACTGGTCCTATGGGACACCCGCGTTTACAACGCTGATGGAAAAGCAGAGGAAACAGAGAAAGCCAGCCCCAGCCTTCAGGCCCGCCTCTCCCCAGTCTCTTCCTGTGGGACTTGGGGAAAGCTGTTTCATGTTCACTGGTTCCCTTACTTCCTGTCTGCCCCACTCAAGTGGGGCTGCCTTCTCGTGGCTGTGAACTTCTAGAGCATTAGACCCAGCACACAGTAGGTGCTCAGCATGGCACCTTGTGTGTTCGTGCTCTGTCACATCTGACTCTTTGTGACCCCACAGACTGTAGCCCGCCAGGCTCCTCTGTCCATGGGATTTTTCAGTAACTGTTCCCTTCTCCAGGGGATCTTCCTGACCCAGGGATCGAACCCAGGTCTCCTGCATTAGCAGGCACTTTCTTTACCAGCTGAGCCACGTGGGAAGTTAATGTGCTCAGTAAATGTGTTGAATTCACGAATGAAATACTGAGGCAAACTACCCATTAGTGAGGCTCCTACATGAGCACAAAATAATAGATGACACACCCACCCAGCCTTCCAGCACACCTGTTAGTTAGGATGGGCTGAGGGCTCCTTTCCTACACCCACAGAAGAGCTTTGAGTCGGGGGCTGGGCAGGGGCCTGGGGCAGGCTCTGAAGGGGAAGGGGCAGATTCACGGGGGTCAAGGTCCCCCACCGTGCCGCAGGGCTGGGTCACCAGGGTCTCTTGGGAAGGATGGGACAAGGGTGAAGGAGGTGCCCGGGGAGCCCAGGTAAGCAAGGCAGGGTCTGCAGGGGGGCCCCCTGTTAGGCAGCAGCTCCCATCCCTCAGAACTCTTCTCCTGGCCCCTGGGGGGAGGGGAGAAGGAACTTTCCCCCGAAGAAAGCACTCGTCTGCGGTGGAAAATGGAATGGGTCAGAGTGGAGACTGGAAGATGCCAGCACCCTCAATCCCTCCCTGAGCAGGGAAGACACTGGCCTGAGGCTAGAGAGCAGGCTGAGGCCAGGTCCACAACTCCAGGTCTGGGTCTTGTCCACGACACACCTACCACAGGTGGCTCAGACCACCTCGCTGGTACCCAGCCTCAGTACTGATGCCACCCCCACTGTGCCTCTACTTCCTGTGGACAGCGGGGTGAAGAGAACCCTGAATGTGCCTGGGAGGGGCTGGTACCTCTAACCTTACGGGAGAAAACTTTCCCTGGGTAGAACGCCTACTCATGCCTCAAAGCCTTGTCTAACTTTCCCCACTACAGCCAAGGGCTTCCACGCCACTCCTTCCTCCCTTCTCACGGGCAGGTCCTAGGGTTCCCAAAGCCATCTCTCCCTCAATACTGGCCACGTCTTAACCATAGGAGAGGCCGCATTGGTGGGGCATCTACAAGGCACCCATCACTCAGTTGAGCAGGTCTTCTCTCCCGAAGTCCTCACTGTGACCCCATAACGTGGGTGGCTCTCACCACCCCCATTTTGCAGGGGAGGAAACAGAAGCTCAGAGAGCAGCCGCCCCAAAGACATTCTCCTAAGCTTCAGAGGTCAGAACCTGGCTTTCTTCTTCTTGGATCTGGATCCTCTGCCCACTCACTCCCTGCACACCAGGCCTGGCCTCACAAGGACTCTGAAGGCTGCTCCCCTTCAATGCACATCAGATGTGCCCCTGGAACCACAGGGTGGGGCTGATACCCACAGGGCAGCCAGGATCAAGGGCCTGGTCCCTCCCCCAGAAGCCCCCCTCCTCTGCTCCTTCAGGGAAGCTGGGTGTCCATGTGGCCTAAGGCTGGGAAGAGATGGACACGGCCAGTCCTGGTCACAGAATTCCTCGAGGGCTTAGGCTGCCAGATGGAGAAGAGGCAGGACGGCTCTCCCACACTGGCAAGCACCACTGGCTTGAAACCCACTGACGGGGTGACCCATGGAAGCTGGAATCAGTCAGCCTGGAGTCTGGGGCCCCTCTGCCCACTGCCACCTCACCTGGACACTCTTCACAGTCGAGAGAAAGGGCAGAGCTCTGCGACCCCAGGCCACCCTGGACTGGCCAGGCCAGTCCCTCCTGGCGCTGAATGGCAAGGCTGACCAGATCCACAAGGACCATAACCATTCCCTGGCCAAGCCCGTAGCCCACACAGATAAGTGTGGGAGCCAGACTGCTAGGGTTCAGGGCCCGGCCCACCACTCACCAGCCATGAGCCCTCAGGCCGCGCCCTCCCAGCTTCAGCCTGTGCGTGTCTATACAAGGGACCTAGAGATCACAGTCCTGCCGGGGGCGCCGGGAGGACTCCACACTACAGCGCAAGCCCTGGCCCTCATTCTCTGGGACACAGTGCGGCTGCCTAAAAGCTCTTACTCATAGGACTAGTTTCCTGGCTTTCACACCTGATCACAATCAGCTCCTGATTTAGCCCCTGGCATGAGTTAAGGTCTCAGGGGAAGTGATCAGACCAAAATCTACCCAGAATCAAGGAGGTGGGACCAGGGGGTGCAAAGGCCAGACAGGCCCCCGGGCAGTGGAACTACATTGGCCCAGCTCACCTGTGAGCAGGCCAGGGGCCGCTGAGCCTGCATTCCCACCCAGGGGCCAGGACCCATGGGTCTGACGCCTGCCACACGCCCAGGATCTTCCACATTCCAGCCAAGCTGCAATGCCTCTGTGGGCTGCAATAAAAATTCCTAGACAGGTAGTCAGGGAGGCGGCAGGCCCGGATGAGCAGAGGGCAGGGGAGCCGGGGCTGTGTGCTCCCACAAGTAAGGCCAGCGGGTTGAAAGAGCGGCCTCTTTGCCCTTTCCTCTCAGATCTTTCCGGCTGGCCCCAGGCCTGGGATCTGAGACTTGGAGTGCAGGGGCAGGAAGGTCCTTGAGTCTGAGGCTCTTTGGAAGGAAGCTTGGTTCTCCCCATCAGACCAGCTTCTCCAGTGGGGCCCACCAGGGAGCTGTGACACCGCCGAGACACTCAATACCAGCCTCAGAAGGGGTCTTCAAACAGCTCTCTCCACCATCTGTCACATGCTTTGACTGTTTTGAAAATAGTTGAAATGAACACAGCTCTGCCAACCCCCAAGTCAGACAGGCGGCAGGACTTCCTCCAACGCAGGGGCGTGACCCAGACATAATCAGGGGATGGTGGGGGCAGTGCAGCAGATGGCCGGTCAGGAGCCCATGCCCCCGTGTGAGGCCCAGGACGGAGCTGGGACCCATGGGACTCTGTACTTCCCTTATGCCTGCCTCTCCCCAAAGCCAAAAAGGTGCATTAGGCGCCTACACAATAAACCAGGTCTATTCTGCAAAATACCACATCATTCCAGGCACTGGAGGGCAATTAAGCTAGGGAGAATTTTTTTTTCTTTTACAAAGAAAGAACACAGAAATCTTGATTCCAACACATACAGAGATCCGAGGACACACAGCTGTGTGGAGCAGGTCATGGATGCCAGGGCAATGGGTTGGCTTCTCCCCACCTTCCTGAGCATAAAGCCAAAGCCTGTCACCTGCAGGAAGCTGCTTGGAGCTGTGTGTCTAGGGGAAGGATGGGGGCTTCCCCCTCCATCCATAACTCCATGCCCATGAACTATCCCCTTGGCTTCCTGCCTCTGACATGACCCTGCGACCTTGATTTCATTAGAACTGAGTTGACCCCGACCTTCAAACGGCCGGCTGACCCTAGTAGGGCAAAGAGCAAAGTGCTGTGAGCCTATAATTGCTTATTAAAGTCCCCTGAGGACTCCTTGCGAAGTGCACCTTAAACATCACTTCAACCAGCCTTTCTGAGCTTTGCCATTTCCAAATACCCTGTTACAGGAATTTACATTTCTTGATATTTAAAAAAAAGTAAATATTCAGTCCCTTTGACTACGCAGCCTTGTTTTAAGCAACACTCATGAAATCAATGATGCACTTTGCTTGTCCCATCCTTCCTAATTTACATTCAACATCTTGTAACCTAAGGACATAACTATTAAATCTAAAATGCCCGTCCACATGCCATCTAAGGTTTTCTCACGGGCTGCCAGTCGGCTTTGGGTCTGTCAACTTCTCTGAACTTACAAAGTCAGGAGGTTATGACTCAAGTGGTGTCAAGGGGTCCCAGATCCAACTCAGCCAAGTATCCTCGTGTGTCCTTGGGCAAGTGATTCCTGTCCTCTGAGCCTCAGTCTGGCTGCCCATCCGAAAAACAGGTCTAGTAACAGCAGCTTCTGCAAAGCTGCAGGTAGCATGGTGCCTGGCATTCAGTAAATACCTATAAGTGAGCTGTGTTGTCACATGCAGCCCAGAGAGTCAGCACACTTACTAGCATCCCCATTTTACAGATGAAGAACTGAGGCCTGGGGAGTGACAGAGCCGTGATTCTAAACTGGCGTTCTGTCTCTAAAGCTACTCGCGAGGGTCCTTTCCTTCTTCAGTAAACACTCGAGTCCAAGTGTCAAGGACCCCTTTTGCCAGCTCCACACTCTCCAATGAGGCATGCCCACACAGCTCTATCCCAAGGTCCAAGCTGTCCATCGGCATCAGCCAGCAGGAACTCAGCCTCAGTGCTCTCTGCCTCTGAGTAACCACCTCCCCAGACATGATTCACACCTGTCTGGGGTCACCCACATCCTCATTCCTGGCAGAGGAATGCGGGCCAGGTGAAGCAGGCTGGAGGACTGGGCTCTGCGGCTGGTGCAGTCATGCCAGGCAGCGGCAGAGGTATGGACTGCTGAGTTTCCAACGCCTCTGCCACTATCCTGAGCCCCCCGTGCTGGAGCTGGACAGACGCCCAGGTCCTCGATGCCCGTTCAGGGGCTCAGATTCAGGTTATAAAACCTCTTCCCCATGAAGGCTCCTGGAATTCCACCGTTAAACTGTCATTCCTTTGGGTTCATGTACCCCTTTGACGAGGCTTTCCCCTGTGTGAACAGCAGCCCTGTGGTTCATCCATACAATGGAGAGCTGCTCAGAAATAAAAAGGAACCACAACTGAGACACACAACACGGATGGATCTCAAAGTCAGGAGGCTGACTGAAAGCAAGCAAAAAGAACATACGGTGTGACTCTATTTATGCAAAGCTCTCCACTCGGAACATTTAATCTCTGGTGATGGAATCTGCAGTGACTGCCTCGGAGGGGCAGGGAGGGGCAAGGGGCAGAGGGGCTTGTGGGGAGCCGGAAGGACCTTCCTCTTGACCTGGATGGTTGTCACAGACACAGACACTTACCAAAACTCATCACAGTGTACACTTACGTCTGTGCACTTTGTGCGTATAAATTATACCTCAATAAACACATCACAGCAGGGGAAAACACAGATTCCAAAAGGATGTTTAACAACTGAAGGGAAGAGAAGGGGCAGCTGGTGAGATCTGACTGGGCCTTTGCAGTATCTTCCTTCTCACAAGAACCCCGGGTTTCAATTAAGCCTGTTTTACAGAGAACAAAATTAAGAAGGAAGGAGATGGGGAGAGATGGTAGGGGACAGAGGTAGGAGCAGGGCTCATCGGGGGCTTCAGTGATGGGAAAGCCTTAAGTCTGGAACATTCTGCCTTTGGCTACAAGCCCACCAGTGCCCTGTGTGAGTGATGTCCCTTCAAGAAGCAAGGTGCCACCCCCAGTGAAGCAGAAAGCCACACAGAGGCAAACCAAGAATGCCGGAGGCAAAAGGAGAGGGCAGATCCAGTCGAAGGCCAGGTTTCAGGCCGTGGCTGGCAGCCACAGGAAGCAGAAGAGGAAGCCAGGACACCAGGTGCTTGTCCTCATCCTGGCGAAACCAGGTGCCCCACCATTACCCAATAGACAATAACATACAGCCCCTGGCTACCACTCCAGCCACCAGGCCCCAGACCATCCCCCTGCACCATGGCGGGCAGAGGCCTCAGGTGTTGCCCGCCTGTTCAAGCACCTGGCCCAGAACGTCAGACGGGTGCTGGAAGGCGAGGCCCGGGCCCCATGGGCCCGGCTGCCCGACTCACGGTGCAGCTTGCAAGCGTTGCTCCAGCCTGGCTCGCGCAGAGTCCCGCCAGCCCGCTGTCCTCACGGTGATGACATTATTAGTGGCAGTGCTCCCATCAGCCACAGAAGGGTTTCGTGCCCAGGTTTCCTGTACTTCCTCAACTGGATCTCAGTTTCTCTATCTGCAAGCACTGCCGGGTGGGGGCCAGCCCAGCGGGATTTGCTGCACCCTGGAATTCCCTGGGAAGTTTAAAGAAGCTCCGCTCGCACCCTGGGGTGCGTCTGAGGGTCAGGGTTGCAGAGGTACTGTGGCTGTGGCTTCCACGGTCAGCAGAATGGAGAAGGGCAGGGTTGAGAAGGGGACTGGAGAGGATCCTCAGTGGAATGGTCTCCGGACCCTCTTCTCACCCCTCTGCCAAGCAACCTCGCCAGAAGCCCAGTACCCCACAGGTCATCATGACTCCTTTCTCCTGTCAACGGCAATCCGACCCAGGACAGAGCTCTGCTCCCGCTGGCCCCGAGCCCCGGGATGACTGCCCATGACCATTCCAAGAAGGAGAGTGCGCAGAGGAGGGAGGAACAGGACGCCAGGCCAGCTGCAAAAGCCGGAGGGCAAAGGCAGGAGGCCTGGAGTCAGCCACACCAGCACACGGGTGACAGGTGGTTATGAAGCTGGGGGGAGAGACTCTGGAGCCCTGCGGCCCAAGATCAAGTCCTGCTCTGCTCCTGGCTGGCGATCTCTGCACCCTGGCACATGCCCTGGCTCCGCCTCCTCCATGCCAATGAGGCTGCCACAAGGGCGTGCATGATGCTTGGTGAGCATCTGAGAGCCACAAAACCACTAAGGAGATCGCCAAGAAAATAAAACAAACAAAGTCACTGGGGGCTCAGCCCCCAGATACTGACTGTCCAGCTTCTCTCCTCTCCTGCTCTTTTTTTTTAACCCCATCCCCATCCAGAGCTCATTCTCACTAGAGTGTAAAGGAATGCCACAACGCACATTCAAGGGGAAAACAGAGGTTTCTGTGACGTTTGAGTTGGTGACCCCGACTGTAAAGAAAGACAACTGAAGTACTGTCTGGGGGGGCAAGAGTAACATGGGTAGGGGTCTTATTCCAGATCTCATCAGGAACAAGTCCAGAGAACTGTGAGGAACCCAGGCCTGACAGCTGAAGCTGGGATTTGGGTCACATCGAGGTGGCGGCACAGCCTTAGATCTGACAGTAGGGACGGTTCCTGACTTGTCAGGCAGCCCAAGGGCCTCCATGTAACATGCTGAGCAGATGGGGAGTCTCGGTGGCTGCGTGCAGGACTGATTCCTCCTCTTCCAGGATTTCCGCAGCCCTTGATGCTTCCCCGTGCTGGGACTGATTAGCAATGTCTGCCACGGGCAACAAGCGGAGTGCTGCCTCAAATGCCATGTACTCATTCTTGATCCACACGGTGAAAGTCGCAAAGCAGCTCAGTAAGTACCAGCTAGATTCTCTTCTAACTGTGTTAAAGACATAGAGGAGCTGGGAATCCACAGATACCTGAGCTGATGCAGAGGACAGGAAACAATGGAGCAAGTCACACGGACAGAAGAAACCGGACAAGAGGACATCGGGAGAAAGGGCTGCAGGAAGAAATATTCCTTATCTCAATAGACCAACTTCTGGATTATGCACTAGCAGCCAGGGCCTAGATTTATGTGGACGATTGGAGGTTGGAATCTTAATTGTACCTCTAGGCCAAGTAGCAGGTGACTCTAATCACTCTCCAGATGGGAGGACAGTGATATTTTTATTTAGGGCCAAAAGTAACTAATAAAACTAGACAAAATAGTGGCTCCACATGTAAGTCTCCAAATACTTAAGGTTAATGCAAAGCCTTGACAACCGCAAACAGCTAGTAACTATCCTTGTTAGAGAAATGGAGAGGGGATAGGCGTGGCCCCTGGCCCTTGAATGTGTATTGTGTGTATTCAGTCACTAAGTTGTGTCTGACTCTTGGAGATCCCATGGACTGTAGCCTGTCAGGCTCCTCTGTCCATGGGATTCTCCAGGCAAGAATACTGGAATGGGTTACCATTTCCTTCTCCAGGGGCTCTTCCTGACCCAGGGACTGAGCTTGCCTCTCTTACACTGGCAGGCAGATTCTTTACCACTTGAGCCATGTAGGAAGCCCCTTAAGCCTGGATATTTAAACTGTTCCATGGTGGACCCAGTGCAGAGACTTTTTAAAAAGGCAACATTCTCTGCCTTTGTGGCTTTTGGGTTGAAAACTCTGCTTGAGGCTTGATGGGGGTGTCCTTACATGTCAGCCTGCTCAGAGATAGGCAACCATAAATGTGGGAGAGATACACCCGAGATAGGAGTGCATTTAGCTGTGGTCCATCAAGGACCATCAACAGTAGCAAATGCAGGGATGCTCAAAGGGCTGGCCGGCGTTATTTAATCGGTTATACTCACCAATGTAATTGACACCCTTCCCATCACTACGATACAGCCACCTCCCTCTCCCATATCATAAACAGATGAGGAAAAATCATTTCCCTATGGCCGTGACCCCCGTTGGCTGTTCAGTTCAGCCCCTTATGAATCAGCCTGGGCTCACCGCGACGGCATTCTGAAATGACTGCACGATAACGGGGCGACACAGACACCAATAAATGAATCATGCCTTCCCCAGGACCAAACCTTTGGCTTTTACAGACACCAATTACAAAGGAGAAAGAAAAGAACAAAGAAATTACTCAGGGTGTTTGCGCAAAGTTGATTCATAGGTTTACAGAATTATTACCGACTAAACTGTTTTCAGGAAGGCAATTAGACCTATGACCAGCCTGAATTCTCAGACTTGGGAATTTGCAAAATGGGGGCCCTGGCAGTCACCAAATTCCTGCAGGGCTCTCCAGGCTGAAAGGAGCCTCCATGCCCCCGCTTCACTTTCTACTTTCTTTTGGACATTTATTTAAGACCTTAAAATGTATAGCCACATGAGCAGTGTCTGGATGTAAGCACATATGCACTGAGTCTTACCAAATGTCTTGGTATTAACGTTTATTTCATTTATCTAAGCGTAGCAACCACAACAGACCATACAGATTCTCCTTTCCCTGATCAGGGTTTTGAAACACATGACCTACAGTCACCAAACTCTTCTGTCACTTCTCAACTGACATCCACTGGAGGAATATCAGCTACTCTACCTGGTATAAAATTTAGGTTGATTCAGAAACAGTTTGTGGTGGCCACGTGCAAATTCTGAGCTTCGCCAGTGGAAGTGTGGCCTCTGGGACCGACCACCCCACAGGGCTTGGGTTGATGTTTGTTGACCAGGCATCTGAACCTTTTGTTGTTGTTGTTCTTTAGTTGCTAAGTTATGTCTGACTGTTTTCCGACCCCATGGACTGTGGCTCCCTGCCATGCTCCTCTGTCCATGGGATTCTCCAGGCAAGAATACTGGAGTGGGTGGCCATTTCCTTCTCCAGGGGATCTTCCTGACCCAGGGATCGAACCTGTGACTTGACACTTGTGGGCCAGGCATCTGAACCTTATGGGGTAGCTTGAGCACAGCAGAAAGCATCCCCCTCAGCAATGTCTGACTCTGGTGGGCAAAGTCCCATGAGTGAGAACAAATCTGAGCTCACCCCTGGCTGATACTCTCAGCGGCAGCCTGTCTTACCAGCAGCTGCCTGGACCAACTCGGGCAATGCAGAACAAGGGGGCAGCGGGGCCGTCCTGCCAAATCCACTCTGGATGAGCAGTTGGCAACCAGGTACCCAAGACGAGTGGGGCTGAGAAAACCTCTTCAGAGAAAGGGCGGTTTCTTTGCCACACATGTGCAGGAAAACGGACTCAGCACCCATTTCTATTGCTTCCGAAGGTTTCATCTGCAAGGGAGCCCAGGGTAAAGCCAAGGAAAGCCTCAGGTTCAGTCCTAGCACGCCTGCAGGCAGAGGTGGGGAGGTCCTCCCATGGCCTTGAGTAGAGGGATCTCAGAGATGTCTCCTAGTCTTGGGTGGAATGTACCCATCTTAAAATTTTCTGCATGTTTTATACTATCAATACATGTATGTATATTTCTTATATCCAGTGATACATGGTTTTATGGGCTTCCCTGGTAGTTCATTGGTAAAGAATCTGCCTACAATGAAAGACACATAGGAGATGTGGATTTGATCCCTGGATCAGGAAGATTCCCTGGAAGAGGGCATGGCAACCAACTCCAGTATTCTTGCCTGGAGAATACCACGAACAGAGGAGCCTGGATAGCTACTGTCCACAGGGCCAAAAAGTGTCAGAAACAACTGAAGCAACTGAGCACACGTGCATGAACATGGTTTTATATATTAAAGCATATATTTTTGTATCCTTAACCACTGACACCCAAACAGATTCATGGCTGAATGTGTCACTTTGTCCCCACCTGCAAAGCCAGGCATGGAAACACCAGCTCCTATAGACCTTAAGGACCAACAGAGACTCTCCTGTCCCTAAAGCCCAACGTGACCTGCACGTGTTTCCCCATCTGTATGGTCAAGGTTGGCAGGCAGGCCAAGGGCCCGGAGTTTACAAAACCTCACTGTGGGCTCCCAGCAGCCCTGGGGGCAATGAAGGAACACCATAATCCACTCTTTCACCCACTGTTTCATTATTTATTGAACATCTACTCTGTGCCAGTATCACACAGAAGTGGTATCCATCCCAAGTAGAATGTGGCACTGCTGCCAGCCCCCATCACCACCAAAGGCCATATCAGGGACAAAAGATATGGGACCACTTCTCCAAACATCGAAGGGAAGCTGGTGTCTCAAACCCACGTGACTGCTTAACGGTTCAGTTGTATCTGTCCAGCCCCGGGGAGCCGAGCCCTGGCGCCACGCATGGAGCACCAGGAGGTGTTTCTAGAGGACAGTGGACAGTGGGACATTAAGAGCTGGCTTGTGGAGGTCAGAGTCACTCAGATTTTACACTCATTACTAAATAAGTAAAGCTCTCTTTTGGGCCAGGAGAGCCGTTTCCCAAGCCCACTGATACAACAGTGCATGACTGTAGTTACGAATATATCTGAGGGCTTCCCTGGTGGCTTAGATGGTAAAAAAAAAAAAACCGCCTGCAATGCAGGAGACCCAGATTTGATCCCTGGGTCAGGAAGATCTCTGGAGAAGGGAATGGTAACCCACTCCAGCATTCTTGCCTGGAGAATCCCATGGACAGAGGAGCCTGGTGGGCTACAGTGCATGGGGTCACAAAAGAGTCAGACATGACTGAGTGACAAACACTTTCACTTTTTCTTTCCATAAATACATCTGAAGGGAAAGAAGAGAAATCAGACTCCACATTTCCCGAAGCTTTCGACATCGGAGCAAGTGCACTGCAGAGGCTCCGACAATAAGTCCAGAGACTTACCCCTTCTTCCTTCCACCCCTACCCCAAAACAAATGCATTATCAGACTGTGCGGGAAAATTAGGAAGATCCACTCACTACCTGGAACCTCACAGTAGCTGCCTCACCCCTTCCAATCTACGGGTCTCACAGTTACGTTGGAGCCAATGCCAAACGGAAAGGGCAACCAAAGCAAGTGTGTGCAGAAAAGAGTTACCCTAGAAATCCTCCTTCTGGGGATGTGGGGCAGGTCCTGGTGATGTGCCTTTGTCACTTCTAAGCTCTTGTGTGTGTGCTCAGTCATGTCCAACTCTTGTGACCCCATGAACTGTAGCCTGCCAGGCTCCTCTGTTCATGGGATTCTCCAGGCAAGAATACTGGAGTGTGTTGCCATTTCCTTCTCCAGGGGATCTTCCTGACCCAAGGATTGAACTTGAGTCTCCTGCACTGGCAGGCGGATTCTTTACCACTGCGCCACCTGGGAAGCCTAGTGGCACTAAAGTGACACTGAGAGACCCCCAACCTCCCTGGGCGAGACGGCGGTGGCAGAGGAGTGTCTGCGTGGGCTTCTGCACCTGCCCTCACGACCCCCAACCTCCCTGGGCGAGACGGCGGTGGCAGGGGCGTGTCTGCGTGGGCTTCTGCACCCGCCCTCACGTAGGGCTCTGAGGTCTTCAGGAGAGATGGTGGGAGGAGGATGGGAGGGCACACAGCTTCCTGCCCCAAACAGTGGAAATGTCTCTAGTATTCAAAACGGCATTTTGTGCTAGAGGTGCTTTTGATTGCTGGGAGACTGTCTTGACAATTTCTGAAGTGGGTGTTAACCTCCCCGCTGTTCTGCAGAGGGGCAAGCGGAGGCCCAGGATGGAACCCCAAAAGGATGGTCTTGCAGATCTACATCCTGACCACATCCTGTCCTGCCTGGAATCTCTTAGGAGTCTGCCTGTCCTTCCCTTCCATCCCCCTTCATATACAAAGTACCAACCAGGTTCAGAATATAATGAACAAAACTGATACTATCTCCAACCTCTTGGCACTTGGCAACCAGAAGAGAGAGAGATGACACAACTCATTACACAACATTCAACACTATGGATAGGTCTGGAAGGAGAGACCCAGAGAGGGCTCGCAGAGCCCAAACAGGAATGACTAGTCTGGGATGCTCTGCTCCACGCAGGTCCCCTGTAAAGTCTAGATAATCATCATTTCACCAGGCCAGAAGGCTGGCATGCCCAGACCCCGGACGACCTGGAAATCCTGGAAAAGTAAAGATATGGCCCCTCCAGGGACAGTCCTGGGTGACTTTCCAAGCCCCTGACACCAGATCAGATGGTGGTAGTTTGGAGGTGGGGGAAGGAGCTGGAGACAGCGACAGCCTGATGCAAGATACATGTTTGATGCAGACCTTTCCAATGAACAGTCAGCCAGCGCACTGCTAGAGTGAAAAGGACACAACTTTGTGGCCTGAGATTTGTTGGTGCTTCTCCCTAATGAATGGGAGTTGCTGTGGTGTCATGGGGAAGAAATCACAGGAGCATGGGCTGCAGGGTCAGGGCACTGAGATGTGAAATCCCAGCAGAACATCAGTTCCTGGCTGTGTGACCTGGAGCAAGTGTCTTACCCTCTCTGATTCCCACTATTTGTATCTGCAAATTGGTGACAGCAACAGCTCTCTTCCAGAGTTGTTTTGAAGATGGAGAAAAATGCGTCACTAGTGCCTGGCACACAATAAGCTCTCCATATCCAGCTAGGAAAGGGAGTGGAAACAAAACTCCATCAGTCACCCTGGAAACAGAAGACAGAAGCTGCTCTGTGGCTCTGGGAAAGCCTGGGGATGCCCCAAACCTTTCTCGGCCTCTCCTGGGGTGCTGAAGCCCCAGCTCCTGTTGGCAAGCCATTCCGGGCCCTTTCCCAGCTTGCCGACAGACACCTCACGGATGCCTGAGGAGGCCCTGGCGAGACCCTGCGGTGTCAGGGTTTGGCTTTGTGGTGTCACCCAAAAGAAAGAGAAGTTGACATGACTTCAGATGCTGGTGGCTCAGAGGCTGAGACTTGAGACAACCCCCACCCCCCGGAAAAGAAGAATGGAGTATCTATATGATGGCCACCCCCCGACCCCCATACAGTCACTTGTTAAAAATGGAAATGAATTTTCAAAACAAGAGCCTCACACCCACATTCTGAGTCTCTGGGCTGTGAGCTCCCATCTTAAGGAATGGATCCAGTGGGTATCTGAGGTCAGGGTGGTGCTGACTTCAGGGCTGCACACAGCCCCAGAGCCCAGCTTCTGCCTCCAAAGTGGGCTGTGGGCTCCAGGAACCCAGCAGGGGACCCTAAGAGATGTCTGGAGCTTCTAGACCAAGGGCGGATGTGCTGGGGGTTTGCCAGCCAGGGACAATGACACACACAAATATTCAGTCACCTCCACTCTCAAGGTCATGATCCCGCACGGGCCTGTTCATTCCAACATTCCCAGCCAATTCTGGCACCCCAGGCTCAGAGTGGGGAAACCCTCTTCTGAAGGTCTTCTCAACAGGTGATGGGCCAGAGTGTGACTGCTGGGGACAGGACAAGTAGGTCATCAGGCCAAGTCCACCCACTGTCACTGCCGACCCCCAGAAACACACAGTGCAAACAGCAGGCCAGACTCCTCGAGAATCCTCACAACACCCCAGCACACGGGAGCTGTTGTCACCCAGCCTGACAGATGGGCCGAGGGACATGGGACATAGCCAGCATGCTGATACGGGGGCGGAGCTTCCATCCCTCTGGCTCTGAACGCACTGTGGTCCTCGGGCTGGAAAGGGTCTGCAAGCAGGTGAGAAAACAAGAAATAGCTTGTACTTAAAATCCAGGAGTTTTACAACAAAATCTAGCTCGGTCCCCTGAAACTGGGAGATCTGGCCTCATGGGGCACTTCTGCCCTTGGTTCTCTGCAGCTCCGCCCCCCCCACCCCGAGGACAACAAGTTTGCCACCCTGAGCTGTCCTCTTCGGGCCTCGGGAAGCCCCCAAGCAGCGGGTACATCCTTTCTGCTCCACGGGCTCACAAAGATGAACGGGCATGCGGCACACACAGCACCCAGCCCTACCCCAACCAAGGGTACCTCACACGCACACACAGGCACACGTGCATACAACACCTTTTAAAAAGCACAGAATGGGTCCTCAGCCTTGATCTGCTACTCAGCACGTGCACCAAAGTGCCCAAGGCCGGCAGGAGTATAGCTTCCAACACTCAACCTGTCAGAGCTCCTTCTCTTTGTTCAGGATCCCAGGTGCCCAGCTGCCTGCCAACTTCTCTCTGGGTGATAACACCAGAGGAGACAATGCCACGCAGGCCTTCCTGGTGGGGGTCCACCACCAGCACCCTCCTCTCCAACACTTTCTTATGATTTGACAATTGCCAGACCCATAAGCGTTTAAAAACCCTGGCCCTGGGCTAGATGAGGTGGGGCAGGTACATGGAGGCGGGTACTTAGGCACACCTGAGCTGGTTGCTCTGGGATTACTGGGGTGCAAATGGATCTTTCGCATCTTGCAGTCCCAAACGTAAGAAGTGCCTGCCCCACTCCCTGCCTCCAGCCTCCTCTCCTCTGCAGCCTCACCCACAGCTCCATCTCCCTTCTCTTTCGAAGGGAGAGTGCATATATTTGCACAACTCATCAGGGAGGAAGTGTGTGTGCACTTTTTTTCCTTTTTATTTTTCTCACATGCCCAGAAGAAGCTGTAACCATTCCCAACACCAAGAGAAGCTGGTAGGAAAGGCAGAAAGGGCTAGCAGCTGACTATGTGAACCCATATGTGTGCGTGTGTGTTTGCATGCCGAGGGGTGTGTGTGGACACGCACGTGTGTGCTTGTGTATGCATGTGTGCACAAGAGCCACTAGTGGTTCTGTGTTTGGACAAACACTAAGCTCACCCCTGACCTCAGATCACACTAAGCGATGTAGCTGGCTTGACCCAGGCCTCCTGGGAGGCCATGGCCAAGGGCCTGACCTGAGATCCAGTCAAAACTCAGCCTCTTACAGCACCTCAACCTAAAACCCAGGCAGAAAACATGTGGGTTAGAAGTCCCAACTGAGAGGGCCCACGGGTGTAAAAGCTGATGTTGAATCAATAGTTTAACCAGAAACCTGAAATATCTGTTTTCATGGGTGCCTGCGTCTTTCCTGGTGGTAAAAGCAAATTTAAGGCGAAAACCGGAAATTTCATCAAGAAGGAGCTCCAATCTTCCCTGTGTGGCACACAACAGGTGCTCAATAAAGGCTACGTGGATGAGTGGCAGATGCCAACTTGGGCTTCACAGGGACTGATTTCGGAAGGGAACTGATGATCATCTCTGTCCTCTTCCCCCACCCAGTCCCCTTGGAAAAGCCAGTAACTGATTATAACAGTAGTTGTCAGCCAGGGACAATGTGCCTCTCAGAGGGCACCTGCCAAAGTCTGGAGACATTCTTGGTTGTTACAACTTGGTGGGGGAAGGACAATCCTATTCCTGATCTCTAAAGGGTAGAGGCCAGGATGCTGAGTAAAACGCCAACACCCAAGACAACCGTCCCCTTCGTCCCAGCAAGGAACTGTCTGGCCCAGGCATCCTAGAGCCCGGGTTGACATTCCCCGGCATTCAAGTGTTACACATGCATAGCACACGTGCCACACAAACTGCCAGAAAACTGGGCTGTCCTGTGAGCTTCTGAGTCTCTAGTGCTGAAGAAGATTTTCGGGATCGGAGGAGAGGTCAGAGAAGAGGAATCAGGGACTTATGATGCCAGTGTTTAAAAAATAAACGCTCCCACATTAGACACTGCTGCAGAGATGCAGGGCAGGGTTAGGGCAGGGGCACCTCCCAGGATCCTCCTGAAATACTGCCACCAGAACCAACAGTTGGTTATTGTCTGGCCCCACAATTCAGCCTGTCCAGAAAGCAGAGTGGGCACCTGGCTGCCCCCAAAAGTCTCAAGCAGAAGCTGGAGGAGAAAGGGGGTGATTTCTAACAGGCGCAGAAGAACTAAAAAGAGGTCAAAGAATGCCAAGAAAAATGCAAACGTATACCAGGAGGAATCCTTTCCTCAAAAGTCAGTGCATCCGACTCCTCAGCGATCATCTCCAGTGGGCTGTCACTCGAGCTGGCTGTGTCTGATTCTAAGACCCCTGGCTCATTTACAAAACGGGTGTATTTTTTCAAGGGGTGTGTTCTGGGAACAGTGAATTCCCATCAGACAGCAGCCCTCACCCCTCAAGGCTCAGAAAAGATGGGGGCCCCTGGAGAGTCTGGGCAGTGTCTTGTCAAAGTCAAGATGATCCTCAGAGCCCACCCAATTCCCAGTCTCCCGGGGGCAAAGGAGATGCTGCTGATCTCCAGCCCACAAGGTGAAGGTGGACCCCTACTCTGGGGCCCCCATTCCATAATCAAGATGGTGTGTGCATTCCACGAGCACCTACGTCTAAGCGTTGACTGGGGGCCTGGGCAAAGCTTTTCATTGTCACTTCCCTGCATCTCTAAATTGAGGGTATGAACCCCGGTTGTGAAATCTGGTGCCACTGACGTCCACACCAGGGCCCAGCACTATTCAAGCCAGACTTTGGAGGGGAGAGGTCTCATCTTAAAAGATGGTAGAGTTTGTTTGTTTTTTCAACCATCATGGTCTCCTTTTTCAGATGAGAGAGCTGAGGCCCAGAGAACTTAAGGGACTGCCAAGGGACATCTCTTCATCTCTAGAAGAGGAGCCACCTGGACACTGCCCTTCAGCCCACTTCCAAATCCAACTCTGACCTACTTGAACCCCCAACTCAGGCCACGGGAAATGCACAGTGGCCACTGTCCATTTCTTTCCTTCCTTTCATCCTTCCTTCTTTCTTTTTGTATAAAGAAACTCCAGGCCTTAAAGGCTTCCTCATCAGACCATTTCCGGGAAACCTGATTAGCACTTGCAACAAACTATTATATTATACCTGCGCTTTAGAGACCGCTTCCCTCCCTGCCCTGGGCTTTCTTCCAGGAAGCAGGGGCCATGTGTAAAAAATACACGGAATATGGTGACTAATGGGCCACCTCGGGGCCAGCTGGAGCAGGCCCGGGTTCCAGGCGCACTAACCTCAAGGGTCCCTCTCGGATGCCGATGCACAGCAGTCACAACAGGCAACGGACTTAACAGCCCCTCCGTGTCAGCCAAGATACTGTCAGGGCTAGTTAGCCCAAGAAGGCACAGAAATAAAAATGAATTTTTTAAAAAGTCCTGAACACAAAGGAAGAAGAGTGGAATGTCTGACTGTGCCCAGCCCTCATAATGGATAAGTTCTGGCTGACACCGCCGACCCCTGGTGGGGCAGGGGGAGCTCCCTAAGGCAGCTTTACAGGAGGGGGAGAAATAAAGCACCACAGAGGGACGAAGCTCTCCAAACGTGTGCGAACATATTTTAATAATATCCTCGTGCATTTCATTAGCCTCCCAAGTTCACAAAGGGCCTTTGGAAGCAATGTGGTTTAGTGCAACTCAATTCCGCAAACGCTGGCTCTGGGCAGGTTCTCCTGGCATCTCGCTGGCCTGGCGTGGGGCAGCTGGGAGGGGTGGGGGGGGCGGAGCAAGGCTTTCAATTCCAGGACTGGAGGGCGGGGAAGGGGGGCACGGGCAGATGGAAGGACCTACCACCAAAGCCAGCCAGCCTGCCCCAGCCTGGCCGGTCACGGGTTATTTTTACCTCTTGCGCTTCACTGTACAGGCTCAGGGGCCGAAAACTGTGGCAGCCGCCTGCGGAAACTGGCTTATGAGTCACCCAGTGACTGCCCTCGCCTTGGTGGCGGCTGACTCTGGACTCCTGGTCCCAGCTGGAAGGCTGGCCCTTGCAGGGAAGGGCTGTGTGCCACCCCCGCCTGGAGTGACTGGGGGCAAAGACTGGGAATCTGAAGCTCAGAGAGGCAAGAGGTCCCCAAAAGGATGGGCAGGGGTAGGGAGTATAGGCTAGAAGGCAGTCCCCTGGCAGTGGCAGTCAATTCACCACCTAGACCAAAGCCCACATGGGTGGGCTACGGATGTTGGGACTCCAGGCTTATTCCCCTCTCAACTCCTCCGAGTGCAGGGCCAGTCAGCATCAAGCTTCAAACACTCCCCTCCCCACCCTAAGTCTACCTCCCCCTTTCGGAGCAAGGCAGTCCCAAATACAGACAGCCCCAAACTTTGACTCATTTGTAACCACCGTCCCAGCCAGACTGAGCCAAGCTGTCCAGACAGAGGCTATTTATAGGTGCGTCGGGGACACAGACACTCACACAATGACACACACTCAGGATCCACGTCTCGCCAGCGCTGAGCCCTGGACTCGGAAACCTGGACACAAATGGTCCCCAGACCCTCAGAGAGACGCACACACTCAAAAGAGGTACCCAGACCCGGACACAGAGGGACTCAGAGACCAAGAAGACTCGGGCACACACTCCTGGGGCAGCCAGACACACAGAGAGGGAAGCCGAGACCCAGACAGAGACACACAGTCACAGCACACTCCACGGACGGCACGGAAACCCACTCCCATAGACCGAGACCCACAGCGCCACGCACACTCCAGACACACACCCGGAGCTCCAGACACCGCGCAGGCCAGACAGTGTCTCACACGCCGGACTCCCCCGCTGCCCCCAAGCCAAAGTTGATAAAGAGCCGGCCTAATTGCTCCATTGCGACTGCCCCTTAGGGAAATAAAATGGAAACTTCACGGATCCACCCGCCCCAGCCCTCCCGCGCACGGCGCCCTGCCGCCCTCTGCGCTGCTCGGCCTCGGGTCCGAGTCCCGGCGGGCGGGGCGCGGGCAGCGGGGGCCGTGCCAGGCTCTCAGCGCCGCGGGACAAAGCCGGGCCGGCCGCCAGCTGCCGCGAGCCGGGAGGGCGCGCCCGGGGCGCGGCGGGCGCAGCCGGGGCGCAGGGCGCACAGCCCGAGGGGGCGCGCACGGCCCGGGCCCCCGCCCCGCATCTGCATCTCGATTCGGGGTCCGAACCTGACGGGGCCTCCGGGGAAGGGGGCGCGGGGTCACTCACTGATCTCCATGCTCTGGAACAAAGAGCGTTTGCAGTTGCACGTGCAGGAGACATTGGGCTGCCCAGCGGCGGCGGCGGCGGCGGCGGTGCTGTTGACCCCCATCAAGCGGTGCATGGACGGCGCGGCGGAGCGGCGCGGGGCGCAGGGGGCTCGGGGGCGGCCGGGGGGGGCTCCGGCCGGCGCCCGGCGCTCGGGCCCCGCATGCAGGAGGCGCGCGGCGGGGAAGGCGCGCCCCGGCTAGCCGGGCTCCGGGCTCTGCCAAGTTACCGGGGCGCCGTGGGACTCAGTGCTCGGGGCCGCGCTCCTCTGCGCTCCCCCGGCTGCCCCTCCGCAGCCCCGGGGGCGTCCGCAGTGCCCGCGGGTGGCGTCCGGGAAATGGGCTGGCAGCCGGGGCGCGCGCTGCCGGCGGGGCTGAGCCTCTGCTGCTAGCTTCCCCCAGCCGAGCGCCTCCGCCGCCGCCGCCTCCTCCTCCTCATTCAAGTCCAAGGAGATCGGGTTTCGCTCCGAGACCGCGGTCGGAGGCAGGCAGACGGTCTGACGTCAGCGCTAGACGGGGCTGCCGGTTCCCACCGCGCGGGGGCCGGGGAGGGGGCGCGCGCTGCGCCAATCCCCGCCGAGGTTCTCCCGCACCCCCTCCCCGGGCCGCGGGGCGGGGTGACGGGGAAGGGGGCGGGCTCTTAAAGGGCCAGAGCAGGGCGGTCCGCGTAGACCCGGGACCCGCGAAGCGAAAGAAGGGTGCAGCGTCCCCTCCCAAACGGCGGTCAGTTTGGAAGCTCTGACCCTCTCAGGCCAGGCCCGGGAGAGCAGGATTGGGTCCCAGCCTTTGTGGGTGCGTTCCCCACAACCCGGACCTCGGGGTCCTTGACCGAGGCTTTGGGGGGAAGCTTGTCCCCCTTCAGAGGAGCACGAGGTCCCTCGGACTCAGGTCAAGGGAAATTAGGGAAAGGCGGGGAGCCCTTCAGATCATCCGTTACCTGATTTCGCAGTCAACTCCCCGATTCCAGATCTGCAGCTCCAAGAGGCCCCAAGCCCACTGCGCCCCCCGCGCAATTTATCTCGACCTAGAGGAGGTCGACTGGGGAAAACTAGAACTCCTGTAGACACGCCCCGGACTGCTCCGAGAAACGCCCGGGAACCCTTGTCATGTAAATACGTGTTGGGGACTTGCACGGTCCCGGCCAGCGAGGCCCGGGGCGAATCCACACCCTACGTCTGCTGCCCAAAGGGCCACTGGCCTGTGGTGGGCGATGGGGAAGAAGCGGCTCCCGAGTTCTAAAGACGGGGGAGGAAGTGTGGGGGTGTACTTTTATTTCAAGTTTTAATTACACAAGTGCTGCAAGAACACAGTCTCCTGGAATTAAAAAGATATTAAAATATTATGTAAGAGGCCCCCCTGCCTGGCACACCTCCATCCTCTCAACAATTCGGTGTATCCTCTCCTAGACCCTGCCCTGAGTCTCTATTTATTTAACAAGTACTTACTACCTTGTGCCAGAAACTTACCAAACAAGAAGGCAATCAGACACCTACTCTGAGGGGCAGGTATATTATTGTTCCCATTTTACAGACACGGAAACTGGCGGGGTGGGGGTGTCACACAATGGAGGAGTTCTAAGCTGAACCCAGGTCAGACCCCCTACCCCAGATATTTTTAGTTCTTGAAATATCCTCCACATATCCCTGTACTGCCTGGAATTTTTTTAATAGGCAGAGACAACTTTTGCATTGGCCCGGGGGTGGGGGGTGGGGGAGGCGAGGGCGGGCAGGGACCAGGCGGGCAGCTTGGTGGGGGGAGGCTTAAAAGTTATGGAACCATAGCTGTATCTCGCAGAACTCAGAGAAAGCCAGCCCAGGAAGTGGTGAGCTCTGTTCTGCAACTGGGCACAGTGATGCCTCTTGCTTTCTTAGCACAAGCTGGAAGCTTTTTCTAGAGGGTTCAAGCTCAGGGTGACTTGCTGGTGAGGAAGCCAAGCCCAGGGCCCTGGAAGGGAGGGCCTGCTCAGGACTTACCATGGAGGGCACCCGTGTCACAGACTCATGGCAGTCTCAGCCCCTCCCTTAAAGAAGAGGCAGGTCTCACCAACACGTCTAAGGAAGGAGGGGGAAGGTCTTGCTGCAGTTTAACTTCAGCAGTTTAGAGGAAAAACAGGAGAGTCTTGAGCATTCCTTGGAGACAGGGCTTATGGGGGGAGGTAGTGAGAATGTTGTCAGGGCCTGGGAATGACCTTGAGCCCCATTCACGTGTCAGGCCACAGGGGGTCACCAGCATTTCCCCTCCTTTAAGCCATTCCTTGAGTCATTCAAACAACAGACATTCCCTGAGCTGTAGCGAGCCCTGAGTGCCAGGAATTGGCTGAGGCCAGGAGCGGCTGTCTCTACTCTCCTGAAGTCTTGCAGCTGATCTGTCCGACCACAAGAATCACACAGGTTGATTGTCTTGGAAATGGGGCAGCATTTTATACAATCCAGGTTAAACCTCTGGCTGGCAAAAATAACCAGTTAATTCAGTGGATGAAAAAAACAAATCCACAATACCAACCTCTGGTTGATCTGTCTGGGACAACAGCACGGGAACATTTAATGAGCACCTACACTGTGGACATGCTGTTTTGATGGTGTCACCGGGGACGAGTTATTGGTCTCCGTCCTGTTTGCAAAGTGAGTTTTGCCTGGAGGCCTTAATGCAGGATGTCAGTGTGATGGTGGCAACTGCACCTCCAAAGATGAGTGGGACACAGTCATGTGACCTCGGTGAGTACCTTCATCTCTCCGACCTCAGTTTCCTTCTCTTCAAAATGGGAATGCTAATAGTGTCTTTGCCTGGGGTGATCCAAAGAGGTGAAGGAGGCAGTGGCTTGGAAGTTGGTAAGAAGAGGGTTGAATATATATTAGCATGCATGCATGCTCAGTCACTTCAGTCATGTCTGACTCTTTGCAACCCCATGGACTGTAGCCCGCCAGGCTCCTCTGTCCATGGGATTCTCCAGGCAAGAATACTAGAGTGAGTAGCCATTTCCTTCTCCAGGGGATCTTCCCAATCCACGGATCGAACCCAGGTCTCCTGCACTGCAGGCAGATTCTTTACTGTCTGAGCCACCAGCAATGTATATATTAGCAGTTAGGCTAGTTAATCCTCATAGAATCTTGGGAGGGGAGGAACTGGTATGATATTATTTTCTCTTTTACAGATGAGGGCATTGACAACTGGAAAGTCTTCCCACAATGACAGGGCCCCTGGCTGAGTAGGAAGCAGGCAGGGACAGAGGTGCTCTGGAAGAAGCAAGCACCTGACTACCCACACTCACGGAAGTTCTTGTGTGCGTGGGGCTGCCAGATAGATCAATGTGAATGTCAGACAAACCATGAACAGCTTGTTGTATAAGTGTATCTTGTGCAGTATTTGGGACATACTTACACTAAACATTTATGTGTTGCTTATCTGAAATTTAAATTTAACTGGATGGCTTGTGTTTTTATTTGCTAAATCTGGCAACCCTATGTGTGCCAGGCACAGCCCTACGTAATGCTGGGAATTCAGTGATGAGGAAGGGCAGAGCCCACTACTGGACCAGTCAGGGGATGAGGTGATGTGGGCAGGGTGGGAGAACTTGCCCTCTTGGAAGCGGGAGGTGGCCCACCTCTGTGGGACCAGCCTGAGTCCGTGGGAAGAAGACTGAAAGCTGGGGAAAGAATTTCCTTCCTTTGTGCCCCTCTTCAGTGCCAGGCACTGTACTGGGTCTAGTAGACACAGGGCAGCTACCCAAACAAACTCCCGGGGCTTCCCAGGTGGCTTGGGGTTAAAGACTCCACCTTGCAATGTAAGGGCCTCTGGTTCAATCCCTGGTCTGGGAAGATCCCACATGCCATGGAGCAACTGAGCCTGAGCACCACAATTATTGAGCCTGTGCTCTAAAGCCTGGGAGCCGAAACTATTGACCCTACTTATCCTTGAGGCTGTGCTCCATAACAAGAGAAGCCACCACAATGAGAAGCCTGCACAGCGCAACTAAGAGTAGCCCCTACTCGCCCCAAGTAGAGAAAAGCTCACATAGCTACAAAGACCCAGCATGGCCATAAATAAAAAAATAGAAAAACAAACTCCCCACTCTCATGTGACATTGTGGGTGTGGGGGGCGGTGAGCAAGAGAGACTATAGACAGGCATGCAAACCCATAGCTAAACTAAGTTACATCAGACATGGTAACAGTGAGATAGAGGCCGGGTTAGTAATCAGAGTAGCCCACTCAGAGGAGGCGGAGTTTCATTCAACTCATCTTTATGGAGCATCTTCCTAGGGGCCTCCTGAGGCTCAGATGCTTGCAGGTGAGACAGACAACAGATTTGTAAACATATAAGTCCAGGCAATGGTTTCAGAGGGACAAGAGTCGGAAAGGAACAAAAGGACTCATCCTGGATGCAGCTGGATCCCAAGGGGTCAGATGGCCCCTCAGCAGAGTGGGACAGCAGGGAAGGAACCCCAGGCTGGGGACAGCAAGTGCCCAGGCCAAAGTTCTTGGTGGAAGAGGAACTAAAGGAAATCTGGGACTTAGAACACATTTCCCAACCCAGTTACAGGTGGTGGGGTTGTGAAATGGGTGTGTGTTCCCAGACAGCCGCTGGGCACAGGTGTTTCAGGGCCTCCAAACAGCACATGCTGCTGTCTGCCCTGAGCAGGGGCTGGATCCGCCACAAGGAGGTTTTCAGATAGAAACCGTGTGGTCCAGGCCAGTAAGGACGCCTCACTCCCACTACAGGGCTGGGCTTCGTGCACACAGCTTCACGGGTGTGCAACCCAGCCAGGTGCCAGTGTCTTATGCTCAGAAGGGCCCGTGCTTGGTTTGATGTTCTATTGTCACCATCTTGAAATTCTTCATAACTGATCATTTTTGAACAAAGGGCCCAGCAAATCCTGCAGACGTCCTGCTTAGGTGCCAAGCCCAGGTTGGCAGCCAGTCGGGGACCACGGAAGCCAGCGTGGGTTTTGGCTGTGGCTGAGGGTGGCTGGCCGTGTCCTGACTGTGCTTGCTGGGGCCTGCTTTGACAGCGGACAGAGGGGACAAGGCAGATCCCAGCCTCTGCGGTCCAGCTCTGCCCTCTCACCTCCTGCTACCCCCAGGCCTGTGGGACAGAGCTGCCTTTTCAGAAGCAGTCTCCAACGGCCTGAAGTGGTTTAACCACTTCTACTCCCAACTTACCACCTTTGGAAACCCCTTCCGGCTGAGTCACTTTTTCCCCCAGCTCCCTACCCGTTAGTCCTGCTGGTGGTTTAAGGGGCCTATTGATGTTCCCAAATTAGTATTTTGGGACTTTGTATTTTTATGATTTTTTTGGTCTTGTTTTGCTTTTAAACACTAATAAGAGCATTTATTGGAAACTGCCTGTGTGCCAGGACCTCTTCTGGGCACTTCATATTTGTCCATTTAATCACTCGACAAATATGCATCAGAATCCTACAGGGAGCCAGGACTCAGTCCTCTGGATCCCCACAGCAGTCCCGTGAAGTATAAGTTAATGGCATTCCCATTGGGTGGGTGGGGACACTGAGGCTAGTGGACCTAGGAGGGAGGTGGAGCGGAATGTGAATTCAGGGACTTTGGCCCACAGCCTGTGGACTGACCTCAGCAGGTAGTGTTTCTGCTCCCCTGCCCCATCCTCATTACCTCTGCCTGGGTCTGCCCTGCCTTTCCCACTGGACTGGGTCACCACTGCTCCCTGGGCTTCATACAGGCTTCCTTTGCCTGCTGCCGAAATCCCACTTGGATGAACTTTGCAGCCCACATCTCCTCACTGAAGCCACGTTTCATCTGCCCTTAAGCAGGGCAGGAACAGGATTTCATAGGATAGGGGTCTGGGGAGTGTTTCAAGGTCTCAGCACAGTGACCAGTAACATCGGACATGTGTTTGCATGTTCACTGTTTGGCAACTGCTTACTGTTCACTGGCAATGCCACATGGGCAGGGCATTCTGGCTTGTCCCCCATGTGACTCCGGTGAGTCCATTGGTCAGGGTCTGGCATGCAGTGGGCAGCTAGCAAATCTCTGCAGAGTAAATGAGCAGTATCTGCACCTGTGGGGCTTCCCAGGTGGCACTAGGTAAAGAACCCACCTGCCAATGCAGGAGACTAGACTCGGGTTTGATCCCTGAGTCAGAAAGATCCCCTGGAGGAAGGCATGGCAACCCACTCCAATATTCTTGCCTGGAGAATCCCATGGACAGAGGAGCCTGGAGGGCCACAGTCCATAGTGTCACAAAGAGTCAGACATGACTGAATCGACTTAGCTCGCATGCAGGCACCTGCATATGTAAACAGATAAGTCACATGTGAGGCCCCCTTCCTGACAGGCTATCTCCTCAGGTTGCTCACCCACTCCACTCCCAGTCTCCTTTTGCCCACCTACTGCAAGCTTCTAACTTAGCATCCGGAAGCCAGAAACCTGGTCTGCGCCTACCAAGAAAGAGTGCTTGCCTGGTACCAGAGCCTGATGTGGTAACCATAAAGATGTGAAGGGACTTCCTTGGTGGTCCAGTGGTTAAGGGACTGCCTTCCAATGAGGGGGCACGGGTTCGATCCCTGGGTGGGAAACTAAGACTCCACATTCCACAAGGCAACTAAGCCTGAATGTCATAACTGCTGAGTCTGCATGCTCTGGAGGCCGTGCACTACAACTAGAGACAAGCCCCATGTCTCAGAGAAGATCCTGCATGCCACAATTAAGACTAAATACAGTCAAATAAAAAAATAAAGATTTAAGAAAAAAAAGATGTGAGGAGGGTGTGTGTGTATCTGTGTGGTTTGTGTGTTGTGCATGTTTGTATTTGTTGCACATGTGTGGGGTGTATCCCTGTGCATACTCGTGCTAGGATGGGTGTGTGTATTGTATGTTTTGTTGTGGTTTGTGTGCTTAGCTGCTGATACAGGAGTTCAGCTCCTGGACAGATGTCACATCATTGAGCTCTCAAGCAACAAGCCAAAGGAGCCCTGCTAAATTGGTCACAGATGCAACTAGAGGAGTCTTTCTCTTCGGTCCAGTTTCTCATTTCCCACAGGGAACTAGTTTCCATAGAGAAGGCAGGGCTTTGGGACCAAGGCAAGGAGATGAGGTGTGGGCTTGAAGGAAAGGACAGAAGGAAACATTTGAGTTACATTGTGTCTTCTGATAGGTGGGTAAACTGAGGCCCAGGCAGGGACATGACTTGGCTAAGGGCAAGCTGCTGGAGCAAGGCCAGGTTGAGCCAGCATCCTGCTCCCAACTCCCAGCCCTGCAGAACCTTTGGTTACCTTAAATAGCTTAGTATATCGACTTCCCTGCTGCAGGCTGTGCCTGAGAGGGGTTTGGAAGATTCCAGATGTTCAACTCATGTCTGAAACACTTTCAGAAAGAACTGTTTGTCATTCAAGTTGATTTCATGGACCAGAAATACCGGAGCAGAAATGTTCTGTGTCTCTGTTCTCAAGAGCCATACATTTCACTGTTGTCAGGAGTGATTAATAATGTAAACCTGTGATGCTTGGTGGCATAAAAGGCCTTTGTGCCAGGTTGGGTGGTGGCATTCTGCTGCTGGGTTTGGGGGGTGGGGGCTGGTGAAGAAGGAAGCAGATGTGAGGGTATCGGCCAGGCTAGTTGCAGAGGGTGCCAGGAAGACTGTGTCTGCCTGGCTGGGCTGGGCTGACGATGGGCACCCTACCTGGCACACAGAGACCATGCCACAAGGTGCCCATGGCAAGCCAGGCTCTGCCTGGGCAGAGTTCACCCTCTGGGGGCTCAATCATTCAGTGATTCATTCCCCAAGGACTGAACTCTGCATGCCCAAACTGGGGTCACATTAGGTATAGGCCACCGCTGCTAACTGCAAGGCCTTGATTGGGAACATTACTTAATGAATCCAGGCGTCAGTTTCCTCACCTTTAAAATGGAGACCATCAAGGAACTTATAACACTATTGGGAGGATTAAATATGAAAACTCCCAGGCTTGGCTGGGAAGAGGCTCTTGAAAAAAGTTTATTATTATTTTTTTAATGTGGGCCATTTTTTTGTCTTTATTGAGATTTTCTTACAATATTGCTTCTGTTTTATGATTTGGAGGGTGGGGGGGGGGGGTTGGCCATGAGGCATGTGGGATCTTAGCTCCCCAACCAGGGATCATACCCATACCCCTTGCATTGGAAGGCAAAGTCTTAACCCCTGGACTGCCAGGGAAGTCCCCCAAAGTTAATTGTTGTTATTACTTCATGCTCTGCGCTGCAGGAACTCCCTGTTCCATACAAAACCCCAGTGAACCCTAGAATACCCTCCTTCCCTTTGGAGAAGTTAGCCCAAATTGTAATTTTTAAATGAATTTGTGAGTTGCTTTGTTCAGTGTCTCTCGCTGGACTGTCCCTGCACGTCCTCCATGTTTGGTCCCAGGAAGGGACACTCAGAGGTCCCCAAGACCTCCAGAACACCAGACAGGAACCGTTGGAATCCAGAGGAATGGGGCATCATTATACCCCAACAGGCCCCCACCACCCAAGGATGTGGCACCCAGAAAATGCTCTAAACCTTCCGTTTGCAGACCCTGTGCTGGAGCTGGAGACAGAACCTCTTCCCCTCTGCACAGGGAGCCCTGGGCTCAGACACATGGCTTAGGAACACAATGCTGGCTTCAGAGGTGATGAAACTGGCACAGTACTTTTGAAAGAGGTATGGGTTACGTATGTCTTGTTCTTTGCTGTATCCACAGCAGGAACTGGCAGGTATGATGGCTCAGTACATACCTGCTGAATGAATGTATGCAAGACAATTTTGCAATATGCATCAGGCCTTAAAGGATGAATGTCCTCACCCTCTGATTCCATTTCTACAACATATTTTAAGGAAATAATCAGAGAACTTGATCCTATTTATTTTCATTTGGAAAAGCAAAATTCAATGAAATTAAGAAAAAAATATAAGGGATTGGTTGAATCAGGAAGATCAAATATAACACAACTGTTTAAAACATGCTTTCAAAGATTATTTGACAATATAGAAAGAAGCCCTTCTTGGACTTCTTTTAAAGTAAATTTTAAAATGGGCTTCAAAACTGATCCCAGTTTTGTACAAATAAAATTATATTATTAGGAAAAAAGACTAAATGATACATGCCAAAATGTTAACAGCAGCTAGTTTTATGTAATGGATTAAGTGAAATTAACATTTCTCTTATATGGTTTGCTGTATTTTTTACAATTAACGTTATTTTTAAAAAAACATTTAAAGGTTACTTGAAAGTGCCTCTGAAGCAACATGCACGTCTTCTCCCGTGCGGCTCCTTTAACTCCAGTTAAGACGCGGAAGAGGCGGGGGTGCCAGACACCGCTGACGTCAGAAGCAGCACGAAATGACACAGCGGACGAGCCAATCCCAAGTTTGCATTCTGGGGGCCCCTATTCGATTGGACACAAGTGCGGGCGGCCTTGCCCAATGGCGGAAGAGGGGCAGGAGCCGGGTGGCCGCGTGGGTTTTAAATCCACGTGGTGGCACAAGGGAAGGGCGGTGGCAGCGACTGAGCCTTAGGGGAGAGAGCGCTCTACCCTGGAGGGTGTGCATGGGTGCCACCCTCCATGCCTCCTGCGACGTGGGCCTGGTGCTCAGCCTCACCGCAGCTGTTTGTATCAGCAGGTACCTTATAGGATCTTGTGAGTATCCAGTGGTATTCGTTCACTGGACTGATGTTTGCTACCATCTACCGTGTTGCCAGGCAGGGCCCATGAGAGACACCCAAAAAATCCACGCTTCTGTGTAATTTCCAGCAAGTGGTTTATCGCTACCTCCATGCTGCTCTTCTCCATAGCTCTTACTCTGTTCCTCTAAGAAGATGTGAGCTTCACGGGACAGTGAGTGATGAGGAGATACCCTGTGCCTTGTGAAGTGTTCGCCCCACGTTCATGTTCAGTCTGTACTTGTGGAATAATTACTTCAAAGACCAGTTTTTGGCACAGTGCTTGCCACGTAGTCGGTTTGACAAATGGTAGCTATTTGCGGAATAAAGAACAATTGATTTTATCATTGATTAAATGACTATTAAATGCGTTCTGGGCACTAGCTATGTATTATTCATTTAATGGTTACAAAATTACATGTCTTATGTCATAAAAAAAGTAGGTTAAGTACTATTATTATTCCCATTCTACAGATATGGAAAACCAAAGCAATGGGAGGCCAGGTATTTTCTAAGATCCTATAGCTAGGTGGTGATAGGGTTAGATTCAAGAGGCCCTGATCTTAACCACTGTGCCATCCCAGTATTTATCCAGTACTTGTCTTTCTTTCCTAAGAAAATTCTCGTAAATCATCCCTGTGCTCCTGGGAATCCAGAGAAAAGGGAGGAAGTAGCAATCAGGTGTGCGTGGCATAGCCAGGTGAGCTGGCATCCTGCCCTGTGCAGAATAGCCCAGCTTTGCTGTGTAGCAGAGGTCAGAGAGGGGTGAACAGAGAGGCTGCCTTTGGGGCATGTCAGGCCCTGTGCTGGGCTGGGCCATGGGTACATTGATGACAGACCCTCATGGGGCTGGTAGTCTAAACCAGCAACCACTAAATGGTGATCTGTGGGCAGCCTGCAGAAGTGCTTTAGGTTTTGCCTGCCTAATGTTTGTTACAATTTTTCTAAAATTTTCTAAATTGCCACGGTGTCCACCCCTCTATATTGTATCACATGTGTCTGCCTTTATTAACATGTCCCTACCAGCATCTGAGTCTCTAGCCCCTTGTTTAACCATGAAGGCAGGCCCCAGATGAGGCCCAGCACCTGAAGACCAGTCTCCCTCGGCTGGCACTCAGGTGGGAATTTCCACCTTGAGCCCTGAAGTTCTGCACCTCCCAAAGCTGAAAGGCCCTCCACTGGCTCCTGAGGTTGTGCAGCCCTCAGCTGGAATTTCTGAAAACTCTGGCAGTGAATGCCAACGCTGGCTTAGTTAACCCTGGATTTGAATCCCAGCTTCACTGCCAACCACTGAGTGTTGCTCAACCATAACAACCTGCTTCTGTTTCCTCTTCTGCAAAATGGGGATAACAATAGTCCCTGATCACAGGGTTATTGTGAAGAGTCAGATGATGCAGGGAAGATGCTTGGCACTCAGTCGGTGTTCATCAAACAGGCTGCTGATCTTTCTTTAGGAGGCACTGGCACTGGCAGGAAGTTCTTCCTTACATCTAGCCGAGTCTCAGTTGCTCTATAACTTCCTTAACTTCATACTCCTGACACCAAATGTGTGCTTCTCTTTCCATGGAACAGCCCTTCAGAAATCAAGGACCCAGATACACATAACAGCTTCCCATTCAAGATGTGTTACATAATTTGTGGAGCCCAGTGCAAACTAAAAATGTAGTGCCCCTGGTTCAAAACTTAGTGAGAGTGTCAAGGGGATGACTGCAGAGTTCAAAAATTCCTTCTAACTGCACTCCTACACACCCCATGGAGTGGGCCCTGCTCCCATGGGTGGTCCCCAGTCCTGTAATGTCCTGCAGATCTGCATGTTGCAATAGGAGGTCTGCCTCCTATTGCAGGACAGAGTAAGAAGAGTTTCCAGCTGCACCCAGGGGAAGGCACCGACAGGCATGGTCTATACTTCCTTGGGAGTTCTGGTTCACAGATCCTACCCAGCTGCGTGCTCTACATCTATCTGCTGGCTCTCCACACTTAACTTTTTGTCTGTTATGATAGAACATATATCTAGAGCAAAGTGCACAGATCCAAAGTCTATAGCTGAATGACCTTTTATGTTGTGTACACCTACGTAAACACTTCTTCCCCAGTGGCCCAGTGGTAAAGAATCTGTAGGAGACGGGAGTTCAACCCCTGGTCTGAGATGATCCCCTGGAGGAGGGCACGGCAACCCAGGCATGGCAACCCACTCTATTATTCGTGCCTGGGAAATTCCGTGGACAGAAGAGCTTGGTGGGCTCTAGTCCAAGGGATCGCAAAGAGTTGGACTCGACTTAGAGACTGAGCATGCACATTCATGTAACCACCACCCACCAGTTCAAAAAGTTCCCTTCAGTCCCATCCTGGTTACCACCCACCCCACTCCCTTGCAGGGGTAGCGGTCATTCTACCTTCTTCCTCTGAGGATATGCTTCACTTGTTTTCAGACATCATATAAACAGGATCCTTCAGTACACACTCTTTTGTGTCTGACCTTTTCACTCACCATTAAGTCTGGGAGCCTCATCCTCATTGGTGTAATCGTGGTTTGTTTCTTTTCATTGCTCTGTAGCAGTTGTAACACACCACGGTTCTCATGTTGATTCTCCTGTTCATTTTGGTTGTTTTCAGCTGTTGGCATTACAGGCAGGGCTGCTGTGGGGAACTGGAACCGTCTCCGTGTGCTCACCGCATACATGCACTCATTAACCTGGGGTCATTGCCATGAGTGGGGATGTGGGTCAGAGGTGGGCCTGTGTTTATTGCCAAACAGTCTCCTGAGCTGGTTGTACCAATGTGTACTCCCAGAAGCAGTCACATGAGTCTTGCCGGGATTTCACAGCCACGCCGACACTCCACATTGCCGCTGTTTTAATTGCACTCTCCTAGTGACGTCACGCTTGACTTTTGGAACTGACCTAAGGAAGTTGAGTGCCAGAACTCACAGTTGCTGTTCCTTTCTGACCACTGACATTGAACCCTGGACGTTCACACACCCGTCCCAGAGCTCCCCTCCCCCTTGGGATCACTTGCAGATTTCACAAGCATGAACTTCATCTGAGTGACTGTTGAGACTCTGAACAGGACAGATCTCAGAGCAGGGAAAGCCCCAGCTTCTTCCTGGACACTCGTCTCCCCAGCTGGGTCTTAAGTCCTTGATCTCTCCTAACATGATCTTCATTTCCACATCTTGAACAGGAAGGTATCCGATCTTTTTAAAGTCACACAAACTATTGAAGAACATCTTTGAGGGAGTGGAGGGGTTCAGATCAGATTTTAAATGTACACAGTGATTGTAGGTTGCAGCCAAATGTGTGAATGATTGTGTGTGTGCTCAGTTGCTCAGTTGTGTCCTACTCTTTGCCACCCGCTGGACTGTAGCCCGCCAGGCTCCACAGTCCATGGGATTTCCCAGGCAAGAATACTGGAGCAGGTTGCCATTTCCTCCTCCAGGGGATCTTCCTGACCCAGGCTATGAATGATTAAAATATGCAAAAGAATGCATCTCAGAAACACAACAACAATTACTCCTAACCCTTATAGCACATTCACTGTGGGAGGCCCTGTGCTGGGGGCTTTATACCTGTACCATATCAATGTGAGCTTTCCAACAGCCCAGGGAGGTTGATTTTATTTTTTAATTAATTTTAATTGTTTTAATTAAAAACTTTTTTATTGGAGTATAGCTGCTTTGCAATGTTGTGTTAGCTTCTGCTGTACAGCAAAGTGAATCAATTGTACATAAAATTATATCAACTCTTTTTTTAAGATTCTTTCCCTATATAGGCCATTACAGAGTATTGAGTAGAGTTCCCTGCTGCTGCTAAGTCGCTTCAGTCGTGTCCGACTCTATGCGACCCCATAGACAGCAACCCACCAGGCTCCCCCGTCCCTGGGATTCTCCAGGCAAGAACACTGGAGTGGGTTGTCATTTTTTTCTCCAATGCATGTAAGTGAAAAGTGAAAGTGAAGTCGCTCAGTTGTGTCCGACTCTTAGCGACCCCATGACTGCAGCCCACCAGGCTCCTCCGTCCATGGGATTTTCCAGGCAAGAGTACTGGAGTGGGGTGCCATTTCCTTCTTTGCCTGTGCTACCTAGTAGGCCCTTATTAGTTACTTATTTTATATATAGTAGTGAGTATATGTTAATCCCAATCCTGGGGAGGTTCATTTTATCACCCCATATTATGGATAAGAACACTGAGGCTTGGAAATTGTAGCTTGCCTGAGGTTCACACAGCTGGTGAAAGATGGATTTGAACCTGAGTCCATCTGTCGCCAAGGCCTCAGCTGTTAACTCTCCTCCTGGACTGCTCCAGAGATGACCTTCCTAAATGCTGGCTGGGTTCTAATAGACCCAGTCAACACGAGACGTTGGGAACTGGTGCTACCTATTGGATGTGTCTTGCTTGATTTACAGACGCTTTAAATTTTTTTAAGTTAGTTACTTATTTAACAATGAGGATATTTCACCTTAACAAACCTGCATTTCTGACTGTTCCTGATAAATCAAAAGATGAGACCATCCTGGGTAAGAGCTGAGCTGGTGCTGTGTCCTAGGGGCGAAGACGCCTAGCTTGCCTCGTGTTCCCCACTCCCCACATTCCCAAGGCCCATCAGGTCTCCTGGTGGAAGATGGCAGTGAGCTCTCTATTCCAAGTGGACCTTTGCTGGCTCCCAGGAATCACTTTTTCTTCCTAGGCCTTTGGGGTAGGGCCCCTCACAGATCTGTCCTAGAATGTGGCTGTGGGGGATTCCAGGATGGTCATCTGATTAAGGGATGCCAGCCATGCACCTTGTTGGAAATCATGTCACTTAACCATCCACTCTTTGCAGATATGAGGAAGTTAAGGATCTCGAGATGGGATAGTTAGTGTGGGTTATCCAGGTAGGCCCAGCATAATCACAGGTGTCACAAGAGGCAGAGGGAGAGGTGACACTCAGAGAGAATGCATGTGACCTCAGAGGTAGAGATTGGAGTGATTCAGAAACAAGCTGCAGCACAGCATGGCAACCAGAAGCTGGAAGGGCAGGAACCCATTTGCCCAAGGCTCTGGAGGGAGCCCAGCCCCCAGGACACTTTGGTTTCATCCCTGTGATACTTACTGATTTCAGACTTCTGGTCCCCAGGGCAGTGAGAGGAAGAATTTCTCTTACTGGAAGCCACCAAATTTGTGATAATTTGTTCGGGCAGCCCCGGGAAATGAATGCGAAAGGTTTGGAATGCTGTTTTTCCAATGCTGGACCACACACCTCTGTATTTCATCAGCCACTGTGGGCAGGAGTGAGGGCATGCAAAAGAGTCCTTGCTTCTGGGGACTGAAAGCAACCGAAATATATTTTCTCATGGCTTTGGAGGCCAGAAGATCAAGATTAGGGCATCAGCAGCAGAGTGCTTCTGGGGCTCAGGGGCCTTTATCCTGGCTTCCAGTGATTGCCGACACCCCTTGGCGTCCTTCGTTTATAGAAGCCACGCCAATCTCTGCTGTCTTCAGGTGGACTTCTCTTCTTTTTTTTTAAAGGATTAAAAAAAATGTTATCTGAGTATTTATTTATTTGCTGGCCAGGGATTGAACCTGTGCCCAAGGCAGTGGATGTGGGGAGCCTTAACCGCTGGCCCACAAGGGAAGTCCCAAAGTGGCCTTATAAGGACACCAGTCATCTGATTTAGGACTCACCCTAACCTGGGTCGGGAAGATCCCCTGGAGAGGGGAATGGCAACCCACTCCAATATTCTTGCCTGGAGAATCCCATGGGCAGAGAGGCCTGGTGGTCTATAGTACATGGGGTCACAAAGAGTCGGACACAACTGAGCTCATAATCTTTCCTAATCTAGTAGGACTTCATCTTAGCTAACAAGATCTGAAAAGACCATGTTTCCAAATTTGGTCACATTCTGAGATTGCAGGTGGACATGAATTTGGGGCCACCATTCAACCTGGTACCACCCCCTTCTCTTAAGAGACTAGCCCTTGGTTTCTGAAATGGAACACAAGTTGCCGTGGCTATGCACTGTCATGCAGGGCTCCCTTTGCTGGAGAAGGTGTTCTTGGATTCCTGGCATGTAGCTCGCTCCGTGGGAAAGCCTCTGAGTTTGTTTTGCAGACCACCTGCACGGCCACAGCAGACACCAGAATCCACTGTTCCTCCCTTCGTTTGTTCATCCATGTCCGGGTCTCTGCTGATTTGGTTCTGAATGGAGCAGATGCAGTCTCTGACCTCATGCAACCCACGGTCCAGCGATCAGAAAGGACTCCTGAGTTCCCCCGACTCTGCTAATGCCTCCGAGAGCAGATGTCAGGGAAACACAAAAACACAAATGCCCATTCTGGACCAGATTTCAAATCTTACACCCTTTCCTCCTCACCCAAAGCCAGACAATGCAATCAGATTCCAAACGCATTGCCTGTGGATGAGAAGATCACCTTTCTCCCACCCCAGGTTGAATCTTGGGGACAGATGAAGCCTCCTGTCTGCCAGGGGCCTCCAGGAGCACCAGGTGAGGAGTCACTTGGGAGAGGCCGCTGCAGTGTTTAGACGCTTCTTCTCGCATTTCTACAAAGTCTGCATCCAGAGCTGGGCACTCAAGCTGCCTGTGACCTGCCCCATCACCTGCCCTGCCTGGTTTCCTCCTGCTGCTTCTTGCTGAGTATCCACAGCTATGTGACCTTGGACATGACCCCCAAAGCCCCACCCCAACCCGAGGTCTTGGCTCTTGTGTCCCCTCTGATGAGCATGGCCTTCTCATGGCCAGCTCCTTCTTGTCATTCAGGGGTGCAGCTCAAACATCATCTCCTCTTGGAAGCTTTCCCCTGGCCTCTGGTTATGTCCTACCCCATCACCCTGTTTCTTTCCCTTGGACCACCAGCAAGAATCCCTGAGTGTTGATGTGTGTCTTTGCTGTTCATATCTTTGCCTCACACCATAAGCCCACTGTAAGGGACCTGTCAGCCTTGCATGCTGCATGATCCCAGCTTCCTGCCCGGCACGGAGAAGGCCAAGCAGAGCTGCCAAATGACTGTGTGTCAGCTGAACTCGAGAGGAGGCAAACTGGCCTCGGAGGGGATGTCTGAGCCTGCTGCCTTTTCCTGTGGGGATGGGTCATCCTGTTTGGAATGCCATTTGCTGTGGCCACTTTGGTGAGGTCCCAGGGTTCAAATGACTGGGGGAGCTTGTGTAGGGGGATGGGAAACACCTGTCTGAGGTCAGCAGGGAACCAGCCTTGCCCATTAGTCCTGGAAGGCTTCTAAGTCTAGAATCCAACCAGCAGAAAAACTGCTTCTTGGTTTGACAATTGGGGGCTTTTTTTTCCTTTGGTTCTGCACAGGCAGGCAGCCCAGGCTTCCTTTTCCTGGAGGGTCTGGTTCCTTTTGGGGAAGGTCTTAGTTGGTCAGTGTAGAAGCCGTACTGTGTCTGCCCACAGGGCCAGTCAGTGCTCCTCGGTTCATGGCCAAGGACAGTCTGTTGCTCTGGCCTGTGGGTCCTGACATCCTTTGGTCACATGGACTTGGGAGGGAGAGAGAGAGAAGGGCAGATGGCATTGTGGAAAGAGTATGGGGTCTGCAGTTGGACGGGCTGGCTTATAGTCTCAACAATAGCAACTATGAATTCAGTCTGTGTTCCTGCTACGTGCTGAGCACTGTTCTCAGGTCTCTACCTGAGTTATTGCACAAATAATTGTGATCAGCACCAGCTGCCCGGGAGAGTCTGGGCCCTGGGGCAGCGGGGGATGGCAGGGCCATCTAAGGGGCAGCTCCCTTGGCTTCAGCCAGGGTGGGCATGGGGGTGTACTGGTTCAGGATGTGTCTCCTTGGCTGGCCAACAGCACGTTTAATGGCGCCCAGTCTGTGTGCTGGCCGCTGATGCCTGGATACTCTGGAGATGACGCAAGCAGTTTCTAGATTTGGGGCCTCGCTCTGTGCCAACACCCCATGCCACCTTATGAGATGGGAGCATCTTCCCTTTTGCTGAGCAGAGAAGGCAACTTCTCAGGGGCTCAGGGAGGTCAGATAGTGCACTTAAAATCTGTCCTGGGGTCAGGATTGGAATTCCGACCCGTCCAGCCTCGTTAGCTGCTACACTGTCCTGCCATCAGGACAAAGAGAGAATGAGGCACTTGTCTGTCCCTGGAGCCTGGGGTGTCATGTCTTTTAAGATGACGAGTGATCCTGACAGCAGCAGTGGCAGCGACAATGTCCCGTGGCTTCTTTCTCGCAAATCTTTTATTTTTGGCCTGAGACAGCTAATGCGTGGCCAACGTATCCAAGGAAACCAGGATGCTTGGAGCAAGCTGTACCAAATCTCCATGCTAAAACCATCAGACGGCTAATTCGGGCCTCTCCAGTTATTTATTTATTTTTAGACCCCTGTGTATCATGTTACACACCCTCCTGACAAGCTTGACCGGCAGCCACACACGTTCAGGGCACGTGACAATGTGCCTGTTCTTTTGGGGTTGAGGGGGCAGGCGTGCTCTCTTTTCCTGGTTTCTGAGCTTCCCAGGGGAGGCACAAGCTGACCCAGGTCTCCCTCTGTTGTCTCTTCTCACTCTGAAGGGGCAGATCCAGAATTTCAACCCCTAGGGGACTTCCCAGGTGGCACTGGTGGTAAAGTACTGCCTGCCAAAGCATGAGACATAAAAGACATGGGTTTGATCCTGGGGTCAGGAAGATCCCCTGGAGGAGGACATGGAAACCCACTCCAGTATTCTTGCTTGGAGAATCCCATGGACAGAGGAGCCTGGCGGGCTAGAGTCCATAGGGTTGCACAGAGTCAGACACGACTGAAGTGATTTAGCAGTCACACACACACACTCACACAGAGGTCTACCTCTAGACTGGGGTCTGTCACTGTTGACATTTGGGGCCAGAAAACTGTTTGTCCTGGGGAGCTTCACCTCCCCCATTCCAGATCCACAAGTCTGGGGTCACTCTGACACCTCCGTCTCGTCCCTTATCCCCACCTCCAGTCTATGGGAAATCCTGGGTTTCTACCTCTATTCTAAACAGTAGCTTTACTGAGTCGTTGTTGACAAACAATAGACTCCAAGTATTTGAAATGTGCAGCTTGACCCCTTTTGACCCAGGGACCCCTTGGTGACACCATCATCACAGTCGAGACCAGACATTTCTGTCCCTCTGAGAAGTTCCTGGTTATCTTTCTTACCCTCTTCCTGCTCTACGGCCACTGATCTGCTTCTACCACCATAGATTACTTTGCATTTTTCTAGAGTTTTATATAAACAGAATCATACAGTATGTGCTTTTTTGGGTCTGGCTTTTTTCACTCAACAGAATTAGCCCGAGATTCATGCATGTCGCTGTGTGGAGCGATAGTTCACTGCTTTTTCTTTCTGGGTAAAATTCCATCAAGTGGACAGACTGAGCTCCATTCACCTGCTGATCAACCTACGTCTTTTCTTACAATGAGATTATTTACTGATGTATAACATATATATGGGGCTTCTCAGGTGGCTCAGTGGGTAAAGAACCTGTCTGCAATGCAGGAGACACCAGAGATACGGGTTCAATTCCTGGGTTGGGAAGATCTCCTGGAGGAGGACACGGCAACCCACTCCAGTATTCTTGCCTGGAGAATCCCATGGACCTAGGAACCTGGCGGGCTGCGGTCTGCAGGTTGCAAAGAGTCAGACACCACTGAAGTGACCGAGCACAGCACAGCACAGAATACATACAGAAAAGTGTAACACATCCTACTTGACCAGATGAGTACATTTTCACAGTGAACACGCCTGTGCAGCTAACACCCAGATGGAGAAACAGAATAGGAGCAGCAGCCTGGAAGACCCCTGCCTCCCATCCAGGGGGTCCCAGCCTGTTCCTGACACATAGATAAGCTGATGGTCCTGGAGCTTCATGTGAATGGATCCTACAAGATGTTCTTTCCTGTGTCTCTGGCTTTCTCAGTCGACATTATGATCAAAGCCTCCATCCTTGTCTTGTGTCAGCAGTTTGTTCCTTCTATTGCTGAGTAGCCCTCTAGCGTGTGAATACACCACAGTGAGTGTCCCTTCTCTTGTGAAGCACGTGGGGCTGTTTCCAGCAATCAGCCATTATGAACGATGCATCTGCGTCCAGCTTTGCTCATGTGAATCCCTTTCCTCCCTCCTTCCCTTCCTGCCCCCTTCCTCCTTCCTCCCTTCCTCCTCTCTTTCCCTGCCTCTTTTTTTCTCTCTTCCCCTCTGCCTCTTAGGCCACAACCCTCTTGAGGGGTAGGACTATATCTTACTTACCTTTGTAACTTGGTGCCAAGAGTCACAGACCCTCAGTCATGTTATATGGGGGTTGGGCTATCCCCACTGCCCAGGAGGGCATTGCATGTGAAACACCAGCCCTCGTGGTTGTGGCTGGGAGCCCTGGAGGCACGTTCCAGGTATGTTCTGGCTGGGGAGAACTGACATGCAGACACACAGGGGCGCTTCACTTTAGGAACATCAATGTGACATTGAACATCTGGGGTTACAAAAGAGGAACTTGGGGTTAGGTTCTTGTCTTTACCTGTCTGATCTTTTAGGGCTATTCTCAGAGTGTTCCTGGGTTTGCTGTGCAGGCCTTTCCAGCAGAAGATAAGAGTATACACCCAGCTGTCCACTGTTGGGGTCTGCGGTAGGGGTGCCAGATAAAGGAAAGGACATTCAGCAAATTTGCATTTCAGTTCAACAGTGAATAATTTATTAGTGTACATCTGCCCCCAATATGACAGAAGACAAACTCATAGCACAGAATTCTTCATTGTTTAACTGAAATCCAAATTTGACTGGGCATCCCATGTTTTGTTTGCTAAAAGCAGACAACCCTGTCTAGCAGAGCTGAGTAGGGTGAGTGAATTACCCGGTTTGTTTTAGTTCTCTTTTACTGCATAACATTTTCCCATAAACAGCAGCACAGAACAATTCGCATTCACACTACCGTGTATAAAATGGATACATAACAAGGATGCACTGTACAGCACAGGGAACGACAGCCATCATCTTGCAAGAATGTTCAATGGAGGATAATCTGTAAGAATACTGAAGCACAATGTTGTACTCCTGAAACTAATTCATAGACTATTGTAAATCAGCTATACTTTAAAAAACAATCCTCATTCATCATCTCACGGTCTCTCTGTGTCAGGAGTCAGGTACGGTTTAGCAGGACTCTGTGTCAGGTTCTCATCTGGCTGAGATCAAGGTATTGACTGGGGCTGCGGTCTCACCTGAAATCAAGGGTTGAGACTGGGAAAGAATCAGCTTCGGGGCTCCTTCAGGCTGTTGGTGGAACCGATTCCTTTGTGACTATGTTACCCAGAGCTGTTTGCTTCTTCAAAGACAGTGAGGGAACCAAGCATTTGGAGGGAGTCTGGTATTATAGCAAGACTGTGCTCAGAGCACAAGGTAAGTATGGCAGTAACACGCCCTCAGCTTTGCCACGTGCCATCACAGGGCTGATACCCCATCCACTGACTGTCCCAATGGGAAGGGTTGAGTAAGTAGCAACCCCTCCATACTCCAGAGCAAATGCAGTAGTCATAAAGAAGGCTTTCATTTCTATCTGTGGGTCCAGAGAGGTGCCCACACGATTTATCTTGAAGTACAGAAAGCAAGTTGTACATTTTTCCAAATGAAAAAGAGCTAAATCGGGTTTTACATCTCCACCCGCCCCCAATTATAAAAGCAATACATGCTCATGGCAGAAAATAGGGAAAACAGAAAATTATAAGGAGAAAGAAAGTGGAAAGAGTCCAGAATCTTACTGCCCAGAAACACTACTTCGAACGTCTTGATGCATTTTCTTCCAATCTCATTTCTATGCATATTTGCACACACACACACACACACACATATATATATTTAATATATACTTAAATATATATTGAAGCAAAAATAGACTCGCATTACGAGTGCTCTTGAGTGGCTTGCTTTTTTCTACTTAGCTGTCACAGCTTTCCATGCTAATGAACATAGATTTCTCATCATCTTGCATGGCAGCAGAGCATCCAGGCTTGGGTGCATTATATGTGATTTGAGCAATCCCCAGTGGATGGACATTTAAGTTGCTTCTGTTTTTTTTTTTTTTTTTTTAATTATTATTACTGTGTACCTGATGCTGCAGAAAACATTGTCCTCTGTGTAGTCATCTGATTCTTGTCTCAGGATAACTCCCCACCCATGAAATTGCTGCCTTGAAGGGTATTCAGAAGTTCAGTTCAGTTCAGTTGCTCAGTCATGTCCGACTCTTTGTGACCCCATGGACTGTACTACGCCAGGCTTCCCTGTCCATCACCCACTACTGGAGTTTACTCAAACTCATGTCCATTGAGTTGGTGATGCCATCCAGCCATCTCATTCTCTTTCATTCTGTTCTCCTCCAGCCTTCAATCTTTCCCAGCATCAGAGTCTTTTCAAATGAGTCAGTTCTTTGCATCAGGTGGCCAAAGTATTGGAGTTTCAGCTTCAGCATCAGTCCTTCCAATGAATATTCAGGACTGATTTTCTTTAGGATGGATTGGTTGGATCTCCTTGCAGTCCAAGGGACTCTCAAGAGTCTTCTCCTACACCACAGTTCAAAAGCATCAATTCTTTGGCGCTCAAACTTTTTATAGTCCAACTCTCACATCCATACATGACTACTGGAAAAACCATAGCTTTGACTAGATGGACTTTTGTTGGCAAAGTAATGTCTCTGCTTTTGAATATGCTATCTAGCTTGGTCATAACTTTTCCTCCAAGGAGCAAGCGTCTTTTAATTTCATGGCTGCAGTCACCATCTGCAGTGACTTTGGAGCCCCCAAAAATAAAGCCTGTCACTGCTTCCATTGTTTCCCTATCTATTTGGCATGAAGTGATAGGACCGGATCCATAATCTTAGTTTTCTGAATGTTGAGTTTTAAGCAACTTTTTCACGCTCCTCTTTCACTTTCATCAAGAGGCTCTTTAGTTCTTCTTTGATTTCTGCCATAAGTGTGGTGTCATCTGCATATCTGAGGTATTGATATTTCACCCGGCAATCTTGATTCCAGCTTGTGCTTCATCCAGTCCAGCATTTCTCATGATGTACTCTGCATATAAGTTAAATAAGCACAGTGACAATATACAGCCTTGACGTACTCCTTTCCCTATTTGGAAACAGTCTGTTGTTCCATGTTCCGTTCTAACTGTTGCTTCCTGACCTGCATACAGATTTCTCAGGAGGCAGATCAGGTGGTCTGGTATTCCCATCTCTTTCAGAATTTCCCACAGTTTGTTGTGATCCACACAGTCAAAGGTTTTGGCATAGTCAATAAAGCAGAAGTAGATGTTTTTCTGAAACTCTCTAGCTTTTTGATGATCCAACAGATGTTGGCAATTTGATCTCTGGTTCCTCTGCCTTTTCTAAATTGAGCTTGAACATTGGGAAGTTCATGGTCCACATACTGTTGAAGTCTGACTTGGAGAATTTTGAGCATTTGTTTGCTAGCGTGTGAGATGAGTGCCACTGGGCGGTAGTTTGAGCATTCTTTGGCATTGCCTTTCTTTGGGATTGAAATGAAAACTGACCTTTTCCAGTCCTGTGTCCACTGCTGAGTTTTCCAAAACTTGCTGGCATATTGAGTGCAGCACTTTCACACCATCATCTTTTAGGATTTGAAATAGCTCAACTGGAATTCCATCACTTCCACTAGCTTTGTTCATAGTGATGCTTCCTAAGGCCCACTTGACTTCACATTCCAGGATGTCTGGCTCTAGGTCAGTGATCACACCATCGTGATTATCTGGGTCATGGAGATCTTTTTTGTACAGTTCTTCTGTGTATTCTTGCCACCTCTTCCTAATATCTTCTGCTTCTGTTAGGTCCATACCACTTCTGTCCTTTATTGTGCCCATCTTTGCATGAAATGTTCCTTTGGTATCTATAATTTTCTTGAAGAGATCTCTAGTCTTTCCCATTCTGTTGTTTTCCTCTATTTCTTTGCATTGATAACTGAGGAAGTCTTTCTTATCTCTCCTTGCTATTCTTTGGAGCTCTGCATTCAGATGGGTGTATCTTTCCTTTTCTCCTTTGCCTTTCACTTCTCTTCTTTTCATAGCTGTTTGTAAGGCCTCCTCAGACAACCATTTTGCCTTTTGGCATTTCTTTTTCTTAGGGATGGTCTTGATCCCTGCCTCCTGTACAATGTCACGAACCTGTGTCCATAGTTCTTCAGGCACTCTGTCTGTTGCATCTAATCCCTTGAATCTATTTCTCACTTCCACTGTATAGTCATAAGGGATTTGATTTAGGTCATACCTGAATGGTCTAGTGGTTTTCCCTACTTTCTTCAGTTTAAGTCCGAATTTGGCAATAAGGAGTTCATGATCTGAGCCACAGTCAGCTCCTGGTCTTGTTTTTGCTGACTGTATGGAGCTTCTCCGTCTTTGGTTGCAAAGAATATAATCAATCTGATTTCTGTGTTGACCATCTGGTGATGTCCATGTGTAGAGTCTTCTCTTATGTTGTTGGAAGAGGGTGTTTGTATTCAGAAGAGGGAGTGCCTTGTGTATGTGTGATTATAACAATGGGTCCTGGAATCGAGGGCATGAGGGTAAATCTGCACTCTCCCCCTCACCAACCATTTTATCTGGATCATGTTCCTTAACCTCTCGGTGCCTCTGTTTCCTCATCTCTAAAATGGGAATTATAACTGAATGTTATAACTTTCAAACTGTGGTGCTGGAAAAGACTCTTGAGAGTCCCTTGGACTGCAAGGAAATCAAACCAGTCAATTCTAAAGGAAATCAACCCTGAATATTCATTGGAAGGACTGATGCTGAAGCTGAAGCTCCAATACTTTGGCCACCTGATGTGAAGAGCTGACTCACAGGAAAAGACCCTGATGCTGGGAAAGATTGAGAGTAGGAGGGGAAGGCAGTGACAGAGGATGAGATGGTTGGATGCCATCACCGACTCAATGGACACGAATTTGAGAAAACTCTGGGATATAGTGAAAGACAGGGAAGCCTGGTGTGCTGCAGGCAATGAAGTAGCAAAGAGGCATGACTAAACAACATCTAAAGCTCCTGGAGCTGCTGGGAGGGGTCCATGAGTTGAAGAGTACTGAGGACTTGTGTTGGCTGGCCCCTCGGGGAAGCCAGGACCACCTTGGATTTCCTCCTGGAAAGGTATTCTGGGGACGTTGGCACTTTCCTAGAAGTGGCGAATCATAGTGCCATACTGACAGCTGACACTGTGGGTGTTTCCTGCATAGCCCACTGTTCGAACCTCCTTAAGAACTTATCTAATACCCAGAGGAGCCCAGGACCTGGGTGCCAGCGCCCATTGACAGTCGGGGGAAGATGAACTAACTGGGACTCCACAGTGGCGTGGTTCTGGAGCCTCCATCACTACCTTGATGCTGGAGGGGCGTGCTTGGGATTAGAAAGGAGAACTGCTGTGGTTGGAGGAACCTGTGTTCAAATCCTGACTCTGTGCTGAGTGGCTGAATATCTGGAGGGTGGGAGACATGGGAGGAGACAGGGAGTAAAGGAGCAAACAAGCGAATGACCCTGAATGATGGCAGATTCTGGTACTCCTGGGGGAATGAGAAGGGAGCAGGAGGAGCCAGGGGCCTGCTTTGGGATCTGCAGGTCTGGGAGGGCCTCCCCGGGGATGAGACCTCCGTGCTGAGGTCAGAAAGACCAGATAAGAAGGACTTCCTTTTGAAAAGAGGCTGGAGTTGCCAGGAACCCTCAGGCCCATGTAAGGGCAAGACCTTGGTGAGTTTGAGAAACTGGAGAGGCCTGCTCTGGAGCACCAGGAGGGAGGAAACACATGCTCTTAGCAGACAACACCGGTTCCTACCTTGTGGGATTCTTAGAGTCAGTCATAATTATCTGAGTGAGAGCTCCAGGAGGGGGCTGTGTGCAGCAGCACAGGCCATTCCTTCTCATGACAGGTGATTCCTATCATCTAACTCCCCATCATCTTGCTTGGTGACCTTGAAGAAGCCATGTTTTTAGAATAGCCCTAGTTTTGTTCAGAAAACAATAGAGTGGGAACAATTGATCCCCTGATGTGCTTGCAGTCCAAGGGTGTGCTTCATGCATTTAAAATGCTACCTGTACTTGGTAACATTCAAGGAACACCTCCTCCATCACCCAGCATTCCCAGTGGGAGGAATGCAGCCTCCAGCTACAGGTGCCGCAGGGATCTGGGAGTGAGACTTGGAAATGACCTAAATTCCCTATAAAAAGGAACTGAGTATGTAACAGTACAGCCACTCTGGGATACCTGGATACTGTGGAGGGAACTATCCACAAGGGTGAGGCTGAAGCCAGGCTCTGCTCATTACAGCCCTAGGGCCAAGGATGGTGAACTTCCTGTTTTTGTAAATAAAGTTTTATTGGAACACGCCATTTATTTACATATTGTCTATGACAGCTTTCAAGCTGTAATAGCGGAGTTGAGTAGTTGCCATGGAGACCACATGGCCTGCAAAACCTACAATATTTACTATTCGACCATTTTTCAGAAAAACTTTGCTACATTAAAAAAAAAAAAAATCAAAAACAAGGTGGAAGTCTCTCCAGGACTTACTGTCATATGAGAAAAATACCTAAACTGAGATGTGTGCATTCATGCATGTTAAGTCACTTCAGTCATATCCTACTCTTTGTGACCCTATGGACTGTAGCCCGCTAGGCTCCTCTGTCCATAGGACTCTCCAGGCAAGAATACTGGAGTGGATTGCTGTGCCCTCCTCTAGGGGATCTTCCCGACCCAAGGATGGAACCTGCATCTCGTATATCTCCTGCTTTGGCGGGTGGGTTCTTTACCACTAGTGCCGCCCGGGAAGCCCTGAACTAAGATGCACCACAGCATAAATAGAATGATTTTAACTCTGTAAAGAAGAGTGAAAGAACAATGAAACAACAAAAATTATAGAAACATGCATACATGTGTGGGCTTCCCTGGTGGCTCAGACGGTAAAGAATCCAGCTGCAATGTGGGAGACTTGGGTTCAGTCCCTGGGTTGGGAAGATTCCTTGGAGGAGGGCATAGCAAACCACTCCAGTATTCTTGCCTGGAGAATCCCCATGAACGGAGGAGCCTGGCAGGCTACAGTCCTTGGGGTCACAGAGAGTCGGTCACAACTGAGCACAGCACGGGGCAGGGCATGCATCAGTATTTTATAGGTGCACAAAAGTCTGAAAGGAGATATCCCTATCTACTGACAATGTTACCTCTGGAATTTAAGAGGTTGTGTACTTTACTGAGTGTTAACTAGGTGCTAAGCACTATGCTGAAGGCAAAGAGTCTCTCACTTAATCTTACAAGACTAGGAGGTAGGGGCTATCCTGACGCCCTTTTTACAGATGAGGAAATGAAGGCACAGAGAGGTGAAGTTGCTTGCCCAAGGTCACACAGCTCTCCAGTAGCATGCTTAGTTGCTCAGTCGTGTCCAACTCTTTGTGACCCCATGGACTGTAGCCCACCAGGGTCCTCTGTCTGTGGGACTTCCCAGGCAGGAATTCTGGAATGGGTTGCCATTTCCTCCTCCAGGGGATCTTCCTGACCCAGGGATTAAACTCTTGTCTCCTGCATTGCAGGCACTTTCTTTACTGCTGGGCATCAGGGACTTGAGTAGCAGAGCTGGGATTCAAGTGTGGGGGAGAAGGATAAACACTTCTTATTTTACATAAGTATATATCGCTGGGCAAGCAGGGAAAAGACAAAAATGTGACTTAATTCACACAATTCCTATCAGGTACCCTCTGCATCTCAGGCTCTCTCCTAGCTCCCAGGGTTTTCTTCTGAGTGGGGCTCATGTATGACTACTGGGGAGGTCTCTGGGAAGGATCCCAGGCCTGCTCGCGAGATGGGAAGAAAGACTGGGAAGCAGCTGGGCTGGGGACAGATTCTAAGTGCCTGAGTAGCAGGGGCACCCTCGTTTAGCTTGGGGTCTACCAAACTGAAGATACAGTTCACAGGCAAGCTGAGTACTCACCTGTTCTGCCCAGATTTCCCACAGCATTGTGTTTCATGAGTGTTATCAAACGGTGATATTTCGGAAAGCAAGTCGTGGGGTTGTTGTTAATACTGATTTAACGGTGCTAAAATGATTAAGCATGGCTGGCTTTTAAACAATGAGGTTCATAAAAGGTGTTAATAACCTCTTAAGTGCCTGAATAATCTTCCTGCCTATCATAAACTGCTCCCAATTAAGCCTCTTCATTTCCCTTTACCCAAGGAATGAGTGGGTTTCCCTGGTGGCTCAGACAGTGAAAAATCTACCTGCAATGCAGGAGACCCAGGTTCAATATCTGGGTTGGGAAGACCCCCTGGAAAAGGGAATGACAGCCCACTCCAGTATTCTTGCCTGGAGAATTCCATGGACAGAGGAGACAGGTGGGCTATAGTTCATGGGGTCACAAAATGTTGAACACGACTACACAACAAATACTTTTCCTTTACACACTTTAAAGGAATGAGCCACAAGTTGGCTGGATGGCCTCTCCTACTTTTGTCTGTTGGGCTCACAATCTCTGCTCTGTGAGATCCCTCTGGGCCAAATTGCAGAGCCCAGAGCTGCTCAGGGTCTGGCTGGCTCTGCTGAGGGGGTGTACCCTCCCTGGGGCAAGGCTCTGGGTGGCCCAGACAGCCTGTTCCCCTCGAGCTTTGAGCCGAGGTCCTCTGGGTGGGGCCTGCAGCATGGCCTGTGAATGCCCTCGGCACAGAGCCCCGTCACACTCCTCCTCCCTGGGCCAGGCCTGTTTGCTTCTAATGTGTTTGGATTTCCAGATGGGATCATTTTAGCAATATTGCACTTTTATATTGTTTAAAGGGAAAGATTAAAAAAGGCAGTGCTTTCCTTCCTGCCCTTTCTCTCAAGATCTGCAAAGATGACATTGGACCACCAGCCTCACCAGGAGCCCACGAGTCTGCAGCCAGAAGGAGAAAGTCCTGGGAGATGGGGAGGAGTACACCCCCTCTCCCCATTTCCTGGGAAGGAAAATAAACTTGTTCACATTAGCAATAAGTCATGTGCCAGTGTTCTTCACACCTTGCTCATTTGCTCTTCCTGGTCAAAGTTTTTGTCATTTCTTAGTGCTCCTGCTGCTGCTAAGTCGCTTCCATCGTGTCCGACTCTGTGTGATCCCATAGACAGCAGCCCACCAGGCTCCTCTGTCCCTGGGATTCTCCAGGCAAGAATACTGGAGTGGGTTGCCATTTCCTTCTCCAACGCATGAAAGTGAAAAGTGAAAGAGAAGTCACTCAGTTGTGTGCGACTCTTCGAGACCCCATGGACTGTAGCCTACTAGGCTCCTCCGTCCATGGGATTTTCCAGGCAAGAGTTCTGAGTGCATGCCAAATTGCTTTCAGTTGTGTCCTACTCTTTGCAACCCTACAAACTGTAGCCCACCAGGCTCCTCTGTCCATGGGATTCTCCAGGCAATACTGGAGTGGGTTGCCATGTCCTCCTCCAGGGGATCTTTCCCACCCAGGGATCGAACCCACGTCTCAAGTCTCCTGAACTGGCAGGGGTGTTCTTGACCACTAGTGTGACCTAGGAAGTCCTATCTCTGGGTAGCTCTTACTTAACTTCTTCTTTAAAACAACTTAGTTAAAAACATTTTTATATAGTATTAAAAAATCATTTGTATTTGTGGAAAATTTTAAATACTTATAAGAGTAGCCTGAACAACATTGTATAAGATACCCATAATATATAATGCATAAAACACAAACCATACGTAACATAACATATTATATAAAATGAATACTTTTATATACCTGGAAAATGAAATGGCTATGCATTCCAGTATTCTTGCCTGGAAAATCACATGAACAGAGGAGCCTGGCGGGCTATAGTCCATGGGATCACAGAGTCTGACATAACTGAAGTGACTTGGCACAGTTATATAATACAATTATTAATTATATAATCAATAACATAACTCAATGTTTTATATGTAATTTATAATGTAAAGTGCAGGCGGCTGCGATGGGCGCACTAAAGCATGGCCAAGAGGAGTCACCCCACATCTGAGGTCAGGAGCAGAAGCCGGGAGGACCCCATGCCTGAAGGGCGGCGGCCAAGAGGAATTACCCCACGTCCGAGGTCAGGGGCAGCGGCCGAGAGTACCAGACTGTGACGGCGCAGGAACGGCCGAGAGGAGCTACCCCGCGTCCGAGGTCAGTGGGGGCGGCCGAGAGGAGATACCCAGCGTCCGAGGTCAGGGGCGGCAACGAGAGGAGTTACCCCGCGTCTGAGGTCAGGGGCGGTGGCCGGGAGGAGATGCCCCACGCCCCTCGCCTGAGGCCAGGGGTGGCGGCCGGGAGGAGCAACCCCAGGCCCGAGGCCAGGGGCGGTGGCCGGGGGGACCAACCCCACGTCCAAGGAGCCGTGGCTGCGCGGGCGCAGGAGGGCCTAGAAGAGCTATCTCACGTTGAAGGTCAGGAAGGGCGGCAGTGAGGAGATACCCCTCGTCCAAGGTAAGGAGCAATGGCTGTGCTTTGCTGGAGCAGCGGTCAAGAGATACCCCACGCCCAAGGTAAGAGAACCCCAAGTAAGACGGTAGGTGTTGCAAGAGGGCATCAGAGGGCAAACACACTGAAACCATACTCACAGAAAACTAGTCAATCTAATCACACTAGGACCACAGCCTTGTCTAACTCAATGAAACTAAGCCATGCCGGTGGGGCAACCCAAGACGAGCAGGTCATGGTGGAGAGATCTGACAGAATGTGGTCCACTGGAGAAGGGAATGGCAAACCACTTCAGTATTCTTGCCTTGAGAACCCCGTGAACAGTATGAAAAGGCAAAAATGATAGGATACTGAAAGAGAAACTCCCCAGGTCAGTAGGTGCCCAATATGCTACTGGAGATCAGTGGAGAAATAACTCCAGAAAGAATGAAGGGATGGAGCCAAAGCAAAAAGAATACCCAGCTGTGGATGTGACTGGTGATAGAAGCAAGGTCCGATGCTGTAAAGAGCAATATTGCATAGGAACCTGGAATGTCAGGTCCATGAATCAAGGCAAATTGGAAGTGGTTAAACAAGAGATGGCAAGAGTGAATGTCAACATTCTAGGAATCAGCGAACTGAAATGGACGGGAATGGGTGAATTTAACTCAGATGACCATTATATCTACTACTGTGGGCAGGAATCCCTCAGAAGAAATGGAGTGGCCATCATGGTCAACAACAGAGTCCGAAATGCAGTACTTGGATGCAATCTCAAAAACGACAGAATGATCTCTGTTCGTTTCCAGGGCAGACCATTCAATATCACAGTAATCCAAGTCTATGCCCCAACCAGTAATGCTGAAGAAGCTGAAGTTGAACGGTTCTATGAAGACCTACAAGACCTTTTAGAACTAACACCCCAAAAAGATGTCCTTTTCATTATAGGGGACTGGAATGCAAAAGTAGGAAGTCAAGAAACACCTGGAGTAACAGGCAAATTTGGCCTTGGAATACGGAATGAAGCAGGGCAAAGACTAATAGAGTTTTGCCAAGAAAACACACTGGTCATAACAAACACCCTCTTCCAACAACACAAGAGAAGACTCTACACATGGACATCACCAGATGGTCAATACCGAAATCAGATTGATTATATTCTTTGCAGCCAAAGATGGAGAAGCTCTATACAGTCAACAAAAACAAGACCAGGAGCTGACTGTGGCTCAGACCATGAACTCCTTATTGCCAAATTCAGACTGAAATTGAAGAAAGTAGGGAAAACCACTAGACCATTCAGGTATGACCTAAATCAAATCCCTTATGATTATACAGTGGAAGTGAGAAATAATAGATTTAAGGGCCTAGATCTGATAGACAGAGTGCTTGATGAACTATGGAATGAGGTTCGTGACATTGTACAGGATACAGGGATCAAGACCATTCCCATGGAAAAGAAATGCAAAAAAGCAAAATGGCTGTCTGGGGAGGCTTTACAAATAGCTGTGAAAAGAAGAGAAGTGAAAAGCAAAGGAGAAAAGGAAAGATATAAACATCTGAATGCAGAGTTCCAAAGAATAGCAAGAAGAAATTAGAAAGCCTTCTTCAGCGATCAATGCAAAGAAATAGAGGAAAACAACAGAATGGGAAAGACTAGGGATCTCTTCAGGAAAATCAGAGATACCAAAGGAACATATCATGCAAAGATGGGCTGGATAAAGGACAGAAATGATATGGACCTAACAGAAGCAGAAGATATTAAGAAGAGATGGCAAGAATACACAGAAGAACTGTACAAAAAAGATCTCCATGACCCAGATAATCACGATGGTGTGATCACTGACCTAGAGCCAGACATCCTGGAATGTGAAGTCAAGTGGGCCTTAGAAAGCATCACTATGAACAAAGCTAGTGGAGGTGACGGAATTCCAGTTGAGTTATTCCAAATCCTGAAAGATGATGCTGTGAAAGTGCTGCACTCAATATGCCAGCAAATTTGGAAAACTCAGCAGTGGCCACAGGACTGGAAAAGATCAGTTTTCATTCCAATCCCAAAGAAAGGCAATGCCAAAGAATGCTCAAACTACCACACAATTGCACTCATCTCACACGCTAGTAAAGTAATGCTCAAAATTCTCCAAGCCAGGCTTCAGCAATACATGAACCGTGAACTTCCTGATGTTCAAGCTGGTTTTAGAAAAGGCAGAGGAACCAGAGATCAAATTGCCAACATCCGCTGGATCATGGAAAAAGCAAGAGAGTTCCAGAAAAGCATCTATTTCTGCTTTATTGACTATGCCAAAGCCTTTGACTGTGTGGATCACAATAAACTGTGGAAAATTCTGAAAGAGATGGGAATACCAGACCACCTGATCTGCCTCTTGAGAAATTTGTATGCAGGTCAGGAAGCAACAGTTAGAACTGGACATGGAACAACAGACTGGTTCCAAATAGGAAAAGGAGTTCGTCAAGGCTGTATATTGTCACCCTGTTTATTTAACTTATATGCGGAGTACATCATGAGAAACGCTGGACTGGAAGAAACACAAGCTGGAATCAAGATTGCCGGGAGAAATATCAGTAACTTCAGATATGCAGATGACACCACCCTTATGACAGAAAGTGAAGAGGAACTAAAAAGCCTCTTGATGAAAGTGAAAGTGGAGAGTGAAAAAGTTGGCTAAAAGCCCAACATTCAGAAAACGAAGATCATGGCATCCGGTCCCATCACTTCATGGGAAACAGATGAGGAAACAGTGGAAACAGTGTCAGACTTTATTTTTGGGGGCTCCAAAATCACTGCAGATGGTGACTGAAGCCATGAAATTAAAAGACGCTTACTCCTTGGAAGGAAAGTTAAGACCAACCTAGATAGCATATTAAAAAGCAGAGACATTACTTTGCCAACCAAGGTCCGTCTAGTCAAGGCTATGGTTTTTCCTGTGATCATGTATGGATGTGAGAGTTTGGACTGTGAAGAAGGCTAAGCACTGAAGAATTGATGCTTTTGAACTGTGGTGTTGGAGAAGACTCTTGAGAGTCCCTTGGACTGCAAGGAGATCCAACCAGTCCATTCTGAAGGAGATCAGCCCTGGGATTTCTTTGGAAGGAATGATGCTAAAGCTGAAACTCCAGTACTTTGGCCACCTCATATGAAGAGTTGACTCATTGGAAAAGACTCTGATGCTGGGAGGGATTGGGGGCAGGAGGAGAAGGGGACGACAGAGGATGAGATGGCTGGATGGCATCACTGACTTGATGGACGTGAGTCTGAGTGAACTCCGGGAGTTGGTGATGGACAGGGAGGCCTGGCGTGCTGCGATTCATGGGGTCCCAAAGAGTCGGACACGACTGAGTGACTGATCTGATCTGATGTTATAATAAATATATTAGCGTACTATAAATATTATATTATTATAAATCTGGAGTGGGTTGTCTATCCTTTCTCCAGCGGATCTTCCCGACCCAGGAATCAAACTGGAGTCTCCTGCATTGCAGGCAGTTTCTTTACCAACTTTTAGTATATTAACTTTTTAATACATTTTATCTAAAATTATATATAAAACATATTTAGAATTATACTTAATATACTATTCTACCCAATAGCTTAGCATCAAAAAACTTCAGCTCATGGCCAATCTTTATGTACCTTTACTCAGAGTCTACCCTCATGCCCAGTTATTTTGAAGCGAATCCTAGACATCATGTCATTTCATCCATAAATATTTCAGTATCTGTCTCTAAAACACTGGACTTGCTTTCAAAACTGAGTTTATCTTAAAAGCGAACTTCAGTATCAAGACCTTAAAAGGAAATTTGGGGTCACTCTTTGTAAAGATGGAAAAAGAAATACAAAGAAAACAAAGCGTCATCAACATCTAGGGGGTGCTAGTCTGCTCTCTTTGTCCCGGAGGGAGCCTAGTAAGGGCTGAGTGGGGGTGGTGTTCAGGACAAGCCACAAGCTAACACCCCACGGAGAGTGTGTCCGTAACGGATCTCACTAGAAAAGATGAGAGACAATGGAAAGGGAAGAGCCCTCTCTGTGTAGTCTTTTACTTGATGCTGGGTCCAGGGACCCCTGACAGCCTCACTGGGGATGAGCTACTCTTGACCCCCTTCTACTGATGAAGAAACTGAGGTCTGGGGGTTTGTTCCACGTCCAAGGTCACATGCTCAGGAAAAGGTACCCAAGGATCGGAACCCAGGTGAGCCTCAGGCGTGGCCTGGGCCCTTCACATCTCAGCAGCATCTCCCTGACAGTAGTCGGCCTCTGGTGGTCCTTGGCCTACAGCAGTGCCCTCTGGGCTGGGGCGGCATCGCTCAGGGTAGGAATGAGATGCTGTTGCTGAGACGTGAAGGGCCCAGGCCACTCCTGAGGCTCACCTGGGTTCCGATCCTTGGGTACCTTTTCCTGAGCATGTGACCAACCTTGGACATGAGACAAACTCCCAGGCCTCAGTTTCTTCATCAGTAGAAGGGGGTCAAGAGTAGCTCATCCCCAACACGGTTGTCATGAGGCTCAGATCGGCTTTTTCAGGCTAAGTGTTTAAAGCAGTGATGGGCAGGGTGAAACCTCAATAAACAGGAGCTGTTATAATTATTCTTGTTGTTCCTGATTTTGTTATGTTTAGCAGGTAAGTTTGCCACCTCCATCAATTCCTAAGTGGAGCCTAACCGGGGTGAGGGTGGAATCTCACCCCTTGCCCCCCAGGCATCTGGCCCCTGGGTGCCTGAAACCTCATGCAACATCTGGGGCTCTCCTGAACCCTCGAGCCCAGCCTGCAAGCCTGTGAGTCACTGCTGTCTACTGGGGAAAACCAAGCAGCCCAGAAAACATCCAGACTCCCATGGGTGTCCCCAGCTGCCTGCTCCTGGCATGAGCCGCACCGCCCCCCACCCCCGTCCCTGCCAGACAGTTGGGCAGACTGCCAGGCCCGCGATTCACACCCGGGATGGCAGCAGACAGCCCCCACCCGGCCGGGCTGCGGGCATGTGTGTTGCTTTCTCTCCCCTCTCCTCGGCTGGGTTGTTTTGCTCTGGGTTGCAAATTCATTTTTAGATCCCAGCCTCCTCCCTCCCCCAGCCCCGCTTCTATTCTTAGAAAGCAAACTGGGATGTGCTTGGGCTTCGCAGTGAAGTCAGACAGAAGTTTGCCCACGTGCTCCGGCCGCCTGAGATATGGAGCTAATTAAAAAGGGGGCTTTGAGTGGCAGGTTCACTGGCCGGAAACGCAGCTGGCTGGCGCTGACTCTGTGGGCGGGGATGGCTGTTCTGGTCACCCTGGCCTCCCAAGGCCCGGTGGGGGTGATGCTCCTGGGATGGGACTGCCCTGCCCAGACAGGTTGGGTTGACTGTGTGTTGGTTAAAAATGAAATCTTCCAGTGTGTTGGGCTGCTGAGAGGTTTTTAATTAGATAAATAAATTTTAAAGAGTTTAGGAGGTGCCTTCAGCAATGGGAGCTGGCTGAAATGCACTGTGTCTTTGAAGGAAGCTGACCTTCCTTAAGGCCACTCTGGCTGCAGAAATGAGGGAAGGGAGATGGGGGCAGAGGAAAGGAGAGAGGGAGAAACCTACTGGATGAAGAGGGACTTGGGGGCTACTGAGGGCAGAGAGAGCACCCGAAAGGCCAGGCAGCCCAGTGAGAGGATAAGGGTCTGGATTGAGGAGCCAAACTTTGGGAGTTCAGAATCATAGTTCACCACTTTCCAGCTGTGTGACCTTGGGCAAGTCACTTAACCCCTCTGAGCCTCCATTTTCTTATCTGTAAAACTGGAACCCTGATCATCATAGTACTCCTCTCTAAGTTAAGACAAAGTGTTTCAGCAATAACTGGCTCAAAGTGGTGATTATTAATCAATTGATCTTGAGTTTAAAATTCAGGGAAAAGAGAGAAAAGAGAAGCAGGGGCTCCCACACTTATAGTTATTCTGTCTTGGCCCAGCACTTGCTCATGGCATTGAACAGAGGAGGGTGAGGCAGGTTCTACCAGGACTTATTCCTCTTGGATTAAGCAGGTGAGACCAAGAAGAAACCAAGAAGGAGGTGAGACCAAGAAGAAGGGCTCTCTCTAGGACTGTTCATCCATTGATTCAGGGAGAGACAATAGGCTCTGAGAGCTCAGATGCCTCCTTCTCCAGGAAGCCTTCCCTGACTGCCAGATCCTTTCAGCTGCCCTCCTATATCCTTTTACTGTTCTTGGCTCCCTTCTTCACACACATTATGCTGTATGGTGAAGTCTCTTGTCTAAAGTTGTAAACTTAGAACATCTTCATAGTTTTCAAACATTCTTATTATAAAAGATAAAAGAGATCCAGAAGCAAAGGGAGTAAAAAGAAGCAGTCTTACCCCCGCCTAATCCTATGTCTCTCCTTCCAGTTTTGTATGAGTCTTTCCTGACCTTCACGAGGGTGATTGTGAGTGTGTATATGTGTATCCCTTTCTTTTGTCTATAAATGTGATTGTACTATGCATATGAAGCAAAACAAGTGAATTTCAAAACAATGCCTTGGCATCTTTCCACACCAGTGCTTGTCTAACTTATTCCTTTATTTTCAATTTTTATAAATATTTCCCTTGAATCGGTGATATAGACACATAGTGAAAAAAAATTGTGCAAAATGATAGAAAGTGAAATGATATGTCTCCATTTCCTGACAGCGTCCCCAGCCCCCATTTCGCCTCCCCAGAAACAAGCCTGTTACTAATTTCCTGTGCATCCTCACAGTCTGTGCGTGTATAAGCCGTTACTATAACCACATTCCCCCTTTCTTTGCACTCTTCTCTACCCTTTGCCTATTTTCACTTGAATCTGTACCTCAAATGAGCATGCCTATCAGTGCATCATGCAGCTGCCTCATTCTTTCTGACAGGTGCTTAGTATCCCATTATGTGGTGGTGGTGGTTTAGTCGTTAAGTCGTGTTTGACTCTTGCGATCCCTTGCACTGTAGCCCACCAGGCTCCTCTGTCCATGGGATTTCCCAGGCAAGAATACTGGAATGGGTTGCCATTTCCTTCTCCAGACGATCTTCCCAACCCAGGGATCAGTTCAGTTCAGTTCAGTCGCTCAGTCATGTCCGACTCTTTGCGATCCCATGAACCACAGCACGCCAAGCCTCCCTGTCCATCACCAACTCCTGGATAGAACCTGGGTCTACTGAATTGCAAGTGGATTCTTTCCCAACTGAGTCACCACGGAAGCCAGATTTCATTATATAGATGAGCATGAGTTATTTAACACCATAGTGATGGGTGTGGAGGTTTCAATGCACATCCCTAAATTCTCTGCCATTCCTCTCACTGAGAGATAAGATCTAGAGCTTCCCTGGTGGCTCAGACAGTAAAGCGTCTGCCTGCAATGTGGGAGACCTGGGTTCAATTCCTGGGTCGGAAGATCCCCTGGAGAAGGAAATGGCAATCCAACCCAGCATTCTTGCCTGGAAAATCCCATGGATGGAGGAGATTGATAGGCTACAGTGCATGGGTTTGCAAAGAGTTGGACACGACTGAGCGACTTCACTTTCACTTTCCCTCCCTCGAAGGTGGGTGGGTTTGTAACTGCCTCAGCCAATAGTGTATGGCAGGAGTGATTCTATCTGACAACATGGGGGTTAAAAGTGTCTAGAGTGTTTCTGGCTGGTTTGCCCAGGCTCTGAGGCTGCCATGCTGGGAGGAAGCCCAAGTCACATAGAATGGTCCAGTGATGGTGTTCTGGGTCCCTGCTGAGCGCAACCTACAAATCACTCTGGCCTGCGTGCCAGACTTCCCAAGTGGCTCAGTGGTAAAGAATCTACTTGCCAATGCAGAAGCCGCAGGAGACATGGGTTTGATTCCTGGGTTGGAAAGATCCCCTGGAGAAGGAAATGACAAACCACTCCAGCATTCTTGCCTGGAGAATCCCATGAACAGAGAAGGCTGGCAGGCTACAGTCCATAAAGTCACTGGACACGACTGAGTGACTGAGCATGCACACACAGGTCCCAGACAGGTGCGTAAAGAGGCATCCAGAAGACTCTCTGGCTGTCTGAGTCTTCTCAGTGGACTCCCAGGACATAGTGGAGCAGAGACAATTAATCTCCGCTGTGCCCTGTCCAAGTTTCTGACCCATAAATTGATAGCAAAGTAAAGTGGGTTGAAGTCTCTGGATTTTGGAGAATTTGCTATTCAGCAATAAATAATCAGAATAATGTGCTTTTATGTGTCCTTGCCGTCCAAATAGTAGGCCTCCTCTGGGATTTCTCAGAACAAGGATTATCTCATTGATTTTTAAAAACAGAGGCAAAATAAACATAATATAACATTAACCATTTTAATCCTACAAGTCAGCAGCATTTCATACATTCCCAATGTTGTATAACCACCGCCTCTAATACATTCCCAGATATTCTCATCACTCCCAAATGAAGACACTCGCTCCCCATTTCTCCCTCTCCCCGCCCCAGCCCTTGGCCACCACTAATCTACTTTCTGTCACTATGGATTTGCCAGTTTGGGGCATTTCATATCAATGGAAGGCTTCCCTGGTGGCTCAGACAGTAAAGAATCTGCCTGCAATGTGGGACACCTGGGTTCGATTCCAGGGTTGGGAAGATCCCCTGGAGGAGGGCATGGCAACCCACTCCAGTATCCTTGCCTGGAGAATCCCCACAGACAGAGGAGCCTGGCGGGCTACAGTCCACTGGGTCGCAAAGAGTTGGACATGACTGAGTGACTGAACACAAGGACATATCCATGGAATCACACGA